>NC_141667.1:93346056-94749181 GCF_028749965.1 Puma concolor
AGAGAGGGAAAGGTGCTGAAGGGGTACTTGAAGAAATAATAGCTGAGAACTTCCCTGAACTGGGGAAGGAAAAAGGCATTGAAATCCAAGAGGCACAGAGAACTCCCTTCAGACGTAACTTGAATCGATCTTCTGCACGACATATCATAGTGAAACTGGCAAAATACAAGGATAAAGAGAAAATTCTGAAAGCAGCAAGGGGTAAACGTGCCCTCACATATAAAGGGAGACCTATAAGACTCGTGACTGATCTCTCTTTTGAAACTTGGCAGGCCAGAAAGAATTGGCACGAGATTTTCAGTGTGCTAGACAGAAAAAATATGCAGCCGAGAATCCTTTATCCAGCAAGTCTGTCATTTAGAATAGAAGGAGAGATAAAGGTCTTCCCAAACAAACAAAAACTGAAGGAATTTGTCACCACTAAACCAGCCCTCCAAGAGATCCTAAGGGGGACCCTGTGAGACAAAGTACCAGAGACATCACTACAAGCATAAAACATACAGACATCACAATGACTCTAAACCCATATCTTTCTATAATAACACTGAATGTAAATGGACTAAATGCGCCAACCAAAAGACATAGGGTATCAGAATGGATAAAAAAACAAGAACCATCTATTTGCTGTCTACAAGAGACTCATTTTAGACCTGAGGACACCTTTAGATTGAGAGTGAGGGGATGGAGAACTATTTATCATGCTACTGGAAGCCAAAAGAAAGCTGGAGTAGCCATCCTTATATCAGACAAACTAGACTTTAAATTAAAGGCTGTAACAAGAGATGAAGAAGGACATTATATAATAGTGACAGGGTCTATCCATCAGGAAGAGCTAACAATTATAAATGTCTATGCGCCGAATACCGGAGCGCCCAAATATATAAAACAATTACTCATAAATACAAGCAACCTTATTGATAAGAATGTGGTAATTGCAGGGGACTTTAACACCCCACTTACAGAAATGGATAGATCATCTAGACACACGATCAATAAAGAAACAAGGGCCCTGAATGAGACATTGGATCAGATGGACTTGACAGATATATTTAGAACTCTGCATCCCAAAGCAACAGAATATACTTTCTTCTCGAGTGCACATGGAACATTCTCCAAGATAGATCATATACTGGGTCACAAAACAGCCCTTCATAAGTTTACAAGAATTGAAATCATACCATGCATACTTTCAGACCACAACGCTATGATGCTTGAAATCAACCACAGAAAAAAGTCTGGAAAACCTCCAAAAGCATGGAGGTTAAAGAACACCCTACTAACGAATGAGTGGGTCAACCAGGCAATTAGAGAAGAAATTAAAAAATATATGGAAACAAACGAAAATGAAAATACAACAATCCAAACGCTTTGGGACGCAGCGAAGGCAGTCCTGAGAGGAAAATACATTGCAATCCAGGCCTATCTCAAGAAACAAGAAAAATCCCAAATACAAAATCTAACAGCACACCTAAAGGAAATAGAAGCAGAACAGCAAAGGCAGCCTAAACCCAGCAGAAGAAGAGAAATAATAAAGATCAGAGCAGAAATAAACAATATAGAATCTAAAAAAACTGTAGAGCAGATCAACGAAAGCAAGAGTTGGTTTTTTGAAAAAATAAACAAAATTGACAAACCTCTAGCCAGGCTTCTCAAAAAGAAAAGGGAGATGGCCCAAATAGATAAAATCATGAATGAAAATGGAATTATTACAACCAATCCCTCAGAGATACAAACAATTATCAGGGAATACTATGAAAAATTATATGCCAACAAATTGGACAACCTGGAAGAAATGGACAAATTCCTGAACACCCACACTCTTCCAAAACTCAATCAGGAGGAAATAGAAAGCTTGAACAGACCCATCACCAGCGAAGAAATTGAATCGGTTATCAAAAATCTCCCAACAAATAAGAGTCCAGGACCAGATGGCTTCCCAGGGGAGTTCTACCAGACGTTTAAAGCAGAGATAATACCTATCCTTCTCAAGCTATTCCAAGAAATAGAAAGGGAAGGAAAACTTCCAGACTCATTCTATGAAGCCAGTATTACTTTGATTCCTAAACCAGACAGAGACCCAGTAAAAAAAGAGAACTACCGGCCAGTATCCCTGATGAATATGGATGCAAAAATTCTCAATAAGATACTAGCAAATCGAATTCAACGGCATATAAAAAGAATTATTCACCATGATCAAGTGGGATTCATTCCTGGGATGCAGGGCTGGTTCAACATTCGCAAATCAATCAACGTGATACATCACATTAACAAAAAAAAAGAGAAAAACCATATGATCCTGTCAATCGATGCAGAAAAGGCCTTTGACAAAATCCAGCACCCTTTCTTAATAAAAACTCTTGAGAAAGTCGGGATAGAAGGAACATACTTAAAGATCATAAAAGCCATTTATGAAAAGCCCACAGCTAACATCATCCTCAACGGGGAAAAACTGAGAGCTTTTTCCCTGAGATCAGGAACACGACAGGGATGCCCACTCTCACCGCTGTTGTTTAACATAGTGCTGGAAGTTCTAGCAACAGCAATCAGACAACAAAAGGAAATCAAAGGCGTCAAAATTGGCAAAGATGAAGTCAAGCTTTCGCTCTTTGCAGATGACATGATATTATACATGGAAAATCCGATAGACTCCACCAAAAGTCTGCTAGAACTGATACATGAATTCAGCAAAGTTGCAGGATACAAAATCAATGTACAGAAATCAGTTGCATTCTTATACACTAACAATGAAGCAACAGAAAGACAAATAAAGAAACTGATCCCATTCACAATTGCACCAAGAAGCATAAAATACCTAGGAATCAATCTAACCAAAGATGTAAAGGATCTGTATGCTGAAAACTATAGAAAGCTTATGAAGGTAATTGAAGAAGATTTAAAGAAATGGAAAGACATTCCCTGCTCATGGATTGGAAGAATAAATATTGTCAAAATGTCAATACTACCCAAAGCTATCTACACATTCAATGCAATCCCAATCAAAATTGCACCAGCATTCTTCTCGAAACTAGAACAAGCAATCCTAAAATTCATATGGAACCACAAAAGGCCCCGAATAGCCAAAGTAATTTTGAAGAAGAAGACCAAAGCAGGAGGCATCACAATCCCAGACTTTAGCCTCTACTACAAAGCTGTCATCATCAAGACAGCATGGTATTGGCACCAAAACAGACACATAGACCAATGGAATAGAATAGAAACCCCGGAACTAGACCCACAAACGTACGGCCAACTCATCTTTGACAAAGCAGGAAAGAACATCCAATGGAAAAAAGACAGTCTCTTCAACAAATGGTGCTGGGAGAACTGGACAGCAACATGCAGAAGGTTGAAACTAGACCACTTTCTCACACCATTCACAAAAATAAACTCAAAATGGATAAAGGACCTGAATGTGAGACAGGAAACCATCAAAACCTTAGAGGAGAAAGCAGGAAAAGACCTCTCTGACCTCAGCCGTAGCAATCTCTTACTCGACACATCCCCAAAGGCAAGGGAATTAAAAGCAAAAGTGAATTACTGGGACCTTATGAAGATAAAAAGCTTCTGCACTGCAAAGGAAACAACCAACAAAACTAAAAGGCAACCAACGGAATGGGAAAAGATATTTGCAAATGACATATCGGACAAAGGGCTAGTATCCAAAATCTATAAAGAGCTCACCAAACTCCACACCCGAAAAGCAAATAACCCAGTGAAGAAATGGGCAGAAAACATGAATAGACACTTCTCTAAAGAAGACATCCGGATGGCCAACAGGCACATGAAAAGATGTTCAGCGTCGCTCCTTATCAGGGAAATACAAATCAAAACCACACTCAGATATCACCTCACGCCAGTCAGAGTGGCCAAAATGAACAAATCAGGAGACTATAGATGCTGGAGAGGATGTGGAGAAACGGGAACCCTCTTGCACTGTTGGTGGGAATGCAAATTGGTGCAGCCGCTCTGGAAAGCAGTGTGGAGGTTCCTCAGAAAATTAAAAATAGACCTACCCTATGACCCAGCAATAGCACTGCTAGGAATTTATCCAAGGGACACAGGAGTACTGATGCATAGGGGCACTTGTACCCCAATGTTCATAGCAGCACTCTCAACAATAGCCAAATTATGGAAAGAGCCTAAATGTCCATCAACTGATGAATGGATAAAGAAATTGTGGTTTATATACACAATGGAGTACTACGTGGCAATGAGAAAAAATGAAATATGGCCTTTTGTAGCAACGTGGATGGAACTGGAGAGTGTGATGCTAAGTGAAATAAGCCATACAGAGAAAGACAGATACCATATGGTTTCACTCTTATGTGGATCCTGAGAAACTTAAGAAAAACCCATGGGGGAGGGGAACAAAAAAAAAAAAAAAAAAAAAAAAGAGGTTAGAGTGGGAGAGAGCCAAAGCATAAGAGACTGTTGAGAACTGAGAACAAACTAAGGGTCGATGGGGGGTGGGAGGGAGGAGAGGGTGGGTGATGGGTACTGAGGAGGGCACCTTTTGGGATGAGCACTGGGTGTTGTATGGAAACCAATTTGACAATAAATTTCATATATAAATAAAAAAAAAAATAAATAAAATAAAGCAGCTGAAGGCATTTTGTCTAGCATGTTTGCAGTACAAGTTTAACTCAGAAGATCCATAAGAGGGCAAAGTGCTCATGAGCTAAGGGTTAGCATGGATCCAGATAAATGAGCTTTTCTGGGATCATCCTGCATGCTGAACATGAGGGTGACATGTCTGTGAGTGTGTTTCAAAGTGAGATCTGTATATACCCTGTTGCAGCAGCTTCGTGTTAAGTGTGGGATGCTGATTACTTTTACATTAAAGAAGGTTTGCTTAGGCCTGGTATTCTAAGTTTTTTTGCTACATTAAGTAGCAAATTTTAGGACAAATCCAGCTTGAAACAGATTGCTGACTATTAAAGTAGAGAAATTTACTTAACTGGAAGAAAAAAGAAAAACATTTCTAGATCACAAGCAAACAAACAAAAAAGCTGGAGAAGGGGAGCAGTTAGAGTGGGAGAAAAACGTATCTGTTAGAAAGAGCCAAGAAACACAGCTTAAGGAGAAAACATCTCCACCCAGCAGGAAACCCAGCTGACTTTAAGAAATACCACAGAAAAAGAGATACGCTATAAGACTCTTCATTGCGTCATTGTAGCTAAACACTCATAGAGGTTTAAAGAGTGAAGAATCAAGCCATGGAAATGTTCATATTCTTGGAGACAGTTTGAGTTCCTGTGTGTTTATAGCCTTGCAAGCAACACAGTGACTCAGAGTGTTGGAAGATTTTTTGCCCATTTAATTGAGTGTCAACAACATTAAAAGCATTTTGAAGACCAGTAGCAATGCCTAGGTGTCTGCACAATTATATTTGGACTTAGAACAAAAGCAATCTGTATTTTTAAGCCTGGATAGGTGAAGTAACAGAGCCAAAGTTCATGTTAAAACACAGGGCTCTTCTGGGGCACCTGAGTGGCTCGGACGGTTAAGTGTCCAACTCTTGATTTCGGCTCAGGTCATGATCTCATGGTTTGTGGGTTTGAGCCCCATGTCTGCGCTGACAGCACAGAGCCTTCTTGGGATTCTCTCTCTCCCTCCCTCACTGCCCCTCCCCTAACTCATGTGCACATGTTCTCTCCCTCTCTCTCTTTCTCTCTCTCTCTCAAAAACAAACAAACAAACAAACAAACAAACATTAACAAAAATTACAGGGCTCTTCTCGTATTATAAATCCAGGATTGTTTTGGTTTGGAGCTTAGAGTTTCTGTAAGTTTAATGAGTGTAGTGAGGAAACTTTGAGATTCTCCAGAAATTTCTGAAATAATCACAAAGAATAGCAAGAAATCATTGAGTGAGAATTTTTATGTATGATGGAACTTTGAATCAGAATGTTGAATTGGAATCTAGTATCCTCCCTTTACTCGCTATCTATCTTTGGATCACACATCATAATATATTAGCCTCTGTTCCCTCATCTCAAAGGTACTGTACAGGGCTGTAGAGAGGATTCATTGAGGACACACAAGAAAGCACTTAGCATAGTGTGTATGAGGCAACAAAAGTTTCCTTCCCAGGTATCATCATTTTGCCACCTTGCTTTGCTGCAGGATAGATATTTTAGATGATATAAATACATGTTAGGAAATATGCAGAAACAAAAATATTTTCTAGTTTTGATAAACTTTCTAAAGTATTTTAATAAAGAATTAAAGTTAGTTTTCTGTCTTAATTCATTGTCCAAGTTGAGTCTGATGTCTTTAATTAAACAGTGTTACAAAAAGTGGTCAAATCCCCTGTGAATTTTTAAAGAAATTTGCCTAGGCTGTGAAACTTTGGGAACTTTTTTCATATCTTTACTGAAAAGCATCTAAATACAGTCACTAAATATGGTCTATTCAGTACATTCACCCTGGCTCTCTCTTTTCATTCATGGACTATATCTGACCCATGACTGTCTATTTGTGGCTGCATACATCTCACAGGATAAAGAACCTGAAATAGAAACAAAAGGACATAGTGGTTGAAAGCCATCAAGGTCACATATGGGATCATGACAGTGAAAGATGATAAGATCAAGGATGTAAGCAGGGCACTTAGTCACAGGAAGTAGGAGGAAGTAGGTCGCTATTGTGGAAGGAGAGCGGAAGCTGTAGATCAAGGAACATTAATAAACCTAAAGGTAAAGCTCTTATGAGAATTGTCCACATGGAAAACAAAGATTCCTATATTTTTTTAATTAACATAATAAGATATAAGAAAAGCTTCATGAATTAGAGAACAGAATTCTACTAAATTATTCAATGTTATGTATTCTTTTTCATGAAAATCAATGCTGTCTTTTGCATTTCAATCATATCTTGATTAATTTAATGCTTACTGAGTCTCCATGCGTGTTTTGCTTTTGTAAGTATGTATTTTGTAGGAAAAAACACCTCATGAGCACAGATCCCACAAGTCAGGGATGCATACTGTAATCCTCTTTCATTTTTGAAGAATGTCCAACTTTCTCCTCAACATTTTTAGAATTGTAGTTTTCTAAACAAGATTTTCATTGTACATGATTACTATTATTCAATTATATATTCCTGAGCTGATTAAAACTCATGGAAATAATGTTGACTTTGTATTTAATGTTTAACTGTGATAGATATAATATCATTTCTATTCCTAATGTGTATACAACTAGAGTCTGATTTTTATTAAAATTGAAATGACCAGTAAAGTCAGAAAACTGAATTATAAGCACAAGCTCTGGAAGACAAGCTGGGGAAGACCTTCATCCCAAGAATATCAGCCCTGACTGCCCTGTTCAATCTTAGTTGCACAAAACTGCACAGCTAGAGGAATTATAGACTAAAATGACCATCATTTTATTTTAAAACAGTCAAAATAGTTATTCAGGTTTTCAACTAAGTTTATCCAGTGGCAAAGTCAAAATTATTAGCCAATCACAGACTCAGTCATCAGTTTCAAAATACAAATAATCAGTGGATCTTTGGCTTTAACATGTATGTTACTTAATCTCCTGAATTTGAGCAACTTGCACATTTATAATGGACTCTGCTGTGGCATTTAAATTATGTCTTTTCCTTTTTTTAGGTGGACCTTCTGGTCCCTACCAAAGTAACTGGCATCATTACACAAGGAGCTAAAGATTTTGGTCATGTACAGTTCGTAGGTTCTTACAAACTAGCATACAGCAATGATGGAGAACACTGGACTGTATACCAGGATGAAAAGCAAAGAAAAGATAAGGTAAGTGATCCAGGTGGTTTATAACATGCAAAGTGAAGGACCAAACTCTATCTGAATATGACTGAATGAACTGCTTAGACATATGTATTAAAAATAATGGCTATATCCACTGAAAAATGTATGTTAAATTAAAAATTCTAACATTTTCCATAGTATCAATTATCTAAGATCCAGCTAAGTAAAATTTGCTTATATTTTATAAACCTAATAGGAGCTTGAATAATTTAACTTAAAGCACATGTAAATACTTATTGTCTGAATACTTGTCACTATTAACTTTACTATTAAAAAACGTTACTGATATTAGGCAAAAAATGTAGTTTGGCAAAAAATATTTTAAAAATTAACTAAAAGATTTTTAAGTTATATATTTCCTTGATTATTTTGACAATAGGAATTTTAGAAATGAACAAATTTTGACTATTATACTGTTTCATCAAAATTAAAATACAGGATGTTTCTCCGCTCAGTTTCCTTCATTGTGTTTTAATTCATAGATTTGTTTAGTTTTTTTAACCTGTGTAAGCTGTTTTAATATTATGGTAATAAATATATATTATTGCAACATCCAATTCTACACTATACTATTTGTAATTGTTTTTCTAAATGTTCTTACCATTCTAAATATCTTCCTGTAGTATCTCCTGGTCTGAATTTGTGTGGGGCCCTAGAAAATGGAAGTGCTCAGGGTTCATATCAATAACTAATTGGGCCAGATGTTAAAATATAGCCTTAGTTGGGCCAATGACACTGAAACTCATTCATTGCTTGGAATGTTTGTGCTAAGAACTCTAGTTTTCTAAAGACATCAACAGAAACAAACTTCTTACTTCAAGGGTTTGGGGGGAAATATATAATACATTAAGTATTTCTGAGTTCACAATGACTTTTTCCATTTTGTGTAGCCCTTTTATTCCCTGGTATATTATTCACCAGCAGAGAGTTGGGAATATCTTGCTTTTTCAAAAATTCAAGACAGAGAATTTATTAATTTTCCAAGAAATACTAAGCCTAGATGGCTATTTCAGTGAGTCAACAGAGTCTGAATTCACTTCACATAAAATTCATTTCAGGGGAGACATATCTTTAGGTTTAGATTATAAAATCCACACCTATTTACCTTTCAATATCTCAGAACACATCCATTTAGCATCTAGAGATACATTTAACATCTCAGAACACACACACATTTTACATTTTAACATCTCAGAAATTGGTATATCTTACAATGTCATAATTTTAATTGGAGGCATTTATTATTTTCTAGAGGAACCTAAAATAATGGCATGTTTTCTAATCAGTAGCATCTTAGATTGAGTGTATATAGGGTTTTTTGTGAAACTGTCTTCAAATGTATTTTTGACTGTAGTCAAATATCTGCCATGATTTATTGTAAATAACTATTTCAGTTCCTACCTTTCACCTTTTCACAGTAGGCATTCTGATGCATAGAAAACGAAAATCTGTTCCGTAAGATGAAGCTTTTTAAACTTCATAAATTATATAGCTCTTAAAATTAATTTTAAAAGAGATAAGTATTCTCATACATTTTCCATGTGTAATGTTCACTAAAAAGCATATCTGTAATAGCAAAATCCTTGTATAGATTGATTTAGGGAGGAGGTATAATGAAAAATATGACTAAACTGTTGTACTGATTAAATATTTTTTGACTCCATTTACATTAAGCTTGTCATTTCATGATTATATGTAAACAATTTTTTAATTTTTCCTTTAATTAATAGATTAGGCATTTGCATGTTAATACACTTATTATCTGTCTGAACTGTATATAAAATTTTCATCAAGTTGACCAGGTTACTTGATAGTATTCAGGTATTCTATATCCTTACTGATTTTCTATATCCTTGTACTATCAATTACAGAAAGAGCAATGTGGAAATTTCCAACTATAATTGTCATGTTCTTTGTTGCTTCTTATAGTTATATCAGCGTTTGCTTGATGTATTTTGAATGTATTTCTATTTATTTATTTATTTTGATACAGACAGAGAGAGAGCATGTAAGCAGGGGAGGGACAGAGAGAGGGGGAATAAAGGATCTGAAACAGGATCTGTGTTGAGGGCAGAGAGCCCGGCAGAGAGAGGGCTCGAACTCACAAACCAAACTGTGAGATCAATAACCTGAGCCGGAGTTAGACGCTTAGCCACCCAGGCGCCCCTGCTTGATGTATTTTGAAGCTCTGTTAAAAGATGTGTGAACAATTAGGACTGTGGAGTCCACTGCATCAACTAGCTCCTTTATTATTGGAAAATGACCTTTATCCCTGGAAATATTTTTTGATCTGGATTCTATTTTGCTGTTAATAGAGGCACTCCAGTTTTCTTTTGATTAATGCTATGTTGGTGTGTGTTTTTCATTCTTTTACTTTTAACCTATTGTACCTTATATTTGAAATGCACTTCTTCTATGCAGCATATAGTTGGGTCTCCTTTTTCCATCCTACTATCTCTGCTTTTTGACTAGAGCATTTAAGCCATTTATATTTGATATGAAAATTAATATGATTGGGTTTAAAATCTATCATCTTTCTGCTTATTTTCTACTTGTTGCATCTTTTTCCATTTTTTTTTTTTGTTTCTATCTTCTTTTGGATTAATTGAAGTTTTTTTAATGATTCCAGTTAAGATTTTGTTGTTGTTGTTATTGTTGTTGTTCACTTACTTGGTATAATTTTTTGATGTTATTGCAGTGATTTCTTTAGGCTTTGTAGCATACAAACTTAGTCTACCTTCAAATTAATGTAGAGCCCCAGAAACCTGCCTCTAGAAACACAAAATAGACCATGACTATCAATCCATGGACTTAGGAACCACATTTATTATAACATATGATTTTGACATTCCCCAAATAAGTCTTACTGTAAAAAAAAATAGGCTCCCACTGGCAAGTTGGTCACCTATGAAAGTAAATTGATACTTGGTGAACAGGATATAAGCCAGAATTCTTATGGGAGCCAATAAATCACTATCATCTATTCAATGTAAAAATTTCTGAAGAGTTAAACCATTTTAATATTTATAAACATAACAATTGGATAAACTTATACCATGTAATTGGTAGTTTTAAAATTAAATTTAGCCAGTTTGTTTATGGTATTGTAAATAATTTGGTATGTTGAAGAAAAGCCTTAGGTAAGTTTACTATTTACTCCTGAAGGGAATGACAAACACCAACAAACTGTACATAAGAATATAGCAATACTATTATGATAAAGAAATAATGTATTAGAAGGAACTGTAAAAGTTCTTTGAACACTTGGAAAAAAATATATATATGTGTGTGTGTGCGTATATATATATATACACACATATATATATATATATATATACACACATTCCAATATATACATATACCAATCAAAATAAATGTTTATATATAATCCAAATAACTATTGTGCTTTGTTATTATTATTATTATTTTTACTAGGTATATTACTTATACTCAGAAATTAATTTTTCTGAATAAGCCATTTCCTATTGATTCCTAATATTATTTGTGTCTTCTTTCCCATGGTTACTTTCCATAAGGGAGAAAGTCTGCAATGTTTACAAGTGCAAATTCAACTACAAACTTTCATCCACACAAATATGACAAATAAATTGAATGTTGCAGGGCAAAACATGGCTTGTGAAATGTTTTCTGTATGTACCTTTCCAAGGAAATATTTTCAAAAATTTTTCTAATTCTTTTATGTGTCCTTCTGTTTTTATTGACCACTTTGCTCTAATAGATTTTAGGCTGTTTATATTGAATTGTGATACAGATCCAGAAATAAGATTACTTCAGAAAAACAATCTCAAAATAATAGCAATTTTCTAGGTTTACCACAGGTGGTGTAAATGAAATACTAAAAATGTAAGAATGTCAATTTTTTTAAAAAATGTATGAATATCCTTTCTGGTTTTTATTAGTCATAACAGACTAAGCCTCAGGAAAGCGATGTCAAGGAAAAAGTATATATGTATGTAAGAGTATCTAAATATACGTATCAACGTATATTATGTATATGTATTTGTGTGTGTATGCCAAAAGTCAACTGAAGAGAAATAGATGCCTGTTCTCTTCATTGAATTGTCAGTTTCTCACTACCTTTTCAGAACTTATATAAGAACTATAATTTATTTTCCTATTTTTTTTTCAACGTTTATTTATTTTTGGGACAGAGAGAGACAGAGCATGAACGGGGGAGGGGCAGAGAGAGAGGGAGACACAGAATCGGAAACAGGCTCCAGGCTCTGAGCCATCAGCCCAGAGCCCGACGCGGGGCTCGAACTCACGGACCGTGAGATCGTGACCTGGTTGAAGTCGGACGCTTAACCGACTGCGCCACCCAGGCGCCCAAGAACTATAATTTATTTTAACATTTTGTTTTTTGACAAAATTCTACATTTTATCTTTCATGATTGAGCACGTGATGACACTACCTCATTACGATCTCTACAATCTTATTTTTCTCTTTCTAGTCTACATTTTCTAACATTTAACCAACTTTAATATTTCTCTACAACATGGATTCAGATATATTTTTTAGTTGAAAGCCAAATGTTCCTTTGCTCTCATGAAAGTGACATTTGTTTTATACGCCTGGAGCTGTTTTTTATTGCAGTTAGCAGGAAAATTGCAAAATTTGACAGACACTTTCAGTATTTAATTTTTAAGGTTATAAGCCAAAGTAAAACAATAATAAATTTCAGGAAGCCTTCTTATATGGAAAAATTAGAAATGAAAATGGATTTTCTCATCCAATATATTAGTCATAATGTCATGGTGTTTAAATAAACCTGAATTCACACCATGGGGGCTTTCTTCTTGGGGGAAAAAAAGAAGCTGGTAATATTCTATTTGTCTCCCTCCCTCAAATTATCCAGGTTTTTAAAAAGCATGAATCAAAAAAAAATTGCAACTATACTCTGGATATTCTATAAAAGAACGTAATCCAAAACTCTGTTTACAGTAAGATTTTATTGGCCCTGAACAGTGAATGCCACATATTCATCAAGAACAATCTTGCAACATCTTGGTGAACTCTAATTCACTGGTTACCAAAATTACCTGATCATAACACTCATGGGGGAGCTTGTTAAAAAATACTGATTTCTGGGTGCTGCCTCTGGCTCTCTGGGGATGAGTTGGAAATCTAAATGTTTACAGAGGCTCCAGCTAATTTGAATAATAAGCACATGTGGGAAAGATGACTCTAATTGGCACCAACTTTAAGTTTTTGAAACTAAGTGTAGTTTTGGATTTTTCTAGTCAGAATGGAATGTATTATATTATAATTCTTTAGGACTGGCTGGCCACTAATTTGTCAGTGGAAGTCAGTATGAATCATTGTCTCCAAAAGTAAGTTTAGATTTTAACATTTGCCACTTCTCTCATGAACACCAGAAAGTAAACATGTATTAGCTTTAAACAAAATTTAAATTTAAATAATAGATCTAAGTAGTTAGGAACACAGATTAGGTGGGAAAGCACCTCGAAGAATGTGACATTTATATTCATTCAATCATGTATTCAGCAAGCATTTACCGTCTACATTCTGCTGGATACACTGGGGTAAAACCTGGATATGACAGTGGGTCAGAGAAAGCCCAGTCTAATGAGGAACTTGAGAATAGTGGAAGACCTTTGATACAGTCAGCTAATTTTGAAGACTTCAAATATAACCTGCCAAGTGTATAACTTGAGAAAACAAGTATAGGAAATAAGTAACATGATCTTAGAACAATCTGAGAACAATAAGAACAATATTAAATTATGCTCATTTCATAAAAGTCTGTGACTCTCCAATGGCGGGGGGGGGGGGGGGGGCGGGGAAGAGATCCTCATTCTTCTCTACTTCCTTTCTTTTTTCAACATCGATGTGGAAAAAAAAATAAGCAGCAACTCCACTAATCCCCATTAGCAAAGGCTTCATAATCTGTATTGGAGTATATATTCAAATTAATCAGTAAGGACAGATGCCACAGGGCATCCTTTCATCCCTGCTGAAGCTGGCACTCTCAGGTAGCTGAAATTAAATGTGAATATTTAAAGCCTCAGAAGTCCAACTCTTCAGTGAGGCAGAGGTCAGGTGGGGTGTCAATTTAGTAGTGGATTGCCATGCTGCTCTTTTGAAATTTGACCTGCGTGAGAAATTTGGAACCTACAGAATCCCTTGGGAGGTAAAATAAATGGAATCCCCAGTGGCATTGGGTGAGAAGGATTCTAGCTGGGGGAAGTGAAAGAGAGTGAATCAGTCTTTCAAGGTGGAACAGTCACATGTTTCTGAGCAGCAGGATCAAGGACATCAAGTCTCTTGTCTTGCCTAGAGACCATTAGCCTCATCCACTCAGAGTCTTACTACTATTTTCAAATAAAGCAGGGAGAGAAAGAGAAGATGCTGCTTTTCTGAAAGCATTTTCTGACAACAAATTGACTCTACACAAAGCACTCGGATTCAAAAATAGCAAATGAGTTGTGCCCCTACATGACAGAGATTTATATGTAGTCACTGTAGTGTACTTACTTAGGTATTTGGTGAGTGACTTAATTGGAGCTAAGTTAAAGAAACAATGCTATAGTTTCAGCATTGTCTAAAAATAGGGACAGTGTAATTTAAATAAACACCATCTGGTATCAACTTATTTAAAATTGTATCTGCTTTCTTCCTTGTCGCAATCCAGTATTATGGGACCTTACTTGGATATGTGTTGGTATGAAGAATAAACAATTGTCCGTATTCACATTAATGTGGATGTTATTAGATTTTCAAACTTAAGACATCACCTGAGAATGTGTCTGTTTTGGCAGAATGTAAAGTTCAGTGATGAGTTACCCTTTTTAATAAAGGTTGATAACATACAGAGACAAAATATTTAGTAAAAACATGTAAGTAAAGACGTTCAGTTATTGACATAACCTGTGTATACCAACTAAATAATTCAAGGAAATCCAATGATTCCTTATGTAGCTTTTATAATTCATGTTCTTGACAAAAAGAGAATGGAGTCCCTGTAAATTTTACTAAGGCCTCGGACCAAGAAAGCCACATCTCAGTAAAAAAACCCACTATAGAAAAATTGATCTATCAATGTGAAAAGCCATTTGCAGATCTGGATCTGCCTGCTGGAATGGGAAAGGACATCCACACTGAACAAATTTAAGTTCAGAAAGCAGCATATTGTCACCAATGGGAAGTATGATAGCAGTTATTAAGGTGCACAGAGAACAACACAATATGGAATCACTTATCAGAATCAGTTGTGAGATGGGGACTTGGGGTCAGAAACAAGGCACAAGACTGGATGCAAGTCCAGACACAAATAGACAAGGGCAGATGAGCTACACGGAGGACTGTATTTCCATTTCCATATTTAACATGAACTCCAAGTGTTCTGCCTACCCAGAGATGTTCGTTCCTGAACCCAGGGTAAATGGTTTATGAGAAGGAAAGGAAGGGAGGACCAGGAAATGGGGCTACTGGGATGGAGGTGAGCAAGAGAAGGTTAGTAACTTCAATAATTATAATTGTAGAATCGAGTAACTGGCTAAATGCTGGAAATAAAAGGCAAGCTAGAATGATAGACTAGCCACAGGAACAGTCAGAAGCCATTGATCCGAAGGAGCTCATTAAGAAGTTGTTCAGGTTATTTGGAGACAGCAATAGAAAGCTGATTGCCTTTCTTCAGGGATCAATTTTGAAGTTGCAAAGAAAATTCTTTGTATGTTATTTCACATTCTATAATATTAAAGACTAACAATGTAAAATAATTTTGGTCATTGAAGCCTTTACATTTCTTAGATGCCATTTGGATTTTTTAATCTTCTTCATTTAAAACAAACAAACAAACAAACAAACAAAAAAAAGAGTGCTGGTCTGAGGACACACCATAAGGTAGCAGAAAAAAAAACAAACATCAGGCACAAAATCCATAAAACTCACCGATTTGGGAGTGGGCTGGGAACAAGGGGAAGAAAAACATCCCTGCCCGCTATGACTCTTATTTAGTGACATATAATATCCCAGCACAGATGGTATGAAACCTCATTCTCAGTGAGACAGAAGTTCAAGATGTTAAAAAACAAACATTCAAGAGGCACCTGGGTGGCTCATTTGGTTAGGGAATGGACTTCAGCTCAGGTCATAATCTCACAGATCCTGAGTTCGAGCCCCACGTCCGGCTCTGTGCTGACAGCTCAGAGCCTGGAGCCTGCTTCAGATTCTGTGTCTCTCCCTCTCTCTATCCCTCCCCTGCTCACACTCTATGTCTCTCTGTCTGTCAATAATAAATAAACATTAATTTTTTTTTTAATTCAACCCAGTAAATGTGAAGATCTAATTGGCTTTATTAAATGATGTATGAATGGGCAGCATCCCTTCTAGCTAGTAGAGGGAGCTCAAAAGAGTTGTACAAAATGGAAGGTTTTTATAGAGGGGGGATAGGACAAGAGTTACTAGCACAAGAGGATTGTTCCAGGCAAGGCTGCTTTCCCTTAGGGGTCAAAGCAAAGAGTCTTATCAGGCAGATTACTTCATCTTCCTCTGGGGGATGGAGAGAGCCCATGTGGCAGACTCCTTGGCGCCCATCAGAAAATTCCTGACCGACCAGTTAAGACTGCATTTCCGGGGGAGGTTAACTGCAGTCAGATTATGTATTAAACCCTAATTTTCAAACTTGGCCTAACTGATGCCTTTTTGGATCTGTGGGTTTTGTTTTTGACAATGGAGAAAGGAGCAAACAATGCAGAAAAATGCAGTGAGGGTTAAATACATGTTTTTTTTTTTTTTTTATTTGTGTTAATTATCTTATATCCTAAAAACATAAGAACTTCTTGGTTTCTGGAAAATTTGATAAGTTACCTTAAAATTTGAAACCATATACTTTTTCTAGGTAACAGATGGTTCTGCATGGATGAAAAAATGTGTGAAAAACACATGAAATACATTACATAACATGCTATTAAAGTAAAATGTTCATTGAAAGTAATTTTTGTTATTACATATCATTATTATATTTATGGCCTTAATTTTCCCAAGGCTCAAATGCCAAAAAATTTTAAGTGTCTTAATTTTTGTTGTCCTAATCCACAATCACTCATCAGAAATTCATAAAAATATCCACAGTGAAAATTCTGAATATCTCATGTTTTTGTTTGACATATATTATTAAGCACAATTGTTTAATGACATTATCCCTCATGGAAAATAATTACACATTCTCTTATTAAGTCGTGCTTGTATTACGACTGTGAGGGACCTTCAAGTGTTAGCCCAACTATGACCCTAGCCACTGATTAAAAATGTTGACACACTAAAAATACTGATTAGCAATAGGTCCACAATAGAATAGTCAAGGCTCTAAACCTTTAATAAGTTGTTTAAACTTCAAAAATGTTATTATTCATTAAAAGGCAGTGATGAACCTGACAGAAATAGCAGAGCTTAGCTGTGAAAGATTTTTAATAGTTTTATTAGAAAAAATAGAATCCTATTTAACTTGAATCTGATAGTTACCATCCCCACTATTAAAATGAGCATTTGATCAGTCTGAGTAAGAGAAAAAAAAACATGTCATTATTTTGGTTGTTGGAACTATGCATTTACCATTGGCTGGAATACAGCAAAAAATATGAACCCACTTCATTTCTAAGTAATTACCAAACAACTAATATTTTGACTGCTGAATATGCATATTTTGAAGGTGAAAAAACCCTCTAGGATGTCAGTTCCACAGGGCACACATGCCGTTTTTCCTGTCCACCAGCACACGTTCAGCGGTAGTGTGTGAAGCAATGAAAGTCTCTGACTTTCAAAATGAATTCATGTTCTAGTCCTTTTCTACTCATTCCACAGTTTAAATCCGAAAAAGGATAAAAGATGCCTGTCATAATTCCATGCTTATAAGAATCTATAAAAGGATTTCTGGATCTGCCACACCCTATAAAACGACCCGTTAGGCAACGACACTCATGTCCATACTTCTTTTTGTTGGATCTCAAAGAGAAAGCTTATTTATATGTATGGAGGGCTCTCAAGGCGCTAAGGTACTAAGCCCCTTGGGGCCCTTATTGTAGAAGCAACACATTTCTCATCATTATAAGGCTTCTGGTGTAATTTGAGACACAAAGCTGATTAAAGGATAATTTTAAAAATTAAAGATGAGCCCAGCGATTATACCTGCATGAAAGGAGTATTTTTTCCAATTTTTCTATAGAAAAAAAAAAAAAAAACCCAGAAGACCAAACACAGGAATTAATTTCCTGCTTTCCAATAAAACAAGAAATAAAATTAATTTTGTACAGATAAATGAAATGTTCAATAGTTAACAATAATTAAAGAAAGGCATTCTTCGTAAGGGAGTGAAAAAAATATTACTTTTACATAGCAACGTTTCACTTTTGATTTATTTTCTTCTTTTTGGTAGTTTAGTAATATCTATAAGCATTAGCAAAGGTGATTTTTTTTCCTCCTGATGTCAAATATAATTTAATAATCATTGTGCTCTCAACACATTGAAATAAAAAGACCCAGGATCCAGCTCAAACCCAAGTAGAGTTTGCAGCTGCTCAACTCAGGGCCATTTACTCTATGTTCTTCATTTAGAGTTGCTAGATTTACCAAACACAAATGCAGCATACCCTGTTAAATTTGAATTTCAGATCAGCAATGAATAATTCTTTTAGTATAAGTATATCCCAAATTTATATCTGCAATCCTGTCTCCATTAAAGATCTCCCAGATTTTCCAGCTAGACCAGATGTTCTTCTGAGAACACACATAAGGAAGACAGAATAAAGTCCATGCCTAGTCAAGCACAGCAAATGCATGCACACACCCTCACAACCTGCTTCATCTTTGAGCTTTCACTTTGCCACCTCTTTGTCCATCTCCAGAATTATTTTCTCCAACTCCCTGACACTCTTTCCTCCTTAGCAGTCTGGCTTCGAAGACACATGGCTGGATGCTGAAATCACTACTGTGTTCATATACATAGTTGTGTACGAAGTCATTTCTGACCAAAATAGGATGAAACTCTTCAAGGAGATGTGGAGTGAGGAAAAGGTTCCTAAGGTGGGGTAGGAATTATCAGACACCAATTTCTCTACTGCCACATCATGGAAATTTCTACTATGAAGGGATAGAGTCAGACTACAGATTGTTCTGATACAATGCAAAATGCCCTGTGTGACTTAGGAAATTTTGAGATGAGCATTGAGCTTTATTAGAGAGGCAGACTGTTTTGTACTTTTATAGAAAAAAGAAAAGGCATTTCTACATTTCTGATGTTATACTAAAAAAGAAAAAAAAATAAGATGGTCTTACTCTCCTACTACTCCTGGTAATATCTCCTGTAGATATCTTTAAAAAGCAGATGATCGGGGCACCTGGGTGGCTCAGTCGGTTAAGGGTCTGACTCTTGATTTTGGCTCAAGTCATCATCTCATGGTTTGTGAGTTCAAGCCTCACATGGGGCTCTGCACTGACAGTGTGGAGTCTGCTTGGGATTCTGTCTCCCTCCCTCTCCATGCCCCTCCCCTGCTTACTCTCTCTCTCTCTCTCTCTTAAAATAAATAAAAATAAACTTTAAAAAAAGCACATGATTTTCCAGTTCTGTTTCTTCTGTAGGACTATTTCTTACGACAGTCAAAATCTGAGTGCTGGAAATCAGATAGTTTAAGTATATAACCACAGTTTAGAATGGCATATTTTATGTTTCATAAATCTTTATAGGCAATCATCCTATATGATATATTTCCTAGGGTATCCTTGTTTCCTAAGGAGACTCTCATCATAAAAGAAGTTAAATATGGTTGTGTGTCCTACCTATTGAGTGACTTTTAGAGTGAGCATTCTAAATGCCAGCAACTATGGGAGAAGAAAGGTAACAGTCAACAGAATTAGAAACTTTAGCTTTGATTTTTCTGAGTTTTTTTCCAGGGTCAAGACTTAACAGAAATATTATGAATTTCTCAGTGAGGCCCTTCTGGCGCTTTGTAAGAAGCGGCCCGCTCCCCAGACACTTGGAGTTAAGGATCTGCAAGAAAATCACAGATGGAATGGAGGTGGCTACCCTGTCCCCAGGCCTTTTCCCTGCGTTGAATCTCAGCTGTGAGAATCTGGCTGTGTTGAATCTCAGCAATTCCTTAGCTCAACTTGTCACTCTCTCAGTGGACTAGGGAGTCACAGGTATAACCTATGCCAGCTTGCCAGTAACAGAGAGGGTGATGTTACTGTGGAGAGTTACATCCCTCCATCTCAGACCTCTATGGGTCAGGTGAGCCTTTCCATGAGAGGCCAGAAGTTAAAAGTTTTCAAAAATATTCCCAAAGATGTGCCATTTCCTCTTCTTTCCCAATGCTCCCAGCCGCCAGAATACCTAAGGAGGAAGGGATTTTAGAAAGATATCACAGCCCTCTTTCCCAGTCAAGAATTAAATATCAGCCAACCAGCTTTCGTATTAATTACAGGAAAATGAAAGTGTATGACAGTTTGAAAAGCAATAAAGGAAAAGTCCCTTTATTGTCAGAGTAGAAACAGGTAACATATTTGCATTGTTGTGGCCAATTATTATTAGATCTCCCACGAGTGCATTTTGGAGAGAAAAATGTGTAACAGGAAGAACAATACAGTGCACATAATACTGCAAAAACTCTTAAGTGAATATCAGATATGTGGGTTAGTAAAGATTTCTTGAGATATAATCAGAGATTTATATATACTAGGAACATGAAGCAAAGCCAGATCAGTTCAGTGAAATGCAGTATTTCCTGAAGCCAAAGACCTCCTTTTTTACGTAATTACAAAAGAGAGCAAACCTCAGAGCCACAAGAAATCTCCTGAGGGCAGCAATGGGAGTGGAATGCATTTTCTCAGAGAATCCATATATTCATTTTAATGGTTTAACATGATCCATGCACTAGTGTAAGAAAGACATGGAACTTGTCCCCATGTTTTTCTTTTTACTTCCCCCATCAAACAAAAATGTCCTATAATTGGACCTTTGAAGTTAAGTCTTTGGGTAGGCAGTTTGAAAGCCTCATCTAATTTCACTGAGGGAGCTTGGGAAGGAAAGAAATCTTTGAAGGAACCAGGGTCCAGGTTTTGTAAAGGGCTTGTGGAACAAAATACCATTCTGAAAGGAACACAGATAAAAATTGGTATCCAATATGAAATACAGTGCAGAATGATTTATATATGTCACTATATTCTACAGCTTCCAGAAAACCTGGCAGTTTCCCAGGGATTTCAAATTAATCCCTAGTAGATGGCCAAAGTAACATTCCCCATGGAATGTGTAAGCTTTTGCAGAAATGATTTTAAAGAAATACAAAAGAATAAAGATGGTGAGTTGTTTTGTTACTGAAATATGAAACAGAACAAGCAAGCCACACTAGCTGTTTGATGTATTTGCTAGGGTTCTGTTCATGAAAATAAATATCATCCAGAAAATAAAAATAAAAGGAGCAAGTAAAATAGAGCGAGTAGAACCTAAGAATAAAAGATTTAGAAAGTGTTCTCAAGGGCCACGATAAATAAATTTCAGTAGGAAATTTAGGATTTATTCAAAGAATCGTAAAAGAATATGTTCACAATTAATTTGAAGCCTGAGGCCTGGCACATAAGGTTGAGGAAGTTTGGGGCACAATTCTTTGAGATATTTGGGGTCCCTTTTTCAGACTAATTGTTACAAGTATCAAAAAGTCCTCCACGAAACCTATAACCTTACAACATCAATTACTCATTGCCAAGTTTGGGAGTTCCTAAATCCACATTCATTTCTCACATCAACAGTGTTCAAAGGTCACCAAGACCACCTTAGGTATGACAGTTCACGACTCACAGAACTCATTTAAAGTTATTATACCTACAGTTACAGTTTATAACAGTGAAAAGATTCAGATAAAAATCAGCCAAGAGAGGGGCTGCTGGGTGGCTCCGTTGGTTAAGTGTCTGATTTTTGGTTTTCGCTCAAGTCATGACCTCATGGTTTCATGAGTTCGAGCCCTGCATAGGACTCTGTGCTCTCAAAGCAGAAGCCTGCTTGGGATTCTCTCTCTTCTCTCTCTCTCTCTCTGCCCTTCCCTTGCTCATGCTGTCTCAGTCTCTCTCTCAGAATAAATATATAAACTTTAAAAAAAAATCAGCCAAGAGAACAGGCATATGGGGCAGAATCCAGAAGAGTTCTAGGCATTAGCTTTCCATTGTTTTCTCTCAGAGTCTTGAACAGTGCTAAACCTCTCTCAGCAATGATATGTGACATACAATATACACTAGGTATTACCAACCAGGAAAGCTTACTTCAGCCTTGATGTTCAGAGTTTTTATTGAAGCTCAGTTATGTAAACATGGTTTACTGCCCGCAAGGCTGACTTTAGTTTCCAGCCCCTTAGGTGGTCAAGCTGGTCCAAAGCCCCCACCATAAATCACTTTGTTAGCATACATTATCTGGCCCAGCCCATGTAAACAAAGACAGTCTTCTCCCGCAGGATCTTCCAAGGCTTTCAGCTCACAGGAGCTGAAAGCAAAGGTCAGACCTCTTTTTGGGGTAAGATTAATATTTTACTGCACACTCATATTGCACAAAGTTGTATGTTTTGTATTCTCTTCACTGGAATGACCTACGTCTGCAAACATTGTGACTATACTAGATTGGACACACCCTGAATTGTACAGATATGTTCTCCTGCTGATAAATTGTTTTGGATGGTTATGGCCTTACTTCATCTGCACTTTTGAAGGGCAGGATGCTTAGGGTTGGAAGACACTGAGGCAGCTCTCTGTTCCTCTCTACCAGTGAGGATTTTTGCTGCAGCACTGTTGTGAAGTCTTATAGTGAGGGCTCATCCCCCAACTCATTCTTTTGCAGACTCATGATCAATGTAGATGGTTATTAACACAATCTACTCTCTCTGACAAAGCCTTTTCTTTATGTGTGTGTGCACCTCTTAGAATGTGATTCTCAGTATGCACTGTTTTTCAAAGAACATTTCCTAGAATGTTGGAATTTACCTGGAAACTGATTTCTTGTTTCCGTTTTACATATGAAAGAATGTACTTATATTTAGACTAATTTTGTTACAGAGTTTCATTGGTTTAGTGGAATTGATTGGAGAGAAACCATCAAGAATGATATACCAGCCATTCAATCATGAAATGGTTTCAGGATGCTGATAAATTTTCCTAGAAAATTGAATTCACTGAATAATAGCTAGAGTGTATGTAGGCTAAAATAATCAAACTTTGGTTTCAGACTTTTTATATCCAATCACTAACAGAAGTTTCATACATGTAAAACTTCCAATAAGATTTTTTTAATGTGATGTACATTCATACCACTAACTGAAACTTTTTAAGACATAGTTTTCTATACATTTTAACACAAGCCTCACATTTTATTTTATTTTTTAATGAAAAGTTTTGGTTTTTAGAATGCTTTAATATAGGGCAAAGTAGAACAAAAATTGCAAATTTTACTAAGACATATTAATAATATAGTTATAGAATGAGAAGCAACTGGTCTTTCTTATAAACACTATCTGAATAAATAAATATGTTTACTTTCATTTATGCATACTAATTCTATGAAAATCTTCATTAGACTTTAAACCATTAAAGCATTCATTCAAGTTATACCTGAAATTTTTGACAGTCCAAAGAAATTCAAGTAATGTTCTTTTTATTCAATTTTTTTAATATTTTATTTACTTTTGAGGAAAAGAGAGACAGAGTATGAGTGGGGGAGTTAGAGAGAGGGAGACACGGAATCCGAAGCAGGCCTCAGGCTCTGAGCTGTCAGCACAGAACCCGATGCAGGGCTCAAACTCACAAACTGCGAGATCGTGACCTGAGCTGAAGATGGACAGTTAACTGACTGAGCCATGCAGGCGCCCCTCAGTAATTTTATAGAATAATATAATATTATATAATAATAATTATGTAAAAACAATTTTTATGATGCTGAACCATAAACTAATAAGTGTAAGTCCTTTATGTCACTCAAAATGCCAGATTTTATACTCACATTACACATAAATGGTTACTGTATGAAATAGATACTTAACTCCAATGCCTATTAAATTTCTACTATTTTTATATAGATCATTATTTTAACTAAGGAATTGCTATTTTTAAAATGTCACGATTCAATAAAATGAAATGAAATTGGAATAAATATAAATTTCTATATCCACTATAAATCTATTTTACAAGTAAAACATTGGGAAAATCCTGGCTTAAGAGAAATTCTATGACAAAGTTCATAGTTTATTTGACCATCAGTCATCAATCATGACCAAAGTGAATCTACTAGTTTTAAATAATTTTATTGCATTGATAGAAGCATTGTATCTGTAACAAAGGTAAGTATCCTCTATATTTTGAGCCATTCAAGTCATAACTACATACTATGTCTGGATAAATCCGCACTTTAATTGAGCCATAGTTAAACCAGAGGGTATCCAATGGAATGCAGTCAAGATGATAAGTTTGAAGATCAACTTAAATGAGGAATTTTTTAGGCAACCATGACTGTTTAGCCTCAAGCACTATTTTTGAGTTTTTGATAGGTTTATATTAGTTATTATTAGTGTTTTTCTTTTGGTAGTTAGATATCTTCTATGCTTTTTGAGCATAAATCACTAGGATCATAGATCAAAGTTTGAAGGAGGCATATGTCAACCCATAAAAAGACAGACTTCCAAAGTGTCTAAAAGCATACCTACCCTATTATATTGATGAATAGGTTGCCATAGCTGAAAGTTCCATGTCAGAAATGTTAGAAAAAAATTGATGCTGGCAGATCTATGCCTTCTTTTCCAAGTCTTGGGTTCTTCCATTGTATGGGTAGAGTTAAATAAAAACAGGGTTTCTCAGGGATCAGAGCTTGAAAAGACTGTTGTTTTCTAAGTTTGTTATAAGTACTCTAGATGAAAGAATAAATAATTGAAATTATATATGCCAAATAAGATTTTTTTTCACTTTCCATTCCTTTCCCTGCCCCGAACACACACACACACACACACACACACACACACACACACACACACAAATGCTGCTTTAGGGTAATGGATTTTTATCTTGAGCTTTTATCCTTTAAGGATATCAGATTGGTGTATAGACATAGCCAATGAAGCCAATGGTATGTCTGACACCATTACCAAAGCAAATACAAACAGTAGAGAAAACTCGAGAAAGCTTATTCAACCCTTATATTTCCACAATATTTGGAATTCCAGATATCGTTCTAGTCTCCCCATATCAAAAGAGAGATAATGCAATCTAGAAAAGGGTGACCAAAACGCCATAGGGATGAACTGATGGTTACCCAAGACCTTGCTAAAATACAGACTCTTTAGCCCTGAAGAGCTCAGGGAGGCTACCTAAAACTGCTTAAAACTGCTGGTTAGATCCCAAAAGGTTAGACCAGTGAGAGTCTCTTTAAAACTTTTAATGCATTTGTTTACAACAAATAACAAGAAGTATATCTTCACAGACCAGATGGCATTCTAAGTAAGTAGTATGTGCAAGAAATCCCCAAAGAATTCCTCAACATTTGTGAAAGGCAGGTATATAGTACATGGCTGCTAAGAAAAGCTGAGATATGACCCAACTCTCTGACTGTGTCATGAAGGATAATCCTGCCTTCTTGGCAGTCTCCACTGATGACGTCTACTCTGGCCTGAATAGACCATTGTCCCTAATGAAGAATGACAAGTCTCATCTGAGAAAAAAATTATTAAAACGTTGCTAGAAGCAACATTTAATTGTTTTATCTGACAGTCTCTCTGAGTTGAGATTTGAATTTTCATTAGAATCTGATTTGAATTTTAACTAGTATCACAGGAGAGTTGACATTGGAAAGCAGAATCCAACATCTCTGCCACATGGAGGCAGTTGTAGTTTTCTCCCTTATCCTCTAGGTTGTTTAACTGTGGAAGCCTCTCCAAAGTACTTTCAGTACCTTTTCCTTGAGGCCCCGTGTGTTGGGAAAATCCTGAGATCTCTAAGCATTATCATGTCTTAGTGCATCAACAAACTTGTCATCAGCTAATTATTAGCTGAGCCTCCTCCTGAAACTGAAGCATGTGCAGACTCTTCCCTAAAAACTTCTCAAACTATCTTTCTTGTGTACAATATTCCCCTTCTCAGTGGAGATTCATTCAATGTTTTCCATCAGTCTTTTCAGACTTTGATTTCAATCAAGGTGCTTATATGTCTAAAGTGTGTATATGAAAGTGCATTGCTAGAATTTTTACACATTTTTAAAAGTTAACTAAAAATACTGAGTTTGCATTCCTTTGCTGGGTAAAACTTTGAAACTGCAATTCTTAAGCAAGATCTTCCTAGCGCTGGAGACGAGGAAACAGTACATGAGCCACATGTTTGCACAGCAAGTACAAGATGTCATGTTAGAAATCGCAAGTATGTGCTTAGTGTTCTCTACTATATCATTCCTGAGAGACCTCCAATATTAAAAGTATATTTTCACTACCTTTAGCTCATAGTTTGGGTGATTCCAATGTAGACTGTGGCTGTTTTTCTGTGAAAATTTTTGTTTTTTAATGATACTATTTTATGAAACTTCATTTAATCTTTTTAATGAGCATTCAAATATTTATGACTTTCACACATTGAATCAGAAATGTCACAGTTGTATGCAGTTTCAGAGCTGATGTAGTTTCTTTAAATATATTTTCCATTATAAAAAGATAAGTCTAACTAATATGTCAACTATTCCTTTCTGGATTGATAGTTTCTTATTGAAACTTATGCTGAGGACCAGTGACTTAAAAGCAAATTGTTTCTGACTGTATATCTTTCTTAAGAAGTGGTATGACACTATGTTTTGGACGGTTATAGATCTTGTGATGAAAGTTAATGAATTTAAGTTCTATTATTCTGAAGATATACATTAAGTTCTCTAGCAGGGCTATGAAATTGGATTTGAGATTCTGTATTAAATTGTAACACGACAATCTCAGTGAAGCATTTGAATCCAACATCATATGTCAGAGAGAATGTCAGGGATGCGTACACTATACTCTCTTATTTTCTGCTTTTGCAATGACAACCTCTCTATGGATTTCTGGTGAGTGTTTGTGTGGTATGCCCTATCCATGTGAGCTTCTGCTAACAGAGACACTGTTACTTAGTAACACATTTAAATCCAGAATTAGTTCCTGCTTGGTCAATTCAAAGCCAGAGCATTGCTGAGGATAAAATGCCTATTAAATGAAAATGGATTCAGATATGCCAGGATGATGAATTCTAGATTTGGCACAGTTCGGTATTCTCTTCTTCAGCAAGTATTTATTCAAAAATAGCCTTTGAGATATATTTTGTGTCATGTTGAAAGATTATTCCCCACCAGATGGGGATGGCACTTTGCATTTGCCCTCAACGACACGTAATCTTTCCATGGGACCAACAGAAAGATTACCCCATCTTGTCTCTTGCTTCTATTAATCAGTGCCATGCTGTCTAATGCCTTAAAGAGCATATCTTTATTTTCCTATTTCCGGGGGACCTTTTATGATCATATGAGACTGAACCAACTTATTCTAGAAGACGGTTTTTAAAACATTCCCTTTAATTTTAGAATGTTCAAAGATACAGGTTAAATATTCTGTCATGTAGTGATGGCGTTTCTTTTTTTTTTTTCTTTTCTTTTCTTTTTCCTTTGGGGAATTTTCTTTTCAGGTCTCCCTTTAGCCATGTAGTCATGTTTTGATCTCAAGCAAGAAAGAAAATTATCTTCCAATTATAAGATGCCTCATAAAGTTAAAAGGGGCAACTCTGAAGAGACATTCACTATCCTAGTTGAGCTGAAATAAAAATGTGAATATAAAATCATTAGAAATTCCTTCAATAATAAGTGTTCAGAATCTCTAGGTTAAAAAATGATGAAATCTTCAAGTAAGACTAAATATTATGAATGCATGAATTTCTCCCAAAGTCATGTGTAATTTAATACCATTTCTATCAGGATCCCAGTAGTTTGATTTTGTTTTTTCTGAAACAAGCACTTTTCAAAGTTATTATAAAGGTCTCTTGGGAGAAAAATGGACATAAAATGCATTAAGAAAATAAAAAAGCTTTGCAACAAAAGAAGGAAGATAGAGAATAATGCAGTGCCAACGTGTCCGAACATTATAAGTCACAATGATCACAACAGTATTGTATGGATCCAGAAATTAATAGACAGAGAAGCCAAAAAAAGAAAGGTAGGGGGAGTACAAAACAGCATTGATTGTGTTATCTCTTGGGGAATTTGTTGTCTGTGTGAAAAGTGAGCAAAAGACATTGTGATAGTACTGTGCTCACCAAATATCCATGCTCTCCTCTCCATTTTCCAGCTTCCTTTACGGCTGGGCTGGGGTCATATAATTAGTTAAGGTCAATGATATGTATCCAAAAATGATGTAAGCTGCTTCCTTACTGTGTTCTTTATAACATCCTGCACAGGCTAACAACTCTCTCTCACCATATCATTTGTCAATGTGGAGACCCCATGTTTCAGATGATGGCTAGCCTAGATCAGAGCAGCCTAGATCTCTGAGTCACTCCTTGGAAGAGAGCACCCTCAGCAAGCTGCCTAATCAACATCAGCCTGTGACATAAGCAAAAAATAAATATCTGTTGCATTTTTAAAAACCTGATAGGCAAAGGGAGATGGTAGATATACATATTCCTGCCTTAGACACCCAGTTTTGTTTTATTTATTTATTTTTATTTGATTGTTTTTAAGTAGGCTTCACACCCAGTGTGGAGCCCAATATGGGACTTGAATTCATGACGCTGAGATCAAGACCTGAGCTGAGATCAAGAGTCAGATGCCTAACCAACTGAGCCACCCAGGCACCCCTTATTTAAGTCTTTACATTAAACATTACTTGACAGTTTGGTTTAAAAATTATCATTAGAAAGAAGCTGCAACAATTTATTTTGAAAAACATGATTACTTCTCAAATCTCACTTTTGGGAAAAAAGCTCGAAACAAGAAAATAATAAAAATAATTCCCAAGAAAAAGAAGGCTACATGATTGATATTCTTTGCTCTTCTTTACTAGGTTTTCCAGGGCAATTTTGACAATGATACGCACAGGAAAAATGTCATCGACCCTCCCATCTATGCACGGCACATAAGAATCCTTCCTTGGTCCTGGTATGGAAGGATCACACTGCGGTCGGAGCTGCTGGGCTGCACAGAGGAGGAGTGAGGAGACTCCATACCCCACAACTCTCCTCTCTATCTCCCTAAAAGTATCTCCACGGAATGAACTGTGCAAAATCTGTAGGAAACTGAATGGTATTTTTCATGAAAAAGTGCTTAAATTATGGTAGGCCACTGTCTTTAAGGAGGTCTAAGCTTACCTTTTCAATGGTTTAATTTGATTTTTATTGTTTAAATTTCTTAAGCAACATCACATTAACTTGTGAATTACTTTTGTCATTGTCTTTTGCATTATTCACAATGGTTGAAATATATTAAGGAAAGAAAGTAGCACTCTTTTGAGATAGCAAGGGTAAAAAAATATCATAGTTATCAAGTAGAAGCAAGAGTTGATAGAACTTTTATAATCAATACTCAACTAATTCTTATAAAAGGAATACCGCAATGTTAGCAATAAGTTTTTTTCTTCTGTAATGACTCTTCATTATCATAATTGTTTCCCTGTGCCTACCAAACACTGTCAGTGCTTAGAACAGAATTTTAAAGAATCTGTAACAGGCAGTACTAATTGACATTATATTTCTCATTTTGCTTCCAGTATTTCTAATCAAATATTATGTGATCTTTTTTCCTTTTTGTTCTATTCATATATATCTTTATATTATATAATGACTGAATAAGTCCATATTTTTTTTGCTAATTGAGTTTACTCCTAGTATTTGCCTAAAAGGAGGATCATGTTTGTGTATGTATACATATATATGGAACATGATTGTGTATCAGTAGATTGATCATATTTAATATCAGTATATTGAATCTGCAATTCTATTTTTGAAGGAAGCTATAACTATGTATTTCCAAATGCCTTCCTTTACAAAAAGCCGAATACCACCATCTTGCAGAATAAACAAAAACAGAATTATATGATGTCCCTTTAAACTGGAATTTTAAACTTTGTTTTCAGCTTATTTACATACCCTTATCTCCACTTTAGGATAATGAATTTTTTTTCTCTATTTAAGAAATGTTTTAGCAAACAAATGTTAGCATCGTGCTGCATAGCTTGGCCAAGCATACTCCTCATTTGTTTGTTCACCTCTGCATTTCTTGTGAAACTAACATTTTATTGAGACTTGAATGAAACTGGTAGTGGTTTCCCAGGAAAGCACATTGTGTAGTTATTTGTGAAAAGAAAAGTATTTACTAATGACCAAGTAGTCCATCATTTTAAGATAAAAATTGATTTCTATTTATTTTGCTTCGGAGGTCCTGAAATAATAAGCAATTATCATAACAATTTGTTATTGATAATGGAGGTTTCATTGACATGTCTCTCAAATTAAAGCTCACACTGCCTCCATAAAAGTCCTCAACATCTAATTTATAACCTTTACAAGTATTTATTTTATAAGGCTTAGACACGGAATTATTGGAGTTTTAAATTAAGGGTCCTGGAAAAGAAAGTATGGTATGTGTACGAAATGTTAAAGTCCTGTGCAACACTGAGAAGTTTTTTTTTCTCCCCTCTATTATTTGTGCTGCATAACAAAAGCCACTAGACTGTTACTGTATTGTCTGTCCATGTGTTAAAAGCATTTCTTTTGATGTATATATGGAGTGGTCTTCAATCATAGTGAAGAATTTAAAGGGAAAGTCAATCATAATGGCATTTTTAATAAGAGCAAAATTCGGACTGGCTGGTCACATACTTATCCTATGCCCACGGGCTTTCTACTTCAGGTTCTTAAGAAATTGTTGATTTGAAGCTTATTAAATGGCAATCATTTTTCAGCATCTTTCACAAACAAAATTGTTAGGTCCTCAATATTACCTTTTTCGGGCAATTTTAAAATTAGGAATTTAAATCTTTTCTATTCCCTATATTTCGCCATCATATTACAAATCATTACATAGGCCCAACGATATACACATACTTACTGTCTAGCCAATGCCTTTTGTTTCTTTAAGCCTTTACTGTCCCACCAAATTTCTAATCGTTTTCCTTGCAGACTATGCATAATCGATTCTCCGTTCTCAGCAGAGTATATTATGGAAATTCTGAGTAATGCTTTGTAACGATTACTTTCTCAAAATTATTCATTGCCTCTCGTGATGTTTTGAATTTTATTTTATTGATAGTTTTTTAAACAAATATTTTCAGAGAGTTTGTTAAAATTATACTTGTTACCTTTTAGAAACACATTGAAATGGCTTTCCCTTGCTTGTGCATTTTCTCTATGCTCTCTGGTATCTTCAGCAACATGGCATGGTCAACTGGATACCTATTGGTCCCATGATATCCAAATTTATGATCACAAAGGGGTTCCCAGGTGTAGTCTTGTTAACAAGTACTATAAAGTAGCATGTAGCTGTTGTGTCATTTGTATCAATGGCATCAGTGGGAAACAAATTTATTCTATTTAAATTCACACTAAAGAAAATCTTATAAGCAGAACACCCAGAAGAATCACCTTTTCTTCACTATACGGAGTAACTGTAATATGCTAATTTTATAATCTCTGGAAATAACATTTTAAACATCTCCATTTTATCTATGTCCTGTCAAAAGCACTTATCGTAGGCACTAATTCTAATTTCAGGGTTGACTTTCTCTTTCTGAATGGCTTCATAAGGATTGGTGTGAACTTTGAAGACTTAGGGTACTAATGATTGTATCTTTGCTAGTCAACAAATTATGAAATATAATACTCACTGCTGGCGTCTCATGTGTCAGTAAGTACAGAAGTAACTAAGACACAGATAACCTTTGCAAACCTTAAAGCTGTGTAATATTCCAACGTTGTTTTTTTTTCTTTGTATATATGCTTAAATCATGTAGGATGTTGTAAAATTAGTATGACCTTGTCTAGTCTTCAAACTTAAAATAAAACTTTTGAAACTCTGGGGTACTTTTGAAGCAGTTGTAATTAAACACATTTGTAAGAATACACAAATTGTCTGAATGTGATGCCCACCAGTCTTAACTACATGCTTGGCTTACTTTTTCTTTGTACAGGACAATTAAGCAAATGCATTAAAAGAAAAAAAGATTACAATAGCCTCCAAATATCATTGATATCAGCTAACTTGGCTTTTCCCAAATTATTAAAATGTGTGCATTTCTCCTGCCCCTTTCAGCTGTGGAAAATTTATTGGAATACTAATAACCCAAAGTCATTTTTTTGCCTCATACATATTTAAAGTCTTGTGTTCCAGGATTGATCTGCCGAGGGTTAATCAGATGCCATTGCTATCATTTCTATTATCTTTTATGTACATGATTCTCAGGAGTATAATGAAGAGATCCAGTCAATAGTAAGCAATAACACAAACATTAATAATGTATTTACCCATGTTACCTCAGCTATCACTTAAAGACCTTCAGAACATTTGGCTTCTTTTAAACCCTGTTTCTGCTCCTCTGCAAGTCATAGGTAAAATATGAAGTCTGTGTTCCTCCCACTTTTTAAATATATATATTTTTAAGATTCAGAAGTTTTGGAGGAAAGTGGAAGCTATTAAATGTTGATTCCTTAGTTAAGCTTTAACGAATCTCTGGTAGTTCTCAGTATCAACTTGTAATGTGTGGTTATGTAGTTGTGCATATTCCTATTTAACTGTATTTGAATGTGAATGCTTTAGTTCCATTGTTTGCCTAATTTTTTTCCCATACACAGACATACACATATATGCTTTTACTCAGTTAAATATATATATATATATATATATATATATATATATATATATAAATAAGGCCTATATATATATATAAAATAAGACCTATATATATAAAAAATATATATATAATATATATATAATATATATATATATATAAAATAAGGCCAATTTATATATATATATATATATATATATATATATATATATATATATATATAAAATAAGGCCAATAAAGAATCAGGACAACATCTATACAGGGCAAAAATTCATTTCGATGAATAATTATTCAAATGAAAAATTTCAATAGTGAAGCTTTTAAAATAACTGATTTAAGACATGCAAACAATAGAAACACTTAGAATTCCAAGAAGGAAAGTCTGACCATGTTGTAATTTGTTTTAAAAAAAATCTGTTAAGACTAACATCATGAATAGAAAATATTATCTTCTCTATAATCTAAAAGTTTAAAACATCTAACACTTCAGCTTTGAATACATGATTTTAAGATAAGATTTTGGTAAAGAGACATTAATTTTTACTGTCAGGAATGCAGTGCTCTCTTTCTCTTCCCTAGGTTGGTTTAAAGCTATATTAACAACTGAGTTAGTGTGTTATTTATTTGTGAAAAATATTGCCTCTAGCCCTTGAGATGCAAAACGACCCTTTTACCTGAGCAGGTAAAATGGAGGATTAAACCGTTGTGCTAGCTGAGAAATACCTGAACTACTCTGAAGCAGAATGCACTGATAAATGTGTCTTTACAAAGAAAGAATACCTAGTGTGTGTAGCAATTTTTCTATTGACTTTGAAGGGGAAAATAGGATTCCTTGATTCTATTGTAGTGTCTATAATTCATATTGGATGTTTCAAAATTACTACCAAATAAAGTGTTTTCCACAGTAGGCAAGTGGCACTTACTCAAAGTGTTACTCTGTTAGATGAATTTGGTAGCAGAAACAGGAAAACATTTTTGGAAAAAGCTCCTCATTTAGTTGTTTTTGCATATCTTGGCAGGGGTTGACTGAGTCATTTGAAAACACTAATGCTGTGGAAATATGGTATAGTAGCATCACCAAATGGTCACCGTATTACATGATTAGGCATTGCATATGGTGACTGCCTCTGACTTAATTTTATTTTAATGTCCTCAAAGGCATGAACCACACTCTTGTATATTTATGTAAAATCCCCATAGTGCCATTTACATGCCCTTGTGTAAATATGTTAATAATGATGATGCATTGTGACATAAGCTCAACCTGCTGCTACCTGGAAAAGAAGTGGAGGCTGCGAGACTAATGGTGCAAACAATACATCCCCCATGGCCAATACGGCGATAGCTTTGTAATAACTTATATAAGCAGCAGGGCCCAGACATTGTAAGGAATTAAGGGCAAGGCAACTGGGAGTAGACTGCATGCATATGACAGAGAAGGAATATTCCTGATAATAAATGGCTGAAATGGCAAATTAAGCATAGATTTACACATATTTTATCACTGTTGCACTTCTTAGGGATTATAGAGCAGAATTTAATAATAATAATAATAATAATAACTTGCCTTTAGTAGGAGAACTATGGCAGGCCAGTGACATTTTCCACCTGGGCCCAAGAAACAGGAATTGGACAGAGAGATTAAAGAGGGCATATTACAAAGAAAAAACACTATATAATTAACCTCAAGCAGTTTAGCTTCCTCAGTTCTCGAACTTCTTAGGTAATAATATGGAAGAATGTTATTTTTTTAAACAGCAGGTGCATCCTGCTATTGTTTAATGTTTTTGGACCCCCCCCCCAATTCATATGTTGAAATCCTAACCCCCAAAGGTAATGGTGTAGGAGGTGGGGATTTGGGGAGGTGATTAGGTCATGAGGGTGGAGACCTCATGAATGGGATTAGTGGTCTTATAAAAGAGACCCCACAGAGCTTCCTAGCCCCTTCCTCCATGTGACATAGCAGAAAGACACTAGCCATGAATCTGGAAGTAGGCCCTCACTCAACTATGGTAGTTATCTTGAACTTGGATACTTTCTTGTGCTTGTATACTCTTGAACTTCACAGCCTCCAGAAGAATGGGCACGAGCAATACATTTCTGTTGTTTATAAGTTACCCAGTCTGTGGAACTGTGTTACAGCAGCCTGAGTGAACTGAGACACATCCCTAAAAGGAACCCATTTTTAGCGGTATAAATACCTGAATAAGCTACTGGGGATGTGTACTGAGACTCCAAGAGCCATGTTTAAACAGTACTAAAATGCTTGTCAAACTTCTAGTGGCGAGAAATTGGTGGATTAACACTAACATTTTTTTTAATTAAATACCATAGGAGAGGAGCGGAAAAAAGCAGAGGGAAGAGGAGGAATGAGTCTCTGTAAAAATTCTTTCCTAAAACATTTTTATTTCAATTACATTCCTGTGTATGTATGTGTTCTTGACCACAGCATAAATTATTTTTCTTACCCTGAGACACTGTCATAAACATTTGAAAACCACGGCAACATGGTCATGAACTGCTTTCTAAATGGATAGTGTCGGCTAGCTGCCTGGTATGCTGGGTGGTCAGTGTGAGCTCAGAGCCAGAATTGGATGGATCCTGGCAGCAGAAGGCTTTTCCACTCTCAGCGAGGACAGAGAAGGACTGTGGTGCTATAGGCCTGATAGGCTTTTTAAGAAAACCAAGATACTACCCAGATAACTGTGTGAATTTTTCCTACGTGGTGGATAAAACCCTTTGTCCATAAAACATTCTAATAAAACAAGTTTTCCCCTATTCTATTCCATCGTTTATTCTGCTAGGGAGGGTACACCCAAGTATTCAGTATGGCCTGTAGGTGGGTTTGCTGCGTGAGAAGAGGCTGCCTACGGGGGACCTGCCTCGTGGCGTTAAATATAATGCAGATCCGTGTGTTGCTTTGGTTATTTGTTTGTTTAATTGACTTTGATGCTTGTTTCTTTTAATGGATTTTTCTACAGTCAATTGTGGCTGAAAACCCCATAATCTGGTTCCCCTACACTCTCCTTCTTCCCTTCTCAGCCTGTTTTCAGAAATTCATACCACTTATTCCTTGCTTGAGAGTTTTCCTACATAAATCTATTATCCCAAACACTTATGACTCTGAATTGTAGCATTAGGCTATAATTCGGATCCTATAAAGTATTATATTTAACTTTTTATAATGTTTATTTTTGAGAGAGAAAGAGAGAGACAGAGTGTCAGTGGGAGAGAGACAGAGAGAGGGAGACACAGAATCTGAAGCAGGCTGCAGGCTCTGAGCTGTCAGCACAGAGCCTGGTACAGGGTTCCGACTCACAAACCGCAAGATCATGACCTGAGCGGAAGTTGGACACTTAACCAACTGAGCCACCCAGGCAATCTGGGTCCTGTAAAATATTAAATCATTTTTGCTTTCACTAAATATATAACTGAACACTAAATTCTTTTATAACTAACACCATAGAAACTGTTATTAAGTAGTTAAAACTATTAAGTTAAACTATTAAGATTAACCAACCTCTTTTCAAAATCTTTTTTTTTTTTTTTTTTTTTTTTGAGTAAAATTTAAGTACTATGGCAAGGTTCTGGAAATACAGAGATGAAAAGACTCTGACTTTCAGAAATTCGCAGTGTGAAGGCCAGTAGGAGGTGGACAAGAAAGTAAACTATTACATTGGGCTCTATACCAAAAAATATGTTCAAAGTTTAAAGAGAACATAAGACAGAATTTACACCAATAAATGAAATCAGTCAGGGAAGGTTGTCTGAGGGAATGGACATTTGAAATGACACCTAAACTGTCCAAATTAATATTCATGACAACTGAAACATCCAATCTACTAGTATGAAAACTCTAGGAAGAATCCAATAACCTGTCTTCTTTGTAAGAGCAGAAAGAGGAGCAGAAGGACGTTACATTTGTCCAAGATGCAGGGAGTCTGGATCACACATACCTACATCTTAGATGTCTCCCCCTCAGTTCAATACTCTTTTTCTTCCTTGGAGTCAAAGGGTCCTGAAAACGTATTTTATTACATACTCGCACATTAGCAACAGGAATGATTTGCCTCCAACCAAGAATGCATTGTATCAGGGCTGGGTGGCTCAGTCAGTTAAGCATCTGACTCCTGACCTCTGTTCAGGTCCTGATCTCAGGATTGTGAGTTCAAGCCCCATGTTGGGCTCTGCACTGGGAGTGAAGCCTACTTTTTAAAAAATGCAGTGTTGGGGCACGTGGGTGGCTCAGTGGGTTAAGCATCCAACTTCATCTCAGGTCGTGATCACATGGTCCATGAGTTCAAGCCCCATGTCAGGTTCTGTGCTGACAGCTCAGAGCCTTGAGCCTGTTTCAGATTCTTTCTCTCCCTCTCTCTCTGCCCCTCTCCCACTCCCACTCTGTCTCTATCTCTCTGTCTCAAAAATAAATGAACATTAAAAAAATCCTAATGCATTGTTTCTTCTGTAATTTCTCATATTGTCCTAAATAATTTAATACATCGGTATTACCTAATAACATGTATTTGAAATGATTTATCAGTGGGTGAAATGTAGACCATCACATGAATATACGAAGAAAGATCCACAAATTACTGAACAACTTATGATAACCATGAGATATCAGGTAGCATTCATTTTTTCCAAGGTGAGTAATTAGCCCAAAGTGTCAATGCATCTGCTATCCGTAGACACAGTACATAGCCTATCCCCACATGGAGAACATGAGATCTTTAATGCAAGAATAAAAAATACTTGTATTCAAGAAAATTTTGAAAATCTAGTGCTCGATAGAGAAACCATAGGTATTTCCATTTTTGTTTAAAGAAGAATCCCAAGTTATGCAAAAGAAACATAAAACCACCTCTTCTAGAGTTCTAGTTCTCAATATTTAAGAGTTAACACACACTTGATTAGAAGAGAAGCTGAACAGTGAGTGACATCTTAGAGAATTAGGTATGGGCACTAACACAACTTAAGGAATCAACTTCTTAACAATAAGTGGACGGCATTATCTTTTCATTCCCTGGTGACTTCTCAATTAGTAGAATTAGGAGCTTAATCAGTGACAAATAACCTTGTGTAACCTTATATCATCAGTAAATTAAATTTCTATAACTTGATTTAAATAGTCAATTCTCTGTCCATCATTCATCAGTGAACCAGAATAAGCTGAGAGAATCTTAGACAACTGGAATTAAGGGACTGCTACGTCTGGGATGCATTTGTTTAAATGTTTAATTCTCTAGGTTGTATTCATTCAGTATCTAAATGTGTTCAAGAAGGGATAGTAAAACCTAAGTAAGTCTAATAATTCTAATGGTCAGTGAATCTAACTTCTCATATTTGAATTATATTCTTGCTGAAGCTGAATCTATATCTTTCACTAAAATCAGAAAACTTGTAGTTAAGGATTTTAATAATCAGTCTGTTCTTGTTCTTTCTAAGAAAAAAAAATATACTTGCTCTTTCACTTCTCTTCCATTTCCTAAAACCTACTCAATCTTTTCAGTGATCTTCTGAAAATGTAAGGCCTCAAACTGGGTAAGATACATTGAATGTAGTAAAAAGGTCATTTCCAATCCTAATCTCATTCATCCGTCATTAGGCTTATTTTACAGCAGCACCTGTAAACTTGAGGATTTTCATTCGGTAGTCTAATGTGAGTACCAGATTATCGCTAATGTATTTCTGCATGTTATTTCTGGGTCTTGGTTTGAGTCAATATCCATTTCCTCTTTAAGCACAATATCATATATGGATTCCTATTTCTTTTTTTTTTATGTTTATTTTTGAGAGAAAGAGAGACAGAGAGTAGAGTGTGAGTGGGGGAGGGGCATAGAGAGAGGGGGACACAGAATCTGAAGCAGGCTCCAGGTTCTGAGCTGTCAGCACAGAGTCCCACGCTGGGCTTGAACTCACCATGAGATCGGACACTTAGCCAACTGAGCCTCCCAGGTGCACTCCCCACCATTTCCTTTTTTTTTTCTTTTTTTTTTTTTTTTTTTTTTTTGGTAAACCACTTTCACACTAAATAATAATTTGAAACTTGCGCAGAAGGCACTCTCTTATCCAAGAAATTTATCTAGTGTCTACTAAAAGCAAAACAAAAGGATCTATGGACATACCCATGATAAAATTTATGTCCAGGGCATCTGTGTACTGGCAAGCAGGTTGTGCTGTACACAAAGATGACAGGCCAAGGGGTCTGAGTACAGGTCAAAATCCAGCCTCTTTTCATTTGGCAAGTGAAAATCTTGAGGAAGATCTGAGGACAGGGAGTGCCTTAGTGCATATCACATTCCCAGAAAAGGCCTCTTTTGCTAATTATAATTAGTATCTTATATGCTGGGGACAAAGGATTGATTTGTTCCAATGCCTGTCTACCATTTTTATGAAAGGCAATCTTCCAGGATGGGAGATTATAAATATTTTGCAGTTTTGCATATTCTGAAAACTCTGGGCACAAAAGTGAAAGTTCCAGCTTTTGCCTCCATCTTCCCTCCACTGATTGTGCTTTGGATCAAAAGCTGCACCTAACATGAGTATGGAAGTCTTCTTTTTCTACCCCTCATTCCTGATTTTAAAAATAGCTACAATAGAGATGCCTGGTTAAAAAAATAGAGAGCAGTTAAACATCTGCTTCAGCTCAGGTCACGGTCTTGCAGTTTGTGAGTTCAAGCCCTGCATTGGGCTCCATGCTGTCAGCTCGCAGCCTGCTTTGGAACCCTCTCTCTCTGCCTTCCTCCACTTGTGCTCTCTCCCTCTCAAAAACAAACATTTTTTTTTTTTTTAATGGCCACAATAGTTACAGTAAGGATACATCAGGAAAGTCATATATGGGACAGAAAAAGAAAATCGAAAATTCTAGAATCTTTGTTATTCATTCAATAAGTCACTATTAAATGGTGACTCAGCGTGAGTCGGACTTGGGGACCCACGAAACCATGTCGACATTCCACCTGAACTCAGAAGGCTTGCTAATAATTATGGTGGAACCTGGGGCAGCAAAGTCAGAATAGGGAGCTGATCCAAATTGCCCCCCCACCATATGAAAAAGCTCTTTTATTATATTGACACTTTGAATAAGTGCATAGGACCTTGTTCCTGAGTCTTCCTGAAGAAAATGTTTATAGCTGGTAAAACATTGAATCTGCCAATATTTACCTTTTCATACTATTTGCAAAATATTTGACTTATTTTTTTCCTTCAAAAATGTTTATTAGAATACTTTAATAAAAATTTATTCGATAATGCAAATAAAACTGAAAATTTGTACACGTGTGTCACAATTTATGGTCTATATTGCATATCACTTAAATAAACATGGATTGAAAGGCAGAGTGCGTGTTTCTGCAAACTTGAATTAATAGGTGATTCCACTGAAACTTTCATTAGAACACTCCCATAAATTAACGGGAGATGACAGTCATTGATTTATATTGTAAAAGGATTCTCAAAATATTAAAAACACATGTCTCCTAGGTTAGCGTCTGGTTGGAGTAAATTTACTCCCCACAATCACACAAAAATAAACACACTGGTTTCCCTATACAAGTCATATTTCTTTCTGTTGGCATATCCTTTGGTGTTTTCAGAATTTATGTAACCCTGCCTAAATAAAAATGTAATTGGACCCATCACAAAATCAAGCCCTGAAACAATAACTGTGGCTCAGCTGAAATTTACTTTAGGGAATATTTATTAGAATAGATTTATTCAATGGAGTGGTTTCAGTATTATGAGTTAACTTTTAATAAAAATAGTAATCCATCTGAGAGTCATTATTCTTACCTCTGCTACCTCTTTGATTTCCAAAGAAAAAGTTAGTTATTCACAGGCTCAAACATTGACATTATTTAAAGTATAGGAATATATAAACTTTAATATTATTAGCATATTCTCAGTTTGGTGCTTTAAATTGTAAATTCTATTAGCAAACTTAAATCACCCCACCTATCCCTAAGGAGTGCACCAGACATCCGACAGGATTCTGCAATCTCTGTTGACAAGTGACAAATTCTTCCATTTAGCGGACATACCTTTTTTAGATTGTTATACCCAAGACACTCATGTTTGCAAATAATTAGTATCATCGCTATCATGAGTTAATGAGCCTAGGGTTCTACAGCCTCTAAAAAATAAATCTCAAGTTTGGGAATTAGACAGCCCTGGGTTCAAATCCCAAAGCTTCTCTGGACAGTTTACCAGTTTTTTTTTTCTCTGAAAAGTTTCTCCTCTGAAAATATGGAATTATATATATTACAGGTGTTCAATAAATTTCAGTTTTTTGGTGTTGTGATTTTTTTTTTTTTTTTTTTTTTGGTCACTGTGACACACATACTTTTCACAGACTATAAACCTGGGTATACAAAAATGCCATTCTTTAAATTTTACCTAAGGTTCCCCACAAAAAAAAAAAAAAAAGAGAGAGAGGTAATTTAGTTATTTCCAAGAAAACTCAGTTACTTCAGAGACTTACAAATTATTCTATCACTTTACTAATTTCTTCTCAAATTCACTAATTTCCCCTTTTCAGTCTTTCAGCCTGGGGTTGAGCCTAAGCTTTAGAGAATATAGAAGGATGTGAGTTAGTGGGACAAGGGATGCCCACATCTCTGTTTTATCAGGCATCTGGTGGGATACATAGAATCAGCCTGTCCTGTTGATGGTATCTCTGCTCCCATCCATGGCCGTAGCCTTGTCTCCATCAGGCCCCTTGCTACTCCTTCATGCTGTCAGAAGCTACTGCCCTTTATCGTGACCCCTCAAGTCCAAGTTGACATAGACCCGTCTTTGGGGGACTGGGATGACTCCCTAAATTAATGCTCCATGATGGCTTTTGTGCACTGGTTAATCTCAGTCCTGCACAGATTCTATTCTCCGTAGACATCTGCTGAATGACTGAACGAACAAATGAACAAATACAGCTTCTACAGAGATTCTCCTTGGAGAGGAAGACATCGTGCTGTTGTCAGAACCTCTCAACCCCAACTCAGCCACCTCCATTCTACACCCCCAAGACAGTGTAACATAAGCATTTTGTGAGGCTGCAGAGACAGAATTGAGCACTGACAAGGGGTCACAGGTAACTTCTGCTCTTGACTACAGGCCTCTGCACCACCCAGGGGAGAACAGGGCTGTGTAGACCCTGCACCAATTCGGAGGATCCCATCTGCCCTTCACCACTCCTTCCGGCCCAACTCTGAGGGTCCTGGAACACATCACGTGTGGGAGCAGTAACTCAGTCAGCAGGGGCTCTCTGCAAATAATTTTTGTGAGACACCCAGACTATGGCTTTTCTGCCTTAACTTGAAATTGAAGAATTGGGAGAAGGCTGCAGTTAAAGGCATAAAGGCCTATGGGGAAGGATGCTTCAGTCAGTAATTCATACATCATTTAGTCACATGCATAGATAAAAGTATGTTAGACCTCTCTGAACATCAGTTTCCTCATCAGTAAAATGAAGGGAATGAGTAACTTGCAAACAGATAAAGCCTATGCATTCAGGAGATTTTATTAAATTAAAGCACAGTATATTATGACATACTATCTACTTCTGTTTTTTTTTTATTTGAAGATTGTAATGAAATTGGCAGTACTTCTATACTTAGAATCTACAAGATTAAATAGTTCAAAATATATATGAGGATTCTTAGCAATTATATTCTGCAGGAAAAGAATATGAGAAGTTATTCACATATAGGTAAATAAATGATTGCCACTTTTTACAGTTGTAATAGAATGCAATGGGAATTGATAAACTAAAAAAAGAAAAAACATTTTGATTTTTAAATATTTCTATAAATTTCCTTTTATTGTACTATTTCTTCTCTGTTCCTCTCTCTCTCTCTTTCTCCATTTCTCTCACCCTCTCCTTCTTTCTGGACTCCTTTCTGATCCTAAAATTTTTCATTTGTAAATTCAGAAATAACCGGTCAGGCTGAAACACCAAGTAACACTTGTAAAGACTAAACTCATCTAAAATTGTAAGTCCCAAAATTCGCTACCATTTTTTTAGTAAGGAAACATATTTTAAGAGGAGTCATCAGGGGCGCCTGGGTGGCGCAGTCGGTTGAGCGTCCGACTTCAGCCAGGTCACGATCTCGCGGTCCGTGAGTTCGAGCCCCGCGTCGGGCTCTGGGCTGATGGCTCAGAGCCTGGAGCCTGTTTCCGATTCTGTGTCTCCCTCTCTCTCTGCCCCTCACCCGTTCATGCTCTGTCTCTCTCTGTCCCAAAAATAAATAAACGTTGAAAAAAAAAAATTAAAAAAAAAAAAAAAAAAAAAAAAAGAGGAGTCATCAAAATTCCCCAATTTTCCAATTGCTGCCAACAAAGGTGTCAAAATATAAACAAAATGTTTGTAAGATTGATATATTAAAAAAAGAAAAGGGAGAAAGAAAGAAAAGAGAAGGAAGAAAACAAGAAAAGAAAAGGAAAGAACAAGAAAGACTGCACGCAGGTTGTCTTGGGTCCACAAATCTGGGAAAACCGGCTACGCACAGAGCCCCTTTAACCCATCTTGTTCCAAAGCAGCTGCAGCTGCCGCATTTCGAAGGCGTCATTGACGGACTGCGCACGCGCCGCAGAGGCCTCCGTCTACGTTGGCAGGCCCTGTGTTTGCCAAGCTGAAGCCAAGGTCAGAGCCATCTCCTCGCACCTGCCAGTCACTCCGCCACGCGGAAGACTACCACTTAGCTTCACGGGAGATTCTCTCGACCCTGTCTTTATGGAAGACCGTAGACAGGTAAATGTGGCCTTTATGTAGACTTCTTTACCAGCAATCCGAAAGAAAAAAGCTACACTTTGCTTTTTTCTCTTGCTCATCCTCACTGTTGTTTTACCAAGAAAAACATGGCTTAAAGTGGGGGGGGGGGGGGGGGGGGATCATGATTTGGACATATTGGGAATGGAAAGTTATTATCTTTGAAGCTCTAAATATCCTGTCTTTGTGACAGGATGTAAGGATACTGTTTGATATATGTGCAGACATAATATTTAACACACTCTGTCCCAAGTCATCCTAGATGACCAGGTTTTAATACAACTTTAGAACAGTAAATTTGACTCATCGTTTTGAGTAAATTCCCTGGAACCTCTGAGCTCTGCAAATCCCTCCTTTTTGACTCAAAAATTCCCTCTATGGGAAGGTTCATATATGCTTTTTTTTTTTTTTCTTCCATCTTGTGGCATCTGCCATTTCCTCTGTCATTCTGTAAACTAATTATCTGGTCTTCTATATTAGCTACTCCTGGACTCTGCCTTAAAAAACCCTGTGCTGGTTCCAACAGAAATATCCTTGTTTCTTGCTCAGCTCCCTCCCTTACTTATTGTGTCAGTAGACCACCACCAGAGGCTCCAGGCTTGTGCTGAGTCCCCTTTCATCCATCTTGCCAAGTCTAGATTTCTAAAAACGATGTCTGGAGATAACTGGAGTGCCGGCTATGCTGCATTCAAAAATCACCTGTCCATCCAGCCGTCAAGCTCTTGGTCCCATGCTCATTTCCTTTAAAACTTTGACCATTTCTTTATTTCTATTAAGCTACTTCTGTGCCTACCCAGAAAGTCTGGAGGGAGGGTGGCCTTTGTGCCCTCAGCATGCAGGGTATATTGGTCTGGAAATCTGGTATTCTCTACATGTCTTGCATTATCTTTCTCCTAAACCCCACGGAAGCTGTCTCAAAGAGCTCCCCCTGATGGTCTTGTTCATTAAGACAGATCTGAATTGGCAATGGGTAGTAAACAAAATTCAAATTCTTGTTCAGGAATTCTTGCTACACTATGAATTGTTGCTGGGAGACATGAAAAAATATAGAGGTTGAAATGGCATCTCAAAGAAACTAGCAAGAGAGGGAAGATCTGTTTGTTTTTTAACAGATGGAAGTAACAAGTATCTCCCATTAAGAAGACCCCCTTGTTCCTCTGGGTGAGGAAAGGTAATAGGATGGTAACCCCACCAGTAAGGGAGTGTTCCATATACAATGGAATGTTCCATATACAGTATGAAACGAGCCAGGTCACAGTGGTAATATAATTTTGTATTTTGTGGGCAGAGCAAACTAAGTTTCAAGAGGAAGGGAAACCAGAGAAAATAAGTCTCCCCAAATCTTGGCTATGGAGACACCATTGGGGCAGTGAAGAGAACTTGGAAGGGAAGGGTGTGCCTGAGAAGTGAATGTTTATCAAAAGCCGGCAGGAGTTTTAAAATATTGGTTAGACACCCACTACAGTATTGAGGTAGTGAGGTTTGCCAAGGCCCTACATACCTAGGAGTTTCGTTCCCAGAGCTCCCTCACTGACTTTGACCAAGACCACCAGCAGCACCACCATCAATGTCTCTGTCTGTAGGCATAAAAATTCCTGCTTCAAGCAGTGAAATTCTCTGTCCTGTCCATCGTGGTCCTTTGCAATGTTTTCTTCTCTTAAAGTGTTCCACTGGGGAAGGAGTCAGCCACCTACAGCTAGTGAAACCAGTTCCAAGGGAGGGTGTGTGTGTGTGTGTGTGTGTGTGTTCAAGTGTTCTACACTTGTTCCTCTTAGCAAAGTACACTTCTTGCATTCCCTTCAAAAAAAATAATAAATTAAATAAATAAATAAATGAATAAATAAATAAATAAATAATAAATGTAAAAAACCACAGAACAGACTGTCATTTTGTTCAGAGAAAGGCTTAGGGTGCACTGCTGAAATCTCCGACTGGGACTTTTTCGGTTTTAATGTACTTTGGTCCAGTGAGCTTTTTATCTCTGCCTCAGTAACCTTAGCCTTATCACTCAGCAGGAGCCAGCTGCTTTCCTTCAGGTGCCGTTCTGACAGCACAACAGACAGGCCTCTCCCTTCCTATCACACACTTATCTAGACTTCCTTGGAGTGAGGAAGCTCTCCCGGGCTATTTACTCTGAGAGGCAGAGGAAAAGTCTTTGCTTCAAAGATTGAGCTGCTATTTCCTGCAGTCAGACCCACACGGGCTGGAGGAACACGTTGATTCCTTCACACTCCACATTAAATAGTGACATATAGGAGCTGTTCAAAAGGTGCACAGCCCAGTATATTTCATGGCATATCTACTCATTAATGTAGTTGAAAGTGGATTTAGGAGTGAGGAATGGATTTAAAGCGCAGCCTAGTGACTCTGCATGAATTTGACTGGTTTAGGCCAGTTTGTTCTAGCTGTGTGGAACCACAGCAATAAACAGACCATTCATAAAACAGAGTGTGTGTTCATTGTGGCAGCATATTTTGCCTAAATTCTTTTAAATTATGCCATGAAGAATTTGGGCATAAATCCACTTCAAACCCTCACACTGTCTCAGGGGTGGCCAACATGAAGATAGGTGCCAAAAATGCTGTGGGTTAATTTTAAGAGCCCTTCTCCTCCAACGCATTTATGATTTTATCCTCTACCACCTATAAAAACCTACCTACAAAATCCTACCATACGCCCGTTTGATTCACACTTTTAGAAGAACCAACATAATTGCACTTTCTTTTTCAAAGTCCAATGTGCAGTTATTACTTAGACATCAGCTTATATTCTCCTAGTTCATATCCTAGCATGTCACAAAAGGAGATATTGGATTCTCGACATTTTCTTTTTATAAGGTCACCAATCCCACCAATATGATAGGATTTTTGGAACACAGTCTTGTCTCAGGCTGTGTGAGTATTAACTGACAAATGAATGTTACATCAAATAATAATGGAGAGTGCCAGTATTTATTGTACTAACTGTGTACCAGCAATAAAAGAAGATCTCCTTTATTTATCTCATTTAATTCTTATAAGCGGCCTATGAGGTGACAGTAACAGTATCTCCACATTACATATGAGGAAACTAAAGCACAGCAGGCTTAAGTATCCTGCTATGCAATGGAACCAGGCCATCAACCCATATACACGCTGACCTCAAAACCCACGGTCTCAACCACCATATTTACCTAACAATCTTCCATTCATCCTTAAAAGAATCTACTTGCCCTACTATACTAAGCTTATTCAGACAGTGAAAAAAAAAAGAAAAAAGAACAAAAACGATATCACCGGTTTTCATTTCAAATTTTATTTTCAGAATTAGTTTGTAACTTTAGATGTGCACACTACTTTCCTGAAATCTCATGCTTTCCTAAAGTAGAATTCATAAAAATCTAATCCATAGACCCTTCTCATAGGACTTGGATATTTGGGGCACAACTCAGAGCAGAGAAGTGTTTTTCAATGGAAATGTAAAATGCTAAGACATATAGATTGTTCATTTGCATGTTGAAAACAGTTCTTTGTTCCAGGATAAGCATGCGATTAAGCAGATTAAACCAAATGCATTGGCAGTGACTTCTTGCACTTGGCCCAGAGTGGGCCTGCTGTAGTCATGTATGTCAGGAACGGCAATGTCAAAGTGCAGCTGTGGATGTCAGATACATGGGAGAGCATTTCCACATCCAGTGAAACAAGACCTGACTGTTCTCAGGGACTACACTGGCCTAATTCCTTCCTATCCCTATGGGGCTACTCTGCAGATTTCCTCCTTATCTTTCAAAGTACTAGAAATACACAATAATGATTGTAGCTTGTCAGGGACTGTTTTTCCAGCTTGAGTCCAGTAACCAAAGGCATCTGCCCCATGCTGTTTGATTTCCTGGTTTCCCTGCCGTCGTCAAAGGCATTGTAGTTGAAAAGAACATCAAGCACCTCCAACCTTTCTTCCACTCCTTTTTGCCAACAGGGTTCCGCTCCTCAAGAAAGATGCTTCAGTTTGTGTCCATCCTGATTATCCACTGTTCGCTTTGCCCATAACAAGATGAAGGGTGCAGTGTAGTCTACTTCTGGCCAATAAGATGTAATGGAATAATCCCTAGTGAGTGTGATAAACACAAATTATAATGCAAAAAATTATGAGGGAGTGTGATACACACACACACACAGACACACACACACACTGCACTCCTGAAGCCCTGAGGAAGAAGAAATGAAGTATGCCAGAGAAAAGTGTTGCAAAAAGCCCAGGAAAGCAGAAATGGTGACTTTAGTGCTAGGCCTTAAAGGATGAGTCAAGAGAAGAGGGAACAACGTATGTAAAGGCACCATGTGAAAGTATATTTCGTGAAAATGGAGGACTAATTCGGCCCGAGGAGTGTGTCCCCAGGGCAAGTGACAGGGAATTGAGCTGCATAGTGGACTGAAACTAGATTTGTAAGAACCTTGAATGCCCTCCTCAGGAAGGACTTAGGGAGCCAATGAGGATTGTAAACACAGTGCCTTAGAACACAGGCCACAGAAAAGGCCAAAACAATACGAAAATGTATTCCTCTGTCACACAACGATCTGAGAATGAGCAATCCAGGGCCAGCAGGGCTGTATCTTCGTCTGTCTTGTTGCTCTGCCATCTTAAACAGGCTGATTCATCTGCCTCCATCCTCCCACCACCCATCATACCTGCATTCCAGTCAGCAGGGCAAGTATGAAAGGTCAGAGGAGAACATAGTCCTTTCCTTTCCAAGTCCGTAAACCAGAATGTGCACCCATCAATTCTTTGCATGTCTCCTTGGACACAATCTCATCACTTGGCCACGCCTGGCTACAAGAGAAGCAGGGAAGTGTATTCTTCAGCTAAACAGCAACCTCTACCTTACACAAGAATGAAATTATCGTAACTGTGCTTGAGAAACGTACTTTGAAAAGTGAATAAATTGTCCAGAGGAGAGGAGGAAATCAATTAGGAGAATATGAAGCAGCCCGGATGTGGGCTGATGACTGAATTAAAGCAGACACTATAGAAAGAGCAAATAGGAAGACAGTGTTGTAGGCCACACATCAGAAAGACTCTACCGCTGGAACGTCCAGTATCACCAAAAGCTTGGCTTCTGCCTGCTTTACTAAATGGCTCCCTTGAACTGCAGCCTGAAAACAGTCACTTCGGGCAGTCCTCTTTTGTGAGCTGTTGTTCACTCGTGCTTTCTTTTGGTCACTGTGAACCTAGTGGCTGTCCCCCTTTGCTCAGTATCACAGTGCCCTCCTGAGCCCACGTCAGCACACAGGGCTCAGGCTTGTTTGATGAGCATGATGAACAGAGGTGACAATTAGTAGTAGGATGTTCATATGCCATTGCCCTTAGGGCACCTCACTGTGTAGAGTGATTCTAGCCAAACTGTTACCAACATTCTTAGTTTTCAGACTGATATGATACACTGTGAATTTTGAACTCATAAAGCCATTTGTTCGTGTTCTTTAGTGTAGAGAGGGAGAAGCATAACCTTCTTCCAGCTGTCTGATGATTCCCCAGGTGTAAATGAAGCATGTACATTCATGTTTCACTGCTAATATTATTTGGCTATAGGTCAAGAGTTCTTTCTCCCTCCACGTGTGTGTGAAAATAAGAATTTAGAAGATAGTTATATTAAGTGTTAAATACTTTCACGTAACTTCTCAGACTCTCCGTGTATATTTTTATAACCAGTGTGCTTACATTCACAATTAAGTAATTATTTTGACATTGTAAACAAAGACTGATCTCATTCAGACATCTATTATTACTAAATAAATGAAAAAGCTGCCACTCAGAAAGGACTTCTATCTAGGCTAGAGCTTCACCTCTCGTATCCCTTGTGAAAACAGTTCCTGTTGCCACTATCTCTAAGGCAACAGCTAGGTGAGTGTGGCTGAAATGGCTTTCGTATTTCTGGTCCTCCACTGAAGCTATTCCCTGTGACTATAATACGCTTTCTCATATGTTTCATCTGGAACCATCGTACTCATCTATAAAAGCCTACCCTAAAGGTCACTGTCTTAGCTCAGGCTCCTATATAACAAATATAACAAAGACTGTGTGCCTTAAGTGACAAACATTTATTTCTCACTGTTTTGGAGGTTGGGAAGTTCAAGATGAAGCTGCTGGCAGAGGACTCTTTTCATCAGCAGACATCGCAATGGATGTCTCTCGCTGTATCCTCACATGGCAGAGGGCAGAGACGGGCAGTAAGCTCCCTGGCACCTCCACTTTACAAGGGCACGAATCCCATTCACAAGCACTCCAGTCTCATGACCTAAGTACCTCCCAAAGGCCCCACCTCCTAATACTAGCACTTTAGGGGTTAGGATTTCAGCATATGAATTAACCACTGAGCATTCAGTCCATAGCGGTCACCTTATCTTTATGTCCAGCAACTTGACGATCAGGACGATTGGGCAAATATAATGTTTATCCTCAGCATTCCTTGAATTCTCAACATTTATTTATTTTTTTGGGACAGAGAGAGACAGAGCATGAACAGGGGAGGGGCAGAGAGAGAGGGAGACACAGAATCGGAAACAGGCTCCAGGCTCTGAGCCATCAGCCCAGAGCCTGACGCGGGGCTCGAACCCACGGACCGCGAGATCCTGACCTGGCTGAAGTCGGACGCTTAACCGACTGCGCCACCCAGGCGCCCCAGCATTCCTTGAATTCTCATGTCTACCATTTCCTTCACTCCATTAAAGATAGCTACTCCATTTTCAGGATCTTGTCACCACGTTATATTACCTCTTTGATATTTTAAACATTAATATCTCCCTCTGTCACCACAGTCTCTCCTGTGCCAGGGTTTCTTGCTTCCTCACTCTCATGCAATTGATCTTTGTTCTCATTCAGACTTTCATCCCATCTACTGAGGGGGTTCATCCCAACTGATCTAGACCCTACCTCACCAGTCCCCTTGACTCTCCAAACAAACATTTATGAGGCCCTGGCATATAGTATATAGAAATAATATTTATTGTATGATTGAACAAATTATCCTTTCCCCCATTTCACTCCCTGATTCCAGCACACTGATAGTACAAATATCCAACATTCAACTAATCCCCAAATTGACCTCCTCAAGGCCCATATCTGAATTGGTGTTAGCCCATAGGGAAGTCACAGTTCTACACAGATCGTTGCCATGACAAATCCTTCAACTCCAGTTCGGTATAACTCCTCATGCAATGTTATTTTGTAATCCTTTTGCCTCTCCTGGGCCAGATCCTCCTCCTATGCCCACAGTGGCAGGCTAAATCCAAACTAGGTCCACTTTCCTCAGTCCCTCAGCCCCACAAAAGGCTCCCATCAAGGGCCGCTCACTCAAGACGAAATTGAGGTTACTATGACTCCCTACCACCCATACGCAGATCCATCTGAGCCCATCTTACCGCCTCCCTCCCCTCCGCTCTCTGAAGCAGTACAGCTCTTGGCCAAAACCAGCCTCTCTCACTCTCTTCTAACTCCACAGACACCATGCCCACGTGCCTCCCTGTCTCTCTGTCGCTCATTGTCTCTATTTTTCCTCTCTCAGTCTTAAACTTCATGGTATAACAAATTGGAAAGACACTAGTTTCCCTAGTAAGTCTTCATTTATTCTATGACATCAGAAAAAGCATTCTTCTATCTGTACCTTGATTTACCTATAAAATAAATGTAAAGAAAAATGATGATAATACATTCACTATAGGTTTGCTATGAGTGTAACATGCAATAGCTGCTGTGACATGCTTATTACCCCACTGGACATGTTAGCAACCACCTATACTCCTATTTTCCTGTTACTGTTGCTGTGAAACATACCACCCCAAGCTCGGTATTGTAAGGTAATAACCATTTCATCATGATCACCTATTTGGTAGATCAGTAATTTGAATAAAACATAGCCGGTGAGGACTGTCTCTGCTTTGTGATGCACAAGTTGTAGTTGGGCAGCCTGAAGTGGTGGGGGAAGGGGGATTTGAAAAGCTGGGGCTAGAGAATAGCTTTCCCAGACGCCTTCCTCACTCACATGCTGGGGCTTTGGCTGGAACAGCTGGAAGGCTGGGCATAAACAGGGCTGTTGGCTAGACTATCTATACAGAGCCTCTCCGGCGTGGTGAGTGGCTTCAGGGTAGTTGGACTTCTCACATGATGGCTCAGTGTTCCAAGAGCACAAGACAGCATGACACTTTTTGACCCAGTGTCAAAAGTCACATATCATTAGTTTTCGCAAACTCTGTTGCTCGAAGAAGTTACAGAACTCTCCAGGTTCAAGTGAGTAAAAACTCTCAGAGAGTGTCAAAGAATTTAAGGTTTTAAAACTGTTACTCCCACCAGTTACAGAAAAACATTCTGAGGATTCTTCTACATTTTTAACTCCAACTATAACCCTGTGAGGTGGCATCATTATATCTACTCCGTGGATGAATAAGGAGGCTCAACAAGGTAAAGGAGCTTGCCCAGAGTCAAGCAACTGGCTAGTGAGTAAACCTGGATTTTAAAGTCTCTCCTATTAAACATTATTCCCCAAAAATGTGAATCTCCCTTCTTCTCTACTTCTTTTCTCTCTGTATTGAATCCCCTCAAAAAGCAAACAAACAAACCCAAAACAAAACAAACAAACAAAAAAAACTTGCTGTGATCTACCTACCACTCTCTGTGTGTAGGGGGGGAGGGGGGAGTAAACAAAGAGAAATTTATTTTAAGGAATTGGTTCATGTCATTGTGGGGCCTTGGCAAGTTCAAAATCTGCAGATTAGACAGGTAGGTTGGAGGCCCAAGACAGAGCCAGTATTACAGTTGAAATTCAGTCTTCTGGAAGAATTTCTTCTTCTTCCAGAGATGTCAGAAATTAAGACCTTCGCTATTGATGAGGCCTACCCACATAATGAAGAATAATCTGCTTTACTCAAAGCCTACTGATTTGAATGTTAATCTTATCTAAAAAAATACTTTCACAGAAAGCATTCAGAAAAATGACCAGATATATGGTTAATGTGACCTAATTAGGTTGACACATAAAATTAACCATCATAAAGCCACTCTTTGTCAACTTGGCACCTAAGAACATCTTCTTAAACCTTTCTTAGTCTCCAAATAAAGAAAATGACAATAACAAGGTTATATTTCCACATAATATGATATAAGCATCCTATATACAATTGAAAATGCTCTAAATCTTTCATCAGAAGATGATGCAAAGTCCTTGGGTAATGTTTACTTTTCTCATTGATACCCTCTTGCAATTTACTATGATGTAAAGTTAATAATACTTAAATACTATGATATATAGTGAATATATCTTATGCTATGTGATAAGGAGATAAGAAAAGACAGAAAATGCAGACATTCTTACTGTGTGCACACATTCACAACAAAATAAGGAACAAATCCTCATGACAATTTCCGGCCTCATTTCTGTATCTGGTGATGTGGTCATAACTGATATTTATAACTGCTTTCTTCCATTACACATTCCCTTTGCCTTCAACAAGGACTTCAACTGACTGTGATTCTCTACCTGGTGTGGTGACCCAGATTTTTATTAGTGGAGGGTCTAAGCCATTTGTAGCCCTGCCTGAGTTGGGTTGTTGTAGTTTTCTATTGAGTTTAATTGTAGGACATGGTAATAGTAAGAGACACCCTGTGGGATCTCTTATATTCCAGATATATGTTTCCTTCCATTGTGGAATAGTAGTCCAATTTCGTTTGGTAGTGAGGATCAGTCATGCCAGCCAGCCAAGTAAATCCTTTCATTCCCTGTTGATTCAGAGAAACAAGGAACCCAAAGTGGCCAGGTGGCAGTCTTAAATCCTAGTTTAGTGGAATCACTGTTATGTCTCCTGGTGGAGGCCTTCCTCCCTTTAGAATAAGACCTGTTAGGCCAGCAGAGCATAAAGTTACAAGAACAAGAAGCAAAAATTTTGCCAGTGGGTCACTAGGGATAATAGAGAATGGTGCCACTCCCATCCCCACCCCTTGATTCTCAAACTTGTGAATACTGGCTATGAAAAAGACAACATAGTGGATGCTGGGTAAGGGCATATACAACTCTCAAGCATACACAGCTTGCAGTGTATGTTTGCCCAGTTCTGCAAGGTATTGCCACCTCGCTGTCAATGTAACCGAATATTCAAAAGCCCGTTTTGCCATCCTACCAAACAAACTTCCAGGATGACAGGGAACATGGTAAGACCAGTGAATTCCATGAGCATCTGCTCATTGTCATGTTCTAGTTTTTGATATTTCAACTTGCAAATAAGTGATGTATTTAGATAAGTGCACTTACTATCTTAACATGGTGCTAAGCTTTGTGAATCCCCAGTAAATGGGATAAAGTCAGTTGTACCACAATAGGAAGAAACCAAGTATTTGGAATAATAGAGCCTATCGAGTTCTTTTAAATAGAAACAGAACAATCTAGTCACGAGGACTGACTACAAATCCAACAGCCTGGTAGCTTAATGACCCTCCATATTTACCTTCTGTAAAAATACGGATTCTGAGGATTTTCTCCAACTTCCCACACTATTTTGAATGCAAATTGGGTTTAATAAATAAAATTCATGGCATATCCATGATTTTTTCACACGCTGTCCTATCCTTAGCAGAAATGGAATGTATGCAGTTTAATATCATTAAAACATTTGCATGAAATAGTCTAAATTTTTCATAAAAGAAAATCATTGTGTAACCACAGGAAAAGGATCTATTGACACAGTACCTTTAGCTCAGAGTAAGTTTAATTCTAAAGGTTACATTCTTTAAATATTTCCTACAAACTAAATGCAGACTTTTATGAACCAAAGCAAACTAATAGATCCTCTGATGTGAGCAAAAATAATCTGTAAACTGAGATTTAACCAAAGGGTGTGTGCAGTATATACCTATAAATACAGAGTAGGGAATATGAACTTCAAAATCAAATAAACTCACTGTGTCTGAAAAAAAATCTGCATGAAGACTTACACAGAGACATTTTAGATGTTCTTAAACACTGAGGTACCTTTGCCTAGAGGGTTAGCCACAAATATTTTCCATTTGGCCACAAAAATGTGTGTGTGTGTGTGTGTGTGTGTGTGTGTGTGTGTGTGTGTGTATGAGTAGCACACATCTTGAAATGGCAAATCAGAAGAAAAAGACAAGCAATCATCTATAAAAGTAGTGACTCTATATCCCTTTCAAGATAATAGCTACAACAAAAATTACAAAATCTCTAAAAGACACCTTATTACTGTCCCTATTTCATAAGTGGCAATGAAGCATGACAGAGGAACGGCTTGATGAAGATCACGTAGCCTATTAGCACTAGAAAGGGAATTGAATTCAGGTCACCTAACTGCAAGCCCAAGACTTTATCTTTACACTAACACTTGTACATGATGAAAAATGCAATAAGAGAAAGCCCCAAAGCTCACTGAACTAAAGTCAACAGCTGTTCTCCAGTCATTAGTTTAATGAGAAAATGTTACATTTCATGGGAAGTCTGTTTTCAAATTTCATATAACATTTCCAAAAATCTGGCCTTCAGGTTTCATGCTTTCTTGCTCTGCAGGGTGAGGTAGCCTGTCCCTCAGCCTGCCAGAAAGAGGGCCCCGCCCCAATGCCCACATGGCCTCTGCTTCAACCTTAGCATGGATCAGCTTTCCCTGAGAAGCAACAAGATTCCCACAACAGCACACAAGCCTCCAGCTGACTGCTTTTGAGCCTAGCTTTATGTGTGACTCCTAGAAATGAAATGTAGATACTGCAGACATACTTTGAAGTTAATCAACCTATGTGCTTTCAAAAAAAAAAATATTCAGAGGATGTAAATTGGCAGATGTATGCCAGTGGGAAAGCATGTTTGATACATAGCGTAGGTGTAGTCCAGGGGATTGCATTCACTGAGATAGCTAGTCTCTAGTCTCTCATGTTGCTAGCATGGGGGAAATTTGTCTGAGGATTAAAAACAAAACAAAACAAAAAAAGACTTCTCAGTGAAATATAATCATCTGTCCGTAGAAGGACAAAATGAACATTTCACCATTTCTGTTCACATCTTCTTCACGCATTGCCAACGGTTTTGATCTTCCTCTTTGCTGATTTGAGCAGTTACTTCATCAGGTTATCACAGTTTTTATCACATCTGTTATAATTCAACAATTCCTTCTAGAAATATGTGCAAAAAGTCTACAGACAATACTGGGAACTACAGACTAAAGAAACTGATGGATGTATGATTCATCATTATTTAAAACATAAGGTGATATTTCTTTTTTTTTTTTTTTTTAACGTTTATTTATTTTTGGGACAGAGAGAGACAGAGCGTGAACGGGGGAGGGTCAGAGAGAGGGAGACACAGAATCCGAAACAGGCTCCAGGCTCTGAGCTGTCAGCCCAGAGCCCGACGCGGGGCTCGAACTCACGGACCGTGAGATCGTGACCTGAGCCGAAGTCGGTCACCCAACCGACTGAGCCACCCAGGCGCCCCAATAAGGTGATATTTCTTTGGGAAGTTTTAAACTAACTTATTTTCTGAAGTTACTATTTTTAAATACATTTTAAATGTTTCCACATGATAAATTTCTAATTTTTTTTTTTTTTAATTTTTTTTTTTTCAACGTTTATTTATTTTTGGGACAGAGAGAGACAGAGCATGAACGGGGGAGGGGCAGAGAGAGAGGGAGACACAGAATCGGAAACAGGCTCCAGGCTCCGAGCCATCAGCCCAGAGCCTGACGCGGGGCTCGAACCCACGGACCGCGAGATCGTGACCTGGCTGAAGTCGGACGCTTAACCGACTGCGCCACCCAGGCGCCCCAATAAATTTCTAATTTTTAAACAAAAGATTGTCTTATAATTTTTCCCTACCTTTTAAAAATTCAGAATGCCGCCCCTTTCAATTCACTTAACGGGAATGCATCCAATCTGACTCCTGAAAATCCCACATTTCTCAGTGCCAAATAAATGGTTTCTTTTTAGGCAAGCTACATATCTAGGTAGAAATCATTATATTATTTACTGTTGAACACTTACACTGTAATATTTCTCAGCATGGAACTTGAATAGATAAAAATGACAAAGGGACAATTTGACCCACTATTCAGTAACCTGGAGTTTGAATAGAAAACTACTAGCTCAGTCAGAAAGGGCAAGTTTTCAATATTATAGTAATCATTGCTAGTGTAATGCCTTATGTGCCCCTGCAGAGTTTACTATTCTGTATAGACAGCTTCAGGCTTAACAATATAATGTAGTGCTAGTTCCTTCAATTATATGATTTCAGAGCAGGCTAAATTAAATCAGTAGATATCAAAGATTTTAGTGTATTCATTCTCTAAACATAGAAGAGTGTCATTACCCATTCAACAAGTCAATACACTATTACGACAATATTACTGTATGATTAAGTATTTTCTTTCACTCATTTATGCAACCCTCACAAAAGTGGGATGTGTTTATAGGGCACAAATAAAAGTGCTTAGACCATACCTCAGTATTCCAGATAGTATCTTAACACTGAGCATTTCTCTTCTATGTCATGCAGGGTCACCGTCTCCACATACACGTATTAAAATACAATAACTGAAGGCTCCATTTTTTCAAAAGAGTCTGTTAGCTTTTAAATAGCTGGTGGCAGATCTTTTGTTGGTTTTTCTTAAGGTACAGACCTAAGACCACTCTCTTGCTCGTTATTTTATTTTTCAATGTTGTTAACTTACCCAATGAAGGAAAATAAACATAACACAATAACGAGCTGATTGAGTTTCCCACTGAGCAGTGCAAGCTCAGTTTGAGTCTCTAATAAAAATCTTTTTTCCTTCCTTTTTTTTTTTAACTTTCATGACACATTAAGGAATGGTTTAGGCTTTGCTAATTGATTATTCAAACCTACATTTGCCAACTGGTGTTTTTAATACCTTCAGGCTTAAGTGAAAATGAGACAAGAAATCTCAGTTGGATTTTTCCTGATGTTGTTATTATAGTTTTAATGTAAATTATTATTACCAACATTCAACACAAAACCTAAAACATTAATTTTTAGAATTACAAAAAATGTCTTCAGTGTTAGTTGTCTTGTAAAATAATGTAATGTGTCTATTTACCCCGAAAGTGTTCTTTTCTGTGGCTATCATCAACCATTTAATTACACAATAAAAGCCATTACCACTGTGAAAACATTCTACATTCGGAGAGATTATATATGCCCTTAGACTCTTTATCTTCCTTGGTGGGATCAGCAAGGATCGCCCTGGAGTCTGTTCCACACAATCAGAAAATATTTAATGAATAATAATTACATTTTAGGGTTAGGGTAATTACAAAGAAAGGAAAGATGTACTCAGTGTCCTCAAGTGATCGGAAGCTGCATGAAGGACTGACTACATAAGTTATAGGCCCATTGCCAAATAAAGTTCAGAGCTCATTGTTCAAAAATTATTAAGAATTTCAAGACAAGACAGCAGAGCACTGAACCAAGTATGAGGTTCTCCTGAGTATGGAGTCCTACATGACCACCCAGGCCACAGAGTCAGCCATGCCTCAGTGAAGACAGAGTTACAACAAGGCGGCTTTTTTGAGAGGGTGGTGTTGGAAAGAAGAGCTTTAAAATTTCTTTCCACCATAAGATATTATAGAATTTGAGATTCTAAGAAGTCTGTGTAAGAGAAATAAAATAACACGATAAAATAAATATCAAGGCAAGAGATTGATAACAAAACAGGAGCTCTCTTGAGAAACCTAAAAACCAACCTTGCAAATACAAGTTTCCTGGTAGTGAATGCCAAATAAATAGTTTGTTGGGAGAGAGGAGGAGTAGCAATAAATCGAAGAGAAAGGATCATTCTGAACTGGTGTAGGAAGGAAATGTTATTTTGGAGTAAGTGAGAAATGGCCTTGTCTTTGACAAAGGAGTTAGATTTCACTAAGTCCACTCTGATGTCACATGTAATATGGCTTTTGTAATTGGCAGGTAGTTTTGTTTTCTAAATAGAAACCCTTTCAAAAGCCCTTAAAATATTTGATTATGTCAGGGGTGCCTGGGTAGCTCAGTTGGTTAGGTGTCTGACTTCGGCTCAGGTCATGATCTTGCAGTCTGTGAGTTCGAACCCCACATCAGGCTCTGTGCTGACAGCTCAGAGCCTGGAGCCTGCCTCAGATTCTGTCTCCCCCACTTCCCTGCTCATCCTCTGTCTCTCTTTCTTGCTCAAAAATAAAAGACGTTAAAATTTTTTTTTTAAAAATTGATTATGTCATAAAGTCTCCAAGATGGAAATTTAGAAATATTAAACTATAATGAAGCACATTTCTGTGGTGGGTTGCAATGAAGTGCTGTTTATGTAAGCACCTCATAAAAAATGGAATCATTTTTTACCTTTCCAGTCAGAAAGGTTAACACCCTGTAGAAGCAGCTTTAGATGCTTAAGCAGTGGTGTGCGGCTAAATGTTTAAAATTGACCTGGAGAATAGGGAGTGGGGACATGAGTGAAGTCCTGATTTTGGCATTTGCTAATTTCTTTGGTGTAAAAACTCCCACCAAGGGGAATATGAGAAACCTCTTGTTTTGTTTTGTTTTTTATCTTTACAACTTTTCTGTACATCTAAAACTATTCTAAAGTAAAGTTTGTTTTAAAATAAGATTTTAGGGGTGCCTGCATGGCTCAGTTGGTTAAGCCTCAGATTCTTGATTTGAGCTCAGGTCATGATCTCATGGTTTATGGGATCAAGTCTTGCATCAGGCTCTGTGCTAACACTGTGGAGCTTGATTGACATTATCTGTCTGTCTGTCTCTCTCTCTCTCTCTCTCTCTCTCTCTCTGCTTCTCCCCTGCTCATATTCTCTTTTAAAATTAAATACATAAATAAACTTATAAATAAAATAAAATTTTAAAAAACTCATGATGGCCAATTTCAAGCTACCAAGGGGATATCACTGAACCCAAGGGAGAGTTGGGCAGAGATAAGCACAATTAACACTTCAGAGGAGAGAAAGGGGCTCAAATGACAAAGCAGTAACAGCAGCCCCAAAACACTGGGGTCAGAATAATGTGCAGAGCCTGTAGCACAAAAGTATTTAGTGACAAGGTTGTCTGTGTCACCTGTTTTCATTCCTCTGGCTTTTCCTTAGAAGGATTTGCAGAATGGATCACAAAACCCCAGGATCCTACAGCAATTATCCAGTTCAGTGCTTCCCTGGCTTCCCTAATATAAGAATCAGCCAAAACATTTGCTAACAACAACATCAGCAAAACTATTAGACCCTCAACCCACGACTGCTGAAACAGTTTCTGGGAAAGAGGCTTGGAAACCCCAGAAAATTCTCATCATTAAGAAAAGTTGGAACGCCCTGGCCAGCTCATTCCCATGCCCAGTTAGGAAACTTCCTTACAACATACTGAACATGTAACCAGCCTTTTGTTCTACCTTGGTCTCAGAACTACCACCAACGAGAATTGTGAACAGACCTGGTGCAAATCTCTACTATTCTATTATTCACCTACTATTCACCAACCATGTGACTTTGAGAAATTCACTCGACCTGACTTTAGTGTCTTCATCTGTAAAATGGAGGTACTAAATACAATTTCAAAGGGTTTTTGTTTTTGTTTTTGTTTTTTTTTTTTTTTTTTTTTTGGTGAGCAAGCAAGATGCCAAATGTAATGCATTTAGCACAGGGCCTGAACAAAATAAGCACTCACTACATGCCAGCTAATACAGTTTAGACAATGATTTGCAACCTTGGCTGCATGTACATGTCACCTGGGAGGTTTTAAAAATCCCAAGGCCCAGGCTACACACTAGCCCATGTAAATTAGAATCTCTGAGGATGGGATTCAGGCATTAATATTTTAAACCTCCCCGAGTTATGCCATGTGCAGCTAATGTTAAGGAACACTGAATAACCAGCTAAGAAATTTTCAAGGCCACCCAATTCAGCAGATAGATAGCTATAATTATTACATTGTACTTTCTTTTACAGAGGCACAGCTACAGCAGTCATCACTAGATTTATCAAGAAGCTTAGGCTAAACCCCACTGTGTGCAGGAAAATAAAAGCCCCTTTTCTGGGTGATCTTTGAAGCACCAGGGAAGATATTTACATGGATAACCTCTTTGCTTAAGTTGCTTGGGTATATATATTTTTTTCTTGTTTACAGTTTCAGATTCTTAGATGACGTCTTGTCACATCTGTGCTGTCTGTGGTGATTTGCCAGCTAAGCTTCATCTCTGGAGAAATCACTGAACACAGCTTTGCTCCGATGCAGGTAGCTAAGTGAAGGAGGGAAACATTTCTGAATAATTTGAAAGGAAGAGAGGGGAGTGGGAGTCCCCGAGGAAAGTGCTTCTGTCAGAGCCAATGGAAGCAGATGCTGCAACAAAACAGGGCTCAAAAGGATCAAGCGGGAACCTTCTTTCTGTGTGACCACGGATGGTCCAAGAGGATCAATTCCATTTAAAACCATTAGCACACAATTTTTGATCAAAGGCATTATTCTAATGTCACCTGTCCCTAAATCTTGAGATACTTATGACATAGCCTGTGATTAATCAGTATGACAGTCATAATTAGGTAAAAATGGAAATAAATATGTCTTATTTCTATCAGTTTTACTCAAAGCTTGCCCCTGCTTCTGCCCATATGACTGTCAATTCAACCTTCTGTGAACAGCGGATTGAAAGCTTGTTTCATGTTTCAAATCCCTTTATACCATCAGGCTCTGAATCAAAAGGCAACCTGCCATTATGTTTATGTTAGAGTGATAGTAATTAGAGTGACCTAGAATTCCCTACAAACTATTTCATCTTAAGAAACACAGGTTTTCACTTTTGCTGTCTGCATAGCTGTCAATCTATATAGAGAAGACACCAAAAGGATAAATTAACTTGGTGACTGTTTCAAAATGGTATTGATCCAAAGATATATCGGTTGACAACCCACCCTTAGAGGACAAAGGACCTACTGCCATTCATGGAGTAAATAAATACTTTATAGGCCAGTGACACTGATGTTTCCGGAGGCCTCTAAGAACCTGGCTTTTTACAAAACTGTTGCCATGTTGAATGCCCTGTTATTATGAAGTGATTATTTTCATATATTTTGTTTCATGAATTTTACTTGTTTTTGCTACAAACAGTAGATGTTTCTCTCATTCTGGAAGAGAATAATATGTTATAGCATAAGAAAAACACTCATATGATGTAAAACAGCTTTTGGTTTGGGCCATGTTTTCAAGGGCAAGTCAAAGCACAACAACAGGAATTTTGAGATGTAGAAATAACTTAAATCACCAACAAAAAGCAAAAGATGGAGCAGTGGAATGAAGGTGGGAGAAAGCTTTAAATTGGCTCACATTTTATAGCAAGGGATCAATAAAGATTTACTTAAACTGATAAATCAAGTACTGTAGTTTGAGTGCATTATTTAAAGACATGAATGCATGCTTTGATTTCTCTAAATTTTTGAAAAATTGCTTCCACTCACATAAAGTTTATCTTCCTAAAATATATGTGTATATTATAGAAATATATATAAAATAAAAATAAAAATATTTGTATATTTTATTGTTATTTGGTTATATATACGCATATATAATAGATAAACATATGTAATATGCTGACAATATCAATGTATATTATTTATTATAAAAACAGATCATTTACATGTGTCATATATACACAATATATTTATGTATAATATATATCAACATTATTTATATATAAAATTGTATGTATGTATTAACACATATATGTACACACGTATATACATATTCCTATATACATGCATCTATACACACACATACACACACAAATCATCCAAGCAAATATGTATGTGAAAAACCTCAGTGATTCATTTTGAGGCCTCATTCCAGAGGCAGACCTGCTCTCCTAGTGGGTAGAACCTCCATAAGTCTTATTTTTTTCTCTCATGGTTTTTCTATAATCACATCTTATTTGTTTGTTGTTACTAAACTTATTTTCAGAATGAAAACACCAGGTACATCCAACTCAAATTTTTGCGAGTGTCAATTCTACTTCCATATTTACCGATATATTTAGAGAGTGGTTGAAACAAATACTATAATGAACATAAATACTGAGAAAATGTAACAAGGCTGATATTAAAGACAAAATAGAAACAAGCCCTTTACTAACACATCAGGATTACCTTTCTTCTGCTGCTCCTGTTTTCTTGTTTGTACTTAAAAAATTTAATAAGCTTGTATATTGTTATCCTTAAAATAACAATGCATAAAGAAAAATATCCCAAGGAAACATGAAAAGGTCAAAATACAGGTGCAATTAACTACAAAATGGTATCTGTCCCATAATTATATAGCATTATATTTACTATGAGGTTTCAGGAATGACATTTTTTAAGCCAAAGGGTTTTTTTAAGCAATTTCTACATTGCAAAGAAAAACCAAACACCTCTTGAAATAAAAGATACAAGATGAATAAGTAAATAAGAAGTATTTAAGTGACAAAGGATAGCCTTAACTTAGAGCAATAGTGCTCATCTAATTCTGTGTGTAGATAATTACTAATTAGAGCAACTAAATTATAAAATGTCTCAAAATTTCTTTTAAAATATTTGCCAGCTCTAGTAGGTCAAGTCTGCCATTCTTTGAGATAAAAGTCATGACATTCATTCCCCGACTTCCTGAGCTTAAACTTAATCTGGGGAGTTTGGGGCCAGCTTCCAGGTGTATTAGAAATATTTGTCAATTTATTGCACCAAGATGCTCGTCTGCACGCTATACGTTTTCCCTACTTCTTCTGCCCATGTTTTAGGTCTGGCTCTATCATTATTTCTGTCCCTAATCTTTCCTCCTAAGGCTCATTTTATAACATTGGCAATATTACTACTTTAATGCCCTAATAGACAACTAATTAAAATACTGCTATTCCTTTTCTCTGCAGAGGAAATAGTTATTATTAAACATAAGATGAATTTTTAAAAAGTTTTTTAAAAATGACTTGCACTTCTCAATTCAACTAATTTGCACAGTATGCTGGCTATAAAGACAGAGCCTTTTCTACTCACAAGAAACCCTTTATCTAGTTGGTGATTTGAATAAGTAAACAATAAGATTTAAATATGATATGATAAAAGAATCAGTAGAATTCTGTTCAAGATACTGTGAATCAGAGGGAAAGAGATTAGTGCTGTCTGGGAAAGTTTCCCATGGCATTTGATCTGTGCAATGAATTTTATAGAATGAGAAATGGTTCACAAGAAGAGTGAGAGACAAAAATAGATTCCCGGGTCAGGGGCAAAAAAATGGTATCCATTTAGTGGATTTGTGTTGTTCTAGATTTTGGAGATGTAATCTAATGGAACATACTTCCCTGAGAGGTTAAGTGTTCTATTTCCTAATGTAAAAAGTTATTTTAAAATGCTAGTATGGTAAGGGTGGGTAAAACGCCTACATTTTTTCCTTGTTTAGCGATACCTATTAATGTGCTCCTCTCTGGGTGGGCATAATTCCGCCACTACAGTTCCTCATACATATTTTCATGTTTATCTTTTCCTAGACTGAGTTCCTTAAGGTCAGGCACTGGGGCTTTTTGCTCATCTCTGAATTCTTAGTGTGTTATCTTGAATATTATGAGGGGCAATGAAAAAAACTATGTTGAATAAGAAAGAAGTGTCTACAAAATAAAATATTTCACCAATGGGCAGCCAAGAGATATGAATGAGAAAGAAAGTCCTTTTGAGAAACGGAGGTGCAGTTGCCCTTGATTTTAGAGGGGCTCAATGAATGTTTGCAGATTTGCAAGTTTCCAGGGTCTTAATAGGAATCCTGGGTAAAGCTGAGTATTTTACCCCATTTCCGTTGTTAGCTTTTGGAGATTTTCAAAATTACAAGCCTCAATACCATTACTTTAATTCATGGTACCTTTTTGAGGGCTCTCATTATCAGCCACCTGTATTCCTTTCCAAAACTCAGTATTCGGCCATTTTATTACAAAGAAAACAACCGCCTGAGAGTGAGAATTGTCAAAAAGTAGAAGCGGTGACTAGGAAAATTGTTCTGATGCTTTCTTTAAACACAAAATACTGTTTTTAATCTGTCTTGATTAATTAGAGGATAACCACATGCAATGCCACAGTTCCTCCCACATTCATCCAAGGCCTCTGATTCTCTTTGTGCAGAGGGATTCTTTCCACTCTTAACACTGTTAGTTTCTCAGATGAATAGTGTAACTCTTACGTGAAATTCTCTCCCTTAAGAACAAGCAAATATAAGCCACTCATAAAATGGTACCATTCCACAGAAATCACTTAACAGCATCAAAATAGTCTCTCTACAGGAATGAGTTCTCAGAAATGAAATACAGTGATACTTGATCAGAGTCATCATTGACTCATTGCAGGGTTTAGCACACTACCTTGCATACATGATATTTGTTGGTTAACTGTATGAGTAAATTAGGAGCCACTGGTTCAAAACAAATAAAGACAATATTCAAAGTAGATAAAGGCCTTATTCAAGGAAATGGAACCATATATCTCTTTCACATTAAACTACCACCATCTTATAATGCCATTTCAGGCATAACACCGTTACAATAATTATTGTGCTCTAAAAAGAAAAACCTTGCTAAGCACAAAGGCAACTTTATCATGAAATAATGAAGCATAATCTTTGGCCCTTCTCATTTGCAAAGGCCCCTTCTACAATCCTTGGAGGAGTTCCAGCACTGTGTTCACACAGCTACTTGTTATTTTTTTAATGTTTAGAAACATAACATGTTTTCCACATAATTGTTTATCTCTTTCTACTCTTCTACTTTGTTTCACTTTCCTTCACATAGGAAAGGTCATCAGGATTTTGGGGAGTATAGTCAAGGAGAGGGTGAGTTGAAGATATGTTTAACTTGGCTTTACGGAGATATATTATGTAGTTCTAGTCATTTCCCTGTACAGTTAAGTTATTCCTGGCCATCTGGTGTGGGAACAGATTTCAGGAACACCTTTACCCCTCATTATGCCAACTCATCCAGCTCCATGACATGTAGGTATAGGACCAGAGATTGAATCAGAGGATGTGAACTTCTATTCTAATGTCTGGAAAATAATAACAGTAGAAGAAAACAGAGGTTTGAAATGAACCTGACCAGAGGAAATTCTTCCAAATTGTGTAATTGACATATCAAAAACACTTGATAGAAGTTTTCCAAATTTGATAGAAATCCTTAAAACGTATATGACATCATCGATAGAAAGCGATGGGTCTGGAAGAAACTTGTCTAAATTAATAGAAGCAGTTTTCAATCAAACATGTTTGACAAAAGACTGAACTCTATTGTATCTAGAAAAAGTGATATTAAAAAACTATTGTCATATGGAGAGGTGATCAAAGGGTAGTCAAATTTGTAGGTGGAAAACAGTTAATTTTAGAGGAAATTAATTAATAAAGCATTATTTTTGAATTTGTGATGTTTGTGGTGTCTGATGGCCTAAATTTTTTATATTTGTAACTTGATTTATTATTGTATTCTAAACTATATCTTTCACTTGATTCTAATTTTGTATTTTTGATATTAGATTCATTTTCTTAAAGAGACCCAAAATTTGCATATGTCCCAGGCATTACAAAAGCTGAATCAGGCTATAACTAGCAAAACTAGTGGATTGTCTTGTTGGCAGTTACTTCTTGGTGAGATAATAAAGGCTTTGCTTGTGTCACACAACACAGTTGGATTAGAAAGATATAATTATTAGAGTTATTTGGGATTGAATCTCTGAAAGGTAGAGATTCTCTTTGAGGGAATGCACTGTCCAAATTGATCAAATATTGAAAAGTTGCTGTTTAAGATATTTAGACCTACTAAGATACTAAGACCTAGAGCATTGAATACTTTATCTGAAAGATAGCATAGTTACCCCATCTTTAACTACAAGTGTTTGTTTAGATCTTCTATATATCCAAAATGGTTTTTCATACTTGATTACAGCTTCTAAATGGCAGTGATGAATCTTGTTTCAGAATAGTAGCTTAGTGCCTGGCACGGAGTAGGTGCCAGTAAATTGTTATTGAGTAAATCAGTGGCTATATTTAATTCCCCAATACATTTTTAATTCCAGTATAATTATCCACAGAGCACTGATGTGAAACCAGGTGCAGAATGTTTGCCCAAATTTACCCTAAGTAATAAGTGAACAAGATTCCACATTTCAAGATCTATAGGTTTTGTGCTACAATGATGACATCCTACTGGAGGAAATAAAACTTCCAACCTTCTGCTACAAAGACTATTTCAAAGGAAATTCATTTAACCCTAGTGACAAGGAATTATTTTTGTAAAACATTTTAATTAGTGTATTTTTGTTACAAATGGCATTAAGGTTCATAGTAGTAGACAAACTATTAGACAGTTTCAGCAGTACATTCATGGGGGAATATATTTATTGAATTTAAATTTGTTAATGTGAGGACTATGCATCTAAAAAAGAAAACATTTCTAACCATCTAAATTTCCCTTTCACTTGGAAAAACATTTATCCAATTGACATACAATTGACACTTCCAGCAATTAAAGCCAACATTTAATATTGCCAGTCCCTATTAGAAGATAACTATTGTTCTTTATTAGACTCAAATGACCATTTACTTTCTACCAAATAGCAGACATTAATAGGATTGACTCACCCAGTCAACTGTGCTGAATTGTTTAAAAGGACAAGGGCATTTATGTTGGTAAGGGGATAGCCTATTTTGTATACCTTTGATAATGTTTGGTATCTTATTTAAAAAATCACATGAATTCAGAATTTTTGAAATAACAATTGATGTTAGTTTCCAGTGTGTGTGTGTGTGTGTGTGTGTGTGTGTGTGTGTGTGTGTTTAAGAGTACAAAAACAGATGGAAATCCTCTACAGAGGGCTCCTAGGTAATTTTTTGAAAATACTTCTTGCAAACATTCCAATGAAGCCCAAAAATCTGTTTTTCAATAATTGCATGTGTTTGGAAGAGGAAGTGGGTGGCTTTTCCAATCTTGCTCATAATATCTCAGTTTCTTATAAAGATAATCAGAATCAAAAGAGCATCAAAAGGAAGTTCAAAAGGAACTCAGCATCCTTTCAACATGCAGCCATGTTCTTCTTTAGGATTTTAATGGTTTCAAGTCTCACATTTAGGTCTTTAATTCATGTTGAATTTATTTTTGTGTGTGGTGTAAGAAAGTGGTCCAGTTTCATTCTTCTGCATGTTGCTGTCCAGTTTTCCCAACACCATTTGTTGAAGATACTGTCTTTTTCCCCAATGGATATTCTTTCCTGTTTTGTTGAACATAGATAGTAACCTCTTTGATATTGATCATAGCACCTTCTTACTAGATATGTCTCCTGAGGCAAGGGAAACAAAAGCAAAAATAAACTATTGGGACTTCATCAAAAGAAAAAACTCCTGCACAGTAAACAATCAATAAAACTAAAAGGCAACCTATGGAATGGGAGAAGATATTTGCAAATGACATACCTGCTGATGGGTTAGTCTCCAAAATATATAAAGAGCTTCTAAAACTCAACACCAAAAAAAAATGAATAATCTAGTTAAAATATGGGCAGAAGATATGAACAGACATTTTTCCAATGATGACATGGAGATGGCCAACAGACATATGAAAAGTTGCACAACATCACTCATCATCAGGGAAATACAAATCAGAACCATAGCCAATTAGAGAAATACTGATTTTAATTAAGCATAAGGTAAACTCTCAGCATCTGCCATCTTTTAGCCTAAAAATTAGCAAGACTGTTGAAACAAGGCACAATTTTCCCCCATACTTGTTACGTGGCTCCAGGTACAAAAAAAAAGATTATGAAAATGTTAAAACATAAAATTAGAAGTCTGTGATTTAACAAAAGTGCATAAAAAATTCCCACAAAACCTATCAACGTTGTTCCTTATTCTACAAAATAGCACCAGTAAGAAGAGTAAAATTTATCAAAAACCATTACGAAAGCATTTCTGAAATGCAGACTTTCTGACCTCCTGTTCCCCGTAAAAACAATTTCTCATGGAATACAAAAGGACTTTAAAATCTTTGGAGCAGCGGGGGCATCGAGCTTTTATTGCAGTTTCCCCATGTGATCTCTTAGATGAGGGGAGAGTGCGGGCAACGTGCTTGTGCCCCTGCTGTCACTGCTTCTCAGTTTAGAAAAAGGCTGAGGAATTGGGGTATCGTACTTCTAATGTGGGGACCTGTGCCTGCAGAGTAGTCTGGAAGGGTGCATTTTGGGGGTGGCCAGGATGTCTTACCTAAGCCTACTCCTTTGCTCCCTTCTAGTGGAGAGAAGGGAGACAGTGAGAAGCCATATCTGTCCGCATAATATACAGCAGCTTATAACCCATCCCACCCCTTCCTGAGCTCCCCAGAGGGTTCTATTGTAGTCACTGGGAGTGATATTGCTAAGGGTGGCCCTCCCTTTGGGTTTGTGGGGGGAAAATACCCCTGAATGTAATAATGAAGTCATCCCTGCTGAAATCAAAACCACAATGAGATCACTTCACACCTGTCATAATGGCTAAAATCAGCAACACAAGAAACAATAGATGTTAGTGAGGATGCGGAGAAAGGGGAACCCTCTTACACTGTTGGTGGGCATGCAGATTGGTACTGCCACTCTGGAAAACAGTGTGGGGTTTCCTCAAAAGGTTAAAAATGAAACTACCCAGTACCACCACTCAGTATTTACTGAAATGATACAAAAATACTAATTCAAAGGGATGCACATACCCCGATATTTATAGCAGCATTATTTACAATAGCCAAATTATGGAAACAAGTCTCAGTGTCCATCAACTGATGAATAGATAGGGAAGAGGTGGTCCCTAACATATAGGGTGTTTCATATATACAATGGAATATCACTCAGCCATCAGAAAGAATGAAATCTTGCTACATGTAACAATGTGCATGGAGCTAGAGAGTATTATGCTAAGCAAGATAAGCCAGTCAGAGAAAGACAAATACCATATGATTTCACTCAGATGTGAAATTTAAGAAACACAACAAATGAACAAAGAGGAAAAAAAAGAGAGAAGGGGGGGGGGGAACCAAAACAACAGACTCTTAACTGTTGAAAACAAACTGATGGTTACCAGAGGGGAGATGGGAGGGAGGATGGGTAAAATCGGTGATGGGGTTAAGGATTGCACTTGTTGTGATGAGCACCAGGTGTGGTATGATAATGCCGAGTCACAATATTATACACGTGAAACTAATATTACACAGTTTGCTAACTCACTGGAATTTAAATAAAAACTTAAAAAAGATGCAGAGAACGAAACTTAGGGAGCCACAGACAGTAGACCCTACGTGCATCCTGACTGGAAGGTTGCAAGTCTGCTCAGAATGGGGGTCCCTCAAACACACAGCCTGTTTGTTGGCTCGCCTAGGCACTAGGGTTTAGGTCGGAGTTTTAGGGAGAAAGTGCAAATTCGAGGGTGGGAACAGATGTTTCTCATCTTGAAGACTCTGTCCAGATGCTGCCACTTGAAAAGAGGAAAGAAGCAACTAATTCAGCAGGGCTGGGGAATTGAGAGTTTGATGCCAGGCTATAAGTTGCTTGCGGAAACCTCGAGTTCCCGTCGCTGCTGTTGTACGGATGCCAGCTCCCTCCAGTCTGGGAGCATTCCCCAAACAGATAGTGCCGGCAGTCATGCCAGGTACGGCACAGGAAGCTGCAAATGCATGAAGCGCACACCTCTGGTAAGAAAGAAATTTAACCTTCTTCTGACATGGTGCTGGTGGTAAGAGAGTGTCAGTGTTTTAAATGGTATGCTTGGTTGTAGTCATCTAGGAAACGAAAGGGCCACAGAGAAAACTACTTGCTGACAGACAAAAGCGCTTTGTCCTGCCCAGGGAGAGAAGTGGTTTCTGTTCTCTGCTTAGAGGTAAAAAGAGTGAGATCAAGAGGTCAGGTGGGGGGAAAGGTAAAGCAAGGAGATGTTTTATGTAAGCAACTGCCCGAGCCCGGAACCTTCATCCTCTTGGGCTCCAAGTCCTCTGCCTTGGTTCCAGACACAGACGCGGTGTATCTGGGGGTAGCAAGATGGTTGAAGCAGCCACGTTTCTTAGGAGAGCAAATAAATGAAAGAATCTAAAGAAGATCTCATCAAATGAATCTGTCTGATCCTAGGACCTTGGCTTCTGTTACAACCCTCCTGTTCCTTCCCATCTTTCTACCTTTCCTGTATGCATCTCTGGCAAATCATCAGATATTTACAATCCAAACATTCCAGGAATTTAATTTGAATTGTCTGCTCCTAAGGATGTCACAGATGAGATGCTTCAATTATCAAAATATGTGTGCCTCTAGACCCACGTGGCAGATAATGAGGCTAGCTTGCTCAGCAATCATTCTACCTCTCTTGTAGCCTACTTCTCTGCAGTCATTTGCCGTCTAAAGTCTAGTTTTCCCAGACTTTTTAGGCACATAAAATTCCAGGCAATTTAGATTCTGTCAATCAGATCCCCAAAAACTCTGAATGTATGCTGTGTTTCGTAGGAGGAGTAGAATAGGGTGTATGGCATAGAGTTTTCTGGTGCAGTTAGCGCAGAGGTTATATAGGACTGGAGTAGTCAGGTGTTTTGGTAGCTTCTTGATTCAGTGGGTTCTTTTTTTTTTTTTTTTTTAATTTTTTTTCAACGTTTATTTATTTTTGGGACAGAGAGAGACAGAGCATGAACGGGGGAGGGGCAGAGAGAGAGGGAGACACAGAATCGGAAGCAGGCTCCAGACTCTGAGCCATCAGCCCAGAGCCCGACGTGGGGCTCGAACTCACGGACCGTGAGATCGTGACCTGGCTGAAGTCGGACGCTTAACCGACCGCGCCACCCAGGCGCCCCGATTCAGTGGGTTCTTGAAGAGCCCTCTGTTCCCTTTGCAGTCTAGCTCTTATGTATGTACAGTTTGGGAAATTATTCCTGAAGACCCTCAGTGACTGTTGCATAGGGTCTACCAATGAACATGGGGGCCATAATAATCTCTTCGGTCTAAACCAGCTAAGAACCTGATTGTTAACTTGTTCCACTTTATCGTTGGACCTAGAAACAAGGCGAAAAGAAAAATTCTGTGGGAAGAAACCAGACAAAATGTATGCTCCTTTCTCAGACATTCTATTTATGCTAATGAAAGATTGACCAAAGGATAAATCTATACAGCTGTGGGTGTCACTATTTTCATTCCCAAACTAGATTGCACTAAGTTCGTAAAAATCTATCCTGCAAGCTCCAGGTCACATTTATTCAGCAAAGTCTTAGGTCCCCCAAATTATATTTTTATGTAGCATTTACAAAAATACTTAATGACCTTTGACCCAAGGGGCCCAGTCACGATCCTCATTGTTAGATGTGCAGCCAGGTCCATTGGTTTTCTCATTCTCTGAAAAATATTCTGAGGGGCGCCTGGGAGGCTCAGTTGATGAAGTGTCCAACTCTTCATCCCGGCTCAAGTTATGATGTATGGTTTGTGAGACTGAACCCACACTGGGCTCCTCACTAACAGTGCAGAGCCTGCTTGGGATTCTTTCTCTGCCCCTCTCAAGTTCATGCGCATATGTGTTCTCTCTCTCTGTCTGTCTGTCTCTCTCTCTCTCTCTCTCTCTCTCTCTCAAAATAAACGTTAAAAAAAGTTCTTGTATTCTTAGTTGTAGGCTTTTGTTTAGGGTCCTATGAGCTCAAATCCCAAAATACAGTAGAAGCTACTCTGTTTGAAGAACTGTAAATAATATAATTTTCTTCAAACTGATTGTACATGATTGGAGTTTTATTGGAATATAAAAAAAACCATTAGTTACACAAAAAAATTTATTATATAATAAAACAAAAAAACGTAATTGGGAAATCTTACCTTGGAATTACCTTATATATGCATATTCTCATTAATCACCCAGTAAGGAGAATACAAGGAGAATCCCAGGTTACCATACTTAATAAATTCTCACTGCCTGTGTTACCCCATTCTTCTCAGCATGTGGTCCATACTAACTTAAAACAGTTTCTGGTACATGCTCACATAAAGTGATGAGAGAGGGTTAGCATATAATCAGAGAATTCTAACCCCCAGAATAGTGTAATTGCCAAAAATGAGAATAAACTTGAAGTACAGAAAAGAGAATCGTTCTATCAGTGAAAAAGTAATTTTACCCTTGTGAAGAAGATAATATGATTAAAAAAAACAAAAGATCTATTTTTCTACTTAACATATATTTCAGAAGCATAAAATGGCATTTATTAGGCCAAAATATGATTGGGATCTCTGAAAATGAAACTTGTAAGAAGCAGCTTTAGAGGTTGTATTAGAACAGATTAGAAATAAAAATAGATAAGGTTTCTCGGAGCATGTCTTATTAGCAGGCAGGTTGTCTGTTAGTTTGGGCATGCAGAAGGAAACCAGGGGTGGAAATGAAATCCCAAAAAGCTCTTTGGAGGACAATATGAAAAAATGAGAGCATAAGAACCCCATTGCCTAAATAAAGGTGACAAAATTGGAAAAAAAAAAAAAAAAGCCAGAATAGGACTTTAAAAATAAAATCTATAGGGGCACATGGGTGTCTCGGTAAGTTAAGTGTCCAACTCTAGATTTCGGTTCAGGCCACGATCTCATGGCTGTGAGCTCCAGCGGGACATGTGGCTCCGTGCTGGGCATGGACACTGTTTGGGCCCTCTATCCTTCCCTCGCTTGCCAGCACAGGCTCTCTTTCTCTAAAAAAGAAAATAAAAAGCATAAATCTCTAAAGGAGAGAATAAGGTCAATTCTTCTTATCCCAAATGAGAAGCCATCTGTTTTTCACCTACCATTTACTTAGCAATGACTCTTAGGTCAGACTTGGACTAAGCAATTGTTAATATAATATTAATCACCATAAGACATCTCTAAGTCTTGAACGTGTGCTGGACCCTGTTAGGTGCTATAAGAATATAATCTTAATCCTCACAATAATCTCAGGATTATCTCAGGAGACAAGTATAACTATTAACTCCTTTTTGTGTCTAAAAGAGCTGGAAAGAGAGTTTGAGGAAACAACTGAAGGTCCTACCTCACACTTGATACTGTTAACTTCTATAGTCCCCTAATTTTTTCATGGCCTTATCATTAGAACTAAAACTAGTACCAAATTGTACCAAATAGATATGTTCATCTATGTGACTGTTGTTAAGTCAAAGCACAAGAAACACATTTAAACACCAAACAAATAAAAACTGAGTGAGAATCCACCAGTGTATCAGTTAGGACATTTACCTGACAAAGACGAAGTAAGCCTTTTGTCCAAACGTATATAAGCAAAACAACACAAAAAAGAAGAAAGAATTATGGAAAGAAAAAAGAAAAAAGGAGCTCAGTGGCTGAGGAAACTGAGAAGCACAGGAGGCAGTGTTGCTTTTCCGGCAACCACTGCTGCAGAGATTCTGACAATGACCCCAGGCCTTGAACCTGCCCTCCTCCAGCCTCCAGGTCCTCTCTGCCTTGGTTCCAGTTGCAGCCTGGCCCTACCTGGCAGAAGCAAGATGGTTGAAGCAGATTCAGTCCTTATCCTTCCAATTTTGAGTCAAACTACATCTAGAGTTCACTGGGACTGGGAGTAGCAATGTGTCACTCAAATCACATGGGTCGAGTCATGTTGATGGCATCAATGTGTCCAGAGAAAAGGCTTGTTGTGGTTGGATTAGGCTGAGGGTGTGTATGAATGGGGCTCACTATGCTACAAGAGGTTTGTTGGCAAACCCCTACTTGTGTATCTGATTTACTTTTCCTTTTAATGCCGGTCTGCCAGGTACTGTGGCCTCTGGTGTTCCCAGCTTACTCTATTCCTCCTCCTTGGGAAGACTCCTGTGCTCCATCTAGACTTCTCTGAGTCCTTTGCTTTGCCTTCCACAAATAACATCTTTTCTTGTGCCACTTCTAGTGCTTGGTGAATATAGATAGATACACATATGTTTAGCACATAGTATGTTCAATGAATATCTTTAATGAAAACAGGTTGTCATAAGTGTTATTGCATTAATAAATTACCAGCCCTTACTAACACGCTTGCATTCTTTAATGGCTGATACAACAATGACTTCAATCGTAACAGTAACTCTATTGTGGGATTTGCAGTGGGTATCTTTCATGACCTTCAAATTCAGCCTCTTAAACTGTAGGTAAAAGGAAGCCCTTCTAATTATGCAGTCATAAAAACCCATACCCAGAAAATGATACTAATGTAATATTTTATGAGCTGTTAAGTTCTACGGGGCAAGGGTTTTATCTTATCTTCACATCTCCTAAGGCCTAGCACACAGTCAGAATTTAATTGGTGTGGGATAAATGCTGTCACCTAGTGCCCCAGAATTGTCAACCCATAAGGTGAATATATATAAGCAGCATCAACATTTTTATGATCCTATCATTCATTCATCCAGTAAAAACGTGCAAGACAGTGTTGTAGTACTCAAGATATAAAGGTGAATAAGATAGACAAAATGCTATTTTTATAAAGCTTATATTCCACTGGAGAGACAGGAAGTGAATTAATAAATACAATGTTAGAAAGTGATGTGTGCTACAAAGAACATCATTCAGGGGAGAGGAAGTAGAGAAAGATAGGAATAGTGTTGGTTTAGGAAGGGTGTCCAAAGGTTACCTCTAATGAGGGGATTTTGAGCAGATACTCTTTATCTGGTCCTCCCTGCACAAAGCAGGAAAGTTTGCATTGTCACATTTCATATCAGAAGCTCTACAAAAGCAGGAGCTACATTCAAGTTAGACAATATCTGAATTACTCCAAATTCCAGTCTACTGATTCTTTTGTAATTACTGATAAAAAGTGTCAAAACGAGATGTATTATAGTTACAGAAAGAATAAAACTTGTTCTCAGAGAAATTTAGGATGAAAGAAGCAATGAAAGTGGTGTCAAAAAGGTAATGATCCTTTGCAGCAACATGCTGATTGCAGCTTTGCTCTGCTGGGGAGGGTAGTCTGGGATGCCGCTCAGGCAGTGGAACCCCGGACATGAGGGTTCTCAAGGCCTTGCTGCCTCAGGACGTTCACTAAAGATGCAAATACATGTTCTTCCCTCATTATTATTCATGATCGCCCCCAACAGACTCTTATAAAGCAAAACATCATTCACTAAGCTCAGTATCCATGAACTTAAAATATGGTTCTTCACTCATGTGTCACTAATTACCACTGAACTAACTAAAATGTATTTATAAACCATTATCCCACTGAGGTTACCTCAGGCCATTTTTAGGAGATACTTTTGTGGGAAGTGATGCTGTCAAAAAATTTTAAAGAGGAACTTGAAAACCAAGTAATGGATATTTTTGCCTTTCGCATTAAAATGTCACAGAAAATCTTGAAGGTTAAGAAAACCAACACTTGGGTGTCAAACGTGTTTTAATGGTTTTATTTATGAAAAAACACAAACCTCATTTGAAAATACTACAGAACATGAAGATTCTGGGTTTACGACCCATAGGATTCACTGCAACTCTCGATCTTGGTGATTCTGACTGGGCCTTTGTTATAATGAGAAACCCAAATGTTCAATATAAGTAATTAATAAGTGTATGTGATAATAAAGAAACTGGATCCATTTTTCAGGTTCTCACTTTTTTTTTTAACTTTTCTTGTTTATTTATTCTGAGAGAGAGAGAGAGAGAGAGAGAATCCCAAACAGGCTTCATGTCATCACCGAGCCCAACACAGGGCTCCATATCACAGAATGTGAGGTCATGACCTCATGAAAGAGGGGGCGCCTGGGCAGCTCAGTCGGTTAAGCATCAGACTCTTGGTTTCGGCTCAGGTCATGATCTTGTGGTCTCATGAGTTCAGGCCCTGTCTTGGCCTCTGTGCTGGCAGCACGGAGCCTGCTTAGGGTTCTCTCTTTGCCGTTATCTGCCCCTCCCCCACTTATGCTGTCTCTATCTCAAAATAAATAAATAAACATAAAAAAAATGAGGCAGAACTACTTGGCATCATAATGAGCATTCAGAATACATTCTGTTGCACTGATATCACTGAAAAGATGCTATAGCAAAATGGTTTATGATAAGGTTCCATTGTATTAAACAAATTGATTCCATAGATGTATACATAGGCAAAAGCACAGAGGGAAATGGAAAAAACCTAGAGCTATTAGCTACATAATTAATGTCAAATAAAAATTTAGTTAATTATCTAGTTTTTTTTTAATAAAAGAAACTATTTAACTGAATTAGACATGATATGTATTCTATCACATGTAATATAGATAAAATAACTCGTCTAGAATTGGGATTGTGTGTGTGTGTATATATACATGCACATGTGCACATGAGCTATATTTGGTGCATATACATATGCATACACCGTACATGTTAGGTTTCTTAGGCATGTGTGTGTTTTAATGAATGAAATTGTGGTGCACAGTGGTTAATGACCGTATAATGCCATTGCAGAGATTAAACAAAGTCTTTTGATCTTTGTTCCTAGCTTTGTATTACTCCTCCACATTCAGTATATAATAGCTTAAAAAATACTAGAACTAGCAATAAGTGTTGATTTCACTCTTAAAAGGATGAGCAAGACTATTCCTAGGATAGCATCACTTTAATTCACTTGTAAATCCCAAGTACACCTCAAGCTCACAAAACTTCATCATGATTCCTTATCTGTGTACAATACTCTGGGCATTTGTAAGGAAAAAAATGACCCACAAATGAGACAACAAAGGGCTATGCTCACTTTGGAACAAAATGGCTACAAGTAGCTGATGATTAAGAATATGCAGAATACTTATATATGCACTATTCGGGCTCTAAGATTCTCGTCTTGGGAAATATTATTGAGGATTTGAGGATTTTCAATGAAAAAGGCAGCAGCAAAAGTGTACATGTAAATTGGGGCTAGGGGAATAATTCAAGTGAATGAAAGGTTTCGTGAACTAGGCACAGGCACATAACTAAAAGAAAAATAGAAAAGATTGTATTTGCTGTATTTGTCTAACTATTGAAAGAATATAAATCTGGCAAAAGTATTTACACTTCCAGAAGATTTGACAGAGAAGTATTGGGCTTAAAGTCAGAATTGAAGCACAGGAAAATACATACCACCAGAGATACTTAATGTAACAATAAACTAAGCCAAAGGTATGTCTAGAATTTCAGCTACCAAGACAAGTAAGTGCTCATTGACTCCAGTATTAATTTTGAATTCTGATCACTTAGGTGTCCTTTATGGAATATTAAAACAATTAAGATATTTAACTGAGCTACTGGCAGATTCCAGGCAATCTTTCATGTCCTTTAAAAATATCTCTAGTTAGCAACAGTAATTCAGTGGGTAAGTTTTCGTTGTGTGTGTTTGTTTGGGTGTTTTGATTCGGTTTGGTTTGTTTTGGTGAGTCAGACGACCAAAATCCAACCCTGTTTGTGCAGTTTCATAGGTATGTGATGTTGATTACAATATTGCTACCTACCTTAAAGGTATCTCATAAGGAGGAAATGGAACAGTAGGGTCCTTAACACATTGCAAGGAGAATAAACCTAATAAAAGGATTTCTAGGGGTGCCTGGGTGGCTCATCTGACTTGATTCAGCTCAGGTCATGATCTTGTGCTTCATGAGTTGTAGCCCCCACTTCAGGCTCTGCAGAGCCTGCTTGGGATTCTCTCTCCCTATCTCTCTGCCCCTCCCCGCCCCCCACTCTCTCTCTCTCCCTCTTTCAAATAATAAATAAACTTTAAAAAATAAAAACCATAAAAATGAAAGGATTCCTAAGTGGTCACTTTGTTCAACAACTTATAAGGTAGTAATTATTATCTCCTGTTCACAATTTAGCTAGTAAGAGATATATCTGAAAATTAGAACTAAATTTGTTTGACAAATAAACCCACAAATAACAAGTTTAAAAAAAAATACATGATACTACATAATTCAAGGATTTTTCTGCCTATGACCCTAATGTCAATTGCATTTGTTTATTAACAAAGTTTTAATTCATCTTTATATTTTTAATTTTTTTATGTTTATTTTTCAGAGAGAGAGACAGAGTACAAGCAGGGGAGGGGCAGAGAGAGAGGAAGACACAGAATCCAAAGCAGGCTCCAGGCTCTAAGCTGTCAGCACAGAGCCCTACATGGGGCTCGAACCCACGAACTGTGAGATCATGACTTGAGCTGAAGTCAGACACTTAACTGACTGAGCCACCCAGGCACCCCAATTCATCTTTATCTTTTTACTCTACAGAAAAATTGAAGTAACAAAATGGCAAATAAACAATTTTGAAAGTACACTGGAGGGAAAGCACTCTAAGAAAATGTTAATTAATCTTATTAATAGAAGTACATTTTAATACAAGCAAATCAACACTGAAAAGTAAATTTATATGCAAAACTTAGGGCATTTAAAGGCAGAAATTTTTACTGGAATAATCAAACAAGTTAAATGATTTGCAATTTTTGCAATACATGAAGCATATAATCTTTTTTCAAAAAAATGTCAGTTTTTTGAAGTGCCTGGGTGGCTCAGTTGATTACGCATGGACTTTGGCTCCTGTCATGATCTCCCAGTTTGTGAGTTCCAGCCCCAAGTCGGGTTCTGTGCTGACAGCTCAGGGCCTGGAGCCTGCTTCCATTCTGTGTCTCCCTCTCTGTCCCTCCCTTGCTTACACTCTAGATCTTTCTCTTAAAAATAAACATTAAAAAAATTAAAAACAAACTTTGTCAGTTTTTCCATGTCTGTAAAACACACCATTTAAATTTCTTCATGTAACTTAAAAGGTGTGTTGTCCTAGAAACAGCTGTTAAATAGTTTTTATTTTTAAAGATTATTTATTCCACTATGGCAAGACACTTTAGGATGGAGGTACAAAATCTTTGAAACTTGAATAAAGGCTATATTTTCCCCAGAGGTTTAATCTTTTGTACTACATTGGGTGATTCCAAGTAGGACATTTTCTAGTGAATATGATTTTCCACTTTGATCAGTTCTGGCAGAACATGATAGAAGAGCACAGAGCAATATGTGAATCAAATTTTTTTAATTTAGTCAAGTAGGCATTTCCTCAAGCACAAATTAATGTAAATCAAGCATTGCTAGAACTCTGACCTTTGAAATTATACTTGCATAGTCAGATTTCCCTAACAAAGTGCATGTTTACAGTATCTTTTATTTAAATCAATATCCTTTATGCATGAGCAGATAAAGGAAAAGGGAAAGGCCAACAGCAAATAAAGAGAACCCAAGTGATTGAACTCAGCACAGTGGAATAATGAGCCAACCTTTCCCCAGTGTCCAAGTCACTCTGTGATATTTAGCTAGGCACTTACAGAAGTGTATTAGCTCTTCAGGTCATTAAGATGCCATTTTGTGCACTTCCATAGTCAACTTATTCTCTGAGGCATCCACGTTGCTATTGGGGAATGACTGCAGCAGTGGGGTGAATAAACTGCATGATTAATTTATGGCTTGATGACAATGTTAGTTAAGGGATAGACTTGATTTTCAGAAAGGGAGTAGTTATCAGATGTGTGGAATTGAAATGAACTGAAGCACTGAGTTGATAGTAGGGAATGAAAAAAATCTTTTCAGTATTCCTCAAACATAATAGCAGATCCCTGCACTATATCAATGTGTGCAGCAATTCTTTGGGTACCACTAATAAAGATGCTAGTGAAATACTAAATTCTTGGCAGCTTTAACCGCAAATCAAAAAGATGACACATGTACCACCTGTAGTTAAGAAAAAAAATCTTGGAATGATCACATTTTATCCATTTTTAAGTATGACACTGTATAGTTTGGATCAATTGAGGAACAAATTCCAGTCCACTGGGGACCTCTACTTTGTACTAACCTATCAACAATAGTTCCTTAAAAAAAAAAAAAAAAAAAAAAAAAAAAAAAGGTTGGTTGGTATAGGAAAATGGCTAGATGAGAGGGAAAAATTGCATGTCAGGGGCATGTCCTGTATTGTGAAGTAGACCTTCTCAGGTCTACATGTTAGAGCTATCAAAGCTTGGGAATCCATTCCTATGTTCCCTCTTCAGATTTTTCCTAATAAAACATGCTGTTGAGCAAATTATCTGGTTCACAAACTACTGCAATTTACCAGTTTGGGGGATTATTTTTTCTTTGTACTATTTATCTAATCATTAAGTCATTAAATCTAGTCCAAGAAAACTTTTCTGAATTTTTATAAAACTCCTCTAGAATAAAAAGTACCTGTTGGTGAAGTGATGTCAATGAGACCATAAGAATTTTAAGGGAAGTCCTTAGTGCTATAGATTTGACATGAATAAATATAAACATATTGTACTCGTTCATTGTGTATGGGAGATGAATGCGTCTTAATGATAGCATTGTAGATGCTGGAGACAGATCCTCACCAAAAAATTAATCATAATAGTAAACACTTTCATTACCTTTACTGTGTATCAGGCATGTTCTAAGCACTCTATGTTACTTTATCTTCTCAATCCTAAAGGCAAGGTTTTATTACCTCTATTTTGCAGATGAGAAAAGTGACACGTAGAAAAGCTAAGTAATTCGTCAGATGTTGTATGACTCGTAAAGAACAGACTCGGGAAAGAAACTCACAGAGCACGTTAGCAAGTCCAGGCTCCTGGCCACTGTACTATGGCCCTCTCAATGTCATTGTGGTACTCTTGCCGATATACCTCATGAGTTTTTATATCAACATGCTACAATTCAGTGCTTTTAAAATGTATTCACATATCATGGCACACACAACAAATTACAGCATTTGGCCTGCAGACTTGAAGGAAAGTATGAGGCTGTTTGCGGCCAGAGGTCTCTTTGTTCTGGCTGCTCTGGGGATTGAAGGAATCAGTATCTCAGCACAGTTGTATGGCATTTTAGCGATACAAATGCGCCTTAGCCCAACGGTCAAGAAGCTCTCATGTAATTCCCTGTAACCAGCTACTGTAGATAGATCTTTCCAAGGCAGAAGCAGATTCTGAAATACTCCTTTTAAATTGTTACCAATTTTAGAATTACGAGCTAGCATATGAAGAAGGAGGGGGTAGAAGCATGAACAGGAGTTCATGCATAGATACGATTAAAAAGTAAGTTACGGGTTAACTTTGTTACTTTGATTCAGAATATCGTCTTAAGCAACTCACGGACGTGTTTGTGAAGACCCTGAAAGTGGGAACTTCTTTACATGCACACATGAAGTGCATATTACATTCATTTCCGTTCATTTCACCATAACTGGGGACTTGAAAAAATTGCTCTGTGAAATCCAAGACATTGCACATCGTATAGACCAGCTCTGATAAGTACAGTGCTGATGAGAGTGATCCGTGCAGTCCAGTATAAATAATTTGCAGCATTGCAGGTGGTTCACAGATGGCAGGGAAAAATCATACATGTACACTGTTAGGAATTCTTAATTTATGAAGCCCTCATAAGTGCCATTATAGAATATGTTGCCAGAGCAATATAATGTAGCGTGGCTTTTCTGCCTCCCCTACTGAGCTTCCAGATTAGTCTTTGAGGTTGCTGTAAGCCTAAAGAAAAAAATAGGCACCTGGGTGGCTCAGTCAGTTAAGCAACCAACTGGGCTTAGGTCATGATCTTGTGGCCCATGAGTTTGAGCCTCACTTCGGCATCTCTGCTAACAGCTTACAGCCTGGAGCCTGCTTTGGATTCTGTATCTCCCTCTCTCTCTGCCCCTCTCCAACTCACATGCTCTCTCTCTCTCAAAAATAAATATTTAAGAAAACTTAAAAAAGCAAAGTACGTGTTAGGACACTGTACTTGTTACTCAGTCTTTCGACATCAATTCAGAAAAACCTACACCAATGATTTATGTACTTCTTTTGAAGGGCCTATGTACAGATATCCTTACTCCTGATACAAATTTAGCATAAACAGGGACTTTGTCACCCATGAGGCAAAAGTACTGTCAAATGTCTAGGTACCCTTGAACAACATCTGTATCTCTAATTTTCCAATGTTCTAGAAAGCCCATCACCCAAAGGAAATGGAGCACTCTTGAGTCTAGGTTATAGAGGTAAATTTAACATGGGATTGTTTCCTTCACCCCTTCGTACATTTAACATACTTGGCTTCTGCTGAAGAGCAGACATGTTTAAGATACAAGAAATGCAAAGAGGAATAGGGCAGAGTTCAGTCCTCAAGGAGCTTGCAGGCCAGTGGGGAGAGACAGGAGAAGGACATGCATTACAAACAATGTGGTGGTTGCTGGTGAAAACAAGATGCTGGGCTTGGGGAAGGTGATGGGGTGTTATGGGCACAGGGATTGTAACAACTTCTGTTTATTTCACAGTAGAGGGAACATGTGAACTGTGCCTTGATCTATGAGGAGGGGTTTCTCACGCGGACAAGAAGAGGAAAGGCATTCTAAGCACAGGGCTTAGTATAAGGAACAGTGCTATGAAAAGAAACGTGTGTTCAGCAAATGATCCACAGTTCACTGGAGATACATCATAGGACGTGCATATGACGGGTGGGTTGGGAATGAAAGACTTACTCTCAAGGGGTGAACCTGAGAGAACTCACAGGGTGCCAGGATTTGAATTGTCTTCTTTCCCCCCACCCACACAAACGATTTGATTTTGTCCCCTAGGCTGCCTTTCTCATGTTAAAAAAAAAAAATGCCATTATTAAATAGCCTTCCTTCTACTTTCCTTATGGACTTACCTCTTAAACATCATAAATATTAACTTTCAAGTAATTGAACTATTAATCTTGGCAAATATTACTGTCTCAGTAATAGCATTCTATTTATCCCAGGCTCCCAGCTCAGTACTGAATTGTTTAAATCCCTCTGGTGTTTTCCAGGAGTTTTACATTCTTGCTGTACCTGCAGCCAGTATTATGGACCTGCTAGTACTCCCTCAGAAGCCAGAGATTCGGCCACGTTCTGTAGAACCAGTTTTATCAAAGGTACATTACACTGGATAAATCTAAGACCAGAAAAACATCAGTTCTGAAGTATATAGGATAAAATAAAGAATTTTACAGTCCTGGGTACAACTCCCTAAACTGACCCTGAGCTTTCAGCTTCAAAACAGTCATTCTTAACCTATTCTCCTACCTCTGCAAGCTACTGTGGGTGTTCTCTTTGGGACCATAAAGGTTACATTTCCTGAATTGATCAAAGCATTTTTCTGGATCTCCTCTTCTATGAATGCAAACATGTATAAATGTTAAAATTCTAGGTCAAGAATTTGTCAAAACAGTACTCTTACTCAGACTCGTGTGTGAATTCAAAGAAAGAAAAATAAAATTACATAGATTCATTAAAACTATTCAGCACACTATAATTATAGGATTACTCGAGCTTCCTTCTAACAGCTGCAAGTCTTTAAGATTAATCCACACACATATTTGCACACGACTTCACATGCTTGCTTGCATACACACACACACACACACACACACACTCCTTGCTTATTAACACCTCTTTCAGAAATGTAGAAATGACAAAGTTTGGGAAATTGAAATCCATAAGAAGCAGAGAATTTGCAAAAAGATAAGGAGCAGAGATGTTTCCCCACCACCCTCATGGATGTCTATGGAAATTAAATAATAATAAAATGGAAAAAAACATCTACCAACCTGAAACTATAAAGGGTGCCATTAAAAATCAGAAGCTTTGGGGGCGCCTGGGTGGCGCAGTCGGTTAAGCGTCCGACTTCAGCCAGGTCACGATCTCGCGGTCTGTGAGTTCGAGCCCCGCGTCAGGCTCTGGGCTGATGGCTCGGAGCCTGGAGCCTGTTTCCGATTCTGTGTCTCCCTCTCTCTCTGCCCCTCCCCTGTTCATGCTCTGTCTCTCTCTGTCCCAAAAATAAATAAAAAAACGTTGAAAAAAAAAAATTTGAAAAAAAAAAAATCAGAAGCTTTGATGAATTTCTTCAAGATGGAGTGTAGAGAAGACTGTAAGAAGCACAGAGACCTGCAAAAATCGTGTCTAGGAAATAAGGATGGGAGAATTTAAAAAATAACTCACATAGTTCCATTTATGCAGGATTGGGGTGCAGGAAGAAAAAGATCAGCGTAAACCAGATGGCCACACCAAGCGGAATGTCAAAGTTCATAAGGTTTATATCCCAGAGTAGATAGCCAGAAGGAAGAAATATCAATACATAGATATTTCCTTGAAGAATAGATTCTGTCCCAAAGAGAAAACCTAAGTCATCAGACTTGCCTATTGAGTGAGCTGCTACAAAAAGCCATCATCATGGTTGGCAGTGATGTGACTAGCCTATTTGATAATCAGAGATTACTTTTTAATCTCTTTCCCCTATATGAAAAAAATAACAGGTAGTAATCAGGTACTAATCATAATTTTACTTATTTTTTTAGTTCTAAAGCCATTATCACTTGAAAGAATAGATTCTATTTTAAAAATATTGTTTAGTGGCGCCTGGGGGGCTCAGTCAGTTGAGCATCCAACTCTTCCTTTCATTTCAGGTTGTGATCACAGGGTCCTGGGATTGAGCCCTGTATTTGAACTCCGTGAGTAGCATGGAGACTGTTTGAGATTATCTCTCTCTCTCTCTATCTGCTCCTCTCATCCACTTGTGTTCTCTCTCTCTCTATATATATATATGTATGTATATATATGTGTATATATATGTATACACACATATATATACACATATATACACACATATATATACACATATATATATTTAAATAGAATAAAATATTTTATGTATAAATGAAAATTTGCATTTACCAATCCAAAACAATGCACTTGTGATTCACATTTTGTTCACTGCCTTAAATTTTAAGCACAAATAAAACTGCCATGTAGAAAGACACACTTGAAATAAATACAGGTCTCTTGGTTAATCTTTATATTCCCTGTTTTAATGCAGAACTATGTAGAACTACCTGGACTAGAGACACAATCTGTACCCTAAAAGAGCATTATTGTATTTGTTAGCAAACAGTGATAACAAAAAGCAAACTGACTTTTAGTTGGTTTTATTATTGTTTTTCTTTTGTTTTGTTTTTGATTGTTTTGTTTTTTACACCTTATTTTTTAAATATTTTGAAATTTTTATTTTTTTTCCTATTTTAACCATGGTTATTTTTTTATTTTTTTAATTTTTTTTTCAACGTTTATTTATTTTTGCGACAGAGAGAGACAGAGCATGAACGGGGGAGGGGCAGAGAGAGAGGGAGACACAGAATCGGAAACAGGCTCCAGGCTCTGAGCCATCAGCCCAGAGCCTGACGCGGGGCTCGAACTCCCGGACCGCGAGATCGTGACCTGGCTGAAGTCGGACGCTTAACCGACTGCGCCACCCAGGCGCCCCCATGGTTATTTTTTTAAATTTACATCCAAGTTAGCATACAGTGCAACAATGATTTCAGGAGTACATTGCTTAATGCCCCTTACCGATTTAGACCATCCACCCTCCCACAACCCCTCCAGCAACCTTCTGTTTATGCTCTATATTTAAGAGTCTCTTCTTTTTTGTCCCCCTTCTTATTTTTATATTATTTTTGCTTCCCTTCCTTTATGTCCATCTGTTTTGTCTCTTAAAATCCTCATAAGAATGAAGTCATATGATATTTGTCTTTCCCTGAGTAATTTTGCTTAGCATAGTATCCTCCAATTCCATCCACATAGTTGCAAATGGCAAGATTTCATTCTTTTTGATTGTCGAGTAATACTCCATTGTGTGTGTGTGTGTGTGTGTGTGTGTGTGTGTGTGTGTGTGTGTGTGTGTGTATACACACACCACACCTTCTTTATCCATTCATCTATCGATGGATATTTGGGCTCTTTCCATACTTTGGCTATTGTTGATAGCACTGCTGTAAACATTGGGTGCATGTGTCCCTTCGAAACAGCACACCTGTATCCCTTGGATAAATGCCTAGTAGTGCAATTGCTGGGTCGTAGGGTAGTTCTATTTTTAATTTTTTGAGGAACCTCCATACTGTTTTCCAGACTGGCTGCACCAGTTTGCATTGCCACCAACAGTGCAAAAGAGAACCTCTTTCTCCACATCCTTGCCAACATCTGTTGTTGCCTGAGTTGTTAATGTTAGCCATTCTGACAGGTGTGAGGTGGTACCGCATTGTGGTTTCAATTTATATTTCCCTGATGATGAGTCATATTGAGCATTTTTTCATGTGTCGGTTGGCCATCTGGATGTCTTCTTTGGAGAAGGGTCTATTCATGTCTTTTGCCCATTTCTTAACTGGATTATTTGTTTTTTTGGGTGTTCAGTTTGATAAGTTCTTTATAGATTGTGAATACTAACCCTTTTTCTGATACATTATTTGCAAATATCTTCTCCTATTCTGTCGGTTGCCTTTTAGTTTCGGTGATTGTTTGCTGTGCAGAAGGTTTTTTGTTTGTTTGTTTTGTTTTTTGATTTTTTTTTTTTTTTTGATGAGGTCCCAGTAGTTCATTTTGCTTTTGTTTCCCTTGCTTCCAGTGATATGTTGAGTAAGTAGTTGCTGCAGCCAAGGTCAATAAGGTTTTCCTTGCTTTCTTCTCGAGAATTTTGATGGATTCACGTCTTTCATTTAGGTCTTTCATCCATTTTGAGTTTATTTTTGTGTATGGTGTAAGAATGTGGTCCAGGTTTATTTTTCTGCATGTCGCTGTACAGTTTTCCCAGCACCACTTGCTGAAGAGACTGTCTTTATTCCATTGGATGTTCTTTCCTGCTTTGTCAAAGATTAGTTGGCCATACGTTTGTGGGTCCTTTTTTGGGTTCTCTATTCTGTTCCATTGATCTGAGTGCCTGTTTTTGTGCCAGTACCATACTGTCTTGATGATTACAGCTTTGTAATACAGCTTGAAGTCTGAGATTGTGATGCCTCCAGCTTTGGTTTTCTTTTTCAGGATTGCTTTGGCTATTTGGGGTCTTGTCTGGTTCCATACAAATTTTAGGATTGTTTGTTCTAGCTCTGTGAAGAATGCTGGTGCTATTTTATAGGGATTGCATTGAATACATAGATTGCTTTGGGTAGTATTGACATTTTAACAATATCTGTTCTTCCAATCCAGGAGCATGGAATATTTTTCCTTTTTTTTGTTTTGTGTCTTATTCAATTTCTTTCATAAGCTTTCTATAGTTTTCAGTCTATAGGTTTTCACCTCTTTGGTTAGATATATTCCTAGGTGATTCATACTTTTGGGTGCAACTGTGAATGGGATTGACTCGATTTCTCTTTTTGTTGCTTCATTATTGGTATAGGAATGCAACCCATTTCTGTGCATTGATTTTGTATTCTGTGACTTTGCTGAATTCAAGGATCAGTTCTCACAGTTTTTTCGTGGAATCTCTTGGGTTTTCCATATAGAGTATCATGTCCTCTTTGAAGAGTGAAAGTTGGACCTCCTCCTGAATGATTTGGATGCATTTTATTGCTTTGTATTGTCTGATTGCTGAGGCTAAGACTTCCAATACTATGCTGAATAACAGTGGTGAGAGTGGACATCCCTGTCTTGTTCTTGACCTTAGGGGGAAAGCTCTCAGTTTTTCCCCATTGAGGATAATATTAGCAGTGGGTCTTTGATATGTGGCTTTTATGATCTAGAGGTGTGATCCTTCTATCCCTACTTTCTTGAGGGTTTTTTATCAAGAAAGGATGCTGTATTTTGTCAAATGCTTTCTCTGCATCTATTGAGAGGATCATGTGGTTCTTATCCTTTCTTTTATTGATGTGATGAATTGCACTGATTGTTTTGGGGATATTGAACCAGCCCTGCATCCCAGGTATAGAGCCCACTTGGTAGTGGTGAATAATTTTTTTAATATATGTTGGATCTGGTTGGCTAATAGCTTGTGAGGATTTTTGCACCCATGTAAATCAGGGGAATTGGTCTATCGTTCTCCTTTTTAGTGGGACTTTGTTGGATTTGGAATCAAGGTAATGTTTCATAGAAAGAGTTGGAAGGTTTTCCTTCCATTTCTTTTTTTTTTTTTTTTTTTTTTTTTTGGAAAAGCTTCAAGAGAGAATAGGTGTTAATTCTTTAAATGTTTGGTAGAATTCCCATGGAAAGCCATCTGACCCTGGACTCGTTTTTTGGGAGGTTTTTGATTACTAATTTGATTTCTTTACTGGCTATGGGGGCTTTATTATTGTTTTTAAAGTCTGTATAGATAATGTACCTCCTACTTATCTGTACTCTGAGCCCTGATATTGAGAGTGAACAGTAGACTGAATTCTGCATATTTTAATATAATAAAAGATAAATTCAAATAATCAACCCAGAATTCAGAAAAGAAATACAAAAAGGTGAAAATAATGTAAGGAAATACATTCGACATAGAGGAAAGAGAAAATCCAACCTATCATAGACATCACAGGGAAAAGGAAAATCATTTATAAGAAATCACAAAATCAATAATAAGTGAAAAAAATTAATGTTAACCTGAAGAAAGACCTGAATTTTTATCAAAGGAATTTGGCATATATAAGATGTAAATAATGAAAAGAGATAATATTATAACATATCCTAGTTATGACTGTTAAATTTTACAACAGATATAGGAGAAATTCAACTACTATATAGGAAAGCAGATAACTTATAAAGGAACAAAATTCACATTGCATCTGGATATCTCCTTCTCAACCTCAACACCAAAAAATAATCAGGCAATATTTACAGTTGTAAAAAGTGAACCACAGCTAAAAATGTAACCCCAAATTTATTTATCCATCCTCGATTTTGTTCTTGTGACAAAGCTATAAAAAAACATTATCAGGCATTCAAGTGGTAAAAAATAGACACCTACTTGTGTATTCTTTCTGAAAACTACTTGGCATTGTACTCTAAATCAAAAAGGATCAACAGAATTCAAACTGAGGAAGAAAGGATAGTAACTGTTAATTATACAAGTTGAGAAGCAATAGGGGAGAGGAGATGGAAAGTAAAGGCTAAATGTTCATTTAACATACTTCTAACTACCACTTCACTCCTCACAATGAGGATTAAAGAAAGGTAGTAAGTTGAAATAATTGAAATTCCTCAACTATAACCACTAGTTAAAAAAACAAATAAAATAAAATAAAGTGCATGTAACTTGGAAATCATGGAAGCAAGAGAACACTTCAGATTAAAGAAAAAATAGGCCCAAAAACGTATGAATGGAAAGGTAGGAATAAGAAATAACAAAATTACACACAAAATGATGTGATGCTAATAACCCCAAATACATCAGATACGATAATAACTGTAAGTAGATTATGCTTCTTGTTGAAAAGCAGTTTGTCAGGTTAGGTTCAACAGTAAAATTCTAAACAGGTAATTCAGATGTCAAAGGAGATTATATTCTTCTATGACATTTAAAAAAACCACGCATTGTAGTATCTCAAATTTTACGAGCTCAATGTGCTGTGGTGGTGTATACTTAAAGTTCTTGCTGGACCCAAGTTCTTTTAGGATCTGAACTCTAAACCTTGCTTGTATCTGACCTTCTATGTCTCCAGCTCTTCCTCCTGCCCCTCTCCTGTGTTTCCCCATGTCCGACTCCCTAGACAGGAAATGCTGGGCGTTGCAGATAACACTGAAGCTCTGGGACCATGGAAATGTGCTTTCACCCTATGGTGTGTCCTTTCCTCCTTAAGACTCCTTGTGTATCTCCAGCCCTCTCATATTGCCAAGAACCCCTCACCACTCTGCTTACAGGTTACTCAGCAACCCCTCCCCCTTTATTAAGCTGAGCAGTTTATCTAGCTTTTGAACCACAAATAGTCTTCTGTCTTGCCTTTGCTTTTCCGAAGTCTTATTAATATCACGACCCAAACAGCCCTTCTCCTCTGAGTCTCACCTTTTAACAGCCCGGAAGAATGGGCTTTGAAATTTCACTATTCATTTTCCCTCTTGTATGATCCTATGTAAATGCAAGGGAGCTAGAGATTTTACTTTCTTAAATATAAATTAGGCCATCACTTGTTCCCATACCCTCCCTCAATTCCTCAAGACAGATGCTGTTTTAGGCTATTTGGATTTTAAATTAAACTATTATAAATTAAACTATTTTAAATTAAATTACTATAGGGGCGCCTGGGTGGCGCAGTCAGTTAAGTGTCCGACTTCAGCCAAGTCACGATCTCGCGGTCCGGGAGTTCGAGCCCCGCGTCAGGCTCTGGGCTGATGGCTCAGAGCCTGGAGCCTGTTTCCGATTCTGTGTCTCCCTCTCTCTCTGCCCCTCCCCCGTTCATGCTCTGTCTCTCTCTGTCCCAAAAATAAATAAACATTGAAAAAAAAATTAATTAATTAATTAATTAAATTACTATAAAAATGTTATTTACATAAGAAGTATCCAAAATAAAATTTAGGTTAAAGATATAAAAGAATGAGTAAAGACTTACCAAGGAAATACAAACAAAAAGGAAGCAGTGACAGTCAATAGGATACAAAAGAAATCCAAAGAAAATATTAAATGAGATAGAAATTATTTTTTTGCTAGTAAGTACAATTCTCAATAAATTTACAATAATCACTAAACTTTACGTGTCACGTAATAAAATACCAACATAACTACAGTTAGGCTGTCAGAAATAAAAGAAACTCACAAAACACAATTATGGGAAAATCTAATATGTCTTTGTTACATTTCTCTGGCTTTTTAAAAAACTAGAAAAGTTATTAGGCAATGTATTCCAACTCATAAAAAAATAAATAGGAATCAAAAGAGCAAGACTAAAAGTAATTGTTAATAAACTATGAAGTGGTAGGGGAAAGCAGAGATAAAATACAGAAAATTGGGAAACAGAATTAACAATAGTAATCCCCCCCAAAAAACCTCTATATTCTTTTATGGTTCATGAAGTACTTACAGGAAAAACCTCGCTAATTAAAAAAATAGAAGTCATTCAATGCCAACAAGACAAATTATAATGCAGTAAAATTAGAAACTAGTATAATTCTAATAAAAATTCTAACAGGAGGTTTTTTTTGTTATTGTTTTTAATTTGTATGTGTGATTTTTCCAGTGTATCTTAGAGAATAAGGGTTGGAAAAAACTCAAATTACAAAATATTATCAAGGAGAATATACTGTACTTGATATAGAAATATAGAAGAAAAATAGAGAGACACTGTCCTAAGTATAGAACCTATGGTTTATAAAACAAAGGTGCAAATTCAACCATATATATAAATTATATGTATATAGTCATATACATAGACGTCATCTTCTATATCTCATACATAAATATGGAGAGAGAAAGAAAAAGAGAGGGGCACCTTGGTGGCTTAGTCGATTAAGCATCAGACTCTTGATTTCAGCTCAGGTCATGATCTCATGTTTCAAGAGATAGAACCCTGTGTTGGGCTCTGTGCTAACAGCACGGAGCTTGCTTGGGATTCTCTGTCTCCTTCTCTTTCTGTGTCTCCCCCACTCGCATGCATGCTCTCTATCTCTAAATAAATAAACACTTAGAAAAGAGAAAGTAATTGCATATCAGAAAGGAGAGGATGGAATGACTATTCAATAGAGCATATTAACTGATGGACTACTTTATGTTTCAAAATGTATTCTAATGAAGTATAACAGTAAATAGAAGAAAAATGCTAGAACAAATGTGAGGGAATATGATCCCCTGTTGATTTTGGAAAATATTAAAGCTAAATGTGATCAGCCCCATAACTAATCAAAGTAATGTAAATTACAATAACAAATTAAATACAACATCTAGTATATATCAAACTGATTAAGTTTTTTTATTTATATTTCTGGGTTTTTTTTATTTAAATCCAAGTTAGTATATAGTGTAATAATGATTTCAGGAATAGAATTTAGTGATTCATGACTTATGGGTAACACCCAGTGCTCATCCCAACAAGCACTGTCCTTAATGCCTCTTGCCCATTTAGGCCATCCCCTAACCCAATACCCCACCAGCAACCCTCAGTTTGTTCTTTTTGTGATAACCAAGTAATATTCCATTATATATATATATATATGTATATATATATATACACATATATACATATATATACACATGTACATACATACATACATATACATATATATATTATAATAAAAGAAAATGTGAGAGAATATGATCCCTTCTTGATTTTGGAAAAAACTAAAGCTAAATGTGATCAGCCCATAACTAATCAAAGCAATATAAATTACAACAACAAAAATTAAATACAACAACCAGTCTATATGTATGTATATATACACACACATACATATATATATACCACATTTTTTTATCCATTCATCAGTTGATAGACATTTGGACTCTTTCCATATTTTGGCTATTGTCAATAGTCCTCCTATAAACACTGAGGTGCAGGTGCCCCTTTGAATCAGCATTTTTGTATCCTTTGGATAAATACCTAACCAAAGAAATAAAAACTCTATACAGTGAAAACTATAGAAACCTTATGAAAGAAATTGAAAAAGACACCCAAAAAATGGAAAAATATCCCATCCTTATGGATTGGAAGAACAAATACTGTTAAAACATTAATACTACACAAAGCGATCTACATATTGAGTGCAAGGCGTATGAAAATAATACCTACATTCTTCACAGCCAGAACAAATAATTCTAAAATTTGTATGCAACCAGAAAAGACCCCAAATAGCCAAAGTAATGTTGAAAAAGAAAGCCAGAGCTGAAGTTCTCACAATTCCAGACTTTAAGCTGTTTTACAAAGCTGTGATCATCAAGACAGTATGGTACTGGCAAAAAAAACAGACACAGAGATCAAAGGAACAGAACAGAGAACCCAGAAATGGAACCACAAATGTCCATTAATCTTTGACAAAGCAGGAAAGAATATCCAATTGAAAAAGACAGTCTCTTCAGTAAATGGTGTTGGGAAAACTGGACAGTGACATGCAGAAGAATGAACCTGGACCACTTTCTTACACCATACACAAAAATATACTCAAGATGGATGAAAGACCTAAATGTGAGGTAGGAGAACTGTCAAAATCTTAGAGGAGAAAACAGACAACAACCCCTTTGACCTCGGCCGCAACAACTTCCTACTAGACATGTCACTGAAGGCAAGGGAAACAAAAGCAAAAGTGAACTTTTGGGACCTCATTAAGATAAAAACCTTCTGCACAGAGAAGGAAACAATCAGCAAAAATAAAAGGCTACTGATGGAATGGGAGAAGATATTTGCAAATGACCTATCAAATAAAGGGTCGGTATCCAAAATCTATGAAGTACTTAGCGAACTCAACACCCAAAATAATAAAAAAAAATCCGGTGAAGAAATGGGCAAAAGACATTAATAGACACTTCTCCAAAGAAGACATCCAGATGGCTAACAGACACACGAAAAGATGATCAATATCACTCATCACCAAGGAAATACAAATCAAAACCTCAAGGAGATACCACCCTACACCTGTCAGCGTGGCTAACATTAACAACTCAGGCAACAACACATGTTGGCGAGGATGTGGAGAAAGAGGATCTCTTGTGCATTGCCGGTGGGAATGCAAACTGGTGCAGCCAGTCTGGAAAACAGTATGGAGATTCCTCAAATTAAAATCAGAACTATCCTATGACCCAGAAATTGCACTACTAGGTATTTATCCAAACGGTACAAAAAAACGTGTTGTTTTAAGATAGATCCCAGTATTGGCACAGCTAATGGGAAATGTTTGCTCTCTTACATGATTGATGGGATTGTCAATAGTAATAACTGTCTATAGTGAAGTTTTCTCTATTAGAATAAGCCTTAATTTTTTTTTCCATACAATTGGACTCAAATAGTTCCACTTTTAAAATACCGGTAATTAGGGGCGCCTGGGTGGCTCAGTTGGTTGAGCGACCAACTTCAGCTCAAGTCATGATGTTGCAGTTGGTGACTTTGAGCCCTGCATCAAGCTTGCTTTGGAATCTGTGTCTCCCCTCTCTCTGCCCCTCCCTTGCTCATGCTCTGTCTATCTCAATAATAAATAAATGTGAAAAAAATTTTAGAAAAAAAAGTAAAACGCAGGTAATTAGAGGTACCTGGGTGGCTCAGTTGGTTGAGCTTCAGACTTGTGCTCAGGTCATGAACTCGCGGTTAGTGGGTTCAAGCCCCGTGTGGGTCTCTGTGCTGACAGCTTGGAGCCTAGAGCCTGCTTGGAATTCTTTGTCTCCCTCTCTACCTGCCCCTCCCCACTCTCATGCTCTCTCTCTCAAAAAATGAATAAACATTTAAAAAAATTTTAAATACAGGTAATTAAATATAAAAGAAAAATTATAAATAGTTGATTTAAATTAGGCAAAAATGGGGGGTTGTGTAAACAAACTATGACATGATAGGCATATATAAAATTTATAATATAAAGGATACTGATGAGAGATAAAATGTTCAGGATTAACATTACATTGAAAAACATTTATACAATGATCCAATTTTGTCAAAGTGGGAATGGGCCTCTTTGGAGAGGAGGAATATTTTATCACTCACATTGTTTAAAATTGTAGGCAAATGGTGTTAATGAGTTATTACTAGTAAAGTTTTAATTATGGAGATACATAAAAAATGAGAATCCCAGAGTCTGGAACAAGACCTGCTTGCTGAGTTGACAGGTACTTTCTGAGAGTCAGCCCTGGCCCACCCTGTGCACTTACCCCCCTTCCTAATAGTGTATTCCTGGCTACTGAACTTGCATATTCCCTGTCAAAACTGCCTAACACTCTTTTTTCTTGACTCCAAACTTTACCACCAGCAATGCCATCCTAAAATCTCAAAAGTCTATCTCTGCAAAGCAAATATGACTGACAGCAGAGGCTAGGGAGGTCCAAAGAAGAGGTGGAATGGCATGGTGCTAAATTACCAATGACAACTATTTGCCTCTTCATCCCACTGCAGATGGTTCCTGACCTACAATAGTCTGACATGATTTTTTGACTTTATGATGGTGTGAAAGCAATAAGTATTCAGTAGAAATCATACTTTGAATTTTTATATTTTCCTGGGTTAGTGATAATGGAGTACGATACTCTCTCATGATGCTGGGCAGGGGCAAAGAGTTGGAGCTCCCAATCAGCCAGGCAATTACAAGGGTAAAGAACCGATAGGCTTACAACCATTTCTACTTGTACAACTGTTCTGTTTTTCATGTTCTGTACAGTATTCAATAAGTCACGTGAAATCTTGAATGCTTTAATATAAAATAGGCTTTGTGTTAGATGACTTTGCCCAACTGTAGGCTAATGTGAGTGTTCTGAACACATTTAAGATAAGCTAACCTATGATGTTCAGTAGGTGGGGTATATTAAAGCATTTTCAACTTAGAATATTTTCAACTTGTATGGGTTTATCAGGACATGACCCCATCATAAGTTGAGAATGATCTGCATTGATCTATTGATCAGCCCTTCTACCTCTTTATTGATGAAAATAGCTTTGGGACTCTCTTTCTTTTGAGTAGCTAGTAAACCTGGGCTTATTATACAGTAATTTCTCAAATGATAAAGATTATAATCTTAAAGAAAAAAATATGATTTCCAAGAAGGTAAAAGTTAAAGAAACTTCCAAAATAAACCACCTTTATGAACATTCAAACTCTGCTCCATGGTGTCAAAAATCGATTCAGGAACACCTGCCTGCTGCATTAGAATCTACAGAGGCAGACTCTCTCCCGCTACATACACAGTGCCTCTATTTAAAGTTTGTTAACATCTCTATGTTGGTTACTATCTTGGAATTTAATTTGGGGGTCTTGCTTTATGCTCCAAAAAATCTTGGTAAGTCTCAGCAAAACTCCTGTGCCTCAGTGAAGGCTTGCTCTGTTTGTCCAAAGGATGGAGACTCCATGCTACCTCCCATACTTGTGTATGTGACTGGGAGGATATAACAACACTCTTGTCTGGTTTAAGGATCTGAAGGGAAGCATATACATGCAAAAAGGTAGGAGGCTTCCAATAATAAAGTTTTGTCTCTTCTCAGTCCCCAAACAAACTCACCTTCCCACAACTGGCTAAACCAAGACATTAAATTCAGCATATAACTAATGTATTCTAAATTTATTTTAAAATTCTTTCTGAAGTAGTTCTATTTCTCCATTAAAATTATAGGATAGATATGCATTTGCCTTAATTACTCTCTCTTCCCCTTTCAAAATATGCATTGCAAATAATTAAGACTCCTCTATTCCTAATAAAGATAAAGCAAGTATATATTCTGAGGGGAAAATGCTTTATCTTTCACTTCTGAATGTGTTTTGGTCCTTGCATTTGAATATGATCTGGAAATTCACTTCAAACTGAAGCAGTGCAGCTGAAAACTCAAACTCTTGGGAACCAGTCCTGGATCAGCCGCTGAGTAACCTGTGCACGTTGCTGCCTCTCTGTAGCCTCTTAGGGAAAACAGTGAGATCAGAGACTGAACGTAGGGCCCCTTCCAGCATAACAAATCAAAGCATCTCTGAGTTTGTCTTTAAATAATAAAGTCTTGCTGTGAAGAATGGCTGTTGAGATCTCACAGCACAGCTCTACTCCAAGCTGGAAATAGCCCTTCTCACAGACTCATAGAGAGCTAAGCTGAAAGCACACTCACATTGTTTCGTTACATGTGGAGTCCTCAGGGTGTCTCCTCTAGAAATGAAAGCTACCTACAATGTGAAAACAAACAACAACAACAAAAGAGATAAACCAAATGAAATAATTAAGACTCTTCTGGAAGAGATAGGTTATTCTACCATGTCATTCCCAGTCCTGTTTCTTCAGTCACTTAAAATCTGCTTGCCACTTTGTTTCTGGAAAATTCAATAAAAGATAGCTGAGTGTGTCAAGATCTAAAGCTCTAGCTGTATACAGGATTTGGGAGCTGTCTCTTGCTATTCTGACTTGACTCACAGTGAGAGAGGCCTAGGGCCAACTCTGAGAACTGCAGGCACAATTCCAGGCAATTAGTGATAGCGCTTAAGGACCACAACATCTGAGGGACTTGATTGGAGCTTTTTCTGAGTGTATGATGCCTTTTGGTTGATTAATGAGTGAATATGCCCTCATTTATTCTCTTTGAGGACGCAGCTGTGGAGAGCAAGCACATAGGCACATCCTGTCTGAGCAAAGTGCTTTTTCCTTTCAGCTGCCTCTCTGCCCCAGTCCTAAAATGGCACCTCTGGTAGACAGCCTGATGCCTGACTTCCAAAATCATTAGAGAACAAGGCTGAAGGACTCCATTTTAACTCTTATTTTGCTTAATGTCACCCCAAAGTTGGAAACATTCCAAATGTACACTTCTCAAAAGGACAACTTTGTTTCTAAATAACATGCCCATTTAACAAAATACAGTTTTCTTTGGCTGCTGTTTCAAACCCCCGTCCCAAGCCTCATGCCTGTGGTCACTTGTCTTTGGATGTCTTACAAATGGCCTCCTGATTGAGGTATTTGGGAAAGCAGCTCCTGAGTCACTATGTATTAAAGTTGGGTTAAATATAATAAATTAGATGTTTCAAATTAAAATGAGTGTTTTTAAAATGTATATACCTAACGAGGTGAAGTATATCCAACGCAAGGTCAAATTTAGTTACAGGTGTGATGGAAACTGTGCATACGCTTATTGGGAAGGTCTGTAATGTTAAATGAGGAAATTCATCCTTGGACTTGAAAGGGCTTTGTTTGTAGTTTGTATTAATAGCCGCTTCTCAAAAGATTGCCAAACAGCAAATGACTTGTAAGAAGAGACAGTCTCTAGATATTGCCCATGATTAGCTGAATAGATCCTTCTGTCACCCATCAATTCCTCATTTCAAGTGGCTCAGAGTTCATTGAATTTCTACAATTGGAGGGCTTTTTTAATTTTCAAAAAATAACATCGTGACTCATCTTGAGATTGCAATATTCTGCCTGAGAAGTACTCATCCATGGCTAATTTTTTTTTAAGAAAGGTACTATTAGAACTTAGATGTTGCCATTTGTCTTACATGCCAAAGCAGCTTACAAAATGGCTATTAAAAATAGAATTGCCATCCACCTGTTGGGTTTAATACATGCTACATCACATTTTACTTCTCATATGATTTGTTAGGCAATGTGTGGTTGTCAAATTCTAGGAAAGTAAGAGAAAGGAGATTAATGAAGCAAAACACTTACCTTTTTTAGAAGGCAATACTGAGAGTTAATCATTCTTACTACTAATATTTGTACTGTTCCACAGGGCCATGTGACCCACAAAATGGTGGCCATGTAACCTATAAAAATGGGTGTGAAAGAAAATCGTGTAAGACTTTCCAAGCAGCTATGAAATGGAAAGTAAATTTAATATAGTATGTAAAATGCCATATTGAACATGTAAACAATGCCCTTTTTGTCAAATTTTCTATTGTCTTTTGTGATCTTCTGTCATTGATTTGCTTCTAGTGCTTCGTAGGACCTAGACTTCACTGGTTTCCAATCTGAAATCTCAAACCAAGAGCTCTAGATATAAACAAGTAAAGACAAATACGCAGAGCATTGGGAAATGCAAATGCAATGATAAGGCACCTAAACAAATGCACCGTTGCGTTTGGATTCTCAAGTGTAGCCCATGTATAGCATGTTCTTATGAAGGGAAATTGCTAGGAAAGCAAAGTGCTGGGCATTACCCTAGATGAATAAATCAGAAACTTTGGGGATAGGGCTCAATGATCAGTGTTTGAGCAAGTATTCCAGGTAATCATGATGAATACTGAAATTTGAGAACCACTTATCTATAGGAAATACCTGAATTTCTTCCACTGAATAATGAAATGTTGCCTAAATCCTAGATGTGCTCAACAAAATGTGACAGTAGTAACCAGAGATAAAATTAGAGAATTAGATGTGGTAGGAGTAGCAAAGGCCTTATTATAGTCCCCCCCCCCAAATTGTTTATTTGCAGTGTTGATCTCAGAGTCATTACCTGTAACATTGAACTTTAGAGCAAGCTCATTGTACAGAAAATCACAACCACCCCAACAGTAAAATGACTAATGCTCATTAAGCACATACTATAAGCCAAGCATAGTTCTAAGTGTTTTACATTTATGTAAGTTAATCTTCACAACCACCTTAACCTCATTTTACAAGTGAGGAAACTAAGACCCAGAGGGAGTAATTTGTACACAGTACCACAGCCACTAAAGAAGTGGATGGCCAGTTTCCTCAGAATATCTTTCTTGTCTCTAAGTGATGATAAAATTATGAGAAAATAAAATATACATGTAAGGTTCATAATTGCTACTCTCTGGTTTTTAATATGAAACAAAGTCCATTACACAACTGCTCAAGTGTAATTCGGTAACACTAAAGACAGTAACTATAGAACAAACCAGATAATCAAAACTAAAGCTGTCATATACATATACACACACATACATATGCACATATGTATATAATACATACATTATGTATACGTACATATACATACAAATATAATAATACATACACAAGATACATATGTAATCTTTCTTGACATGCTAAACTAGTTCTGAGACCACGGACCTAACCTCAGTACTGATGAGAGTCAGCCTTCATATATGACCCTGAAGATGGCCAGACAGACCCTGGATGGAGAGCCTGCTTCTCAGAGTCTGGAGCTGTTGCTGCCACCAAAGGGTCAGTAGCAAGGAGAGCATATCAAAAAGAGTGACCTGCAAGGGTGCATAGAAAGCTCACATCTGCAAATTCCCAAACCAAACAGAAGCTCATTTCTGTATTTCCTGCTCTTTCCTTCGAAATGATAGTCATTTAAATTTTGCAATTTCCCATCTCACACTTACACTTTATTTTTAGCGACTTGTTTTACATTTGGTCCTATACTATGAGATCACTAAAAGAAGCCTTTACCTCCCTCCTTCATTGATTAAACAAAAATTATGATGATAACAAAACATAATAGAAAATGAACCTGATTTCTTTACAAGTTTCCTAATCACCAGTCTCTGGGGCCAATTTAACAATGAATTATTAAAGACCTCTGACGTGTATTTCTTGGAGTAACCTGTCTAAGCATGACTAAACTGTTAACCTCCCCTGCCATCAAAGAAGTCTTAAATTACACCATATGCATCTATGTTTTCTAGTGGTGTGTTTATATTTTGTGCATTTTATACAGTGCATATACACATCACTTGTATTCTTAGCACAAGTCTGTCAGTAATAGATTTGAAATAAAAATTGACTTTTAAGATTGAAAGATAGGATCTAAAAGAATACAAAAGAGTGAATACTTTTAAAAATAGCATTACACAATTTATCTTTTTTTTTAATATAACTTATTGTCAAATTGGCTAACATACAGTGTGTAAAGTGTGCTCTCGGTTTTTGGGGTAGATTCCCGTGGCTCATCACTTACATTCAACACCTAGTGGTCATCCCAATAAGTGTACTCCTCAGTGCCCATCACCCATTTTACCTTCTCCCACAGTTTCCCCAACCACCCACAGTTTGTTCTCTGTATTTAAGAGTCTCTTGTGGTTTGCCTCCCTCCCTCTCTGTAACTAATTTTTTCCCCTTCCCTTCCCCCATGGTCCTCTGATAAGTTTCTCAAGATCCACATAGGAGTGGAAACTCATGATATCTGTCTTTCTCTGACTGACTTCTTGCACTCAGCGTAATACCTTCCAGTTCCATCCATGTTGCTGCAAGTGGCATGATTTCATTCTTTCTCATTGCCAAGTAGTATTGTTACATTGTATTTATAAACCATATCTTCTTTTTCCATCAGTTGATGGGCATTTAGGCTCTTTCCGTAATTTAGCTATTGTTGAAAGTGCTTAAACATTGGGGGTACATATGCCTCTATGCATCACCACTCCTGTATCACTTGGATAAATTCCCAATAATGCTATTGCTAGGTCATAAGGTAGTTTTGTTTTTAATTTTTTGAGGAACCTCCACACTGTTTTCCAGAGTGTCTGCACCGGTTTACATTCCCACCAACAGTGCAAGAGGGTTCCCATTTCTCCACATTCTGGCCAGCATTTGTAGTTTCCTGAGTTTTTCATTTTAGCCACTCTGATCAGTGTGAGGTTTTGTTGATTGTTTGCTTTGCAGTGCAGAAGCTTTTTATCTTGATGAGGCCCCTTAGTTCATATTTGCTTTTATTTCCCTTGCCTTTGGAGATGTGTCAAGCAAGAAACTGCTGCAGCTGAGGCCACAGAGGTTGTTGCCTGTTTTCTCCTCTAGGATTTTGGTGGTTTTCTGTCTCACATTTAGGTCTTTCTTCCATTTTGAGTTTATTTTTATGTATGGTGTAAGAAAGTGGTCTAGTTTCATCCTTCTGCATGTTGCTGTCTAGTTCTTCCAGCACCATTTGTTAAAGAGACTGTCTTTTTTCCATTGGACACTCTTTCCTGCTTTGTCAAAGATTAGTTGGCCATACTTTTGTGGGTCCAATTCTGGAGTCTCTAATCTATTCCATTGGTCTGTGTGTCTGTTTTTGTGCAAATACTATAGTGTCTTGATGATTACAACTTTGTAATAGAGGTTAAAATTTAGGATTGTGATGCCTCCCGCTTTGCTCATCTTCTTCAATATCACTTTGGATATTCGGGGTCTTTTGTCGTTCCATACAAATTTTAGGATTGTTTGTTCTAGCTTCGAGAAGAATTCTGGTGCAATTTTGATTGGGATTGCATTGAATGTGTAGATTGCTTTGGGTAGTATTGACATTTTAACAATATTTAATCTTCTAATCCATGAGCATGGAATGTTTTTCCATTTCTTTGTGTCTTCTTCAATTTCCCTCATAAGTTTTCTATAGTTTTGAGCATAGAGATCTTGTGTACATCTTCAGTTAGGTTTACTCCTAGGTATTTTATGGTTCTTGGCGCAATGGTAAATGGAATCAGTTTCTTTATTTCTCTTTCTGCTGCTTCATTATTGGTGTATAGAAATGCACCAGATTTCTGTACATTGAGTTTGTACCCTGCGACTTTGCTGAATTCCTGTATCACTTCTAGCAGTCTTTTGGTGGAGTCTATCAGGTTTTACATGTAGAGTGTCATCTCATCTGCAAGAAGTGAAAGTTTGACTTCTTCTTTGCCAATTTTGATGTGTTTTATTTCATTTTGTTATCTGATTGCTGATGCTAGGACTTCCAACACTATATTAACAACAGTGGTGAGAGTGGACATCTTTGTCCTGTTCTTGATCTCAGAGGGAAAGCTCTCAGGTTTTCCCCATTGAGAGTAATATAGCTGTGAGCTTTTCACATATGGCTTTTATGGTGTTTAAGTATGTTCTTTCTATCCTGACTTTCTTAAGCGTTTTTATTAGGAAAGGATGCTGAATTTTGTCAAAAGTGTTTTCTGCATCGATTGACAGGATCATATGGTTCTTATCCTTTCTGTTATTAATGTGATGTATCAAACTGACTGATTTACAACTATTGAACCAGCCCTGTAGCCCAGGAATAAATCCTGCTTGATCATGGTGAATAATTCTTTTTTTATGCTGTTGAATTAGATTTGCTAATATCTTGTTGAGATTTTTTGCATCCATGTTCATCAGGAATATTGGCCTATGATTCTCCTTTTTTTGTGGGATCTCTGTCTGGTTTGGGAATCAAGGTAATTCTGGCTTCATAGAATGAGTCCAAAAGTTTTTCTTCTGTTTCTATTTTTTGGAACAGCTTGAGGATAGGTATTTACTCTGCTTTAAATGCCTGGTAGAATTCCCCTGAGAAGCCATCTGGCCCAGGACTCTTATTTTAGAGATTTTTGATAACTGATTCAATTTCTTCATGAGTTATGGGTCTGTTCAGATTTTTTATTTCTTCCTGTTTGAGTTTTGGTAGTGTGTGGGTGTTGAGGAATTGGTCCATTTCTTCCAAGTTGTCCAGTTTGTTGGCATATAATTTTTCATAGTATTCCCTGATAATTGCCTATATTTCTGAGGGATTGGTTGTGATAAATCCATTTTCATTCATGATTTTATCTTTTTGAGTCCTTTCTTTTGAGAACTCTGGCTAGGGTTTTATCAATTTTGTTTATTTTTTCAAACCACCAACTTTTTGTTTCACTGATCTGTTGTACTGTTTTTTTTTTGTTTGTTTGTTTTTTGTTTTTGTATTCTATATTGTTTATTTCTGCTCTCCTCTTTATTATTTCTCTTCTTCTGCTGGATTTGGAGTTTCTTTATTGTTCTTCTTCTAGTTCCTTTAGTTGTGCTGTTAGATTTTGTAATCGGGATTTTTCTTGTTTGTTGAGATAGGCCTGGTTTGCAATATATTTTCCTCTCAGGACTGCCTTGGCTGCATCCCAAAGGGTTTGGGTTATTGTATTTTCATTTTCATTTGTTTCCATATATTTTTAAATTTCTTCTCTAATTGCCTGGTTGACCCATTGATTCTTACTTTTTTTTTTTTTTAAGTTTATTTATTTTTGAAAGAGAGAGCATGAGTGAGTGACAGAGAATGAGCAGAGGAAGGGCAGAGGGAGAGGGAGACAGAGAACCAAAGTAGGCTCCAGGCTCCGAGCTGTCAGCCAAGAGCCCGATGTGAGGCTTAAATTCACAAACCACAAGATCATCACCTGAGCTGAAGTTTGATACTTAACCGACTGAGCCACCCAGGCGCTCGTGACCCATTGATTGTTTAGTAGGATGTTCTTTAACCTCCATGCATTTGGAGGTTTTCCTAAATTTTTCCTGTGGTTGATTTCAAGTTTCCTAGCATTGTGATCTGAAAGTGTGCATGGTATGATCTCTTTTCTTTTACATTTATTATGGGCTGTTTTGTGACCCAGTATGTGATCTATCTTGGAGAATGTTCCATGTACACTCAAGAAGAATGTGTATTCTGCTGCTTTAGAATGGAAAGTTCTAAATGTATCTGTTAAGTCCATCTGGTACAGTGTATCAATCCGGGCCATTGTTTCTTTATTGATTTTCTGTCTAGATGATCTGTCCATTGCTTTAAGTGGAGTATTAAAGTCCCCTGCAATTACCACATTCTTACAAATAAGATTGTTTATGTTTGTGATTATTTTATATATTTGGGTGCTTCTGAATTGGGTGCATTAACATTTATAATTGTTAGGTCTTCTTGATGGATAGACCCCATAATTATGATATAATGCCCTTTGTCATCTCTTGTTACAACCTTAAGTTTAAAATCTAGTTTGTCTGATATAAGTATGGCTACTCCAGCTTTCTTTTAACTTCCAATAGCATGATAGATGGTTCTCCATCCCCTCACTTTGAATCTGAAGGTGTCCTCAGGTAGAAAATGGGTCTCTTGTAGCCAGCAAATGGATAGGTCTTGTTTTGTTTCGTTTTTTATCAATTCTGATGCCCTATGTATTTTGATTGCAGCATTTAGTCCATTTACATTCAGTGTTCTTATTGAAATAGATGGGTTTGAGTCATTGTGTTATCTGTAGGTTTCGTGCTTGTAGTGATGTATCTGGTACTTTGTGGTCCTTGCAACATTTTAATCACAGAGTTCCCCTTAGGATCTCTTGTAGGGCTGGTTTAGTGGTGATGAATTCCTTCAGTTTTTGCTTGTTTGGAAAAACCTTTATCTCTCCTTCTATTCTGAATGATAGGTTTGCTGGGTAAAGGATTCTTGGCTGCACATTTTTCCTATTCACACATTGAAAATTTCCTGCCACTACTTTCTGGCCTGCCAAGTTTCAGTAGATAGGTCTGCTACTACCCTTATGTGTCTACCCTTGTAGGCTAAGGCCCATTTATCCCTAGCTTCTTTTAGAATTCTCTCTTTATCTTTGTATTTTGCCAGTTTCACTATGATATGTCATGAAGAATGATTAAGTTATGTCTGAAGTAACTTGAAGAACTGGAATTTTCTGTGCCTCCTGGATTTCAATGTCTGTTTCCTTCCTCAAATTGGGGAAGTTATCAGCTATGATTTGTTCAAATATACCTTCAGCCCCTTTCTCTATAAGGGAACTACTTCTTCTGGAACTACTTCTGGAACTTCTAGGGTATGGATATTACTCCATTTCATTGAATCATTTTAGTTCTCTAATTCTCCCCTCATACTCCAGAATTTTTTTTATCTTTTTCTCAGCTTCATATTATTCCTTAATTTCACCTTCTCTTTCACTTAATTTCCCCTGTGCTTCTTCAGTCCTCACTGTCACTGCACTTAGTTTATTTTGGAGCTCATTTACAGCATTTTTAATCATCATGACTATTTTTTAGTCCCTTGATGTCTGCAGCAATAGATTCTTTGCTCTCTTCTATGCTTTTTTAAAGCCAGTGATTAATCTTATGACTACTATTCTCAATTCTTGTTCAGTTATATTGTTTATATCTGTTTTGATCAATTCTTTAGCTGTCATTTCCTCCTGGAATTTCTTTTGAGGATAATGTTTCAGTTTTGCCATTTTGGCTAGTTTTCTGTCCCTTATGTTTTAAAAGCTTGTTATGTACCCTGCACCTGCGAGCACTACTGTATTAAAGAGGAGTCACACACTGTCCAGGGCCTGGCCCTTCAGGAAGTGTTTTTTGGAGAGTGTTACTTGTTCTCTGTTGTTGTGACTTTGGTTACTTTATCTCCCTACTTCTAGTAATGTTTGGGACTCTTCACCAAGTGTACTTTATTTTTCCTTGAAGTAGCCCTGAAAAGTAAAACAAACAGACAAACAAACAAAAACATAAATATCAGCTACAAGTAAACAATAAGGTGGAGGGAGGGTTGATGGAAGAGGCCTTATCCCATACAAAGGGAGAAATGACAGGGGTAGAGGAAAATAAGAGAAAATAAAATTTGACCAGAGAAACTATATGGCTTAATCCAGAGAGAGAGAAAGAAAGGGAAATAAAGGAGGTGTAGAACATGTATCAAGAGAATAGGTTAAATATGTCTGCTTAAACAAACCAATAACCAGAGTAACCAGACTAGAGAAGGGAGGAGATGAGGAGAAAAGGAAGGAAGAATATATCTATATAATAAGAGTTGTCCAAGAATTAAATCAGACAATGTAACAGTGCTGGTCTGGAGGAGGGGCTGTCTGGTTTGTCAGCTACAATCCCACTCTTGGAGATAGGCAGTTACCAGGCGTGGAGGGATGTAGTTTGGTGTAGGCAGGTCCTGCCTCCACTGTGGGTCCACTCTCCATTCCCTGAAGCCCTACCTTGTTGGTAATAGGGAGAAAAATGGAAACATCCCACTCTCTTTCCATGGACTGGGGGTCCCAAACCATTCTGTTCAGGCTGTCCTCACTGTGCTGCGGGCACAAACAAGGGAAAGGGAATGAGCTCACTGTGCTGCGGGCACAAACAAGCATGTCCTGTGTTTCCCTGGCCCTTGGCTAGGATTTAAACCCCAATGTGTTTCAGGTTCCCACTCCATCCACCCCTGTTTCGGGGACGTTTCACTCCTTTGAGTGTATATATATTTTCTTGCCACAACACTCCAAGGAGGGGATTGTTTTCTCCCACTGAGGACTGCACCTCTGAACTAGTTACCGAGCCCAGGGCTGGCTTTCCTCCTCCCCAGGTGCATGAACAAGGCAGCACAGCCAGCCCCAGTATAGAGAAAGCCCCTCATTTAGAGATTGGATCTTTCTCTTTCCAGTTCTGTGATTTTTCTCTTGTCCAGATACAGGCCTACACTTCCACAGCCTCTCTTTCTCTTCTCTTTGTCTCTTCACAGAAGGGGATCCTTTCCCTCTGTTCCTTTTATCTCTCACAGTTCACAACCACGCACCTGTGGCCTATCAGGTTGTCCTAGTGGGTCCCTGGAAGCATCTTCATCACTTTTCTGCCTGGACTCTTGGAGTTCAAATTCGTTTGGCCTCAATATTGCTTTGTTTGGGAGACGAGAGAACTTGGGATCGCCCTGCTTCACCATGTTGGCCCCTCAAAATCTACACAATTTATCTTTAAAAATAGTCAGCAAATGAGAGCAAATGAATCAAAAACCTGGCTATAGACTTAATTCTTGAATGGTAATAGGAGTGGAGTAATGGGAAAGCCAACTCCTATAAATGGTAACTTCAATCTGATACTACACTAGAATTAGTTGTTTTAACCCCTTTTAAATATGACATTGGTTCTTGAGTGGAAACTAGCCATGTGTCATCTAAACCTCCTGAAAAGTTCTTATAATTTGGAAGTCCAAATTAAAAATTTTCAAACTTCAAGGGTAAGTTCTACCTTCTTTCATGCTTCCAGAGTCAGGGGGAAAAGCACACACACCTTAATGTCAGATAAAATTTTCTACATTCTCTAGCTGAAAAGAATTATAGGGGGCAATCATTAAATAAGAAACACTTTCATGAGGGGTTTCTGAAATGATTCTGATGTGAACGGTGAACATCTGTAGTTCCATGGAGTAGAAAGACTTGTCCACAGAGGAAATCATCTTTTATAGTCATTGTTAAAGATAAAAACTGATTAGGTAACCTATTAACTTTACTCACCTACTGCAAGGTATTTGCTTAAGACAAATTAGTAGCTACAGAATATCTGCTATAAATGAAACTGTGGAGGGACTCTGGGGGCAGGAGGAAGATGACTTTTTTTTTTCCCCAACAATAATTACTGAATATCTCCTATATGCCAGGCACTACTCAAGATACTCAACATTTTGGTCATGGGTAAAAGACACACAAATTTCTACCCTATGATGTAAGTTCTAGGGGGAGGAATAGACAATAAACAGGATACACAGCAATAACAAGTGTTGTAAAGAAAAATAAAGCAAGAAAATGGACTAAAGAGTAATGTTAGGAGGCATACACCAATTGCAAGTGACAGGGAAGAATGGTTCTCCATTGAAAAGATGGTGAAGGAGGTAAAGGAGGAATCAGGGAGGATGGCTGCAGGAAGATCATTCCAGGGAAAGGGAATGAGCACAAAAGCTCAGAGACAGGAGATTGGTAAAGTGGAAGAACAGCACGGAAGCCAGAATGACTGGAGTAGCGTATGGGAGAGAAAGAGGAGTAGGAGGTGGGGACAGAGAGGTAAAAGGGGACAGATTCCCTAGTGTCTTATTATAGGTTATTGTAATGACTTTCACTTTTACTCTGAATGAGAAGGGAGCCACTGTAAGAGTTTGAGCAGAGGTGAGAAATGTTCTAAATTGGGTTTTTAAATGTTCTTTGAAAGATTCACACACACAAAAGTAGCCTGATATATAGCAAGTAATTACACCACCAAAGAATGAAAGCAATCACTAATATATTTTTAGCTAATGAATTGAGTGCTTACTGTATGGTTAAGTAGGTTATTTCACAAATGTGCCCAGTAAACCTATTCTCTAATTTAGTTGAGGAAATTGAAGCCTGGAGAGTTTATACAACTATTTCATTATCAAACAGCAAAGTGTAGCAGAGCTGGCCTTCAAACCTAAGCATTCTCAATTCTGACTCCTTGAAAGGAAAGCTTATGCTTTCTGGCTTCTTCAATGCTCAGGGCAATACAACAGAGGGACTGATTTGCTCTCTCTGGTAAGTTGAAGAGAGCTCTGCAAAGAGAGCAATGGTTGAAAATATCCTAGAAGAATGACTAGATTTCTTGGAAAACAGTAGGTGCAAAGTCATCTAAGCAAAGGAAAGCATGGTAGTTCAGGAAGAGGTTTCATGTGGCTACAACTTGGTTAGCCCATAGCAGCATCTTGGGATGACATAAGACAGGTGATTTTAACAGGCCCTAACCCAAAGGGAAGATTTCCTCTTTGCTGAGATATATATTTTTTCTGCAACCGATCAAGGGTAAGAAGAGCCCTACCAAAATGTTTGCTTCTAGGCAGAAAAGTTTGCCTTCTGAGGACAGGAACCTCCTCTCTTATTTGCTGTTGCTTCCCAGCTCCTAAGACTATTAGATTATATGTATTTTCAGTAACAATGTATACTTCTTTTGTGCCAATTCAAGTCCAGGAGTGGGTGTGAATGATAGCCATGCAGAGCTAGGTGCCATCTTTTTCTGCCCTCCAAGGGAAATGAAGCATTCATAAAGTTAGCATATACTACACCTACTGGTTTGGCAAATTTGCTCAGCCTAGATGTCATTGATTCACTGGACTCTTGGTTGTCCCTCGTGGCACACAGTTTCCTCAATTCCAGATCTTATTATCTGAGAGGAAAGAATCAACTCAACTAGGAAATGAGTAGACTTTGTTAGGTTATCAACCCTTGGCAGGGGACATCCTCTCATCTCCATGTCTTGCTTATCATGGGTATCACCAATGATGTCATGCAAGAGACAATATAGGGATGAGACAAGTTCCTGTTCCCATAGACTTAACATTTGAAAGAAAATAACCCGCTTCTGGAAAAGGAAGTTATTCCTGATTAGACAGATACAAGAGTCTCATGTGTATAAAATGGAACCACTGAAATTCTGTCCATTTCAGAAATATATATAGATTTATTTATTTTTTGTGTATATCTAGATTTTAAAAAGGATTTGGCAATCAAAAATAATGAAATCTTGCCATTAACAACAGCAGGGATGGAAGTAAACAATATAAGTTAGACAAAGATAAATATCATATGATTTCACTCATGTGGAATTTAAGAAACAAAGCAGATGAACATAGGAGAAACGAAGGAAAAATATAAAAACAGGGAAACACACCGTCAGAGACCCTTAAATACAGAGAAAAAAACTGAGGGTTGCTGGAGAAGTCTTGAGTGGGGCGATGGGCTAAATGGGTGATGGACATTAAGGAGGGCACTTGTTCGGATGAGTACTGGTATTTTATATGTATTGTTGGATCCGGTTGGCTAGTATCCTGTTGAGAATTTTTCCTCCATGTTCATCAGGGAAATTGGTCTCTAGTTATCCTTTTTAGTGGGGTCTTTGTCTGGTTTTGGAATCAAGGTAATTCTGGCTTCATAAAATGAGTTTGGGAGTTTTCCTTCCATTTCTATTTTTTTGGAACAGCTTCAAAAGAATACGTGTTAACTCTTCTTTAAATGTTTGTAGAATTCCCCTGGAAAGCCATCTGGCCCTGGACTCTTGTTTTTTGGGAGATTTTTGATTGCTAGTTCAATTTCTTTACTGGTTATGGGTCTGTTCAAATTTTCTATTCCTGTTTCAGTTTTGGTAGTTTATATATTTCTAGGAATTTTTCCATTTCTTCCAGATTGCCCATTTTATTGGCATATAATTGCTCATAATATTCTCTTATTATTGCTTTTATTTCTGCTGTGTTGGTTGTGATCTCTCCTCTTTCATTCTTGGTTTTATTTATTTGGGTCCTTTCCTTTTTCTTTTGGATAAAACTGGCTAGGGGTTTATCAATTTTGTTAATTCTTTCAAAGAACCAGCTTCTGGTGTCATTGACCTGTTCTACTGGGGTTTGTGTTGTTGCTGTTTGTTTGTTTTTGGTTTCCATAGTATTGCTTTCTGCTCTAATCTTTATTATTTCCTGTGTTTGGCTGGTTTGGGGTTTTATTTGCTGTTCTCTTTCCAGCTCTTGAAGATGTAACATTAGGTTGTGTACCTGAGACCTTTCTTCCTTCTTTAGGAAGGCCTGGATTGCTATATACTTCCCTCTTAGGACTGCCATTGCTGCATCCCAGAGGTTTTGGGCTGTGGTATTATCATTTTCTTTGGCTTCCACGTACGTTTTAATTTCCTCTTTCACTTCTTGTTAGCCCATTCATTCTTTAGTAGGATGTTCTTTAGTCTCCAAGTATTTGTCCAAATATTTTCTTGTGGTTGATTTTGAGTTTCATAGCCTTATTGTCTAAAAATATGCATGGTATGATCTCAGTCTTTTTGTGCTTGTTGAGGGCTGATTTATGTCCCAGTATGTGATCTGTTCTGGAGGATGTTTCATGTGCACTTAAAGAATGTGTATTCTGCTGCTTTAGGATAAAATGTTCTGTATATATCTGTTAAGTCCATTGAGCCGGTGTGTCATTCAAAGCCACTGTTTCATTGTTGATTTTCTGTTTAGATGATCTGTCCATTGTTGTAAGTGGGGTGTTGAAGTCCCCTACTATTGTATTATTATGAATTAATTTATGTTTGTGATTACTTTTATATATTTAGATGATACCATGTTGGTGGCATAAATGTTTACAATTGTTAGGTCTTCTTGGTGGATCGCTTAATTATGATATAATGCCCTTTTTCATCTCTGTTACACTCCATATTTTAAAATATAGATTGTCTGATAAAAGTATACTCTGGCTTTCTTTTTGTGACCATTAGCATGATAGATGGTTCTCCATCCCCTTACATTGAATCTGAAGGTGTCTTTAGGTCTAAAATGGGTCTCTTGTACACAGCATATTGATGGATCTTGTTTTCTTGTCCGTGCTATTACCCTATGATTTTTGACTGGAGCATTTAATCCATTGATGTTTAGAGTGAGTACTGAAAGTATGGATTAATTGCCATTATGTTGCCTGTAAATTTGGAGTTTCTGGTGGTGTTCTCTGGGCCTTTATGTCTTTGTTGCTTTTGGCTTTTTTTCCCCATCTTTTCTCCCCTCAGAGTGTCCCCCTTAAAATTTCTTACAGGGCTGGTTTAGTGGTCATGACGTCCTTCCGTTTTTGTTTGTCTGCGAAAGTTTTTATTTCTCCTTCTATTTTGAATGACAGCCTTGCTGGATAAAGAATTCTTGGCTTCATATTTTTCTGATTCGGCACATTGAGTATATCCTGCCACTCCTTTCTCGCCTGCCAAGTTTCTGTAAATAGGTCTGCTGTGAACCTGATCTGTCTTCCCTTGTCGGTTAGGACTTCTTCCCTTGCTGCTTTCATGATTCTTTCCTTTCCTGAGTATTTCTTGAATCTGACTATGATATGCCTTGTTGATGGTTGTTTTTGTTGAATCTAATAAGAGTTATCTGTTCTTCCTGGATTTGGATGTCTGTGTCTAACCTGTGTCCCCAGGTTAGGAAAGTTTTCTGCTAGGATTCCCTTCCATCAACCTTCTACCCCTTTTTCTCTCTCTTCATCTTCTGAGAACCCTATGCTTCTGATGTTATTCCTTTTTAATGATTCACTGAGTTCTGTAATTCTTATATTGTGCTTTTTTGTCTTAGTCTCCCTCTTTTTTCTGCTTCATTATTCTCCAGAAGTTTGTCCTTTATATTGCTGATTCCCTGCTCTGCCTCACCCATCCTTGCCACTGTGGCATTCATTTGAGATTGCAGCTCAGGTATAGCATTTTTTATGTCATCCTGACTAGCTTTTATCTCCACAGAAAGGGATTGTAATCTATTTTCAACCCCAGCTAGTGTTCTTACTATCATGATTCTAAATTCTGCTTAAGACACATTGCTTGTATCTGTGTTAAGTACCTGGCTGTCATTTCTTCCTGTTCTTTGTTTTGGGGGGAATTGCTTCATTTTGTCATTTTGAAAGAAGAAAAGAAATTAATAAAGTAAAAAAATAAAAATTAAAAAATTAAAAACAACACAAAACAAGCAAATAAAGGATGCTAGATACTAGGTATGTTTTGGTCTGGTTGTTGAAAGAAGTTTGATAAAATAAAAAGGGGAAAGAAAAGAAAAGAATAAAAAGGAAAACAGTTGAAATTTGAAAAGTGAATACAATAAAATAGAATAAGATGAGATGATAAAAGTAAAATAGAATTTAAAAATAGAATTACAAAAAAGTGAAAAATATAATAGAAAAATATTAAGGAAAAATTTTTATATAAAAATGGAAAATAAAAATAAGTTTTCTCTTTGTATATTCAAGAATAAGAAAAAGGAAAAAAATTAATAGATGGAGCAGCGAACAGAGTGAAATATGATTGAAATTACATCCATTTTCCCCTAGAAGTCAAATTATGAAGCACTTTATAATCCATAAAGTAAGCAGGTGGAGACACTTGTGCTCCTGGAGAGTGTGGTTGCCCAGTTGGGCGAGGCTTAGGGTAATTGTTCCATTCTCCACTAGATGGTGCTGCTTAGCTTACTGCAGTGGATTGTTGCAGCGGGTGTAGGCATGTATGCACATGCGTGGGAGTGGTGAAAATGGCATCACCCCGCTAGCCAGTCTCTAGTTTCAGAACTCTGTGCTCTCCCAGACTGTAAATCAAGCACCCCTCCTTTGTCTACAGATTCCATGTACTCCCCACACCTACACTGTCTGTGACAAAGCTGTCAGGCTGCCAGGAGGCACTTCCCTCCTGAGTTTTATCTCAGATGGGGTGGTGTTTCTCAACCTCTCACTTCTGAGGGACTGCAGCCTTGACCCACTCAGTCCCTTTGGGGGTGGTTCTTGTTGAGCAATGGCAGGGTACCGGCTGCCCCCAGGAATATTTGTGCAACCATGCTGTTGCCAATATCTAGGGAATGCAGCTGGGTACTACCCCACCCCAAAAAAAGTTCACACATGTAGCAGCACTGTTTTAGGGACTCCAGAAAATCACAACACACATCTGGCACAAAGCTTCATCCCCATCATTCTTGTTCCAACACCAGTGAATGTGGATGTCTGGTGTCCACGTGGACCCTTGCCTGTGCGGTGGCCATACAGGCTCTACCAAATGTCTTCCCAGGAGGGGAACCGCCTCTCCCCGTGTGACCAGAGGACCTCTTGGACCTCCATCTTTACTCCTGGGGGTTCACCCTTCCCCCCAGAGCACTGCCAGGTATCAAGCTACAGAGCCTCACACTCTGCACTCCCCCTGTTTATAGAGTCTTGATAGAATTTAAACCCTCTCCTTTCTCCTTTCTCCCTTTTCTGTCCACTATTTTGCAGATGTTTCCACTCTTCCTCTTTCTCTCCAGCTGCTTTTGGTGGGGCAAGGGTTGCTTTTCCCATATTCTGCCCCTGTTTCCGTCCTGTCTCCACAAGCAAAACCAGCTCCCTACCCTCTGCAGATTCCCTCTCCCCCAGTTCACCTCCCCACGTCAGGTACCTGCAGAGTTCTGTGGTTCAAGTTGTGCAGATTGTTGTGTTAATCCTCAGATCAGTTTTCTAGGTGTGCAAGATGGTTTGGTGTTGATCTGGCTGCATTTCAGGGATGACAAAGGCAAAAAAAACTTCCATGATGTTCAGCCATCTTGGTTCCCTCCTATTCCTTACAAATGGAAGAGTTGAATTCCATGTAATAAATGGACATCACTGCCCTAGTAAGATGTCAACTTAATGATTTTCCTTAACATACTGCTGAATATAAAAAACATTATTGAAAGCTAGGGAAACTGAGGGAGGACTTGTTATTTCCATGTGTTTTTTGAATCTTAAGGATCTAGAAGGAGAATCGGGGACCCTATGCTATCAGTGTACTTGTTTGTACACAAGAAACAGTTACATCTTGAATGCCAGTTTGAGTGTGCCTTGCCACCTTTTTTTTTTATCTTTGCTTCCTCTTTCTGATATAAAATAACTTCAGATTAGTATTTCACTCACATTGTTTTTATCAGGGAACTCATTTATTAACAGTAGATACAGCTTGTAATACAAACTCACATGAGTACTTTGAATAATTGAATCCATTACAGAGAATTCTATAGGATAGCCCATGATAGACTTGCAACTTTAAAAGCAATGAAAGCAAATTTTAAAATGTGCTTAGGGGGCGCCTGGGTGGCGCAGTCGGTTAAGCGTCCGACTTCAGCCAGGTCACGATCTCGCGGTCCGTGAGTTCGAGCCCCGCGTTGGGCTCTGGGCTGATGGCTCAGAGCCTGGAGCCTGTTTCCGATTCTGTGTCTCCCTCTCTCTGCCCCTCCCCCGTTCATGCTCTGTCTCTCTCTGTCCCAAAAAAATGAATAAACGTTAAAAAAAAAAATAAAAAAAATAAATAAATAAAAAAAATAAAATGTGCTTAGATTTGACTTGACATATTTTCATATTTCATACTAGTAAACTGAAGAAGTACATTTTAAAATACTTTGAAATCACTGCTATTATAAATAAATATGATAACATTATTTTCTGGGAATCAAGACAGGTAATAGTGTTTGATGATACTGCCCTGAATATGAATTTTAATTTTCAATCTCATGATGGTAATTCTTAAAAACTATTTATTCTTTGGTGGTTGCAGCTGTAGAGCTGAATGTCATGTTCACAGTTTGCATATTTGTGCAGATTTGTTTAGAAAATGGGCTCTGTTGTGAACTTGTTTCAAAATTGCCAAATGGGTGTGTAATGAAAACACATCTGCTAAACAAAAAAAGAGAAAACCAAGTATGAGAAAGGAATTAGCAAGGAAACATTAGTTTTAAAAGTTCTCTTATAATTGAAGTGTGTTGCAAATGAAGTGGATCTTTGCCCAAACATGCTATTCATAGCATCCAGAATCATCAAATAGTAGGCACTCCAGGCAGAGCCAGAAGTAGATAAGCCATAAGCAATTACGAATAATGCAGAAGAAGAGGGGATGGCAGATTGGAGGTGAGGTAGTAGTGGCGTGATTGTCCAATATCAAGTACCAAGAAAACATATGTTGAAAAAAACTAAAAATTAAGGTGACCTTGTGTGTCTTGCCCCAAGGAGTGAAGAGAAAATTTTGAAAGGGATTTTTAAAATTTGTTTGACTTACGGTGTCAGCATTTTGACCAGCTCAGATACTACCCCATCAGTGAGGTATTCTCTGCAAATACATATGTACACATAGACATATATTTATACATACATACATGTGTGTATATATTGAGAGAAAAATCTTACTGGTGGTCATGTTATAAATTTTATTTATAAGTTATTTATGAATTATAAATAAATATATACTAAGACCTCCAGTGGCAGTCTTGAAATCCCAACCCCCCCCTTTGTTTGCACCATATGATGTATGATAAACAGTAAAACCTTAGTTTGTGAACATAATTCACTCCAGAAACTTGCCTGTAATCCAAAACACTTGTATATCAAAGCAAATTTCCCCATAAGTAGTAAAGGAAACTCAGATGATCCCTTCCACAAGCCAAAAATATTCATATAAAAATGATTACAATAGTATAATATACAAAATAATAAAGAAAATACAAAATATAAACAAAAAATTAACCTACTCTTACGTTTGAAAACCTTCATGGCTGGTGTGAGGGAGATGACAGAAGAGGGTTCTTGCATAAGAGACAATTTTCCCTATCACTAACAAAATCATTGCTATCTATTGGCTCAGTGGAATCTCTTTATTTTTGTGCAACTTTAACAAAGAACCTATTCAATTACCTAGAATGAAGCAGAGCATTCCTAAGCTTACTCTTATATGGAAAAGCAAAGGACTGTCCATAGGTGCTTTGAAGGAACAAAAAATACACTAGTGCCAGTTGTGGGTACCTTCCAACGTTCTGAAAAATCACTGATTTCTGCCAAACACCACAGCCTGAGACCAAGCATTTGAGTATGGGAGAAGATCACCCACAATCCCGCAGCGAGAAAGAGAGAGAAGAACCATTGTCTCAGTAGTGATCATGTGATTTTCGGCATCAGAAACTACTCGTATTGCAAGACATCGCTCTTTACCAAGTTAAAATTTATTAGAAATGTTTGCTCGTCTTGCAGAACATGCACAGTACAGGTTACTCACAATCCACGGTTTTACTGTATTGCCCTATTACCTCTTTATTATCTACTCCATCTAAAATATATGCCTCATAAGAACAGAAACTCTGTTCTGTCTTCAGTCCTCTATTTTTAGAACCAATACTTGACACAGAGTTGATGTCCATAAAAATGTGTTTAATAAATGAATAAATCACCAAATATGAGCCCCTTTTTAGCACATAGTGAAATATTACCTCTGTCTGTGTACCTCTATCTGGGTAAAGAGGCTCCTTTGATCTCCTACTTCTATAAAACATCCATATTTCTCAGATGGATGAGAAAACATCCCACAGACAATTAGAATGTCTTTGTAAATAAGGAAGTATGTCATGTCTTCTCTATATGGCATTATATTCATTTGGGAAAGAATTTTGCTTCTAGCTTATAAATCTGTATTTGTCCATTGATTATTATTTATCACTCTGTCTTCATACTCAGTTTGAGAACTCAAAGTTTTTTAAGTGAAACTTATTGAATTCCTTTTCCAAGTAGCTTTTTTTCCATTTGAAAAAGCCAGACTTGATAGTATTAAATCCAGAAAGAAGGAAAGAAATTCTTAACAGCATTATATAGACCACATTCCTCATTTTTTTCTCCCATCACCCTTAACAATAATTGCGCATTGGAGAACAAAATTGGTAAATGAGTTCCCTTCCACCTAAGCTGAAATTCTGCCACGAACAGAAAGTAATTTTTCTAAAATGCAAAGTACATCAATCATTTTACCCCCTTGCTTAAAACCCTGCAATAGCTTCTCATTGCTCTTGAAGTGAAGAACAACATCTTCATCTCTGCTCACATGTCTACCTGGCCTGGCCCTTGCTTATCTCCCCAGTCTCATTAATCATCCATCTCTCACTTGGCCTGTGAGCTCTGGCCAAACTGCCTTCTCTCAGTTTTTAAATTTCATTCTTTATCCAAATGCCAGGCTTCTCTGATTTCACTCCCACATCCTTCAGATCTCAGCTCTGAGGTCCCTTTCTCTGGCAGCTTTCTCTCCCTCAAATTCTCATTCTAGACCAGGATCTTTTGTTACAGGCTCCCATAGAAACTTTCCCTCCCTCCCACTCTTCTCTCTCCTTTCCTGTCTTGAAGAGCACATACCTCCATTTCTAATCATACATTCTTCTGCATTCTCATGTGACTAACACCTTTCTCCCAATTAATCTGTAGGAGAGCAGAGATTCCTCTTTTACTCACCATTATTTTCCAAGCTTGAGAACAGTGCCTGGCATATGTGATAGGCCACTAGTACTTGCTACATTAATGAAAACAGTTCTCAAACTCTATGATTTGCCTTGCTGATGGAAGTCAACTATTTAAGTAGTGTTAAATACTCTTAGCTTAATACAGCAATAATTGAGGTAGGGAATTATATTGACGTTACCTTGTTGCCATGAACATAGGTAGTTAAGGAGCAGCAAAGGAAGAAGGAATGTTAAACAGAAGTAACTTCCTCAGGGGCTTCTTCGCTGTGCTGAGTACCTATAAGTCCATCTAATCTTTGGACATTCATTTCCACAGGGAGTATAAAATGCAGTAACATTCATGAAAGTACTCTAGATTCGTTTTGCCTATAATCTCCAAGAAAACGATTTATGACAAAATGTTGATAGTAATAATGAAATGAATATAAGAGAAAAAGTTGGGAAGTGTGAAAACAAAGCACCCAGACCCTGCTGAACATTTCCAGGGAAATAAATATTTAGTTACTCCATAGTGAGAAGGTCATGTTTTGTAATGCGAAATGTTTCATGCCTCATAGCACGGAAGTTATGAAAGATCAGTCAGTAATCAAAGAGTAACACCATCCGTTAACCAAAGCAAGAGATGACACAAAGATGATAAATGAAGTGTCTGTTTCGAAATGGGGAAAAAATGAATGAAGACCTCAGACATTGAAATCAGTCTGGTTTCCCTCTGGGATTTCGGAGAGGATTTTACATTTTTTCTCACTTGGCTTCTTCCATATTTTTGTGTGGACATGAGGCCTGTTAATACTTTCAGTACAAACTCAAATCAACAAAAATAGTTAGAATACATGGAGAAAAGAAACTGGATGATGGCCGAGCTTGTTTTCCTGGATCTGATCTTGAATAGTTGTGTGACCTTGATGAAATAACTTGACCTCTTGCTTGGGTCTGACTTTATGCAGTACAGAATTTAATGAGAAACATACAAATGATTGTTGTTATGCCTCCTAACATACCTGGAAGAGGAGATATGTGTTAGTGTTTCCTTTTACCTAACCTTATGTGACTGTGTATGTGTGTGTGTGAACTCAAGGTGTATTCCAGAGTGCTGGGATGGCTTTTTTTGGTTTCTTTCAGAATCTCTTTCTAACTTGCCCATTGATGCCTGGAATTCCTCAAAAGGGGCACAGCATTTCATTCTATAATTAGCATTATAAATTAACATACAAATCATTCTGGGAGAGGTGACACATGGAATTTCATACTATGAGTTAAAAAGACTTGAAGGAGCTCTTTTTCTGAGAGTAAATTTTGACAGGGTTAAGAAGCTGAAGGAAGTGAATGCTGACAAATGGTGAAGCATAAACATGAGAAAGCTTAGAGTACCAAAAGCACATTTTACTTGCTTCACATTTTTGTCTGGAGCTGGCCCTGGGGAGCAACTTGAAGAGGACCATTACATAGACTTTGAGTTTTGGTAGCAAACACCTCCCCTCCATCCTCCTCAAGAGAATGTAAGCTTGTAGGGTTGTACCCTGGGCCCACTTCACATTGAGAACGCTTAAATTGTTGAGCAATGCTACACAGTACCAGGAACTGCACCAAAGGGAGCCTATCTGATGGTAAAATAGCAAATGGCATATACTTCAATACCAGTGTTTAGAACATGAAGAGCAATGACAGTTCAGCGAGGTTAATGTAACAACTTTTGCTTGTTTTTTTTACTGTTTATATAATTTCTGTTTGCTTATTTATTTGGCAGCCAGATGGAAAGCCTATCTTTTAAAACTATCCATAGATTATGAGGGCACTCTAGGCATTTTACATTACCTTATACTTAATAATAACAACCCGTTGCTAAGGATCACAGTACAGACGGCATATGAAATTACTAGGAGGATGCAGCATTTCTGACAGTCTCATTTAGTCTGATTTTGATAAAATAACTGTTCGTTGAAAAGGAGTTTCTGTGTTTTGAGTATTCTGGCATATTCTGGCATGTTGTAGATCGAACATTAAATAATAGTGTCTTGTTCTGTATCTAATATTAGTTCCCAGCATATCTGTCCTCTGTACCCTTCAAACCCAGTGTTCCCTTGGTTTCATTTTCTTTGCCTTTTGTCACAATCATCAAGATGAAAATGAAGTTAAGGAAGCTGCTAAGTCTCTGCATGTGTATATAATGGATATCATGTTGACCCATATTCCAAAGACCTCTGGAAAACACAGGGGCAGGTAAAAAAAAGGAGTAAAAAAAAGGGGGGGGGTTAGTTATTGATAATGTACAGAGAGCCAGCAGTCTGATACCAGGGACAAGACCTATTTGGGAACCAGACAAAAAATACAAGTATTCTAGTCAGAAAGAGGATTGTGTCTGGGACCAATTTGGTCATCTCTCTAAAAGCCTTTTATTTGAGTAGTATTTACTAGAGAAGTCCCACTCTCAGGGGCTTTTTCTTAAAGACACTGCTGATCTTCTGACACCTGCAGGTATGTAGACTTCCCTCTTCTCCTGCACCAAACATTTTTGTAGACTTATTTAGCAATTCAAGAATCCTTTCAAGATTTTCAAATCCAAACTACTGTCAAGAATAACTATCCTAGGAGGCACCTGGCTGGCTCAGTTGGTGGAGCCCACGACTGACTCTTGACCTCAGGGTTGTAAGTTCAAGTTCCATGTTGGGTGTACAGATTACTTAAAAATAAAAATATTAAAAAAAAACTATCCTAATTATGATGGGGTTGAGATTGCTATCAGAGGGAAGCATGAGGGAAGATTGCACGAAAAAGGAAAGATAATTATAGTGAAATCCAGGATCTGCAAATCCCAGCACACCACTCCATTGTGCCCACAATTGCTGATTCTTGGTATTGCTCTGAACTTAAGTACTTTCTCCTGAATGCTCTTGAAAGGGCCAAGAAGAATGAATAAATTCTTAATACTAAAGAATGAATAAAGAATACGAAGAGATGAGTGTGTTTTTTGGTATTTTATTCTCCCAGCAACACAAGGCATGTAGACTATCAAAGACAGAAACTATCAAATTACAGATTTTCAAAGGACCCCTAAAAACACCTAGTTCCCACTTCTGTTTCTACATAAACTTGTCATTCTGAAAACTTTAGGTAAGATTTTATCTATATACTTATTTTAAAAGTTTTCTGACAGCCATATAGCATTGTTTTTCCTCCAATATTTCAGTTAGAATTAGTTTCTAATATGTAATACAAGTTTGGCTGTAATTTAAGGCAATTTATTTTTTTTTGTCTTTTTTCACTGTTTTTCATGTTGGTTTTCTTCTTATACATACCTGCTGTTACATTTTAGATAAAGATATTAGGTGATTTTATTCCCTTGGTTATGAGATTAACATTGCTTAGGACTGCACATTCATTTTTTATGTTCAAGTTCTAGTGGCAAATTCATTCTTTATAAACATGCTTCTTTATATGGTGTGTTCCCTGGTGGTTTGCAGTTCCAAGGGAAGCAATGACGAAAATTCTTGAGGTAAAAGCTCATCTGTGACTTGATTCCTCCAATTCAGTTCTCACAACAATTCAGTGTCTCAGCTTTACTCCCTTTTGAGTGTTCTCCTTGAAACTAATACTATGGAAAACAAAACAAAAACAAAAGCCCTCTTAGATATGGATAATACAGAAGGAGAGGGAAAATCTACAAAAGATCTCTTATGGACTGCTCACTGCTTGCTTCAGGGATATTTTTGAAAACAGAAATTATATCTACACAGCCAAAAATGCCTGGAACCAGGGCTGTGCTGAGTTGCAGACTCTGTCTGTCTCCACAGCCAAGCTGGGGCAGCTCTGGCCACTCGGCCCGGGCTCTGGGCCACTCTGGTTGGCAGCCTAGCCAACCAGAACATGCCAGGGAGGTGGGGCTGTGGGGCAGCCTTGCTGTCTCCCCAGGACTGTGCAAGTGAAAACTCTAATAGGATTCCTGAGAAGGATTAGACCCAATCAGAGTGCTGATGCCACGTTAATCCTTCGGCTACTTTAACTCAAGTCCCCAGTGAGGCTGAGGAAAAAATGGAAATTATCACTTTTCCTGTTCCTCCTTCACTATGAAAGCATGACTCTGCACAACCTTCAAAAAGCCATCTTTAACAATCCCACTATCTTTTATCTATTTCTCTAACTGGATTTTTTGGCAGTAAAGGAGGATGTGAGCAAGCAACACATGTGCAACTAAACTTAACAAGAGCAAGAGCCAGCCTTGCTGGCTGATGGAACTGATACTCAAAGCAGTGGTTCCAAGCGTTGTAAAACTGCCATGATGTGGAGATTTGGCTATATGTATGTCAACTAGAGGATTGCAAGTCACCAAACCAGGTCATTTGGGTCCATCATATTCCATCTGGGAACTGAATTACTTAATCTGGCTGCCTAAAATAATCAGATTAACTAGAAAACTGCCAGACTATTTAGGTTTGGGGTTGGTAAATATAAAACAGTAAGATAAAGAAGTACCATGCATTGCAGATTATAGGGAATTTAAAAAGTGCCATCAGATCCTTCCCATAGAGTCCTCTCTGGCACGTATGTACTTGCTTCCCAGTAGACTGCAGGCTAATATTGTCTCTATCCTAGAGGTATTAAACATACCTTCCCCTTCTCAGCTTTTGCATTAGGAGGGAAATCCGTAATGGAAACTGACCAGCTGGAGATCTCATTATTTTTGGTGATCAAAGAAAAACAATTGATCCTTGGACATTGTTTTCCCTTGTGGAACAAGAATTGTAATTTGTGCCATTGGTTGGTTGTCTCCCTACCCAAAGGAAAATTAGGAAATTAGAGTGCAGATCCTAAAATAGGTTGTACTTCTGAACTCACTGGTGATTAATAATAGATACCTCTAACCCCTAGACAATTAGTGTTCATATATAATTCCCTTGACTCAAAGAGGGGAAACAAAAGAAACAAACAAAAAAAGAGTAAAGCCAAATGTAAAATCGAATCAGATTTTGTACACTGTTCCCCATAGCCAAAATGGAGACTTGGAAATTTATGCTATCCAATTACAATGTTGCTTCACATTTAAAGGAAAGAAGAATAAAGCAGTTATCTAAAATACCATTCCAGGTCAGAGCATACCACTGTCACTGGCTGGCTAAATTTGTCTCCAGCTTTGTGCTTATTCTCCCTCCCCCAGCTTCTGGATCCTTCTCTCTCAGGTTTAACCTTACAATTGTACTGACCCAGACCAATCTCGGAGCAATGGAGACCCTCAATTCAAAACAGGTTAATCTCCCCAGGATTGATAATCTATCCAAGGTCTACATCCCCTTTCATTTCCAGCACTGTCAGTAAGATGGACAGTTAGCAGTCAGCAAGAAAAACTCCCTTTGGTCACCTATGGTGCAGTAGCACATACATTATAAAATAGAAATATGTATTTATGGCATGCTGTAAAGAAAGCTCTAATCTGAACACTGAAAAAAAAAAGTGAATGATAATGTCAACCACATACATTCATCTATTTCATCCCCTTGCATTTAAGTTTTGCTTTGTCTTTTTCCCCCAAACTGGGTAGTTTAGACATTTCCTATAATACATCTTCATTAGAGTCCATAAATGTTTTATGGATGTGCATTTAGAAAAGTTGCTTTAAAACTTGAATTTGAGCAAGACCATCACTACAAGAAAAAAAAAAAGTATTGACATCTGCTGAAGTGTTAATTTCTCTGAAAGCACAGAGGGTATTAACACAGACTCTCTCTCTTGTTAAATGGTAAGTTTGTTTTTTTTTTAATTTTTTTTTCAACGTTTTTTTATTTATTTTTGGGACAGATTAAATGGTAAGTTTTAAAATTGTTCAAAGAATGCCAAAGGTTTTTTTTTAATGTTTGTTTATTTTGTAGAGAGAGAAAGAGAGACGGGAGAGAGGGAGAGAGAGGGAATATCCCAAGCAGGCTCCGCGCTGTTGCTATAAACATTGGGTGATGTATACCTCTGAATTAGTATTTTTTCATTCTTTTTTTAATTTTTTTTAACGTTTATTTATTTTTGAGACAGAGACAGAGCATGAACGGGGGAGGGGCAGACAGAGAGGGAGACACAGAATCGGAAGCAGGCTCCAGGCTCTGAGCCATCAGCCCAGAGCCCGACGCGGGGCTCAAACTCACGGACCGCGAGATCGTGACCTGAGCTGAAGTCGGACGCTTAACCGACTGAGCCTCCCAGGCGCCCCGGTATTTTTTCATTCTTAAGGTAAATACATAGTAAGTGCAATTGCTGGATTGTAGAGTAGTTCTATTGTTAACTTTTTGAGGAAACTCAGTACTATTTTCCAGAGTGGCTGCACCAATTTGCATTGCCACCAACAGTGTAAAAGTGTTCCCCTTTCTCGGCATCTTTGCCCACACATTATGTTTGTGTTGTTAATGTTAGCTATTCTGACAGGTGTGAGGTGGTACCTCATTATAATTTTGATTTGTATTTCCCTTGTGATGAGTGATGTTGAGTACGTGTTCATGTGTTTATTCACCATCTGCATGTCTTCTTTGGGAAAATGTCTATTCATGTCTTCTCATGTTTTTAATTGGATTATACATTTTTTGGATGTTGAGTTTTCTAAGTTCGTTTTATATTTGGATACTAACCCATCAGCAGGCATGTCATTTGCAAGTATCTCCTCCCATTCCATACACTGCCTTTTAGTTTTGATTGTTACCTCCACTGTGCAGCAGCTTTTTATTTTGAAGCCCCAATAGTTTATTTTTGCCTTTATATCCCCTGCCTTAGGAGACATGTCTAGTAAGAAATTGCTACAGCCAGTGTCAAAGAGGTTACTGCCTGTGTTCTCACCTAGGATTTTTAATGGTTTCAAGTCTCACATTTAGGTCTCTCATCCATTTTGAATTTATTTCTGTGTAGGGTATGAGAGAGTGGTCAACTTTTCGTTCTTCCACATGTTGCTATCTAGTTTTCCCAACACTATTTGTGGGAGAGACTGTCTTTGGCCCATTGTATAATCTTTCCCGCTTTGTCAAAAATTCATTGGCTGAATAGTTGTGGTTCCTTTCTGGGTTTTTATTTTGTCCCATTGTTTCATGTGTTTATTTTTGTGCCAGTATCATACTGTTTTGATAACTACAGCTTTGTAATAGAACTTGACATCCAGAAACTTGATGCCTCTAGCCTTTCTTTTCTTCTTTAAGGTTGCTTTGGTTATTCAGAGTCGTGTGTGGTTCCATACAAATTTTAGGATTACTTGTTTTAGCTCTGTGAAAAATGCTGATCATATTTTGATAGAGATTGCATTACGTGTGTAGATTGCTTTGGGAAATAAAGACATTTTAACAATATTTGTCCTTTCAATCCATGAGCATGGCATTTTTTTCCATTTCTTTGTGTCATCTTCAATTTCTTTCATTAGTGTTTTATAATTTTCAGAGTGCAGATCTTTCATCTCTTTGGTTACATTTATTCCTAGTTATCTTACAGGTTTTGAAAGGGATCAATTCCTTGTTTTCTCTTTTTGCTGCTGCATTATTGATACATAGAAATGCAAAAGATGCCTGTATGTTGATTTTGTATTTTGTGACTTTACTGAATTTGTGTATCAGTTCTATCATTTTGGTGGAGTCTTTTGGGTTTTCTATATACTGTATCATGTTATCTGCAAATAGTGAAGGTTTGACTTCTTCCTAGCTGATTTGAATGCCTTTTATTTCTTTGTATTGTCTTATTGGTATGGCTAGGATTTCCAGTACTGTGTTAAATAACAGTGGTGAGAGTGGAAATCCCTATCTTCTTTCTGGCTGTAGAGGAAACGCTCTCAATTTTTCCCCACTGAGGTTGATATTAATTAACAGTGGCTTTTTCATAGATGTCCTTCATGATGTTGAGGTATGTTCCCCCTAAACCTACTTTATGAGGGCTTTTATGAATCAATGTTGCGCTTTGTCAAATGCTTTTTCTGCATCTACTGAGAGGATCATATGGGTCTTACCCTTTCTTTTATAACTGTGGTGTATCACATTGATTGATTTATGAATATTGAACCATTGTTGCAGCCCAGAAATAAACCCCACTTGATCATGAATGATTCTTTTAATGTACTGTTGGATTTGATTTGCTAGGATTTTATTGAGATTTTTTGTATCCATGTTACTCAGGGATATTGGTCTGTAGTTTTTTGTTTGTGTTTTGTTTTGTTTTTTTTTTGTTTTTGTTTTTTTTTCTTTTAGGGGAGGCTTAATATGGTTTTGGTTTCAGGGTAATTCTGGACTCATAGAATGAATTTGGAAGTTTTCCTTCCATTTCTATTTTTTTGGAATAGTTTGAGAAGAATAGGTATTAACACGTCTTTAAAAGGTAGGGGGCACCTGGCTGGCTCAGTCAGTTAAGTGTCCAACTTTGGCTCAGGTCATGATCTCACAGTTCGTGAGTTCAAGCCCCGCATCAGGCTCTGTGCTGACAGCTTAGAGCCTGCTTTGAATTCTGTGTCTCCCTCTCTCTCTGCTCCTCCCCCCCTCATATTCTCTATCCTTCAAAAATAAATAAAAACATTTTTAAAAAATTATAAATGTTAGGTAGAAACACCTGTGAAGCCATCTGGACCTGGACTTCGGTTTGTTGGGAGATATTTTTATTACTAATTCAGTGTCTTTGCTGGTTATCAGTTTGTTCCAGATTTCTATTTCTTCCTGTTTCAGTTTTGATAGTTTATGTTTCTAGGAATGTATCCATTTCTTCCAGGTTGTCCAATTTGTTAGCATATAGTTTTTCATAATATTCTCTTAGAATTTTTGTATTTCTGTGGTGTTGGTTGTTATTTCTCCTTCCATTTGTGATTTTATTTATTTGGGTCCTTTTTATTTTCTTTTGGATAAGTATGGTTAGGGGTTTATCAATGTTAATAATTTTTTTCAAGAACCAGTTTCTGGTTTCATTAATCTATTCTATTGTTTTTTTAGTTCCTATATCATTTATTTCTGCTCTAATCTTTAATACTTCCTTCCTTCTGCTGGCTGTGGGCTTTATTTGTCCCCACCCTCAATGGGGAAAAACTGAGAGCTTTTCAGCCAGAAAGAAAACAGGGATTTCCACTCTCACCACTGTTATTTAATATAATACTGGAAATTGTGGCCATAATAATCAGACAAAAGTCTAGGTGTAAGATTAGGTTGTTTCAGATTTTTTTCTTTTTTTTTTTTTCTTTTTTTTTTTTTTTTTTTGCTTCTTGAGGTATGCACCTGTATAGCTATGTTCCTTCCTTTTAGGACCACTCTGGTTGCATCGCAAAGGTTTTGGACAATTATGTTTTCATTTGTTTCCATGTATTTTTTTCTTAATTTATTTTTTTTCCTGGTGACCCATTCATTGTTTAGTAGTATGTGGTTTAACCTCCATGTATTTGTGGTCTTTCCAATTTTTTTTTCTTGTAATGAAATGGGCTTCAAGTTTTATAGAATTGTGGGTAGGAAATAAGAATGATATGATCTCAATCTTTTTGTACTTGTTGAGACCTGATTTTTGTAATCTTTTCTGGAGAATGTCCCAGGTGCTCTTGAAAAGAATGTATATTCTGCTGCTTTAGGATGAAATGTTCTGAATATATCTGTTAAGTCCATCTGGTCCAGTGTATCATTCAAAGCTATTGCTTTTTTATTGTATTTCTGCTTAGATTATCTGCCCACTGATGTGTAGATGGGGTGTTAAATTCCTCTACTATTAATGTATCATCAATGAGTTCCTTTATGTTTGTTATTGCTTTATATATTTGGGTACTCCATATTGGTGGCATAATTAGAATTGTTACATCTTCTTGTTGGATTGTCCCCTTTATGGTGATACAATGCTCTTGTTCAGTCTTTGGCTTAAAGTAGAGTTTGTCTTAGGGGTGCCTGCATGGCTCAGTCAGTTGAGTGTCCGACTTTGGCTCAGGTCATGATCTCATGGTTCATGGGTTCAAGCCCCATGTTGGGCTCTGTGCTGACAGCTCAGAGCCTGGAGCCTGCTTCCTATTCTGTGCCCCTCCCCTGTTCACACTTGGTCTCTCTCTCAAAAATAAGTATTTAAAAAAACTTCAACTCTAGTTTGTCTGATATAAATATTACTACTCTGGCTTGCTTTTGATGTCCATTTGCATGATAAATGTTTCTCCATCCCTTCACTTTCAATCTGCTGGTGTCTTTAGGTCTAAAATGAGAATCTTATAGGCATCATATAGATGAATCTTGTGTTTTGTCCATTTACATTCAGAGTAATTATTGGTAGATGTATATTTAGTGCTATTTTATTACTTATTTTGTCATTGTTTCGGGAGATTTTCTCTGTTCCTTTCTCTTTGTCACTTTTGGTCTTTCCTTTGCTCTCAATGACTCCTTTTAATATTCTTGCAGGGCTGATTTAGTGGTCATGAATCCTTTAGTTTTTGTTGGTCTGGGAAACTGGTTATCTCTCCTTCTATTCTGAATGATAGCCTTGTTGTGTAAGAGTATTCCTGGCTGCGTATCTTTCCCATTCAGCATGTTGAATACATCTTGCCACTCTCTTCTTTCTTGCCAAGTTTCTGTTGAGAAATCTGCAGGTAACCTTATGAGTCTTCGCTTATAAGTTAATAACTTCTTTTGCTACTGCTTTTAAGATTTTTTCCCTTATCACTACATTTTGCCAATTTAATTGCAATATGTCTTGCTGTAGGCCTGCTTTTATTGGTTTTGATGGGAGTTCTCTGTGCCTCCTGGATCTGGATGTCTGTTTCCTTCCCATGATTAGGGAACATTTTCAGCTATTATTTCCTCAAATTTTCTGCCCCTTTTCTCTCTCTTCTTTTTCTTCTAGGACTCCTATAATATGAATGTTATTACTTTTGATGGAGTCACTGAGTTCCCTAAGTCTATTCTCATGTTCCATAATACTTCTCTTTTTTCACCTTTATCATTTTCCATTATTTTGTCCTTTTTATCACTTATGCATTCCTCTTTCTTGCAGCCTTCTGTTGATTGCATCAAGCCTATTTTCAATATCAGTTACTGTTTTCTTTCATTTCTGATTCTTTAACTCTTAACTCTGCAGTAAGGTTTTCCCTGAAGTCTTCCATTCTCTTCTCAAGCCCAGCCGCTATCCTTAGATTGTTGATTTAAATTCTCCATCAGGCATGTTATTTGTATCTGTTTCACTTAGATCGCTGGCTGTGACCTTATCTAGTTCTTTAATTTGGGATGAAGTCCTCCATCCCGGCATTTTGTCTAAATCTCTATCTTCTTTTGTATGTTAGAAAAACCCATTATTGTCCCTGCTCCTGAGAGTAATGGCTTTATGAAGAAGAGGTCATATAGTGTCCTGGGTCTGATGCTTCAGGGAATGCCTATGGTGTGGGCTGCATGTGCTTTACTGTTGTGTTTTGGCTTCTCTATCCTTCAGGCCAATCATCCCTAGAGGCTCTCCTTGCCTGAAATGGGTAGTGTTTGCTTTTTGCCCAGAATATGGCAAGTTATAACTAGATATGCTGTGGTCTGCTTGTTAAATGAGACCTGATTCTACTTCCACAAACCCAAAGCTTTGCAGGATTCTGGTCAGGACATGTGGTGTGGTTAGGGGTTTCTCTTGGTCTTTTGGGGAAGGATCTTGACATACTGGGACTGAGGCAAGCTTGACTGAGAAGGGCAGTCACACCACAATGCAGGAGTATGGGACTTGGAACAAACAGGGTAGACAGCAAGTGTCAGTGTTTTGCTGCTTAATACAGGTAGTTCTATGTTTATGCTGAGACGTGGGGGAGGGCAGTGGCAAGAGCTAGCTCCTTTGTTTCCAGAGAGGCATCCCATTAACACTACCTCTCAGCAACTCACTCCAAGAGGAGCAAATAATCTCCCCTCTGTGCATCCCAGGCATTTCTCAGGTCACTGTTTCAAAGCCTTCTGCCCCCTGGGTGGTTTGCCTGATTTCTCTCTACAAGTAGTGGAGCATGCCCAGGGCTCTATCCCAGGCAAGCCTGTTGGCCTTTATTTAAAACTGCAGTCTTTAAACCCTGCTGGTTGCAAGAAAATCAACCCCTCTCATTTTTGCAGCCGCTGGCTTTGGGGAAGTGTTTTCCTTTCCTGCAGACTCCACTTTCTAGCCTTTCTCTGTGACAAGGGCTCCTTCCTGTCTATAGCACTTGGAATCCATTTCTCCTCTAAGCCACATCTCCACACTTCCTACCTTCCTCTATGTGGCTTCTTCTCTCCCTTTGGATGTGCAGTTTGTTCTTTTAGTCCTCAAAATGGTTTCTGGTGGTATTTAGAAAGATTTGATAGCTATCTACTTGTGTTGCAGGGACAAGACAAGGCTAGGGTCCTCCTACTATGCTGCCATCTTAGTATCCAGACATGATTTATTCTTAAAAACTGGAGGGGAGTATTTTCTCCAAGGGAAAATTTTTTATGAGTGTGCAAAGGGGTTTTCAAATGAGTCTTGTTACTTAATAGTAATGAGTGAAAGCAAAATAAGTGAAATAAGTGAAGACTATTATTTCCATCCTATGACCCAATCCATCCCATTTTGAGCTTTTTTACGTTTATCCTATTTTGAGCCTTTTGTTTTTAATTCATTGTCCAATGTTATTATTGTAGCCAAGCTCCCCCCCAAGCCAAAAATGCATGTAGCACTTGTCATTCCCCCAAAATGTAACTGCTAAGAGCCTATTTTTGACGAGAAGCTTTACTGATAAAATATACAAAATGTGTTAATCATCTGTTTATGTATTATATATACATATGTATTCTGGCAATAAAGTAAGCTAGTGAAAAAGGTTTAAAAATCAGAAGAGAATATACATTTACAGTGCTGTACTGTATTTATTGAAACAAAAAAATCCATGTATAAGTGGACCTGTGCAGTGTGGTTTAAGTATGTTGTTTGGATTTTGTTTTACAGTCTAATCTCCCATTTACATTTATTATTATAATGAAAATATTGGGTCTTATGTTTACTTGTTAAAGGATTTCTATCTGTTTTAAAATGCTGTGCTGATGTTTTCATTTTCTGATTTCTGCCATATGTATTCATCTCTTTTGTCTTATATTTCTGTTTTATTTTTTTTTTCAACGTTTATTTATTTTGGGGACAGAGAGAGACAGAGCATGAAGGGGGGAGGGGCAGAGAGAGAGGGAGACACAGAATCGGAAGCAGGCTCCAGGCTCTGAGCCATCAGCCCAGAGCCTGACGCGGGGCTCGAACTCACGGACCGCGAGATCGTGACCTGGCTGAAGTCGGACGCTTAACCGACTGCGCCACCCAGGCGCCCCTATATTTCTGTTTTAAACCATACGTAACCTATTTTAAATTCTAATCTTGTTTTTTACATTTAAAAATCATTTAATTTATATTTGAGTGGGATGCATTGATCAGAACAAGAATCTATTGCGTACTAAACATGGATAAGCATGAGTTTACTGGAAGCAATTGAAGTTAAGTTGTAGAATGAAGAAGAATTGTGCCTATTAGCTAGACATTGAGGGGAAAGGAAGGGAGAACAGGAACAGAGAAAAGTAGAATCCATTGCATGACTTGCATTCTCTTAACATACTATGAAGATATATTAATTATCTATTGCTATTGTAATAAGTTACCCGAAACTGAGTACCTTCATACCAAATTTTGTAACTTCAGGTTCTGTAGGTCAGAAGTCCCGTGGGCTCAAGTCTCTGCTTAGAGTTTCACAAGACTGGTATCAAAGGGTTAGCAGTGTTGCATTCCTTTATGAAGGCTCTGGGAAAGAATCTTCTTGTTTATTTGGACTATTGGTAGAATTCAGTTCCCTACAGTTGTAGGACAGAGGTTCAGTTTCATTGCTGGCTATCAGCTGAGGAGTGTTCTCAGCTTCTAGATGCTACGTGCATTCCTTGGCTCATAGTCCCCTTCCTCCATCTTCAGAGTCACTACTTGGGTCAGATCCTCACACTGCATCCCTCTGACTCCAGCTGAGAAAAGGTCTCCTCCTATTTTTTGTTTTGTTGGTTTTACTGCAATATTAAAATAACACACAAGCAATTTGAATCCAGTCTTGCTCTTATTTAGTCAACTTTTCACCAAAAAGTTGCCAAATTATCTTTTCTTAAATATCACTTAAATAGGTATGAAACAACCAGCTAGCTTGCTTGCTTCCTTCCCTTCCTCTCCCTTCCTTTTATAGGCTGGTGTGATTAGATTTGTCTGAAAGGGATAATCTTTCCATTTCAAGATCCATAAACTTCACATCGGGACCGTCTTTTTTTGCTATGTAACATGACCTACTTATAGGTTTCAGACATTAGGGAGTAGACATTTTTGAGAGGTACTTCTTCATCCTATAGCAGAAGGATAGGCAAGAACCTATTAGAAATCAGCTCAGGCAGCATTAGGAGTTCTGGGCAAAGCTTCATTGTATTGACCTGACAATAGTATCCTACCTTATGAAAATGAATTATAATAAGAAAAACCATATGCAAGTTAAATGAACAGTAATTATAGGTGGAATTACACATGGCCAGGAGAATCTCACTTTGGGGAGGGTCAAGCAAGAGTTTGATAAGGAGTTTTGATGGAGATCAAGAACAGTGTAAGTGAAGGGAAAGAATGTGACACCTATGCAGGGAAATACAACAGAGACCTTCTGGGCATTGCAGACTTATTGCTATTCTTTGTGACCCAGTTGCCTCATTTAGTGTGGCATTACTATGTGAAAAACAAAACAAAATTCTTATTAAGAAATGTTTCCTGAGAAAAAGCAGGTGATCAGCCTTCTGTGTTCTATGTAGGGGCGCAAAGCACTCTAATCACTCTATACCTTGAATTCTGTGCCCTTAACATTATCCTGGAGGGTTAGGCCATTCCAGGAGAAGTGGCATGGAGACAACAGTATTTGTCAATGTTTGGAGTCAAGGTTGAAATATTATATTAAGAGTTACATACAACCATTCCCTTCCCTCTAGAAACCATGAGTTTGCAATGTATTTTATTTTTTTCATTTCATGTACCTAACTTCTCAATATTTTCTGTTAAATCTAAATTTTGCATTTAGATTATTCTTAGTACATTGTTTTTATCTATTCTTTTGAGTTTTATATTCAATTTTACTAAAAAGATTTATAGCTATCAGTAATTCTACTGAGAGACCTTTTATAAAACTATTTTTCTATTCTTTAGTTCTTAATTGGATAGAGATGATATTGTATCAGTATGTGCTCAGTGTAAGAAAAGTAGAAACATTTCTTTTTCTGAAATACTTATTCTCTAAAAATCATTTTGTAGGGCAAACATTTAATCAGGCTCTACATAAGATTGCTTTTTCTTTTTCAGCCTATTTTGGATTCATCCTTTTCTCTCCACCTAAATTTTATTCTTCTACTTCAGACAGAAATATTCAGACTTAGATTTCTGTTAACCTTTCAACTTCTTTCCTCCCCAGTCTCTGCCCATCTCTATCAGTCCTCACGCTGGTGCTAATCCACTTTCCTAAAACATTTTGACCTTGCCGGTTTGTTCCTCATGACCTTACTAAAGCTGCGTGATATATGTTACTCCTTCTTGGGTTGTCATTTCCTTTTCTTTTCCCTGATCAAATCCTTAGGTTTCTTTCAACACTAAATGCAGATTATATCTTCTTGGCCTGATGACACCTGGCAACTTGTCTTTTCCTTGTCTCAATTCATGTAATATATATCATTCACTTCAAGGACATTAGCCTGAATTATATGTACTCTGTGCTCTTCTCTCATTGATTCTGTGAATCTTACTTCCTTTATCATATTTTAAGTTTGGTTAGGTCAGTGATTGTTTTTTCTTTAATGGCCTCCCCTGCACCTGGCCTGGTTTCCCAATGTAAACTCTTAATGGTACCTTACATATACTTACACCTACAAGTAGAGAAAATATATAGGAATCCTATATAGGAGTTTATAGAAAAATACATAGGAATCAAAATATGTAGGAAAATATATAGGAAACAGTGGATATACGGGTTTTTTTCTCACTTATTTTTTTCTTAGTTTGGTGATGTTTCTATATCAGCATTTTTGGCTATATTTTATTACTTTTTAATGACTATGTAGCCTTTCATTGTGTAAATGTGCCAAGCACTATGGTGACAGTCAGTCTTGACAGTTTCTTGCTCTGGAACAAATGTAGCTACATTCATGTCAGATCTCTTAAGTAAACCTCCATCTCCAAAACCAGGAATTTATATTAACAGTGAGAAGAAGTGCATCAGAAAGAGTGAGAGAAACCTTTAATCTAACACCAAATTTTAACAGTAAGTGGGTAAGATTGGATTAAAAGTTTGGTTAATCATGGGAAATACACTATGTTGAGCTCTATAGTAAAAAGGTATAAAGTTAACATTTGCACACTATTTTCCTTGGGATTATGACAGTCAGGGAGGGAGCCACATAGGAATCTGGAGGAAAAATGTTTCAGGCAAAAGCACAAGACAAGTACAAAGATTTGGGGATGGGAACATGGGGCTTAAGTAGTGTGAGGAAGAGAGCAAGTAGTATGAAATACTTTGCCTTGTTCCTGAATCAAATGGGAACATATTGTAGGGTTTTAAACGGACAAGTGAGTTAATCTGACTTATATTTTAAGAGAGGCACCTGCTGTTTTAACACTATGTTGGAAGGGGGCAAGGGAACAGAGTGACTTGTCAAGTGTAGAGGTGTAGACGCCAGCTCTACAGTAATCTAAGTAAGATTAATTGTAGCAATGGACTGTGAAATCTAAGCTACTGTGTTGGGGGGAAATGAGGGCGCCATTGTGGGAATGAACAGTGAAAAACTGATAGGCTCAATAGATCATTAGATTCTGGTGGGGGCGAAGAGTGGTGGAGTATGGATATTAAAAGGACTGAGTGGGAAAACAGGAACAGCAAAGAAAAGAAAGCTGAGATAGGGTGGAGGTTAAGATGACAGAGAGGAAATTGAGCAACTAACAGGCCAGAGTAGTGCAAGGTTCATCTATAGTAATATTGATATTTCAACAAATTATGGCCAGAGTAAGGTTAGAGAATATGCTAGTGAGCCAGGAGCTAATACTTGTAAGGATGATGGGGGTGCTGTCTTCCTTATTGAAGAGTTGAACATTTGTTTCCTGAGAACTTCTTCTATATCAGAGAATATTCAGGGAAAAAAATGCCATGATTAGCACAGTTTAGGGTCATGCTTATAGGAACTAAGTTCTAGAGCCAGACAGCTTGGGATCAGATGTCATCTTCTATTTACTAGCTGGGGGACCTGAAGCAAAATCTTATCTCAACTGTAAATTGGAGATGAAAGTACCTTCCTCCCAAGGTTGTTGTGAGTCTTACTTGAGATAATATATGTAAAGCACATAGACCAGCGCCTGGTGCAGACTAAGTGCTATGTAAGTGTTTGCCATTAATAATGTCACTTTTTTCCCTTGGGTATCACAGGGTATGTCAAGGAAATAGTCAACACATGCATTGTAAGTTGGTTAGAGAAGAAATTGGTAGAGAGCAATTTATCAGTGCCTTTACACAGCAATTCTATTTATCCTTTAGCTATACTTGCCCATCTATAAAATGACATATACAAAGATATTCTTGCTATATCATTGATAATAGTAAAAAGTTAATAATAAAATTATAATAGTAAAAAGGAACAACATATCCATAGAATACATCTGATGCAGCTCTTTAAAAGAATTCATTAGCTTTGTAATGTTGATACAGAATTCACCAGGATACATTGTTAGGTTAGGAAAAAAAATCAAATGCAGGACAGTATATATACTTAGCATTTGATATACACATATAAACATTTCTCTGTGTGTGTGTTTGTAAATGAATATAGGATTTTTGAAAAGTTACACAGGAAGTCTCTGCTTCTCAGGAAGAAAACTGAGTAGAAGATAGGGGTAAGAGCACCATTACTGTTTCAACTTATATTCCGTGGCAGCTTTTATATTTTGTGTTGTGTTTATATTTAAAAAAATATTTTTTTAACTAAGTGTTGATTTTATAACGTTAAAAGGCAAATCCCTTCAGGAAATATTTCTTGTACAACCAAGTTCATGGCAGGCTGTACAAGAGTCTGAGGAACACTAACTTTAGTCCTTCCCTTGTACTTGTTGGGGAGGCAGGGTGCATCTCATGAATCATTCCAGAATAAACCAGAAATATGAAATTGAACAATCTAGGGGGTTAAGAAGGCTAAGGGGCTGACAGCTGTTTCAACTGGGGACTTTTGAACTCAAAACCAGATCTGAATATACATGTAATGTATTCAGAATGACTCAGGAACATGATCAATATCTATATACTTGGTTCAAAAAAAAAAAAAAAAAAAAAACCTCTCAGTTACCTGTCACAATACAGCAATATGAAAGCAATAGATCCCCTTATTCTTGTTCCAGCTGCTTTCTAGTAGCACTGCAACTAAGATGTTCTATTTATTTAAACCTAAATTTAGCATGAGGTGACTGGGCAGCTCAGGACACTGTAATAAAATGTTAGTGAGTGGTACTATGATCCATGGCTGCTGATGAGAATGTAGGACGTTAATGTTTCCAACAAGTCTTAAGGCCATGACACACATGGAAAAGAAAATAAGAGAGAAGTAGTAATTGAGATTCTGAGAAGGGACATTGAGAATTACCTACAAATAGAAACTGACCTTTTTTTCTTTTTCGTATCCTTAATCCCCTTCTAACCAAATATCACAGCGATGTGTTGGAAAAGCAGGCATGGTTTCTGTGCTACAGGCTATAGCCGATGTGTGAACAGAGCAGTTTCTAATCCTGTACCAAATATAAAATTAACTTAAAAAATGGCTTTCTGTTTCAGTTTGTTTGCTCATAAGTTACAAAGCCTTGATAGATATTTGAGGAAAATGAAAGCAATAAGCTCAAAGTTGTTCAACTGAGAAAAATAGCGGCTTTGAGCAACAGACATTTCTGAGAAACCTCTACCCTCAACCCTCCACATTTAGTCCCACCTTCCCTCTGAAGTCATACGTTAGGAAGAATGTGCTGTGTTGAGCAATGCTGTACCACACATGGGCTGCCGACCAAGGGAAGGCTATTTCCATGCTAGATGGATTCCGAAGAAATACATTTTGTTGGAGCCTAATCCCGGCATCTGATCTTGCCCAGAGAAAGCCCTTGTGGTCTTGAAAGCCAGAAGATCCATCAGAATAGTTCAGAGATTGAGAATTTGGGTTCACTCTAGGGCATAATCAGGGACTAGGTTTGGCCCAATGGTCTCAGGCCACCCTAATGCCATTTTTAGTCAAAGCCCCAAACTGACCTGTTTTCTCAGGAGTCCTTATGAGAATCCCCACCAACACTTGCCCAGCTCTGAGACCAGCAATAAAGGTGTGCTGAGTATAGGACCCTGAGGCCTAGAGAGCCAGGTGTGGTAGTAGCTTAAGAGTTACTCCACCCCGGCAAGGAATGTCAGGAATCCTATCTTCTTTCAGAGTCCTCGTGAGAGCATCAGACTTTAGATTCCCTTCATGGATGTCTCATCTACCTAATCAGTCTTTTACCCAAGTCTTAAGTTCTCATCAAAATTTCTGGGCAGTCCAGGGTCTATCTAGCCTAGTTAAAAGCATCCACTAGCAGCCCTTTTCTCCTGGGCTGGAATGCCCAGGAGGGTTTTTTTGTTTTTTGTTTTGTTTTGGTTTTGGTTTGTTTTTGCTCTGTTCAGACACCCTTCAAATCATGGGCATTTCAACACCAACCTAGGCACATTTAAAATTTTTACCTCTGTAGCTTGACTATTTAGGCAGCAGTCTGGTCTTGGATTTATTTGTTCCTCCCAGGCTTTCTTCAAGCTCATCACCACTAGATCCATCCTCCTAACTCAGAGCTCCCAGAAAACCTGATGGACAGGGAAGAACTATTTGGAATACTTGAATGGAAATGTACCTTGGCTGAGATGTGTCTGGGGGCTTAGTCATAAGTAGGCCCCAAACACTCATCCATGCTATCTTAGACACACACAGGAACCAGACAGCCTCTATAAAAGAAAAGAGAAAACAGGAATGTAAGTACAGGTCTACCTTGACAAATGCCACCCTAAGGGAAACACTCACCTCATCCTATGTCTACAATTCTAAGAGTAAATAGAAATACTATGCTTTTCTGTACTTGTAGGAAGGGTACTGCTTTATTCGTTTTTAAAAAATGACAGAGGAATCCTTGTTCTTCAGTTTCTAATTCAGGTTGTAGAAGTTGACAGAGCATGACAAGTCTTCCTCTTACCCTAGTCCCACTCCACTGCTTCCAAAAGGTCATCAGAGAAGGAGCAAAGCCAAAACATGCAGAAGAAGCACTGCATTTTTAAAAGACTGTCAGATTATGTGATTGATAGTACAGCTAACTCAGTATATTGAAACAGTAAATAAATAGGGCCCATGTGCCCTAAGTTAATATAGCTCCCAAGGGTGACTCGGTTTCAAGGGCACAGTTTACGTCCTGCAGAATCTCACTCAATTAAATAATAAAAATAAAGTAGCACTGAGTTCCTGCTGAGAACCCAAGCTCTGCTTTGTGCTGAGGGGTGCAGAGGACAGCTTCCCTATCTTCAGGGGGCCCACAATCCAGTAGTGGAGGGAGAGACTCACACCCAAGAGCAGCACAGCAGAGGACTGAACAATGGGCAATTACGTGCTATGTCTTTGCTGAGACAAAGGAAGAATGGGTGAAAGACAGGGTCGGGTGCAGGACCCTGGAGGGAAGGAGCGAGGACAGGTGGAGAGAGAGCAGCAGAATGACCTTGCTGGAGGTGGAACCGACAGGCTCAGTTCATGGACTGTGAAGAGGCTGGACCGATTAGAGCAGACCATCTGCACTGTGTTCATAATTTCATAAGTACCACTTTCAGATTATGCAAAACAGAAAGAAGAATGTGTTGATCTAATGAATATATATAAATGCAAAAGAGATAGGATTCGCTTTGCTTTGCTCTTCCATCATATGTCTGTGACAGTTGCTTCAGAAATCATATGATACAAGCTTCAAGCTGAGGATGAAACTTTGAAAGAAAGGAACATTTTTAGTTATACCAATTACTTTAGGATCTCCTTGTCTATATTTAACATAAAGCTTTTCTGGTGTTAACCGTGATCATTTAAGTCTTTTCTTTGATTTCCAAATATTAGATTTTCAGCCTGAGATTCCAACCCCATACCTTTTCCTGTATAAAATTAGTGAAGAGTCCAGTTGACTAAAAGTAGAGTATCAGGCTTATATAGGATTTAGAAAAAGAAATAGAGGAAAAGGAAAACAGTTCTGTGCAATAAGCCTCATGTTATATTTAAAATAGAACATAAATATGTTTAGTCTACAAAGCTCTGTCTGCCACTAACAAGGCACATGATCTCAGTAAGAAGCAAATGATAAGACTTAAATAGTTCTGATAAATGAAGGGCAAAAGACACTTTGTGGATATATTTTGATCACAAAATACTATCTTAGCATTTACTTTTTTTTAAGTATAGGATTGTATTTTCCTGCAAAATGAGTAATATCCAAATTTACTCTTTTCTTTTATTAAAATGGATTTTTTCCCTTGCAGAAAAGGCTAATACCAATGAAAATGTTAGGCAAAAAATTGAAAATTAATGAATAAAGAATGTATATGACTTTGGAACAGTCCTTGGGGAGGTGAGGCCATCTGGCTGTATAATTCACAACCCACCTGAGACACATTCCTCAAGCTGTATGCTGCTCACTGATTTTATACTTCTTGATAAAGATCACGTGAGAAATTACCAGCCTTCTGCTCAAAATGCAAGGTCCCCATACTTAATACCCACATGATGGAAAAGTAAACGTGCAATATCTCCCTGGTCCCTTGACCAGTTATTCTTTATCAGACTCTAGCTTGAGCTGCTTCTCAGTCAGCCTCTGTGAGCGAGTACACAAGTGAGTGTGTCCCGAGCTCATTGACAATGCATAACTTGCCAGGACCACACACCCAAGTGCCATCAGAGAGATGAATGTGTGTTCTCCCCACCACTCTTGAAACAGAGCAGGTCTGCGTCCAGACCAGTCTCCCAAAATTCAAAAGGAAAATCCTAAACAGCAAAATACTTTTGTCAGAAGTCTAACAAGTTCATGAAAGCAAACAAAGAGGAACCCCACCACACAGACCCACAAATTACATTAAGGAAGACAGTCAGCGGGACCCCCTTATCTTTACACAAAGAGGCATCATAGGCCCTAAGGTACCTGAGAGAATGAAAGCTAAGGAGTTACCAGCTGCAGGCGTGGCTCAAACGCTCACTGCCCCCCTCGGGCAGATACTTAGCTGGGCTGAGTCTGAGTTCACATTTATAAAAAAAGGACAGTACTCCATCTCCAGGTTTTTTTGACAATTACCAATAATATATTTGAAGGAAATTGCATTCAAAAAGTTCTCAAAAATTATACTTAGTCTTAGCCTCTAGTAATGGTTATATTATTTCCACTTTTATCATTGACCCAACATAGAGAAACTAGAAGCTTAGAAGCCTAATTTGCCGATCAAAACCCACCATCCTACAGGACTGGAACCAAGAATATCCTATCTTGCCACAGTAACATCTCTTTTTTGCAGTTAGTACTAGGCTCTTTGGCACAGAGCATATTTTTCTTTTCATGGAAGTGAAGGCAATGTTACAAAGATGCTTTTAATCAGAAACAGGCCACCTAAGCTAGCAACATCTCCTCAATAGGAAGTAAAATGTTACTGTTCCATCATTTTGCCACAAGGCGGGCAACATGCTGGGAAATGCTTGTGCCCACTTGTCGCTCCTTGTCTAATCAATTTTTATTCTTTTCATAGTTCCATGTAATGGGGTTGGAAATGGCTAAATAAAGTGAAAGATGTTTTGAATTGCATTACTAAGTGGTAGCTACATTATTTCATAAATGAATAGTGCTAACTACATTCATATAATTTATGTATTGAAGTGTCATTCGGGGGGAAAACATCAGTGTCAGATTTTGCATTTAAACGCCTGCATTAGCTGTCAGCTGTGCAAAGTCCCATAAAGACAAACGGCTCCACGGTAGGCACACAGATGAGGGTATTCATGGCCCACATTTGCAAGTAGACGTGCTACTGTAATCACGAAGAAGTTTTCTGTAGTCAACTCCTTTAGAGCTTATGTAAAAGTTCCTAACTTCCATTCAGACAACAGCCACATCTACACGATCCATACTAAATAGCAGAGTCTGAACCCTTAGAGTATCATTTTTCTTTTAATTCTGTCTCTGCATAAAATTAATCTTATTTTTGTCATTTACCTTTAGAACAACCAACAAAAATGAGATTTAATGAACTATATAAGTCAGTGGCATATAATAAGTCTGATATTTATATTGCCAATTTTATTTTTTTTTATTTATATATGAAATTTATTGTCAAATTGGTTTCCATGCAACACCCAGTGCTCATCCCAAAAGGTGCCCTCCTCAATACCCATCACCCACCCTCTCCTCCCTCCCACCCCCCATCAACCCTTAGTTTGTTCTCAGTTCTCAACAGTCTCTTATGCTTTGGCTCTCTCCCACTCTAACTTCTTTTTTTTTTTTCCTTCCCCTCCCCCATGGGTTCCTGTTAAGTTTCTCAGGATCCACATAAGAGTGAAACCATATGGTATCTGTCTTTCTCTGTATGGCTTATTTCACTTAGCATCACACTCTCCAGTTCCATCCACGTTGCTACAAAAGGCCATATTTCATTTTTTCTCATTGCCACGTAGTATTCCATTGTGTATATAAACCACAATTTCTTTATCCATTCATCAGTTGATGGACATTCAGGCTCTTTCCATAATTTGGCTATTGTTGAGAGTGCTGCTATGAACATTGGGGTACAAGTGCCCCTATGCATCAGTACTCCTGTGTCCCTTGGATAAATTCCTAGCAGTGCTATTGCTGGGTCATAGTACAGAAATCAGTTGCATTCTTATACACTAACAATGAAGCAACAGAAAGACAAATAAAGAAACTGATCCCATTCACAATTGCACCAAGAAGCATAAAATACCTAGGAATAAATCTAACCAAAGATGTAAAGGATCTGTATGCTGAAAACTATAGAAAGCTTATGAAGGTAATTGAAGAAGATTTAAAGAAATGGAAAGACATTCCCTGCTCATGGATTGGAAGAATAAATATTGTCAAAATGTCAACACTACCCAAAGCTATCTACACATTCAATGCAATCCCAATCAAAATTGCACCAGCATTCTTCTCGAAACTAGAACAAGCAATCCTAAAATTCATATGGAACAACAAAAGGCCCCGAATAGCCAAAGGAATTTTGAAGAAGAAGACCAAAGCAGGAGGCATCACAATCCCAGACTTTAGCCTCTACTACAAAGCTGTCATCATCAAGACAGCATGGTATTGGCACAAAAACAGACACATAGACCAATGGAATAGAATAGAAACCCCAGAACTAGACCCACAAACGTATGGCCAACTCATCTTTGACAAAGCAGGAAAGAACATCCAATGGAAAAAAGACCGTCTCTTTAACAAATGGTGCTGGGAGAACTGGACAGCAACATGCAGAAGGTTGAAACTAGACCACTTTCTCACACCATTCACAAAAATAAACTCAAAATGGATAAAGGACCTGAATGTGAGACAGGAAACCATCAAAACCTTAGAGGAGAAAGCAGGAAAAGACCTCTCTGACCTCAGCTGTAGCAATCTCTTATATTGCAAATTTTAAATTGATACTTCTGTACTACTGCACCCTTCCAAATTAGTGGATGCTTATGAAGTATGATTATTCTATGTGGTGGTATGTGTGTGTGTAGGTGTTTGTGCATGTACACCCACAGCCTATAGGATAGGAAAAGAAAAGGAGGAAGGGAAGAGAAAGAAGTCTTATGCCATCAAACATTAAAAGTGTGAATGAAAATTGTCATTAAAGCTCAATTTAATGAAACCTGTCATTAAAGCTGAACTTAATGAAACCTATCCTTAAGGGGTGCCTGGGTGAGTCAGTTGGTTAAGCATCCGATTTTGGCTGAGGTCATGATCTCATGGTTTGTGGGTTCAAGCCCCACATCAGGCTCTGTGCTGACAGCTGAGAGCCTGGAGCCTACTTCAGATTCTGTGTCTCTCTGACTCTGCCTCTCCCACACTCATGCTTTGTCTCTCTCTCTCTCTCAAAAATAAATAAACATTAACAAAAATTAAATATATATTTTACTTCTCTAATTTTTTTAAGTTTATTTGAGAGAGAGAGGGAGACAGAGATTCCCAAGCAAGTTCCGTGATGGCAGAACAGAGCCAGACTGGTGGCCTGAATTCCTGAAACCATGAGATCATGACCTAAGCCAAAACCGAGTCAGATGCTTAACCAACTGAACCACCCAGGTGCCCCTACATATTTTACTTCTTAATCATCTATTCAACCAGAGTTTATTCAGCTTCCATGTGCTGAGCAAACTGCTGATTGTGAACACATTAAGTCTGCATGATATATGGTCTTTGCCTTCAAGGAACAAGTCAGGAAGCGGAGAAACATAAGGGCCACAGACAAAACAGAAATGCCCTCTGACATCATTAATGGGATAAATGTTTTAATAGAACTATATTCAAGGTTTCAATGGGGGACAAAGGAGGAGACCCTTAATTTAGCGAGTAAGACAGGCTATGTCAGGAAAATGTGGCATTGGTACTGATATTTGGAGACTCTACGTGATTTCCAAGGGATGATGAGAAGAACAAGGGCATTACTCCTGAAAATTGCAAATGGATTATCTAGAATATCACAACAGGATGAGAGGGGACTATGAAAATAGACTAGCAGGGAGCAGCACTACTTGGTCCAGGCCAACAGTTGCTATACTTCAGTAGTCCCAGGATTGTCTGATCTCTCGATTTATAAAGAAACGCAAGGAACCCATATGTTTATACGCATTATACCCGTTTTTAAGTGGTAGCAGCTGATTATCAAATACTGAAAAAAATCTTCAGACCTATCAGAAGATAAAGGTAAACCAGATCTGACCTACTGTTTTCTAGTTGGTGTCCTCTGATCTCATCGAATACTGTGCACCCAGGAGAATGCTAGCAGACCCTTGGCTGACAGAATAACACTAAGCTTTAGTCCTGTGAAACACAATTTGAGGCAGATATTCAAATATTTGTGCAGTGGAATTTATTTTAGGTGTAAAGAAATGCCAGCAACTCAGTCCAGAATATTTGGGAGCGAAATCACAAGATTAACCAAATTAAGATTATTAGAATTAGAAATTATATGGCTGTTTATAATGGTCCGTTAAATGCACTGTTTGATGCCAAAGAAATGAAATGCTATTTCATTAATTTTTATTGTCTGTCAAGTGGTTGTTTTTCTTTCAGATGTTGTGCTTTGCTGGAGAAGGCTGAGCCATTCACATGTGCCTATGCAGTTATCCCTCTGACTGCCCACCTATGAATGGAAGTGGTTAGGGACAACTTGATTGGAGCTTCAAGTCCTCAGAAACCTGATCCTGATAACACTGGTGCTTGGTTGAGTTTTCCCAACAAATAATGTTGTAACAGAGCATTGTGCTTCTTAACCAAAATTCAAGTGTTTAAAATTTGTAGCAGCAGACATGCTTAGGTGTACAATTGTCACTGTTCCCCAAAGGTAATCGCAAAATGGATCAAAAGCATGGTGTAGACAAGGGCACCTGAGGTGCTCAGTTGGTTAAGTGTCCGACTTGGGCTCAATTTATGATCTCATGGCTCTTGAGTTTGAGCCCCACGTTGGGTTCTGTGCTGACAGAGCTTGCTTCAGACTCTGTCTCTCTCTCTCAAAAATAAATAAACATTAAAAAAAAAAAAAAAAACTAAGGAAAAGCATTGTGTATACACAAAAAGATAGGAAGACTGTCTTCCTAAGTATGCAAAATGGTACCATAGTTGTCTCAGATAAAAATGTGTGAAAGTCTAAATGTGCTGTAATTTGTTACGTTTAATGCTTCCTTTCACTTCCCCTATATAGGGAGTGACTGTAAAACTTTAACATGAAAATAATCTGTCTTCTTTTCTTTCAGAGGGGGAAAGGCCAAGATTAGGCAAAGAATCCTAAGGGGTAACTTCAATTCATGTCCGTCAAAACACAACCTGAGAAAGACAGAAACATGAAGGGCAAATATTTGATAACATTATATTAGTCTGAACGTGAGCTACGGCAACTGTGAGTATATATACTGAAATCAACATTTCAGAGCACTGGAAAGTAGCATTCATGTCTAAGTTATAAAATTGCTTTGATGGTAAACAACAGCAGCAGCAAAACGGGAAAGAATAAGTAACCAGAATTATCCCACAGTCAGCAAATCTGAAAAATTAGGAAGACTAGAAGTCGACAAAACCTTGGTCCCTTTGGGCAATATGGATAGTTTGTTATTAATACTCAGTGTTCCTTTGAGAAGGTGAATAGCTCATTAAGGCTACAGAGAGACTTGCTAAGAAATGCAAAGGATTGGGAATAAAACTTGATTTCTTTAGAAACTGAAAATGATGCTTCTGAAGCTCCCACCAGCTAAATAGGTCCTTAGTGTGCCTAATGCCGAGATAAATAATGCTAAGTGTGTTACTAGCTCCGTGTTTCCATTGCAATTAATATAATCCTCCAGGGATAAAACAAGAGATCATGTAAAAACCCCTGGTACATTAAACTGAACATTAAATTGAGTCAGATCTTCTCAGCTGCCTAAACCACGCTTCAGCAAGTGCAACATTTGGGACATGAGGGTAACATCAAAGGCAGCTTTGATACTCCAGGGCATGGTACTCTAGCACCTGGAAGAATTAAGGGACCAATTTTAAACAATGGGAGAATCTGGCTCATTAAGAAAAATTCTTGCTAGAATAACAAACATAATGTGCACATTAGTCAGCAAGTGCTTTACTCTCTCTTGGGCATGCATGCCACACCTATCATTTCTTCCCCCATTTGTAACATCCCCTTATATAGCATCACTTGCCCATGTAATTAATAGGTTCTTCACTCTGTCTTCCAACTCACTAATGGTTTTTTACGAATTTTAAATTAACAGGATGAGACAGAGCATCACACCTAGTTACACACCATATGGTAGTTCCTCCCAAGTGCCATTTACTATTATTTTATTTATTCAGATCCAGGATACAGACACAGCCATGTTCCTACACGAATCTCAAAGGTCAGATAATCCGTTTCTCTCATTTTAACAGATGAAGAAGTTAAGGCCAAGCGAGGTTTAGTGATCTTTAAAAGATGACTTATTGCTCCAAATACTGACTACCAAATCTTAGACTAGACATTAACCGTTTCCTCTGCAGATATTCCACCTGCAGTCTGGAGAGAGTTATGCCATATGCAAGCAAAATCAGAGGAAAAATATTTTTCAAAAATCCTCCTAATGAGTCAAAAGAAATGGCGTCCATGAGCTTGAAAGGTAAAGGACTTGCATGTTACATTATAATTCGCATACTCGATGCTTTTAGGGCCTGGCAAGTTGTACAAATCAGTGAAATGGGTTTTAAGATGATAAGAAATTTGTGAACTGTACTAACTGTAAAGACTGGGCTCCTTTCAAAATTAATTTCAAAAGAAAGTATAAATATAGAAATATACATCTTGGTGAGTTCCAAATCAATTTTACAGAGTCCACCAATTTGTGATATTATTTTTTAAGTTTGTTTGTTTATGTCTTTAAGAGAGAGAGAGAGAGAGAGAATCCCAAGCAGGATCTGCACTGTTAGTGCAGAATGCAACGTGGGGCTTGATCCCACGAAACGTGAGATCATGACCTGAGGGGAAATAGATGCTTAACCAACTGAGCAGACCAGGCACCCCCAATTTGTGATATTTTAAATCCATCCCACAGGATGGACTGAATTATCATTTATCACTGCATAAATGAGATACTATTATTCAGAGAAAAAAACAGGAGTTAGATATTCATCCCATACCATACACAGAAAAATTCTGAATTTTTTAAGATAAAATCATTTAAATAAATAAAGTGCAGGAAGTTTATACTCGGATGACTTCCTCTGATCAAAACACATAGGAATAAAATACAGAAAGGAAAAACCAAAATGGCATAATAGGATAAAAGGTGAACTAAAACTTATCTTGAATCAGAAAGAAAGCAGGATCCTGAGTAGGTCCCAAACCCATTGGTCATCTGAGCTCTGGGTCTGGGAGCAGGCAGTAGAGAACAAGAGCTAAGCTCTATGAGCCCCTGTGAGTAGGGAGCCAAAAGTAGTTCAGGTGAGTCAGGGGCCACTGTTTAAAGTTATGGACAGGAAGGGAGTTCCCCTCTCACAAAACATAATTTTAAAAAGCACTGTGCTGTCAGCACCGAGCCCGACGTGGGGCTAGAACTCACCAGCTGTGAGATCATGACCTGAGCCAAAGTCAGACACTTCAGTGACTGAGCCACCCAGCCACATCTTAAATGTCACTGTTACTATGGAGCTGCCCCCGTACAAAGGCAATGAATACATTCTTTAAACTTTAATTATAAGACCCACTTCTGGACTTTGAGGCTAATTAGAAACAGCCTTAAAACTATAAGCCAGAGATAGACACTTGAGAAGAGAGAAGGTCTCAAAATATCTAAATTAACACCATACAGACTTCGGGTATTACCCACAATGCAAGCAAATTAGATACGAAAGAGTAAACATGTATGAAAACACATACGCACATACACTAAAACCTTAAAACGTGCTCCTTAGGTACTCACTTGCAGGATACAAAGGAAGCTGTAATGGAAATGATGACACACTTAGAAACAAATGACAACTGAAAATACTATAGAGCAGAATCTATAGGATGGAGGCATTGGTGTTCTAAGAATGTAAATCTAATAAAGTTAAGTTCATTTCTTTGAAAAGTATTTTAAAACTGAGATTTTATTTTTTTTCAAAAACTAAATGAGTTAAGCATTTAACTGAAGAAACTAGCAAAAGTAAAAACAATAAATCTGAGGAAAGTCGAAGCAAGAAAATAATAGGAGCAGGTATAAGTGAAGTAGAAAACAAAGAAATGAAAAAAATCACCAATGAAATCAAACCTGATTTAAGGGGGAAAAACTGAAAGAGAAATAAGATTAATCGATGAAACGTAACACAAACATTAGAAATGAAAAGGACACACCTACAAATAGCACACTTTAAAATGAAATCAAATTCAGGGAGCAATTTAACATAAATGCCAAGATATTAAATAATACAGTAGTATTTAGAAGTAAAGGTGTATGTAAAATGATACATCATGTTCTAAATCCACTTGCCCTGGGAATATAGAAAGAGTTCAATAGAAAACTAGTAAGTATTACATTAATAAAAGTTAACAGGGTAAACCACCTGATTATAATAAATAGAAGAAAAAAAGCATTTCATAAAATTCAACACTTTGTTTTAAAAAAATCTACTTCGATGACAAATACAGATACTTACTCTATTGGATTGTAAATTTTAGCCAATGCAATGTATTATAAATGAAGAAACAAAATTAAATGTATTCCCTACCTATGTATTGTGGGATTTTCACAAATAGAAGATATCACAAGGTGTGCAGGATACAAGGTCAACATCAGAATTATTAAGGTTCCTACCCAACAATAACCAATTAGAAGAAAAAATAGAAAAAAAATTTTGTCCATTGTAGGAAACAATAGTAATGACAAAACCACAATGAAGCCAGGAATAGCCCTAACAACAGAAAGACTTGGAGGAATAATACGAGCCTGAAAAACATAAACTTGAATAAATGGAGCTTTAGGTTTAATATTGCCAAGATGTCAATTCTCCCTTTGATTTTTAAATTTATACACATAAGTATGTTTTTTTAGTTTTATGAAGGTCATATGAACCCATTTTTTAAAAAGTAAACTCACCTAGCCAGCCTGTATTAGCCAGATTTCGTTGGAATGTCTTCTATTTACTTTCAGAGTCTATATATGACTTACTGGCTTCTACAGGTTCCTACTTAGGACTGACCATTCACAATTCTAATTCTGTAATACGTCCACCCTGCTCTTGAGATTTTCTGATCCCTAGTTTGGCGAGTCCTGAACTCTGGTCTTACCTCCAAGCTTAGGTCATCCCCCCCCCCCCCCCCCCCCCCCCAGTGAACCGACTGCTGGTTTGTAGTTGCAGAACCATGTTCCACAACACAGAACATGACCACATTCAGTGGATGGCTTCTAACTTACACTCAGTTTAATTTCTCTGTTTGACATCCAAAAACTTTAGGAAAAAACATTTTTGATGCATAAATGCTTCAGTTCTGCTAACGCATGTCTCATAATGGGTGTGCCGCTATCCATGATGTTGTGCCCTGGAAATGGGGTTTTCAGGCCAAAATGACTCAGTGAGGCACCATCTCTAGAAATCTAGTCATTTGTACTTACAAGACGGGTCATTCTCAGGAAGTAATGAGTAAGGTACCAAAAGGGAAGCTAAAGCTTTGAAAGAAGTCTTGTGAGATTTGGGTGAGTCAAAGCCTTTTTTTTTTCTAAAAGAAAAATAACCTTGGTTAATTTTCAACGTGTGAAAATCTGATTCTTCCAAAATGAAAAAGCAGCAGAACAAACTTTTTATAACTATGTATTAGAAGAAACCTGGGTAATGATTGCAATTTTTTCAAGTTATTTTAAAAAATACATGTAACACATGAAGCTATAAATTTATCTGTCAACCACTTTTTAAAAATTAAACAGGTCAAATAATTTGTTTACTTAGAGCTTCCCTCTTATTATTTGCAACTCCTTTAGTACATGGGGAAAACAACCAGATACTGGATAGCACTTTCTTCAAAATAACTAGTTACAAAGAATGTTTAACATAATAGTCTATGTTTGTAAGTCTAATGAAAGTAGTAAAATAAGATTCAGTTCCATGACTGAGCTATCTGGAGGGTTAAAATTTACATTTATACACGATATAAAAAAAAGGACTTTAGAAAGAAAGCATATTTCTTAACTTTTTATGTGAATAGAGGAGACAGCTCAATTATGCCTGAGGAGGGTTATTAGCCACAAAGGTGGTCTCTACTGCCTTTGTCCCTCCTGTTCCACACTTATACAGACATGCATTCCACACTGCTTCTATCCTGTGGGGACAACCCTCTTTATTTCAGTCTGAGGAGCCTGCAACTCTTCATGTTGGGGTTGGGAGTTCAAGCTGCACGTTGAACATAGAGACATGAAAAAAATCAACAACAACAAACGTAATTGTTTTGTCTCATATATTTCTAAGTTCTTCATTTTCAGTTAGTTTAGCATGAGCTTGTTCATCAATAGCCATGATCTGCTAAGGGGAACTAACCGTTTCCCCTTTGATCATCTAATCTGTGTGTGTGGCAAAGATGACCCCGAACAGAATGGTCTCAATACATCAGATCCTTAGAACAGTGTTACTTATTAGTACCTCTTAAGAATTGGTAGGACTCTAGTAATTATGGTGGTTTATCTTATGTGTCAATTTAACTAGGCCTGGGGTGGTCTCTCCTGTTTTATCCCTTCTTCAGAATCGGCTGAACATACTCCCCACAGTGCTCTAATACCAGGTATGTGCTTAAACACTGTTTCTGGGTGTGTCTGTGATGGTGGTTTTTTATTTTTAAACATTGTTTTAACTTCTAAACATAAAACTTTATTATATCTCTAGTTATGTCCTTTTGTAGGATATATTTAGGACCAAGTACTGTATAGAGAATCGTTCTGCTAATTGAGTTTCCACCCTCACCCATAGATGACCCTTATCCCCCTTCCCTACCCAGCTTAAGTAACTTGATCACAAAGAAAGTGGTAGTTTGTTGGACAGATGGAGCTCAAGTCTAAATCCTACAGTATAAGAACAAACAAGGAGAGGAAGTCTCATTCCTCTCAGGGCCCTCCCAAGTTAGCAAAAGAAAAGAATACAGAAGATTCCAATAGACATCACAGTAGTCTTCCATATCTTTCAGGCCAGGTGGGGGACCCCAATAGCATTTTCTCTACCCACTCCAGTCCCTCTTCTCATTGGTTACTTCTTAGCCACACTTATGATACTACAAATTACCCTATATCCTGACCTTTGCACCTCAATTTCTGCTCTAAGCAACCTGAGCACAGATTGGCTGAGGCCCACCCACATTAGGGAGGACAATCTGTTGAAGGCTATTTTTGAATAGAATAGAAGGCTGACTAAGAAAGAATTCTTTCTGGGGCACCTGAGTGACGCTGTCGGTTACGTGTCCAACTCTTGTTTTAGGCTCAGGTCATGATATCCCAGTTTGTGGGTTCGAGCTCCTCATCCGGCTCCACAATCTCTCCCTCTCTCTCTCTGCCCCTCCCCTGCTGGTGCTCTCTCCAAAATAAATAAACTTTAAAAAGGGAGGAAAGGAGGAATGAATTGTCTGTCTTTGAGTTGGGACAGTGGTTTCTCCTGCCTTCAGACTCAAAATGCAACTTATACTACCAGCTCTTCTGGTTCTCAGGACTTGGACTTGGAGTGGAACCTACATCACAAGCCATGTGGCTCTCCAGCTTGCTGACTACTCATCTTGGGCTTCTCAGCCTCTGTAATCTGGTTCTGTCAGCCAACTTCCTTTGTAACCTCTGGGAAGGTCAGCAAGTCTATGTTAAATATCAGTTATTAGGTAGGTAGTCTTCCATGTGCTGGAGATACACTGGTGGACAGCAGGGAAGACAAACATTAATCCCTCTTTCTTAGAGTTTAAAATGTAATGGGAGAGACAGACAACAAATAAAATACCTAATTGTTGGGAAACAATTCTCCATGTGTCTCCACAATATACGTGAGGTATATAGGTACTGCCTGCCTTTGTTCTGGGCTATTTTCTCAAGGTTGTTTATACAGTAAAGAAACTTGAAAAATATAGTCTCTTGTTCCAGAGCAAGGTCAGGTTTTCTTACAGCTTTGGATATAGTGATACTGATAGTGATAGGCTTTAGAGCTGAGTGAGATGGAAAGTCACTAGGAGGTTTTCAGCAAGGGAGTGACATAATTTGATTTGCAGTTTAATAAAATCACTCTGGGTTCTGGGTTGAAAATAGCTCAAAGGAGACCAGGATAGAAGGAGGGAGTCATGAGATTGAAAGATAAGGCAGAGAAGGAGTATGTAGCTAGAAATGGAGTGTTTCCTGGAGTTATAAGGAGAGGCAAAAGACTGGTGTTGCTTGGATAAAGGCATTTCTCCTTTTCATACTTCAAACCCCAATTAGTGTGCTATTTTTCTCATGAGCATTCTTTTTTTTCGTTCATTGAACTATAATTGTATAACCCTAATTAGTGCTAAGAATCCATTAGGCAATAAAAATTTCCTCTCTAGTTACAGAGGAGCACATGTCCTACATGTGAAATTAACAAAAAATTAATTTTTATTTCACCAAGTTAGAAACCAACTCATTGATAATTTGGAACAGATATTGAGCTTTTAGTGTTTTCTGATGCATCGTGAAGCAAATAAAATTGATGTTTTTTTGTTGGTTTTTTTTTGTTGTTGTTTTTTAGTAAGCTATGTCAATACATAAGCCCTTTTATTCAGAGGAATGTTTTTTTCTATCATTTCAAAAAGTAAAAATCATGACTAGGATAGTCATAGCTATTCAAATCACTACTTTCTAGGAATCTTTTCTTCCTAAGCCAGTCATCTCAATCTTTCAGAGATAAAAATCTTAAATGAATTCTGGCTGATTCACTACCATAATTAACCTCGTATAGCCTCCTATAATATAATAAACCTCATATAAAAATTAAGGGAGGAAATAATAAAAATGATCATGGGAAGGAAGCCATGCAAGCCCTAGATAAAATCAGGAAAGACCAATCTCCTTTTACAAACTTCACCATCATCCATCTTTTCTTAGTTCCCCAGTGAGGTATATATCCTAATCAGATGGCATCATTTTTGGCTCACCCAGCCAAAGAGAATTTGTAGTTGAAATCCCCTCTTTTCTTTGAACTTGAGATTTCAACTAGACATCAGCTAGACAATGTCATGAATTCTTGATAAGCTACTCTTTGAAAAAACTCCAGATAATACCTGAGTATTTTAACTATTCATCCATCCATCCATCATAGCAACAAATATTTAACACTCTATCCTGGAGGGTACAGTGATTTACATGGAAAATACACATAGATGTCTAAGATCTGATCTCTGAAGAGAAAAATCTACATGCAAGGAAAGGCATTCTGTGGTAAATGCAGTTTATACTGCTATTATGAAAGTTAATACAAAAAACTATAGGAAATAGAAGAACCATTAAACTGCAGTGGTGATGGGCCAGGGGCTACTGAGCTGTACATTTAAGGGTGAGTGGGATTTATTCGGGAAAAGAGGTAGAGGCAGGAGCAAGATCTTCAGAACACAATTTTTTCTAACCCATCTCTGGTATGTGTTGTGGCTACGAAAAATTTAATACACTCCCCCAAGAAAGCTGCTTCACATGTTATTATGATCTCACATTATTGAGATCTATGCCAGAGGCTTTAAGTAGCATAATGAATGTAAGAAATAATTTTGCAAGAGAGAAGACAGCAGAGGAGTAGGGTGACCCTAAGCTTTCCTCAATCTCTAGAACACAGCTAGATAAAAATCCAATCATTCTGAAAACCCAAGAAATTGATCTCAGAACTCAGAGAACCAACTGCACAACTAGAGGGAGAGAAACAGCCACATCATGAAAGGTAGATGCTGTGGAGAGTTTATATGGGGGACTAAAGAACTGGAGGTGCTGCAGAGGGTAGGGAGCCCTGATCACAGAGGTAGGAGTCAAAGAGAAAAAGTGAAAACAGTCTTCAGGGGATTGCACAAGAAAAACCCTGCCCCAAAATCATGGACTGGGAAAAAGAGAGGAGTTGACTACCACAATTTTTTATAAGTAGTGGAGCTCAAACTCTGAAACTTTAGAAGTCCCTGCCATCACTGGGATCATGGCTGGGGGCTTAGTGGTGCCCTGGGGGGAAGAACAGAGACCTGAGATCAGGCAGCATGGTCTGAGGAGCCCCTGGGTCACATGGGGAGAAAAACTTCTTGTCCTTTCCAGGGACAAAAGAGCTGGTGGGCACCAACCAACTGCCCTGTTCGCTAGCATAGGAAAGGGATACCTGTTGAGGGCAGCAAACCTTGGTACCAGCTTTTTGCTGCATTCTACCATAAACTCAGTTGCACAGTCGTGCAGCTGCTTTTCTGTGACAAAGCAGCACTAGCCACAGTTCAGTGAGACCCTCCCACAAAGGATCAGCCCAGGTCCCTAAAATCTGGAGTTTTAAAACCAAGCTGCACACCTGAGATAAAACACAGGTGTACTATGTCACCAGGCAGGCAGACAGATAAGACACAGACAAGGGTGAAGGCAGGGATCTGATGGAAGCTGGCAATACAAGAGGGGAGATTGTTTGCTCTCCTTTGAGGGCTTCCTGAAGAGTGGCAGATGTGAACCTCGTGTTCCAGGGACAAGAGAGCTGGGTGACACCACCCCCCATCCCACATCAGCAATGACCAACTTCAGTGAGCAACAAACTTCCCCAGAGTGGAGGCTAGAGCCACGTACACCAAGTCCCACCCCCCGCTAGCCCTGTGCCCTGCAGGTACTTTTCACCAGGGCAATTCTGCCTGAGAATTAGTGCAGCAGTTCCTTCCTGAAGAAAACCAGCACAAATTCCTCCCTCACACCAAGTCTACTGATCATAGAGGGCTGCAAAGCTTCAGCTCTAGGGGAAATAGGATCTAGCTTTTTAAAATCAGACCTAAACACACCTACTTAAAACTTGCTACACAGTAGACAAGGTCTACTGTGCCTCCCCCCACAGCAGGCAAGGAGAAACTCTTCAGAGGACTGACCTAAGGGAACGAGTAGCCAAAACACAAAAGCAGAGTATACACAACATACACCACAATCAATTCCCGATTCGGCACCAGTCCCAAGACAGTATAGGACCTCTCCTTCATATATCCATCATTTTCTGTAGCATGAATATAACATGCTTTCCTAACACTCAACACAAAAAAAATCTGGCCTAGACAAAAATGTCAAGACGAAGGATCCATACCAAAAGAAAGAACAAAAAGTAGAAGTAATGGTCAGGGATTTAATTGAAACTGATACAAGATGCCTGAACCAGAATTTAAAACAACAATCATAAGGATACTAGCTGGACTTGAGAAAAAGCATAGAAGACACTAGAGAATCGCTTGCTGCAGATATAAAACAATTAAAAACTAGGCAGTCTGAAATATAAAAAAAAAAAATACATCCAGTCAGTTTTACATCTCAGTTACAGCAATGAAAATGAGGATGGATGAAGCAGATGAATGAATTATGGAATGCAATGAAGCTAAAAAGAAGGAAATTAAAGTATGGTCATGAATGTAGACTTAAAGAACTCAGCAACTCCTTAAATCATAATAATATGTCACAGGAGTCCCAGAAGAAGATAGGGGAAAGGGGGGAAATACTTGAGTAAATTATAGCTAAAAAGTTTCCTAATCTGGGGAAGGAAACCCAGATGAAAATCCAAAATGCACAAATAACTCCCATGAAATTCGACAAAAGCCAGCTGATACCAAGACATATCATGGCCAAATTCACAAAATACTCAGACAAGGAAAGAATCCTGAAAGCAACAAGGGAAAAATAAGTCCTTAACCTTCAAGGGAAGACAAATCAGGTTCACAGTACCTCTATCCACAGAAACGTGGCAGGCCAGAGAGAGTAACAGATATATTCAACATGCTGAATGGGAAAAGTATGCTGCCAAGAATACTTTATCCAGCAAGATCATCATTCAGAATGGAAGGAAATAAAAACAGTTCCTATCAATAATAACTTGGAATGTAAATGGACTGAATGCTCCAATCAAAAGACAAAGGGTATCAGAACGGATTTAAAAAAAAAAAAAAAAAGCAAGACCCACATCTATATGGTGCCTGCAAGAGACTCATTTTACACTTAAAGGCACCTGCAAACTGAAATTAAGGGCATGGAAAACCATCTATCATGCTGATACACGTCAAAAGAAAGCCAGAGTAACCATACTTGTAGCAGGCAAACTAGATTTTAAACCAAAGACTGTAACAAGAGATGAAGAAGGCCACTATATCATAATTAAGGGGTCTAACCATCAAAAAGAATCTAACAATTGTAAATACTTATGCCTCCAACTTTAGAGCACCCAAATATATAAATCAATTAATAACAAACATAAAGAAACTCATTGATAATACTATAATAATAGTAGGAAACAGATCACCTAAGCAGAAAATCAATAGGAAACAATGGCTTTGAATGACACACTGGACCGGATGTACTTAAGAGATATATTTAGAACATTTTATCTTAAGGCAGCAAAATGCACATTCCTTTTGAGTGTGCATAGAACATTCTCCAGAATAGATCACACACTGAGTCACAAACCACCAAGTACAAAAGATCTCAACAAGTACAAGATTGAGATCATGCCACATGTATTTTCAGCTCATAACACCATGATACTTGAAGTCAACCTAAGATAAAATTTGGAAAGCCCTCAAATACATGGACGTTAAAGAACATCATACTAAAGAATGAATACGTTAACCAGAAAATTACAGAAGAAATATATATATATACACACAAATATATATACACACACATACATATACCACATTAATAAAAGAAAGGATAAAAACAATATGATACTGTCAATACATGCAGAAAAAAATATTTGACAAAATACAGCATCCATTCTTCATAAAAACTGTCAATGAAACGGGGCATATACAAAAGATCTCAGTTAAGACTATATACCAAAAAGGCCTCAACATCATAAAGGCCATACACAAAAGACTCACAGCTAATATCATCCTCAGTGAGGAAAAACTGAAGCCTTTCTCCTACAGTTAGGAACAAGACAAGCATGTCCACTCTCAACGTTACTATTTAACATAATACTGGAAGTCTTTGCCTCAGCAATCAGACAACACAAAAAAAGGCATCCAAATCAGCAAGGAAAAAGTCAAGCTTTCACTATTTGTAGATAATATTATATAGAAAATCCAAAAGAATACACCAAAAAATTGCTAGAATACATGAACTTAGCAAAGTCACAGGATATAAAATCAACATGGAGAAATTTGTTGCATTTCTATACACTAACAACAAAGCAGCAGAAAGATCAAAGAATTGATCCCATTTGCAACTGCACCAAAAGCCATAGGATACCTAGGATAAACCTAAACACCTAAAATAAACCTAACTGAAGAGGTAAAAGATCTATATTCTAAAAATTACAGAACATTTATGAAAGATATTAAAGAGAACACAAACAAATGGAAAAGCATTCCATGCTCATGGATTTGAAGAACATTGTTAAAATGTCTATACTACCTAAAGCATCTACACATTTCATGCAATCCCTATCAAAGTACCATCAGTATTTTTTTTGCAGAACTAAAACAAACAATCCAACAATTTGTATGGAACCACAAAAGACCATGAATAACCAAAGCAATCCTGAAAAAGAAAAGCCAACCTGGATGCATCACAATTCCAGACTTTAAGCTATATTAGAAAGCTGTAATCATCATGACAGTATGGTATTGGCACACAGACACCTAGATCCACAGAACAGAATACAAAACCCAGAAATGAGGGCACCTGGGTGGCTCAGTTGGTTAAGTGTCCAACTCTTGGTTTCAGCTCAGCTAATGATCTCACATTTTGTGGGATCCAGCCCTATGATGGGCTCCAGTCTAACAGCACAGGGACTGCTTGGGATTTTCTCTCTTTCTCTCTCTCTCTCTCTCTTTCTCTCTCCCCCTTTCTCCTCTCTCTCTCTCTCTCTCTTTCTTTCTCAAAATAAATACATAAAATTTTTTTAAAAAAGAAAAGATAATCCAGAAATGGGCCCACAACTACATGGTCAACTAATCTTCAACAAAGCAGGAAAGAATAGCCAATAGGGAAAAAAAATCTCTTCAGCAAATGGCATTGGGAAAACTGGACAGCAACATGCACAGGAATGAACCTGGACCACTTTCTTACACCATACCCAAAAATAAATTCAAAATAGATGAAAGACCTAAATGTGGACAGGAAACCATCAAAATCCTAGAGGAGAACTCAGGCAGGAATCTCTTTGACCTGGGCCATAGCAACTTTGTACTGGACACATCGCTGGAGGCAAGGGAAACAAAAGCAAAACTCAGCTATTGGGATTTCAAGATAAAAAGCTTCTACACAACAAAGAAAACAACAAAAAAGCAACCGACATAATGGGAGAAGTTTTTGCAAATGACATAGCTGATAAAGGGTTAGTATCCAAAATATATAAAGAACTTACCCAATTCAACACCCAACACACAAATAATTCAGTTAAAAAATGGGCAGAAGACATGAACAGACACTTTTCCAAAGAAGACATCCAGATGGCTAACAGACCCAGGAAAAGATGCTTAACATCACTCATAATCAGGAAATTACAAATCAAAACCATGATGAAATACCACCTCACACCTGTCAGAATGGCTAAAATTAACAACCCAAGAAACAACAAATGTTAGCAAGGATGTCGAAAAAGGGAAACCCTCTTACACTGTTGGTGGGCATGCAAACTGATTCAGGCACTCTGGAAAACAGTGTGAAGTTGCCTTACAACATTAAAAATAGAATGACCCTATGATCCAGCAATTGCACTACAAGGCATTTACCCAAAGGATAAAAAAAAAATTCAGATTCAAAAGGGGTACATGCACTTTGATGTTTATGAACAACAGCCAAACGATGGAAAAAGCCCCACAGTCCATCTACTTATGAATGGATAAAGAAGATGTGGTATATATGTACAGTGGAGTATTACTCAGCCATCAAAAAGAATGAAATCTTGCCATTTGCAACAACATGGATAGAACTTGAGGGTATTATGCTAAGCGAGGTAACTCAGACAAATACCATATGATTTCATTCATATGTGGAATTTAAGAAACAAAACATATGAGCATATGGAAAACAAAAGAGATGCAAACCATAAGACTATCAACTACAGAGAACTAAGGGTTGATGGAGAGAGATGGGTAGGGGGATGGGCTAATGGGTGATGGGCATTGAGGGCACTTGTTGGGCACCCATTTTAACTAGAATTTAAATAGAATTTAAATAAAAAATTGAAAAACAATTCTTCATCCATGATATTTCAGACATTCAAGATACTTAGCTAGCCAGGACTTCACAGACCCACTTTCCTGTGTGATGGAAGTTTAAGAACCCAGTCCCATCCAGCAAGGCATCCCTTCACAGTGCTTCTGTCCTGATTCAACTACAAACTTGCTTTATAATATATTTGCATATATGAAATCTAAATCCAGGCAAACTAATTTATGGGGACAGAAACCAGACAAGTGTTTGGGGAGGGGATTTGATGGCAAAGAGAGCACCGGGAAAGGAAATGAAAATGTTTTAGATCTTATTTGGGACAGTAGTTAGATGGGTATATAAAACTATCAAAACTCAACAAACTAATACTTATGATTATATTTTAATTCTATCTTAATAAAAAAATAAGAAATGGTATCATTGCATCTTCCTCAAAGTGAGCTTTTTATGCATGGTACTACTCAGAGGTTTTAAGGATAGGTCTGGTGTTCTGCAAGCTACAAGAACAGTCTCAGAGTTTTTCCGACAGCCCATGAGTAAATGCAGGTAACTTTGGCAGACTTTGGCTTTAAATGTGTTTTTATTGGAACTATCTAGTCACTAGTTCATAGAGATGCTGACAGAAAAGCAGTACCTACACCCTAACTCTCTGATATTTACCAAAAAAACCCAAAAAACAAAAACCCCACCTGACAATACAGCTCAATGGTTGTACTGCCTTCTGTTAATTTGCAACCCTGAATAATAGCAATTCTCACTGTGGAAATACAAAGTCAAGCTACATAGGGAGGGTAGTGTGCTGGTGAATCCCAGTGTGCTGGGATTGTAAGAGAGATCTTTTAGTTCCCTCTCTAATTGCTCATGAGCCAGGTTTGCAGATGTGCTGAGACATGGCCCACATATCTACTCTCCTCACAAGGCCTTCTATAGTGTCTTGCACTAAATATTTAAATACTTACAATGAAGTAGAGGAGGAATAAATATAGAAAAGTTTGTTTCAGGTATATGTTTATTAATCTGCCAAACCAGAAATTTGTAAAGCCAAAAGAGGACAAAAAGAAAAGGAAAAAAAAAAAAGGAGAGGATTTGGGAAAAGTATTGACAATTGACAAGAAATAGACAAATATTAGATGCAAGAACCTTGCACATGTTGTTACTGGCATACTCCCTTATCTCCTCAGTACTTTTCTTCTCTCCTTAGGAGTCTTTCTCTCACCCTATACAAACAATGAGCTTAATTTTAAAACTATTGTTCTTTTTTTTTTTTTTTTTTTTTAACGTTTATTTATTTTTTTGGGACAGAGAGAGACAGAGCATGAACGGGGGAGGGGCAGAGAGAGAGGGAGACACAGAATCAGAAACAGGCTCCAGGCTCCGAGCCATCAGCCCAGAGCCCGACGCAGGGCTCGAACTCACGGACCGCGAGATCGTGACCTGGCTGAAGTCAGACGCTTAACCGACTGTGCCACCCAGGCGCCCCTAAAACTATTGTTCTTAAGGAGGCTGATAAAAACATATCTCAGACTTAAACTATGTTTATTCTGGCAAATGAGTCAGGCTTGGTTTGGTTAAAGCTCTTAAGCTATCTTAAGTGATTTCCAAAAATATTATAACCTAAAACTGAAAAGCCACACCTGCATTACATTTTCAATTTTATATACCTATTTATATACCAATTGTATATACCTATATACATTTTCAATTTTATATACCTATATACCTATTTCAAATTTATATACCAATTTTATATACCTATTGAAATTTGATAGCATGGGCCTTATTCCTCCACAAATAACAATGAAATAGTTTAGCCTTGATTGAGTGCATACTACAGTGAATCTGATATTTCTGAGGTTATATATTTCAATCTCCTTATTGACTGAATAAACAGAAAAAAATGCACACACAATTGTAATGTGAATACTGCCTCATGAATCAAAAGATAGCAACCCTAGATAACTAGTTTTCCCTGTAGAAGAGAAACTCAGGATAGTGAAAAAGTTTTTGTCACATTCATTTTTAAAATGTCAGTACACGGTGAGCTTTGATTGTAAGGCCAAAGGAGTTGCGGGCGGGCAGTGGAGGAATAGTAAATCTGTTGACCTTTTAACAGACCAACAATGTTTGATGTGAATTTGCATTTATATTTCCAGATGCATAATATTTATGGCCCCTAAAAATTAGCGTATTGCTGAAACACCCAGTTTTTTTTTGAAAATGCATAGGATACTGCAATGTCCATAGAACAGCAGGCATACAACATGCCTAATACAAGCTTCCCTTTTGTACAGTCTGTTCCAACTACGACACCATGTACCTTGGGGACTTTGCTTACATATTCTAGAATGTTATTTAACCTAAAGATAAATGAAAGTCTTTAAAAGAGAGTACAGAGGCTGCATTTTGAAGCCCAGGTCTTACTTTATTCTTGGGTGCAACTCAACCCACAGAAAGATTATTCACACCCACTCATAGGTCCCAGCTGCAATCCCACCACCGGGTATGCATACACCCAAAATGGTCTCTTTGTATGGAGGAGGGCCTGGAAAGGAGGAACAGTATGTTCAGTCATTCTGCAACCACTGGGTAAGAAGCTCACCTTCTGTCCAAGTTTAAGAATGTTAGTACCTATTCTATACGGTTGTGCAAGCCAGACCAAATGAAATGCTGTTGAAAGAAAGTCGTGTTTTAGAGTTTGGAATTCTTGATTTCAGTTTTAGAGATTTCCTTGCAAGCGAATTATTGACTTGGTATTCCAACCTATGTTTGCAAAAGCACTCTGTTGTCCGTTCAGAATGTGTTTTCAAAGAATAGCTGGCATAATAAGCTTGCACAAGCCGTATTAAAATGTTAATGCAGAGTGGAAATGAAACAAAAAGTACATTTATGTTTTATATTAGGCAACAACTTTACATGTAAGGATGAGTATATTTTTTAAGTACTTTTGGTGCATATCCTGATCTAACTGGAGCTCACTATAGAATAAATTACTGGATAATACTCATCAAACTCCAAATTAGGAATATCAGAATACATGAACTGATAAGTATGCAGAAACACAATGAGATAGATTATTTAAATCAGGATTTCTCAGAGTATTACTAACTTTGGGGGCTGGGTAAGTCTTTGTTGTGGGAAGCTTCCTGTGCACTATAGTACATTTACCAGAACCTCTTGCCTCTACCCACAAATGCCATTAACAACCCATGCCCATCTTCCAAACTGTGACAAGCAAAAATATTTCTAGATATTGTCACCTGCAGGGAACAGGGGAGGTCAAAATTACCCTCTGTTGAGAATCCCTGTTTTAAATCAAGATAGTTCTATGAAATCCTGAACATATGGTTACTAGTCACTTAACTCTAAAAATTAGGATCTTGAAAAACAATACAAGTATGAACACAAAACAATGCCACAACTACACATAAGCTCTTTTCTTTGGCTTGAAGATATTAGCTAGTGTCAATAGGCAGTTTATTGCCCAAATATTACCCAATATATCTGATTTAGGAAATGGAGTCATATTTATCTAGACAAATTTTTATATAGGTTTCCTAGTGTACACCCCTTTTTTTCTGTATTAACAAATCTGAATTTTTATTTTATATTTTTTAAGGTTTTATTTTTAAGTAATCTCTACACCCAATATGGGGCTCAAACTCACAACCCTGAGATCAAGAGTCGCATGCTCTATCACCTGACCCAGCGAGGTGACCCAACAAATCTGAGCTTTAAAAAAGAGGCATTTTGTAAATTTTCCACTAAGCTTTATAAGTAAAGTGAAATCTTATTGAATATCAAGCGAGGCCCTGGGTGGCTCAGTCGGATAAGCGTCTGACTTCAGCTCAGGTCATGATCTCACAGTTCGTGAGTTCGAGCCCCACATAGGGCCTCTGTGCTGACAACTCAGAGCCTGGAGCGTGCTTCTGATTCTGTGTGTCTCTGTCCCTGCTCTCCCTCCCCGACCCCTCATACTCTGTCTCTCTCTCAAAAGTAAATAAACATTAAAAAAAAAAAGTTGTTTCTTTTTATAAATATTATCACCCAATTCTCAGAAACCATCAGTAATACCGTACTTGGAAAACCCAACTTCCATTGTTCCAAAGATAGAAGTAACTTTGTAAAATTTTGCTTTCTGGAACAAAGGACAATTAACGAATGCTATATCACATGCAAACTATTCTCCTGTTTATTTTGAGTCCAATTTCTAGCCTCACAACTTATCTATTGTTGTCATTTAATTTCTGGGTATCTAACTGATGCCTTTTAAACCCAGAAGTGCCCTCTAAACTCTCCCTTCCTTTGCACATCAGTAACTGATGGAATTTAAAGAAAAGTAAAGCTTAAGTAGTGTGTGTGGGGGGGGGGGGGGCAGAAGAATAAAAGGAATTTGCAAAGAAGAATATAAATCACAGAGAATATTGAGATACCTGCACTCTTCCAGGGTAGGGCAAGTGCTAAAACAACAGGGGACTGTCCCAGCACAGACTTGGTAAGATCAGAAGTCTCTGCCCCACCCTCACAGGGTACCCACCTGAACCTGGTAAAGGTCCCCAAGTCCTGAGATCTCAAATAAAAGCCACAAGAGAGGCTGGTCAGTTGTGAGCTGTATGTATTTTCTCACTGAGAAGTTCCTTATTCAGAAGCTTTCCATGAATGTTTCTTGTGATATTCTCATGTGAGGGATTCAGATGTTGCTCAAATGTTGATGAAGTACTCATCATACCTCTGTTCTCTTAGAGAAAGAAAAGTCTTGAATTCCTTAAGTTTACCCTGTCATGGCTGACCAGCAGGAAAAGAAAGACTCAATTCCAGTATGTACTTGGGAGATAGAGGGCCTGAGATATCCAAGTCTCCTGGACTCATCAAGTTCTCAACCTACTGACTTTTTTTTTTTTTTATATGAAATTTATTGTCAAATTGGTTTCCATACAACACCCAGTGCTCATCCCAAAAGGTGCCCTCCTCAGTACTACTGACTTTTATAGGCAAAGCAAAGTTGTTTCATTTCCGCACATAAACAACAGAGGATGGTAACAGTTATGGGCAGTCCTTCCAGTGTTGTCTCTCATAGGACTTGCTCACCTACAATGTGTGTTTGCTGTTCTAATGCTTCATGAATGTAAATCCTATTATCTGAAAATTCAGAAGGAAAATTAAAAGTGCTGGTAAAGATGAAATCATTGAATGTAGTGGAAAATGATGAGGGTTGGGTAGGGGATGAAACATTTGAAATAAGAAACAATTCTGTAAAACAAAGAGAGTTCACATACAGCATGAGAAAATTCAGAAATGAGTAAGACACAAAGTGATTATTGAAATTTAAAAATGTTTGAATATCAGACATCTGTTAACTCAATGTTAATTGAGGGAAAGTCTAGGTGTTTTCAGAGTTCATTTGGACCTTGCAATCAGTAGACTTAAATGTGGCCTTTCAAAACATAACCTGTTCTTTCAACTGTTCTCCTATAAACATCTTTGACTTTGCCATATGTCTTTAACCTGGCAATTTGAATACCATTTTTTATTCTTAGAGAGGTTGAAGAAGAAAGATGTTGAAGTGTTTTGTTTCTTTTGTTTTGTTTTGGTGGCATTCAGGAATCCAAGGAGATATGATTGGAAGTAATCAATATTAGTCTGCTCCCTGAATTCCAAGATTCCATTAATAGTAGGCCTACTCCACTTGCCATACAAGTTCACAACCTCTAAGTCTGTGTTAAAAAAAAAAAAAAAAAAAGGTAGGGGAGCCTACCAATGGGAGTGCTTTTCAAAACTTTATTTACCCTGATGTCTTGGCCTGATATTTCACACCTCAATTTCTGTGTACAGATCTTAAGGACACAGCTACATTCAGACTGCCACCTAGTCACACATACTTCATATTCAGTATTCTTTGGTCTCTTGTTTGAATATATTTTTAAAATTCTTTCTCTGAGCAAATCCCCTCCTTTTTTTTTTCACTTTAACAACTCCTATTTAACCAAATTACATAGACTTTTGCCTCTGAAATGTCTGTACAATATTTCCTATCTCCTACTTGACCTATTCCATTCCCAGAATTATTTTGCTTATGCTCTGACTGCACTTCCACACTTATCACCTCCCACTTCTTTCATACATTCGGGTGCTGGTTTGTATTCATACACACAGCTCTGATAATAGACCAAATCCCTACTAAAGTCAGTGAATGGCTTCTAGCTCTCCAGAGACATCAAATACAAACTCATCCTGCACATTTGCATGGCTGCTAACAATATCACTATGACTTTATTCCCCTGTCACTCCAGCTTTATCCCTTAACCCTTTCTGTAGTTTCCCCGTTCATCAGGTTAAATGGAACATTATCATCACCCAAGTAGGCCTAGCTGTGTACATGTTGTTCTCTTGCTTAGAATTTCCTTGATGCCTAATTCATCAAATATTAATAACAAAGTATTACCGATATTTCAAGTTCCATCTCCCATGCCTTGTCTCTTTTCCCAATTCCTCCTGAGTGGAGGTGACTGCTGATTTTAAAATGACCAGTCCTTAAAGAACTTTCTTTGTACTCTTTTATGGCATTAAGCCTGCACATATCACCTTGTACTCTATAGTATGTGCCTCCTGGATCATGCCATATGCTAGACCATCAGGTCTTTAAGTGTAGAAAATAAAATTTACTCATCTTTGTGGTACTTAACAAGCACATAGTCAACATTTGTAAAGTTAAAAATACAAGAACAGAAAGTATCGTCAGGGGCTTGAAGAAACATGCAAGTATTCACTCATGTATTCAATAAATATTCTTGAGTATATATATATCACTTGCCAGAAACTGTCCTATGATACATTTAATTCTGCTCTAATGGTTGTTCCTGTGTGGAAGCACTTAATATTATGTACTTGCCAATAACAATGAAAAATAAGCCAACTCTACTTCAAAAATAATCAATCTGCTGGGGTGCCTGGGTGGCTCAGTCGGTTGAGTGGCCGACTTCAGCTCAGGTCATGATCTCGTGGTCTGTGAGTTCGAGCCCCACGTCGGGCTCTGTGCTGACAGCTCACAGCCTGGAGCCTGTTTAGGATTCTGTGTCTCCCTCTCTCTGACCCTCCCCCGTTCATGCTTTGTCTCTCTCTGTCTCAAAAATAAATAAACGTTAAAAAAAATTTTTTTAATAAAAAAAAATAATCTGCAACACAGCTTTCACCAGCAAAATCTGGCAGATATAATTTCTCTTTATGTTAAAATACGTAAATGAAATTAAATCTCCCTATGTGTTAATTTACGCACTATCTCTGCATAGAAATCATGATATATAAGTAGAAATTTTCACCTTCTAGGATATACTCGATGCAAAATAAACATATAACTGACAGATGATAGCTTTGTAGGATTAGTGTTGGAAAAACTCCGTAAAATTAGATCTGTTAGCTCCATAACACACTAGGTAATGGTAAATTTACACTAAAGTAACAGTAGGCATGAAGACTGGAATAGATCTTTGCAAAAATCGTATTATTGTACTTGCTATTTTTTACTGGCCTATGTGTGAATTATTTAAAATTAAGTTACCAAGCATCAGAAATTGGTATAGTTGTGCATATGTGCCCAACATACACATGACTACATACAAATTTTGTAAACTGAAGTTTGTTGGAGATTGACTACTGAATGGCATAAGGACTGGGTTACAATTCCTAGGCCTAGCTGTTCTAGCTAGCCTGTATTTACTAGCAGTACAATCTTAAATCAATTAACTGTTTGAGACTTAATTTAATGAGGTAAAAAAAAAAATCACATAATCAAAATTAGCTTTAAGGGACTTCTGCCATCTTGGAAGAACATGGAGTAACAGAGTCAGATTTACCCTCTTTCTGAAACAACCCCAACACCAGACAGCATATTGAAATAATGGATTTCAGGACTCTGGACACCAGGCAAAGAAAACAGTGATCTCTGAAGATGGGCAACAAATGAAGTGATCCTTTTTTTTTTTTTTCAACGTTTTTTATTTATTTTTGGGACAGAGAGAGGCAGAGCATGAACAGGGGAGGGGCAGAGAGAGAGGGAGACACAGAATCGGAAACAGGCTCCAGGCTCCGAGCCATCAGCCCAGAGCCTGACGCGGGGCTCGAACTCACGGACCACGAGATCGTGACCTGGCTGAAGTCGGACGCTTAACCCACTGCGCCACCCAGGCGCCCCTGAAGTGATCCTTTTGATTGCCCAGTTTACTGCCTTGAGAGAGTTTCCAGATAGTGTTTTGGGGAGGGGAGACCAGGTAGAGTTTGGCTGATTCTTTAAGGTGAAGAGATGAAATCTAAGAGAGACCAATAGGGTGTAGTTCTCAAGCCAGAGTACTGGAGAGAAGTCAGATGCACAGAAAAGGGAGCGCTGCAGATCTGCAGAAGGTTTCCCTTCAAAATTCAGGAGAGTTTAGGTCATTGCATGCATATGGAGAAACTACTCAAAGCCAGGGCCAGAACCATCCATAAGGACAAGTGAGAACATTTCATGAAACACATACAGGACAGAATACTGTCCTAGTTCCCACTAGCTAGACTAAATATCAGTGAAACTCTCACTGGTTCTTTGAGATCATCAATAAACCTCTAGTCAGACTGATCCGGAAAAAAGAAGACAAATACACCAATATTAGAAATTGAAGGGATAACATCTCTAAAGATTATATATATATATATATATATATATATATATATATATATGCAATATTATGAACAACTTCATACAAATAAATATGACAACTTGGAGATACAAACTACCTAGGCTCACTCAAAAAGAAAAAAAAGAGATAATGGAAATAACCCCATATCTATTTAAGAAATCAATTTTTTAGTTAAAAACCTTCATACAAAGAAAACTACAAACACAGTATCCTCTCTGGTGAATTCTAGCAAACATGTAAGGAAAAAAATCGCAATTTTACATTAACTTTGAGAAAACTGAAGACAATTAACAGCTCCCTAAATTATTCTATGTAACTAGAATTACCCTGAGACTAAAACCAACAATGTCATAAAACAAACAGAACTTGAGCTGAATATCCCTCATGAATATAGTTGTGAACATTTGAACAAAATCTTAGGAAATCAGATAGAACAATACATTTAAAAATTAAATCATGACAAAGTAGGGTTTGAATGAACCTTTGAATATAGGTTGACTTAAGTCAAAAATTAATTAAGGTGAGGCACCTGGGTGGCTCAGTTGGTTAAGCATCCAACTTCTGCCCCGGTCATGATCTCATGGTTCATGAATTCAAGCCCCACATCAGGCTCTCTGCTGGCGGCACAGACCCCACTTTGGATCCTCTGTCCCCCTATCTCTCTGCCCTTCCCCTGCTTGCTCACTATCTCTCTCAATAAATAAATAAATTTTTAAAAATATTTTAAAAATTAAATTCACTGTAATTGTTCATATACTAATAAAAATCCTGTGACATCCAAATTTATGCAAACCAAGTATTTGACAAAATCAGACATCCATTCTTGACAAAAACTTACAGCAAAATAGGAACAGGAGGGAATTTTCTCAACCTGATAAAGGGTATGTGTATATGGGTATAGCTTATATCATACTTAATGGTGAAAGACTAAATACATTTCTCCTAAGAGCAGGATGAAGACAAGGAGGTTTCAACCTTACCAGTTCTGTTCAAAACTGTACTAGATGGTCTCGTCATTTCCATGAAATAGAAAAATAAGTCATCCAGATTGGAAAGGAAAGGATTCTGTTTATTCATAAAAAATATGACCCACTACGCAGAAAATATAATGCAATCTTTCCCAGAGCTACTAGATTTAATACATGAGATTAACCAGATGGCAAGATAGAAGATAAATATTCTGTAGGCAATTTTATTTCTATATTTATTATCAACAGGCACTGTATATTACAATTTTTAAAAACTCATGCCATTTATAATAGCAAAAAAATGCAAAAGATATGTACACTGAAAACTGCAAAAAGTTGTTGAGAAAAAATAAAGTATACCTAAATAAGAGGAGAGACATACTTCATTCATGGATTGGAAAAATACTCAAGATTGTATGCCTTCCAAATTAATCCATAGGTTGAAGCCAATTTTAGTTAAAATTCCAACAGCTGTTTTTATAAAACTGACAGCCTACATATAAAATTCACATGGAAATGCAAAGGACCTAGAATAATCAAAAACAATTTTGACTAGAAAAACAAAGTTGGAAGGCTAATATCTGCGTTACAGATTTATTATAAACCTACACTGATCACTACAGTATGTTATTAGCACAGACATCGATCACTGAAACAGAATAGATAACCCAGAAATAGACCCCTAATTATGGAAAACAGACTTTTTTCAGCTTTATTGAGGTATAACTCACAAATAAAATTGTAAGATATTTAAAGTGTATGATGTGATTTGATATACGTATACATTGTGAAAGGACTAACCCCATTGAGTCAACTATCTCACGTATTTACCTTCTATTTTTTGTGGGGTTTTTTTTTCACTTTTGGTAAGAATATTCAAATTCTACTCTCTTAGCAAATTTCAATTATACAATATAGTGTTATCAACTACAGTCACCAGGAGCCCCAGGAAACCACTTTTCTACTCTCTGTTTCTTTAACTTTGACTGTATATTTTCTACATGTAAGAGATACCATGCAATTTTTGTCTTTCTCTGGCTTTATTTCACATAGCATAATGCCCTTCAGTATCATCCATTCTGTCACAAATGACAGGATTTCCTTTTTTTTTTTTTTTTTTAGGTTAAATAATATTCCATTGTGTTTACCACATTTTCTTCATAAACTCCTGGACATTGGTCTTGGCACTAATTTTTTTAATTGGCAACAAAAGCAAAAATAAGCAAGTGGAGCTACATAAACTAAGAAACTCTGGCAAAGGAAACCATCATCAAAATGACATGGACATACATGGAACATGAGAAAATATTTTCAAACCACTTATCTGATAAGTGGTTAATATCCAAAATATATAAGGAATTCGTAAAATTCAATGGCAAAAAACCTCTAAAAAACAAAAAGTCCAATTAAAAAATGGGCAAAGGGCCTGAATAGACATTTTTCTACAGAAGATAAACAAAAAACCAATGGGTACATGAAAAGGTGCTCAACATCACTGTGCATCAGAGAAATGTGCATCAAAACCCCAATGAGACACCACCTCCCACCTTGTTAGGTTGTCTACTAACAAAAAGACCAAGTGGTAACAAATGTTGCCAAGAATGTTCAGGAAAAGGAAGCCTTGTTGCACTAGTGGTAGGAATATAAACTGGAATAGCCACTATAGAAAACAGTATGGAGTTTCATGAAGAAATTAAAAAAGAATTGCCACGTTATTTAGTGATCCCACTTCTGGGTAAACATCCAAAGGAAACAAGATCATTGTATCATAGAGCTATCTGCACTCCCATGTTCATTGCAACATTATTCATAATAGCCAAAGTATGGACAATTGATTTTCAACAAAGTTGCTAAGGTAGAGAGAAGATGGTCAAGAAATAGTGGCAGAAATAACTGTCTGTATGAAAAAGCATGAACTTTGATCTTTAACTCACACTATAATAAAAACTAACTCAAGATGAGTTATAGAACCAAATGTGAAACCTGAAACTACAGAACTTTCAGAAGAGAATTTAAGAGAAAATCTATATGGCCTTGGATTAGGCAACAATTTCTTAGACACTGAAAGTATATCCATTTAAAAAATTGATAAAATAGACTTTGTCAAAAATGAAAACTTCTGCTCTCCAAATGACATTATTAAGAATATGAAAAGACAAGCCATAGACTGCAAAAAAATATTGACAAAGCATATTTCTGATAAAATATCTGTATTGTAAAAATACAAAAACTGTCAAAATGCAATTATAAGAAAATAACACAATAAAAATGGGGGGGAGGGAAATGCATGTGAACAGATGCTTCTCCAAAGAAAATATATAGGTAACAAATAAGCATATGAAAATCTAAATATTGTGAGTTATTAGGGAAATGCTAATTAAAACCACAATGAGATACATACATCATAGAATAGCTATACTTAAAGGGACTGACCATACCAAGTATTGACAAGGATGTGGAAAAACTGATGCTTTCATACACTGATAATGGAATGCATAATTGTCAAACACTTGGGAAAAGTTTGACAAATTCTTAAAATGTTAAATATAAACTTATAATATGATCTAGCTATTCCACTTTTAGCTAGTTACCCAAGATAAATAAAAACATATGTCTACACAAAAATATGTATCTGAATGTTCAAAGAATCTTTATTTGCTACAGCCCTAAACTGGGAACAACCCAAATGTTCATCTCAAAATAATCTCACCGAGTGAAAGAAGCCAAACAAAGAGTAAACACTGTATAATTTCATTTTTACAAAGCTCTAGAAAGATATCTAGAATTATCTCCAACATTTGCAGATGACATGATTCTTTATATAGAAAACCCAGAAGCCTTCACCAACAACTGCTAGAACTGATTAACAAATTTGGTAAAATCTCAGGATACAAAGTCAACACACAGAAATCTGTTGCATTTCTATACACCAAAAATGAAGAAGCATAAAGATAAATTTAAAAATCAGCCCCATTTACAATTACATCAAAAACCCTAAGATACATAGGAATATACCTACCGAGGTGAACAAGAAAACTTCTGGACGTAACAGAAACATTCACTATCTTGATTGTGGAGGTAATTTCACAGGTGTGTACCTGTGTCAGAACATTTTAGGGACACCTGGGTGGCTCATTTGATTAAGCCTCTGACTCTTGACTTCAGCTCAGGTCATGATCTCACCATTTAGTGAGTTGGAGCCCCACATCGGGCTCTGCACTGACAGCGCGGAGTCTGCTTGGGACTGATTGATTCATTCATTCATTGGTTCATTCTCTCTCTCTCTCTCTCCCCTCCCCCCCAAAATAAATAAGTAAGTAAGTAAGTAAATAAATAAATAAATAAATTTTAAAACCTTTTTAAGTTGTAAAATTTAAATCTGTGCACTTTATTACATGTCTGTTTTACCTCAGTGAAGTTGTTTAAAAATGTCCTTTGAAAACCTATGACATTATTTATACTTGAATTAAAAAATGTCTTGAAAACCCATTAGCTTGCCCCTACACTGTAATAAACATACACATATTACATACACTGTAAATTCTTACATGGTGAACCACTGTGAGAACCACAAGAGTAGACTAAAAAAGGACCAAAGGAAAGTGTGTACACAGATATTAGGGCATTCAAACCATTCTGCTTCTGATTTCAGTGATGAAGACAAGAGCAGGGTGAAAAATTTCAAGACATTCTTATATTCAGTGTTTACTCCTTTTGGTTATACTATAAACCTGACCATGTGAATGCACATTACTAGATGTGTTTGTTACTGTACAAATAATAGGGTCCTATCAAATTTTGTTGTGGCTTGTTGGCATAAATTAAAATCATTTCTATGTTCAGACTCCACTATAATTTCTACCTACTGCATTGCTTTTTGGATGTTTGAATATAAAAATTAGCTTCTACCCTAAAGGCCTGTACATTCTATTGGGAAAGTCAGCATGCAAACATTTATAACACAATGTTGTTATGGCTACAGACAGGCAATTGATTTTGCATAGGGACAGAGGGTCAGGTAAAGCTTTAGAGAAGATGTGAAATTAGAACTGTGACTTGAATTAAATACAGTTATTTTCCTAGAAGGGAAGAAAGAGATTATTTCAGAAGAAAGTGTCTTTTCTTGGTTAGAAGCACCTTTAAAATCTCTCCTTGTTGCCACCCAAAATTTTTCAATTGCCATCTCCAAACCTTGTGTTGGTTACCAGTTGCTAAGCTTTAATGTATGTATTAATGTATATCTCACTCTGTCTTACATTAGCTTTGCAGAATGGGTAACGTTACCCCCACTTTATAGATAAGAAAATGTGTAAATCACTTTAGGCTAAGGTACTATGTAGTATAGCAATAAGGGTTTATTTCCTGCTCACATTACGGGTCTCCAATGTGGATAGATTTTGTCTGTGCTTCATGTCTTCTGTTTTTCCAGACAAAAACTGAAGAAACAGCCCTTATCTGGTATAGACCCATCTTGTAAGAGGAAAAGACCAATACTGGAAACACAAAATGGCTCTTAAAGCTTTTATTCACAATATGTTGGCTAAAGCAAGTCACTTGGTCAAATGCGATGTAATGGCTGGAAGTCTAATACTCTCATGGAAATCTACCATGAGCCACATGCCATGGGAAGAGACATGTCATTCTCTCACTGTTGAGGGTAGCAAATACCTAGAACTTCATAGAACTAAGGTTCAAAAATGTGTATAACTTGCAAGCCATAGAGCTGAGTGGCAGGGGCAGGGTTCAAAACTGTTCATTATCAAAACCTCTACTTTTTACACTAATACCACATTTCCACACTCATTTATCTCAAATGTACAGGTCAAGTTTAAGTGTAGCTAATATCCTTGGTAGGGAAGAGAGAATCTCAATAGTATGTGTGTATGCACACAAACATGCATGTGTGTGAAATAGAGAATGAGGCAGGTAGACGAAGACAGAGACAGAGATGAACTGGAGAGAAATGAAAACAGGACTTGATCGTTTAGTCTTACCTCAATTCTATAGCTATAATAAAGAAGTTCTTTATTTCTCCACAAATTTATCCCGCCCTTCCCCTGAATATGGATAAAAGTATTAGACACAAATTTGAGGCTATTTAATATAGTCTCAACATATGGCAATACGTCACTTGGCATTTAGTAAGCACACCATGGATATAACGCTAAACCAGGGAGTCTAGAGAGACATCAGTCAGATGGCAACCCATGTGAAACAGCATTAGAGCTCCTACAACCTAAACAACAAATGCTTAAGATACTCCTTCAGATACATTGCTAATTGGGAGCATGTCCCACACACAAGTTTATCTCACCTAATCTGAGGTTCCACATCCCATTCCGCCATGGGCAACTCATCTTACCCTCCCTGTTTACCTTCCCTGGAATCCTTTAGCACACAAGTATTCCATATTAAAACAGAAGGACGTGCATGATAGAGAAGCTGGCCTCCTTGTATTGAGCTTCAACATAAATCAATGAGAGAGAACTTCAGTAATCATCCAAGTCCTCATCATTCTCTTCTGTCTTTGCATTGTTCTGACCGAGTGTCACTTGCCAAAGTTAAACTTTCTTGAGGTATTTCCTTCTAAATCGTCACAATTAAATAAATGCAGCTGACTGTATATAGCAAGGAAGGGGCAACAATTATGTGGCATTCTCAGCACGATGGAACCAATTAATTTTCTTTCCTTTTTAAAAGAATGCTGTCACTTTAACTCTGCACTTAAGGCAAATTTTCAGAAGTCTTAAGTTGCTAAGAGTATCTAGAGAAAATTGTTAAAACACCGTAAGTAAATCTTACATTATATAGAATAGTCAAGTACCAGTCAGCAGAGGTCTGGAAAAAAAAAAACAAGACATAAAAGATAAAATTTTATTTTGAGATTGTATAGTGTGATTCTCACCTTGAGGGCTGCTGTGTCCACTAGTCAAATGTGTCATGGGCATCGTGCTTGTGAACTACCGGGAAATTGGTTTGTAAGGAAGTCTACTGGGGCTCTTTGGAAATAACTGAGCTTGTATCCATTTATGGGGTTCAGTTGTCCTCAGGTCTGCCTGGAAAACTGGAGTAGCTGACAGAGCTCATCAGGGGAAGAGAAGGTGGCAGAGTGTGCAGGCAGCAAGTGAATTCCACAAAGGATGGCAACATTCATGGTCAACTTGGCTCAGAAAAAATAGATTTGCATGGATGGTGCAAGGAGTTTTTAAGTATAAAGGAAAAGTGGAATTTCTCAGAGGCAGGTGCCGTTTATGCCCTGGCAGCAATGCCAGCTCACCTCAGAGCCTGCGTCTCTTGGTTTCTCAGTCATTGGGCTTTCTCCAGAATCATGCAAATTTGCCCAGTGTTACAGGGTAGCCCAGAAATAGCCCAGTGTAGCTCGAGATTTATCACTCCCCAGGAGTACCCCCTCAACAAATGAGAAATGGGAGCCAGCAGATAAATAACCAAGTTTCCTAGACATTCAGTGGACAATTGTGACATGTATTCCACCCAATATCTCAAATAGCCCATAGTGAGGTTGAGCCCATAACCCGCTTATGAATGAATCTTTATCAGTGCTTCCCTCCCCTCCCCATCTCTTTCTTTACCCCTTTACTTGTGCTTCCTGGAATACTCCATAAACAAACCACCTGTTGGTATGTCATCCAAGAGTCAGCTTTTGAGGAATCAACTCTAAGTTACTCACTGAATACAGTGTACCACTGGGTCCAAATAACTCAGCTTTTGAATTCTATTTAAAAAGGTATAATACAAAGGAGGAAAAGACACTTTTCCCCGATTCTGCAAGATTATCTCAAAGCTCTGGCACCAAGAAGATTCAAGGTGATCACCAGGAGAGAAACATGTATCTGATAGAGCAGTGAGAGAACAGAACCCTTGCAAGGCAGTTACAAAGACTGAAGGGTAGAGGCAGCACTCACCACCCTGTTGGGGTGACAGATGCAATGTAAAGAGGGCCATGAATCAGTGAGACATGATGGCATGGTAGATGTCTCACAGGGGGAGAGTAATAAAGGAGATTTTAATAGGAGTGTATTTTTATTGATGTGTTGCTTACATAGTGGACGTTTTGAAATCATAAATAGTAATGGATGAAGTAAAATCTGACACAGAAATAAAGATATTCCATGCCTCATTATTGATCAAGCAATTATAGTTACTTATTTCCTGCTGGTAGGGTTTAGGAAATGAATATCAGAGCAGAGCACAGACTGCACAACTGAGAGCAAAGACTGAAAACTGAAATGAATGAAAACTGAAGTAAAGCACCCAAGTAGTGGACTAAGAAGTTCTCTTAAAGATGTCACCAAGAGGATTCTCCAAACTGAACCCTGAGGGAGGGGTTAACTCCCAAGTTAATGTAAGGAACAGATACAGGGTAAACAAGATCCATGTACTAATTAAAATACCTTGAAAGTAAAAAATTGGCCTACTAGGATAGAGGTTAAAAATTCCAATTTTGGAAAAATATCACTAAATGAAACTATTAAATTTTACATAATAAAACAAGGATCTACAAATGGTTATGGAGATAATAAACACATTTCAAACAAAATACCAAAATACAAACATTTGTAGACAAAAAAAAAAAAACCTACACAAAAATAAATCCAAAAAATGCACTGGAAAATATGTAAATATATTTGGATATGAAATAGAGTTAATATTTGAATATAATAGATCCAGAAGAAATAAAAATCTCCAACAACCTAGCCTTACACCTGAAGGAATGAGAAAAAGAAAAACAAAAGAAGCCTAAAGCCAACAGAAAGAAGGAAATAATAAATATTAGAGCAGAAATCAATGATATAGCAACTAAAAATCAAAAGAACAGATCAATGAAACCAGGAGCTTGTTCTTTAAAAAAATTAATAAAACTGATAAACTCCTAGCCAAACTTATCAAAAAGAAAAGACAAAGGACCCCAAATAAAGAAAAACACAAATTCAAGAGGAGAAATAACAACAAACATCACAGAAATACAAACAATTGTGAGAGTTTTATGAAAAATTATATGCCAACAAATTGGACAACCTGAATGAAATGGACAAATTCCTAGAAACATATAAACTACCAAAACCGAAAAAAGAAGAAATAAAACCTAGAACAGACCAATAGCCAGCAAAGAAATGCATTCAGTAATCAAAAATCTAAAAAACTAAAGTCCAGGTACAGATGACTTCAGCAGAGAATTCTACCAATCATTTAAGAAGAACTAATACCTATTCTTCTCAAACTATTCCAAAAAATAAAAATGGAAGGAAAACTTCCAAATTCATTCATGAGGCCAGCATTACTCTGATACCAAAACCAGATAAAGACCCCCCTAAAAGGGAACCACAGGACAATATCCCTGATGAACATGGATGCAAAAAAAATCTCAATAAAATCCTACCAAGCCAAATCCAACAGTACGTTAAAAGAATCATTCATCACAATCAAGTGGGATTTATTCCTAGGCTGCAGGGATGGTTCAAGATTTGTATCTTCATCAACAACATGATATACCACATTAATAAAAGAAAGAATAAGTACCATATGAACCTCTCAATAGATGCACAAAAAGCATTTGACCAAGTACAGCATCCATTCATGATGAAAACCCTCATAATGTAGGTTTAGGGGGAACATACCTCAACATCAAAAACCCACAGCTTACAAAGCTGTAATCACAGGCACTGGCACAAAAACAGACACACAGATCAATGGAACACAATAGAGAATGCAGAAAAGGACCCATAAATGTATGCCAACTAATTTTTGACAAAGAAAGAAAGAATATCCAACGGATAAAAGAGCGTCTCTTTCACATATAGTATTGGGAATACTGGACAGTGAAATGCAGAAGAATAAACTTGGACCAATTTCTTACACCATACATAAATTAAACTCAAAACGGATCAAAGACCTAAATGTGAGACAAGAAACCATCAAAATCCTGGGGGAGAAAACAGGCAGCCACCTCTTTGACCTTGGCCACAGCAATTTCTTGAGACAAGGGAAACAAAAGCAAACATGAACTATTGGGACTTCAAGATAAAAAGTTTCTTCATGGTGAAAGAACAATCAACAAAACTAAAAGGGCAACCGACAGAATGAGAGAAGATATTTGCAAATGGCATATCTGATAAAGGGTTAGTATCCAAAGTGTATAAAGAACTTATCCAAATCAACACCCGAAACACAAAGAATCCAGTGAAGAAATGGGCAAAAGACATGAATAGACACTTTTCCAAAAGACATCCAGATGACCAACAGACACATGAAAAGATGCTCAACATCACTCATCATCAGGGAAATACAAATCAAAACCACAATGAGATACTACCTCACATCTGTCAGAATGGCTAAAATTAACAACTCAGGCAATAAAAGATGTTGGTGAAGATGCTGAGAAAGAGGAACCTTTTTGCACTGCTGGTGGGAATGCAAACTGGTGTAGCCACTCTGGAAAACAGTATGGAGGTTCCTCAAAAAGTTAAAAATAGAATTACCTTACAACCCAGCATATGCACTACGAGTCATTTATGCAAAGGATACAAAAATGCAGATTCAGGGGCGCCTGGGTGGCTCAGTCGGTTGAGCATCCAACTTCGGCTCAGGTCATGATCTCGCGGTCTGTGAGTTCGAGCCCCGGGTCGGGCTCTGTGCTGGCAGCTCGGAGCCTGGAACCTGTTTCAGATTCTGTGTCTCCCTCTCTCTCTGCCCCTCCCCCACTCATGCCCTGTCTCTCTCTCTGTCAAAAATAAATGAACATTAAAAAAATTTTTTTTAAAAAATGCAGATTCAAAGGGGCACATCCACCCCAGTGTTTATAGCAGCACTATCGACAATAGCCAAAGTATGGAAGGAGCCCAACTGTCCATTGACTGATAAGTGGATAAAGAAAATGTGGTTATGGGAATGCAAGCTGGTGCAGCCACTCTGGAAAACAGTATGGAGGTTCCTCACAAAACTAAAAATATAACTATCCTATGACCCAGCAATTGTACTACTAGCTATTTATCCAAGGGATACAGGTGTGCTGTTTCGAAGGGACACATGCACCCCAGTGTTTATAGCAGCACTATCAACAATAGCCAAAGTATGGAAAGACCCCAAATGTCCATGGATGGATGAATGGATAAAGAAGATGTGGTATATATATATAATGGAGTTTTACTCGGCAATCAAAAAGAATGAAATCTTGCCATTTGAAACTATGTGGATGGAACTGGAGGGTATTATGCTAAGTGAAATGAGAGAAAAACAAACATATGACTTCACTCATATGAGGACTTTAAGAGACAAAACAGATGAACATAAGGGAAGGGAAACAAAAATAATATAAAAACAAGGAGGGGGACAAAACAGAAGAGACTCATAAATATGGAGAACAAACTGAGGGTTACTGGAGGGATTGTGGGGGGGGTGGGCTAAATGAGTAAGGGGCACTAAGGATTCTACTCCTGAAATCATTGTTGCACTATATGCTAACTAATTTGGATATAAACTTTAAAAAATAAAAAATAAAATTTAAAAAAATGAAGGGAAATACTCTGTACCAGAAGGAAGGAGAAAAAAAAAAAAAAAGAAAATGTGGTATAGATATACAATGGAATATTACTCGATGATCGTAAAGAATGAAATGTTACCATTGCAACAACATTGATGGAACTAGAATGTGTTCTGCCAAGCAAAGTCAGTCAGTCAAAGATAAATATCCTATGATTTCACTCATATGTGGAATTTAAGATACAGAACAGATGAACATAGTGGAAGGGAGGGAAAAATAAGATAAAAACAGAGAGAGAAGTAAACCATAAGAGACCCTTAATTACAGTGAACAAACTGAGGGTCACTGAATAGGTGTCAGGTGGGAGGATGGGCTACCTGGGTGATGGGCATTAAGAAGGGCACTTGTTGGGATGAGCACTGGGTGTTATATAAAAGTGATGGATCACCAAATTCTACTCCTGAAACCAATATTACACTATATGTTAACTAACTTATATTTAAATAAAATTAAGAAACAAACAAAAATAAATAAAAGCAAACACAAAAAAACCTGAGCTAGTATCAGCCTCAATTAGGAAAAACTGACAGCTTTTCATCTATAGTCAGGAACAAGAAAGGGATGTCCACTCTCACCACTGTTATTTAACACAGTACTAGAAGTCCTAGCCACAGCAATCAGACAACACCAATAGATAAAAGGCATCCAAATTGGCAAGGAAGAATTCAAGCTTTCATTATTTCAGATGACATGATTCTCTATATAGAAAACCTGGAAGACTTTACCAACAAGTGCTAGAACTGATAAACAAATTCAGTAAAATCTCAGGATACAAAGTCAACATACAGAAATCCATTGCATTTCTATACACCAATAATGAAGAAGCATAAAAAGAAATTTAAAAATCAGTCCGATTTACAATTGCATCAAAAACCATACGATACATAGGAATATACCTACCAAGAGGTGAAACCTATATTATGAAAACTATAGAACACTGATGAAAGAAATTGAAGAAAACACAAAGAAATGGAAAAAGATTCCATGCTCATGGATTGGAAGAAAATTGTTAAAATACCTATATTTCCCAAAGTAACCTACACATTTAATGCAATCCCTATCAAAATACCAACAACATTTTTCACAGAGCTAGAACAAACAATTCTAAACTTTGTATGGAACCAAAGAAGAGCCTGAATAGTCAAAGAAACATTGAACAAGAAAAGCAAAGCTGGAGGGATCAAATTCTGGACCTCAAGTTCTATTACAAAGCTCTAGTTATCAAAACAGTATGGTACTGGCACAAAAACAGTCACATATATCAATAGACCAGAATAAAAAACCCAACAATAAACCCACAACTCTATGGTCATTTAATCTCTGACAGAGCAGTAAATATTATCCAATGGGCAAGAGACAGTCTCTTCAAAAAATGATATTGGCAAAAATAGGGGCACCTGGTGACTCAGTAGGTTAAACTTCTGACTTTGACTCAGGTCATGGTCTCATGGTTCATGAGTTCAAGCCCCACATAAGGCTCTGTGCTGAAAGCTCAGAGCCTGGAGCCTGCTTCGGATTCTGTGTCTCCCTCTCTCTCTGCCCCTCCACTGCTCATGCTCTCTCAAAAAAATGAATAAACATTAAAAAAATACAGTTTAAATAAATAAATCCATCCATCCATCCACTTTTTCTGGTTCAGCATCAGGATGAAAAAGCCACAAAGCAAGCCTATCTTTTTACCCTAAAAGTTGAGAGTATTGAATAGCATGACTCCAGTTACCTTATTAACAGAATCTCTTTTCTCTACCTTATTAAGAACGCTACTGTTGCCTGCATCTGAGTACACTTCCCATTATATGGTCCTATCTTTTTCCTATCTTTTAAAATAACCTATACTATCATCAAGAAATGGTATAGGGAGGGCCCCCCCCCCCCGGGGGGGTTCAGTCGGTTAAGCTTCTGACTTTGGCTCAGGTCATGATCTCATAGTTCACAAGTTCGAACCCCGCGTCAGGCTCTGTGCTGACAGCTCAGAGCCTGGAGCCTGCTTCAGATTCTGTGTCTCCCACTCTCTCTGCCCCTCCCCACTCTGTTTCTCTCTCAAAAATAAATAAACATTAAAAAAAAAGAAAAGAAAAGAAACGGTATAGGGAAAGACATCCTACCATCTTACAGTAGCATCAAAATCCCATATCATTAAAAATTTTAATAAATGCATATGCAAATTTTGAGATGCAGAGTTGTAAACCATTTACTTCACTACTTATTTTAATTCTTTTTTCATTTCTTTAGTATTTATATCATCATTTGATGTGACAACGACAGATGGAAATGTGTGTTAAATTCTGCCACTAAGACTGGTTTTGTCTACTTCTTGAATTTTTACTACCTTTGGTTTAATATATTTCATATATTTAATGACTCAACGTTCATGGTTATGATATTTTACTGTGGTTATTTAATATTTTGTCAATATTTTTAAAAATCTTTCTTCCAAATTATGACTTTCCTATAGTGTTTTCTGATATTAATATTGACTACCCACTATCTTTCTCTTGGCATTTGCCTGGCCTATCTTCCATTCATTTCTTTGTCTGTTTAGCCTTTCAATTTCCAAGGGAACTAAATAGTTTTAATAGTGCCCACACAGTCTCTGCAAATATTTGCAAATTCAAATAGTGAACTAAAACAGGTCTCCTTTTTTGAGGATGAGCACATGGAGAAAAATACCTTTTTATTGGACTGGGAATCCAGTTGAACATAAAGGGCAAAATAGTGCTGATTCTAAGTGCAGGGAGCTCTCCACTTTGCTGAGGGCAGTCCTTGAAATCGTGGGCATTTCATAATTAGGTGATCTTGGGCGGGTTCCTCAACCTTTCTGTCTCTCGGGTCTACCTCCTCTGAGAAATAAGGAAGATGACAATATATACTTTCTAGGATAGATGTAAGAGTTAAGTATGTTAATCCACGTAAAATGCTTACAATACCAAGCACATTGTCAGTATTCAAAGGACGCGAATAGTATCACGATTCCTATTGTTACTCCTGTCACAGGATTTGTTCCATCTGTTTCCTACTTTTCTCTCTGGAGCGTGCTGTTAACGTTTAGGGGTCCATAACAGGTTCGAGCTTATGAAACCAGACTTGCCATTTTTTTCTTAACTCAGCAGAAAATGTTGTGTTTGACATGGTGAAATTTTTTCACAATATCAAAGGTCCCCTCAAACCTCCTTTCCCAAGGCAAATCCTAAACTCAGCTTCTTAATGTTTGTTTATTTCTGAGAGAGACAGAGCGTGAGTGGGGAAGAGGCAGAGAAAGAGAGACACACAGAATCTGAAGCAGGCTCCAGGATCCGAGCTGTCAGCACAGAGCCCAACACGGGGTTCGAACTCAGAAACCAGGAGATCATGACCTAAGCCAAAGTCAGACACTTAACCAAATGAGCTACCCAGGCACCCCATGTATTCAGCTTCTTATGCTACTTTTCTGAATTATTGTCTAAGTCTTTAAAAACAAAGAAAAAAGGGAGAAAAACCAAAATGGTACTGTTCTGCCTGCACACAATACTCTGCACTTAATAATACCTCTTGTATATGGTACAGACTTTCCCCTATTTAAAGTATTCCCTGGCTTATCATTTTATTTTCAAAAATAAAAGTCACAATGAGTATCTTTGTACATATGGATATATTTTCTAAAGGGTAAGTTTTTAGAAGTAGAATTCTAGGCCAAGAGCATGAGCACTTTTAATTTTGGTAAATATGCCAAATTGTCCTCTGTGGAGGTCATATCAACCCACATTCCCAATAGAGTTGGAGGGCAGAAAGCTCACTTACTCTCCAAGTGTACTAGCAAACCTTTTCATCTCTGCCAGTCTGGTAGCTGGAAACAGTATTTCATTACAGTTGTGATTTACCTGTGTTTCATTCAGAATGAGACTGGGTGTGTCTGCCTCTGTCATGGTCATCGTCTAACATTTGGGCTGATGAGACAGTGAGTGATGCGGCATCAGTCTTTGCAGAGCAGCAGGCTTTGAAAGTCTACGGTGGTCAGCCTGAACCTCATTACAGATATTTTAAAAAGCAAAACTGCAGGTTTCTTTAGCCTAATATTTTTGTTTCTTTTATTTCATACTTTTGTACCAATTCAATAACATTTCTAAATTGCAGTGGCCGCAGAAGTTCTCAGGGAGTCTTTTACACTTCTATTAATTTTCTTTTCTGTGAAATTATACTAAGAAAATATAAAGAAGGAAATTCTTTTCTGCTTGCCTACAGCAATTTAAAGGCCAATGATGAATGGTTAGCTGGGAGAGCAAGGCTCCCAAAGCAAGGGAAATAGGGTGATTAGGTTTTGTATTTTAAGTGAGGAATATGTACTTGGAATACATAAGCAAGAAGATACCCGTTTGTGCAAAAGAAAGAGGAACACAAAATTAATCCATTAATTACAAAAGAATCAAGCATAAAAATACAACTTTTCCCAAAGAATAAAAATTTCTTCGTAGAAAAATGCTTTTTTTATCCTGCTCTAGACTAAGGATAAATGAACAGATGTGTTTAGACAAAGGACAATGTATTTTCAGTGTGAAAAACTGAATCATGTAATGCCAACAAATCAGAATATGGTTGGGGTGCCTGAGTGGCTCAGTCAGTTAAGCATCCGGCTCTTGATCTCAGTTCAGATCATGATTTCATGGTTCATGGGTTCCAACCCCGTGTTGGGCTCTGTGCTCAGCTTGGGATTGTCTCTCTCCCTCTCTCTGTGTCCCTCGCTTGCTCGTGTGTGTGTGTGTGTGTGTGTGTGTGTGTGTGTGTGTGTGCGCGCGCACACGCATACTCTCAAAATAAATAAGCTTAAAAAATATTTAAAAAGAATATGGTTATTCACGTGAATCATTTCTTAGTGAGGTCATTACCCCTAAATGAATTGATGTTTATGAGTGGATATTCATAATCTAAACCTCACCTAGATTTTCTAAAATCCCTGTTGCCGTACATAATTGCTCAGCTACAGAATCCTCAATGACAGTACCTGAATCATTGAGTTGTGTTGGACAATTTTATTGCTACATCAAACTGGTCAACTGGTCAACTGCCCAAATATTTTCTGTCTCCTATAGTCACATTCATTTTTCTATTGATCAGATTCTGGTTTAATCTAATTTTTCCATAATGATTCATCTTAACCTTTTACTGGAATTTCTATAGAAATTAAGAAGAATTAAACACTTGAGAACATGCATCTGAAAACTGCATTGCTGGATAAATGTTATCAGTAAAGAGAGTTAATAGTTCATCAAGTTATTGTTTTGACTACCATATCTATATATGATAAAAATTGTTTAAAATGTTGTACAATATCAAATCTAGTAACAGAATAAATTAATCAATGAATAGAACAGAATTGGGCCAGGAGAGAAGGGCCAGTTTCTTTAACAAACCTCAAGACAGCTTTCCCTTCTCACTTTAACAGTTTTGACTCAACACGATTTTACCAATAATTACTCATCCTCTTACCCAAAGAAGTAATAATAAACACTGGTGTAGAAAATATTTGAGGTATCTTTCCGGTACCTTCTGGAAATACCCTTTCTCCTTCATACAGTCAGATGTCTTAAGAAGAGACACCTCACAGGGCGTCTGACAGTCAGTTAAGCATCTGACTCTTGGTTTCGGGTGAAATAAAGATGTCAAAGTCATGAGATTGAGCCCCACATGAGGCTCTGCTTTGGGCTTGAAACTTGCTTGGGATTCTCTCTTTCTCCCTCTCTCTCTCTGCTCCTACCTTACTTGTGTGTGCATGAGTGCATGTGCATGCATGCTCTCCCTCTCTCAAAATAAGTGAAAAAGGAAGAAGAAGAAAAAGAAGAAGAAGAAGAAGAAGAAGAAGAAGAAGAAAAAGAAGAAGAAAAGAAAGAAAGAAAGAAAGAAAGAAAGAAAGAAAGAAAGAAAGAAAGAAAGAAAGAAAGAAAGAAAGAAAGAAAGAAGGCAGCACCTCATTCAACCAAACCCTCCCTAAGCCCTGGCCACAAAGAGGAGTACCTGACTCAAGCTGGTTTCAGGTTTGGAACTAAAGAAATCATTAAGCAGTCTCACCAAGAGTTTGAATTTGTGAGAAGTAAAGCTAGGGAGTTATCAATGGCAACAGAAGAATAGAGGCAAAACCAGAAAGACAATCACTTGTGACAAATGTCAAAAGGTAAAGGAACATACACTTGACTACTTTCAGATGGATGGGTCAGGGAAGACTTGGAGAAGTGGCATTCGAACTGGGTCTTAACACATGGATAAGAATTGAACATTCATTCTTTATGTGTGCCAGAAGGGGCTTTAGTGCAATTTTGGAAGTTTCTCTGTTGTTTTCCCTTCTGGAGACCCTCACTTCTAAATCACAAGCCAGTTATTTGGATATATACATAAGTATGTGAGTATGTATGCATACATATACCCACATATAAAAATTTAAGAATAAAGTTATATGAGTAGGGATGTTAAGTGCAGCTTTATTCTCATTAGTAAAAAGAAACATGAATATTTCTGTTATATATATATATATATATATATATATGCACAGTTAATAATGACAACACATTATGACATAGAATGGCAAACAGATCTGTAAAAATTGTATTCCAGATACCTATGTATCTTTTGAAAAATTTTTATGCCGTGTATTTATTTCAATTTTTATTTTTGTCAAAGTTATACATGAACACAGTTCAGAATTAATAGCTCTTGTTTTTAAAAAAACAGCATGCCTCTGACCTCCCATATGCCACTGCTTCCTGATTTCTAGAGGCAACCACTTCTGAATCCTTTAACAATTTTTTATTAATTTTTATTTTTCTGAGTAATTTACTTTAATTGCTTCTTCTTGACCTTTGAGTTTTAGACACTATTGACTTCCCACTGTGAAGATGAGGCTCCCGCCCATGCATTCATATTTCCCATTTCCTATTAAGATAACAAAACATAATTTTTATTAAATCAATGTTCATTTTCAGCCATGGTGGACTATTCACTATATGATCATTTTGTGTTTTCTATACAACAGAAACTCTTCCCTCCAAATTACTTTATTTCTTTGTTTCTTTATTTTTGGTGTATGCTTTTCACATTGGAGGCTTTTTCAAATGCCCGGTGATCCCCTACAGTCTGCTCCCACTTATGACTCAGCCAAAACACTGTTGATTAGAAAGTCTACCTGTGGTGGACAGAGATGGTTGTTGAATGTGTATTCTTTTTAGGGTTGTCTGCCTAAATTAATCCACTGGAGGTAGTCAGCATCTTTACTTAGAGGATCAATCATTCCTCAGAGACAGTTTCTTCAATTCTTGCTTGTGGATATAATCCTAACAGGCAAGCTGGGAGAGTCAACATAGATACATCAATCTTTACTTGATTCCCCTGCTTCTCTGTCTCTGCAGGACAGAGACCTTCCAGAGAGGACAAACCTGCCAGCATCGGAGGAAAGCAGTGGCCGATTGAGCAGAGGAGAGGAGCAAACTGGGTGACTGGCTTTCTGGAAAGACTTTCAACCAAAATTCTTGTTTTCAACCCACTTTTGTCTCCACTTCCAGCACTTTCTAGCATCAGCAATTCGGGAGCCCTTTGCAGGTCTCATGGTATAAATCAGTTGGCTTCTTTGCTTTCTCCACTGTGTAATTAGGATTCAGCATTCTGGGATCTGCTAAGTCAGTTTTAATTCTTCCATCTGTTCTTTGGCTTCCAATGTTTCATTACTGACATTTCCTCTTCTCTTTGTCCTTAGGTATCTATCATCTTTAAAAATACCTGTACTGTCATTTTATTGAATTTTCAGGAGGGAGCAGAGGCTACTGCCTATTCAACTCACTGTGCTTAACTTCCCAATTTGCATTTTATACTAGACTTTTATTTTTTAAAGACTTCAAAAATTAGGCCTCAAGTAGCAATGTCTGCTTATTTATTGTAAACCCCAAACACTAGATTTTCTAGCAACAAACTTGGAGTCAGTTCTTTTTTTTCCCCCCTCCAACTGTATGTAAGGGGATAGCAGGCAGTACACATATGTTTTAAAATCATTTGATATGATATTTAACTCAGCCTTGGTCCTGGAACCTGGGTAAACAGAGTTTAAAATGTGCACTCTGACAAATATTGAGTATTTGTATCCTAACTTTTGGAAACAGTGTACTGAAAGTTTTCTTTCTGTTTTGGAGTAAACAAAAGGGTCCCAAAAATGAAACAAAAACTTGAACATCTGTGAGACCTGAACATCTAAGTCTGAGATACTTAAATTATTGAATACCTGCGACCTTATCCCCATAAATTATTGTTAAGAAATTTAAATTTCAGGAACAAGTGAAGGCACTTTTCCCTACACCTAAGAAGTGTGCCATCTATCTTAATACTGAAACTTTTTTCAAACATGTTAATTTGAGGAAATTCTAGAACAAGTTTTGAAATCTTATTTGACAAGAATTCCTATACTTGTTTTTATCTCAACCAAAGGATATACTCAGTGGTCCACGAATATTTACCAGACTTTAATATTTCACTAAATGTCTCAGACATCTAAGAAGTAGCTTACCCACAGTATAGTTATCCATGCCGTCCAAGCAGAGACCTCTTACTAACTAGGTCATCAAAACACAGTGAGGGCTAGAGAGAACAGCCTCTCTTCAGCTTATGGAAGAGCATATGAGGAAGATTCATCTCAGGAGAGGAGGGTGATCAAATCCAGGGATTTTTGCAGCAGCTCCCATTGATAAATACTAGGTTATATTGACTATGTGCACCACAATAAACCACCATTTATAACCAGTTCAAGTCAACACTGATAGAGGTGAAAAAAAAATTTCTACAAAACATTTTCACTTGCCAAGGTTAAGATAAACAACTATTCTTCAAAATCGTCTCAACAAAAACAGAGGCTATGTGCCTGAATCTTCTGGGCTACATCCATCCTTCAAAAACTATTCCCCTTATCATTTTAGGGCACACAAAAACCTCTTGGGAAGAAAATGGTTAGTTTAATTGGAGTCAGAGCCTATGGCCATCTTGATATCTTAAGTAACTGACTGGTGCCAAATTCCCCAAGCTATTCTCAGTGTCATTATAGGACTGTGGTTCTGGAATCAGAGATTTGGATTAAAACCTGGACCTGCCACCAATAAGCTGTGTATTTGGGGGGAAGTCAGGTAAACTCTTCTATATAAAATGGAAAGGAATCTTAGAATTCTTTTGATTGTTCATGTCAAAAACCCTACTTAAGGTGGCTTAACTAAAAACAAAAAAAAAAATGCATTGGCTAGCATGATTTATTGGCTCTGCTTTCTTTTGGGTTGGCTTCATTTATGGGAAGATTCTTCCCATGGAGCAGCAAAAATGGGCCCTTATCATTCCAAGTATACAGATATCCCCAATACTAGAAAACCCAGATAAAAAGGCAAGGTGTCTCTCCCCACGAACCCCATGAATCTCCAACATGGATTCTGGATTTTTTGGGGGGTCGGTTTTCACCCATGGGATAATAATTTTGGCTACTGAGATTAGTTTTTAAAAATGGCAGATTTTATCTATGTTACATAGAAATGAAGGCACAATTACCTTCTGTACCATCACAATTACATGGAGGCGTAGTTCCAGAAAGAAAAAGACAAATGCAGTTTAAAAATTGTACAAGTCTACAACATGGCCTACCCATTCCTATTTTACAGAACCACTATGACAAATTCACAAGGTAACTTCAGCAAAGCAGTGGACAGAATGACTTTTGGCAATTATTTTTTAAAAACCTTACTTATATAGATAAGCTAATTGTATCCAGGTGTTTTACCCATTTCTTTGAAAGCTAGATATGTGCCTTGTGCTCAGTAGTCTCCCGTAAGCATCTAATCAGATGCTGTTTAATTTCTAAGCATGCTAAACATGATTAGTTAAAGACAGAACCTTCAAACAAGCTTCTTGCTTCAAAAACAAAGTCTGAAAACCTTAGCAAAGTACAGTTTGCAACCAATATTAAAAGTCACACACTGCCAAAAACCAGAAAATTGCCCCACAGTCAACTTTAACCTCCACCTGAACTGGCTGACACAGAGGCCATAAACAGCCATAGAAATCATTGCAAATTTGGTATGTTATAAAAATTCTGAATGCAGTCCTGAAAGTGAGATCTAGATGTTAAAAACTGTATGTTCTTGCTCTTTCAGCATGTATCTTAAAACCCAAAAATTAGAGACAGTGATAATTTTTTTCTAAGGTCACCATTACAACTGCAAGGGTGGTTTGTGTACACACTACTTTAACCCTTTCGGGGTCCTCCCTCTGCTACTTATAAGATGATGTTTATCAGGTAGCCAGACAACTGTGTGTGATATAATTTATGGGTGAACTTAAATCCTTATTTGTCTCCTACAAGAAGAGTATGGTTAGTTAGATAGTAACTAACTTAAGATAGGGTTCTTATATACTGCAATTCTTTGGGATTTCTGATGCAAATATAATGAGAACAGAGACTCAGAGGTGGGAAATTATACCAAGTGAATGCTTAGTAGTACAGTTTGCGCAGAAAAGAGAACACAGGGGCGCCTGGGTGGCGCAGTCGGTTAAGCGTCCGACTTCAGCCAGGTCACGATCTCGCGGTCCGTGAGTTCGAGCCCCGCATCAGGCTCTGAGCTGATGGCTCAGAGCCTGGAGCCTGTTTCCGATTCTGTGTCTCCCTCTCTCTCTGCCCCTCCCCCGTTCATGCTCTGCCTCTCTCTATCCCAAAAATAAATAAACGTTGAAAAAAAAAAAAATTAGAAAAGAGAACACAAAGAAGAAGCTATGGGAAATAGTCATGACACATTTTAAAGAATATCTGATGAAAGCAGTTTACAGAAAATTGGATTCTAATATTTCTGCTTATAGATGAATCAATAAAAATTATTTTAAAGAGAGGATTCTATAGACCTTTACAACTCCGGAGTGGCTCTAACTCAATGCTCCTTTCAATATACAAAAAAGTCAAAATTATTTCACATTTGAGAAGAAAAAGAGCTCTCTCTTACACCCACTGGATCATTTTCTGGTCAAGCTCTCCTACTTTTTTTTTTTTTTTTTGGTTGTTGTTGTTGTTTGTTTGTTTGTTTTTGCGGGAGAGTAAGTACTACAAATTATGTGAGCTGCTTTTTAGAGCATGAATTCCACGTATTAAACTTTTTTGATTTCGTGCTGAAACTAAAGTAGTGTGGCTTTTTTATTAGGCAGTTGCTTTGATTGTACTGGTTTACTTACTGCCCACTGCCAACCTTATTTCCAAAAGCTGGAGAGGAACCTGCTGTTAGCCTAATTGTCAACACACACCCTGGAGGAGGAAGGGGGATCATTTCCCAGGACAAAGACACCACACAATCTTTCTGGGAAAAGTCTTTCCATTAGTTTTCTTGGCCCCCAACTTGACCATGTGTTACTTTTAGCCTTGGAAATTTCTTCAAGCTTTATGGATTGTCACAGAGAAACCTTCTTATAGGAGAGCCCTGAGTGCTCAGTTTAAATCTGGCAATGTTGCATGTGGCTATACAATGAGGAAATTTGTTTTGTTAATTTCCAGAGACTGACTTCTTTGTGCATGATGGTATTACTTACCAACAATAACTAAAGGTATGGAACTCTAAAAACCCCAAGAATGGAATCAAATAATGATAGATCAAAACCTACATTGGCATTTGAGTGAGGAAAAACACTAAGTACATGTATCACCAAGAAAAATCCAATCCCTATTCTGTAGGTAGCTATTTTGAATGATAACTTTTAGAATTAGTCACCATTTGTGGAGAGAAGGGAGGTGAAAATTTTTATAATAGATGATATCATCTCCAGATAGCATCAGTAAACTGGTATGCTGTTCCTTACTATTAACAGTGGAAAATACAAATAAACACCTTCCCCTCAAGTAGTTTACAATCTAAAATTAGAGATAAAAGATATTAAAGAGATATAGTAACAAAGCATCATAAAACTGACAATCAAAATTGTCATAAAAACATCATTGAGTTGAAAAGGCAGCATATATAATTTCATGTTGAGAGAGTCTCATGAAAGGGTGAAATTTTAACTTGGACCTTTAGGAAAAGGTAAGATTTTGATAGAGAAATGTGTTGAAAATCTCTTTGTAGGGAGAACAGAGTGAGCAAAGACATGGAGGAAAAACAATGTTAAAGGAATTGGATTGGAATTGAAGCTTTGTGTGAGAAAAGTAGATTAGCTCCAAAGGTATATAAAGGGTAAATTGTGTGAGCCCTCAGATGCAGTATAAAGGGATTTAGTCCCAAAGGCAAGGGAGATTAACCTTAAAGAAGATTGATGTATGCAGGGTGAGCTGGACCAGGGAGAGGCTAAAAACGCTTTGAGCATAAGCTAATCTTTGTGTGGCCTTTCAAATTCGGTGCAAGTGATCTCGAAGCGGATGGAGCCAGCGTGGTATCAGTGGGAATGGAAAGGAAAGGATGGATTCAGGAGATACAGCAAAGGAATGCCTGATTAGAGGAAAGGCTATCAGACTTTCTGCGTCTGGGTGACTAGAGAAGTGTGATACAGTAGCAAAAATGTGACATCAAAGGGATGGTTTGTGTAGGGGGAAAAAGAATGGGTTTGGTTTTAAAAACGAGTTTTAGTACTGATGTCCAATGAGGAGTTCTGAAACCATAACTGGAGAAATAAATTTAGTACCTTTATAAATAAGCGAAGCCACAACTGTAAAAGGAGACCCCAAAAGGGATGAGTAGAAGGAAGAAGAATGAACCCCAGGAATAGCCAAGCTTCAGGATAACAAGTTAAGGAAGAAGAGGCAACAATGAAGAAAAAAAATTAGGTGGACAAGACATGTACAGGGGGATAAGGAACCGAACATTGAGCAGCAATAGAACAAAACAAGGGCCGGGGGACATGGGCACGGATTCCAGGAGGGCAGAGCTCTCCTTTGGATCCCCGTGTCCTCAGAACACACAACCATTCTCTGCTCTCCACTATGTGCACTTCCAGATGGCCCTGCAGAGTCATCTATGCCAGGATCCAGGTGGGCTAATTCATTCAAGGGAGTATTTTAGTCTCACTCGGATGCCCAAATAAAGCCACCATTTCCCATGAGCCTTATCTATAGTAGTACTAACATTTTCATCTCTCACTGAGAAGGAAAAAAGGGAAGTCTTAAGGCAAGAGACGGGGAGAAAGGAGAAAATGTTACATAAAGATGCTATAGAAAAATTAAGAAGTATGAGGGTTGTCGGCTGAAAAAAAGGATTAGAAAAAGTCTTCTGAGAAGGCATCTGAGGAAGAGAAACACCTTATTTTTTAAGGAAAGCTGTTTTAGTAGTCAAAAAGTTTGCTGCCTTCACTATTCACAAAGAGAAAAAATTTGAGAATTTCCTATAGCTCAGTATACTGAATTGAACTTGGCAGAGTTCATTAACTGTAATGGTGCCCTCAAAATTACATCCCAAAATATGAATCCATAATCAAAAGTGTTCCATAGTTTTTGTAGCATTGATTTTGCATAAGTGAAAATTAATAGAATATTCACCAGTGAACAAAAAGTTTTCTCTTTATTAATTTGGAAGGGCTACAATGACTTGAGTAGCCAAAGTTCTGTGCAGTGAAAGCAAATAAACACCAACAGCTTCCTAATTGAACAGGCACACTATTGTGTTTTGAAATATTCAGTGAAAAATTTTCAGGCTTGGAAGTGAGCTGCTCAGGGTCTCTTTCCTCCATATGTCCTGTAACAATTAAAACCTCAATACTACTTTGAGGAACATTTAACACCAGTTTCCTGCTTTCTTCAAATAATAAATGTGGCTGCTAAATCAACTGTAGACTCATAAAGCTAAAAGAAATCTCAGGATCATCAAGTCCTAGAAGAAGCATAAAGGGTATTACCTAAGCAGCTTAATCAGAGATGTATATTTCTATACTTGTGAAAAGAACTTCACATTTTCAATTTCTATTGGCTAACGAGTCAGTGATTACTATGTAGATTCATTCCTACCTTTTCCCTAGTAACCAATCTGTGCTTACAATAAAGGGATTGAGGTTTTCTAAAACATATTTTTAAATATTAAATACACGCATTAATATATGCATAAGCCAGCAAGTATAGTTACGTCAGTCAAAATTAGTTTGGGCTGTAACAACTGAATCCCAAAAGAATAGTACCTTACACAAGCATTCTATTTTTCTCATATAAAACTCTAAGGAAGGGCAGTGTGGATGATTAGGGCCACTCTGCTCCCAGCCTTCTTCCAACTTTTGTTTCCCTTTGTAAGGTCTCAATCGGCAAGATTTCCCCATGGTCCAAAATGGCTACCTCTAATTACATTTACCCAAATAAATGTGGTCTTTCATATTGTGTATTATAAATAGCTCTGTAATGAATTCATTTACACAGAAACCTTTGTTTATATCTCCCATTTACCTTGAGTGAATTCCTAGTGCCAAAATAATCATTCAGAAAGGGTATAACAAATGATAACTTCACCATCAGCCTATAATAGTACCCTTTTTACCAACACATGCCCTTGACAAAACGGAGTATATCATTTCCTCAATTATTTGACAGGTGAAAATGTTTTCTGGTAATTTTAATTTGTACTTATTTGGTCATAAATGCCCTTGAACAACTTTTGTGAATACTAACTACTCACACTTATTTCTCTTGCAAATTGTCCTGATACCATGGTAATTTGTTTGAAGCTGGAATAAGAAGACTGTATGAAAACATTTTGCATATTATAAGATGCTTTATAAATAGGAGATGTTTTTAGAGTCTGATTAATAGTAAGAATGTCTTCCCTTTCTTCTTTCGGGATTATCATTCAGATCAAGTAAATATTATATGTGACAATGCTAAACATAGTTTATATGTAGAATGCACTTGGATATATGTAAAATTTCTTTAGTTTGTTGATGAATTGGCACCCATGCAAAAGGTAGGAAAGGAACATGTGCAGTTTTTCCCATGGTCATCACTTTACTCATGACCTATCTGCACAGGAGCATGGAGCATAGTCCAGGAGCATGGAAAAAGTATGTTTTCTAGAAAGTTCCTTCCAAAATCTACATCAACAGTAGGGAAATCAGGTTTATGGGGGCAAAAAAAAAAAAAAAACACAGTAAGATTTGAAAAAGAAACGGGGCTACTTTTGACACTTCTAAAAGGAATTGTCACTAGGAGTTTTGAAACTAACCTCACCTTTCTTCTACGAGCAAACAGAAGGAGCAATGATGCAGGAATTACCTTAATATCCCCCCTTCTCATTAAGTTACCTAAATCCACACACAGCATTGTTTGCTTGCCTTAGTATCAGAGATGATGCTGTATACATTCCCCATGCAAGCTCATTTCTGGCCAAGGCTGTAACTAATATGTGTATTTTCATCTCTCAAATACAAACTTCCAGTTACATCTCGCTATAGACCAGTTAACCCATATTTACCAAAAACTAAATTCATCTATATATTTTTGCATTTGGTGTCCCTTAAGCAAACACATTACTAACACTTTGCTAAAATCAAAATATCTTTTCTGTGAGTGACAATAAGCATTGCAAATGCATATAATTTATGTTAATAGGATATGCAGATTTGGAACACAAAGAAAAAGAATGATGGCAATATTATCCTCCTCTACCTTATTTATAAATTTTTATATATTCTGATTATACTGCTTATTTCAAAGCAGAATACGATTTTATCAGAATTTAATCTATTCGACTTATGCTATTATTATTTTTATGCATGTTTTATTAGTTGACTTGTCATGGTTGCTGGTTATTTTTGGGAGTTTGGTAAGATATTAATGCAAAAGAAATTAAAGGAAAAAATGCATTTACTAAATAATCCTAATATTTAAAATGCTTCACAGGAAATGAAAGGAGTATTTCCAAAAATGAATACTGTTTAATAAATCATAATTATCTTTTTCTGGAGAAGAGTCAAACTTAACTAAGCCTTGGCTACTGAAAATTCTATGTCTCTGTCAAGGAGCAATGAAATGTTTCCTAAATGGCTTTGGAACTAGAGTGCAGGGCACAATACCTACATGAAGGGTGGTTCTTTATACGGTTGGGAAAAATAAGCATAATGATTCAAGTGCCATCTATAGGAAATGTTCAAGTATGTTAAGAAAGCTTGCAGAGTTGATTGATAAGTAATCTTTAGATAATAAATCTCTTATGCAAAATGAGCTAAGTCTTTGGGCCTTAATTCTGAAATGAGTAAGAATTTCTCATGCAAGGCAAACCCTGGACTTTAGTTTCCACCTCCCCTATTAGTGCTGGCTTTGTCTTTAGATCGTCTCTGCTCTGGGTGCATCAAGGTGACTGAGTGTGGCTCAATGTCTGATGCATTAGTTGCAATCTTTTCACTCTGATGATGTGTTATGAGCGCTGCTGCTAGCAGCTGTGATTGTTGTTTGTAATTATCTCTATTTTCCTGATAGGCGGTCTCTTGCTCCTACAGCTCTGAAGCAATCATCTGCAATGTTGACTTCTCAAAGCAGTAATACTCAGGACAGAATTGCCTCCCACTTTATTTGTCTACAAATGTCAAACGTGTATTGCCTGAAGCTGCTGTCATGCACTATGTGAAATGGAGAGGGTCAGTTATTGCCTAAAAATTTAAATAAAATAAACATTGGACATTAAACTGAGGAAGACGAAGGCCAGGATGACAAGTTTTATCTGGACTGAACATGTGGATTGGTAATGGCTGCCTGTGCTGAAGACGGTGAATCTGTATTTAATCCTAGCAGAAAGCTGTTAATTATTCATTAGCAATGTCTACCCTCAGTGCATGGGTCGTGATTCAGATCTGTTCATTTGGGCCAAGGGATTCTAGACAAATCTGATTGTCATCAAGAGTTGTTATATAATCTGTGAAGTAAATTGCTTTTAAAATCCATCAGTAAGCAGTATAATATATACAGGTATGGGTTAACTTTAATACTCAAGGCAAGGGCATCCAGTTAGCATTTGAAATAGATTAAAGAGGAATCCACACTCAGAAAGTGCACTTAGGCATTTCAAATATTTTATCAAAATCTTTACAAGAAATTTTGTTAATCACAAAGAAACTCAGCAGTAAATTTTCATTGCTAAAATGAATGATTTCTGAAATATATGATTGGCTAAATGCGAGATTAATGAAGATGGCATAAAAATTCAACAAACCCAAATTGGCAATCACTTGATATTCAAGACTCCAAAGGCCTTGGGCCACTCCATTTCAGGAACAACTCTGTCATTTGACCCCAGTAACCAGTGGCTGACATGGCCATCAAAATATTGTAGCATTGGCCTCAGGTTAAATTTTTCATGTAAGCTACCTGTCAGAGTGGCTAAGGACAGAGAGATGGATGTTCCAGAGAAATCAAGAACAGATTTTATGCATATGTTTTTTCCTATTCATTAATAAAGGTTTATACATTAGGCAGAACTGGGGTTTAGGCTAAGACTTGCTTTCAACATCAAGTATCACCCGGTAACATCAAAGGTAGCCTCCCACATGTCTCTATTTATCTGATGTGACATTGTTGAGCCAAACTGGCTTCGACTGGTTCACAAAAGTGGTTACTCTTTTGTTTGAGATGGTTATCCCAGCTCCCTAGGTTTCTTTGTTCCTTTTTCTCAGATACATTTTATGTGTAATGCTTTGTTGAAAATTGTTTTCTCCACCATCCTTCTCTGCACTTCTTCCTTGCTATTTTTCTTATCCATAGCATTAAAGGAGGCATTTTAGTAGAATGTATGTTTCAAATGGAGTAATGACAAATTCTCTCCCAAGTTTAAACTCACAGAATTTATAGTTATCAAAGTCTGTAAGAGCCCTGATATGCTTAAGGCGTATGCACTCTTTTTTTGCAGGCTAAAAGACCAGTCATCTTCTATTTGTCAGGTATCTAAGCCACTTAAGGAAGAACAAAACACAGCATGGGTTCTAGGCCAAGGAGCTGGAAGACCAGTTTTGAGCCACTGCCAAGTCCAGAGCACCACTGGTCACACAAATGAAATGGCAGCTTCCCTTCTGTTTTGCCAGGAAGTCAAGAGCTTCACTGCCCGCAAAACAAAATTTCAAACATTTTACTTCATCAGTATGACCCAAGACATGTGTGAATTCTGCATTTAAATCTTCCACCTTTGACTATGAAAGAAGATATTATTTGTTGTTGGGTAATTATCTGTGATATCTTTATTTCCTCAGTCTCTATTTTATATTTATTGAGAGTCTCTGGTCTGAGAGGTCCAGTTCAAGTAATGACAAAGTAGTTGGTATCAGAGTAACTCTCCCACATAAAACAATTAAAACTTTGAAAAAAATTATTAAACTGGAGAAAAGAACTGCACTGAGGGATATCCACATTTACATGGCTTTTCCTCTATAGGAGAGTCTCACCAGCACACAGCAGCAAAGTAGAAACCAAGCAGAAAGCAGAAGGTTTTTGAGGAGGAGGTGTCACAGGACAAAGTTCAATTAAAGTTATGCCATTTTGTGCAATTATTAAGAAAATTGAAGGTATTTGTAAGTTTGTCATAGTAATTGGAAGTATTTACTATTCAGAAAGATGATTTTTTTATTTTGCACGACTGTACTTTTGCACAAGTGAAATATTTAAGAAGAATATTCAACATATAGTATATAATCTATAAATTCAGCTAAGTATATTTGAAGATGTCAATTAAGTTTCAAATGGTGCCAAATATTATTTCAAAAGTAATTTAAAATGATGGTTAAAAGTTGCTAGACTTACAAATTACAACAGTAAGATGTGTAAGCTAAAAAGAAGTTAAAGAATTACCAAGTCTTTGAATTCACATAACTTTAAAAAATAGTTCTAATTATTGGAACCATAAGTTAACCTTTGGGTAGTTATTCAATGAAAAAAGAAGAATCGTCAGAAATACTAAACATCTTACACTGTCAGAGACAGGAACAGAACTACTCCAACAAGGTGCCAATGGAAGTTCAAAGTTCAAGCAAATAGGCAAGACTGAGGATCTGAAGGAGCTGACAAGCCAGAGAGAAGAATGCAGCAAAACACCAAATATAGCAAAAACAGGAAGGATCTTGATGACTACCAAAGTCACCCTTTGTTCTAGCCAGGAAATGTGTGTGTTGGGGGGTGGGGGTGGAGGTATTAGATATAGATACTTAAAAAAAAAAAAAAAAAAAAAAAAGAACTGGGCAGTAGTCAGCCTTTTCTTCCTTTTTATGAAGCCAGAACCTATCTCATACTGCAGTCACTGAACTGTAGGAGAAAGTTACAGGCCACAGAGAAAACCTGCACCAGAGTAAATTGATGAACCCTACAGATCCATCATTATTTATTCTTAGAAATCAATTAATTCTATTCAATAGCAGAACCTTAACCAGAGTTTGGACAATAAGCTACTTTTCTTTACCATGTGATTTCTGGCTTCACTTTTTATTTTTAATGCTACCACATTTAGGAATATACACAAGAACCTAGCATAGTTATGTACTTGTTCGTTTTAAAACCCACTTTATATTTGGGAGAGTAAAATCTCTATTTATAACAACACAGATCACTAGACAACAGAGTCCTGCCTTAAATTATTTTCATCTCCACTATGAAATATATTTTCTTCCCATTTACATTTTTTCTCCAAGGCATATTAGAGTTTTCTCAGTATCATGGAAACTCATTGAAAATAGATACTGAGGGGCGCCTGGGTGGCTCAGAAGGTTAAGCGTCCGACTTCGGCTCAGGTCATGATCTCATGGTCCTTGAGTTCGAACCCCGCATCGGGCTCTGTGCTGATGGCCCGGAGCCTGGAGCCTGCTTCTGATTCTGTGTCTCCCTCTGTCTCTGCCCCTCCCCCATTCATGCTCTGTCTCTGTCTCAAAAATAAATAAACATTAAAAAAAAATTTAAAAAAAATAGATATTGACTTAACTTTTCTGATTGACTCACACTCCTAGGTACTGTTGGGTGTCCAAAAACGCTTTTGTTATTCAAGTAATTATGTTTATACAGACTCTACTGCATGTGCTGTCAAGTAAGTAGAGCTCATGGGCTAGAGACTCATTCAGCCCCCTCATTATTATTTTAAAAAATCTAATGGTATCAACCAGTTGTTCTGAAACATCTCCCTTCCCTGCACTCTTGGGATGTGTGCTAATTCCTATCAATAGCAGGGGATCGCTCTGGCTAAAGTAAGGGTAGGGACCAACAGGGATGGATTTTTAAAGAAGCTTAGATGAATTTTTACTATTACCCTTCACCAGAATTCCCCTGGAAATAACTTGTACAAATGGTAGGTTAGTGGTCGAGAATGATAAGCAATTTAAGTGGGTAATTTGCTTTTAGGAAAATAAAACTTTATAGAAGCACAGAACTATTATAATTTGCAAATAAATTGCTCCTACTGCATGGTAGGTAAGAGCTTGTACTCTTGAGCCAAATGATGGGTTCAACGATGCTACCACTTACTTAGTTCATGGTATTCAGTAAGTTCCTAAAACTCTTGTGCCTCCCATCTCCTCATTTTGCAACACAGGAAAAACAAAAATGTGAGTACCAGCTTAATAGCCTTGTGACACTTAAATGGGTTGATACTAGCAGAGAGGTTGAGACTGTGCCTGGCCAAAACAGAAGACGAACAAGCAGCAGTAGCAGAATTCAGCAAGTATAAGCTGTTATTGTTTTCATAGCGTTAAACAAATATGCAGCCCATCTGTAATTATTTTTTATGCTTGCAAGTACTAATATGCATTATTTTATAATACATATGTATTAATCTACTCAGGCTGCCATAACAAAATATCACAGATTGGGTGGGTTAAACAACAGAAATTTACCTTCTCACAGTTTTGGTATCACAAAGTCCAAGATGAAGGCCTCAGAGGTTGGGTTCTGGTGAAGGCTCTCTTCTTGGGCCTTTGTTCTGTGTGCGCACACACACAGGCAAAAAGGGGAAGACAGGGAGCAAAGGAGAGGGGGAAAGAAGGAGAGATAGAGACACATGGGGAGGAAAGGAAAAGAGGAAAGTGGGAGAGGGTAACAGGAGAAAGGGAGGAAACAAGGAGAGAAGGAAACAAGGAAAGGAGGGAGGGAGAGTGGGAGAGAACTCTTCCATCCTCTTCTTCTAAGGACACTAGTCCTATTCAATTAGGGCCCCTCCTTATGACTTCATTTAACCCTAATTGCCTCCTTATAGGCCCTGGCTTCAAATACAGTCACACATGGGGTTAAGGCTTCAAATTATGAATTTGGGGGTAGCAAAGGGTATACAATTCAGTCCTCAACAATTCAGTCCTTTACATATAATCCATGTATTTCACATTTTTTAGCCAATCTCACCAGAATATCCCTCCCCACTAATTAGCCCACATTACTTTAGCTGAATTACTCAATAGAAGAACAATTTAATGATGCTTTGTAAAATTAAATTCCTAATCGCAACCTTCCTATAAAACTGACATTTTCAGGTAGAACTGAATTAATCATACCTCTAATCCAATATTTGCCTGTATCCTACCTAAATACTTCATAAGGGAGGGCGGATTGGGCAGAGGAAGGGGTAGCAGCCCAAAGATGGTACCACAATAATTAAGTCACAATTATCTTCTGGAGCTTCCTCAAAATATACCTTTTTCACTAACCTCTCCAACTCTGCGAAGTATTATGTAGTTATCTTTAGATACTGTTCTAAGAACTCCCCAGATTTCTCCCATGACTTCCCTCTCTCCAGAAAATTATACAACAAATATTTCCCTGCCAGACCCATTGGCTGCCAGAGCCCATCAGCCTCCAATTCTCAGCGAATATCAAACACAGTTATTTAGAGTTTTCTAGCAATGAGCCAGATACCTTCTTATTCTCCAAGTCTATGAACCCAATTATTTTTCAGAAGAGATTTTTTTTTAAAGATTCAGATCGTGTCTGATATATTGATGCCATTTAGCTTTATAAATACTTTTAAAAAATAACTTCAACTTCCTTCATCTGGCAGTTGTTAGTTTTTCATCACTATTGTAAGGTCTTTTTGTTCCTGTTCAAATCACATTCAAGATGTGTAACTCTAGAAAAACAATTTATCTGAGAAGTGTACTGGCCCCGCTAACATATCAAAATCATAATGGTGCACAAAGAGCAGCAAAAGGGGGAAAATGCATGGAAATATGAATGTTGGCAGGGACCTGGAGAAGAAAGTAGGTACTGTTCACTACAGTAAGTTTCAGAGTTAACTTTGAAATAACAGACATAAATATAATAGTTTACATATAAAATCAGCAGAGCTGGCTTATACTGGTTCGTAAGAACAGGCTTATTAAAATTTTAGGAACTTTGTGGTAGTTTGAAATTGATCAACATCCAAGTATTTACACCACAAAAGTAAGCTAATTTTACACATTAGGACTTTTTCCCAAAGAGCTACTGGTTCCACATTTGCAAACGTATCACCCTAATATTCAGTGTAATTTATTTATGCACATCTATCACTTTAATTATGGGCAGGCGACTATGTAAATACCAGAATTCTTTCCCTTTTTCTCATCTATGCACTCCCAGTGAATCTATATAAAACTCTCTGATGATTTTTTTTTCAATGTTTATTTATTTTTGGGACAGAGAGAGACAGAGCATGAACGGGGGAGGGGCAGAGAGAGAGGGAGACACAGAATCAGAAACAGGCTCCAGGCTCTGAGCCATCAGCCCAGAGCCTGACGCGGGGCTTGAACTCCCGGACCGCGAGATCGTGACCTGGCTGAAGTCGGACGCTTAACCGACTGCGCCACCCAGGCGCCCCTCTGATGATTTTTAAAGGAAGAAAAACCGAAGTGAAAAGCATATTGACTTGGTAGAAATACTCTTATTCTCAAGTAGCAATATGTCTCTGTAGTCTTCTCACAAAGACTCATCTGCACACCATGGAATACCTGCATCTCAGAGTCTACATCTGTAGCTTCTTTATGGAAACAGACTTCTCAATGTTCACCTCTCTTACTGTACAGCACACAGTATGCTGTAAGTCATGGATTCTAAGTGCTAATAGACTTGGGATTACTCGGGGTCATTACAAAAACAGTCAGATTTTCCCATGTCACTCTCAGAGATACCAATGCTACAAACCTAGGGTACGATCTAGAGGCCAGACATTTCACAGTATCCCCAGTGCTTGTGCTCCAAGTGATCCTCAGCCTGCACCTATGAAACACTGCCATAAGGTGGTGTAGAAGGTGGTGGCAGAGTGTCTGCAGAATTTTGGTCACCTTGCCAAAAATTAACTTGAACCTGCCTACTCTAAGGAGCAGTATTTGTTCCGTCTCTCTAGGTCATGCTTACATGTCAATAATCACCTCTCTTCTAAGAGCCCTGATCAAATTATCTCCTCCTCCAATTTGTCTGGATAATTCTATCCCAGCACTTTTCCTCTCCAAAATGTATATTTTACTTGCCAGTTGATTACTGAACAGGTACTGCTGGGTTTCTTGGCTAAGGATCAGACTTATGTGTCCAACCTTCAAGTAAAAAAAGACTTTACTGGGTTGGGACTTCCCAAAGATCACACAACTTCTGTTCAAAATCATGCTTCCCAGGTTGCAACCTTTTCCTTGGAGCTCCTCAGAGACACCTATTAAGAAATTTAAAGGCTTTTGAACACTCTTTAAAAAAAAATTATTAGGTAAACTCTACACCCGACATGGAGCTCAAACTCACGACCCTGAGATTAAAAGTCGCACCCTCAGGGCGCCTGGGTGGCTTGGTCTGTTGAGCGTCCGACTTCAGCTCAGGTCATGATCTCACGGTCCGTGAGTTCGAGCCCCGCGTCGGGCTCTGTGCTGACAGCTCAGAGCCTGGAGCCTGTTTCGGATTCTGTGTCTCCCTCTCTCTCTGCTCCTCCCCTGTTCATGCTCTGTCTCTCTCTGTCACAAAAATGAATAAACATTAAAAAAAAAAAAAAAAAAAGAGTCGCACCCTCTACTGCCTGAGCCAGCCAGGTGCCCCAAAGGCTTTTGAATAAATACTCTTAAGGGTCTTCTCTTGTCTCCCTTGAGGAGCAGAACAGCAATTCAAACTACTTACTATCAATCTTTTAGTATCTATCAGGTTAATATTTGCCTAACAACTTCAAATACAGTGACTGACCAAGCTTCTGTCTTTGCTGGAGTTCTGATATTGTACTGCACACTATTCATTACCGGTACCACAGACCTATTTCTCAGAGATTCGTTCTATCTGAATCCTTCATTCATGACTGTATGTACTGGCCACTATCCTAGGTATTTCCAAAGCATTCTTTTCTAAGTGATTTCCAGCATATACACACATGGTAGTATAATATTTCCAAATTTAAATCTGTTTTCCCTATATGCACACCTTGTCTGAATTTAGTTCCCTGAACTTTTCCAGTTGTTTCCTCCAGGGGCCTCTTCCCTCTCCCAAGGCTGCACAGGGAAAAGTAGATGTGAATCATCCAATGCAGAAACATAAACAGAGCCTGAGAACAACGGAAGATAGAAAGATTCAGTTACGGCAGAAGAAGTTTTCCACTGGCAGAAGCTCTGGAAGGAAACTGTTGGGAGGAAGGTATATAACACGTAGAAAGAAAAAGAAAGTAAGGAAACCACTAGTCCCTGGAAGCTAACTTTTCTGGAATCTAACTAAATACGCAGCTGTTGCCTTTTGAGAACCATTCCCTTGAGCAGTCAGCCAGTTGCCCAAGTTTCCTTCAGTTTGTATTAACTTTGATCTAGACCAGAGAGACAGCCCAGAGCTCAGACCAGCCCTTTCCGTCAGCTTCTGAATCTGCTAGCTCTTTGCTAGCAGGAAATCTCAGGATTTGTGGAAGCTTCCGGAAGAGAGGGTAAAGGATGTTAGATCTTAGAAAATTTGTGAGTTAAAGAGGATACCAAGAGAAGTTCTAGTCCTCTGACCAACAGTGGAAGGTTAACAGTACAGTACCGTCACATAAATGGCATAATTTATATAAATACTTTGTATAAATGTGTAAGTGCCCCTTCTGAGTGAACCAACACAAGAAGGAGCCACACTCAACAGAGCGATTACAGAAAGGTGCCTCCTCTGGGCAGATGAATTACAAAACAGCGTATGAGAGCAAGGCAGATCATCAGGAGCTGGACTTCAGGGCACAGCCTGTGCAATTGCATCCAACATGTTGGCCATGGTGGGACTTCTAACTTCATGGACCACCCTTTATGTGGCTAGTTTTTATCCCTGAAAACTGAGTTTAAGCATTACCTCACCTTACCAGACACGGTCAATACTCTGTTCCTCAAAGTATTCGTAATGTTTCTGCCTAAATACTAATTTAAGATAATTATATCAAGATAACTTGTTCGTGGATCTGTTTCTCTCTCCAAACTATAAACTCATTAGACACAAAAACCACCAACCATTGATCTTGGGGCTTCCAACACCCACTATAGTGCTCGCTACATAGTAGGATCTTACTACACGTTTGCTTAACTGCCTATCCCTTGCAAAGTTGTGGCATATTTACAGTAGCATTTGTTTCTCTGTTAAACACTTCTAAACAGAAGACGAAAGCTAAAGGTGAAGAGACTTCAGTAATATACAGACATTCCACTCAACAGATTCAGTGAAGAGTTTTTTTAATGAGGCAAGTATAAATGGTAGCCTTTTGAATTATTAATGCACATGATCTCTTCTTTAATGTAAGTACATATTCAGGTGGATTCTTAGAAATAAAAACCTCCAACCTTAATCCATTTTGTGAAGTCATGTATTTCAGTGCAAATTTTGGAAATATCATGAAAGGCACTAACTAACAAGCTACAAGTGATTATTTTAACATCTGTATTTACAAGGTACATGTAGAGACTATGACCATTTTTTTTAAGCACACAAAATGCCATCACTACAATTGGTGGGATTGCACTGCAATTACAGGAAAAATAATCTGCATATTAAATTTTTAGGTTTATAATTCATAACACAATAGTTAGTAAATATTTGAAAAAATCATTATCATGTATTGTTCCAAAAAGATGTGTCAGGAATTCCTAATGACAGCATACTTTGCAACCTCATGATCCGCTGGAGTCTATAAAGCTAGGGATGTGTAGAGCCCAGGACTGTCGTGACATTTTCATAGTGTTTTCAGTTTTTGTAAGTAGTCATTTACGTCAAAAAGTAATAAAGCATAAAAGTGGTGCTATGGTGGCAGTGGTTTCGTAAAACTGCCTCAACAATGAAATTAGTAATATACTGCAATGGTTTGATAGTCTATCTTTTTCAGATATTATCTAAATGCAACTTTCAAAACCCCGGGGAGAAAGGCATTTACATTTTAATTTTATGGGTGAACTATGGTAGGTTTAGTATACATTAATTGAAATTCCTGTATGCTTGGTCAACATGATAGCCAATGATTACCCAGGCTTAATGTTTTTTAACTTTTCTCTGTTTTTTCTTCATGAAGATAAGGAAGAAAGGATGGGAAAATTAGTGAGCAAAACCTGCTAGGGAAAATCATCAGAATATTGTTTAAGAAAAATGGAAACTATTATACATGTCCTATAACAGGACATAGGTTTTATCAGTTATGGTATGGCCTTGCCATGGAGTCGACTTTGCATCCATAGGACAAATGCTGCAAAATGTATTTATCATCTTAAAAGCATGTTACATATTTCGGTCAGTTTAAGAATGGATAGACTATAAACCTTGAAAATGTAAAAAGTAGTAATATGCTTGACAAAAGCAGTATAAAGTTGTTTGATAGGAAGTAGCAAATTGTGTGCGCAATTCATTTCCTAATCATTTACAGCAGTCATTTAATTGATAGTATCTAAAGTTACATTTTCCGAATGGCATTGTTTAAAAGATAACTCACTTTTATTTTAGAAGCCGTGGGCAAAATTATGCAGGAACAAACTGCACAAAAATTCTTTTTATTAATGCCTCTCTGAAATACTGCCTATTTTCATACTCAAACCTTTTAAAATTGTATTTTCTTCTCATGTTTGTACATTGGACTGATATGCTAATATATACACCTTGCCAAAGCTTTAGTCATAAAGCAATCAAAAAGACCAAAAGATAGTGTAGTTAAATAAACTGATTGCAATCATGTACAGAAATAGACTGAGTGTCAAAGCGGGTATGAATGAAGAGCTAAAGGAGATGGTGGAACTTTAGGTCCTGAAGTGTATATAGGATAAGGACAGAGAGAGCTTTGAAGGCATAGAAGATCCAGAAACAGCTCTGCTAACGGACCAAATTCTTTTGCCTTTCAGTAAAGAAATGCCTTTATTCATTGATTCTGCTCTGGTTTGGGAAGGAGGGGGGAAACTAGTGTGCAGGGTATCAGTGAGAAAGCAGAGATAAAAGAGAAGAAAACCCAGAAAATAAACAGATAAATAGTTGAAAACAACCTTCATATGTACTCCATATGTACTCCAAGCACAATTGGATGAAACAGGTTGGTAGGAACCAAGCATTAATGGCAGGGTATGGAAAGAACTCTAAATGAAAAGGTGAATTGGGATTCAAACATGGAAGGCACAGAGAGATAAACAGAGTAGTAGATTTTAGCAAGTATGAATCATCACTTCTGGTTTTTAAGCTAGACTCTGGAAATATTTCAATGGTGCAAAATGAACTAGAAGTACAAAAGAGGGAAGGGAGAAACAACCTCTCGTAACAATCAAGGGACAGAGCTTGGTAACTTCTCTTTCATTATCTACAGCAACCCGATGAGGCTTATGTTATGGTTTTCAATTTACAGATGAGGAGATTAGGGCTCACTGATGTTAAATAACATGCTTCATCAAGGTTGGCAGGAAACGAGACTATAAAGATGCTGTTGAAGAGACAGGTTTCTGGGATGGTAGGGTAAGGATCTCCAAAAATCCACTCCTCCATACAAGTAAAGAAAACACGGACAAAACCAACTTTTTCAGACCTCTGAAAGTTAACTAATACACGCCAGAATCCAAGGAGTGTTTATTCAAGAAAAAATAGTTAAGTTTTGGTAAGGGCAGTGAGCTTTGAGGTGAATTCTAACAAACATTTAAAGAAAAGTAAACACCTATTCTTCTCAAACTATTCCAAAACATAAGAAAGGGAAGAAAACTTCCAAATTCATTCCATAAGGCCAGCATTACCCTGATACCCAAACCATATAAAGCCCACTAAAAAAGAGAACTACAGGCCAATATCCCTGATGAACATCGAAGCAAAAGATCTTCAACAAAATACTAGCAAATCATATCCAAAAATACATTTAAAAAGTCATTCCCCATGATCAAGTGGAATTTACTCCTGTTTTTCAAGGGTTGTTCAATACCCACAAATCAATCAACATGATATACCACATTAATATAAGAAAGGATAAGAACCATATGATCCTCTCAACAGACACAGAAAAAGCATTTGACAAAGTACAAAATACATTAGTGATAAAAACCCCTCAACAAAGTAGGTTTAGTTTACCTTTTGTATTTTTTGCTTTCTTTGTCTTCATTAAAGGTGATAATGTCTTCGGTAGTGGCTACAGCAAAATCAGAAAAGAAAAAAGTAAAGTAATAAATGAATATTCCCATAATAAACAGTCTCCTAAATCATTAAGAATTTGAGTCATTTTTTACCTGTCTTTTTTTTTTTTAATGTTTATTTATTTTTGAGGGAAAGAGACAGAATGTGAGCGGGGGAGGGGCAGAGAGAGAGGGAGACACAGAATCTGAAGCAGGCTCCAGGCTCTGAGCTGTCAGCACAGAGCCCAATACGGGGCTCGAACTCACAAACCCACGAACCCATGAACCCACGAACTGCGAGATCATGACCGGAGATGAAGTCAGACACTTAACCAACTGAGCCACCCAGGCACCCCTTACCTGTTTTCTTAAGCTAACTATTCTTCCAATGAATAAATGAGCGGTGCACCTACAGAGGAGAAGTGGAAAAAAAAAAAAAAACCAACCACAGCGGATTTCTATTTATATTTAAATCTGAGCATGCCCTCTTCCTCAAAATTCCCAGACAGGTGATTTAACCTTTGTAAATAGATGATGGGGATTAAGGAATGCACTTGTGATGAGCACCAGGTGTTGAATGAAAGTGCTGAATCACTATATCGTACAGCTGAAACTAATATTACACTGTATGTTAACTGGAATTTAAATAAAAACTATACACCAATAATGAAAGAACAGACAGAAAGAGAAGTTATGGGATCGATCCCATTTACAACTGCACCAAAGCCAATAAGATACCCAGGAATAAACCCAACCAAAGAGGTGAAAGACCTGTACTCTGAAAACTATACAACAGTGTGGAAAGAAATTGAAGACGACGCAAAGAAATGGATAAACATTCCATGCCCATGAATTGGAAGAAGAGATATTGTTAAAATGTCAATACTACCCAAAACAATCTACGCATTCAATGCAATCCCTATCAAAATACCACCAGCATTTTTCACATAGCTAGAACAAACAATCCTAAAATTTGTATGGAACCACAAAAGACCCCGAATAGCCAAAGTAATCTCGAAAAAGAAAAGCAGTAAATAGGAAAAGCAGTGTGATCTACAGGTGTAAGGAAAAACCTAGTCCTTCCTGTGTTTCTTTTTTACTCTTACGCTACCAGACTCCCACAGAATACTTCTAGTCACCTGATGTGTGAAGGTTTTCCCCACACTACCAAACAGCACTCAATTCTCGTGTGTGCGGAGGGCGAGAGGATCCTCCACACCTCCTAGCAATGCCCAGGAGACCAACTGAGTGTCCTATAATTTAACTCAAATTTCAACTCAATTCTGACATTTTCTACCTAGAGAGAGCAGCAAATCCCACAGATTTAAGAGTTCAGTCCTACAACCATGGCCCCCCTTAACTCCCAACTTCAGATGACAGTCATAAGTACAGGTTGTTACCAGGGCTAGAACAGCTTACAGAACTCAGAAACACTTTACTTACTTGACTACCTGTTTATTTAAAAAAAAAAAAAAAGGTTTTATTCAAATTCCATTTAGTTAACATACAGTGTAATGTTTAGTTTCGGGTGATTAAATACTTGTATACAACACCCTGTCCTTTTCACAGCAAGTACACTCCTTAATTGCTATCACCTGTTTCACCCAACCCCTCTCCTACCTCCCCTCTGGTAACCATCAGTTTTTTGTCTATAGTTAAAGTCTTGGGTTGCCTGAGTGGCTCATTGGGTTAAGCATCCAGACTCTTGATTTGGACTCGGATCATGATCTCACAGCTCTTGAGTTTGAGCCCCACTTGGGGCTCTGTGCTGACACTATGGAGCCTGCCTGGGACCTCTGACTCCCTCTCTCTCTCTGTTCCTCCCTAGCTTTCTCTCTCTCTCTCTCTGTCTCTCTCTCTCTCCCCCAAAGGAAATAAACATTAAAAAAGAATCTGTTTCTTGATTTGCCTCCCTTCCCCCCCCTTTGATTACCTGATTATTATAAAATTTAGAAACAACCAGATGAAAGAGATGTGTACAACAGGGTATGAAGGAAAGGCATGGAGTTTCCATACCGTCTCAGAGTGCACTTCTCTCCCTGAATCTCTCCCTGTTCACGAACCTGAAAGTTCTTCAAACGCTCTCCTTTTGGATTTTTATTACAGCTTCATTACATAGGCTTGATTACATAGGCATGACTAAACCATCGGCCACTGGCGATTGATTCAAATTCCAGCCCCTCCCCTCTCGCGGGACGCCCTGGGGTGGGACTCAAAGTTCTAATCTTCAAATCATGGTTGGTTCTGGCAACTAGCCCCATCCTTAGGCACTGTCCAAAAGTCACCTCATTAACATAAAAAAAAACATCTTCATTGCTCTCTTCACTTTGGAAATTTCAAAGGTTTTAGGAGCTCTGTGCCAGAAACGGGGATGAAGAACACATCTACATTTGTTATTATAAATCACAGTATCCCATTTAGGCTTATGTAAAACAAGTGAAATCTGCACCATCCCTTGCCCCACCTCTCCTTTGCTTCCTGGCTTAGGTGAATGGGCAGATGGTGGTTTCCTAAGCCAGAGCATCTCTTCTGACAAGGTCTCATTGCTTTGATGGCCTTTGAGTTGCTAAGCAAGCTACCTTTCTCACCCCCAGGTCTGTCCCCATCACTGTTCATCGAACTCTGGCCCTGTCGTCTTACTCATTCCATAAGCCAAATACATACATATACATTGAATTTCCACATTCCGAGGTTTTTCCACACTTAAAGAATGTTTTAGGGTTTTTTTTTCCTTAAATTTTACACAAATAATCTTGTAGCTGACATTGTTTAATCTCTTACCCATTCACCCTCCTTACAGGAATACCTTCTAATCCTTTTCTGAAGTTTAGCAGGTCTTTTTAGAGGTTCCCCCTGACCCTTTCTCAAATTTTCAGGTGGAAAATCTCTGCCTATTCAACAAAATGATAGCACATCTGATGTCATTTAACAAGTCCTGCCCCATAAAGGAGGTAGTATGCCCTTTTGTTTTCACAACAACCAGAATAAATAAGTTTAAAATGGGCCTCCTGGAGACACTTTAGCAACAACAACACACAACTCCAATGATGAGGATTCCAAAGATGCGGTAGCCAGGTGGGGGCTATTTTTGAAGAAACACACCTCTCTCTGTCCCTCAAATTATACCACTGGCATTGCCTCCCACTCTGTTTATAAGTGGGATCACCCTACCTCAAACAAATTCAGTAACATTTCTTATTAATAGATCTGGAAGAAGATTTGTAAAGAGGAGCAAGTAAATTAGAATAGGAAAATATTTTTCTCTCCACTGTCAATGTGATTCAAAGATTCAATTAAGGACACTCTGTGGCTAAAATGAACAAATCAGAAGACTATAGATGCTGGAGAGGATGTGGGGAAACAGGAACCCTCTTGCACTGTTGGTGGGAATGCAAACTGGTGCAGCCGCTCTGGAAAGCAGTGTGGAGGTTCCTCAAAAAATTAAAAATAGATCTACCCTATGACCCAGCAGTAACATTGCTAGGAATATACCCAAGGGATACAGGAGTGGTGATGCATAGGGGCACTTGTACCCCAATGTTTATATCAGCACTTTCAACAATAGCCAAATTATGAAAAGAGCCTAAATGTCCATCAACTGATGAATGGATAAAGAAATTGTGGTTTATATACACAATGGAATACTACTTGGCAATGAAAAAGAATGAAATATGGCCTTTTGCAGGAACTGGAGAGTGTTATGCTAAGTGAAATAAGTCATACAGAGAAAGACAGATACCATATGTTTTCACTCTTATGTGGATCCTGAGCAACTTAACAGAAGACCATGGGGGAGGGGAAGGAAAAAAAAAAGTTAGAGAGGGAGGGAGACAAGTCATAAGAGACTCTTAAAAACTGAGAATAATGCTCTGGTTTCTCTTCAGATTGCATAAATCTTTCGCCTTTTAAAAACTGAAAATAAACTGTGGGTTGATGGGGGGTGGGAGGGAGAGGAGGAAAGTGGGTGATGGCACTGAGGAGGGCACCTGTTGGGATGTGCACTGGGTGTTAGTTCCTCTCTAATTTATTTGACAATAAATTTCATATTAAAAAAATAATAAAATAAAATAAAAATAAAAAATAAGGACACTCTGGAGATGAAATCTAATTTTAGTTATGGAGTTTTTGATCTTTTTTATTTTTATTTTGTTACCTTTAATTTTTTTAGTGTTTATTTTTGAGAGAGAGATAGAGAAAGAGACAGAGTGTGAGTGGGGGAGGGGCAAACAGAGGAGATACAGAATCCAAAGCAGGCTCCAGGCTCTGAGCTGTCAGCACAGAGCCTGATGCGGGGCTTGAACTCATGAGCTGTGAGATCATGACCTGAGCGAAAGTCAGACTCTCAACCGATTGAACAACCCAGGCATCCCTTTATTTTTTTTACCTTTAAAATAAACTTTATTTTTTAACATTTGTCAGATATTTGTCATTAACTTTCCACATGCTAGTCACTGAAAATAAAGTGGTGAACAAAATGACTTAGTTGTTGTCCTAGGGTAGCTTAGACCAAGGAAGACAAATATCAAACAAGTCATAAAAACATGATGTACAGGGGTTCAGGTTGCTAAGGAAGTATATGACACAGAAACTGAAACTATAATTCTGTGTGTGTGTCTGTGTGTGTGTATGTGTTTTGGTTCCAAAATTTATTGGTATTGACTGCAGCACAATGTTCCATTTAACTGAAAATTTTCTAAGCCACTATCCCTACAGAAATATTAATAAGCATAATTATTCTAGATAATAAAGCTATAATTCTTAAGAGGAAAAATTTAGATATCATTTACTTCTAGATCTATTACAGTTTTCATACTTTATCATTCCTCATGTGAAAAATATCATAAGAGAAGAAATGAGAGCAAAAGAGAATTTAATTCAGGTCCTTTTCAGATTCCTGCTCATATATAACTGCACTTTTAATTTCTAAATAGGGTTAGAACTTGGTAGGTAGTAATCTTACATATTCTAACTATAACAGCTTAATCTAGAGTATAATTTAAAAAAAATTTTTTTTTCAACGTTTATTTATTTTTGGGACAGAGAGAGACAGAGCATGAACGGGGGAGGGGCAGAGAGAGAGGGAGACACAGAATCGGAAACAGGCTCCAGGCTCCGAGCCATCAGCCCAGAGCCCGACGCGGGGCTCGAACTCACGGACCGCAAGATCGTGACCTGGCTGAAGTCGGACGCTTAACCGACTGCGCCACCCAGGCGCCCCTAGAGTATAATTTTAAAGAGACTGAAATTCAAAGACAGCATAAGCAGAAGTCTTCCAGTATTTTGACAGATCAAGTGAGTGGTTTTTCCCAAAAACTATTCCTCAAGTACAAATAAAAATAGCAGTGATTACAGCCCCTTTTACCACTGTGCTGGTAAACACTTCTAAAGAAGAGAAAATCATGCAATGGCTCTAAGAAAAACCAACAGAACTGTATCTGGCAAGGCAATTGGGGTTCTAAACTTACTGCCCTATTACAACTTTTCCAAGCATCAAATCTTCACAGATTCTGTCCTTGACACAACATGTATTCTTTTGAACAGGAGAACACAAAGACCTCTACAGAGAATGATTTACCAATAAATAAAGTACAAGTCCATCTAAGCCTGTAGCCTCAAAACTAGACAGAGGTACTGTAATGCTCACTTGTCCAATATACATATATTTATATGCCTTTTATTGTATGAATTTTTTTTTTTTTTTCAGTAAAATGGAGATGCCCAATGCAGAGCCCAACTGGGGCTTGAACTGATGACCCTGAGATCAAAACCTGAGCTGAGATCAAGAGTTGGATGTTTAACCAACTAAGCCACCCAGGCACCCCTATGAATTATTATTTTCATTGCATGAATAATCCAAATAGTCTCAATAATTGCTAATGAATTATTAATTCATTAAGAATACAAACTAGATGACTCACAACATAAAGAATGGACTATTGTTATTTTATTTTACTGATCAATTGATTAATGTCATTGCCCAATCCATGGTTTGGGGTAAAACCTGCTTCCATTTTCAAATGAAAACAACAAAAATTTTAACCAAAATAGTCATCACTTTAATAACAACAAAGATGGGTTGTATCAAATTACACCTTTTCTAGAGGTCAAGTGAAGAATGGAAATTATAGCCATGGGTCTATTATTTCTCTTATTATTTGATAATACTAGCATACATAATATCAGAAAGATTACAGGCATTAAATTTAAGTGTTTTATTATTTAAGAGTCATCTTTTTTCTCTAAACCCTAAGGAAAAAAAGATATCTTTTGACAACCAGAACTTTGAAGAATCAGTGAGATAAAATATCCTTCAAATTCAATTATTTTTTTTAAATGGTAGAAAGAAATCATTTTCACAGTTAACTTTTCAAAGGGCAGTTACAAAATGACATACATATTTTACATTGAAATGAAAATAAAGCCATGAACCTTAATTTTACCTTAAATTCTAAAGTTGACTAAAAATGATTCATGATTTTTAATAGCAAAACTACAAAACAAAATAATACCATCAAAGGTTAATTAATGAATTAACTATCAGGAATGTGAACCAGCCTTAATGATAGTCTAACAGACAGAAAAAAAAAAAAAAGCTTTACCCTTATTAAAGGGCCAGGAATATACTCCTACTGCACTGATTTTACCTTAAAACTTATATTTATCCTTTCCTATATAGAAGCTAGACAACATTAGGACATATTCTAAAATAAATAACATGTATTTTAAGCTCCCAAATTTGTGCCTTATTGTGTTTTCTAAGTGGGTGCTAGTACTTATATTCATTCAGAATGGGATCTCATAGAAACTCATTCTTAGCTTCTTCAATTATCGAGAAGCATCAAAAATGGAAACTCAGTCAAGTGATTGCTAGGAGTTAGGTGGAAAGACGGATGAATATGTGGACCACAGAGGATTTTTAGGGCAGTGAAAATATTTTGTAAGATACCATAATAGCAGATACATGTCATTACACTTTTGTCCAAACCCAAAGAATGTACACCACCAAGAGTAACTAAGAACTTTGGAGGATAAGGATATGTCAATGTAGTAGATCCATCATTTGTAATAAATGTATCATTCCAGTGGGGTGTTGATAATGGGGGAGACTATGCACATGTGAGGGGAAAGGAAAATTTGGGTGATCTCTATACCCTTTTCTTAATTTTGCTGTTAACCTAAAACTGCTCTAAAAAATAAGACTCAATAAGGCAATGTACACAGTTTTCTGTTTTTATTTTCTGTTTTTATTCCAGCTGGGGGGTGGGGGGTTGGGTAGCTTCTGAGCTCTGTACACTATTCTAATAGCGATACTCAAATAATAAGTAATACTCAAATAGCTCAAGCCTTACAGCCACAAGTAAATCCACAAAGGGATCAAACTATAACACAAAATGATCAAGTATATTTTTTGGTCTACAAATAGTTCTCTATTGTTTTTAGATACACAGAAATGTAGCATAGTAACTGTCTATGAAATTGGAGTACAAAATTCCATTCAGCAGTGACCTATATGTTTAAGTTTCATGCATAGTTATATAAGGAATCAAAAAATATAGTTTAGGAGCTGCCGGAGTCTGATGAACAACTATATTCACTCAACTTTATCCAAAGATACTTTCTACTTCCTCCAAACAACTTAATTAATTCAAAGAGTAGAGAATGCCACACTCAGGCCAAGTATAGTAAAGCAATGTGGTTTTTAACATCTAGATCACAAAACCAAATACTCATCTCAGGTTTTTAGAGCTTAGCTATCCAGCAAGCTTTGTCAAAAAGGTTTTGATAAAGGCAGTGTTATGTTCAGAGTCATGACAGAGGGAAATGGTATCATGAGCAAGTAGAAATGGATTCCTGATGAGAGCTGAGTCAGGGAAGGCAAGCAGGATGCTAATACAAGAATGAGGTTCAAATAAGAAAGGGATATTCAAAATGAGAAAGAGGTGACAGGTACGAAAAATCCTTCAGACTTCTTTCTAGGGGCAATAGAATCCTGACATGTTAATTCAACTTGCAGGAATGCTCAGGAATTTGTGTGGCAAGGCACTGAGATGATGAAGAGAAAAACTAAGAGGGAAGAGGCCATAAAAATGAGTCAAGCCCAAATCAAATCATATTGTTATTTTTTAACAGAAGATAAACCTGGAGAGTTCAGTCAGAAATCACTTTCCAGGGGTCCCTGGGTGGCTCAGTCAGTTGAGTGTCCAACTTCGGCTCAGGTCATGATGTCATAGCTCGTGAGTTCAAGCCCCGCGTCAGGCTCTGTGCTGACAGCTCGGAGCCTGGAGCCTGCTTCGGATTCTGTGCCTCCCTCTCTCTCTGCCCCAACGCACTCTCATTCGGTCTCTGTCTCTCTCAAAAATAAATAAACATTTTTAAAAATTAAAAAAAAAAAGAAATCACTTTCCAGTTTCTTCCTGCTAACATACTTCCTCTGTGGTTTTGAGGTGATTCAGTTCAGCAAACTTTCCTTCATTCCTACATGTAGAAGGGATTGTGCTTGGGGTGGGTAGTAGGCAACACAGGAAGGTTTCAAAATACATTTGACGTAAGCAGTCAATGTGCTTATAGTATAATGAGGGAGATAGGTATATACCTAACTAATGGGTTGAACTATGCAAAATTCTGTAATAGAGTTATGAGGTAATAAACAGAGAGGAGGAAATAATTCCTAGTTATGTTCTAGAAGAAATACATTAGTTACAACCGTATTCTAAGTACTCTGATTTACAGAAATAGGTGGCTGAGAATAGGTATCACATGATACCAGGGTGACTTTGGGACAATTCCTTAATCTCAGGAGACTCAGTTAACTTATCAAGAAAGTAAAGGACTGAGTTCAATCATTTTAGCTTACTTTTAATTCTAAAAACTTTCTACTTCTACTTAAGTATTATTGGAAGGGGGTAAGGAGGGCTTAGAGTAGAGGACATTTACAGGATTCTGAAGTTACTGATGAGGTTTTCCCTGTATAAGCTGAGAGGTAGTCACCTCAACTTTGCTGATGTTCAGAAGACTTCATGTTCCCAAATTACCTGCCTTTAAGCTCAAAAGAGATGTGACACTGGGTATTTACACCAGCAAGCATTTTCTAGTTGACATTTAAGGCAGGATTACTGAAAAATTACAGTGTGTTCAGCAGCAAGGCTAGTATCAAGTAGACACAAAATGGGGGAAATACTTCCTTTTTTTCTTTGTTTACAAATTGAGTCTTTCTTCCAGTTTAACCTTTCCTAACTTAATTTAGCCATATGTTGGAAAAATTAGATTATGGTTAAGAAAGGAGTTCAGATTTCCTATTTACAATGGAATGAATTGGCTGAGCCAGGCTGTGAGAGCAAGCATTGAAGATAAATGTATGTAAAGCTATTTCTACTCTCACTGTTCAGAGGCTCCTTCTAAAATCCTTTTCTTTCCTCAGCACTTAAAATAAACCACAAGTGAGCTTTCTAATGACCTTGATGCAAAAAAGGATACATATCTGTCTATATATGATAGATGTATGTGTATATATATTAAGTCTTAGCTATTCTTTTAAATACTGTCTAGTGCCTGCCTTGGATATAAAGAGAGAATTAATTCTGTATATTTGGTCATATGAGGAAAAAATTAGCTTTTACCTATCAAGTTTAGCACAGATTTGTATATAAAATTTCAAAGCATCTCAATGTTTATTCCAATCCAAGCTTAAATCACAATTTACTAAGAGGCATGTTGCTCTAAGTATTTACGTTAATATTCTCTTCCAGCCTTCTGGTAGAATTGTCCTGAAGCTTGGCACTTGACTAATCTCTCCTTTTTGAAATTCTTCATAGGCTTCTGATACAATATAATCTTGTCTTTCCCTCCATCTGTCTGACACCTCTAGACCATTTCCTTCACTTTCAAATAATCAAAGCCCTACACTCCAGTCTCTCTTGGGCAGTCTTCTCCATGCCAACCTTAGCTAATTCACCCATTTTAGCCTAAGAAGAATTACATATTAATCACTCCAGCCCAATTAGACTTGACATCCTTTTCTTTAAAGGTTGTAAGAAAAGAGAATAAGAAAAAAAATACAAAAAGGACTACATTTGCTGATAGTTACAATTGGTTTAAATTTAAAATAACAATGTTATAACAATATAAGCAAAAAAAATCAATTCAAATGGTTAATATTAGAATTCTAAGACAATAACCTTATTTTCTCCTAACCTCAACCTAGTTTCTTAGGAGAGTAAAACAGTTTACCTTTGTTTATTATCATTTATAAAATCACTCAGCAGCCAAGCATGGAAGAAAAATATGTATTATGTTTCTCTTAATTTTATTAGATCAATAACAATGATACAAATTATTAATCAACCTTCGATGATTTATTCTTTATGCCATTGGCTATTAGGTACAGAATACTCTGAACTAGCTTGTTCAATAACTAGCTTTCCTCATTTTTTTTTTTTTTTTTACTTTCTCTGCTGAATTTAGACTCTCATCGTTATCTTCAATAATAGCAATAAACATTTTTTGATCAGGTTCTAACAGCAAGGCTGTGTGCTAGAAATTGAATATACAAAGGTATAATATTGTCTTTCAGGAAGTTTATGACATAGCCGATTAAAAAAACTGAATATTTGAAAATACCAATAAAATGCAAGGCAGCATAAAGTGGCAAGTGGGTGTTCTTAACACAGTATGCATTTGTGAAAGATGAAGAAATTTTCTGATACTAGGACAATCAAAGACAACATGACAGAGGTCATGGGACTGAATCTGGGCCTCGCTGCAAAATGGGGAGAATCTGGTTAATAATGAAATAGACAGCAATTTATTGAAAAAGTGAAGAAAGAGTTTGGGCATTCTGGACAAAAGAAACACACTGAGAAAACAATAGATTAGAATAAAGTTGCTATGACACCAAAACCAATCCAACAGGCAAGCAGGGGACAATGTAGGCGCTCACTTCTCAGGAGCTGAGGATATTTATCACTTGGTATGATATTCATATGGCCTCACTAGCTTCTAGAACAGCTCTGCTCTTAACATTTGAACAATTTATTGCCTAATTATTTCATTTGCCCTTTTGAAGAGGCTCTCTACAGGACACTTTCTGGGAGTGAGAGCACAAAAAGGGGGCCCTTGGAAAGTTATCCTCTCCCCATTGCATTAAAAGCAAAATAACCTTTTATCAAATGCTTTGTGACCATTTCGAATATTGAATTTGTATTTTAATCTTGGAGTTCAACAGGAATATAGCCAGTGGGAAGGACTTAATTACAAATGATGTCTTTCTCATGGTTATGCCCGCAATCCCAAGGGATGTTTTAATGAAGTTCTGAGCCCTCAGACAGGAAAGGTCAAATGGCTTTCCTCCCCTGGTACCTCAAAGAGCACATAGCTGCACCTTTATCCTCACAGATGTTCAACCAGGTATAATATTAGCCAGAGGCGAAAATTCCAGGAAATGTGAACTCACAGGGTTAAGAGTTCTTTGGAATTCAGTGGATAATAGAACAGCCTCTTTCAGAGTTTGAAGAGCAGATGAATTTAGATAATCACCATTTGAATACAAATGTATATTTCATTAGTGATATAATATGCCAGGAGGAATGCCATTCTCCTTGCAAATGTATCACATATTAAAAATTCATGATATTTTAGGCTGATATTTTTTAAATGGTGAGGATGTTTCTGCAATGTTTATGCACATATTTAAGTTTGTATTACGTTAGCTGGATGAAATTGCCTTTTTTGTAGGTCAAAAATGGTTGAATATTCCATTTTATCTGGTTCAACCTGACTATTTAAGTTGTCTTACAATTAGGAAAAGAATGCAAAGTTACATTTTATAACACCATCCTGACCTAATTTATTCTTAAAAAGTATTTTTGCACCATGCTAAACACGATCTTTTCAAAATGTGCTGATTTGTGTTTGTGTGTGTGCGTGTGTGTGTGTGTGTGTGTGTGTGTGTGTGTATCCATTAGCTCTAAATTTGTATTTGCTTTTCCTCGCACTGGCCTGGATTTTCAATTTTGATTTTTAGGTTTTGTATCGCGAGCACTAGCCAAGTAACTTAAGGTAGAACCTGACATACATTTTAAGCACCTAGTCGTTTTAAAAATTAATACTGGAGAAAAGATTTGGCTTTTCTTAAAACGTTGAAAAGCTGGTTGCCCTGCCTTCCCCAAACAAAACCAAAAATACCTCAATATGCCATGAAAAGCATGTGTTTCCACATGAATTACTAATGTTAATAATTAGAAGATTCAGACACAGAATGTAAGTATTTGGGTCTTCCATTTTTTTTCACAACTTACACTTTCACAAAATATTTGGTCATGAAATAGATTTGAATTTATTTAGTTAGTTCCTTAATTAGACTTTTTAACCAAAATTTATTAATATGACTTTGCCCTGATGCATAATTATAGTAACAGATGAAAGTAATGTCTACCTCTATAAAGCATTATTTAGGTGAATATTAATTAACTTAAACATAAAAATATTTTTAATATTCTTAAAGCTGATTCCAGTGTAAATTTTAAATAATTACTAAAATATGTGAAATTAAAAATGAATGGAAATGTATATAATGTCAAATTAAGTCTGAATAAGACTTAAAACACACACTTTTGGCAGGTTAAGTATCTGTGATTAAAAATACTGGAGATCTTTTAACAAAGACTAGTAACTAGGTAACTTGGAAAGGGATCTAGGAAATAAGGGTAGGATAACTCTTGTCTGGAACAGTAGAGGTAAGTAGCTGTGGTTATTTCTTGAAGCTTATCTCACTTGGTGGAGTTGTACCTGAGACTGAAACAAACAAAAATTCTAGAAGAACTCACTGCGATCCAACCAAATCGCAAAACAGATGGTCTTGTGTGCCTAACAGACAATTTCTGAAGAGAATAAATTCATGGAGCAGACCACAAAATAAAGGGAACAAGTGCCATCCATGGGCCAGCCCATCTGATGGACTCTCCAAGCAACTCCCAGAAATTAGGTTTTTAAGCTGAAAGAACAAGATTAGGGTCTAAGCTCTCTTTACACGATTTCATAACCACACAATACCAGCCTCGCCATTGTTATGAAGCTTTGATATAAAAATTGTAAGATACTTGTTTTTAAGTCTAATCCCTTTATGTTCCTTAAAATACGGATCATCATGAACATTTACAAGAAATGGCACAAAAACTCTTCTCATGATTGAAAAGCAGAGAGGTATCTTATTTTTATTGGCAGTTAATGTGGGGGCCTACACTATAACAGCTGTCTCAATAGCCATTAAATTAACAACATAAAATCGCAAAACCTTTAGCGGCCTGTTTTCTGTGGGGAGAAATAGAAAAAAATGACTAAAACGGCGTCTTCCCGGGGTTTTGGAACGACTGTACAAGAAAGGTGTTGGATTGGCTGTTGGGAGATTCATTTTTAATTATTTCAGTTTGAATATAACTGTCTTCTTTTAGTGAGGATTTATGGGTGTTGGGTTTGTTTTTGGAACAAAATCTTTCCAAGAGGCACGTGTTAATTTACCAAGCACCTGAATGGCAAGGACGACGAGTCTGGGGCAAGAATCAGTGAAATACGTCAAGGGAAAGCTTGGGGGGGGGGGGGTGATTTTTTTTTTTTTTTAATTTATTTTAAGATCTCTTTCCCGCCTCTCTCCAAAGGGGAAGCCACCACCGCGGTTTAGGCTTAGACTTTATCTCTGAGACAATAGCGCCCCTCGCCGCCTCGGGCGCAGCTCAGACCTCTCGCCCTGCCCTGCCCTGCCCTGCCCTGCCCGCGCCCTCGTCCCCCCGCCCGGCCAGCTCATCTGCCCCGCGAGTCACCTGCCCCGCGGACGTCCCTGCCTCACTGCGCCTGTGTCCCACTGACGCCGCCACTCCACTAGCTCATCTGCCCGCAAGTCCCCCAGCCGCGCCAATCCCTCTGCCCATCAGTCCTCGGCCCCGCCGGACCCTCTGCCCCACGGGTCTCCCCGCCCCACGAGCGCCCCAGCTGGGCTGCAGCGGTGGTCGTGAAGAGCCCGCAGTCAGTCCAGCCTGCGCCTTCCCCGGCCCTCGGGCCAGAGCCGGCATGAGGCCGCGAGCCCCTGGACGCCTCCCAGCGCCCCGCGCCCACGGTGCCCTACACCCCCGGGCTCTCGGGCGGGCCAGCCCACGTCTCGCCTCCTCGCTGGCCCGGAGCCCCTCAGGCTTGTTTGCTTGTCCTCATCCCCGGGCCAACCCCGCTCCCTCCCGGCTGCTTCAACAGCCGTTTGCTTCCTGCGGTGTGTTTCTTTTTTTCCCCTCCTAGGCTCCATCAAAGGTGGCTCTGTTATTGAAATATGAAGCCATTTCCTCTCCAAAACCCTTGGTTACTCAAGGCGGGAATCAATGGACCTATATACTCTCCCAGGAGTTATAAATAAACGTCTGTTTGTTCAGGAGGCGTTTTCCCGCGTGTCCCAGCATCTTCCCCAGTGGTTATTTTAGGGGTGTGTGTGTGTTGCGCGCGCGCGCGCGCGCTCACCCTGTGCCCATCTGGTTCTAATCCTGGGTATGGATCCATAAGCCAACCCCACCCATCTCGTCTGCCCCTCGCATTCCTCACTCTATAAATAAATCCAGGTTCTTTGAGCTCTGTCATCCAAGGATACAATAGCAGTTGTTTGTTAAGGGAGAGTCAAACCCAGATTGATAACTGAGTCCAGTTAACAAGAAAATACAGTTCTTGCAATTTGGGTGGAAGGGTACCTCCAGTTTATGGAATTTTGTCTCCTGTTGTCATGATTGCCTCTCTACCTATTCACCCTAGGTCTGCTTTGGGGAGAGGGAGGTGGAAAAGCCAGGACCTTTTCTACCTTTGGATTTTTCTTTTAACCAAGGCAAACACACACACACACACACACACACACACACACACACACACGCTAGCGCGCGAAAATGCACTGTCCTGGAGTTTCTGTCTCACACTGCTGCCCCATAGACCATCCTCCAGACCCCTTACCCCAGCCCCTCTGTACAGACCTAGGAGTGGTGAGAGTTCAGGAGGTGTGGTGTGGGTGGGGGTTGCGGCTGTAGCTGCTGCTTTCCCTGAACCCCTGAGCGGGATACTCAGGGATCTGAGCAGAGTGGAAAGTCATCTAAGAAGCTGCTGTTTCACAAGATCTGGGCACAGAGCTGCCCCTCCCTTCCTCCCTGAAGTTTGCATGAAGTGCACGTTAGGCTGTAATTAGGGGATCTGGGAGGAGAACTTTCCTGGTGACGCTTTGCTTTTCTTCTGCTCTTGGTGAGAAAGTGCCTCCTTCTTCCCAGGACCAGGACCTCTGCCATCCAGCGCCACAAAGACACATTCTGCGCACACACACACACACACACACACACACACACTTGCCCAGAGACAAACTTAAGGTGAGGAGAAAGAGCTCTAGCTTCACTTGATCTCCAGGCTCCAACCTCAGCAGGACTTGAGAGCATCTGAACTTCTGGATTTCAGGACAAGGTAAAACTTCCATAAATTTTTCACTCTTCCTCTCAAACCTTGTGCCTTTAAGATTTCAGAGAGCAATACATATTATGATGTATATATACATTAAAATAAGTTTTCTTATTTTCTTTAATTTTCTTTTGGGTTTAACATGACATCTCCACTTTTTTTTTTTTTTTTTTTTGAAGAGTCATATTGTCAGACAAAATGCTGAAGTGCAATAAAAAAAGTTCAGTCTACTTTGGGGTAAGGATTAAATCTAGTATCCTGGGTTTTGCTAGTGCTACTATAAATCTGGTAGGCATGTGGTTTCCAACTCTTGGCTTTTCCATCTGTGTTTCAACAAGCATTTTTATTGCACCTGAAATTATAAAAAAAAAAAAAAAAAGATAGTATAGATTGAAGGAAATGCTAAGGAATGGGAATGACCATTCCAGACTTATGAGTTTTATTTTAGGAAATATATAAGTTTGTGTGGAAAAGAAAGATACGGCAATCATGTAGGTAATACCTGTTAGATTGATAATCTTTGAGGTGTTACCAGTTTTGTTCCCAGCTTCTCTGATTAATTGTGAAATTAAGATTATAGAATTATGTGTGTCATACATAGAATGATGTTGCTAGATAATTTTAAGGCACTGAAAAATATTTTAAAGTCATAGTTATTAAGATTACTTATAAAAGTTGGTTAAACGATTTATGTATTGAGACTGTTCACCACCCTAAGCAAATCTGAACACTTTGGGGCTTAAATGAAGTTGTTTTCTTCCATTGAATTTGACTGTTGTGTTCAAAATGAGATGGTTTATTACTTTGAAAATAAGTTATTTTATTTTCATTTATCACTGGAAAAATACACAAAGTGGCTAGTACATTTGGGAATTTTTGGGGTGGAAAGTGTTCCTGTACATGTTCCAGTGTGATGTCATAAAATCAAACATACTGGCTGGCTTCTTGGAAGCTAACGGTTCTTAAGAAATAAAGCCTGTGAATTAATTTCTAAGTGAAATGTAATATTTATTCATTACAAATGTAGTTTCTGGTAATCATTCTATTTGATTATTTCAGTGTACTAAATTTTGCAGTAATTTTATACATACTCCAGTGACTTCAATATTTTAATGGAATCATAAAATGGGAATATTGTTATACCACAAATAAATCACACAAGTTCTTTTTGGATAACTTTTACTGTGATAGTTCTTAATTCTTACATTAGTTTTTATCCTCATTTGCATTTATTTCTACTAATAAAAAAGTTTTCAATTCCATTCAGTAAAATAGAATGTATGCCAGAGGTCTATTGAACATTTATTAGTCTTTAGTCATTTGGGGGCTATCTGTTCTTAATAATTTAATTGTTTAAGCTAAGAGCTGACGTTACATTTTTGGTAACCTCTTCACAAAATTGGAAACAGCTTAGAAATGGGAAAAAATAGATAAGTAGGAGTAATTTTCTTTAAGCTTAATTAAATGAGCAAGAGAAAACCAACAAACTTAAAAGATCACTGGCCCCCTGGGAGAACATGCCCAGAAGCCAGTATTCCAAACAGAAGTGTCCAGTGGGCCTGGGCTTTCCATGAGAAAAGAAGAAAGAGGAGCGCATCATGTTCTTATAAAGTGAGCCATTTATTTATTGTCAGCAGGCCCTGTCTTTCAGAGGAATGACGGACACTGTAATTTAGAAGTACTGAAGAGACTTTCACAGAGAAGAATCAATTCATTATATCCCTAGTAGTTTCACTTCCTCTTCCTTCCTTTGGGAGCAAGTAACACATCCAGGATAAATACATTTGGCGGAATATGCAGAAAGATACTTTATGTGTAGATGGTTTACGGAACAGTCCTGCCTTTTAACATCTTGGTTGTGGAATGCTGGTATTTTCTGAAGAGTTGAAGAAGTCTTTGAATCTTAAGGTAACACTGTACTTTGTTTCAGGAAAAATGAACGCGAATCATTTTCAGAAAATAACTCTCATTTCCAGAAAATGCTAGTGCCAGCTTTCTTTTCATCTCCTTTTGCGTGTTTCCCATGCATGTTTTATTTTCCAGATTACATTTTTAAGGGAATGGTATTCCACCAATTAAAATTCCAACAAAATGCAAAGCAAATTTGAAAATAACTTTTACATCAGAGTCTTCTGTTGCCTTTAGTTGATTTTCCAACATCCTGGATTCATTATTAGTAACCATGGTACTTGGTTTGTGCTATTTAAATGTACTTAGTTTGTTATTTAAAGGTAACAAAATATTGTTGGAGGAAAATGGAGAGGGATGGAACCCTGAATATGCTTAGGATTTTAATCAATAGTGTTTAAGGAGAATTAGAGGAAACAGCTGGTTAAGCAAATATTAGGTGTAGAGTGGCCGTGATAGCATAAATTAATAATGCAGCTCTTTATTTACACCATGAAAGGTAGACTCTGTGATGGTGTGTGTGAAGTACGGTCCCTGTGTGCCACCTAGTGGATGAGTCAAAGAAGGTTTTTTTCCACCAGCCTCTCTCCCTAAAAAAAATCTGAGACTTCCATTGGGTTGACACTGAACACTAACTGTATGCCAGATGTTGGGGTAGGAGCTCAGAGTAGAAAATACGGTAAGTGACTTTCATATAATTTAAAAATCAAGGCACCACTTAACAGTTGATTAAATTCCCAGTGGTTGCATTTAAAATCAGCTTAATCTTTACTGGGTAATTTACCATCAACTTTCTGCCTCCATGAGGATATAGTTTAATAACTGTAACTCACTTCCAACACAGGATGTGTTGTGTAGAAGGATGTCATGACCTACCTAGCTCAAGAAAGGACTGGAGAGTTGGAATCTTGAATCACTCTTTCTCAAATGAAAATATATTTCTGTCTGGAATCACTGTTTCTCACATGGAAATATATTTCTGTAAAGTTCAGTGTTACTGAGTTTGAATGGGTAAATAAATACTAGATTAAAAGACTAGCACACATATACTAGCATATATTATTACATATTCTCTAGACATTTTTTTCATTAAATGTAAAAGGATAGTAGTAAAATTTGTTTGGGGGTCCTGGAGGAATATTTTACAGAATATTGCCCTCAAACACTAATAATTCATGTAGAACAACGTCTTCAATACCTGTTGCTTATATGCAGTTTTGAAGTAGGAACATTGTTTTCAGTAAATTGACATGATAGAAAAAATCCTAAAAAAAGAACTATTGCAAGGAAAGCCAGTGTTTGAAAGGAGCATCAGGAAGGTATAGATTAATCCATCAGAATACTGCATTGAGAATTTGGAAAACCTTTTCTCCAGGAGATACATGAATTATTATTCCAATTGGCTTTTTGCAAGATCTATGACTTAATGGCAACAGTGTTCAGCACACTGACATTAATCAAGACAAGTTCTGAAATTCACATTAGAAGGTAAAATGCCTCAGTAAGAAAAAAATGATTAATTTGTTACTTGCTGAGCTCTAGAGGTGTCATCCACAAATCGAGTTAGGGCATGCTGGTGTGGAATGGAAGTTCCCTATTTAGGGAACTTTGGTTTTGTGTATGGCCGTGAGACCTACACGGTGAAAGAAGGACAGCCTCTCATTAAGTCCTTTTTCATTAATTCCACAAAATTATAGCCTGAGTTGATCAGAAGTGGTGGCTGAAAACACTATCAATCATGTAAAATAAGGCATATTATCTTAATTCTTATTTCCAATAAGCTGTTATCCACCAGAAACAAACCATTCTGTTAACAATTTCCTCTGACCATCCTCGTGATTTAGAATGAATCCCATACTTGTAGTTTAAGCACCTAAAAGTCAGAGGCCATGAAAGAAGAAATTCAGACATGGATTACAAAATTGTCATTAATGATTTCAGATGACTTAAGGATACTAGAGTTTATGAGAAAGACCCAGTCAAGCTCTCTGAAATGCTCTGTTGCTACTGCGTTCTCAGCTATATCATAAGTAGTAGGTCCACAGAATGGCTTCTCCTGGTGATGGAGATGAGAAGACTCCTGGGATTGAAGACTTCCTAGCCATGTTCAGATAAAGCCAGGATTTGTTTAAAATATCAAATGGTGCTGGACTATTTTGAGCTTCTATTCATTGTTTTATAATCTAACGGGGGGGAAGGGGGTGGGAGAGTGACACCTGATATAGGGGTGGCAGGGGTTGCTAGAAGGCCAGGAGGCCATTTGCAAAACAAGGCAAGACAAAAACACACAAAACAAACTCACAAAATAAAAGTAACAGAAAACTGACTACAGTTCAGGGGTTGATTCTCAGTCTTGGAAGCCATAGAAATTTCCCTACAGGGAACACAAATCACTTGATTTGTTACTAAATTCCGATTACTATACTCCAGTTACATTTACTGTATTGAATAAAATCCAATTAAGTTAAATAAAATTCAAATTATTTTTATGGTGAATCTGGATTTTCCTAAACTTTTAAAGTTTCATGGATATCTTGGATCAGTCTCCACCTACACTGTCTGATTTTTTCTTATTTTGACTCTATTTTGAATTGGGGATCACTTCATTTGATCATTCTTGCATTCATTTTGTTCATTCAATGAAAAGTTATCAAATACTTGCTATTTGCCAGGTACTATGCTAGCACTATGTGCTGGGACCCTTCCATGAAAACTCATTCTAAAAAAATCAGAAAGTCAAAATTAATGATAATGAATCTAAAATGCACAGGATCCTAAGGTATACTGAGAAACAGAAACAACTAAAAAATTCTAGCCTCGTAGTTTTTATATTAAGAGAATTTGGGGCATACGTCTTCAAAATCATTTTCCTTATTTGCTATCTAGCTGAGTGGATAAGAGCTTTGTTTTATTCGGTTGTGTGGGCACAGATGGGCCTGGGAGGGCAGCTCTGACACTCCAGAACTCCAGGAGGGCTAGGGTTCCAATAATCCATCTGCTTGGATGGACAGGAAAAGCAAAAATTCATTTGCACACAGTTGCTGTCTGCCAGTTTGCGGCTAAATTCAGATTGAGCACAGGATGATGTAGTGCTTACCATTTGCACCAGGCACCATACTAGGGGTTGCACAGTAATTGGCTCAAGGAGTTCACAAGCTAGTGGAGAAGACAGATGGACGCACATCATGAATCACTAGTAAAATTTGCCACGTAGGTGAAGTTTGGCTTCATAATCTCCTGGGTCTCTTTTCTTTGCCTTTATCCAAACTTTCCACCTCGCCTCTACCTCATAAAGTGAGACTCCTGCTCTCTACCCCCACTCCGGAAGATCTGATACTTCTCTGGTTTATTGATTTCTTGACTGACTGATTACACTTCAGTGTGAATGAGTTTCACTCATGCATTTACATTTCAAGCCTTTTATGTCCCTAAAGCAAATGTTTTGTTTTCTGTAAAAAGAATTTCAAACATTTGGGGGCCTTCCTATCCTTACACCAAAGGGTGTAATTAAGCTGATTTAGTCCTCCATGGTCTTCAATCTCTCAGTTACCCCATTCCGTGTGTGAGGCTAGAGGGACTCCCTCAAGGCCCATTTCTAGAAACTTGAAGGATGTTGGATCGTGTTAATGATTGGCTCCTTTCAGCTGAGCCGGATCAACCTGTCCTTTCATCCTCTTCCCAGAGCTTTGCCCAGACCAAGTTTCCCCTCTCCTACCTGGAGGGGCTTCCAAAGCCCATCCCTTTACTTTCCAAAAACCTGCCCTCACGTCCTCTGCAGCACTTGGGTCGCTGCCCCTGGACAAAGAGGGCACCTAGAGCTTCTTACGTTCTACTCTTTGAGCCCTTAGGTCACCCTGAATGTCCAGGTATAGAGGGAAAGAGCAACAGGAATCCACATATTTGGTCCGAGGACTCCTCTAAGTGAAGGGGCTGAGGGAAGAAGATGAAATATGTGTAGGGCAAGCATAGGAATGAGCCCTCGTGTTGAAAAGATGGGTCAAAGTCAGTATCTTTTAAATTATTCTCAGGTACCTAACTATGATTAGCTACAGAGAAATTTTGACATTGATGCTGATTCTAGATTCTGGAAAACTAACTACAGGAAAAAAATTGAACATCTGCTTTGGCTTTATATAAGAAACACTAATCAGAGTCATTTGTGCAAATTCTTTCCCGTTTTATGTTTAATTAACATACAGTATAACAATAGTCATATTTTATTGGTTTTTTCAGATTTATGTTCTCATTGATTACATTCCTTGGATTATGCCACCATAGTTTGCTAGTCCTGTAAGATACTATCTGTTCTTATATAAAGATATGCTCACCACTTTTTAAATTGCCTGGTCAGATAACCCAGATTTAGAAAGTCCCGTTTCCTTCCCTTTCTTCCCGGCAGCCTAGAGGAAAAGGAACATTTATCTGCATTATTCACCTAGCTAGAAGATATAGATGCTCACATTCAGCAGGTGCCCTATAAATGCTTACTGTTGTTGTCAATGCACAGTACAGTGCAGAACATGGGGCTTTCTTCATCTCCTGGCCTTTTATCCCAAGTGCCTATGTTCCAGATGTCTGAACACTTCCCAACCTCAGGCCATTCCCTGACTCAGTCTTTGTTTCCTTTTTAGTCTTCTTCCCACTTTCAGTGTTGTTAAGTGCATAAAATCTTCTCAGATTTAAATAATAATAATCGGTATAAAATGAATAATGTAAGTAGAAATAATTGATAATTTCAAAAAATCTCTAAATTTAAGAAAAGCAAGACTAAAGCCTGGAAATGAGTTTAGAGAGGCTTTGGAGCAGTGTAGGCATGATCTAAAAAGGATGCATTTATTGGATGAAAGAAAGAAGTCAAGGATAGTGTGACTTTTTCAAGGGCAGACAACAGCATGAAGAGAAATACAATAGACTGAGAATAAAGGAAGAATAAAGGTTTCTTGAAGAATATTGTGAATCTAATTTAGGAAAGACTGACAGGACAGTGGAGAACCCATGTGAGTTGAATGTATATATTTTAAGCACAGGAGAGAACTCATGGCTGAAAATAGATTTGGAAGTCTTTAGTATTAAAATGGTAGTTGAAAATCATACAGAAGTGGGAAAGACATCATCCCAGGGAAGAACAAAGGGGAAAACAGCTGACCATGAACTGAAACCCAGGAAAAAGTTGGTTAGAATGAGTTTTGCCATTGTGTGTGATTTTAACTCTCACTTTATCAATTATAAATGTCCACTGAGTTGGATAACATCAGTGTGTTATTAATCCTTATGTCTCAGAGTCTTAGTCAGTCCTCTGAGTATAGAAGGTGCCAGACATGTTTGTTAAATTAAATGAAATTAAAATGGTATTTCCGAGCCTTGATACTCTAATGACAGATTTTCATAATGATAACTCTGAACATGGGTAAGACCCCAAAATGTCTGAATTGTAGTTATTTATTCAATTTTGTCTGATACTGAGCTAGCTTTAAATATATGTTGTTGCATTTTGTTGTTTAAAGATCAGTAATCAGTGTGTGGTGTAGATGGTAATTCACCAGAGTACTTGATTAACCTTAGCCCATGTTGTTTAGCTTAACATACAAATGAGTTCGCCACAGAATGCAGCCTAGTTCAGGTCCATTTATAATTCTTTTCCTAGTTCCTTGATCTTGAAGACCTCTAAATCTTAGATCAGATTTGGAGCCCAGAATCCTGGATTTCTCTGGTTTTTCCAGCAATTTGCTTCCCCCCCCCCCCCCCCAGTTCTTCTCCCTCCCATTGTCCTCCACACTAGGGCTGCCGTATAAAAACTAAAGGATAACTGAATAATGTTTAGTACAAGTATGTCTCAAAGATCTCATGGTACATACTTATGCTAATGAGATTATTTGTTGTTTATCTGAAGTTCAAATTTATCTGGGTGTCCTGTATTTTTCATTGACTAAATTGGATAACCCTACCCTACACTTGAAGTTCTTACTACTAGAATATGGCAAACAAGAGTTTCTCCATGAGAATTCTGAACACCTTCCTTCTAAAAGTCACCAAATGAAGTTACTGAATTTATTTTCACTAGTTAAATGTATTAAAAAGATCATCGAAATAAAATTGTCTAACTACAATATACCAATTGATGCAAATTTATAAAACATTTATAACTATGGTGTTTTGTATATATAGCCTATACACCAACAGTTATAAAAATGACATAATGTATATTAGTAATCATGTGTTTTGGTCTATGTAGAATGTCATAAAATAATGTACATGTTAAAAACAAACTTTTTAATTTTCACTTTTGCAAGTCAGCAATAATGCTAAAACAAGCAATTATTTTTAAATGAAAAAGCATACGTTCATACAAGCATGTACAATGGGTACAAACTCCCAAATATTCTAACTGCAGAAATAGCTGAAAGGGATCTTTTCTCTTCTTAACTATGTCATTTTGTAGTTGTGCTGCCACCTTGTGATGTTTTGAGGTATGATTCAACTTAACTCAGTCCATTTACCATTTGGTCAATGTTAAAATTATTCCTCAGGTGATTAATGTTTTTCATTTTACCAAAAAATGTCATTTATTTTTATACTTCGAAAGGGCTCTCAAATTTTTAATGCAAATATTTTCTAGAAGTTTATTGTCTGCAAATTAGTATATCATTCTTAAGATAATAAATTAGAAGTCATTTAGTACTGTTTTATGTTTTATGATAGAATTTTGGTTGTATGTGCATGTAAAGTTTACTTGACCTTTCACCCTGAATTTCCTTTAAACTAGTTGAACTCAACATGTCCATACTTGAACTCATTATCTTCCTTCTACCAAGCCTGGTCCATTCCAATTCTACATAGATACCAAGGCCATATAATTTATTAGCCAACCGGGAACACTTTGAAGGTGAAATTAGTAAGGTGACTTATTAATTATTCCAGCAAAGTAATATAAATCAAGACTGCCTCAAGCAAACTGGTTTTCTTATACATAAGTCAAAAATTGTCATCATCCCAGTCATCCTAACAAGAATGTTTGGACTTTTGGACGACCGGTCCATCAAACTGACCTGAAACTTCCATCCCAGACTTCCTGTCTTTCTTCTACCTGCTTGCTCCCTCAGCCTTTGCTTTCTCTTCTGTTGTCCATCAGCTTGCCAACATTCTCACTGTCTTTGACCTGTTGTCTACAGAGGGACCCACCAGCCAGAAATGCTTTCTCAGGAAAATCTAACAGCTCACCTCTTCTATACTTGCTCCAAATTGCTGGGAACTGCTAGGAAACCCTCCTAACACCTTGCATAATGGGTCATCATATCTGGACCACAGATCATCATATCTGACCTCAGATGGATCTTTAATGCTGTGTGGCAGTTCTATCAGATTTCTTAAAAGTTTTCTGTTTCTTGAACGCCCTGTAGCAGATATCTAAGCCTCCCTAATTCATATTAAAAATAGAAGCCATCTGGAAAGAATTTTGTCACTGTTCTGCCACCAAAACTTGTTTCTGACTACCAGCACCTCCATAGATTCTCTTTTCCTTTCTATTAGGGAAAGAAGAAAAAAAAAAAAAAAAAGCTATGCTTTACCTCTAAGAGTCTAAGGCAGACATTGCACCCTGAGCTCAAGATCCCATATCCTCTTCTCAGAAACAGTCCCGATTAATTAAGGTTTTTCTCTCTGGTATCTTCAACCTCTCCACTCTGGTTATTTCTTCCTATTTATTGGCATTTAACCATGGTCATAACTTTTTGTCTTAAAAATATATAACTCTCCATAATCTCACATACATTCTATCTACCAATCTCTCTCCTTCCCATCAGAGCCAAGCTTCATGAATTAATTACATGTGGTCACTCTCTACCCTTTCACCGCATCCACTTTTCAACTCACAACAATGTGCTTTTTCCCCTCAACTACTCCAGTGGAACGCTCCTCATCAGAGTCACAAATGATTTCTTTTGATACATTTTCTTTCTCTGAAATTTGAACCGCTCCCAGTTTTATCTGGTGTAGTAAATTATACTGTTTTCTCTCCATTCTATTTCCAAAAACAGAGTCACCATGTTGATTCTATCCCATAAATATCTCCTTTTCTATCTCAATTAGCATAAACCCTACCTTCCATGACCATCCCCTCTTGTCTAAATTCCTGCAATCCTTACCCATTGGTGTCTGCCTCTTCAGTCTTGTTACTTTCTAATGCACTCTCCCACACAGAAGCTAGTGTTTCTCAAGTGTGAATCTGAAAAAAGTTGCCCACTTAACCCCTTCAACACCTTTCTATTACTGTGAACATTAAGTTCAAAGTATTTAATATCATTTGCAAGGTTCTCAGGGACCAGTGCTAGCTTACCTTTCTAGCTTCACCTCTTCTCATCTACAGTTACGCATAATACCAGATGGTAGGCCCAAAGGACCAAAACAAACAAGCAAAGGGGCACCTGGGTGGCTCAGTGGGTTGAACGTAGGACTTTGGCTCAGGTCGTGATCTCGTGGTCTGTGGGTTCTACCCCGCATTGGGGTCTGTGCTGACAGCTCAGAGCCTGGAGCCTGCCCTGCTTCAGATTCTGTGTGTGTGTGTGTGTGTGTGTGTGTCTGCCCCTGCTCCACTCACACTGTTGCTGTCTCCTTCTCTCTCTCTCTCTCTCTCTCTCTCTCTCTCTCCCTCTCTCTCTCTCAAAAATAAAAACATTAGGGGCACCTGGGTGGCGCAGTCGGTTAAGCGTCCGACTTCAGCCAGGTCACAATCTCTCAGTCCGTGAGTTCGAGCCCCGCATCAGGCTCTGGGCTGATGGCTCAGAGCCTGGAGCCTGTTTCCGATTCTGTGTCTCCCTCTCTCTCTGCCCCTCCCCCGTTCATGCTCTGTCTCTCTCTGTCCCAAAAATAAATAAACGTTGAAAAAAAAATTAAAAAAAAAAATAATAAAATAAAATAAAAACATTAAAAAAAGAAACAATCCAAAAAATCCAAGTAATAAAACAGAAAATAGAAACAGATCAATAAGAGATCTAAATATTAGAATTATCAGATACAGATTTTATGTGAGTAATATGTTTAAGAAATTAGACTCTGAGAGAATTTTGCCAAAGAACTGGAAACTACAACAACAAAAAAAGAGCATTCAAATGGAAATTCTAAAACTGGGAAAACAATTAATAATCAAATACTAATAACTAAAATTAAAAAGTCAATCCAGGAGTTTCTGAAAAGTTGAGACGCATTGAAGAGATAATTAGTAAATGGAAAATAGGTCCGAAAAGCAACAATGACAATAAGAAGCAGACTGAAACCTAAGAGAAGAAGGGGAAAAAGTACTGGGGCTTGGGAAGCTAGGTGTGTGGGGAAAGGAGACTAAAACATCTACGGGCATTGTGGACATTGCCATCCATCCCAGAAGGAGAAACAGCAAATGGGGCAGAAACAATGTTTTAGAAATAAATGCTTGTGAGGCGCCTGGGTGGCTCAGTCTATTAAGCTCAGGTCATGATCTCTCAGTTGGTGGGTTTGAGCCCCACATTGGGCTCTGTGCTGACAGCTCAGAGTCTGGAGTCTGCTTCGGATTCTGTGTCTCCCTCTTTCTCTGCCCCTCCCTCCCTCACACTCTGTCTCTCTCTCTCTCTTAAAAATAAAAAAGTAAACATTTGAAAAAATAGCTTGTGACTGTCCATGTCACAAATTCAAGAAATACTACAAAGCCACAACAGAATAAATACAAAAAACAAAACAAAACAAAAACAAAAAACCAACAACCCACACCCAGGCACAGGACATAAAAAACTGCTGACCACAACAAAGACTGTTAATATGTTCTGGCAATAAAAGGCTTCAGGTAGACTAACAAGTAGCAAAATTAGCCAGCTGGAAATTTTGCCTTTTTTTTTTTTTTCCACATTAGAAAATGCCCAAAGTCAGCAGGTTGGCTTGACTGGGTGGCTCTTATCTGCTGAGCCTACTTTCTCTGAGAGAGCAAAGTCTTTGAGCCCAGAGGGCTTGAAGGGTATCAGAGAGATACCAGTTCCCTGAAGGAGCTAAACTGAGATACTGAGACTTAGTGGTGACTCAGTTCCTGCAGTCTGTTTTCAGATGTCGTCCAGTCGTATTGCTGTTTAGGAAAAATTATGGACACGTTTGGGAGGTTCATATCCAACTGTAATATGATCTAATGTTATTTATGTATTTATTTTGGTTATCTGGGATACTTTGTTGTCAAAAAAGTGGAAAGTGCAAACATCAGACACTCAGAAAAACATTCTAAAGAGAACAATTAAAAGATGGAACTCAATAAATAGAGTATGGCTAAAAATAAACTGCCACATGAATTTTACAGTTATTTGACGCAAAATTGGGACCCGATGGATCTTGTGAGCAGATCAGACTAGGTCTATGATTTAAAACATTATTTACTTTTTTTTTTCCTTCCGAGGGAAGAAGCTTCCTAACTTTGTAACTTTACCACTCTCCAATGTTATCTTACATTACAAAGAGGAAATCATTCTTACATTACAAAGAGGAAATCAATAGAATGATCGTAAAGTTTATGATTTATATAGGATAGTTTACAATATTGTAACTATTTGTTTAAGGCACCAAGAGGCAGATCTTGGTAGCTAAAGTAAATGCAAATTTTTCACAAAGATGATGACAATGACAGTCTCCAGACTTCATTCTCCAGATCTTCTCTTCCCAAACATTCATGCAGTTCTTTCACCCTTTGCTCCTTCGCTTCTCTCAGGCAGGAATCGCTTACCCTTGATCCCTCCCTCCTGAACTATGGCTCCCAATAGGATCATTAATAGAACACTTCCTCAGGCAACCTTACATTGTACCGCCTGCCCGCTGAAATTAGTGACTTTTGTCTCAGTTCCCTCTTAGTATTTTATTTGCATCACCATTACTCTACGTAGCACAGTTTTCTATGTATTTATGCTGTAATTAATTATTGACATGTCTTTCACTCATTTATAGCCTCCTTGTTAATGGACTGTTTTATCCACCTGATATTCTTAAGACTTTTGACCTGAAAGGTTAGATCAGATTCAAACCTGAAAGGTTTGAATCAGAGTTCAAAGAACCTGATCTGTTCCATTGTTCCACCCACCACAGGAATCCCTTGTGTGATATAATTTGTTGATCTACTTCAACACCTGCAGCCTCAGAAAGCACTATGTATTTTGCAGGGCAATTCGTTTCACTTTGAGAGGACTTACCAAAAAGTTCTTGCTGACATTGTGCGAAATCAGCTTTCCTCACTGTCATCCATTTGTTCTGGTTTTGTCCTGTGAAGCTACCTTGAATAAGTTTATTATCTTCCTAGTTCGTATTTGGACAATTTATTTCTAAATGCAAAACAGTATGTTTTGTTCTATAAAAGTTTATTATTTGGGGCACATCATTCCAAACTCTGCAGATCCTTTTATTTCTTCTAGCTTCCAAGCCACATTGCAATCACTCTTAGTATTAGCTTTATAGCCCACGTACAGGCTTTGAGCCTTGGACCTCTATGACTGAAAGGAAAAACCCAATATGTATTACCATGACTTGAAAGCAAACCTCCTGATTGATAGTGCTCACAGAATTATAGAAATGAGTAAGATAATGTCCTTGTCACTGGAAAGGTCTCCTTTTATTAAACAAATAGCTGGTGCACCAGAAAAATGGAAAATAAATGTCAATGCAGAGTTGAAAACCTTTATTTTCAAAATGGAAGGCATTGATCTTCTGTACTCCTTTATTGTGACTATCTCATTATGTATTATTACTATTTCAAATTAATCTTCAGATAGCAGAATGAGAAGAACAATGCATCATCATTTAAACATCTGCATCCCATAAAAGGTTAGGTTATGTCAAAAATTGAAACCTAGCTTGGTCTTATAGTGAAATCATTCATGGTAATGCATTAATTGCCCAAACATAAAACAAAATAGTTCGAAGAGTTTGAGGTCTAAACAGTGAAGGAAAATACCAATTTACTATAATTGATATAGAGCAGGGCCACCTGGGTGGCTCAGTTGATTAAGCATCCAGCTCCTGACTTTGGCTCGGGTCACAACCTCACGGTTCCTTAGTTCAAGCCGAGTCCCGGTTAGGGCTCTGCACTGACAGCATAGAACTTGCTTGGGATTCTTTTCCCTCTCTCTCTGCTCCTCCCACACTCACACTCACACTCTCTCTCAAATTAAAAAAAAAAAAATTAGTATAGAGCAAAACGTGATCTTAATGTGTGTTACTATGCATTCTGTGAAAAAAAAAAAATGCACTGCCTCCCCTCATCCCTCTTTGTCTGCACCAGCATGAAAATGTCCATGCTGAGCATCAGAAGTAAACAATCTATGACTCCTGGATAATAATTATTCCATGGCTTTGCTATAGGCCAGTAGCTGCCACCTCAGAAGGGGAGAAAGTCATTCAGATATGACATACCTACAATACCTAGAATGCCAGGGTGCCCTCTTTTTAAAAATCCTGGTTTCTATGCAGCATAGTAGTAGATAAGTGTAATTTTAAATAAAGCATGTGTTTTAACCAACCAACAGAAGGGATTCCAGTTGTTCCATTCTCCTAATGTTAAAGTAGAAGTATAGAAATTATGCTCCTGTTATTATCAACACTTTAAATTGGTTGTTAATTAAGCCTATTATCCTAAATTATGGAACAGGACTGGTTGACTATGAAATTTATCAGGAATCAGTTCTTTCTTTGTTTATGTATTTCATTTATGTATCAGAATGTTCTCATGAATTGCAAATCCAAATTTTTGGTGCATGGGTGAACACTACAGGAAATTCAAGTTTGAATGGACTATATAAAAACATTTCCCTTCATCTGTGCCCTGCTATACAATTGAAAATTATCTAAGCGTACACAAAATGTCTTGCAGTGTATTGACTGCCTGTGAAGTTGAGATTTTGATATAATTGCATTCGTGCTCTGTGTAATGCTTAGGATCCTTCGATTAAAGAAGACTGTTCAGAGCAGAGCAACTTTCTATATAGCCCATGGGATTTCTCTTGAAGTAAAACAAAGGCATCCTGGGCCTTGATAATTTACAATTTGAACTATTTTGCTCCTTAAGGACAACCAAAGGAGTGTTATTCAGCATGAGTAGGCTCTATGTAAGTTACCCTAATGATAGTAATCATATAAAGTCACCAAAAATATTTTGGACACACCTGATGAAAAAAATAATAATCTCCTTTAAGATTCTCCACTCTTGGAGGATTATTAACTGGTTAAATAGCAAATTGAAAAGTGGTGAATGGAGATAAAAACAAACTGTATCTTTATTTATAAAGCCAGATCTTTACGTTTAGATGCCGGAAAGCACGCTTGTTGGCTGAGATACAAAGTGTAATAGGGATTGGAAGCTTACTTCAAGGGACAGTATGGAAGGAGAGAGAGGACAGAAAGAATAAGTTCTACCAAAAAACCCAAATCCCAAAAAGCAAACAAACAAAAATGTTCCTTCAGTAGTTTATTGAAGGTAAGCTCATCACACTGGATATTTTACATTTGTTTGATAACTTCAAGGTTGTCTCTACACAGCCCATAGCTGAAGTAACCAAACAGATACAAAATATTCAGTGTGATGTACCTTATCATCATTATGCACCGAAAAAAAAAAGAGCAGTATCCCTAATATGCAAAAAGTTCTTAAAAATCAATAGCATAGTTTCAACAAGAGTGCCAAGACAATTCAGTGGAGAAACTATACTCTTTTCAACAAATGATGCTGGAAAAAGTAAACAGCCACATACAGAAGAATCAGTCTGGACCTCTACCTCATACTATACACAATATTCATTGAACATAGATCAAAGGCCTAAACATAAGAGCTAAACCTATAAAATTCTTAGAAGAAAACAGAGGAGTATATATTCATGACCTCGAATTAGGCAGTGGTCTCTTAGAGATGACATTAAAAGCACAAGCAACCAAAGAACAAATGGATAAACTGGGCTTCATCAAAATTAAAAACCTTTGTGCTCCAAATGTCAATATCAAGAAAATGAAAGAACAATACACAGATTGGGGGAAACACAAAAACCAAAATGAGGGCTGCCCGGGTGGCTCAGTCGGTTAAGTATCCAACTCTTGATTTTGCCTCAGGTCTTGATATTACGGTTTGTGAGATCGAACCCCACATTGGGCTCTGCACTGATGTGGAACCTGCCTGGGATTCTCTCTCCCTCTCTCTCTGCTTCTCTCTCTCTCTCTCTCTCTCTCTCTCTTAAAGTAAATAAATAAGCATTAAAACAATGAGATGCCACTTCACACCCACTAGGATGGCTATAATTAAAAAGACAGACAATAATTTGTTTAATTAAAACCTATCCTGGTAAGGACGTAGAGAAATTGGAACCCTCATGCATTGTTTGTAGGAATGTAAAATAGTGAAGTGCAATCTCATTACTAGTCCACACAAAAACTTGTACGTGGATGTTCATAGCAGCATTGTTCATCAGAGGCAAAAAGTGAAAATATAAGCCTAATAGCCATCAACTTCTAAATGGATAAGCAAAATGTGATATATTCATGCAAAGAATTATTGAAAAGAATGAAGTACTTATATATGCTACAGATTGAAAACATGATGCCAAATGAAGGAAGCCAGTCATAAAAAAAAACCACATAGTGTATCATTCCATTTATATGAAATGTCCAGAATATGATAAATTGAAACAGACAGAAAGTGGATTTGTGGTTGTCAGAGAATGGAGAGTGACTATCACAGGTATAAGGTTTCTTTTAGGAGTAATGAAGTGTTCCAGAATTAGATAATGGTAATGGTTGCACAACTTTGTGAATATGTATCTTTAACTTACTAATCTCACTTTGTAGAATTGAGCCTAAGAAAATAAATTTAGATTGCTAAAAATTTACCTATAGCTATGTGATGACAATGTTTTATTAGAAAAACAATAAAAACATACTTAAATATACAAAATACATGGTTGTTTAAAATATTTTTGGCATGTATATTTTATACACACATAAACATCCATATCCATGTAAAAGAAGATTTGATGAAATGGAAAGATGCCGATCATATATTAAATTTTTAAAAATCACTTTTAAAGACACTGTATAATTTGGTTTTATTTCGGTGAAAATAAAAATAGCACTTGTTATTGGCTAAAATGTTCAGATATGTATGCAATAAATATCTTCTATTATAAAAATAAGGCTGCAATAAACATAGTGGTACATATATAATTTTGAGTTTGTATTTTTGTTTTCTTTGGGTAAATACCCACTGGTGGAATTACTGGATTGTACGGTGGTTCTATTTTTAGTTTTTCAAGGAGACTCCATATTGTTTCCCACAGTGGATGCATCAATTTACATTCCCACGAAAAGTGCACAAGAGTTCCCTTTTCTCTACATTTTCACCAAAACTTATTTCTGGTCTTTTTGATACTAGCCATTCTGACTATTTTGAAGTGATAGCTTATTGTTGTTTTGGTTTGCATTTCCTTGATGATTAGTGATGTTGAACATCTGTATGTCCTCTTTGGAAAAATGTCTATTCAGATCATCTGCCTATGTTTAATCAGATTATTTGTTGTTTTATGGTGTTGCATTGTAGAAGTTCTTTATATATTTTGGATACTAACCCTTATCAGATATATCATTGGCAAATATCTTCTCCCATTCAGTAGGTTACCTTTCATTTTGTTGATAGTTCCTTTTGCTGTGCAAAAGCTTTTATTTTTGATGTAGTCCCAATAGTTTATTTTTGCTAGTGTTTTCCTTGACTGAGGAGACATATCCATAAATATGTTACTAAGGGGAATGTCCAAGAGATTATTGTCTATATTTTCTTTTAGGAGATTTAGGTTTTTGGGTCTCAGATTTAGGTCTTTAATTCCTTTTGAGTTTATATTTGTGTATGCTATAAGAAAGTGATCCAGTTTCTTTCTTTTCTTTCTGTTTTGCATGTAGCTGTCCAGTTTTCCAAACACCCTTTATTAAAAAAGACTGTCGTCTCCCCATTATATATTCTTGCTTCATTTGCATAGCTTAATTAACCACAGAAATTTGGGTTTATTTCTTGCATCTCTATCCTGTTCCACTGATCCGTGTATCCACCTGTCTTTTTGCAATTGATTTCTAACATAATTCTACTATGGTCAGAGAGTATATTGTGCATGACTTGGATCCTTCTACATTTATAAGAATTATTTTATGGCCCAGAATGTAGTATCTTGTAGAATCCTGGTAGATGCCTGGTATACACATGAAAGGAATGTATATTCTACTGTTATTGAATAGAATGTTGTATAAATATAAATGAGATCAGGCTGATTTATAGTGTCCAAGTTTTCTTTGTGTTTACTGTTTTTTTGACTAGTTATTCTATAAATTACTGATAAAGAGATATTCTCTCCTTACAGTTGTATCAGGTTAAAACCTTCATGTATTTGAAACTCTGTTATTAGTGGCATACATTTTTTTTTTAAGATTGTAATGTGTTACTAATGATTTTACCAACTTATCATTATGAAATTATCCTCTTCTCCTTGCTGATATTTTTTGGTTCTGAAATCTACTTTCTGATTTTAATATAGTCTCCCCATCTTTTTTTTATTAGTATTAGCATGTCATATACTTCTCCATCCTCTTACTTTTAATATATTTTTGTCTTTTTCATTTAAAGCGACTATCTTTTAGGAAATATACAGTTAAGTCTTTTCAACTAAATCTGACAATCTCTGAATTTTAATTGTTTTATTTGGATCACTTACATTTAACATAAATATTGATATTGTTGGTTTTGAATCTATCATCTTGGTAATTTTGCTACTCACTTCTTCTATTCTTCATTCCCTGCCCCCCTCCTTTTTCTTCTTTGGATTAATTTAACATTAAAAATTTTTCAGGGCATCTGGCTGGCTCAGTCAGTAGAGCATGACTCTTGATCTCAGAGTTGTGAATTCCAACCCCACATTGGGTGTATAGATTGCTTAAGTTCTTTCTTTGAGCCACACTCTCCTCCCCACACCCCTCCCCTCTCTTCCCCTATCCTCACACCTCTCCTCTCATCTCCTCTCTTCTTCTCTTTTCTCTCCTCTCCAACATTCTGCCCTGTGATCTCTGACTTCATTGGATTTCCAGAACTCTGGGCTCTATCCCCTCAACTCAAGTTTTCCAGTGGCATCGATGTAGACTCCATCATCCTGCACTGTAGCATGGAAACTTTCTTTTGGCAATAACCTCGGACAATCACACACAAAGCACATTTTGAGTGCTGTTTTTTCTATATTTTGTCCATTTTCCTTTTAGTTATTTTAGACAAGAGGTTATAGATCCTGCCCCTCTTACTCCATCTTTATCAGAAGCAGAAGTTCTACATGGTTTTATTTTCATCTTTTGCTTTTCTTTATTTTTGTAGTTTTTCTAAAGTAATACACATATGCATAAATAGCAACTTATGATAATAAAAATATATGACTTATTTTAATAAAGTAGACAGGACAGTACTAAAGGATTTACTTAGTTATTAATCATACTAACATGCTTGAATATCTAACAAATAGTTACATAAATGGTTTTCAAATTATATCAGGTACTTTTCCCTGAGTGGAGAAAAGGCAAACAAATATCATAAGTTAAGAGAGGAAAATGGGGCGGCATCTTGAAAAAAATGGACTTGTGGCTCTTGTCACAATATCAAACTCATATTAATACCCCTGAAATGCTACAATTGTACTGATGAAAATACCATTAACTTGGCTCTAAATAGAAGTTGCCCAACATTTTTCTTATTCTAGGTTCCAATGTGTTCCCTCAATATTTTTTCATAAACCTTTTAGTCCCCATTTGCAGATGTTTCTCTCATGACCAAATAGTTAATGAGAATTCCAAGGCCTAAATGCTCTACTTTGAATTACATCTTTCACTTTTCCCAAACTCAGATTCATCACACTACTAAAAACCTGTTTCTACATCTGTGACTTTGGCTTTTATGATCTCCTTGGGTGGCTCGTTTATTCCTGGCATTTCTAAACCTCAAATTATGAAGGAATTTTTCTGAAAAAAAAAGTATCAGATTCTTAACTATGAATGTCTTGGGCTTTTAAGGGCAAAAAGAAAAGACCAAGGTATTTTCAAAATGATTGTCCTTTGCATTATATCCAAGTAGATATGACCAAGGACTAGTGCCAGGAATGTGTTCCATGCAGTCTTTCTTCTCAAGTAAGCTGAAGATTGCTTCCTCAATTAGTTCAAACTTCTGGGTGGTCTCTTAACAAATAGTTCTTTGAAGAAAATAGTGAACAAATAATACTGCAAATGTAAAATAATATTAGTTATTTAACTTTGAAACTAAGGAAGGATGAATTTTAATGTTTTATGTTTATTAATATAGAATTTCCTATCTCCGACTTTTAAGAGGGAAAACTCTATGTAAATCCAGTGGAAGAAAAAAAGTTTAAAGATGCATATATATTTGGACTTAGAATTAACTGAGTGTAATTGTGTGTGTGTGTGTGTGTGTGTGTGTGTGTGTGTGTGTGTGTGTAAACTACTTGGTTTTATTATTTTTATGTGGAAATAGATGCCTACATGCATACTACATTCTATATTAAAATCAGCATACAATAAATTTAGAATATCTAAGGATATTTGGCAAATAAATAACTTCTTCCATTTCTGAGAAAAATTGTCCATTACTTGGCCTTAGTTTGCATATTTGATTCTACTTTCAAGTCTGAAGTCACCCCATGTGTTCTACAGATACCATCCACCCTCTGTCCCCCCCCCCCCCCCCCCCCCGCATTACAGCCTGCCCTAGGCAAAACACTAAAGTAGTTGAAGTAGGTTTTTGTCAGCACTTCATTCTTCCAAAGTCTCCTTTTTCCTTTTTACACTTCTTGGCTGGCCAGTGAAAAATAAATTGTATTTCCGTTTTGAGGACATTTATTGCCCAAAAAATAACCATTTGGGCAGCTGTTCCCTCCAGAGAAACATAAGACAGGCTGACAATATTAGTAATCGTCACTACTCAAATACCCATAACTGTGGTTTTCATTACTACACTGGCTTTGTCTACCTAACAGTTTGACAATGAAAAGAGTCACCATTTAGGCTCAGAATATTCAGTTAGAGACTTGGCTAAATCCAGTGACTCCAAACCCTCCCCACCATCCACCCCAAACAGAAAAGATGGCCAAATTAATTTTGTCATGAAAAAAGAAAATCTTATATAAATGGGGGCCTAATAATTAGAATGATTGGTTAATGGACTGAGAAAACTCCAATAAAGTAGACTTTATCTGTACCTGTTGTAGACTTTGCAAGTCCTCTAGGCAAGCTCATTTTAAATGGCATTTTTGTCTGTACCAACACATTGTCTGTACTAAGAATTGTACATAAGCGTGAATAAGTTCCCCCATGGTGCTGATAGGCTTCATCTTCTATTGGCCAAATGGGCACCAGTGAGCAAATGAATATTGTCTGGCCTTCAGCTCAGTTTTCTTAGTTTAAGGCTTTATTCGTAGAATTATTGGTAGCTATTTCTCATTGTACATAAGCAGAAAGTGACAGAAGTTTTCTGCCTCTGTCCACTATTGCCCTGAATGCATCATCTTACGGCATTATTGTCTCCTCAGTCTATACTAATGTTTCCCATTTAAATAACATGTCCTCAAATATCCATTTTCCAAAGTAAAAAAAAAAAAAAAAAAAAAAAAAGATTCAAACCTGCCCGCATTTGGCAAATACTATCCCAGGAAATTATCCACAATCGTGGGCGCCCACAAAAGAGGTCAACAACCATTTGCTTTTCATGTGCATTTAATTATTGGAGAGAATTTGATTTGCCAATTATGGTAGTATTTTAAAGCAACTTCATTTTACAATTAAGAATGAAGACTTCTTGGGGCGCCTGGGTGGCGCAGTCGGTTAAGCGTCCGACTTCGGCCAGGTCACGATCTCGCGGTCCGTGAGTTCGAGCCCCGCATCAGGCTCTGGGCTGATGGCTCAGAGCCTGGAGCCTGTTTCCGATTCTGTGTCTCCCTCTCTCTCTGCCCCTCCCCCGTTCATGCTCTGTCTCTCTCTGTCCCAAAAATAAATAAAACGTTGAAAAAAAAAATTAAAAAAAAAAAAAGAATGAAGACTTCTTAAAGTGGGGACTATGCCAGTGATTTCATGCCAGATCCATTGTGGATACTGAAAAGTTTAACTGGTGAAGAGAACCAAATAAAGAATGGCAGGAACTATTCTGCTATATAGAGATAAACATAGCCTGTGCCTCAGAAAAGGCAGCCAAGGTGGATGGTGTGATTCAGTGGTCATTGGGATGACTTCCTGAGCAAAATATTTCTCCCACTGCCTAAAATGTTCACTATGGAAGATAAAAATCAAAGGCATTGTTCAAGAAGCAAGAGACCAACAGAAGAGTAAAGGCAAAGGAAATACTGGATTTAAGGGTAGAGAGGGTCAGAAAATAGCTATCACTTGGGTCAGGGATGGCAGGTCTGAGGAGAGAGCCTTGAAATGTAAATCCATGAATAGGTAAAATGTCTCAGACATCAGGGTATTCTAGAAAGAGGAAGAAGAAAGAAAAGAAACAAAGGAAAGAATTGAGGGATATGAGAACACATTTTCTTCATCCCATTTGGCTTATTTTGTGACTAGAAATTCTTGTCTATCCAGTATTTGTTTCTTAATGAAACCAAGGGGGTAAAAACAGCCTTTTGATGTGTCAGTTGAAGAGCAGTAATGGGGAATGTTCTTATAAATGCACTTCCATAATTTAGATATTGTAACACCAAAGAACAAAAATACAAAGTTAATCAATTCTCCTGATACTTTCTTTTTTTTTTTTTCATTATCCATATTAAAGAGTAGGATGTCCTAAAATATTAAAATTGACAGATAACTTACACAATAGTCTGAAGACATTCTTCCAGCCTGCATGCTGGAGATTCAAGGGCTGATAATACAGTGAGGGCAATGGAGTTACATTCTAGTTGGGGAAACTGAGCATCTAATCACATTAGTGTCACATCCAATGCAATCCAATGAGATTTCAAGAGGTCATTGCTGGTTTGGATTCCATAATGGTAAGATATTTGGGGCTATGGATTGCATTTTATATGCTTACTTCTAAAACATTGTTGAATAAATGCTTTGAATACTATGCCAGTGAGTAGATATTTATTCTGTCATTCTGCAGGAGACTAAACAGAAATTTATGCTTTTGCTGAACAGGGTATTTTGCAAAGATGTGCCTAAAGTATCACTAAAAATGCAAATTTTGGACAAGGTTCCTTAAATGAGGGGCAAGCCCTTCCTCTCAATGGGAGAAACAGCAGATGCATCCTTAGGCCATTCACTACATACTGAGAGAATATTTGCCAATTGTGCAGTTTTTAAAAAATTGATTTTGACTGGACTAGATCATTGAGGTTAATGATTCAGTGAGATCATTGTCTTTTCCTCTGTGTGTGTGTGTGGGGGGGGGGGTGTGGGTGTGTTTGCTTTTTAATAACTAGTTGCCCTTGTTATACCAGTTATGTTGAAGTCCTTTGAGTATTTTCAAGTACATTTCCTCTTTTGCATATATTTTAAAATACCTGTCACATTAACTGTCTTAACTTACAAACAGCCAACTTAACCTATTAGCTTTTTTTTTCTCTAATGGAATTTTTACAGAATGAAATTCTCCCCTTGAAAATCAGGAATGAAAAAACAAAAACAACAACACACCCTCCCAGATGTGGAGAAAATAAACCTTATCCTGCTTTGAACTTCCTGAAATTTAATTGACCTTCTTTTGTTTTGTGTCACTTTGCACCCCATCTGTTTTATTCTCCTCTCCCACCCTTTGGCCTGGCAGTGTAGATTCAAGGACTTTCCTGAGTTCACATGCTGAGTCTCTGAAATGGCTGGGATGGCGTGAGGGGTGGGGCCTGTGCCTGTGTTGGCACTGGATTTGCTGCACTACATTTTTAGTCAGCATCAGCAGAATGAAGAGGTGACATGGTTGCTTCAGAATTCATTGCTAGAAATTACCACCTGAAGTCCAACCACACTGAGCCTTTTTATTTCGTTGCTGCTCTTGCTATTACCAACTCAGATGAGAATTAAAGTACGTGGCTTTCACTATCTTTGCCTCTCATATAAGCCAAGGGAGGGTTCTAGAAGCTGTGCAGGAAGAGACCAGCAGAGTTCAGAACCCCTCACTAAGGTGATTATATTGGACAGACTGGTCTTGTTCCCTATGCTACCTTTTCACCACTCATAACCTCTGCTTCTTTGTTTTCCTGGTCATGTCTTTCCCTTTTTAACACAGAGGTCAGATAATCATGCAAGGAGTTGGCCAGAGGGCATGATTCTTAAGTAAATTTAAATTAGCAGGTAGGAGGAAATGAGATAGAAAATTTGGCCTCAAGTCCTGTTCTTTCCTTTCCTGTTCTGCCCCCTATTTGACTGCATTTTACATCCCTAATTTTTGTCTGACTCTGCCTTCACTGGAGGTACAACTTCAGACAATCTCCAAAGTACCAGTGTGAAGAAATAAAATGGGAAATACTGACGAAATATTGGCTCGCTCACACTAAGCTTTCAGAGGCTTATGCTCTGTTTATTTTCCACCAGTGTGAGAATACTCTATCAAGAAGATGGCTGAGGGATTGGTGAGAGAGGTAGAGGAGGTGGGCAGTTAGCAACGGGAGCCTGTGTAAATGCTTCAGTAACTTTTATGCTTTATGTTCTTCCACAAACGGACTACAAAAACTTGTGTGGACATACTTGAGAAAGGGCATGGGAAGACATAGGCCCTGGGCCAAAAGTGGTCTTTTATGTTAGATTATGTGCTTCAAATGAGCAGCAAACATGCAAGATATGCCCATGGCAGGTTGAGATTGAGGTAAGCGAGAAAGGATCGTAGCAATCCACACAAGCAATGGAGTAACTGAGTTACTCCGGTAACTAGTTAACTCTGGATCACCCTTACATCAGCTGTAAGTACTGAATAATTCATTCGTTATTATTCATGTACACTCAGAGGAAACTCACACGATGCTAGGAGTATCTTTATAAAATATCATAAAGTTCTGAAATCCAGTTTTTGTCCTCAGTGGGGCTTAAACTTCTGTAACATTAACATGGAATCACTTTGAGGTGGTTCATTAATCATTTGAAAATTTTATGATTGTTTCATGTGTATAAAATGTGATGATTGTTTCAATAGGCTAGTTGTGTGTATGTGTGCGTGTGTGTTATGTCTCATATCAAGAAGGCTAAAACATATGGTTGTGTAGGTTGTGTACTGTACAACACTGGGGGTTGCCATCCATTCTGCAGTGCACAGTGCAACACCAATGCCTCCTGAACTCCCAGTGGGTCCCAGGGGATATCATGGTAGATAGTTTCTACCCTTCTGGAGCTTGCATTCCAATAATTACGCACCCATGCAATGGCGTATATTCTGCTCTTGAATCCTACACAATATTCAGAGAACTACTTTCAAGTATGTGGCTTGACACTCTTTTGATATAACCCAGTATGAAAATGTATTAAATTTTTGGTGTGCTCTGTGACTACACTGATGTTGAACGTAGAGTAACATCTGGGTGAATCTGGCATTTCGGAACAGTAAGTGAAACCCAATACTAAAAGTTAGCCTAATAGGCTTTGAAATGTTTACATCATACTTTTGTAAAACACTAGAAATCTTTGGAAAGTGTGTTACGGATGCATCTTCCTTAGTCAATAGAACACGACACGTGTAAGAAAATCCCTGTTTGTGATGTGCTCTAGCAGTTATATGTTTAGGGTATTAATTTGAGATATGTAAAGATAAACTAAGCGACTTGCAGTGGTGGTGAAGATTTGGTTAGAAAGCTGGCTAGCATCAAGAAAAACGCAAATTAGCGTGCCCTGGATGCCTGTCCAACCACACTCCAGCTTATCCACATCGCTATTCTGGTTATCCTACTCTGCAGTCATGCGGGGCCTCGTGCAACCGTTCAGCGCCCCAAGGCCTCTCCCAGCTCATTTCCTTTGTGCGTGCTATTCTGACAGACAGCAACATCCTCTGCCCCCTTCTCTATCTCCTTGTCTTGCAGATCCAGCTGTGCCATCATCCTCTTTGCGAAACCACCCCTGTCCCCTCCCAGGCTGGCTTAGGTGCCTGCCAAGGCTGCTGCGTCCTACAACTCCAGAGGGTTCCCATCTCATTGCATTGTGGGGAGCCCTTCCTCTTTCTCCAACAGCATCCCGAGTCGTCTCTATGCACTTAGCATTCTGCTCCGTGCTACTTCTTTGCAGCCTCCCTGAAGGGTGACTTTGGGATCTGAAGCCTTATATCTACTTGCCTGGCATAAAGTGGTGCTTAGTGGATAATTGCGTGAATTGTGGCTTCGTATGGCACAGTACATAATTTAGGGGCCCTTAAGCTATGTAAAGCTGGGTTTTCCCTCTCTGGATCTGCTCAGATTGTTCACTTAGCCTACCTGGTGGGTTTTTCTTGGTTGTGATTTCTGTACTTCAAGTCATTTCTCCCATTTCCAGTGGCTTGCTGCCGGCCGCCTTTTTCAGGTGTCCATTAGCACTAAGGAGCACTGCTCCTTCTCTTCCAGTGGCTGGGTTTTTCCTCTCCTTCTCCTCCTCCTCCCCCCTCCTCTTTCTCTTCCTCCTCTTCCCCTTCTTCTCTCTCTCATCTCCCCAGTTCCCCATTCCCCTCTTGCTTCTCCTCTCTTCTTCTGTTCTCTTCTCTTCTCCTGTTCTTTTCGTAGGCTTCTCATTGGTAGGGGCTTTGGCACTTTAAACGACTGCTTACAAAAGCACACTTTTCTAGAACCCAATCTCTGAATCAGCCATGGACATTTTATTGCCCATGACATTTGTAGCTTTAGTGGTCCTCTCGGTATTTGCTCTGTAGCATGCACTACAAATTATTTTCAGGTGTGCAGTTATTACCAACATCTGAGCACAGTGACTGAGAGCTGTGTATGTGCTGTTTTTGGACAGCAGTTTCTTTTTTGAAGAGTTGTGCAAATGTTACCATTTCTCTTGCTTTCTAGGTACTGTGTATTCTCAGGATCACATTTCATCACCTAGGTATAAATACATCTGCATACGTGCTAAAGTTAACAAGGTAAAAGAGATTACTCATAGGTCCTTAGTACACAAATAATTCTCAACTGTCATTTGCTCAACATTGATGAGAATTTGGGACTTTTAGGTTCGTGGAATGAATGCTGCTTTCTATGAAAATTATGGAAGAGTGAAAAACATAGTTTTTATAGTTGTTCCTTTCCTCTGAACTTTGGCAAAACCCACCCAGGAACAAAGGCACCTCTTCTAGGCTCTCACTTGCAGGGACTTGAGACGCTCCATTAACATTTACAAAGCCACGGTCACATTTGAAATGGAAAAGACCCTGAGAAACTTAGCATTGGTAACTCTAGTGGTGGGAATTTGGAGCCAGGTTGAAAGGAAGGGTCTGTGGAAGGGGTGGGGTGATAATTTTATGGTGTTCAAGGACACTGAAAACCTTTGAGATTCAGGTGTACATGTTTTCCTTACTTCTTGCGAGAATACAACTCACTTTTATGTTTTATACTCATAGATGATTATTTGGTTCTAAGTCAAAGGCAAGCCTAATACATACTACAAAAGTTTTAACTGATATTATTATTTATAAAAGAAAGTTATAAATTATGTAGATATCTTTAGAGTCTAGAGTAGTCAGTTCTAAGTGACTAAGTCAGTGCTTCAGCGCCTATAAAGAAGATTATTTAATGATTTTAGTTGCTTTCAGAATGAACAAATTCCTCAGCTAAAGAAGATGTAAATGAGGATAATTTTGTTTTAAAAGCTTAAAAAAATACTTTCAAAGATTACTATAACTTAAAAACCTATCAAGATGAATTCTTAGGCTGTATCTTGCATCATAAAATCAATTTGGAAACTTAATTTAATGAGCTTAACTGTCGATATTTGCCAAGTTAATTGAAGAATATTGTATTCTCCCTTTTTGTGCAGTGTAGACACAGCCTTTTGGGCTGGAACAAGCTTTGTTACTCATAAGCCAACGAACTGAATTCTGATGAGAATTGTGCTTTGACGTAGGATGTGAACCAATACTAAACCTGCCTCAGGGTCTTGGAAGAGACCTTAAAAGTGGCAGCCAAAAGAGGTGGGGACTGCACCAAGCAAGAAGGAGACAGAAGTTTCTGCTGCAAACGATCATTAATGGATTTTTTTGTTTTTATCATGACTTAGTACAATCAGATACCTCAGTAAATCATCGATCATAAAGTTCTTCCTTGTATTTAGTAAAAAATCAGAATTGACATACATTTAAAATCTTTCTACACCTTCTCAGAGTCTGATCACCGTAAAAAAATGTATGTGAGTTGCCTGATTCTTGTTGTTTGTCAACTATTTTAGAATTAGATGTGGGATGCCGTGATGAGTTTAGAGTTGGGTTTTGCATTGTGTAGAAAACTTGTGACTGTTACATCTGTGATGCCACCAAAGCTGTCTTGTAGATGATGTGCAGTTGTATTTTTAGATCCAGTGTTAATATAATGTTTAACTGAGAGATGTTGAAATTTTTGAGCTTTTAAAGAAATGCTAAGATTTTAAATGAAACGGAGTCCTAAAATATTGTTTTGCTACCTCAATTAGACATACTTTCAAAGATAGTTTAATTGAAAGTGATGTTATGATGAGTTTTTTACCCATATAAACCCTGCTTCTAAATATTTTATTTAAAAATTTTCTTTCAAATTCTAAGGCCTGTGGACGTTTGCATCCAATTACTAGTATTCATATAAGCTAGATTCTAAACTCGTTTTTATGTAACCTACACTTAAAAGCAGTTCTAACATTTCTCAATTTTATTCATATTTGCCCATTAAAATATTAAAAAGGGAGTTACTTTCCATGGTTTTAAGATGATGTAAATGAGCAATAAAAAATGGAAGTGGTTTTATTTTATGTGCTATTGTCTGTTTTTGGATTTGTTATTTGTTAGGACAAAATGAGGTAGCAATCTAAATTCTTAATCTTTTATATATATATTGATTCTTTTATAATGTTTTATAGTGTTTATATGTCTACATTGTTGGTTAAAGGGCTCCTTTCAATCTCTTTTAAATGCTGTGTTTAATTAAGTTCTATTTGAATTGCCGTTCACTAGGGAATATGTCTACCTTTGTAGAGTTCTTAATTTAGTGCCAAATTCCTAGTTCCATGTTCAAAAATCATTTACTGTTACTGATAATGACAATAAGTCATTTGATTTTACACATTAAGAAAAAAATATTTTTGAAGCCTAATTTTCTATTACTCAACGTAAGTTGTTAATGCTACTGAGATTTTTGATCATGGAATCAAAGAGGAATGAATTATAAAATGAAGTCTTTCTTGCACAAGTGTGCCTAGCAAGAATACTCTTTAGAGCATGCTTATTCACTCTACAGAGAAAGCTTTTTTTTTTTTCCCCCAGAACGATGCTAACATAGGTACATGCTTTAGTGTTTGGTTTTTGAAGAAATTACTCTAGGCTAGAAATGAAGAAAATTTTAGTGAAATTTTTATTTTAGTCAAAATTTAGCATGTGGACTTACTATTTCTGTAATATAATCACTATTATAATGTCAATATAATGCAGCATTTAGCCTAGTAAACAATAAAGAAACTATGAGATGGCCTGAGAAGTGGCAGCAACATTAATTTATATTCTAACAAATTGAATTATCTTTTAAGAATTGTTCATGATGTGATTTGATTTTTGACCATTTTCTTTATGTGTAATGATAGGAAATGAATATTTTCCTCTGTATTCCGTGAAGGATGCGCTTTTAAGAACAAGCAATATAATATTCATATCAAATATACTCTGATTTTTAATGTTCTATGGTAAAATTATGGTTTTCAGGGCAGCAAAAGTAGGATCCATTCACCAAAGATAAATAGAAGGGAAGATAAGAGATTTTCTTTTAGCATCGCCATCATCAAAATGTATTTTTGTTAATATGTAAACAATGTACTTATTGACTTCCTCTACTAAGAACTGTCTGGTTAAGAAACAAACTACTAATTATAGAAGACATGTTCCTGCCTGAACCTGAAAACTTAGAAACCTCATGTAAAGGAAAGCTTTTGAGTAGACAGTGAGAACACCTGCAGATAGTATGTAGCCAGAGCTGGCAAAAATACACTAAAGCTACTGTGCAATTTCTTCTACACTCTAGGGCTTTGAAACCATAAGTCTTCTTGTCCACCTATCATACCATTTTTTTTTCTCCAACAAACTGTGAATTATATGCTAACCGTAGAACCAGAATATTGGAATATATTGACAGCATGTCTGTGATTTCCTTTGAATGACCAGAAAGGAGGGTCTTACTGACTGTCCATATAAATGTGCAGAGAAACACATTTTTAAGTATGTAATTTCAGAATGAATAGGTGTGTCTGTGTCCACATGCCATCCCACCCATATGATGTGGCTACACATGCAAAAGTCACTAAGAACATATGATCACGAGAAAGTCATCTTTTACTCTAGTTACAATGTACATTCTTTCCTTCCTGTCACGTGAGTGAATTTTGACAACTACCTGTCCTGTGGTATTAACCCACTTCGAGAGATTCTTGGGTGAAGAGGACACACTACAACATTGGAGAGCCATAGTTTACTGTGCTTACTCTTTTCATAGAAGAAAAATGAGTCAAATAAGATGTAAAATAAATATAAAATACTATATTATATCTATAAATCCATCTCCAACCTCAATATGAGCTGGGATAGATAACACAATTCCAAAGGAAGGTATTGCATGCCAATAAACTTTGAATGACATGTTTGCAACTTTTAAGTATTACTTTCAGTTTAGGGTTTTACATAGTTTATGACCTAGACATATCAGAATCCTGCTACATGTGCTTCATTCATTTATTCATCCAGCAATGCCAGACTGTTACTCAGAAACAAGTTCTTAAACTTATTAATATGTGTATGCACTGCTTCCTCCACACCCCCTAGATATTCAATAAAAGCTTGCAGAATTGAACACTATAAACATCAAATACAGTTCCTACTTTTATCATGCACGCCTTGTTTCAATTTATTTGGGAAAACCTATCAGCAAACAAAACCACTGTAGAACTCTTTCATAAAAATGGTTTGGAGGAAGTCTAACTCTTAGCTCAAGAATTATTTAAAGCAGTTTCAGGTGGGTCAATGAACAGCTTGAGCAAATGCACTTTGATTAAGTGAAGGGATTGCTGAGTTTGTCCCAAACTCCATCAATATTCTCTCAGAGAGAGCTGGCAAAGAATAACCAGCCGAAAGCAGTAAGTGAAGTGAATTGGCTATTTAAACAAGTATTATTGATATCATCCCTTTAAAAATCCATGAATTTGTTTGCTGAGGAGGACAGTCCTAAAATGCAATATAAGTAGATTGGAGGAGGGCCTGATCTCTCCAGTAGGAAAAAAATTACATAAAAACAATAATAAAATTGTGTATAAAGCATTGACATTTGTCATCAGGTTTTCCAATTGATGGATAAAAAACTTGACCCCTTCAAAGCAGCTGCATGACTTCTCTCAGGGTCACATAACTAGATAGTGGCAGAGCAAGGAATGAAACTAAATTCTGTCTTCCCTTTTTTACCCTTCTACCCTATCTCCCCATCTGCCTAGAAGAGCTCCAATTTACACGCTACTGTTTTCCATGTAATTATAGTTTTCCTGTACATTCTATGCCCTGGTTTGTATGATAAATCAGATGATTGTGTCAAATATCGAATAATATGATAAATATAATAAAATATAGGAAGAAGAGAAGAGTGGAGAGGTAGGGTAAGATTTATATTCAATGAGTGGAGAAATAGAAGTAGAGAGGAAAAACAAGAAGAGATAAAACAATGATGGAAAATGTAGAGAAAAACTGGAAATAAAGTAGGTGATTTCAAACTAGAGACGAAGAAAAAGAAGTAACTAATACATTTTAAGACGCAAGTTATTCTGAGAGTCATGAGGATCCTAGGAAGCAACAGACTGACCACGACCAGATTAGAAAGTGACCATGGCTGGCCGTCTAATTCAGGGCATCATAAATGCTCTTTAGCTTCTCCAACAGCTTGTGTTTTCATACAACAATGCAAGATGACAGGCGAAAATGCCACGTTCACTTGAAGTTTATACAGACTCACTCCCTGAGGGGAGTTGTATCATTGAACAAAGATTTCTTTTTTTTTTTTCAATTATGGCTTTTCTCTTGAGCAATGGGTATATTCCAAGCAGTTCTGCATTCTACTACCCCCATGTGTGCAATAAATCTCAGGGCTTAGGTAAAAATCCAAGTGTCCCTCTGCACACTGAACAATTCGAACGCATCATTAGGGTCAATTCCTTAGCCATCATTTGGGTCAAAGGTCTGACAACTGGATTGCACCTATGTGTAGAGTCAAAACAGAAAACAAGGGCGCCTGGGTGGCTCAGTCGGTTAGGCATCTGACTTCAGCTCAGGTCATGATCTCACGGTTTTGTGAGTTTGAGCCCTGTGTCAGGCTCTGTGCTGACAGCTCAGAGCCTGGGGCCTGTTTCACACCCTCTCTCTCTCTCTCTCTCTGCCCCTCTCCCACTCATACTCTGTGTCTCTCTGTCTGTCAAAAATAAATAAACATTAAAAAAAATTTTTAAAAGCAGAAAACAAGGCCAACCAACAACAGTAAAACAACAGAGAAACTGACATAAGGTTATTCCTTTTTTAAAAAAATTGCTCAACACACAAAAAATATACAATTTGAGAAGTCTACAACTCTTAATTCCATGAAATAAAGACCATTCTAATAGCAAAAGGGTAAAAGAAAAAAAAAAGGTTACTTCAAAAAAGAACTAATTTTTTAATGGATTAACGTTACCTAATGAAAAATTACACTTTTGGAGTACCTTCTCTTTCGTTTTTCTTTTTTTTTTTTTCATTGACCAAGTTTTACCACTGACCAAGTTTGAAGAAACACTGATCATAAACCCTCTTCTGCCTGTAACTAGATCAGACTTAAAAGATACCGAAGAGGAAAAGATTCCATCTATTTTGAAGTAATTCTGTCAAAGGAGATTCTTAGTCAATCTTTAGCAACCTTTGTATTGATTCTTGTAATTTCTAAACTAAGTTTCAAGTACTAAACTGAAACCTGGTTTACTTCATTAAGTTCTCAGTGGAGAAGAAGTAACTTTTACCATTCTCCATATAATAATAAGTGTAACTCTTTACACAGTATTAAACTCTCCTCAGTCTCAGCTGCTTTAGTCCTCAAAGCTGTTTCTCCCAGATTCAATTTTCCATTCATTCTTCCTCTTGGCACAGGGAGGTTCTGGGTGCTGGGTGTGCAGTGAGAAAAGCATTCATACTGTGCACTCAAACATGTCTTGTGCAAACAGGGCTGTGATTAAGTGCTACTCCTATAACCCAGTGAGAAAGGGATGAAAGACAGCATTCCAACCTGTGTGAACTGTAAGAGATCTGGGAGACCTGACTGGGAGAGTTGAAGGCATTTCTCAAGGCACAAAGGACAGACGCCATGAGTGGCGCTGGAGAGCGCAAGCCAGAGCTCAGGGGGTCAGACTGCCCAGATCCCCAGTTTCTCGTTTTATGTGCTTGGGACTCCACCACTCCGACTCTGGTTCTGTAACTGTAAAATGTGTATAATAACACAATTCTTCAATTGCATTGTTTTGAGAAATAATAATTAAATGGGTTCAGGAAATGTGTGGCATAGGCCTCTCGGCACAGAAAACAGCACCCATGCCTTCCATTGGGTTTTATTAACCTACTACCTCATACAGTAATTTTATTTTTTGTTATTTTCTTAAACTGAAGTAGAGTTGACACACAGTGTTACATTAGCTTCCGATGTACAAGAGTGATTTGACAAGCCTATACGTTACCTTGTGTCACAGTGTAGCTACCATCGTAACACAAATTTTAGCAGTATTTAAGAAATAGCAATTGGCGGGCGCTTGGGTGGCTCAGTCGGTTAAGCGTCCGACTTCAGCTCAGGTCACGATCTCGTGGTCCGTGAGTTCGAGCCCCGCGTCAGGCTCTCTGCTGACAGCTCAGAGCCTGGAGCCTGTTTCCAATTCTGTGTCTCCCTCTCTCTCTGACCCTCCCCCGTTCATGCTCTGTCTCTCTCTGTCTCAAAAATAAAAAAATAAAAAAAAGAAATAGCAATTGGCCACTTCGCTATTAGACTACTGGTATTGGTATATCTATACTTGTATCAAACTACTAGACTTCTATGTTGACCACACTATCTTGCTTCCAAATAGCGGTTTAATTATCACCAAAGCAGCACTGGAAAATTACAGCCCTATCCTATGTCTTTGACCAAGAACACAGGCATTTCTGTTTGAACCCATCTTGAAGCTGGCTGCAGCATCAGGCAGCCAGGCTTGGTCGGCTATAAAAAGAGTCATCAATGGTGTGAGCTGCAGATGAACTGAGTGCTAATTCAAGGTTGGTAAATAGGTGGTGGTATAAAGGTCCCCTAGATTTCCTAAATTTTACTCATATCAAAAACTGAAACTTTTTACCTAACACACCTGGATATTCAGAGAAAAAGTTACAAAATGCAAATAAGCAGGATTCAATTCATTCCCTCACATGACCACCTGCTACCTCCGAGGCATCCTTCTCCACTGAGCACCAGCACGCAGGCCTCTGGCACAGCCCTGGTGCTCTAGGACCGCACCCTAGGACCTCACGTCGCAGTGCAGTTGGCTTCGACACCTGAACACTGTGGCCCTAAAGTTCGTTCTAGGGGAGCTTAGCATGTCATAGTCCCACGCAATCCTGCCTGGAGTGCGTTAACGCCAGTGAGGGTGCTTGAAAGTGTGCACCGACCCATGCCTGTATTTGAGTCACAAATCACTGAAGATGTGCCATATCCTTGTTAAAATGAAGATGGTGTGTGTGTCAGTGTGTGTGTGTGTGTGTGTGTGTGTGTGTGTGTGTGTGTATGTACACACATGAGCACCAAGGCAGTGTTTGTGGCCCTAGGTTGGTATCACAAGTGAGGCAGGGCACAGTCATATTACAAAACTGCCATCTGACTTCTCATCTATAAGCTGTAGGAAAAAAAAAGTTTATATTCACATATAACACAAATTAAGGTTTTAAGAGCTTGGTAGTTTCAAGTTAAAGAGGCTAAATAAAAAAGGCAATAAAACAAATAACAAGTTTCACTTTCAGAGCAACAAGCGTAGCTCAGGGTAGGGGTTGCTTTTGCTTGAAAGCAAATACAACTTACTAGATGTGTGACCTTCAGCAAGGTAACTGTCCGTGTCAGGAAAAATGGAAATTTTGGTCTCACGGTCTCAAGGCATTGTAGGTATCGTGCTTAGCATAGCACTTGGCAAATAGTAGACATTCAATTAAAAGGAACTGCTGTTGTTATTATTATTATTGTTATTATTATTTATACCCCTCACCCCACCTGGGATGTTTGCATTTTAAAATTGAGCTGTTGGACAATGAATATGTTAATTCAATGGAAAGAACCTCCAGTGATACAATTTCTAATTCTCTGGTATGGAATTAAAGGAGATGCACAAATTTGTGTGGAATATGCTTTAAGTAGAAGTGAATAAAAATGAGGATGACTGTAGGTCTAGGATGTACAACTGTAACAGTGTGCATGTGTATGTGTGTGTGTGTGCATAAATTTTGCTGTAAATGACCACGCAAATGTGGAAATTAACATAGCAAATTCTCTGCTTCTGCTCATCTGATCCCTCACTTAGAATTTTTCCCCTCTTTAAGTGATGAAATTATATATGCTTTCCTCCCACTCCCTCTTCAACATTTCCCTCTCCTTTAAAAAAAAAAAACTTTTTAAATGTTTGTTTATTTTTGAAGGAGAGAGACAGAGTGTGAGTGGGGGGGAGGGGCAGAGAGAGAGGGAGACACAGCATGTGAAGCAGGCTCCAGGCTCTGAGCTGTCAGCACAGAGCCTAACACGGGCTCAAACTCTCCAACCTTGAGATCATGATCTGAACCAAAGTCGATGCTTAACCACCTGAGCCACCCAGGTGGCCCCACATTTCCCTCTCCTTTGATTCCTGTAGCAGGGAGAGAGCCCATGATACCTCTTGTGTTGGTTTCCCCACTGTCTTATGCTTGAGTATGGAATTGTCCCCATTATATTCCAAATTTGAAAAGATCACTTTTATTATGTGTATTCACCCAAAGTACAGTTGTGGGCTGAAAAGAGGTAGTATTTGTTAATAATATTCCTATGGACAAAAGTCAGTATCTTCAAAAACGTAATCATTTCTGGGGCATCTGGGTGGCTCAGTTGGTTAAGTGTCCGACTTTGGCTCAGGTCATGATCTCACAGTTAATGGGTTCGTGCCCCACATTGGGTTCTGTGCCGACAGCTCAGAGCCTGGAGCCTGCTTCGGATTCTGTCTCCCTCTTTCTCTACCCCTGCCCCACGCATGCTCTGTGTGTGTCTCGCTCTCTCAAAAATTAATATTTTTAAAATTAAAAAAACAACAACAAGCATTTCCAAAAAACCTCAGAGACACAGTCAAGTGAACTTCAGAAAATAAGATGAGCAAATCAAATAACATTTTAAAAGTGACACCCTCAGTGTCCTGGAAAAGTAAGTTTCTTCACTTGCTCATCCACTGTCTTCTTTCTGTGTCATAAGGAAGAGAAAGAAAAGGGTTCAAGCTAACATGAAAGACTGAAGCCACAGGCACCACAGCAATGCCCGGTGTTAGGAGAACGCAAAGAGGGATTTCTGTCCCAGGAGAGACGGGGACGCCTGTGTCTCATGTGTCATCAGGCTCTGGAGTCAAGGCAGGCCTGCAAGGACCTCCAGGAACAGACTCAGCGCTCTGTAATGAGTATTCCAGGGAGTCAGGCTTTCCTGGAAGAAACAAATTAGTGTGAGAAGCCAGTACTGTGCAATTTCAGTTTTAAAAATAGCCAAGTGTTGTTAAGGCTGCGATGTGCATGGGAAAAAAAAGAAAGCCCTTGTTAATATCTGCCTCGGCTTTCACATGGAAACAGAGGAGCTACACTCAAATTCTTCCCTGGCAGCTATTGCCAAGGTCATAAGGTTTGTATCACTTGGAGTCACTTTTTGGCCCTTCCAATGACAACGTTTGGGGGCATTGTGTCCCCTTTGATCAAATTGGTCTCGCAGTAAAGAACAGCCAAGTGAGGGCTCTGCCTCTTTCACTTAGGACCAGGGCTGTGCTTAGCTGTCGTCTCAGCCCTTCATTTGCATAATTGCCCTGGGAGGCTGGCAGGGACGCTCCCTGCAGCCGTGCCTCTGCTGACTGCAGAGACCCCACCTGGCACTCTAAGTTGGTGCGTCAGCATTTTAGGGAGGAATGAATGAAAAATCAATCAGGATGACTGCAGTGGTACCATGCACAACTCTAACCTAGTTTGTCCATAATCTTCAACTCTTCACCATCGACCCAAGCAGTGTTTAAGATGGTAAGTGAATCTGTAATAAATGTGCTGCTTTTACTTAATCAGGGATTTTTGTTTGTTTGTTTCTTCTTCTTCTTCTTCTTTAGAACAAGCAAATCCAACTTGCTTAGGAATCCACATGTAAAATGAATGACGATGTCAAGTTTCATGCAAATATTTTTCATTTGCTCCGGTTTAAGATTCAGTTTCTAATTAGACCCGGTGATACTCACGTGCAGGGCAGCTATGTCAGATGGTGGTTTTGTTAAGTAATACTTCAAATTCAGAGATCAAAATAATTTTTAAAGTCTTTTTATATCCTTGCCATATCTTTTTGTAACTAACTGTAACTCTCTATATCAAAACAATACTGATTTACATCTCTAGATTTACAATTCTGCAAAGATAGAGTTAAACACTATTTGGACTCTGGCTGCATAAGGGAAACTGGAATTGTTCAAAGCTGCAGTCTTCAGCTCCCAAAGACAGCTACAGTAACTTTCTGAACAGATTGGGTTAAATATTTTTACAGACCCATTCTATGATGATAAGGCGGTAATAAGTTGTGCAGTGCAACACTCCAAAGGGTTCCAAATCTCACAAGCCTTTTTGTATGTGATGCTCTCACAGTGAAGAAGATTCTTTGGGTTATAAAGATGATGAAGAGTCTACTTCTCCTGGTGCTGATTTCAATCTGCTGGGCCGATCATCATTCAGACAACTATACTCTAGATCATGACAGAGTTATTCACATCCAAGGTAAGAAAACGCAGGTTCTCATGAAAGTCAAATTAATTTCAAGTTACTTGGAGTTGGGGTGCTTGGTTGGTGTTTCTTAATTTTAGCTCTGCTGCATTGGCTTTTTCTTTTCCTTTCTGTTAATTGGTGAACATGCTTTTCTGGTTTTTGAATGCTATTGCATTACAGTAAAGAATTGAGGACAATTAAAGCAGAATGGCTTAGGAATGTCCAACCGCAAGGGGCTGATGCAATTTGTTCAGGGCTTTTTACTACGGTTGGTGTCTTCCAAGTAGAATGAAGGGCATAAAGTTTATTTAAATGTAAGCGAAAGGAGGGAGAAATAGGAAGTAAAACTCACGATGGAAAGTCATTCTGTTCGAGTAATCATTAAGAAAAACCATGTGAAAATGAAAGTGGGACAAGCTAAGGTTCAGGAAAGAGTAACTCACTTTACGACAATCTCCTCTGGCAAAGCTTTAGTTCCCATAGACCAATGTGTTGCTCCTGCATATTTTGCAGCTCAGCTGAATCCTAAGCTTGAGAGCTGTAGCAGGATTTAAGGCTGCAGTAGAATGCAGCTGTTTCCTCAGTCCCAGCTTCAGACGAGGGACATCCTGCACTAAGAAAGCCGACAGACTTATGCAATAAGAAAAAGATAGTTTGCAGCTTCTCTCTTTGCCCTTGTAGGCTGAATAATTAAAATAAGAATTATAGACTTTAACAGTTCAAACACACGAAGATATTAATTTTAGATGAGCTCGGTTTGAGGACCAGAGGTATTGTAAGTTTGCTAAGAGACATAAAACATTAAGTTACATCTTCAAGGTCAAAAGCATAGACTCCAAAAACCGCATCCACTGTTGGAAAGTATGGTTGGTGAAGGTCAAATGCTAGTCTGGCTAGAAGTATTTTCCTGTATTATATTATGACTACACAAATCGAATTCTGAATTTGATGACGTCTAGCTATTTTAGACATCTCTCTTTCAGTTCTCTTTGCTTCCCGCAGCTTTAAGTTTTCCAATGCTGGACCATGAAAAGGAATTATATAATCATAAATTTTACTATGCAAGCTGCTGACTCAGCTGTTCCCTTGAATGTGTATAGTAGAATCCAGGCTGTCTCCCAAAGACTATACGGTATTTACACATAGAGATTTTCTAATGAGGGATAACATCCTTTAACATCTAATCACAGAATTAAATGCAGCCAAAATAGGAATACCTAGTCATTAACAATAGCAGTTTGAAGCGCTCTATAAAATAAATTCTAGCTGTGGTTTCAAGTAATTATTAAATTCCTGTGACATTATGAACTATGTACAAACCATTTAGTCTAAAGTGCACCCAGAGTATGCAAATATTATTTTTAAAACGTGTTAACATGTTAAAAATTACTCTAGGGAGTCTCTAAGACTCAAGTTATCTCAGCAAGGAAAACTTGGTTTGCTCCTGCCTTTCCAACCCATATATTCTGCTGAAATTTAGTGCAAAGGAATTTCTTACACAGGGATCAGAATTAACCAGATCATTTGCATACACTACCCAACTTTTTTAAGTGACCTGGTAGTCCACCTCATTTTAATTGTAAATTCCTATTCTTAGAAAGTTACTCACAGCTTTCAAGTAATAACACTCATAGGCCTATACTTTGCTTGTGGAAGTTGTTACTGAAAGGTGATTTGGGACAGTATTCTGATGCTAGGTCCGTAAGTCAGAATTTATTTTAAAATTGCTCTAAATATTCATCATCTTTACTTTTGTTTAATGAAAAGTTTTCTTTTTCCTTTATGATTGTACTCAGATGGAACTTTCATATTCTTCAGTCCTTCAGAGAAACACCTCCAGTGGTCTGCCACAATTTCCGTTGTCTTTTACAATACAAAAGTGAAGCAGACAGCAAAGTAGATAATCACTGAAGTAGGCAACCTTCATTATTTGCTGAAATACTACATTATTTTTTCACATTTGGAACTGTTATTAATCAAACTTGGCCCAGAAAGGATTCAAGGGAGCTGAAATCCTTGTGAATTTTCTATGAATTTTGCAGTCAGATGATTAAATTAGGAATCTAAATCTCAGATTCCTGAACTGGACTGAAGAGCAGTATATGCTTCTCTCAGGGATAGAAAATTGCTCAAGATTCATGTTACTGCAAAAATACTTCTTCTATCTCCCATTTTTCATTAAATATCGATTTTTGTATTCTAAGTTCTCCAGGCCTAAGTAACACCCAGAGGAATAATGCTCATCACCCTCAAATTCTCCTTGGCTGCAATGGTAAAGATGTTCAACACTTTAATACATCCTTGAATCTCATGCATAAGAGTTACCTAATTAATTTTCTGAAGGCTTCCTGCCAATTTTGTTTTAGAAAGTTCTATGGAGATATAGGCACAAAAAAACTTAATCTGGGTTTTTTTAAAAAAAAGTCAAATTACCAGGAAAAAAAAAAAAAAACAGCAAGGGTAGGTCCCTGTGCAAAGTGTTTCTAGTGAAAAGAATTTTCTGGTGATGAAAAGTCTCCCAGATTCCCATGGGGGGGAACACAGCTTTAAATACAATTGCACGCATACTAATTTATTCTTTTTTTTTTTTCTTGAATCAATTTGGTTACACAAGAAAGCAAATGTCACTTGTCCATAAAATCTGCTAAAAATGAGCAGTCAAGATATTACATTGGCTGTCATACGCTGCTCTCAATATAGGAGAGGGCCATTTCCTCAAGTACTTGTACAGGAAGAGACAGTTCTCGTTAATGCCTTCTCCATAACCCTCTCAAATAATGGATTATATTCCTCATTTCATAATGTGTCTAGTCAAACAACTTCCAAATCCTTTGAAACTTGAGATCTTTGGGAAGGATTTTGTATGGAAATCCAAAGTACACAGAAGCACAATTTTTTAAATATTTGGATCAGGCCCAAAACTCTTTGTGTAGACTTTCAATGACTAGTAGAAGTTCAGAGATGATGAATATGCTTTTTAAAGTCCAAGTCTTAAGACAGAAGAGAAATGTTGTGGTCCTTTTCCCATTGACCAATGTGAAAAGCAAAGCAGGTACAGTTATCCTGAACATGTAACTGTTTGACCTTATCCAGGTCAGAGAGCCAGCACTTCCTGCCTCTGGTGTTCAAGAGAAGGTCTTCTGACGGCAAATTCAAGAGTTTTACCCATTATGCCACTTACTGGCTTTAGCGCTTGGACAATTGATCTCTTCCAGTCTCAGTTATCACATCTAGGAAACTGGGCATGATCACTGATTCCAAAAAGTTTTGTGAGAATTAAATTAGGTAATACATGGAAAAGTGCTTAGTACTGAACCTGGCACACAATAAGCTCCCGTTAGATAATAGTTGTTGTCGTTGTGGTTATTACTTCCTAACCATCATGGAAAACTGGTTTTTATGGGTGGAGGGGATGGGCTAAATGGGTGATGGGGATTAAGGAAGGCACTTGTAATGAACATAAGGTGTTGTATGGAAGTGTTGAATCATTAAATTCTATACCTGAAACTAATATTGCACTGTATGATAATTAGCTGGAATTTAAATAAAAAGTTGAGGGCCGCCTGGATGGCTCACTCAGTTAAGCGCCTGACTTCAGCTCATGCCATGATCTTGCAGTTCGTGAGTGTGAGCCCCGCATCAGGCTCTGTGCTGACAGCTCAGAGCCTGGAGCCTGCTTTGAATTCTGTGTCTCCCTGTCTCTGTCCTTCCCCAGCTTGTGCTCTGTCTCTCACTGTCTCTCAAAAATAAACAAACATTTAAAATAAATAAATAAATAAATAAATAAATAAATAAATAGTTGTGAAAAAAATAATAAAAATAATAACAGCAGCAGCAGCAACAACAACAACAACAAAACCCTGACTTTTAAATAGAAAAAGGAGCACAAATACCAGTGGAAACCCAGTGGTTATCTTTTCAAATTCATTTGTTAACAGAACCATATCATTACCTTAGCTCTAAGGGAGTAAACATTTTATAAGTTGCCTCTTTGTCCTCCTTAATTTCACAATTTAAGATTTGTTCAACATTGTTAAACATCATCTTATAATTTTTACTTTCCTATGGAAACTGAAGCTTTCCAAACATAAGTAATATTTCCCTTAACATACTTATTAGGTAAACACAGATAAGCTACTTTAAATTTTTTGAAAGAATATTAAAAGGAAAAGATAATGTGTACCAGGAACCCTTGACAGAAATGGACATTCCCACTCATTGTGGTTGGTCCTTCCATTCGCTGTGTGTCCCAAACGACTCCTCTGTTCCAGTTTAATGTGCGTTCCTTTTTGCTAACTAACGTGCCTCCCTTGCCTCATCAGACCGTGAGCTTTGTAATGCCCCAACTGTATAGTAGTGCTTGGCACATAGTAGGTGCTTAACATACGTTTGTTGAAAAACGAGTGAGTGTAATGAGATACTTCCAAATTATTGCTATCGTAATGAACATTTAAGTCCTGTGTCATTCACAGCATTTAGCATATGTGACACTTTACACTATAGGATTGCTTCCATTCTGTAATGTTGGCATAAGTTAAATCATAGTTTATAGAATTTGAGAATTCAAAAGAACTAGTGTAGATCATCTAGACCAATAGCCCATTGTACAAATGAGGAAATCAAGACTCACAGCCTTTACTTGCTTGTCCCAGGTTGCATGGCTGATGAGGGAATTGACTCTCAGCTAATGCCCTCCCTTTCTTCAAATCTGGGCTCATTTCTTACTTTCTTAATGAAATTTCTCTCTCAGCAGCATTCTGCCCCTCCTCGGACACCCCGATCTCTCTCACACCTTCTCTTCCTTTTCTCTGTAGCGCTGATTATCTACCCTACTTATTGTTTTTAACATTTATTCATTTATTTTTGATACACACAACATGAGCAGGGGAGGGGCAGAGTGAGAGAGAGAGACAGAGAATCTGAAGAAGGCTCCAGGCTCTGAGCTGTCAGCACAGAGCCCAGTGCGGAGCTCGAACCATGAAGCAGGACATGATGCCCTGAGTCGAAGTCAGGTGCTTAAATGACTGAGCCATGCAGGCACCCCTCTACTCTACTTATTTTTATGTAATTGTATCCATCTCTGCTTCATGTGTCCATCCACTCCACAAGGGTAGACAGGGATCTTCGTCTGATATATCCAGTCACCTGAACCACTACCTGGCACATAGTAGGTGATCAATACATGTTTGTTGAATAAATGCAAGACCAGAATCCAGGTACTTTTTCTAATCCAGCCCTATTCAGTGTTACCAAAGCCATGAGGTGTCTTTCTAGTTCGTGGAATGACAGGCAGTCGATGAGGAGGACAATTGGGAGTGTGGTAGCAAATTTTGTTTGCTCATATGCATGGCTCCCATCCTGCACACAGCATGTTACGCTCCATGAGAGTCCACCAGAGGCAGGAGGCAGCAATCTTCCTGATGTGTGTAGGCAGCTTTGAAGAGTGTTCGATTTATGTTTGGTCACTGCAGTGCTATCCTGTTCCTTATGTAATATCTGCAGAGTTGGGATCTGGTGGTGCAGAGTGGATCACAATGGGTGGAATGAATTTAATAATGTATGATCACAAACCGTCTGCAGAGCCAAAGTTTAATGTGAGAACGGGATAAGTGTTATTCCAGCTTAATTTTCTCTCTTCCACTTAAAACTCATTTGGACTCTGAGTCTGTCTTGAAAAGTTAAATTAATTCATTTTTGTAGTTTTGAGGCAGAATAATGCTATTTGGCACAAATTTAAAATCCACAAAGATTAAGTGTATTTTCCAAGTCGCACTTACAGAAATATATATACTATTGATAATTCTATCTAGAAACTACTAGCTATAAAATATCAGCAAAGTTAACCATAAAATTATAAAACTTAGCAACATCATGAGTATTGAATGAACTTTCTGAAATCTATTAGTTTACGATAGGACATAAAGCCAAATACGATAATAAGAACCAACTACATTAAACACAGGCTTATCATTTGGTCAAACTAAGAATATGAATATAATAAATGAGCCATCAAAAGAAGGAAAATAATCATGTACTGCACACAAACATACATGCACTTAGTGGGGCTGCTATAAGGGAACACCATAAATCGGGTGGCTTATAAATAACAGAAACTTATTTCTCACAGTTCTGGAGGCTGAGAAGTCCAAAATCATAGCACTGGAATATTTGGTGTCTGATGAGAGCTAGCTTCATGATTCACAGAACAAGGTAGAAAAGAACAAGGTAGCCCTCCTGTCTCTTTTCTATAAGGGCACTAATCCCATTCATGAGGACTCATACTCCTGACCTAATCACATACTAAAGGTTCTACCTCTACAAATCATTACTTGGGGATCAGTGTTCAACATATGAAAAAAAAAATGTTTAAGTTTATTTATTTTGAGAGAGAGAAAGTATGAGTGGGGAGGGGCAGAGAGAGGGGGAAAGAGAGAGAATCCCAAGCAGGCTCCACACTATCAGTGTGGAGCTCGATGCAGAGCTCGAACTCATAAACTGTGAGATCATGACCTGAGCCAAAATCAAGAGTCAGATGCTTACTGACTGAGGCACCCAGCTGTCCTTAACATAGGAATTTTGAGAGCATACAGACATTCTGTCTGTGGCAAGCACCTACTCTTACAGGCATTAGGGACAGAATGATGAACAGAACACACAGTCTTTGTCTTCATGCAGCTTTTTATCCAGTAAGAGGGTGAAACAGACATTACTATGAATATAGAACTAAGGACTATGATAACTGATGGAAAAATTATGGAATGCCACAGAGAGAACACCATTACCTACCATTACTTTTATTTAAACAGAAGCATTCAAAAAAGCAGTTTCTTTAAATTACAGATAAAAGTCAAACATGTCAACACCTTTCTTCAACTATATAGTCCTGGATACACACACATTGTATAATTATACATATATACATACGTACTCAATGGTCATGAATAGAAAAGGCAAGGGATTAAATGATTATAGATTAATAGATAATTTCTATAAATTCCTTAATCTTGATTCAGAAATACGTATATTTTCATACCAACTTTGCATCTGCTAGCCCATGCTCTAGCCTTCTCTGCATTTGTGTGTCCTTTTGAGAAAATCTGAAGTCAGGCACTTGATGAACATTGGCCTCTTTCAAGCAAAGCACTGGGTTATTCTCTGAGGAAGGACAGACCATGTCCTCAGTGAGATTACCAACAAAATTATGGCAACAAAAGGTAACCAAAAAAGAACAAAGTAAGTGTTAAACAGAGGTGGAAACATGGAGAAAAGAGTAAAGAGCTACTAAACAAAAAACTCTTATTGTTTAGAACTTTGTATCCATACTCACTAAAGTTTTTATCACTTAGTAGATTTAAACTCATAAAATACATTTTAAGAATATTTCTAAACTTGTTACTGAGTAACCTAGAATGCTGATTCTATGTTATTCTATAAAGCACATTAAAGCAACACATTTTATAATATTTCCAGGTATAAAAACCTACATTTAAAAATCTCTTGGGCCCGCCTGGATGGCTCAGTCGGTTAAGTGTCTGACTTTGGCTCAGGACGTGATCTCACAGTTCGTGGGTTTGAGCCCCATGTCCAGGCTTTGGGCTGACAGCTCAGAGCCTGGAGCCTGCTTCAGATTCAGTGTCTCTCTCTCACTCTGCCCCTCCCCAGTTCTCTCTGTCTCAAAAATAAATAAACATAAAAAATTTTTTTAAATCTCTTCAGGTAGCAACAAATTCACACCAACAGCCATTGCTTTCTCTGTTCCATTCTGGGTGCTGATATGCGCAAATCATGCAGGAAACCAATAATTATTTGGAAACTTTCCCAAATACTGAGAAAATCCATTTAATACAGAAACCTTTCCCTTTGGTTGCAGTTTTGCAAGAACCAATGTTGACTCAGCTAAAGCACTGACCTATAGCTTAATGGCTTAATGTTAAAGTAATTTCAACATGCTATGTTTCTTTGACTTTACTAAATATCAAGAAAAAATAGATTTAGATTTCTTTATTGATTTGGCGCTTTATTTTAAATGTGAGGTAGAAAATTACTGTTTTAGGAGAGTCTTTTGGAATAGAAAAATCTACCAAAATGGTAAAAAGTTAAAATATTCAATTAGGGGTTATCAAACTGATAATATCCAGTGGGGATAAATCTTTGTTATGGAAATATTTTTATTTCAAAACGAAGACAATGAAAGAACAAGAAATGTAAAATTTCTATAAACCTTCAGAAATATTTTGTGTATACTGTAGTAGCACTAAACATATGTGCCCTCAAAAATGTAGTCAATACAAAGAGTAGGTATTTTAATCTTATTTAAATTACATATGTTGGTTACTTGACTTTTATGCTTACTCAGTGACTAGTTACCACATGTATGAGCTCTGAGTAGTATGTTTTCACACACTTATGGATTATTCTGTGAAGTATATTGAACAACTGAAGTTAAACAAGAATTCTCCAGAACTACCTTTTCCAACCCTGCCCACTCAGAAGGGTCAGGGACATTAAAGATAAAAACACATAAAGTCGACAGTCCATCACATATGAAATTAACAAGGCATGTTAGAACAGGGAGCATTCACTATAGTCAAGTGGGTCAGTTAGGTGAAGAAGGAAAAAAAGGAGTGTCCTACCTTGTTTCTAAAGAGGGATTATAAACTTTAAATAAGAACACCACTGAAAACCTATCCTTGAAGTATGGAGATTCCCACTTCTAGATGATTCTATTTGTAATCGTGCTTGCTTTGCCTTATTCCTGGAAAGCATTGGAAATGATGTCTGTGTATTTGGCTCAGAGTTACAGAGTTATTCACTGAATTATAGTGAAAGCACAGGTGAACAAGAGATGTGGAGGTTGAAGATAGGTAGGTTTCCTTATAAGTCACGATAGGCATTATGTAAATTTCTTACGTTCTTAGTTACAGGACTCTATTTTTTCACTATGGATTTTTGATTATCTGTGGCTAATTATGTTGGTAAGAAAAAATAATTAGCATCTTCACACAAGTTTATTTTTCCTGTTTTGTTTTTTTAAGAATAGATGGGTAAATTTTAAAGTTTTCTTCCCTAGTGTAATGTGGGTTATGAATAATTATTACTTTCTTTTGAAAAGTATCATAAGTTATACTGATACGTTTTAAATCTCCAAAATCTGCATATAATTATTTTTAATTCTCACTTTGCTTTTTCTTTTATCACACAATCATTAACAAGGAGTCTTGTAGCGTAAAATAATGAAAAGCTGATTAGATGCTTAATACTGTACTTCCCTGAAATGTTTTCAAGGAAACAGAATACCTTATTTTAAAAGATGAATAAAGTAATGGGTTTTTGTAAACTGCCTACAGTATACTAAGATTGTGAGGGGGCCTCCAGGGGGGCATGGGATGAAATGCTGTAGAGGAGAGTCAAGCAGGGTTCTGTGAGCTGAGATCTAAATAGTAAGCAGGAACCAGTCACATCAGAAGCCAGGGACAGAGCACTCCAGGTAGAAAGAGTGAGAAATGAAAATTCTCTGTGATAGGACTAACATGGTGTCTTTAGGCTGGAAAGAAGCTGGAGGCACTGCAGCCTCACAGGGAAGAGGGTGTGATTTAAGATGAGTTGGAAGAGTAGGCAGGAGTGAGACCACATTGCTTTGTATTTGGTCTAGAGTTCAGACTTTATTCTAAAAGCATTTGAAAGTGGTTACAAGGTTTTGAGCAAGACAGTAATGCCATATGGTTTACAAATACAAAAGTCCACATTAATACTGAATTATGACGTGCCAAGTGGAAAGGTAAGATATTTAAGAAGGTCTTGAGGTACTTTAGATGAGAAACTATGGTGGTGGAGATGAACCAATTAGAAAACAAAAGGAGCAGAGATAGATATAGAGATGAAGGGAAAGAGGCACAGCAAGCTCAACTTCGAGATTTTGCCTTGAACAAATGAACAGATGGTAGAGGCATAAATAAATGGAGGAAAATTGGGGGAAGAACAGGTTTGGGCAGGGGAGGAGGGACTCGAGTTGTCTATTCGGCATCCAATACACGCCCAGCAGATAGTTGGATTTATTCATTTGGTGCTCAGGGAAAATTACACTGCTAGAAAGTTTTGGAATCGTCAGCACATAGCGCTATTTATAGCCATGGATCAGCTGAGAACACCTAGAGAAGGAGGAAATGCAGGTAGAGATAAGGAGACAGCCCCGTCTGAGCTTCGGAGGTGCTCAATACCAACAGGTAGGGGGAAAGAGGATGCAGATACCACATATTTGCTTGCCAGAGTCTGAATCCTGCTCACTGAAATGCGGTATTTTTTTTCCATGTAACTTTTTTAAAAATCTAAATTAATTGCAAACATTTTAAAATTGGAGATATTTGCATGAATATCTTCATTTCTAGCATCTGCTGAAAATTCCAAAGACCTGCTGTTTTTCAACCTGCATTCCCGTTGGACAGCATCAGCAGGAATCGGTATCCTGCTCCCCTTCAGAATGGAGCATGCGCTCACCGCAGTGGCATGGTCCGTTCCACTCCCTGTTGTTCTCAGCACCTTGGTGTTCCCATCACTTCCCTCAGCCTTGCCCACCTGGGCATTTGTGTTCAACTTACCTTTCATTTGTTTCAGCACTCAACTTAATACTTGACACATTCTCGACTATCAATTTATGATTGTTTATTAACTAAAGAAGCAAAAGATCCCTTATGCCTCCAGGGCTGACTCTGTGACAGTATTATCTTGATGTCCTGCATACTAAGTGAAGACTTTAACCATACTAGTGTATAAAACCAACAATGTCTTTTCTTCAAATTACGGATAATTTGACCTTACATTTCACCACAAAGTGGAAGTGGTCTGAGCAGAGACAAGTAGATTTGATCTCTACCCCTTTACCACATAAAGCCACATTTCCACTAATTAAAGAGTGTGTGGTTAATTACAGCCTAATGAAGATACATGACTCATGCTAATGTTTTGGTTTCCCCATACCCTTTGAAAGAAACCTGTAGGACATTTAAAACCCTGAAAAGTATATTTTTATTAGGAATGTCATTCACCCTATTAGTGAAATATTCAAATTTTATTTTTTATTTTATTTTCCTGTAATGTATTCCTTAATCTCTCTATCACTATGATTTGGTTTAAAATAACAGTAATTAAATACTAGTTCATTATGCATAAAAGTCTTTGATAACATAAATTTAAAATCTGAAAATTGTTAACCAGAGTAGATAATGCTGAGTTGACAAAGGTAGTAAGGTTATCTCTAGTCCTGGGGCCAGTTATATTGGATGAAGCAATGGCAATAATATAAGCTAATATTAACATTTAAAACCACTAACTGTGTGTGATCCACAACAGAAGATGCACTACCGCAGTCATCTTGTTTAGGACTCACCACAGCACTGAATGAAGGTGGTTATCCTCACTGAAGTTGAGAAAGGTTCAAAGCTTGCCCCTGGTCATATGGTTATTAAGGGGGAAGCTGAGATTCAGACTCAGGCAGGTTAATCCTCATGTTCCTAACCCAAACAGGAACCAACTCTTGAAGACTGTTGAGTGAATTAATAGGTGAGAATGGCTCTCATTTTATTGTATTCCGTCGATACAACTATGTTTCAGAAGAAATCAAATCACTACAAAAAAACATTTGGCCTTGGACCCTGAAGAAACTATTCTTATGAACTATTCCTATTTCTTGGAGAAATCCTGCTACCATTGTGATTCTTAAGAGGAGTTAGAGGAGTGAGGTGGAGCAGGGGACAGCTGCCAATGAATACATGCCATCCCTGTCCCCAAGTGAAGACTATCTGGAACCCCCAGGGAAATTGAGGAGGAGGCAGGAAGAAGTTAGATTCTATAGATGTAGATAGATTTGGGTTTTCTGAAAAGGCTTCAAGGTGGTGGTCCTGGGTGTACTCCTGTCCTGCTAAGAACTACTAGATTAGAAGAATCAAAGAAAGTTGATGAGATGTCAATTTCTCAGGAAGCAATACTTTCTAGGAACTGTCTTCTGAAAGAGCACAGGAAAGAAGCCAATGTGGAAGAGAGAAGCTGGTTTGCATACCTGGCACAATTTGGATCTCAGCAAATGTTGGTTAGTAAGAGTCACTGTGCACTTACGGTGTGCGACTTTACGGTGTGCGAGGCACAAGGCTAAGTTCTAAGTGAATTACCTCATCTAACTCACACAAGAATCTAGGAAGAAGGTGGCTTGACTCCATTTTACTCAGGAGGAAACAGAATCACAGAAAGGTTAAGTAACACAATACATGAGCCCATATGTTTAATCAAAGAATTATAACTACCAAAAACATACATGAACAAATCATGAACATGGAAAAACAAAGCCCACAAAGAACTTAGCAGACAGAGCTAAACACTCTCATCACAACTTACTTCTTCCTGCTAGAAAAACAGAGAAGAGACAGAGTATTTTTCAGGATATTAACACAGTTTCAGGTTTACCTCTGAGAACAAAGATTTTTACACTGTGTTCAATGGATAGATCCCTTAGAGCTACTTGGAGGCTCCTAATACCTGTTTCAAGCAGAGAAGCTCACCTTTTATCAGATATATGTGGCAAAGGTTTGTCTAATATATCCTATGGGAAGAAAAAGTTTCACTGTCCCAAGAGAAAAAAAATGTTTTTTTTTTTAATCAAATATTGCCATAGATCAACCTCTAGGCTCTAAAACAATGACAACATTTATCCTTATTTTTTACTATGAAACTTGGATAAGACAATAACACAGTGCACATTCATGATAAACATCACTCAAAACAATACTATATTTTGGTGTGGGCAGTTTCCCATTACAGAATCCATTTAGCTCTAAGGCAAGGAAAGGAAGATGGATATGGTCAATATCTAAGAGAATGCTCCATAGCACATCACATCAGATAATGCAGGTCTTGACAGAAAGGACACGTGCTGTTTAAGGACATCGGGAAGCCACAGTTCTAGGTAATTTGGTTCAGCTGCAGATTGATAGGAGCTAGCAGGGCACAGACTATACAGTAGTTGGAAACAAAGTGGGCCCTGGCAGGAGGTCAGGGCCAATGTGGGGAGAAGTGTATTCTTATAGTGTGTGAGTCCAAATGGCAGGGTCACAGATGGTCACAAACAGCTGTAATCACTTTACAGCAAAGAGTAGACCTCACTTCCCAGATTTCTAGCATTGGACTTACCCTTTATAGTCAAAACTAGACAACAATCAGGACCTTTGTCAATGGCTTGGGAATAGGGAAAATGAAGTAAAACTTTCACGCTTCGAAGACATATTTAAAGGTAACATTTTTATTAACAGACGCATAGGTCTACAAAAATATACTCCTGCAATCGCACAATATACTGTAGTTGTGGCTACCATCTTCTTGTGCATCTTTCCAGAGATAATTTTGGCAAAGCTTTGCGTTTACTTGTCAATTAAATTTCCCCGACTATTTTGTTTATTTTTGTATCATTCTATTTAGTGTGGGCATGGGTTATATATTTGCACGGTTCCAAATTTTTTAAATACATGTAAGTGTACACAATGAAAATCTCTCAAGGTTTCTCTCCCAAATATCCACCTTACCTTCCCACAGGCTACCAAAGTTATTAGCTGCTTGTGTTTCTTATAAATCCTTTCAGATACAGTTTAAGCAAATAGAACTATTTCTTTTGAATTTAAGTACATGGCAAGAAACACACATACCTTTATGTATCTTCAGGTCAGACTTTATTTTTTTTTAATGCTTATTTATTTTTGAGAGAGAGAGAGAGAGAGCAGGGGAGGGACAGAGAAAGAGGGAGACACAGAATACAAAGCAGGCTCCAGGCCCTGAGCTGTGAGCACAGAACCCGTCGCGGGGCTCAAACCCACAAACCATGAGATCATGACCTGAGCTGAAGTCAGACACTTAACCAACTGAGCCAGCCAGGTGCCCCAGGTCAGACTTCAAACTCCAGATGAAAGCAAAGATGGGCTACAGACAAATCCAAGAAGGTCTCAAACCCAGATCGGCTAGTTGAGGACAGGGCAAGAATGGATCATTAGAGCCTGTCCTCTGGCCTTTTCAGGTTGCCTTTTCCTGAAATGCTGAGTCCCGGAGGAGAGGCTCAGCACCCTTTGCATTTAGGAATAGCTGGTGAAGAAACTGAAGCTCTGTCTCTGACAAATTAAAAGCAACCATCCCTCGGAAAGGACACTGAAGGCTGTCTGGGGACCCCGGGGGGCAACCAAGACAGCAGAAAGGGCCCTCATAAAAGTTTTTGATGCACAGCTGACTAGACACAACAGAATCATAGCCAAACAATGGGAGGCTCTGACTCCTGGCGAGCAACTTCAGGAAAAAACTAGAGTCATTCCAGTTTGAAGGAAACAAAATATTCTCAGTTAAATGAGTAAGAGGCTCCTTGCTTTTTTCCGAAATTATGCATCCTACTCAAATGTAATGTGTGAGGTACAGTGAGAAACTAAGATCTCAGTGATGTATTCTGCTTAAATATTGGGCTCTTAACAGGTATCTTTAATTGTGTCTGTAAAATGTGTTTATCTTGGAGCTACATCAGGATATAAAGCAAACCCCGTCACACCCACGTCTCACTGCCATAGCTGGCTGAGGCGCTAGGCAGCACCAGCCCGTGGCGGTCCTAGACCCTTGTTGCCTCCAGGCACTACCTGATGCTGGAGGAACAATGTTAACAAGGCATGGCCTAGAGAGACAGAGCGGTCATTTGCAGCAGATTATGCTAAGCACAGCCATGAAGACAGAAACCCATCTCAGTTGCTCATTCTCCAACAGGTTTGGCTTATATATGGTATTTTCACCGTAAGCATCTTCACCACAGGCATTTTTGCTGCAGATATTTTCATGGCCTAACTAACTGGCAGTAAGACCACTGTGCCATAAAAAACTACAAAAATTTTTTTAAGGCACATTCATTTAAAAGGGCATAATGAGGGGCGCCTGGGTGGCGCAGTCGGTTAAGCGTCCGACTTCAGCCAGGTCACGATCTCGCGGTCCGTGAGTTCGAGCCCCGCGTCAGGCTCTGGGCTGATGGCTCAGAGCCTGGAGCCTGTTTCCAATTCTGTGTCTCCCTCTCTCTCTGCCCCTCCCCCGTTCATGCTCTGTCTCTCTCTGTCCCAAAAATAAATAAACGTTGAAAAAAAAAAAAATTTTAAAAGGGCATAATGAGGGGTGCCTGGGTAGCTCAGGTGGTTAAGCATCCAACTCTTGATTTCAGGTCAGGTCATGATCTCATGGTTGGTGAGTTCGAGCCCCACATCAGGTTCTGAGCTGCCAGTGTGGAGTCTGCTTGGGATTCTCTCTGTTCCTACCCTGCGTGTGCTCTCGCTCTCTCTCTCTCTCTCTCTCTCTCAAAATAAAAAAAAAAAAACTTTAAAAAAGGGGCATAATTAAATATGAAATAGGAATAACAAAATTAAAAAGACTTTATTACGAAATACAAAATACTTGAATACATTTAAAATGTGTGTATAGTCATGGCAATACGAGCAAAGAACTGATTTTGTTTTGTGGATGCTTCCTAAGCACTTGTCTTCAAAGTCTTTCATTCATAGTATTAGGACTTTTTTTTTTCCCCGTTGATTCAACTCCTTGTTCAGCATCCTGCTTCCTCTTTCTTCTCTACAATCTCTTCCTTCATTAAGAGACTTAACAGTTTCCAAATATGAGGATGCACATCTGTAACTGAGCTTTGTATCACAATAGAAAAGCCTGTTATGTTGTAGTTTGTTCTTGGCATATTGTCACCTGCCCCTTTGAGACATTCCAAAGCTCTATGGGAAACATGGGTTCAAACTCTGTGTCACTGTACGAAGGCTAAAATTTATGTAACATAAAATGGGAGTACTGCATCAACGAAGAAATAAAACCAAACTGTCAACCAGTTGATGAAACCAACAAACTACCAAACCAAAAGTGCAACCAGTTGTTTTTAATCTCTTATGGCCAAATTGCCTTTACCATTTATTCATGCAGCTGAATATTTGTAGCAAAAATACTTGCAGCAAGGATGCTTATGGTGAAACTACCTAGAACCAGTCTGTGTGCCCTAAGGAAACTAACACCTTCCACAGTCTTAGTCTCACAGATCCAAACCAGCCAAGTGGTAACAAATGTCACAAAAATAAGGAACCATTTTTAAAACCTGTGCAATTTTCTCAAATGACTCATCGTGGAGCTGACAATTGAATTTTTGCCTCCCAGTTTGGAATGCCAGGGAGGAATTAGCTTTTTCTTTGAAGTGATAAAAATTTTTAGAAATACTGGTGGTGGTGGTTACACAACACTGTGAAAGTAATTGATGCCAATGAAATGTATACTTAAAAATGGTTGAAGTGGCAAATTTTATGTACATTTTACCACAATAAAAAGAATTCAAATGATGTTGGTGGAGTTTTTTCTTGGGAGAAGAGTATTTTTAATGTCCTTGTTTAGCCCTCTTAAATATGTTCCCCAGTTTTATTGTTTTTTTTTTTTTTTTACATTTTATTAATCTAAGAAATCCTCAAGTCTTGAGGCTACTTCATCTATATTGAGAAGTAACCTATATTCTAGTACCCTATTGAGTACCCTAGTACCCTATTGAGAAAGTAACCAATACTAACACTGGTTATTTTGCAGAATCTGCAATTCACTTTTAAAAGACAGATTTTAAGGGGTGCCTGGGCTCAGTAGGTTAAGCAGGCAACTTCGGCCTAGGTCATGATCTCAGGGTGAGTTCAAGCCCCGCGTCGGGCTATGTGCTGACAGCTCAGAGCCTGGAGGTGCTTCGGATTCTGTGTCTCCCTCTCTCTCTGCCCTTCCCCAGCTCACGCTGTGTTCTCTCTGTCTCTGAAAAATGAATCAACATGAAAAAAAATTTTTTACAAGGCAAACTTCGATTTGTAACACCTTCTCTTTTTTTCTGTTACATACATTTCTTTGGCAATGAACTGCTAAATAATAATAATAATAATGACACTTTTAAAGGAATGAAAAACAATGGGTAATAGTCCAATACCATATTTTTAAATTGTTTTTCTGCAACTAATTGCTTTTGTCCTATTGTTTAAAAGACTTCATATAAATTACACAGCAATGCAAATATCTGTTGTTTGGTCATGCCGATGCTTTCATAATTTGGTGAAACTGAATGATGTCCTCTAGATTTCACAGCAGAATCTGTAAAATAATAATGAGGGCCTGCTGTTTCCCCTGGAGACAACTGTGGTCTTTGAAGGGTATCAAATCTGTCAAGTCACTGTCTTGGACACTAATAGACATAGGAAATTTCTGTTACTTACAAATTAAACTTAAAAAAAAAAATCCAGTCCTTCCAAAATGAGCATATGTATGTTGCCCAGTTTTATTCTTTCATACTTTTTATTAAAAAAAAAAAAGGAGATCTAGAAAAAAAAAATTAAAAAAAAAAAAAAAAGGAAACCAAGCAATTCTCATTCTGATGATCAAAGTTTATTTTTATCCCTTGTTTTTTATTTGCTTTGCAACTGCCTACTTATCAAACAGGCTGATTTAAACATTAATTTCAAGGCACTTAGGTGTTTGCATCCAATGATGAGATTCAAGACTTACCCTAGACAAGATGGGTGCAAAGTTTGTCATGCGCACACTCGATTCCCTTATCTGTTCTTTGTATCTGCCTTCTCCCCTCTCTAGCTGATGTTTCCTGGCTGACCCCTAACATGATTGCCTGTCACGAGGAGCCTGGCAAGAATCTTAAACTGAATGTTCTCATGAGGCAGACCAGTCAGTCAAACACCCCGAGCTCCTGACTCACTGGCCAGTGCTCCTTCCTACATTTCACTTGTTCTGCAACAGATCACTCTCACCAACGATCCTCAGTGCTGTATCATGTGCAGTGTCAATCTTCTAAAAACAAGCAAACAAACAAAAAACCATTGTTCTCAATGCCAGGCTGGGGGTGTAGGCTAATGAACATTGATGGCCCTCAGTCACCCAGTGTGTTACATATTGCACATCTTTCTTAGAGTTCTTTGAATTTCAGCCACAGACTTGTGGCATTGATTACCACAACACCCCAACCTCCCTTCCCAAAAAACAAGAATGGTAGAATTTTATACATTCTGGCAGCCTTGTTAGAAAAATTATTTTGTGGGAAATCAGTGGATTTTTGGTGTCTGTTCAATTCTCAATATTATACCACATAAATCATCACCTACTCACAATGTTGGATTACAAACAAATAGTACCTAAAAAAAAATCAGAAACCTGTAATTCTAAAATACTACGAGATGATGTGCAGGTAACCACAGGAAAAAAAAATTAGAAGTCTCAGTCCCTTGTACAAGGGTTTTGATCTTTGCTTGAACTCTTTAATTTATGAAACACTCAGACCTTGTATTCATTCTGGAACACCTTATGATTATGTAAAACCACACAATAATTTCTACATCTCCTTTATGACACAAGTGGCATTTTATGTATTTGTTACCCCACATGGTTCATAACTTTATAAGTAAGTAGAACTGTGGAAGGTTAATATATGCCAAAATTAGGCTCAATATCAGGCAATACCATATTTGAGAAATACTGTACAAAATCTATGCAGTAGGAAGAGTTAGCAGTGAGTGCACGCTTACTTTTGGTCAGACATAATTCTAAGTATAAGAATACTTAATAATATCCCCTATCCCTGTGTATTTGGACATTGGTTTTAACTTTAAAGTGAAAGCCTTCAAAGAATCATGAGACTGCAACCTCCTGGAGCAGGTGTCCTTCCAGGAACTAGGTAGGAGATATTCCCTACACCCTTCAGGCTCTACTGAGCAGTCGACAGCACTTTCCTCCTCCCAGAAAGAAGATACTTGGATGCACTCATTAGGGATGTTGTAGGGGAAAAAAATTACACGTAGGGTAGAGTTGGGTAGATTTACCATTCATCCCTTATGATTCTATGATCCTAAATAAAAAGATAAAGAATAAAATCTAAAGGAAATGCTTAATGAGCTGGATTTATGATTCATTTTAATTAAGCCATTATCCTTATTTTATTATCTATTCCAAGTGGAGGCATTAATGGCTTAAACTTTTCAGTTTCTGAGCATTGGGCTGACTTCTAAATGAAATATATTCATTTTAAAATACTCATTGCTATATGATAAAAATAAAACTACCATCTCTATTCCTCACGCTTTTTATTTTAAAATCTGAATCCTGTGTATGCCATTAAATAAGTAAGGCATGGATCTGTCCAGAGGTGAGTGGGTACTCTTCCTGACCTGTATATGTTAAATGACTGATGGCCAAGGCTTATTCGCTACCTGCCTGCCGCAGGCAGGAAGAGTTGCAGAACTTCGTGAAAGGTAGCTTTTGGCAAGCTTCGAAAGCTGTGTGGAGATGAGAAGGCGTGTGTGTCCTAGAGTTTTTCAATTGCTTTCTCATTTTCAAATGTTGCACGTCCTCAAGAGACCTTGTCAAGGTCAAAAGCACAATGAGCTAACCAGGGGAAACCCCAGAGAAAGCCAAGATGTGAAAATAACAGCTGGCTCCCTAGAGAACAGGAGCCTTGCTGGTTTGGCAGGCTTGGACTCTTGCGGTGCTCTCTGGAAGGCTCTCTTGCTCTTGGGGAAGGGAGGAGGGAAACCAAAGGGCAAGAAGAAGAAAGGTGGGAGTGATAAGATAAACTATAAAATAAAATGTAGCAGAAAGCAAAGACAAGAAGTAGAAGGAGATTTTAAGGGTACAAAAGAACCAGTAATTTTTTGGTTAATCAGAAAATAACATGTAACTTTGGATATACTTTTAACATTCAAGTTTTGAGGGATATATTTCAAAACCTGAATCTCTTTAAAGCATTGGCTGAAAGTACCTTTCCAATGTCTAGTCTTCATATGAAAATAAAATATATACATACTGCTTGAAATGCTCCAGAATGTCATATTACAAGTGTATATTTGAATAAAAGCCACATATGTGAGGATATTCTAAGTTCTTTGCCCAGAACAGTGCAATGAAAACTGATCATGTAGTTTTATATTCTTCCCATAAATAAAATAGAGATTTATTATATTAGAAATCTTAGGTGTTTTGTTTGAAATCTTGAGATGTTTTGGTTTATATTGATGAAATTAGTCATGGAACTATGCCATTTCTCTTGGTCTTGTTTCTACATTTTTGATATTGAAATGTAGAAAAAAGTAAATGGAATTTGCTATTAAATTATCAAATTTTGATGACTGTGGAGTTTTCTATTCAATACTTCTCAATTAGTATAATTAACACCCTTCTTTTTTTCAGTGGTTTCAAATGCATGACTCCCTTATAGATGCCCTCTGGGTATTAGAGGTAACTTTCTATGTGCTTCAAAAAAGATTGTGTTCAAGAATGCAGAGAAGCTTTGTCAGATACCCTGTATAGATATATAGATAGCATATTTCATTTTATTTTTTAAAAAAGTCTACAAGCATTTTAATGGTTCTTTTCTTTTCTTTCTTTCTTTTTTTTTTTTTTTTTAATAGCAGAAAATGGCCCCCGTCTACTCGTAGAAGCAGAACAAACCAAGGTGTTCTCACATAGAGGTGGCAATGTTACACTGCCATGTAAATTTTATCGAGACCCTACAGCATTTGGCTCAGGAACCCACAAAATCCGAATCAAGTGGACCAAGCTAACTTCAGATTACCTCAAGGAAGTGGACGTTTTTGTTTCCATGGGATATCACAAGAAAGCCTATGCAGGCTACCAGGGCAGAGTGTTTCTGAAGGGAGGCAGTGATAATGATGCTTCTCTGGTGATCGCAGACCTCACCCTGGAGGATTATGGGAGATATAAGTGTGAGGTGATTGAAGGATTAGAAGATGATACTGCTGTGGTAGCATTAGATTTGCAAGGTAGGTACTATAAATCATATTAAGCTTGGAAATGATAATTAATCATTTTTCATGATGAGTAACGTCTAGTGGTTACCACAGTGATAATGTGAGAACTCAAAAGCCCATGAATGGAATGCTTCTGCTCTTTTGTGTTTTGCAGCCTGTCACTGATTCCAGCTTTCATGTTTGAAATGTACACACAATGGTTATACGTAAAAGTGAAGCTATTTGCAAGTAGGAGAAACGTGCAGTGGAACTGAATTAACAATACTTGGAAACTGCCTTATGCTATTCAAAATTTAAATCTCATTACATAGTTATTGAGAAATTCAGATTGAATGCATTTTTATTATGCTTCTAAAATTATCTCAGTTTCAAATAATGCCAACTTTTGTGAAGGACATCTGCTAGCTAAAATACATGTAATTGTATTCTATCAACTAACTGAAAACTTAATTTAACAAAAAAGTGCCCTCCAGATCTACTTAAATAAATAAGTAAAGAAGTAAACATTTTTAATGGTCCAGACTCTTTTAGACACCGAATACCACGTACTCAAGGCATTCTGGAGGAATTTTATTTCTTAAATAGGCAATCTTTTCAGAAATTTTAAAAACCAAAATGTGAAGAATGCTAAACAATAAAAAGTGTCCTCGCCATCCCACCTCCCCTCTGCCCAAAGCCCACCGTCTATATGCCCCACTAACAGGGAAACTCCTCTCTGTTTCTCATATCTCAAAGTATCTCATATTCATGAATTTCAGTGTTTCTTTACACTGAAGGATGACTAATGGCTATATTGTTGGAATACTTTCCTTCCTTAGGCACATAAACTATAGGTATATGTTTGTTAGAAGCTCCTTTCACATCCTAGGACAGATTTGTGCCTTTTCCACACGTGTGTTGGTTCATTAACACATCACTGAAGATGTGACCTTCTGAATCCCATAGAATCCCATCACACGTATGGAGATTTATTAGCTTTATGTGTCTAATAAATTGCACAGTATCATAAAGTACATTTTTGTGACCTTCTCTTGTGTGTTTTAGTTGTACTTCTTGGCTCCTGATTATATGTCAGCTTGTACTTTCAGTTTTTATTGATTTACATTAATATCCATAAACATTAGCATTATTCAAGATAAAAGAAGTGATTGGCTTAGAGAAGACTGTTAACCATCAAATATGAATTGACAGCCAATTTCTTTTATCAAAGGGGCATCAGACAGTGGATGGAGCCTTGAGCTAGTAGTCCCAAGACTCTTAGGTTAGTCCCAGCTCTGCCAGTATGAGTTTTATAACTGGGGAAAGTTATTATACTTACTGTCCCTGGCTTCCTTTTCTACGAATAATAGGTTGAACTGTTACTACCCATCGAGTTAGTTTCTCTTCTAAAATTCTATTTCTATACCATGTATTTCCTAAACCCAAGTAATTCACATACCATATTTACTGTCTCCCCACATTTATTGTAAAATGAAATTTTAAGTGAATAGAAACCCATATAACTCACCAGAAATAGGACACCATAAAAATAAATACAACTAATATAAGATACTTCTATCTTCCACCTGGATACCTGTGTGCTAATAGCTGTGAGCATGAAACCTGCTTTACCCTTGTCTGAAAAGGAGATTCATGTGTTAGAGGATGAGGCACTCTAAGGTCAAGCTGAGACTGTATTCAAGACATAATTAAAGGTGCTGAAAAGGAACTATAAGAAGAATAATTTTTTCCTGCCTAGGCCCTGCACCATCCCAAATCATCATGCTTTCCGCCCTATTGGAACACTTCCATACCATATAACCCATAAGCATACGAGCCAAGTAAATGTGTCCAAGAAACCAATTTAACTGATAAATATTTTTCCAAGGACTGTTTTGGTGCCAGGAGATATAAAGATTTCCAAGTCTTGGTTCTTTTAATTCAAAAGTCTTACAGGCCATTAAAGATCCCAATATACTTTACAAAGTAAGTATTTTAAAATAAGGCAGAAGTTATAATTTTGTAGGTCAACTACACTTCAGTTAACATAAATAAATGAAATCAGGTAGAATTTGGTAAAGTAAGTGGGTACAAACCAGTTGCTATAATCGTGCTCACTATGTATTTTGCCCACTTGCAGTAATCCCACTTGAGAGATGAGACTTAGGGAAAACTCCTTTTCTAAGGTAACATGGCCAGTGGTAAGAGCTAGAATTAGAATTTGATACCAAGACATTGGAAGAAGCCTATGCCTTTATCCACTATGATCCAGGGATTCACGGGAAGGAGAAATTCTTTGTTGGAGAGAACACCAGAGGCTTCAAAAAGACAGCAGTCTTTGGCAGCTCCCAGCTTGAGAGGATTCCTAAAGGTCCCAGAGTTATTTGGGGGATAACCGACAAACTATCTTTTGGTCATACTGCATTAATTGGTGTACTCATGGTAGCTGTTAAAATTCCCCTCACTGCAGGTAGTGTTTTTCCATCTTTCTTGTGTGCTGCAGAAAGGGTAGGAGCCATCAGTAACCAGCGGACCTGCCTTGAAAAAGCTAACATTTTAACATTTAGTCTCATATACATGAATCCATTTCCAAACAAGTGAAGAAAATACAAATCTTCAAAGAATAAGATCAGAGTTCTATCTTGTACCTTCTGCCTCCTCTCCTAAGCTGTGATGTTTTCACAGCACCTTACACAGCTTTCCATTTAGCTCTCATCACATTTTGTCTTGTAAATATTTGTAAACTTGCTTGTCTCCACTTGCTAACTACAATATACTTGAGGGCCATCAAGTGCCAAGAATAAAATTAGTGCTCAGTAAATAGTTTACAAGTGATTGAATGTTAGATAAAATGGGTTTAAACTTTTAAATACAGAAAACAAAATATGCCTGCCATGCAGGGGCCATGGAAAGTAGGAAGCAACACTTGATTTGGACCATGAAAGATGAAAGGGTCCTTCCAAAGGGTAGAGAGTGTGAAAAAGCAAGGGAGAGGGCATTGTGGGTATGAGAGAGAAACTCCTGAAAGGTAAACATGTGAACACCAGATGCCATAGACAGTCGGCATCCACCTGGACTGGTTTAGGGCTCTAAGCTCAGTAATAGGGTGGGATACAAATTTTTATAATAGCCAGTTTCAAATATTTGGAAAAGTAGAAAGACTGACCCCCCATATACTACTGTCCAGCTTCAGAAATTATGATAATGGCATCTCATTTTATCTTGCTTTATATAACCCTATTTCTACTGAATCTTTTTCAAGAAAAACTCAGAAAGCATATTATTTTATCTATACCTGCTGCAAGAAGAGATAAGGACACAGATTTTAAAATGCAATTGCACACAAAAAATTTAAGCTAACCCTTGGAGAATAAAATTTCAGGAGCTTGCTTGCTGCCTGAAAGTGACTTGATAGTTTCCACATAGTCTGGGATAGAGGAGCAAGGTGTGTTTTAAAGGCTCAAATAAACTGCATGTGCAAACGCAAGCTTGCAGTTATCACTTACTAGCTCCACCCCAGTTTTTGACTTTTTTTCATTATCATTTACATTCTTAATGTGACCATCTACCAATCAGGCAGCTTTCACTCAAGCTCCTTGTCAGTGTTCTCATGTGCATAAATAAGAGCACCAAAAACTAATATCATTTTAAATGTCATGACTATGCTGCCTTTTCAACTGTAATTGTAACAACGTCTTAAATTATATTGGCCCTTTATTAGAGACTAAATGCTATGTTCTCCAAAGAATTTTTCTAATTAGGAAAAAATTGTTCTTCTTCAAGATGTCCAAATTATATGCTTTGTATTTATGTTCCAAGATTTTATTCTGTCTTGGATTCAAATTGCATATCAAATCATGAGCTGTCTTCAGTAACAGGCACACCCCAAACCTGTATCCTAGAGAACCGAGTACAGTGCCTTGCTCTTAGTTGTGACTTATGAACTTTTTGAATCACACTGATAAAAAAAAATTATACATTTTTTTGAGAGACTGAACTACATATAAATTGGAGTTAGCCGTGCAAACAATTTCTTCATATAGAATCTTGGGTAGGGTAACGCCCTCTGATTACTCCCGATTACCCACCATGCCCAAACCAGCACCCAACAAGAGAATAGCCTCATGTCAATATAATGAAGAAATTCATGTCACCAGAAATTAATGAATAGCTGGGTCTGCAGAAATCATCTCAGCAATCAACACATATATAAATAAAGATACGAAAAAGAACATGATGTTTGTGCTTCCGACCTTCCACTGTATTGGTTTTCCACTGGTGACAACAGCTCCAAATATACAAAAATATAGTATGAGAACTTTTACAAATAGAAAAATAATTTCAGATATGTATGTGTACAGGATGTGTACAGAACTAATAGGCACTGAAGACAGTAAAATTATACTCCATGATTTCTGTCTTTTTATTATTAAATATATTTACTTTATAAAGTTACTGAAATTTACATTAGCTTTCATATGGGCCATGGTATGAACATCTTATGTGTCTAACAAATTGTTATTTACCAACAACTAGGGTGAATTGGACTGCAAAATTATAAATATTAAGGAATGTGTTTTCAAAACATATTTGAAGTTTTCAAAACTTCAACTAACTGAACTTCTCACGTCATTTGATATTATTCTTTTCCATACAATATATCATTCTTATTAATCTCCTTTGTCATGATACATACCAGCCCTTCATGGGAAAAGATATGGTTTTTGATAACATTTTGACATATAACTATAAAATAATCATACGTGGAAAATAATCACACACCCTTGGTGTCACCTGTCTAAGTGTAACTTTTCTTATTTTTGTAATGCTGGATGAAAGCAATAACCATTTGCTCCATAATTCAGCTGTAGGAATTACACATTTTTCCACAGAGCCAAGGTTTCTACAATTATAGTCTTAGATATTAAAATATTAACTCAATGGAAGCAAAACAAGTAAATAAATAAAATGCTAACAAACATGTAGTTTCAGAAATGCCCCTGCTTGTAAGAATCAAGATTATTGAAATGTGTGCACCCAATGTGCTCAATACAGTGAAACTTCTACCACTTTGGCTAAGACATAGAAAATGACCCTGATTTGCCTGGAATGTATTGTTTCCATAATCATCAAACATTAAAATTCAAGTAAATCTTTTGAGTTGGTATACAATAAGTTGACCAATTATTCCTACAATTAAAAAATAATAAAGTTGTCATATAGGGTTTCACTTTGATTTTAAGAAGGGGTTGCATGAAGTTATGTTAAATTTGAAAAGAACTTAAATAAAAATACAGTACACTAAATTTGGAACTGAATCAATCGTGTTTCAGTAACATTCAATCGTCAATCAAGAATAACCACTAAAGAAAATTTTTTCCTAATGTCCATGATAGTCCACCAAATATACCACAGTGACTTTAAACCAGAAAGGTTGTCTAGGTCTTTAAAATTATTACAAAATAAAATATCCTACATTCTCCACTATTTCCATCTTGAGACATCTGGGAAACAAAATCCAACCCAAATGGTTTCTTTCTCCAGATTGAAACACTTTGAGATTTTCCTTTCACTTGGGGTCTGGCTGCCAAGGAAATCTCTACTGGATAAATTAATTATTTCTCTTTTCATTGGCATTGCTGGAGTTCTGAGCAAAGAGGACGAAAGGCATGAGGGGACAGGCAGGGCTACAGCAGATCCTTCCAGCACTAACTGGGGTTCTTAGCTGGATGCCTGGAAATAGGTCTTCTTAGATAGAACCATCTCAGACTCCCCTCCACCCCCATCACTGCAGGGGGCAGTGGTAACTGACAGAGTCTTTTCCTCCTTCCTTTTGGCTCTGATTCAGCTTACAGATCCCTCAGCCAAGAACCTGAGAAGGCAGGATGAGATCAGGAAGCCTTCCTGGATCTCTGCCTCCAGTGAAGACTGCCAGCTGGACTGCCCTAGAGGGACAAACGTGTCCTGCAGAGGCCCTGGGTGGACAGGACTTGATTTAGGCTATTGAAATTTCTTCTTGTAGAGTCTTCCAGGACAACTTATAAAAGAAAACATTTCCTGTGTCCTGGTTACACTATTAGTCAATTGTAGATTCATCTTGAATAGGGTCTGCGGTCTCATAAAATAGCACTTGTGATATAACCTACCAATTACTGTGTCAGTGGGACAATTTTTCATATTCCACATGCTCAAGTATTAATCATTTCTAATTATAGTAAAAAATCCAAGGCAAGGCCTTGAATAACCACTCTAAATTAATAGTTATTTATTTATTTATTTATTTATTTATTTATTTATTTATAATGTTTATTTTTGAGAGAGAGAGAGAATGAGTGGGGAAGGGGCAGAGAGAGGGGGACAGAGGGCTCTGTGCTTACAGCAATGAGCTTGATGTGGGGCTTGAACTCATGAACCATGAGATCATGACCTGAGCCAAAGTCCAATGCTCGACTGACTGAGCCACCCAGGTGCACCCCCTTTTTTTAATGTTTATAAATTAACAGTCTTGTATGGGGAGACATTTTGATGCAGTGGTCTTTCTTAAAGTCCGGCAAATGATACAACTTTGCTTCCTTGTGATGTGATTCTTATCCTTTAAGGAAATTGTACAGAAAGTTATGAGAGGGTTCAATGACCGCTAGTGATGATGTGACCAAAAAGAATGCTTTTGGAAAGTAATTGCATCTTCCCAGGCAAAGTCAAGTGCCGAAGTCACACTGTTCACTTTCGTTAAGTGCTTTTGCATTCTCAAATATTTTACTTAATTCTTTGGCATTAACTCAAAAGATGTTTATTCTGTATCTACCTTGTATAGGACAAGTTTTGGGAAGGTTTTTCTGTTTTTCTATTTGCAATAAAGAATGTTTTTAAAAGCTAGTTTCAATTTTCAATATACGAATATGAAAGCTGAAAAATAGTAATAGAAATATTTTTAAATGAAACCTTTCATTTTAGCTGCACCATTCAAGGACAGAAAAAATAAAATAAGATTAAGGGCTACACTAAAAGTTGAAATGGATAAGAGTCAGAGGGAGCCTGGGTGGCTCAGCTGGTTGAGCGTCTGACTTCGGCTCAGGTTCTGATTTCGCCGTTCAAGAGTCCGAGCCCCGTGTTGGGCTCTGTGCTGACAACTCACAATCTGAAGCCTGCTTCAGATTTTGCCTCTCTCTCTATCTCTGCCCCTCCCGCGCGCGCACTCTCTCTCTCTCTCTCTCTCTCTCAAAAATAAATAAACATAGAAAAAAAAGGATAAAGTCAGGATACTCTCTATGGAAGTTGTGCTACACTGGAAAGAATTATCTTATTAATATGAAGTATGGGTGCTTAATTAGGTTTTTGCTAGACATGTAAACTCACTTTAGAGTTTCTCCAAATAAGAAACCTCCTAAATGAAAATTTCTTCTCTGTAAGTTTTCAGAAACATGTGTAAAAGCAAGTATATATCTACATTTGAATCATTTATTACCGTGTTTGTTCATACATTTAAAAGGCTATATTAAGCAAATTACTAATTATATAAGAAAGATTACTAAGAAAAACATGGAAAAAACAAAATACCTTCTCTCTGAGCACTGTTTCTATACCCTCTACCACTATTAGTATTCAATATTGACTTTTTCCCAGCTGAAAAGGACTCAGTAGAAATCCCTTTTAAGATTAGTGACTAGTAGCAGAAGGTAAATTCTCAAGGGGGGCTATGTGAAAAACATAACCTGTGCATGAATCATTCCAGCAAAGAGAATTTTAAGGCTTGGGTTGAGCTCTTAGCAAAAGGGTAAAATCACCGAAGTTATGAAACCGCATAGCTGACTATGACATGCTCAGAGCTGAGACACTGTTGATGAGGAAAAGGGACCATGAGAAACCATTTCAGGTTGATCAAAAACTGCAACTTCATCGGATGGAGATTCTATTAGGTTTTCACCAATCAAGGGGCATTTGCTCAGAGTTGTTCCTTTTTGTACCACTAATCCCTTGGCCTCTCCTTTGGACAGGTGTGGTGTTTCCTTACTTCCCACGACTGGGGCGCTACAATCTCAATTTTCACGAGGCACAGCAGGCTTGTCTGGACCAGGATGCTGTGATTGCCTCCTTTGACCAGCTGTACGACGCCTGGCGGGGCGGGCTGGATTGGTGCAACGCCGGCTGGCTCAGTGACGGGTCTGTGCAATATCCCATCACAAAGCCCAGGGAACCCTGTGGAGGCCAGAACACGGTGCCCGGTGTCAGGAACTACGGGTTTTGGGACAAAGATAAAAGCCGATACGATGTTTTCTGTTTCACATCTAACTTCAATGGTAAGCTATTAACTGTACTGCCTTCTTTCCTATCCCGGGGACCAATGCATACTATGACGCCACGCTCAACTTTTAATCTTACCAATTAGAAAAGAACATGGTTTTGATGCACTGTTCCCGTTTGAACATGTAAAGTTCTTTACTGTCATAGTTTTTTCAAATATTCACGCAGGGCAAGCAAAAATGCTTATTTCCACTATTCTTAGGTTTTATTGCATCAGATTATCATAAAATAGTTTAAACTGTAAGGGTTCTCTTTCTTATTGACAAAGATGCTGCTGCTCCTGTGCGCAAAAGAGATGCGTGCCCTGGGATACAGAGCTCTTAATGAAGCGAAGGTAGCTTCCAAGTCATACTCTCCTTCTCTAAATTACAAAGCCAGTTATGTTCAGGGTTGATCAGCAAAGCGCACCATCAGGAGAGAGCTCAGAGTAAAGAGAACTTGGCAAGAAAAATTAAGTAGCAGTAACACTGGAGGTGAAAGCAGAAGAGAGATCAGGTTGCCTCGGTGTTGCTGATTGCCTTCCGTGTAACCCCCAGCCCTGTCTTGCTCCATCCAGAGCCAGCTACGTAATTTGTGGGGCCCAGTGCAAAATGAAAATGTGGGCTCCTCATACAAAAATTAAGAATTTTAAGATGGTGACAGCAGTAGGTTAAAGCAAGCATGGGGCCCTGTGTAACTGTACAGGTCACACATCCATAAAGCCAACACTGGCCCCATCATTTTATATTTTTGCTCCCTGATGGCATGGTTTAGGAAAAATAGCAAGGGATCAGGGATCAACAAACTTTCTGTGAAGGGCCAGATAATAAATATTTTTGGTGTTGTGGGCCACAGGGTCTCTGTTGCAACCACTCAATGTGGTTTTGTACACTGTAACACAAAACAGCCATAGACAATTCTACACGGATGGGTGTGGCTGTGTTCTAACAAAACTCCAGAGGACTCTTGTGCTCCAGTTTGGGGACCTCTGGTGTGGATGACAGAACGAACCTTGTAGCTAATGTTGCGGTGGCCTCTACCTTCCCTCCAAATCGCATGGTCTTAGTCACGGAAGAATTGGCAAGCATTAATTTATTCTTCAATAATCTGTAGGTAATGGAGGGCAAGAAGACATCACATTGCAAAGGGTAATCAGATAAAAGAGTGTGACTTTATGCTACCTGAAACTAAAAGTCTAAGATAATCTTCATTGTTTCACCACAGTCAGTCGGTGTTACTTCACACTTTGTATGCATATTTAATACACATTGAAGGCATCTCAGTAATGAACTTTACTCAGTAAGTGGTGGAGACTAACTTGCTCTTTCTTGTGAAATCAAGATATGGTTAGGTGTCAGGGCTCCCACGGAGACAAGTTGAAAAACAAAAATTCATTCTCTTTGCTAGTAGGTGAACAGACTGGATTCGCATTCTGAGTCCGTATTATTTATGGCAAGTGACTTCCTGTATTTTTTGCATTTTCATACTGTAGTCTCTGAATAAGAATAATGTCTTATTGATACCTGTAATGAAAAGGACTTGAGGGCTTTTGAGTTTTTTTAAATGGACTTTTATGTCAGGAATGTGTTTTGATCTTTTCACATTCAAATTTTGCCTCTCCAGAAACTTGTGCTGGGGCTCAGTCTTGCTACAGCTAGAATTTAAATAGCTCTTGCTTTTAACATGGAATTCTCGCTCTAGTGCTACAGAAGGGCCCTTTGAGTCACTAATTAGCTCACAGAAACTGCAACTGTCATTTCCCTTTTCTGTTTTCAAGCTATAAAAGGGCATGTCTGAACACATATTAAGGGGAAAGGAATAAGTTAATTTAACAGCAAATGACTGAGGGGCATTACATTAAAGTGACAATCCTATGTTCCCAGAGCTTTATAGACATTGCTCTCTATCCCCCTTCCTCGAGAAACGCTTCCGTTTGGGCTCCTTCCGTCTCTGTATGGCGCAGTCGCAGACAGACAGGCCTTTGACGCGCTCTCTCTCTCTCCTCCTCCACAGGCCGTTTTTACTACCTGATCCACCCCACCAAGCTGACCTATGATGAAGCGGTGCAGGCTTGTCTCAACGATGGTGCTCAGATTGCCAAAGTGGGCCAGATCTTCGCTGCCTGGAAACTTCTGGGATACGACCGCTGTGATGCGGGCTGGTTGGCGGATGGCAGTGTCCGCTACCCCATCTCTAGGCCAAGAAGGCGCTGCAGTCCTACTGAGGCTGCCGTGCGCTTTGTGGGTTTCCCAGACAAAAAGCATAAGCTGTATGGCGTCTACTGCTTCAGAGCATACAACTGAGGGTGCCCCTAGAGCACGTCAGTGTCAAGGTCATTGAGAACATGTGAAAGGTGTTTTTTTTTTCAATACGAACTCATGCAAGTTTTACCAAAACTGTGATAACCCTTTTTTACTTACTGTAAAGAGTCATTTTCATAAAAACCAATTCATCAATTTGTTTTTTTTGTAAAGCTATCACTCAGTATATATTATAAATTAATATAATTTTAAGGGAAGCGCTACACAAGGAGGCTTTAGAGCCAATCTGTTTCGGCTACATCATCCCAGCGAAGTATCCTTTCATGAATGGGGCACGCGATAGCTTGAGAATTGCTAGGATTAAATTAAGGGAAGCACGGCTACTCAGAGCAGCAGCTCCCACAAGCACAAATTTTACACATTTGTACAATTTTGAAATGTACTACAATCAGCAAAGTAGAGCAACAGATTTGAAATACAGGCTTCTTTACATAAACTGAGATTCCGAGAGATTGCACAAAACTCAGTTACACATGGGACAATCTACACTTTTCTAAAAGGTATTATTTCAAGTCTGCAATAGACACAATGTTTTACTCTTAAAAATCCTGCCTTTTGACCAAGAAATAAAAATTTAAAAAAATTCATATGGACTCCAATGCATATTAACAAGCACAGTTAAAACTCCTTAATAACCCCATTTATATGAAGTACGAAACGTAAATAAGCAGATAATATTTAACCAGTGAAAGATTCCTATCTTCTTTTAATTAAAATTACACATGCCTGAGAAGAATTGTTCTATCTTTTGAGTAGCTTTACTGAATTATATTTAAATTCTAAGGGCCGTTTGCTAAGCAGCATTAGCATCTACTCAGGGCAGTTATATAGATAAACTGCTGGACAGAAAAATTGTAAAATTTAGCAGCTTGATTTTATGTTAGCCTATGAAATAGTATTGTCCTATAAAAATAACTTTAAACTATTTAATATTTCCTTATTTACCTTACATGAATAAAATTTAAATCACCAAAATAATGTATAACTATACACTTGCCTAAACAAATACGGACCCGACATTCAAAATTCTTACTATTCTTATTTGTATGTTTACTAGAAAGCCCAACTGGTGCCTGTGTGGGAGGAAAAAAGTGAACAAGTGGTTCTAAACCTTCCTCCATATAGAAAATGTGGTCAACGATATCACTTTCCTTGCTGGTCGTCATTAGGCTCAAATGAAATGTGGAAGCTCTCAGCAAAGAAAGAGTTTACACTAAAATCTTCAAGGCTGTAAATGAAAGGGTAAGACCAGCTTCAGAAAAACAACTTTAGACATTAGCAGCTCCAATATTAAATAAAGCTCTGTTTTCCTATATTTTTATGACTGTTGAGACCCCGCAGGGACCAATATTTGTATTCAAATTACATTTCATGGTTTCCCATTGTTTCACAATGAGTTCTAATAAATGGGATTTAGTATAATAATCCAAGTATGACATAGCTGGTATGCTTTCATGAATGTTTTTATGTAGATTTTCCTCCCATGAACATGAGTAAATAAATCTGTTTCCTGAATTGATTGTGGTTGCATTTAAAGCTCTGTAATAATTCTAATAAATTCACTCTATATAAATGTAGAGTTACATATGTGGAAGGTATAGAACAATCGGAAGTCCATGAAACCATAATTATATCCATACATTATTTAGACAAAATATTGTAAATAAAAGTAGGCCATTTCTTTTGTCGAAGTAGATCTGGGAAATTCCCGATGCTTTAATATTTAAAGAGGACAATGTATGCATGCACTTTTTACATTAGGTTGGATATGCAAATTGTACAAAAATATAAATCCAAAGAGATTGTGAAGTTCAGCTCAAACACACTGCTGATATAACTAGAACTCAAACTTCAAAATTAAAAATACCTGAATGGTCTAGGAAAAGATGAATATATTATTTAAAGAGGGGTATCTCCAAAATAACAACTTTAACACCTCCAATACGGGGGTTAGCTTATTGGAGGAAGCCCATACTTGAATGATTATGACCCACATTACAAGAATTTTATTGGAAATCCAAGTGGGAACAAATTTCTGTTGAGGCAGATATATTATTTTCAGTTATTGCTGCAGAACTCTACCTTTATAATATTAAGCATAGTAGTGTTTCTTAACTTTTGAATACTTACTAGTATTGGAATTGGTGCTGATCAAAATCTCTGGAGTGACTGTTAGCTAAATAAAATCTATACTGATTGCACACCATTTTTCCATGCTTATAAAAAAAGAAAAAAAAAAGAAAGAAAAAAAACCTTAACAGAATGAATACTGCTGGGCAGAATTTTTATCTTCTGACTTCCCTCAAAGGATCAGAATCCTCTTATCCCTTTGGACTTCTACCTGAGTAAGGGTTTTTTTAATGTTCTTATTTTGCTGTTTTCCACCAATGTCTATTTTCCTACTTCATTCTCCAAGATATCTCATTAAGAATTTCTAAAAAAGAAAAGTTATTCAAATACAATTCCTAACAGAAAGTCAGTATAGCACTGACAAATTCAGAAATTACTCCTCAGACTAGGGTTCCAAGAGTATCAGAGGGATGAGATGGGAGTCTGGGTTAGGAAATCCTGTTTTGATCATTTTGTCCATAATTAACACTTGTGGCCCATATAAAGAACAAAGTTGATTTGAAAATTCCACTGAGATACCTACATTTGAAAACACAAACAAAAAGAAATGATTCATATGAAAAGAAGGAATGGAAATGAAAATAAGTCACATTAACACTGGAAACCATCTTTAAATGACTGCTGCCATATTTTATCACAGTAATTTTTAGTCAAATATGGTATTTGTAAATTTAAACTTTCTGTCATAGAAAGGGGGCCGGTACCTGTTAAAGCTTTATTGTATGCAGTAATATAGTTGCTTATTATTTTGACAATTAGAAGTAGACTCAAAAGAGATTCTGATTTGGTTGCTGGCAGCCATACTGGGTTTCTTGATTTCAGTGCTCCAAAGAATATGGTGGTCTCATGGAGTAGCTGACCACTAAGGAGGGGAGGATTAAAAGGGAATGACCTGTCAGTTTTCAGCATAGAATGCATCAAGAACAATCAATGGATAACTGACATATTTTTGTTGATAAGTGAACTGTATCATAGCTCACTACTGCCAGAGCAGCAACGATGTACAACAAAAGAAATGCAAAATTCAAAAGTCATTAAACCACCTGATTAAAAGAACAATCAGTACTTAAAGGCATTTAATACCTACTGAGTACAAATCTGAGGAGAAAAACCAATCTGTATTACCAAAAAAAAAAAAAAAAAATGTTTTCATTTTCTGTAAGATACAATGAACTGGTAAACAAACATTAAAAGTCAATTTTGTGTTACTGCAGTATCTTTTGATTCTTCTGAGTTGTAGAATCTTAGCTATTATTCTTCAGTGAAACTCTGTAAGTTACATCATTTCAAGAAAAGACATTTAACCCATTCTTGTTTTCATACATTTCAGTTCAAATTGTAAACACATAACATTTTCCATTTCCTATTATTTTTGCAAAGCTAAGGGGGGGAAGGTACATATCTATAATAATGATAAATCAGCAATAGTATGTCCCCAAATCTATTGGCTTTTTAAAAAATATTTTTATATAACTCAAATATTTTATTTTCTTCACCAGGTTAGCAATCGCAGAAATCTGTGGTATTGATTAAAATAATGTACTTGAGACACTTTATGACTTCAATTATTAGTACTGAATTAAAAGAAACACCTTTATTTTCATAGTAAAGTTTCTATACTCTAGCAACAAGGAATGTACTTTTCGATGTTTCCATCCCTTCCCTGAACTTTCAACATGGAAAATAGTTTCTGGAGAGTGCTAGTATATAGAAATAGATTCTTGGATACAGAGGCTGTTGCTGGTACAATGAATGACTTGAATTCAAACACACCCAAAATAGTTTGAGGCATTGACATTCAAATAGAAAAGAGCCCTTTAAAATTTTACCCCTATTTATGTGGAATACAATGAACAACCTTGGAAAAGAAAGTTCAAGGGTAAATATCAAATTACATAATCTTTAAGTGTTTAACTTCTGGCAGAGATGAAGGATATCATCTTCAACTTTGCCAACAAATTTCATGTATGACTACTGCCCGGTCAAACACAAAGCCTGGTTGGTACTAGCATCGAAGGGTCCCATGGAATTCCATAGTACTTACATTAAAAACAAGTTAAACTGTTCACATGTGATGTCCTTAGTCCCCTACCAAGTGTTAACACCTCATACTGAGACTATTCTGAAGTAAAAGGGACCCTGTCTACTATGGTCAGATATGTAAGGAGACTAAAAATAGTAAAAGATTACGGGGTAGTATGAGGGAGCTACGGATGCACTAAGAAGAAACTGATACCAAAAGTGTAAGAAAAGGATATTTCCCTTCCTGTCTCAATTTCTTGGGCTTTCTATTTAGAATTGCTTAGCGACACAGCTTAAGATGGCTCCGGAGTCTTTGCTTCTCTATAAGGTGATATATTTAGGAAACTGACATCAGGCTATGCACACCAATCTTAGGGAGGAAATTCACTGCACACAGTTTTTTTCACTAAAGAAGCTAACAAAGCTTATTTATTTTCTCTATATTTCTTTCAGGCCAATAAATTTTGTCACCTCCATAGCCACTCATCATCTTAAACAACTTGGGTCAGCCCAGAAGGTGATTCCATGTCTTTCTTGAAATCAACCAATTTTCCTTCTCCGTTTATCTCTGTCCACTGGGGCTGTTCAGTATCACATGCTTCAGCTATTAAAAGATGGCTCTTTATTTAGTTGTTATCTGACTACAGGCTGAGCTCTATTTATCTAGGGGAGTATTCCCAAGGTGTAGGAAAAAGCTCAGATTCTTCATTTACCTAACAATGAAAAGCTAGTGGCTATAACAACAAATGCAAGATTCTTGGATGACAAGGAATTCTAGGAATATTTTCTTCTCATATTTTTCTTTCTAAGGAAAGGGCCCCATTGCCAGTTCTTCATCCTGCTTGAAATATCTGGGTTTTTAAAATTTGTTTGTTTTAAAATTTTTCTCCTTTTGATTTTGGTCAATGAAAATTCTACCTACCAAAACCTATATATATATAGACAGAGAGAGAGAGAGAGCACAAGCGAGAGAGCAAGAGCGCAGAAAAAGATAAAAATCAAGTGAGTTTGAGGTTTTAGAGTCTTTGAATGGCTCTTCTTTGAAGATGCTGAGAATCTTGCATGTGAGTCTAAAATGGAGCTTGCAGAATGAGTCTTTTACTATTTTGATAAATAAGCACATTTGTGTATAATGATTGCTGTGAGCCCAGAGAAAAGATGAATTAAGTCCTTACTCCATTGGAAGGTACTTATTCCTGTGAGGAAAGTCAAATTTCAAGTGGCTGAGAAGCAAATTCTGTTGTTTTAATAGGAATAATGTTTTTAAATCCAACCTTTAAGTTCAATGTACATGAAAACTTAGTAATCTGTTAAAGCAGTTGTATTCACATATTGCAATTACCTAGGGAACTTAAGAAAAACACTAAGATCTGCATCTCTCCCCAACAGATTATGGTGAAGGGTGTGGTCTGGACTTTGGGAATTTTTATTTTTAAGTTTTTTAATGTTTTATTTTTATTTATTTTTTAAAGACAGAGAGAAAGAGTGTGAGTTGGGGAGGGGCAAAGAGAGAGGGAGACATAGAATCCCAAGTAGGCTCCTTACTGTCAGAGTAGAGCCAGATGTGGGGCTCAAACTCAAGAACCATGAGATCATGACCTGGGCAGAAATCAGATAATCTACTGAGCCACCTAGGTGTCCCTGAATTTTGGGAATTTTTAAACCACTCCCCCCTCCCCCAAACCACAGTCAATTCTAATATGCAACCATGGTTGAGAACTACCAGTCTTAACCGATTAGGAAACTAAGCCATTCAAGTGATACATGGTTCAATTGATATTTATAACTCACAATTAAAAATTTTTAAACTAGTATAATTCAGTTGAATTTATTGAACTTAGAATATTCTTCAAATATAAATATTTTATTCATTAAATTTGCTCTTTGTCTTCCAGTGTTAATTCCAATTACATCAGCAAATGTGTATCTAGTAAGCTATTTATCTGTCTGCCTGCTTGCCCTATTATTGTCACTCCTTCTATAAAAACTAATTGAAGCCATTTATATGTCATCCTGAAATCAAACTCTATCCTATTTAAAGTACTGGGCTATAACAATAACTGTGTAGAATATTTTGGGGACAAGAATTCAAACTCTACCCTGAAGTTGACAGCCTCTGAGATTTCAGTTGTATCTCAGGAAGAAAAAAAAAAAAAAAAGATCTAAGCCCACTGTGAGCTTTACTTTACAAACATGGACACTTAGACAAAAAAAGAAAGAAACAAAACAAAACAAAAGGAAAGAAGAAAGACAACACAGTGCCAGTAAGAGAAAGAAGAGAATTGAGGGTACAGGCATGGAGGGGGCAGAGAATAAGTAAGATATAGGAAAGTGAGGAGAGAAGATAAAGAATTCTACCTCTGCCCTAAGTAAGGACATAAGGTTCAATTACTTGATAATTCAGTTATTTGATAAAGTACAGAGACAACTGTTTACTTTTTTAAACTCTAAGGGTGCACATGGCATGCATTCCTTATCACATTACCACGAATTCACTTATCAAATGAAACATATTGGGCTACTTATAATTTGAAGACAGAGTTCAATACAGTGGTTAAAAGCACAGACACTAGAACCAGGGTCCCTCAGTTCACATCTAGCTCTGCCACTACTGTTTCTCGGAAAGTCATCTTGGCGTTGATTTCCCCCATCTAAAAGTACAGATATTAATGTTAATATTAATGATCTCATAAATGCCTGCCTCATAGGGTTACAGAATTTGATTGAGGGAATATATTTTGGTAATGGCTAACAAAATATACCACACTATATTGAAAGTATTTTACATATACAATCTGTTTAATTAACTTAACCCTATAATGATACATGTATTATTACCTACATTTTTACAAAGAGAAAATGGAGGTCCAGAGAGGTTAAATGACTTGCACAAAGTCACAGAGTTTCTTAGAACTAGCAAAAAAAGATGTAAATCAAGCAGATGGTCCAAAGAGTCACCCTCTTAACCACTGTATCATACGTAACCTCATGGAAAATGATGGAACAGCTCCTGGCACTTTGTAAGCACTCTGTAAGTATTACGTATTATATTAGAATTTATACACAGACTCACAAATCAAATAGAAAAACAGGTCTCAGTTTCCTCATCTCAGAAAAAAGGTCACAATACTAGCATTACAACTTCTTTTTTCTCATAATTAAATGAGATTATCTAAAGGCATAAAGTTATTTATCACCCATCATTACATACTACCATGAAATATCTTTATTGTTCATTTTGTGACTATGGAAATTTTTAATATATAATTATTTAAATTTTTATTTGCATAACTCTTGGACAATATGCTACATTATAAGCTTCCAAAAGCAAGGACAATATAATGCTGTTTTAATAATAGTTCACCTCAAAGGCTAGTATTAGGTGTAAATTGATAATTAATGTCTTTATCATAAACTAATATGTACTGATAGTAAAAATTCCAGAAAATACAGATAAGCATCCAAACAATGAAGATCACTCATCCAAATATCCAGAGGGAGAAAACAAAATCACTGTTAAATTTTGCCTTATAGTATCGTATTTGCCATTGTATATGTCAATAGGTCATAATTTTTAATAAAATTAAATTATAGATTTTATTTAAACACTTAATTGATTAATCAATTCTACAAAGTATAAAACATATAAACTATGTCATTAATAAATCTATTAAGTGATTTCCTAATTTGCCTATGGCTCGGGTACAGCTACTTGAATCTGCTACAACATACTCCAAGGCAAATGTAAGACACGAACAATGCATAGCTTGAAATTCCGTTAGCCACCCTTCAGCCTCCTTAATTCCATGTCTTCTGCAGAGCACAGAGGCCAACCATCTGACCCTGGCAGAGGGGATAAAGGCCTGCCCCTTCATCCCTAGCTTTAGACAAAAGAAAGGAAAGATTAATGGCTAAAGACATGAAGACTTCCTATCAGAATACTTCCTATATGAAAAAGAAAGAATAAACTTCTATTTTATATCCTCTCCACTGGGAAGAATAACTAAATTTCCAAGAAAAGAATGATAACCAATTACTTGGATGGATTAAAAATAATAAACGTTAATTAGAAAGGTACACTAACCATATGACAACAGTTAGTTGCCACCAAAAAGATACAGGAAACCACCAAAGTATGACATTCATTTAGAGGTGACTCCGTATTAAAGGCTCAGTGGAGGAAATCCCAGGCATCGGTGTTTGGAGGGTTTGGCGGAACAACACTGTTCAGGATGGACTTTGGAAACAGAAACATTGAGCCAGCATATAGCTTCACAGCATCCAGAGACTGCTGCCTATGTTTTAAGAGTCCATGGAGGAAAGCTATCAGGTACAATTGTTCTGCAGAAATACCCTCATCTCACAAGGTAAAGCTTTACTGCACAAGTCAGTTTTGATGTGTAATGTAAATAAACTCCCTCCAATCTATTTGAAATAATACAGAGATAAATAAAACAATGAAAATATAATTAAAGCTTACCTCTATCTATCTCTTCACATATAGAAACCTTCAAAAAACTCCAAAATTTACAAGCATACAGTATTGATCTGAGGCTATGAGAGTTCTTCACTTCTATGCAAGTAACAAAAATGTCGATTTAATAAAGTCTGTTGTCTTTATGATCTCAACTAGCTGCAATCAGTCAGTTCACATGTCTAGTAAAACTACTTCTAAAGTTTCCACAGCAAAGATATATTATTCAAAAATGATTTAACAAAGTGACATGCCACAATTTTAGTGCATTGTCATTGGAGCCTAACAATTTCCCAAAAACCTGGAAAAACATTCAACATTTAATTCTACAAACTCCCCCCCCTCCAACCGCATCATCCTCTATGCCAGTTTTGCCACTGTAAAGCCACAAGGACCTGAACTACCTCCAGCATTTCTCAAGAAGGGCCATGGGCATTTTAGATAAAGTAATTCTTTACTGTATGGGATTATCTCACCTCTCAGGACACTTAACACCCCCCACTCTTTGAGGCACTCATTGCCAGAGATTACCCCCTTCCAATCATTGCAACAACTCAAAGCACACCACACATTTCCCTACATCCCCAAGGTAGGCAGTAGTTCCTTTCTAAAGAAATGCCTGCCTTTTTTATTGTAAGGTGGATGATCTGAGTAGAAGGGGGATTAAAGGAACTATAATGTTCCCCAGTGGAGCTGTTCCATCTGCTAAATGACCACAACGAATCTCCTGCCTTAATGTCCACCAGAGCTGGATGGGAATGCTCCTCCCTCAACCAGCCACCTCTCTGTGGCTCCGTCAAGGTTGACTGTCTCCAGGAAGCCCGTGGATATTTTACCCAACCCTCATCTTTTATCTGGGCAGTCCTTTTAGGAGTGCCTTCCATTATGAAAGAAATGAACTCATCTCAGCATTTATCCCATCGGTTAAGATTATTTGTTAATTAAATGAGTTAATGTGTAAGCGCCTCTAAAAATGCCTGGCACTACCAAATGTTCAATTAATGCTATTTTCATCGTCAATATCATCACCACCATCATCATCATTTGTGATTTCCTTTGCAGGCACAGTTCATCAAGTAGCAATTTTTTCCCAAGGTCCAAGCCTTAAAGCTTAAAATGATTACCCTTCAGTCTACTATATGCCAAGCTGTGTACAAAGCAAGTTATTCCTTCTCCAATCTGGCAATGATCACCTTAAGACCTAAAACAGTTTTTGCCCAAAGGTCAAAATGTGAAACTTGCAAGTCGTACTTATATTTCTAATAGACCCAATGAATCTGGCTTTGGCAATATATTTTTCAAAAAAAGATCACGAAAATTCTTAATAAATATGTGTTTTTACCAACATGTATTGAATTGTGAAGCCAAATACAATGTCAAATTTGTATCAACCACATGCTCTGAAAAATTTTCTCATGGTCTGACCTGGCTGAAGTTTCTTAAAATAAGAAACAAGTGACATTTGAACTGAAAATATTTTTTCCTGCTTTAGCAAATCCTCCTGTAGCAAGTGAAGCTTTTTTTCATTGACTAAAGATCCTCTCTCTGGGACTTAAAATTAGAATCAATGGTCTCAAAATTGTTTACTGTCAAAGACATTGCATGAAAAGTTTGAGATATCATTAAGTGATAATCCTGAGACATCTCTTGTCTCAGCCTGTGTCGGTCAAGACCTTAGAGGAGGTAAATGCAGTATAGGTAGTTAGTAGATTGATTTACAATGTATTTTACAGGTATGGTTTAATTTAAGGGAAAGAATTTTTCATTCAATTATTCACAAATGTTTGCATCCTTCTAGTTCTCTCTGAAGAAAAGACAACATCATGGAGCATAGTGCTCACAACAGATTTATTCATTAGTCCTTGCTAAGTATCTGTGCATAGTCTGGGTTGCCACATTTTAGGTCCCAATTTAAAAGTCATTCAAGTTCAAATTCTTTTCAGTTGCAAATATGGTCAGGATCCCTGGGGTGTTTGTGACTGAACCAGATGGCTGGCAAATATGCAGAGTTCCACCTAACCTAACTTTTTATCTTGAAATAATTGAGTTTCTCCTCTTGATGTAGCCTTTAATGAAAATGAAATTGTGTAAGGGGGAAAATGTTATTGATGCTTGTTCAAGTTTTGTTGGGTGAGTTAATGTGAGTTAGTCTTGGTAAATAGGAGAAGAAATTAGGGTCATAAGATAAATTTCCAAGTCTGCAAGTGTTCCTCAGCTTGGTAAATACACGAGTAGAAGTGTATGTAACTTGTCCCAGCGGAACTTACAAAAGTCCACAAATTTTAAGAGCAGACCAATTTTTCCAACTTGACTGAAATGTTTCCTGATTGGTCCAGTCTGACAATGTTATGTATTTCAGCAGTTCTCAAACTATTTTCTGTTACCTCATATACCACAAACAATCAAGAGTTTCGTGAAATGGTGCAATAAGATTTTGAAGTATCAGTTTGCATCTTTCTGCCGAAATACTCAATTTGTTCACTTACATCCCCCTAGTGTTTCTCACCCGAGTGCTCGGAGGCAGACACGAGTCACCAATGCAGAGCCTAAAGGAAAGCTAAGATACTCAACTCTCCAACAACACTCTGGCCAAATAGGAGCTGAGAGCTTCAGATGGATGCTTGCAGAGAGGTTGCTCCCCAGGATTAGAAAAATGATGGAAGACAACGGATGAAGAAAAACAGGAAGGCTCTGGTCTGGGCAGAACTGATGCCACCAATCTGCATCATTCAGCCCACTGCCTAGCCATCAACCATCCACTATGGTTTGCACCCCAAGACTTCCCAGCCCCCTAACCATCCCATCCAGAACAGAGGAGATGTGTTGCACCTTGTGAAAGAGGGAAAGCCCCTTCCCAGAGCAAAGAGGGCTACCCAGAATGGGCTCTGAGGTGGAACACACAGCCCCCAACAAACTCTCTTTCTCAGGACACACATGGTGAACAAGCCACCACCAACAAAAACAGCCTGTGAACCATATGCTAATAGGGACAACCCAGAATGTAATGCATAATTATGGACTGCCAATGACCTCTACCCTGGAATTCAAAGAATACAGCACAAGTTTTGTTTTGCTTTTCTTCACAAATTCAACTAAGCCAGTGTTTTCTGCTCTTACGTGATATATCCACAGAGCACACTCACCTCTAGCCTGTATCTCGTCTTTTTCCACTATTGGTCTCAGCCGTTCTCACAGTTCTCCTTCACTCAGTGTGGGCCATTACTTCTTCCAAGCTTTTAAGAGCTGTCTTCAGAACGTGTTGGCACCATCCCCCAGGTCCATGTCAGGGTGTTACTTCCTCTGTCACATACTGAAAAACTCCGCTTGTCCAACTTCACATTCTATTCCTGTGCTCCAGCACCCTCAGAATCTGGTCCAATCCATGGTCTCCCGTCTCCTGGTGGTATGTGTTGGCTAAGTCCTATAGCTTCTTCAAAGTACAGTGTCTTTCCTGCCTTCTTTGGCCTGGCACTTTCTGGCCAGGTTATGTTGTGACTCAACTCTAGCAATTGATCTGGTTTTCACTAGCAGAGGTGGGGTTATATCCTAAATGAGGTGCTTGTTATCTTCCTGTGTGTCATCTCCAAAACAAGGTCAGAGCACTAGCCTCTTACGGGGAGGAGTGGGTCACTTCCACAGGCTCAGAGGGTTCAGAGATTTAAGGTACTTCAGTGAACCAAATACAAGTCTCAGGGTCCGGTACTTTCCCTCTGGCAGCCCAGACCTTGACATACAGACTTGCTAGGGGTGGGATTTCCACATTCCTTCTCTGCAGCTTTGCTACTCTTCTAATTAAGTCCTGAGCCCAATCCTTCATGCTTCCAAAAACACCTTCTGACTCACACTTTGCCAATAAGTGGTGATTAATCACCCTCAGCTTTTCTTTGTCTTTCTCTAATGTATCAGTGGCCAGTAGCAACAGTGATCCCATTCCACAGCCCTTATAATTATCATTTCTCCCCGAATCTCTGGAACTTTCAAGATATTGCACCCACAAGTGCATTTCCTTCGCCAAAGTCCATAATTCACCACCAGTGAAAGTCTTCCCAATTGCAACACCATAATAAGCCAAGGGCTCTACAAATTCTACCTGTAAGTGGAGGTTGGGTTTTAACTGCCAGCCAGCAGCCCAGGAAGAATTCAAGTCCAGCATTTCATTTTACAGTCCACTTCTGTGGATTAGTCCTGGCAGCAGCTGTCTCAGGTCTATTTCTCCTGGAACCATCCAGATTCTAAGATGCAAATTTGCACAGGAAATGGACAGAGCAATGGTCTCAGGAATAACATTTATGAGGGAGCCACAGCAAGCAGAGCTGGACAGAAGGAGAAGCTGAACTGCTGGGTACTTGCAGCAGAGGCCTAGGCCAACCCCTCAGACATTTAAGAGCTAGGATAGACCTTCCTGAATTAATGGCTTTCCCAAATTAAGAAAGGGGCAAGGTCAGGGGAGCCTAGGTGGCTCAGTTAGTTAAGCTTCCAACTTGGGTCAGGTCATGATTTTATGGTTTGTGAGCCTGCTCAGGATTTTCTCCCCCTCTCTCTCTGCCCCTCCCCTGAGTGCAAGTGCACACACATGCTCTCTCTCTCTCTCTCAAAAATAAATAAACATTACAAAGAAAAAAAGGGGCAAGGTCTTTGTGTCCTTGAGCTGACCAGTTTTTGGATGCAGGCTGCTCCAAGGAGAAGTCCCTTCAGGAGAGATCAACTCCAAGGGAGGAGCTCAGATGTGAGTCTTCTGCAGCCAGTGTGCCCAGTAGCTGAGAGAATGAGTGCCTCCCCAAACCAGGTTCTTTCCTCCCTGTCTGCAGACCATTAGTATCAATCCCCTTGGCTTTCTGCTTACAAGAATTGTGAAAGTCTTGCAAATCTTATGATGTCAGCTCTTTCCTCTCAAGTCACACTTTGGATCTGACCCAAAGGTGTCTGGGTGTTCTGGGACCTGACGGTAATTACAGGTTTGGAAAAACAAGAAATGGAAAGGGTCCGTGAGGGAGGCAGCTTCACCTTTGCAGGTTTCCAGGCAAGGCAGCACCAACTTCCCCAACACGGAAGAAGGGGCTACTCTGCTGGCAGAGGAGACCCTGAGGGGACCAGGACGCTCAGCATCATTGAAACTGATACAGATGCTCCCTTTCCAGTCCCCTTGGTCTTCCTCCTTCCCAACCATAGACAAGAGATCCAGGGAGGCTGTAAATTCAACTTCTTCCATCATCGGCAAGTCTCAGGTCTTATTTTAGCTACGACAACCCTGTGGTAATGAAAGAAACATCAGTCTAAAATAATCCTGATCCTCTGACCGTGCCCTGAGCCAACAATTTAAAATTCTAGTTGATAATTTTTTTTTCCTTGTGGCCTTGCCGAGCACTTAGAAGCAGCCGACCTGTATCTCCATTTCTGCCAGAAGGAATTCTGTGCAGTGTCATCAAGGGGCCGCATCTGCACCATCACTGTTCACCAGAAACAAGCTGGAGAAAAGAGGGTTTTTGTGACCTCCAGAGTTAACTTACCTTCATATTTCATCTGATGGATCAAATGACTGATTTTCAAGATTCTGATATATGTTAGCCATGGTGATAAAATGCATTTTTAACAGCTCTTTTTTACATATTCTGTTTCAACAAAAAACTCAAGTTAAGGAATTGTGTCAATAGCATCAAAGAATGGTAATTACTTTAAAGAAATAAGCAGTTTAAGTAAACAACTTCCCTATAAGCATTGAAAAGGAACTTAATTTTTTTTCCACCTATATACATTTTTTAAGTGTTGAGAAGAGGGAAGCTTTGTGAATTCAGAATAAATTCTATATTAGCTTTGGTGACAACCTCATGATAATATAGGACTAGTGCTGATCAGAATGCTGGAGAAATGGGATGAAGATTGGCAGAGATACAAAACAAACATGTTCAAGTAATTCAAGATTAGGCTAAGGAAGAAGAGAAAATTACACACACACACCAAGATGCATTGATTTATTTGCCTTTAAAAACATAACTCTTTGGGGGTGCCTGGGTGTCTCATTCGGTTCAGTGTCCAACTTCGCTCAGGTCATGATCTCACGGTTCATGAGTTCGACCCCAGCGTTGGGCTCTGTGCTGACGGCTCAGAGCCTGGAGCTTGCTCTGGATCGTATGACAAACTCTCTCTGCCCCTCCTCCATTCACACTCTGTCTCTCTCAAAATTAAACATTAAAAAAATTTTTTTTAAACGACTATTTGGATTACTTTTATGTGTTAGACTCATGTCGTGTTTACGTAAAAAACATTTAAGCATTGGAGCACCTGGGTGGCTCAGTCAGTTAAGCGTCTGACTTCAGCTCAGGTTATGATCTCATGGTTCATGGATTCAAACCCCACATTGGGCTCTGTGCTGACAGCTCAGAGCCTGGAGCCGGTTTCAGATTCTGTATCTCCCTCTCTCTCTGCCCCTGCCCCACTCACACTCTCTCTTTTCTCAAAAATAAATACACATTAATAAATAAAAAAGTAAATAAATAAATAAAATAACTGTGTTTTTAGATAAATAGTCCCTAGAGAAAAGCGTAAGTTGTGATTTCACATTTAAACAAGAGAAACCTTCAGAAAGAATTAAATTGCTAACTGGTAACATTTCTGGACAATATGTTTTTATTTATTTATTTATTTATTTTTTGTACAATGGATTATATTTTTATTTTTATTTTTTTCTCTTGAACAAAATTTTTATTTTATTTTTTTTGGTGATTTTTTTTTTATTTTATATATGAAATTTATTGTCAAATTGGTTTCCATGCAACACCCAGTGCTCATCCCAAAAGGTGCCCTCCTCAATACCCATCACCCACCCTTTCCTCCCTCCCACCCCCCATCAACCCTTAGTTTGTTCTCAGTTCTCAACAGTCTCTTATGCTTTGGCTCTCTCCCACTCTAACCTCTTTTTTTTTTTTTCCTTCCCCTCCCCCATGGGTTCCTGTTAAGTTTCTCAGGATCCACATAAGAGTGAAACCATATGGTATCTGTCTTTCTCTGTATGGCTTATTTCACTTAGCATCACACTCTCCAGTTCCATCCACGTTGCTACAAAAGGCCATATTTCATTTTTTCTCATTGCCACATAGTATTCCATTGTGTATATAAACCACAATTTCTTTATCTATTCATCAGTTGATGGACATTTAGGCTCTTTCCATAATTTGGCTATTGTTGAGAGTGCTGCTATGAACATTGGGGTACAAGTGCCCCTATGCATCAGTACTCCTGTATCCCTTGGATAAATTCCTAGCAGTGCTATTGCTGGGTCATAGGGTAGGTCTATTTTTAATTTTCTGAGGAACCTCCACACTGCTTTCCAGAGCGGCTGCACCAATTTGCATTCCCACCAACAGTGCAAGAGGGTTCCCGTTTCTCCACATCCTCTCCAGCATCTATAGTCTCCTGATTTGTTCATTTTGGCCACTCTGACTGGCGTGAGGTGATACCTGAGTGTGGTTTTGATTTGTATTTCCCTGATAAGGAGCGATGCTGAACATCTTTTCATATGCCTGTTGGCCATCCGGATGTCTTCTTTAGAGAAGTGTCTATTCATGTTTTCTGCCCATTTCTTCACTGGGTTATTTGTTTTTCGGGTGTGGAGTTTGGTGAGCTCTTTATAGATTTTGAATACTAGCCCTTTGTCTGATATGTCATTTGCAAATATCTTTTCCCATTCCGTTGGTTGCCTTTTAGTTTTGTTGGTTGTTTCCTTTGCTGTGCAGAAGCTTTTTATCTTCATAAGGTCCCAGTAATTCACTTTTGCTTTTAATTCCCTTGCCTTTGGGGATGTGTCGAGTAAGAGATTGCTACGGCTGAGGTCAGAGAGGTCTTTTCCTGCTTTCTCCTCTAAGGTTTTGATGGTTTCCTGTCTCACATTCAGGTCCTTTATCCAGTTTGAGTTTATTTTTGTGAATGGTGTGAGAAAGTGGTCTAGTTTCAACCTTCTGCATGTTGCTGTCCAGTTCTCCCAGCACCATTTGTTAAAAAGGCTGTCTTTTTTCCATTGGATGTTCTTTCCTGCTTTGTCAAAGATGAGTTGGCCATACGTTTGTGGGTCTAGTTCTGGGGTTTCTATTCTATTCCATTGGTCTATGTGCCTGTTTTTGTGCCAATACCATGCTGTCTTGATGATGACAGCTTTGTAGTAGAGGCTAAAGTCTGGGATTGTGATGCCTCCTGCTTTGGTCTTCTTCTTCAAAATTACTTTGGCTATTCAGGGCCTTTTGTGGTTCCATATGAATTTTAGGATTGCTTGTTCTAGTTTCGAGAAGAATGCTGGTGCAATTTTGATTGGGATTGCATTGAATGTGTAGATAGCTTTGGGTAGTATTGACATTTTGACAATATTTATTCTTCCAATCCATGAGCAGAGAATGTCTTTCCATTTCTTTAAATCTTCTTCAATTACCTTCATAAGCTTTCTATAGTTTTCAGCATACAGATCCTTTACATCTTTGGTTAGATTTATTCCTAGGTATTTTATGCTTCTTGGTGCAATTGTGAATGGGATCAGTTTCTTCATTTGTCTTTCTGTTGCTTCATTGTTAGTGTATAAGAATGCAACTGATTTCTGTACATTGATTTTGTATCCTGCAACTTTGCTGAATTCATGTATCAGTTCTAGCAGACTTTTGGTGGAGTCTATCAGATTTTCCATGTATGATATCATGTCATCTGCAAAAAGCGAAAGCTTGACTTCATCTTTGCCAATTTGGATGCCTTTGATTTCCTTTTGTTGTCTGATTGCTGATGCTAGAACTTCCAGCACTATGTTAAACAACAGCGGTGAGAGTGGGCATCCCTGTCGTGTTCCTGATCTCAGGGAAAAAGCTCTCAGTTTTTCCCCGTTGAGGATGATGTTAGCTGTGGGCTTTTCATAAATGGCTTTTATGATCTTTAAGTATGTTCCTTCTATCCCAACTTTCTCAAGGGTTTTTATTAAGAAAGGGTGCTGGATTTTGTCAAAGGCCTTTTCTGCATCGATTGACAGGATCATATGGTTTTTCTCTTTTTTTGTTGTTAATGTGATGTATCACGTTGATTGATTTGCGAATGTTGAACCAGCCCTGCATCCCAGGAATGAATCCCACTTGATCATGGTGAATAATTCTTTTTATATGCCGTTGAATTCGATTTGCTAGTATCTTATTGAGAATTTTTGCATCCATATTCATCAGGGATATTGGCCTGTAGTTCTCTTTTTTTACTGGGTCTCTGTCTGGTTTAGGAATCAAAGTAATACTGGCTTCATAGAATGAGTCTGGAAGTTTTCCTTCCCTTCCTATTTCTTGGAATAGCTTGAGAAGGATAGGTATTATCTCTGCTTTAAACGTCTGGTAGAACTTCCCTGGGAAGCCATCTGGTCCTGGACTCTTATTTGTTGGGAGATTTTTGATAACCGATTCAATTTCTTCGCTGGTGATGGGTCTGTTCAAGCTTTCTATTTCCTCCTGATTGAGTTTTGGAAGAGTGTGGGTGTTTAGGAATTTGTCCATTTCTTCCAGGTTGTCCAATTTGTTGGCATATAATTTTTCATAGTATTCCCTGATAATTGTTTGTATCTCTGAGGGATTGGTTGTAATAATTCGATTTTCATTCATGATTTTATCTATTTGGGTCATCTCCCTTTTCTTTTTGAGAAGCCTGGCTAGAGGTTTGTCAATTTTGTTTATTTTTTCAAAAAACCAACTCTTGGTTTCATTGATCTGCTCTACAGTTTTTTTAGATTCTATATTGTTTATTTCTGCTCTGATCTTTATTATTTCTCTTCTTCTGCTGGGTTTAGGCTGTCTTTGCTGTTCTGCTTCTATTTCCTTTAGGTGTGCTGTTAGATTTTTGTATTTGGGATTTTTCTTGTTTCTTGAGATAGGCCTGGATTGCAATGTATTTTCCTCTCAGGACTGCCTTTGCTGCGTCCCAAAGTGTTTGGATTGTTGTATTTTCATTTTCGTTTGTTTCCATATATTTTTTTATTTCTTCTCTAATTGCCTGGTTGACCCACTCATTTGTTAGTAGGGTGTTCTTTAACCTCCATGCTTTTGGAGGTTTTCCAGACTTTTTCCTGTGGCTGATTTCAAGCTTCATAGCATTGTGGTCTGAAAGTATGCATGGTATAATTTCAATTCTTGTAAACTTATGAAGGGCTGTTTTGTGACCCAGTATATGATCTATCTTGGAGAATGTTCCATGTGCACTCGAGAAGAAAGTATATTCTGTTGCTTTGGGATGCAGAGTTCTAAATATATCTGTCAAGTCCATCTGATCCAATGTCTCATTCAGGGCCCTTGTTTCTTTATTGACCGTGTGTCTAGATGATCTATCCATTTCTGTAAGTGGGGCGTTAAAGTCCCCTGCAATTACCACATTCTTATCAATAAGGTTGCTTATGTTTATGAGTAATTGTTTTATATATTTGGGGGCTCCAGTATTCGGCGCATAGACATTTATAATTGTTAGCTCTTCCTGATGGATAGACCCTGTCACTATTATATAATATCCTTCTTCATCTCTTGTTACAGCCTTTAATTTAAAGTCTAGTTTGTCTGATATAAGTATGGCTACTCCAGCTTTCTTTTGGCTTCCAGTAGCATGATAAATAGTTCTCCATCCCCTCACTCTCAATCTAAAGGTGTCCTCAGGTCTAAAATGAGTCTCTTGTAGACAGCAAATAGATGGGTCTTGTTTTTTTATCCATTCTGATACCCTATGTCTTTTGGTTGGCGCATTTAATCCATTTACATTCAGTGTTATTATAGAAAGATACGGGTTTAGAGTCATTGTGATGTCTGTATGTTTTATGCTTGTAGCGATGTCTCTGGTACTTTGTCTCACAGAGTCCCCCTTAGGATCTCTTGTAGGGCTGGTTTAGTGGTGACAAATTCCTTCAGTTTTTGTTTGTTTGGGAAGACCTTTATCTCTCCTTCTATTCTAAATGACAGACTTGCTGGATAAAGGATTCTCGGCTGCATATTTTTTCTGTCTAGCACACTGAAAATCTCATGCCAATTCTTTCTGGCCTGCCAAGTTTCAAAAGAGAGATCAGTCACTAGTCTTATAGGTCTCCCTTTATATGTGAGGGCACGTTTACCCCTTGCTGCTTTCAGAATTTTCTCTTTATCCTTGTATTTTGCCAGTTTCACTATGATATGTCGTGCAGAAGATCGATTCAAGTTACGTCTGAAGGGAGTTCTCTGTGCCTCTTGGATTTCAATGCCTTTTTCCTTCCCCACTTCAGGGAAGTTCTCAGCTATTATTTCTTCAAGTACCCCTTCAGCACCTTTCCCTCTCTCTTCCTCCTCTGGGATACCAATTATGCGTAGATTATTTCTTTTTAGTGTATCACTTAGTTCTCTAATTTTCCGCTCATACTCCTGGATTGTTTTATCTCTCTTTTTCTCAGCTTCCTCTTTTTCCATAACTTTATCTTCTAGTTCACCTATTCTCTCCTCTGCCTCTTCAATCCGAGCCGTGGTGGTTTCCATTTTGTTATGCATTTCGTTTAAAGCGTTTTTTAGCTCCTCGTGACTGCTCCTTAGTCCCTTGATCTCTGTAGCAAGAGATTCTCTGCTGTCCTCTATACTGTTTTCAAGCCCAGTGATTAATTTTATGACTATTATTCTAAATTCACTTTCTGTTATATTATTTAAATCCTTTTTGATCAGCTCATTAGCTGTTGTTATTTCCTGGAGATTCTTCTGAGGGGAATTCTTCCGCTTGGTCATTTTGGATAGTCCCTGGCGTGGTGAGGACCTGCAGGGCACTTCCTCTGTGCTGTGGTGTATAACTGGAGTTGGTGGGCGGAGCCGCAGTCAGACCTGATGTCTGCTCCCAGCCCACCGCTGGGGCCACAGTCAGACTGGTGTGTGCCTGCTCTTCCCCTCTCCTAGGGGCGGGATCACTGTGGGGTGGCGTGGCCTGTCTGGGCTACTTGCACACTGCCAGGCTTGTGATGCTGGGGATCTGGCGTCTTAGCTGGGGTGGGTAGGCAAGGTGCACGAGGGCAGGAGGGGCAGGCTTAGCTCGCTTCTCCTTAGGTGATCCACTTCAGCAGGGGCCCTGTGGCAGCAGGAGAGAGTCAGATCCGCTGCCGGAGGTTTGGCTCCGCAGAAGCGCAGAGTTGGGTGTTTGCGCAGAGCGAGCAAGTTCCCTGGCAGGAACTGGTTCTCTTTGGGATTTTGGCTGGGGGATGGGCGGGGGAGATGGCGCTGGCGAGCGCCTTTGTTCCCCACCAAACTGAGCTCTGTCGTCAGGGGGCTCAGCAGCTCTCCTTCCCTTTGTCCTCCAGCCTTCCCGCTTTCTGAGCAGAGCTGTTCACTTATGACCTCCCAGACGCTAAGTCGCGCTTGCTGTCGGAACACAGTCCGTCAGGCCCCTCCACTTTTGCCAGCCACACTCGGGGGCTCTGCTTGGCCGGCGAGCCGCCCCTCCGCCCCGGCTCCCTCCCGCCAGTCCGTGGAGCGCGCACAGCCTCGCCGCCCTTCCTACCCTCTTCCGTGGGCCTGTCGTCTGCGCTTGGCTCCGGCGACTCCGTTCTGCTAATCCTCTGGTGGTTTTCTGGGTTATTTAGGCAGGTGTAGGTGGAATCTAAGTGATCAGCAGGACGCGCAGTGAGCCCAGCGTCCTCCTACGCCGCCATCTTCCCTCCTCCTCTGGACAATATGTTTTTAGCTTACAATGTATATGCAAAAGATAGATAAAGCTTTAGAAGTCACCATAGATTTCCAGCACCCAAAGTTAACCGGTTTTGACAATTTGTCTAATTAGAAAAATAAATTGCTTTTTAAATAATAATAATCATAACTTGCCATAAAAGAGGTAGGATAAAGATACTTTAAGCCCCCAGATAAAATTACTTTTTAAATAGTTAAGGCAGAATTTCAAGTGGGTTACCAAAAAATGGAAATAAATAGAAAAGCATAGTGGGAAACCACTTCTAACTATTGTTTAATTCTATAAAGGCCCTAGACATGCTGCATATATTAACATTCTGATTAACATTTTAACATTTTACAACTGTACTTAAAGGGGTGAAGACAGATGTCAGACATTGCACATATTTTTATTTTTTATATTATTTGCATATGGCTCTGATGGCCAAAAAAAAGAACTATCTTAGCAACTGCATAAAGCCTTGGAGTACCCAGCTGACTCCATTGACTGTCGTTGTGAGCAAGGAAGAGACGTGTTGTGTGCAACATAAAATTTTAAATTGAGTATTAGGAGTGCCTATTCTTAAATGTTATTTGTCATGTGTACCATACAACCATATCTCTGTTTCTCTTCCACTTATGTCTTCCTTCTCCCCAAATCCTAATGCATAGCCTCTCCCCATCTCTTCATTCACCTCCATGCTCTCATCTTTCACCTGATCTATTACACAAATGATTTCCCTTTTCAAGGTACTTTTTTCTTTAACAGAAATTCCACTATGGGTGATTAAAATCTTTTCTTCAAACCACTACCCAAGCAAAAATCTAGAACCCATAGACAGATCTACCTAAGTGAGGTTCAAACAAGTACACATGCAAGAGATTACCGGTCTTCAAGGAGACAGTTTGGAGGAACGTTCTTCCCAGGGCTTCCTCTGTCCTGACTTTGTGATCTATCTTGTCTGCTTCTCCTCTTCTTTGTTCCAAATTGGCCAGCAATGAACGTATCACATCTTTGGGTTAGGGATAATATACCAACTATGGAGAAATATTTTTCGGCCATTATTAACACGGTTCAGTTTCTCTGGAAAGTGTCCATATGCAATATGTCCAGAGTCCTGCAGAGCTGGACTCTGAGAGGTTCACTGTCTGCTAATTCCCATTTGCAAATGCACCCCGTAGAGAAGACTCAGGCAAGGATGCTTCTCTCCCTGTGGCTCTATTGGTCATGATTTCCATACACTGCTATAGACTTTGGTAAGAGGAGAGAAATTTTCAGGTGGATCCTTCTTCAGAAGCCTCCCTTCACTTCCAGCAAATACTACACTCTGTACTATACCTGTAAAACATTATCATGCACCCTCCTGCTTGCAAACCCCTGGGGTTTCTTGATTTAAACCCATATCTTAGCAACATGCTTAGACAAGATCATCAAGGGTAACATTGGAAGAAACAGGCTTGTGTCATCAAGAAAGATAGCTAGTAGATACTCCTTGGTGAGAAAACAAAACAAAACAAAACAAAATAACAGCCTATAAATTTTCTATTTTTTTTTTCCCACGGAAAAGGGCCTAAGCCCTTTTATCTAAATAAAAACCATTTTCAGAGCAAAAAGATCTTTCCTAGTTACTCTGCCCACTATATTTAATTCAAATATATTATCTCAGCACCTCCTCAAAAATACTTAAATTCTGCAAACTAAAACAATGAATCAAATATGGCCCCCTTAATAGTGATAACAGCCAAATTTAGCTTCTTCCACAAGCCAGTTCTCAGATACTTGCAACATTATCCTCAGGTTCTGATATATACAGTAAATTAAAAGCCCATTTAGTAACTTTATTTGACAGCTCAACTGTCTCTAAGCAGCCTTAGGCAAAGGATACAAATGTCTGGTTCTCTCACAGAGAGCCATAACTTACAAACAACCTTACAATGTTTAGTCTTACATTCTTTGGTCTATAGGCTCTGCCATTAGTAATGTGTTTATCAGTGAAAATATTATGTAGGCTTGTTTGCTAAGGCACTAAAGACATGTTCAGAATAAAATGTCCACGAACATGCTATTAAAATGCAAAAGAATTATGTGAAAGTCACCTTTTCAAAAATAGTCGTTTTACTTGTGACCTTTATAAGTGAATAATAGAGTTTCATTTGGAACATAATTGCGTGATCTAAACCATGTGCACTCTATACAATGCTGTCCACAAAAAGCCAAGATACTTCTTGATAAAGTAAGCTGTAAGTTCCTAGTTTAAATAGGCAAAATGAGAAGTGTTTAAGGATCTATAGTCATTGGTGCCTTTTAAGTGCTCTTAGAATTAAAATTTTTTTTAATGTTATTTCTGAGAGAGAGACAGAGCATGAGCGGGGGAGGGGCAGAGAGAGAGGGAGACACAGAATCTGAAGCAGGCTCCAGGCTCCATCCGAGCTGTCAGCACAGAGCCGTCGCGGGGCTCGAACCCACAGACCGAGAGATCAACCTGAGCCAAAGTTGGACGCTCAACCAACTGAACCACCCAGGCGCCCCTAAAGTGCTCCTAGAATTAAATAGTGTTTATAGCAGCTTTGTCTTCTTTCTCTTGTGACAGATTTGAGTCCTTTATTCATGGCTCAGGGAACTGTCTCCCTATCTCCACCTCAAACCTGAGCCTTTCTAGGGCTCAGATGCTGGACGACTCTGTTTCCAAATGGTCTCTGTCTGCTCACCCTCTACTTCCTTATCTCCCACACCCTGGAAGTTCTGGACAACTGAGCTGATGTACATTTTCTCTAGATAGGCATGTATGTAAGGACACGCATACATGCACGTGGGCATACACACACATCTGCGATTTGACCTGAAATCCCATGTTGTTCACTTGAGATGGTTCACCTAACTCCAATGTCCCCTACCCACCAGTCACAGATTCTGCCATGCCTATTCACTCACCTCAGGCCCCAAGTATACCCAAACGAATCACTGTCCCCATTCCTGCCAAAAATGCCCATGCCCACTTGTCCCTATAAAAACTCCCCAAGGACTTTCAAGATTCTTTTTTTTTTTTTTAGATTTTATTTCTAAGTAATCTCTACACCTAGTGTAAGACTTGAATTTACAACCCCAAGAAGGAGAGTCACATTTTCTACTGAGCCAACCAGGCACCCCTCAAGATACATTTAAATATCACCTATTTCTACAGGTCTATCCTAACTCTCCCAGAAAGATTTTAAAATGTACTAGTTATTCTTCCCACAATTCCCCATAAGTAAGACTCTGTACTGCTGTGATTGGTGGTGCTTTTTTTTTTTCCCAATATATCTGCCTTCCTGTTATAAGCTCCTGGACAGCAAGAGCCAAACTGAATTATGTTTTGTGTCACCATGCATCCACATTGTTTGAAACCATCATTTTAATTGAAATATCTATTATATAGGCCCAAACTGGGAGCCAATCCTCTGAAATAATAGTGGATAAGGGAGAAATATTTCTGCTTTGAGATCTGCAATGCCTAGAAAGAGTTATTAGTGTATAAAGAAAACATAAGTGCAATGAGAGAAGTGGAAACAAAGCAGAAATAAATGGAAATAAGCATTTGAGGGGGCACCTAGGTGCTTCCATTGGTTAAGTGTCTGACTCTTGGTTTCGGCTCAGGTCATGGTCTCATGGTTTGTGAGATCGAGCCCTGCATTGGGCATCGCACTGACAGCGTGGGGCCTCCTTGAGATTTCTCTCTCCCTCTCTCTCTGCCCCTCCCCTGCTTGCACTTTCTCTCTCAAAAACTAAAAAACATTTTTTAAAAATGGAATTAAGGGGGCGCCTGGGTGGCGCAGTCGGTTAAGCGTCCGACTTCAGCCAGGTCACGATCTCGCGGTCTGTGAGTTTGAGCCCCGCATCAGGCTCTGGGCTGATGGCTCAGAGCCTGGAGCCTGTTTCCAATTCTGTGTCTCCCTCTCTCTCTGCCCCTCCCCCGTTCATGCTCTGTCTCTCTCTGTCCCAAAAATAAATAAACGTTGAAAAAAAAAAAAAAAAATTTAAAAAAAAAAAAAAAAATGGAATTAAGTTTTTAAATAAACCATTAAAGTCCTACAAATTTTGACTAATTTTGGATGGGTCTTTGGGATTTTACTAATAGATATGATCCTTTTCCCAGAAAATGCAACTGCTTGTGCACATGAACATATAAACACATACACACAGACAAACAGACAGGCAGATACACACACACACCTCTTGAAAATAGTTTAAAGGGTCTTTATACTTATAGGGTCATTTCCCCTTGAAATTATCCGTGGATTCCAGTGGTAAGCTTTTGTGCTAGAATCCTCAGCCCACAGATTAAGAACACCGAGCCTTTGAAAATGATGTGATTTGGCCCAGGTCATGATCCCATGGTCTGTGAGTTGGAGCCCCACCTCAGGCTCTGTGCTGACAGCTCAGAGCCTGGAACCTACTTCAGATTCTGTGTCTCCCTCTCTCTCTGCCCTTCCCCTGCTCATGCTCTGTCTCTCTCTGTGTCACTCAAAACTAAATAAACATTAAAAAATTTTTTTAGAAAGAAAGAAAATGACATGAGAGGGCAGAGCCTTATAAGACAAGAAGGAAAGAGTGAGCTTTAGGAGAAAGTGGAAGAAAACCACAGATAGACAGGCAGTGTCCCTTTGGACCACTCTGGCTTAGAAAGCTTTTGCCTCAGTGTTTGAATTTTAAGTTGTATCCGCCTTATAATTGCAACTAGCTGTTGAAGGAGTGTAGTTTTGATGTTATTGTTGTTTCCTTATGAAACAAAAAGATACCACTGATTAAAGGCCTCTACCCTTTTCACCTGTGGAGGTGAAAGCTGAGATCTTGAGGAGCAAGTCACTCTTGGGAGAAATGCCAAAGGCAAGGGTTAGGCCGCTGGAAGGAAGGAGGGCGATGGCTTGCAGAGAAGAGGGGTGGGTTGGTAAGCTTATTTTTGTCATTTGAATTCAAGTTCGGAGGAGTTTTGCAGTCGTCAAATCTTCTTAATAGAAATAGGATTGAGTGGGAGCAAGCAAACAAGATGGAATATGGAAGAAAAAAAGAAAAACAAAAAGGGGCGTCTGGGTGGCTCAGTGGGTTAAGCGTCTGACTTCGGCTCAGGTCATGATCTTGTGGTTTGTGAGTTCGAGCCCTGCGTCGGGCTCTGGGCTGACAGCTCGGAGCCTGCAGCCTGCTTCAGATTCTGTGTCTCTCTGCCCCTCCTCTGCTCATACTCTGTCTCTCAAAAATAAACAAATTTTTTTAAAAATTAAAAAAAAAAGAAAAACAAACTTCAGCAAATAAGATGTAGAAAAATGTTAAAATTATATGAAAGGTTTACCGTATGAAACTACTACTTAGGGGAAGTATGACATGTTAGCAGTTAGCAATCAAAATATGTTGTGTCTACAGACTACAGGAACCACTGCAGAAGTAGAATGATTTGATTCTTGGCGCTGTACTTTCAGCAAGCCCCATGGTCTCTTCTTGGTCCCATCTAGCTTGCCAGGAGACCTAATTTCTTGCTGGAGACTTCAGAGGATTCTGTTTTATTTTCCCCATCTAGCAACATAAACAATAACAGGATGTGATCATTTATTCAGCACTCACGCTAGGCCAAATACTGAGCAGAGAGCTTTCTATAAACATGATTTCACTTAATCCTTGCAACCGTTCCATGAGGCAGGTGCTACCACGACCCTAGTTTGCAGATGAAAAATAAAAATGTAAGCTAAGAAAAGTGTTAACTCTCTCAAGGTCAAACAGCTAATAAATGCAAGGACAAAATTTCTTCTTCCAATACTCATTTTCCTGCAAGGCAGTTGCAGACCTTAATTAACTGGCCAGCTAGTTAGAACGAGACATGAAGTCTGGAGCGTAAAATGACTTTTCTAACACTATGGCAGACAAAGCATAGTCCAACACCCAAAAGAAATTTCACAGTAACTCAGGTTCTTTATTTGAACAATGCTTCTTAAAATCTCATTTCTTCCCTGTCTCTTTCCTTACCCACCCACAGCTTCTCTGGTCCTTTTTCCCGCTAACCACCATACAAACCTCTTTTCCCAGTAGTAGACATTCTCTCTCTACCCCCTTTCCTTCTCTTTTTAATTTTTTTTAACGTTTATTTATTTTTGATACAGAGAGAGACAGAGCATGAACAGCGGAAGGGTCAGAGAGAGGGAGACACAGAATCCGAAACAGGCTCCAGTCTCTGAGCTGTCAGCACAGAGCCCGACGCAGGGCTTGAACTCACGGACCACAAGATCATGACCTGAGCCGAAGTCGGCCGCTTAACCGACTGAGCCACCCAGGCACCCCTTTCCTTCTCTTGTCTTGCCCAGACGTCTTCTGTCCTCCCAACCGTAAATCACAAAAGCCAACTCTGCAGGGCTTCTGCGCGTGTAAGACAAACATGGTGCCAACGGCAAGCACATCTTGGGAGGCTGATTACGCGCTAAAGCTCAGGCCTGCTCTCCACTGCCCCAGGTACCTTTGGGCAGCCGTCCAACTATGCCACCAGCCAGTGGCTGTGCACAGGACACTGGAAGAACTCTCCTCAAAAGGAAAAGGAAAAGAAAACTCTGAGCAGGGCAGAGCCAGACCACTCTTCAGTTGGCAGAGAGAAGAGAAGAAAATTTGAGAGTTCCCATATGTTAGTCATTTTGGTTCTGTGACATTTATTTGTATGTTTTTTTTCCCTTCAACTAACCTTAAATGTCATGAGATTTGGGTTTACTTTATAGTAATAGGAAACCAGTGATGAGATTTGATGAAGTAAGTGGCTTAAACTTACCCATATATATACAAGATAGTCTGGCTAAAAGGTAAAGGATAGATTATAAAGAAAAGAAGGGTGACATATGGCAAAAGAGAATTTTCTTTCCTTTTTGTCCTCTTCTCCTAATCCCCTGGAAGGAGTCTTTGCAAAGACTCATATAAATCGGAGACTTGTTATGAAACAATGCATAAAGTTTGCATTGGGTGGGGAAGTCACTATTAGCAAGAGAAATGTGTGTGTTCCTTCTGCTCTGTTTGCAGTCATGGCTAAGACACTCACTTGGAACTGTCAGACATACTTGGATGAGATTTCAGAGGTGCTAGTCCAGAGCCTGGCACATAGTAGTTAATATTTATTCATTGCATAAACAATTATTTATTACAGGAGTGCATGCAGAAATATATGGGTGTGGCAGTCCTGAGTAGGCAAGTGGAGACATGGACTAGAGACATTTAAAATATTACTGTTACATGACTTCATCTATCCCAATAGGTTGGTGGTTCCAGGAAAAGTAAAGTTTTGAATTAATACTTGTGAAAAATTCAAAGAAAATCAAGTTTGAGGGAGATGATAATGACACTGATTTAGGATGTTGGTTGAGCTTTAGGGCTAGAAGACTATTATCTCTGTAATAACCTGCTGCTCCCACATGTAAATGAAGAACGGAATTACTGTCTTTTATTTGTTCAACTAAATATTATTGGTGACTACTTTGGCCAAGAATTATAATAGGGATCATACAGAGATGACAAAGAGGGAGCAAAAATCAGCCACACTTAAATTAGACATAGAGAACCCATGGTCTGGGGTAAACAGTATAATATGAGGTGATAGGTGCTATAATGAAGGTATATACTGAGTCAGAGTAGGCCAAGGTGGAAAGGAGTGTATGAGATATAGAGAAGCACTCCTCATGGAAGGAAGGAAGGAATATTTTGTCAAACTGACATTGTTTAGAGTTGCCAATGCATGGTGATAATAAAAAGCAGCTGACCTCTAGTCAGTTTTATTATTGTTTTTCAATTGTCCACAGTGTATCCCCTCTATGCTTGCTCTCAGGGAAGATTTCTCTCCCTTCTCCCCCACCTACCATCCTTGGTATGACACTGATTCTAACTGCTGTGTGATCCAAGTGAAAGAAGAGACTGACTTTTTTATGAAGGACTTACAGAAAGAATAACAAGGCCAGTGACATTTTAACTGGACTTTGAAAAGGACGAAGAGTTCACCTAGTTATCTAGAATCAAATATCATAACATATCAATTCCGTGCAGGATTTTTGAACCCACTGCTCTGCGTGGGGTACCGCTATTCATTTACACTTGTAACCAGTATTATCTTCAGCTGTAATCAGCTGAGAAGTACCACTACTATTCTGCAATAGAACAAGTCAATTACTTTGCTCACTCTCCCATCTCACTCTTGGGAGTACCTAGTTTTGCTCCAGGATGGGAAAGAAACCCTATTTCCCATGCACATTGATACAGGTTAGGTTCTCCAAGAAGCTGACTCGGAGGCAGAGGTTCATGTGTAGTATGTTTATTAGGAAGTGCCTGTAGAAAGAGGAAGAAGCAGGATTAGTTGAGGGAGAAGACAAGCTGAGATGCAAGCCTAATAAAAGCAGCTTCAGCTGATCCTATGGGAAATTCTGGAATTAAAAGGGTCTTTCAGAGTTGTCCTACACTGCACTGAGCCTTTCTATACCAGATGATCCTTGGATGTGAACCATCCCAGGAAAGTATGCCCTTGGGCAAGGTGGCCACACCTACCTGTAACCAGTACCAGCCCTGAAATGCTTAGTCATTTCCCACCTTCTCCATCATTCTAGAGAAAAGGACCATTTGACCTCATTGAACCACATTCTTGGCTCCTTAAACGTTTGTTCCCAGTAAGAACCACACTAGATAAAGAGCCAGCCCACCTATCCCCACTTCCTTCGGTTTAGATATCTGACCATTGGACTGCTTGTTTTTTTCTCCCCCCTCTTCCTGTGCTTTAAATTCTTTCTCTAATGTTTTGAAATTCATAAATACAAAGTGAGCTCTCAAAACCGTAGGCTTCAATCCTCTACCCCCAAAAAGCAGAAACAGAGGCCCATACTCATTCTCTCCATCCACAAACTCGTGGTGTACCAACCTCTTATAAAAAAACTTCCTGATGGTTATTGCTGAAAGTATCTTGCAATCGTAATGAGAACCACAAGCGTGGGTCCAGCCACAACATTGGTTATTGATAGGCTGAGACTGGCACTGGTCAGTTCTTCCCAACTTGACCCAGAGTTTCAGAGCAATCCCAGTCAAAATCCCAACAAGTTATGATATGGACATTAACAAAATGAGTCTAAAGTTTTTATGGAGGGCAAAAGATCCAGAACAGCCAACACAGTATTGCAGGAGAAGAACAAAGTTAGACCAATGTCACCCAACTTCAAGACTTACTACGCAGCTAAAGTAATCAAGACAGTGTGGTGTTGGCAAAAGAATGGAAGTAAAGACCAATGGAACTGACTAGAGAGCCCAGAAATAGACATCTATAAAAATAGTCAACTGATCTTTGATAAAGGAGTAAGACAGTACAACAGTCCCCCCTTATCTATTAGGGTTATATTCCAAGACCCTGGTGGATGCCTGAAACCACAGATAATACAAAACTCTATATATACTATGTTTTTTCCTGTAAACACATACCTGTGACAAAGTTTAATTTATAAGTTAAGTAACAGTAAGAAATTAACAACAATAACAAATAATAAAATAGAAGAGTTATAACCATATACTGTAATAAAACTTATGTGAATGTAGTTTCTCTCTCTCTCTCAAAATACCATACCACACTTACTCATCTTCTTTTGGTGATAATGTGAGATAATAAAGAAACTTCATGATGAGATGAAGTGAGGTGAATGACACAGGCATTCTGACATGGAGTTAGGCTTCTAGGAAGTTAGACTTCAGAAGGAAGGTCATCTGTTTCTGGACTGTTTGATCACAGGCTGACTAAAACCATACACTGTGAAACCAGACAAGGGGAAGGGAGGACTGCTGTACAGTATAGCAAAAGTAGTTTCTTCAACAAATGGTGCTGGAACCATTGGCCATCAATATGCAAAAAGTGAATTAGACACAGACATTACAGCCCTTCACAAAATGGATCACAGACCTAATGTAACATGCAAAACTGTAATACTCTTAGTAGATAATATAGGAGAAAATCTAGATGACCTTTGGGATGGTGATGCCTTTTTAGATACAAAACCAAAGACATGATCTATGAAAAAAATAATTGCTAAGCTGGACTTCATTACAACTTAAAACATAGATTCTGTGAAAGACACATGTCAAGAGAATGAGAAGACAAGCCACAGACTGGAAAAATATTTACAAAAGATACATCTGATAAAAGACTTTTATTCAGAATATACAAAGAACACTTAAACTCAATAATGGGAAATCAGGGGCACCTGGGTGGCTCAGTTGGTTAAGCGTACAACTTTGGCTCATGTCATGATCTCACGGTTTGCGAATTTGAGCCCCGCATTGGGCTCTATGCTGACAGCTCAGAGCCTGGAGCCTGCTTCAGATTCTGTGTCTCCTTCTCTCTCTGCCCTTCCCTTGCTCATGCTCTGTCCCTCTCTCAAAAATAAATGGACATTAAAAAAAATAAAAAATAACCTGACTTAAAGTGGACCAAATTCCTTAACAGACTCCTTACCACAGAAGATATACAGATGGCAAATAAGCATAATGATGAATATATGTCACTATATATGTGTTCAAATCCATAGAATATACAACAACAGGAGTAAACCGTAATGTAAACAGTGGACCTTTGGTGATAATTATGTGTCGATGTGGGTTTATCCTTGGTAAAAAAAAATTTACCACTCTGGTAAGTGATGTTGATATTGGGAGAGCCTATGTATGTGTGGGCAAGAGGTATTTGGGAAACTCTGTACCTTTCTCTCAATTTCACTATAAACTTAAAAGTACTCTAAAAAAATAAATCTGTTCAAAATATTTTGTTTGGTTTTTACAGAAGGATAATAGTGCATCACCATCTCTCCTTGCAGGAGAAATCGCAGAGCAGAGCAGAATACTTCCCCATGTGTGACATCTAGTGGCTCTGCATCTGAATGACAACCTCTTAGAGAAGGAAAATCTGGCCAAGTCAATAGTGGCTGTGCCTGGGTTTCACCAGTTCCTAAAAAAACACTAAAGCATTCCTAATTTCCCAGAAGAGCTCAGCAGTGTTCCAGTTTAATAGCCAAGTAGATTAAAATATAAGGCATTTGTCTGTCTGCTGACTATTTATTTGGATTTAGGAAAGCACACAAGACAAAATGCACCAGATCTAGAAAATAATATAGATAGGGAAGAATTGAAAACCTAGTTCCCATCCTCAAGCTATTCCGTAGCACAAGAAAAACGAGTAAGGAGCCAGCTACCCTCCGTAGCAGCAACTTACATAGCAGTGGGAGGCAATATGCAGAATGGATCTTCAGGCTGGATAGCTGGTGTCTTCACGGATGCTGGCTCCTTAGGAAAGAACTGGGAAATCAACCCGGACTTCAATCGTCTCTGTGACCACGTTGACTTGGCTAGTTGGTATCGTCTTTGTGTTTTACATATGTTATCTCATTAAATTTAGACCCCACAACAACTCTAGAAGGTAGGTACTTTGCTTCCTTATTTTGGTGACAATACAAAGTCTCAGAGAGACTACGACTGGCCCTAGTTACAGTTAGGAAGGAGCATTGTTGATATCCAATTCCATGTCTCTTTGGCTTCAGGAGTATGTTCTTCTATATCACATTCATCCAGATGGCAGTTTTCATAAACTAGTATTCTTTGCTTTTCCACCAGTATTTTCCACTTTTCTTGTCTCCCCCCCCCCCCATGCATATCAAGTATTCTGGGTTTATTGACTCAGGGAAGGGACATGGCCAATGGCTGCAAAATATTTGGGTTTTGTATTCCATAAGTCTAAGTTAGGAAGTTGGAGGATTTGGGGCATAGAGAGAGAGTGTAGGAAGAGTGTCAATAATCAAGGTGGAGGGAACTGGATCTACTTCTTTTTCCACCACAGAGGTGGGATAAATTTGCAAGAAAATAGGTGTGTTTTGGGAAGAGAGGCCTGCAGAGCCCTCATGACAAAGAAGAACTCACTGTGGAATTGTCCTTAACACCGCAACTAGGTGTACATGCGTGTAAATTGCCTGTCTGGGAATCTCATCCCCTGTGGTAGGTTGGAAGCTGCTGGAGCCATCCAATCTCTAGAGGCCATGGGCACAGAAACAAGGCATCACCAGACAACTGGGTTGCACCGACATGCATACATCATAGCTTAGACACAGCCCTGGGAGGTAGGGGAAGCTTAAATGGATTGGGCTTTACGTGCTTACCCCCTGGAAGTACTGAAGGACAAAATAAACCTCATGTTGAATTACACAAAAATAAAATTATATTTAATAGCCACATTGTATTAGCTTCTAAGGACTGCTGCAATGGATTACCACGAAGTGGGTGGCTCAAAACAACAGAAATGTATTCTCTCAGTTCTGGAGGCTAGAAGCACAAAATGATGGTGGCAGCAGGGCTGTGCTCCCCCCTGAAAACTGTAGAGGAAACTCTCTTTTTGCTTCTTCCTAGCTTCTGGTGGTTGCCAGTATACAGGAGGAAAATAATTTTCCCTTTATCCTTCTAGGTTCTTTGCTAAGGTCCACCTATGATAGAAGACAGATTAATAGGAGAGAATCAAACAGAAGTCTAATAACACATGTACATGGGAGATACCCAGGAAAACTAATTTCCCCAAACGGCCCAAGTCACCACCTTAAATACCATCTTCAGAAAAAGACAAAAGAAGATGCTGAGGGAGGGTAGTGATGGGATGTTACCAGGCAAAGCTCAACAAATGAGATCATGGCTGTGCAGGTTGAAGTCCTTGCTGCCTCCACTGGTCAGAGTTTCTAGAGATTTAGTCCTCTTCCTCTCCCTGGGAGAGAGGAAGACACCCTAAAATTGGAGATTTTCTTTATAAATGTAAATGTCTCTTACAAAAGGGTAACTTCTACTCAGTCTTCAAAGCATTCCTGTGCCTGCTACTTCTTAAACTTAATCGGCCTAAAATAATCCTTATGCCAAAGAGGTATATTTTGGGATGGTGTATTCAACTCCCCTTCACCAACAATGCCTGAGGTCCTGCATCACTTCCGTCTCTGCCTCCATGTTCACAAAGCCTTCTGCCCTCTGTGCATGTCCCTTTACGTCTTCTCTTCTTCTCATAAGGATACCAGTCATTGGATTTAGGGCCCACCCTAATCCAATATGACTTTATTTTGATTACATCTGAAAAGACCTGATTTTCATATTCACAGATTCTAAGAGTTAGGACTTGAATATATCTTTATGGGGGGCACACTTCAGTACACTGCACACCTGAATCTGTGGTCTGGGATTCATACCTGCTACACACATGAGTTTGGTGTGAAATAGGTGTGTCAGGAAGGCTGGTCCTGGTCAAGTGTCGAGGTAACATAGAATCCTGAGCAAGGCAGTTAGCCTCTACTGGTCTTGATTTCCTCATCTCCATGGTGGAGACTCTTTCTAGAGCTGACCACTAACACAGTGTGGTTTAAGAGGTACCGCAAGACTCCACTGGTCTGAAAACACTACCCTGCCACCATATGACCCTTCCTTCCTGCCCTGCTTTTCTCACCATTAGAGTGACAAAGGTATTAAATGACAAATAAACAAATACATTGTCACTTGAGGGCCTCTGCAAGGATAATCTAGATTCTGGAAAACCAACAATTCTCTTGACAGCAGGATCCAGTTTTGAAATGCTGAAGCTACCGGGAGACCTGCTTGGTGGGGGGTCAAGCTACATGGTTGCCAAGGGAAACGAGGACATAATTCAGAGAAAACACTGGGCTTAGGGGCTGCATGATTTCTTTGTTATAATTGCAAATGCATTCTAAAAAGAAAGCAATGACAGAAGAGAGCCAAAAGCCAAGGAACGAAGCCCAGCCCAGGCTGCACTACTCATCTCCAGGAGAGCCAGAGAGCTGTTCAAGTGGGCTGGAATCCAGCCTGCACCAGGAGGCAGTGGCGACGTCTCACTCTGTTATGAGACAATCTCAGGGATTTGCACAGCCAAGCTGCAGACGTTTTCAGAGGCAGAGGCCTGGCTGAAATCTGGGCTGCTTTTCAATGCCTAAAAGCTCTGTAAGTAAAAAATAAGCTGCCCTGAGAAAGAATGAGGTGTCTGAGAGCTTTGAATTCTGGAACCAGAGATGCTGCCTGGATGCCACGTTTACTAGCTGTGTAACTTCAGGCAAGTTATTCTCTTCTCTAAACCTCAGATAAAATAAAGATTATTGTCCCACAACCTATCTAGACACATCGTTGTGCGATGATGTAGGTCAAGTGCTTTGCAGAAGCACAAGGGAAGTATCCCGTTAGTGTTACTTATTATGTTACAGATACAGAACCAAAGCTAAGGGATACTAAAAATTAAGTGGTGCTAAGGCCACAAGGCTAGACAAACACCTCTGAGGTGAGAATCCAGGGTTGCTGACACCTTATTTCTTCCACAAAATAATACAGAAATTAAAAAGGAAAAGCCAGGCATACTTTATTTAATTTATTTAACAGTTATCATCATGTTTACACTGTGCCAAGTGCTATTCTAGGCACTTTATAAATACAAAATCACTTGAACCTCATAACGACCAATGAGGCAGGCACTATTATCAATTTATAAATGAGAAAAGTAAAGACAGAGAAGGTAAATGACTTGCCTAAGGTCACCCAGGGTCAGTGGGTACTGTGCTATGTCTTGGGGTTCTGAAGCAAATTGTACAAAAATAAAGAGTATCAGTACGTTCAGACCATCTCTCATTTACTAAAGTATACTATTGTTTTTAAGAAGTATTTTAACTTTCTAAGACATTTAGTAGACTAGATGGCAGGCATAAACCTAAAACTGCCAGTCATATATGAATAAAATGAGCCTAAAATTTCAACCTGTGGAACACAAATTCATAGTCCAACCAGCAAGTAGCTGCTATGAGATGGTAACTATCTTCCATGAGACAAGCCTTATAGAATTTACCTTATAACCCCTATCATTAGCTTCCAAATTTCTAAAGTCTCTCAGAAATTATTTAAACATTAATCACAAATGTTCTAAACATCTAAAACCAAGCATAGCAAACATAAATTAATCTGTATTCGATGGCTTTGGCCTTGCCTAGGACCTTAGGTACCTGTCCTCTGCTGTGATTTCAAAGTTCACAGCCCCTATACTCTCAAATACCCTAACAAAAAAGACTCTGATGGGAACTGTGTACTTGACCCAGAGCAGAGAAAGTAAAGTCCTCAGCCAGCAAAGAGATGAACTCTCACAAACTTGAAAGACTAAGGAAAAGATGAGCTACTGAAACCTGGTGTGTTGAAATGTGAGGGAAGAATCCAGGTTATTCCCAAGTGTCTGGCAAGGGTAACAGGCAGGGCAGGGAGGGTGTGGAGGATGATGATGTCCTTTACTGAGATAAAGAACTCGGGAAGAGGGGGAGGTCAGCATACAGCACAAAAGTAGTTCAGCTTTAGGCACACTAAATTTGGAAATCCTTGTGAGTCATCCGAGTCAAGATCTCTGGTAGGCTATTAGATCCAAGTTGTGAAGCTTAGAAAAGGGCCCTGGTCTGGGAATATAAATCTGACAGTTTCCACCATAGTGTGGCAGTCATCAGATTTGAATGAGATCATCTACAAAGGGCTGTGGAGGCAGATGCAAAGAGCACCTATCAGAGAGCCTGTGAGGGGCCCCAACATTAAATGTTGGATAAAGGAGAGTTAAGTCTACAAAGAAGACTGAGGAAAAATGGTCACAGAGGTAGAAGGAATTCCAAGAGTGTGTGACATGAAAGCCAAAGACAGAAAGGGGTCAACTGTGTCAAATGCTATTAAGAGAGAGAGTAGAATAAGGCCTGAGAAGAATGCCCCGGAGAAGCACCATGGAAGTTAGTGGTGACCCCAGCAAGAGCAGTTTCACAGGATGAGTGGGATGGAAATTACCTTCCAGTGAGTTGAAGAGTAAAGGGGAGCTGGTTCCAGCCATGGAGGAGCATCTTGTATTGGATTCATGCTATGACTGGAACAGCAGTAAGAACTGGATAAGACATGCAAAACAAATCCATGAGCCAGCCAGCAATACGGGTGCTGTAAGCCTTTAGAGGAGAAAGCACAGAAAGTGAGCCCCCATGTCCTCTGGCTTTTTCTCTAAGATGTTTTTCCACATTCAAGCATGAGGAAATAGGGCCCACATAGCAAGTGGCTGTCTTGCAGGGGTGAGGCACTCCAGAAGCAAATTTGTGGATAGTGAAAGAAATTCAGAAAAGGAGCCCAGAAACCCATGTACATATTCCCCACAAGCTGTTGGGCAGTGTCTAAGCTGTGCATGAGTCGAGTGAGATTCTGCCAAACCAGATGAAAATAGCAGCTGGAGATCTAAAAATCTGATCACAGATTTCAGCAGCATGCCGTACTGAGAAAACAGAAGTTAGAATTTAAGCCTTACCAAAGAGGAGATGCATCAGTAAACACTATAAAATTTTAGTCAAGACTTCAGAAGGGGAATGCTTTAGTAGCAAGAGAAACCAACCAGAAATAAGGTCAAATAAGGTAAAAAATTTAACAGTCTGGCCTTAAGAAAGCCTAAAATCACACCTCAGCAGGCTCTGTCTGCCTGCCAAAAACAAACAAACAAACAAACAAAAAACTAGCTCTTTTTGAAAGAAATCACAGAGCCTCTACAGTTCTTTTTTTAACCCACAATATCCAAATTTATGAAGCATGATAATACATAGGACACACGAAATTTGCTAACAACCAAGGGGAAAAAGAGATCCACAGGTGATCCACATATCAGAAGAAGTTGGTTGAATAGCAGAAAATATTGAGAATTAAGCAAAAAAAAAAAAAAAAAAAAAAAAGGAATAAATAAAAAATCAAAAGGACATTTTAGAATGGAAAAACACAATACTTGAAATTAGGAAATTATCGGGTAGGTTTTACAGCAGACTGAACACAATATAAGCCAGGGCTGAGGAATGGAAGACAGGTAAATAAAAATAGGCAAAACAGAGGCATAAAACTCAAATAGAGTAAACAAAACAGAAAGTAAGAGACATGTAAGGCATAATCAAAAGGTGTAAATCTGTGTAACTGGAGTACTGGGAGGACAGGACTGAGGGAAGGGGACAGAGGCAATATTTAGAGAGAATAGTCAATGCAACAACATTTTCTCCCTTATTTCTGAAGTCATCATTGTATCCTGAAGTGACGATTTTTGCTGAAAGTCTGATAACTGGTAAACATTCTCTTGTATTTTTGAATGCCTGCTGTCTTAGTCAGCTTGGGCTGCTATAAAAAAATATCATGATTAAGTGGCTTACACAACACACATTTATTTCTCACAGTTGTGGAGGCTAGAAAATCCAAAATCATGGTGCCTGCAAATTCAGTTCCCACTAATGATCCTTTTCCTGGCTTGTAGATGTCTGTCTTCTTGCTGTGTCCTCCTATGGTAGAGAGAAAAGGAGAAAGCTCTGGTCTCTCTTTCTCTTCTCATAAGGACACTAATCCCATCATGGGCCCCCACCACCATGACCTCATCTAAACCTAATTACCTCCAAAAGGCCCCCACTTTCATAAACCATTGCATTGAGAGTTAGGGCTTCAACATATGAATTTGAGCAGGGGGTAGGGGGAGGGCACAAACATTCAGTCCATAACACCTGCTATGTGCATAGTGCAAAGAGAAGAATTGAGCTTGAAGGACAGGTCTGTCCGATACCAGAGTTTTATGATTGCTCGTTGCGGGCACTGTGCTGCACCTCTCCTCACCCACTGGTCCCTACTCCAAAGCTAATATACCCTCTATATTCTATCATAAAGGTAAGCAAACTACAGCCTGTGGCCCAAATTTAGCCTGCCAGTCGGTTTTGTAAATAAATTTTTACTGGAACCAAGCTGTGTATCTTTGTTTACACTGTTATCTATTGCTGCTTTCACACCCCCATGGCAGTGCTGAGTATTTGCAACAGACACCATATATCAGAGAGGCTAAAAGTATTTACTCTCTGCCCCTTTACAGAAAAAAGGAAAACGCTTGTTGACTCATGTCCTAGCTCATGGTAAAAAGGAATTTGACTACGGTAATTTACAAAGCTATTACTGCTATTAATTTCTTCATTAACTGGCTAAGTACCGTAAACTTATCACTCCTTAATATAAAGTAAGTGATGATGTTGATGCTCTGGGAGACAAGATAGAGGTTGGTGCTCGGGATGGGAAGAAGTTCAGCTTCAGCCATAATGACCAAAGTAGATAATTAATTTTAGACCTATAGAGCAAAAAGTGTCTCCTCCTTTAAGAATGGGGAGGTGATTCGAGTGACGCAGTGGATCCCCATATCTCTCAGAGTAAAACCCAAAAGTCTAGCTCTGTATTACCTATGATCTTTTCCCCAATACCCTGCCCCCATCCCCATCCCCAACCCCACCCCTGGCTTGTTCATTCTACTCTGCGCATGCTAGCCTTCTTGCTGTTACCCACTGTCTTTCAAGGAATCTCCCATCTTAGAGCCTTTGCACTGACCACTCCCTCAGCTTGGAACACTATTTCTTCTGATATAATTTAGCTAAGTACCTCATCTCCTTCAAGTTTTTAATCAAAACGTACTTTTTGCATGAGATATACCCAGACATCATTGACACTGCAGCCAGCTTGCCTGCCCCTACTTCACTTTCTATTATTTTCTCCAAAGTTCTCACTTTCTCTACTTTGTAATATACTCAGCTATTATGTTTATGTTTATTGTGTGTTTGTCCTCTAATAGGACTTAAGCTCTATCAGGGCAGGAATTATAGGCATTTTTGTTTTTGTCTACTGATGTTCCCAAAATACCTAGGACAGTGACTGAAACATAGTTTGTGCCTATCATATATATATATATATATATATATATATATTGAATGAATGAATGTACATTCACATTTTGTTCCACTGTCCCAGAAAAACTTTTAGGTCAATTTAGAACTATCAGTTTGGGATTTGTCCCTGTAATTTTGATTGAGAAAATGATTTTTTTCCTTTTGTTCCTTGTCATAATTCTCCTATTGTATCCTACCCAGTAATAGCAAGTGTCTCCTAGAGATTTCTGATGAACGAGATTTTCACAAGTCAGGTCTTCTAGGCAACTTATTAACCAAAATACTTTAATGAAGCCTTTAATCCAAGTTAGCACCTAAAATCTAGACACTGATGTCAGGCCACTATGGTTAACCTAGTAGTATGGAACAGGAAATTTCAATATTCTATTTACATCTAAAATTCAAACTACATTATAAAAAACTCAGTAGTTGATATTCTCCATTTGTATTAGAATTGTTCAGTGTAAATTAGTGTTCTCCCCTCCTTCCAGGGTATCGTTATATGTAGGGTATATACAACTTCTTGGAGCCAGACTAGGTCTCCATACAGCAACTGGCATCATACATCAGAACAATTACCAACAGAAGGTCTTTTTCAAAGTTCTTTATGTATTTCCTTTTGATTACACAAAGAACTAAATATCAAACAGTTTTCAATGCTGTAATAAAATTACCCATTTTCAGCCTTTTAACTGGTGGAAAAAACTAGTTTCGTTCTGAATGAAAATAGAAAGTGTAAGTGTTAGTGGTTGAATTCATGTCTAATTATCCACTTCTTAGTTTGTAGAAAGGCAATTCCAGGATATTTAAGTTGAAATATTTTGCCTCGAAATCAATGCCATAGAAGCCTGATTTTCTATAGAAATATTTCTTTTTGTTTTCAACCATATTTCAAATACCAAGTATAGATCTATTGAATAAGTCTATTTAATTTTAGCATTTAAATATTTTTCCAGGGTGGGAGGTGGGGGCATGCTTCTTACAACAAAAACTTTGTGTTGCCTCTCAAAACAATTAAATTCTTGAAGGTATCACCTCAGTGTGTTCCCTTTTCTAGCACTGTGTTTAGAAACAGTCTATCTGGTTTAGGGAAAAATCAGCAAGAATTGTTCAAAGCACCACATAGGGTCCAGTCACATGTTGGATTGCGGGTCTGCAGCATCTAATCTTGGATCTACCATGGTTCTTCAACACACAAGATCTGAAACAACAGAGATGAGTCCTAGGGAAAGAGCAAGGAAATGCTAAATAGATCCTTCTAAGTTTGTATTCATACATCTCCCAGTGACATGCATGGTATCCCAAGATAGTTGTGTATTGACTTAAGTATCAAGGACCTGGGATACAATCGAAAGGAAACACAATACTATACACGAATTGCTTTTATTGAGATGCTCTCCATTTGTTAAGGTCCATACAAAGTACATCCATTTGGAGTCATGAAAATCATATATGTGGAAGTGTTTAGCTTCCACCAAGACAGAGAAATGGGAATCAGATTTATTCTTTGTTTTTAAACAACAATAACAGCAACAATGACAAAACAAATAAAACATATAAAACAATGGTTTTCAGATACTGAATGACAGGCAGTACCAGACAACAATCCCTGAGAGAGAAGAAACAAATGAGACAGCTAAAAACATGCCTTCCCATCTGTGCAGCTGAAAAGTGGAAATAATTCACAACCTCCAGGAAAATATCTTCAATCATTCTTCTTTCATTTTTCAGAATATGTAAAAGAATCCATTTATTCAACAAATAGGTATTGAGTCCCTAGTATATAATAGCTATAGGCTGTCACAACTAGTAAAGAAGACAGGCAAGAAACAAGTAAACAATGAAATAATTAATGTAACTTCAGCTGAGAAAGAGTCTAAAGTAAAAAATAAAACAGTAAATGATTCATAGGGATGGAGGACAAAGTATCTCGCTGTTTATTTATTTGTTTAATTAAAAAAGGTTTTATTTTAGAGAGAGAGAGACAGTGGGGGAGGGGCAGAGGGAAAGAGAGAAAGAGAGAGAGAGAATCTTAAGCAGGCACCATGCTCAGTGCAGAGCCTGACTTGGGGCTCCATCCCACAACCTTGGCTGGGGTCATGACCTAAGCGGAAATCAAGAGTCAGATGCTCAACTGACTGAGCCCTCCATGTGCCCCAGTATGTGCCTGTTTAGATGCAACAATCCTGAAAGTCATTTTTAAGAGGTTATTTGAGCAGAGAGGTGAAAAGTGAGGAGTGGAGAGCTAGAGAACGCACCCGCTGGAGATGGAAAACGTGACACTGAAAGTCTAGGAGATGAAAATAAGATTGAGACAGAAAAACATAGTGAGTGAAGGGAACCTGGTAGAAAATGAGTCCGGAAGGGTAGGCAAAAGCCAGGTCATGGAGGGCCTTAAGGCCCATGGAAAAAAGCCTGGTACTTTATTCTAAGTGGATTTACTTTAAATCTAGGAATGTTTTAGGGGCGCCTGGGTGGCACAGTCGGTTAAGCGTCCGACTTCAGCCAGGTCACGATCTCGCGGTCCGTGAGTTCGAGCCCCGCGTCGGGCTCTGGGCTGATGGCTCGGAGCCTGGAGCCTGTTTCCGATTCTGTGTCTCCCTCTCTCTCTGCCCCTCGCCCGTTCATGCTCTGTCTCTCTCTGTCCCAAAAATAAATAAACGTTGAAAAAAAAAAATTACTTTAAATCTAGGAATGTTTTGAGCAGATGAGTGGTATGATTAAATTTCAATAAAAAAACAATTCTCCCTGATTTCTGTGTGGAGTATGGATTATACTGGCTTGTGAATACAAAGAGCCAACATAGAAAGCAGTTTTTTAGGAATAGGGCAAGAAATGGTGGTGGACCAGAGTAGACGCTGCACATGTGGTGAGAAGAAATTGAATTCAGAATATATGTTCAAATTTATATTAAAATATATACTATATGGCAAATACTGTTCTAAGTACTTTCATGTAATGGCTCATTTGATAACCCAACAACTATATGAAGTGGGCACTAAAAATATGCCCATTTTACAGATGAGGAAACTAAGGCACAGAGTAGTTAAGTAACTTGTCAAATATGACAAGCCAAAAAAAAGGCGAAGCCTGGATGTGACCTCTAATCTCTTTACGATTACATGACACTGTAGAACCTACAGGAACTGTCAATCTCTCACTTCAAACACATTGGCTTTCTTTTGGTTTCTCAAAGATGTCGTGGGTTTTTGGTTTTTTTTTTTTTTTTTTTTTTTTGCTTTTGTTTTTAATTCCCTTGGGTCCTTCATATGGGTTTGTTTGCTTTCCCTGAAATGCACCCCCTCCAGACTGTATGGGGTCTGCTTTTCTTGTTCCTTCTCATCCTCTACACCTTCACTCAGCTCTAATGTCACTATAGTACTGTTTCCGCCCTCATAATCCTTTACTACCATTTATAGCTTAAATGTATTTGCGTTATTTAGCCAGTGTCTTTCTCCAGCAACCGTATGACAGGCTCCATGATAGCATGGATAATGTTCGTTTCATTACAGTATTTTTCAGCACCGAACACAGGGTCTGATACACAGCAGTCCCTCAGTAAGCAATGAACAAGAAAGCAAGAAAGAAAGTGGAAATCTAGCTTTTTGAACAGACAAGTAACAAGGAATAGGGAGAAAGAGTATATTAAGACACAGTTCTGGGAGCACCTGGGTGGCTCAGTTAAGTATCTGACTCTTGATTTCTGCTCGGGCCATGATCTCACGGTTTGTGAGTGTGAGCCCCATGTCAGGCTCCAGGCTGATACTGTGGATCCTGCTTGGGATTTTGTCTCTCTTCCTCTCTTTCTAACTCTCCCCTGTTCATGCACACTCTCTCTTTCTCTCTCTTGAATAAATAAATTAATTAATTAATAAATTAATTGATTAAAAAAAAATGAAACAATTCTGTAAAACAGGCCACACATTGCTCAAATGTTCAATAAACGACTAATAGGCTAAAAGTAAAAAATAAATCAAAGAAGGAGGGCAAGAAGTGTTGAACAAGAGAGTTATAATTTTAAAGAGATGTTCAGGGAAGTCTTCACTGAAAAGGTAACATTTTAATAAAGATCGGAAAGAAGTGAGGGAACAAGGCAAGCAGGTATCTGGAGCCAGAGTGATCCAGGCAGACAAAAAAGCAAGTGGAAAGCATTTAGGTGGGAGTGAGTGTTAACTATGCTTTAAGGAACAGCAAGGAGACCCATATGGCTGGAGCAGATTGAGCATGAGGCGGAGCAGTAGAAAAAACAATTAGAGAGGTACTATGGAGCCAGGTGTACAAAGACCCCACACAATTTTGGTCCATTCGTGGCTTCCACTCTGAGAGAGACAGGGAGCCACTGGAGAATATTCAATAGTGGAATGACATGTTCTGGCTTAGGTTTTAACAGGGTCCCTCTAGCTGCTCTCATAAGAGTAAACCAAAGTGGAGCCAGGATGGACCTGTGAGTCTAGATAATAGGCCATTTCTTAATCCAGGTAAAAGATAACAGTGGCTTGGATCAGAGTGGTAGCAATGGATGTATTAAGATAGGAAAGACAATCGAGGGAGGAGGGAGGAGGGAAGAGCAGGAGTTTGTATTGGGACATGTTAAGTGTGAAATGCTTACTAACATTCAAGCGAAGATGTAGGGTAGGCGATTGGCTATGTGAGTTCGGAGTTCAAGGAAGACATCCAGGCTGTGTCATAAACATACATATGATATTTACAGTCACAAGAGACTGGATGAGATCAACAAGAGAGAGTATATAAACAGAAAAGATGTGGATGAACTAACAAGGAAGGGAGATGACCAAAGAGTAAAACAAAAACAGGAGAATGTGATTCCTGGAAGTCAAATGCAAGACTGTTTACAGGGGAAGTTTAATTGAATGATCAACTGGGTCAAATGCTACGGACATAAAACATGGCCGTTGTGCCCTCCTTGGCGAGGGTTCCTTTGGACAACCTTGTCTTTCTCAATTTCTTGTTTGTTTTAAAATACTAGACTACAGGGGCGCCTGGGTGGCGCAGTCGGTTAAGCGTCCGACTTCAGCCAGGTCACGATCTCGCGGTCCGGGAGTTCGAGCCCCGCGTCAGGCTCTGGGCTGATGGCTCAGAGCCTGGAGCCTGTTTCCGATTCTGTGTCTCCCTCTCTCTCTGCCCCTCCCCCGTTCATGCTCTGTCTCTCTCTGTCTCAAAAATAAATAAACGTTGAAAAAAAAAATAATACTAAAAAAAAAAAACAAAAAAAAATAAAAAAATAAAATACTAGACTACAAAGATTATTTATCATCTATCTATCTATCTATCTGTTGATTTAGGAGAGCCAACAAGAAGTATCAAAGATCAGAATGATACATTGTTTCTACCCATATTAATAGCTGCAAATCTTTACAACTATGGTAAGTTTGTTTTCATTACAACTGTAATTAGCCTTATAGATTGCTGCTCTTGTAGGAAACTAAATACTAGAGGTTAGGGTTCTAAAGCCCCCATAAAGATGTTAAAGGTCCAGATTGGTTTTTGCTACCAATCCCCCAATGCAGAGAGATGTCAGAGGAAGTTAGAGCTCTAATTTTCACAGCACTATGGCATATTTGTACTGGAGAAGCGCACACTACAGAATTCTGGAGTCTTTTCTATAACTCATAGATCTAAGTTTAGCACTAGCAATTACTTGGACTACACTTTTAGAAATCTACACGTTTTTTGTGCTCCTGTATAAGATGCATCATTAACAGCGATGCTACTGTAGGATCCAAGTTGTCAGATGGACAATTCAGAAGCAAAAAAACCCAGGAAGGATATTATATAGATACAGCTATAGATATAGATAGATAAGTTTATGTATATACTATATATTATTTGTAGTTACATATATATAGTATACATATATACTATATATATTTGTAGTTACAGTGTGTACATGTATAAACAATTGGTGATATGTATTGTTCTAATTAGACATTTTTCCATTTAGAAAACAAGTGAGTGATCAAATTTTATAAGATAATAATATTCCATCTTAAACTAAAATCTGCCCTCATATTCTTTTAAAAGAGTCACTGTTTCCGCTGAGGTTTGTGTTGGCAACATCAGAGTGTTAATTCAGCAAAGAAGATTAAATATTAATACACGCATAGGATAGATCACTTTCGTTATTTCTTGGATTCAGAGCCTTGTTCTGCTTTTCATTCTGATTAAATGGGGTGAGTGCAGATAAAATAAAATTAAACATAATTTTAAATAAAGTTAATTTAAAATAAATGAAAATAGACATATTATCGTGCCATAATTAATACCGAATGACAAAAAATAATTTTTTCAGGCTAACTTGAAATGAGCTTTTTTGGACCCATGTTAATTATCTGTAGTCTTAATTTTATTTTTAACCACTAACTGCTGGGGCTGACTTCAATTGGCTTCGTTTGTGTTTTAAATAATTAGTATTTAATAATGTATTATGCATTACAGTGACATTCATAGAGAACCCACGTTTCAATTACCTGTCACTTCAAATTACAGGCTCCCAGTAATTAGCTTCTGCCACATAACCCATAATGAAACAGACTCAAGTTAATAGAAAGTGGGAGCAAAAATATATAGCCACTTTGGCATGAGTAGATTTCAAAACTAACCGATTTGTGTACCTTTTAATATATTTCTCTGCAGAAATTAACAAGTTGTCTGGCTAACCTGAGTCTCCTTCATTTGTAATAAAAGAGATAATAATGAAGACGGTAGCTGCCTCATAGGGATTATTTATTCACCTATCTAGATAAAGGTATAGTTTAGTTGTCAGGATTTCATCAGGTCTAGTACATCATATTATATTTCAAATAACATCTGAAGTCCTCATGTGACCTATGAGGCCTTTTATTGATGGTTCTCAAGCCTTACTGAGCAGTAGGATCAGCCAGGAGGGTTTAGATCAGATTCTGTAAGAACAGAGTATGGGGAGGTGGGAAGGCTAGACAGCGGGGAGGTGCCTAGCCTGAGTATGCTTTATAAGTGTGCCAGGTTTGGGCAGGTTTGAGAACCACTGTCCTCCATGATAGTGTCCCGAGCTACATTGCCTGCAAACTTATTAGAAAGAAACGCAAATTATCAGAACTGCACTAGACCTACTGGATCAGAAGCTAAGAGTGGGGCACAAATAACCTGTGTTTTAATAGACACTCCAGAAGATCATGATATGCATGAAACGATGAGAACCAGCACTCCAAGATCTTGCTATTCAAAGTGTGCTTTACCTTCCAGCAACATCAGCACCACCTGGGAGCTTGTGAGACATGCAGGATCTCAGACCTATCCCAGACATCCCGAAGCAGATCTGCATTTTAACTAAATCCTCAGGTGATCAGTAGGCTCATTAAAGATCCAGAAGCACTACTTTCTCTAAGATAATGGTTCTTGATGTTGGCTGCAAACTGGAAGCGTTTTGATGAGCTGTAAAAATGACACATGCCTGGGAGGCCGAGCAGGGAGCTCCTGGTTCTCCTTTTTCAAGAGAGAGTTCTAGTTTTGTCATTTTGGAACAAGCTCTCATTGTAAGAAGGGTTCTATTACAGCTAAATGCTTTGGGCCTCATCTATCCCCTTTTCACTAGGACAGCCTCAAAGTGAATTACAATGGCTGAAATAGCTAAAGTAGTCCAATGCTTGACTCTGTCTATACTCGAAGGGCCTCACAGTATCCCCAGCTCCTAAAGCAGCTTCTGTTTTGTTGTTGTTGTTGTTGTTGTTTGGTAGGGGGGGTGTCTGGACATTCCCAGTAATGCCATGGTGTATTTCTTGAAGCCCACACTGTGTCAGAGGCACTTAATTTGCCCCACCCTTCTCCACCTACCTATAGGTCACATTCTGTCCCTTTTAGCCTAAAGCAACAGCACTGCGTAAACCTTGGTTTCAGAGTCTCTCATAAAAATAGTTCCTTCAGCTTCAGTGGTAGACTTAGATGGGTAGGTCTCTGCCTTCTCACTGCCTCACCAGGAACAAAAAGGAAAAATACCTTTCCCTTTAGTTTTCAGTGAAATGAAATTTCTTGATTTCCAAGAATTATCCCTTTATGGGGCATCAGACACCATCAGATCCTAAACATAAGTTTAGGTCCTGGTAGGAGCCAGCTATGTTACGGGAGCAAACTGAACCTCATAGGAACCAAGGCTCAAGAAGCCCCTTACATAATGGATGGAGATGTTGGGGGCCAAGATCTACACGTGCTGATTTCACCCACGTCGGCTTTCTGCCACTATTGCCTGTGGTCTGACAACCCCCCAATGCACCCTCTGCAGAATTAACTTAGGATCTTTCGGTGGTATTCCGGCTACACAGGGGATTTTCTCACCCGCTTGGATTATAAGTACATGCTTTCCAACTCCCAAGCAAGGAACCGGCAGAACTAAGTACAGAAAGTTGGGCCAAAACGTTATTTGGAACCGGGTCAGTACTTTGTAAATCTACTTGCAAGATGGCAGAAGACATGACTTTAAAAGAAACCTTTGAGGCAGTGTTTTCAAGAAGGTCCTTATTTACCACAAAATTATTACAAACTACTTGTTGCTTGAATACAAATCTTCCTTCCTCCCCTCAAATATTTGATTTCATTCTGGACTCACAGGCTATTTCTAGTTCCCAGCAAACTTTTGTTTTGTTCCAAAATATCTTTAATCCTGAAGGAGACAATATATATTTTTACTATGTCAGTATAGGTGTAGGATGTTCTCAAATCATTTCTGGGAAGTTGAAAACTTCCAAACTTTTCAGGAGCAACTACTGAAAACCAGAAGTACCTTGTTCTGTTGTTGTAATAAAGTCTGAAACGAATTGAAGAACTGAAATAGAATAGTTCCTGGGGTATAGTTCCTGCTCAAAAAATATTTATTGAATGCATGAAAAAAAAATAGTGCATAAATGAATCAATTTGTGCTTTTACATTTATAGTCTAAACCTAAAGAAATTTCTAAAGGTTATGAAAACTTGGAGCACATCATTTTCATAATTATTTTTGCTAACTTTTCTTTGAAGGAAAAAAGTTGGATTTTTTTTAATCTCTGTTTTTACTTAAAAAATTCACATATTCACATACTTACACCAACATTCTCAGGCTGCATGGTAAAAGTATAACAGTAATTCACTACTGTGATGTGGGCTGTATTTGCAAATTTCCTGCAATACTTTCTTGAGATCTTGGATCAAATTAAATGGCTGTATAGAGATTTGCCCAGATCTTCCTGGAAAGCAACTTCTGGTTCTGTTCTAATGGCAAATCTTTACCTCGGTTAAATAGGCAAGAGTTAAAGTCACAACGTACTGACAACCAGCATAAAAATAACACTAATATTCACTCTGACAACGTAGGCATATATAAACATAAATTGCACCTGTATCTTTCTAAGCATTCACTTGTGTGATATTCTAGAAATCCCAGTAGTTCGTATAATTCTCACCTCCTAAACCATTCAGCTACTACCTTAGGTGGCAGACAACTGTGGATGGCATATTTCTGGAGCAGAATATTGAGAGACAGAGACAAACAACTTCACATTTTTCTTTCTTTCTCTTTCTTTCTTTCTCTTCTTTTCTTTTCTTTTAAAAAACTTTTTTTTTGTCCTCAGCTGCTGAAGCTGCTGGTTAATAGAACTGCTCAGTGAATAAAACTTAAGTCTTTGATGGCACCTGTGGCAAGGAGGTAAGGGGCTTCTGTCTTAGTTTCAGTATGGTGTTACTAACATCATCCTACTGACCTTAATTTCAACAGGCTCCCCCTCTACCTAAGGAGTAAAAACCAAGTGTATTAATGAGCTCCAGAGTCAGATTTTCCGGGTGTACATCCTAGCTCATGCGCTAAGTGACTTGGGACTGCCACTGTAACCTCCCTGTGCCTCTGTTTCTCCATCAGTAAATAGGAATGACAGTAAAATTGATGTGAATACTGAGGGAGGTCATTCATTTAACAAATATTCATTCATTATATTCATTCATAAATTAGTCATTCATTTAACAAATATTTATTGAGTGCCCGCTGCAGGCCAGACACTATTGCAGGTGTTTGAAACATAGTGATGATCAAGACAGAAAAGAAAGTCCCTGCCCTCATGTTCTTGTGAGAAGAAACAGATGGAAATACACTTAGGAGAGTGAGTGGCACCCAATAAATAGTACCTTCTGCAGTTAGTTATTGAACACTCTTTGGGGCCATGTGCATTAAAAATAGTAACCTCAAGCAAATATTCTCTTGAACACTTTCTTTGTTATTTATGCTTTTCTGTATTTTTCCAACACATTTACAATGAGCACTGATTACATAGGTAGTAAATTAACAACAAAAGAGCAAAGACATATTTTAACAAATACCTCATGGTGTCTGCTGGAGAGAGTTAGGATTCTGGTAATGATTCCATGCATGTTCATTGCCCAGGCTCTTTGCAGCCCAGATGTAATTTCCAGCCCATTCCTTCTGTTACTTCAGCATCTGTCATCCTTTGGTCTAGTCTCTATCCTGAATCTCCTCCTTTGCAGATGGACAGGACTGTTATTTTTGTGTTTTCAAACCTGCATTTAATTAAAAAAAAAAAATCACTCCAAATTTTTTTTGTCCTTACACAACCAGAAACTCCCAAGCAACTATTTGTCTCACTGCTAGTAAGCTTCAACTATAGCTTGTTTTTTCAGGGCAATTGTCTTCTCTTTTTAGTCCAAATGCTTGATAGTATTTTTCTTTTCCCTAACTGTGGATGCTAAATGCTATAATTAATAATTTTTCTTCTTTCTATCTTTCATCATCAAGGCCTCACCAGATTCCAATGCCTACTTGTTAATGACATATTTTCGCCCTACCTAAAGTAGTACAACCTCTAAAATCTCGGCAAATAGTCTTTCTTTCCTAAATCCTTTTACAAAACCATGATATTGTTGTCTTACCCTCATTCTTCAGAAATTTTGCTGGATTACCTTTTTATCTTGCTTCTGATGTTCATTTTTAAATTCCCAAATTACACTTTTGTCTTACATATCCTTAGACAAAATAAAAGTATCTGTTAATTTATGTCATATTTGAATGAGAAAAGACTCAAAGTTAAAAGTCCAAAGTATTGCCACATAGTAAGCATTGAAAATACTACTTATAAGAAAGCCTATGTAAAATAGATGCTCCTAAGCTTAGTTTTAAAAAATTGCACTTCCTTTTGGTGCTAATACAGTATTCCTAAGACCACATGGTACTTGAAAAAAAATCTATATCTATATCATCTATATCTATATCTATATCATCTGTATCTATATCTATATCATCTATATCTATATAAATTTTAGCAGAATCCTTTCCCCAAACATTCCTGGCACACTGGCCTGTTTCATAAATCTACTTTGTGTGTCACTGTGCCCCCAGCAAGTCTGGTACCAAGCATATGGCGCCAGAGCACATCACACCATCTTTATGTGACCAACTAGGACTATAGCTGATCTTTCCCCATCCCTCCCCAGCGACGATAAGGTCCATCCTTTGCTTCTGAAAAGGTCCCTTAAGCCTTAACAAAACTATCCTGAAGACTTGAGAACACGTAAAGAATTCTCACATAGTCAAGAAACCAAACTGTGTACTTTATTGGACTACTTCCATTGTTTATAGGCTCCTCCACCGATCTCTACTACAGGTTCCCTTAATTTCAGTACATCTGCCACCAGATTGCTGAAACCAACTTCCCTCTTCAACAGAGGAAGCCCTTCTGCCAATAATTTTCCACTCCTTGGAATCAGTACCCCAGAGAAAATAAACAGAATATTTCTTAATGTAAAAGTTTGCTCTAAAAATAGAACATTTTACAGAAGAAGAAAATAACATCATTTTTTTTAAATGCAGAGCAGCTCAGCTCCTCCTTTTTACCAATCCATTCCAAAGTAGGAACTTGTCCTGAACTCCTAGAACTCAAAGACCCACTGGAATGGGTCCTCCTAAATCAAAGGGGGAAAATAGTCTTCACTGAAAGATAAAGGCGTGCCTTTATCCAAGAAATAAAATGGGCTGGCAACTTTAAAATAACCTCCCTTCCCTACTCTTTCCACTTTCCCCATATATGGCCATAAGGCTTCAAAAATACTGGGGTGTAGTCTCAGAGAAAATTGTTATGCACATTTATAACGTGACTCCTATTCTATTCTTCACTCCCAACTATAAGACAAGCATTGAAAACCATACCTGATTGTGATTTCAAGCTGAGGAGTATCATTCTTCATTTTGGAAATTTAAGGCAGAGAATACAACCTCAGGACCAATCAATTGCCCTGTGGCAATTTTTATGCACAGCTGAGGCACAAAAATGACTGGCAGTTGCGACAATCACGTGGTTAGTGTTTAGTGGTTCTAAGGAAGGAACTAAAGCTATAATCTCATAAAAGCATCTAATGAGATGCTACAGAAGAAACCCAAAGAAACCATCATATAGGTTTCCAGACTGTAATGTAGCATGCCCATCCTATGACTGATGTGAACTGGGTCACTTACATAATTTCCCTAAGGAGATACATCTAAAACACTCTGTCAGTCAGAAATCCAGTAGGAAACAGATGACACAATCAAATTGGATAAGTTATAGACAGTTGAATAAAGGGACTATTTCTAAAGGTGGGCAGCTTAAAGAAATCACAATTTGTAGGGCAATACCCCTGGGCCAATAATAGTGGGGAGGTCTTACTCCTCTAGTCCTGACGGGTCAAGATGAGAGAACAGCTGGGAACGAGGATGCAGAGAAGGGATGTGGAGATGGAGCCTGGTAGAAGCTAGTGACTTTATTGAGGAATAGAGGCAGCCTATGGCAATCCTACAGGGTTTAGAAGAAGCCAAGAAGAAACACACACTGAGGTCACCCTTCTGTTTCCCTCTGATCTCCTAACACTGCTCCTCATGGCGGAACCCAATGGGAGCAGTGTGTATAGTCAATTTCACAGGGCACAAAGCAGGAAGAGAAGGGTGGAGAGTGTATCTGGAGGGGCAAACCTATGTCCCACTAAGTCAGATAGCATTTTTAGTCTTCCATTCCTGCCTTGTGCACAACTAGTACAAGGGAAATCTGACTTTTTATCAGAGACTAAACAGGAGGCAAAACTGATGTAATAAAAAAAATAAAACTTAAATTTAATGATTGATTTACTTAAGATAAATATCAATTTTTCCATTCTTCTTAAGCACATAATACCTAGAACAGGGTTTTTTGTTTTGTTTTGTTTTCCCAAAGCATTTTTCTATGCATATAAAATTTGATTATATTTTGTTGGTCATAGGTTCTGAAGAATTTTGAGCTGGAGAATGCCAAGCTCTTATTTGCATATGTGAAAGAATATCATAGTTTAAAAGATGATTTTGAAAGAAATGCATCTAGAGACAATAATATATGAGGTATTGAAGACAGTTGGGGAAAAGAGGTGATGGATGTGAGAAACTTTCAGAGGTAACATTAATAGAACTCAATCCTTGAGTGAATATGAGCATTAGATTATGAGTGCAGAGTAACTCTTAGACTCCTAGTTTAAAACAACAAAAATGTGCAGATGGTTAGTGGGAGGTGTGGACACTGGTTCAATTTGGGACATGTGGACATTACTGTACCTACAAAATCCAGCCAACTGGGTACATACCCATCACACAAAAGAAAGAGGTATGGAATTTACCATAATGTAGGACGTAGTTAAGATCGTGGTTATGAGTAGAATCAGGTAAAGATGGAAGGCAGAGCAAAGAGATGGCCATGAATGGAGGCTTTGGCAACAGCATTTTGAGAAATCAGACCTCTTCCTGTTTTAATGCCATTGGTAATCTTTCCCATGACTGTAAGGTCTACAAAGGACAGAGACCTGACCTGTCTTGTTTGTTCCCAATATCTAGCATACTGCGTGGCACACGGGAAGGGCTTACTACGTATTATTGAATGACTGGTGGGTTCAATTTTGCTAAAGGGCAGGGGAGGGGTGATCTGATTTAGGAACTGGAGTTATTCAGAGATCAATTCAATCCCAATGATTGTCCCACGTATGCCTCTTTTAGGGCTCCCCAATGAATCTGAATTTCCTTTTCATGAATGACTGTTGCTGAGAAGTTACAATATATCTTCTTTGCTTCTATTTCTCAGTTTTTAAATCTGCCATCAGAATGATTCATTGAATAATGTAGTTTTTAATTCCTGCCTTTCAGGTTTTGTTTTAGGTCTATCCTTTAAGGAATGAATGTTTTAAATTATGCTGCTTTATTCAGGTTTTTTTTTTTCTTTTTCTTCAGAGAAAGGTTGTCTCACTTTTTCTTGTAAAACCAGAGGCCCATTCAAAGTTTGCATAGTAATCATCACCAGACTGGTAAGACATATATGCTCATAAATATGGATAGATAATGTACTAAAAATCTTCAAGTACTTGAAGGACTGTGTATCTTAAAGCAGTAGTCTCCAAACCAGGGTTGCTTACCCCAAGACTTCCCAAAGGGTACATGGGCACATAAAGGGAAGCAATTTCCAGAACTTGAATTATGATTTGGCCTCTTTCCTAAAATTCATCTGCCTAAGAAAGTGTCTGTGGTGGAGGCTGCTGGTTCTACTTTTGCATCTCCTTGATCTGTTCTCGTAAATTTTAGAATGGATCAGAATCATCTGGTGTGCTTGTGAAATCCTACGTTGCTCTCCCCATTACCAAAATTTCTAAATCAGTAGGGCAGGGCCTGAGGATTTGCATTTCTTAAAAGTTTTTATGTGGTGCTAAAGGTGTTGTTTCAGGGACAAGCTTTGAGAATCAAAGGCTTCAGACAATTTGCCTTTTCCCACATTATAGAAAACAACCACCACATCAAACCCAATTCTAATCCATCTTGAGTCTTAGGATGCATTTCCACGGAATGTAAAAACTATGAGCAAACAGAAGGTCAAATCAGAATAAATTATTCTGATGATAATGTACAAATCAAATCATGTTTAAGTCTGGTGCTTACAAAAAAATAAATAATAAATAAGACGGGCACCCGGGTGGCTCAGTTGGTTAAGCATCCAACTTCCACTCAGGTCATGATCTCGTGGTCCATGGGATCAAGCCCCATGTCAGGCTCTGTGTTGATAGCTCATAGCCTGGAGCCTGCTTCGGATTCTGTGTCTCCCTCTCTCTCTCTGACATCCCCCAACTCATGCTCTGTCTCTCTCTCTCAAAAATAAATAAACGCTAAAAAAAAAAAAAAAGAAAAGAAAAAGAAAGACTTCATTGAGATGTCAGCTGAAGGGCAATTGAAAATAATTTTGATAGACCACTATGCGATTTTTGGCATATAATTCAGAAAGAGGTAAAAAAATAGTGAGTAGCGTTGCATAATAAAATTATGATTTCTATCATTTCCTTCTATGACATCAAGTTTCTCAGTGTTTAAATCTATAAAAAATAAAATAGGAATAGAATTGATGCTAAGCCATGGCACATTCTAATTTTTAAGAATATTTACTCACAGAAATGTGAACTGGGAAAAACAGCTCTGATAATCTCATTGAGATATATTTCTAATAAAATTCTACAACTTGTATAATTATCTTTTAAGTTTTGTAAGAGCATAATATTGTTTTGATCAATTGTATATAAGAAAATTATAATGATAATACAAGAGAAGATTTTAAACTTTTATACCTTTATGTTCACAAGAAAAATTAATTAACTTTTAAATATAAATTTTGATGTATATATGTTTGATAGCTAAGTCAGTAGAAGATTACCAAGCACATAAATATATATTTGGATAAAATTCCAAGGGGGAAACTGAAATAAGAAAACAAGTCCAAAAACAAGAAAAGAAAAATATAAAATGCCTGATTGTTAAAAGCAATCTTCAAGCATGTTTTAAATGGATAATCATAGGTATGAAACCACTATGGTATTTAGATTCCACTAAATATATTTAAAAGAGTAATGTTACTTGTTTATTTTAGAATTGCAATATTTAAAATATGCCAAATATAACATCCTTTACAACTATTTGACTTTATGATGAAAATGTTTTTGTTGACAACTTAAAATGTGATGGGGATATAAGTTTTAAATTTTTATTTTAGAGTAAACACTATCAAAAATCATTTAAGACTTCCTGCTTTAAGGAAGTAAACTTTAATCTTCAGCAGGGATCATGTGATAGGCTTAGACAGAACTCTGCATTAAATTTTAACGAAAGCACAAGCTTTGCTTGTTCTATAAACACCTCAACAAAACCCATTTCTGTTCTTGTTTGGCATTTGCTCTTTCTTGTCCAGCTGGGACCCAAACATACAGAAATGAGTGATAATGGGAAAAAGATTATACAATCTTGAGTGACTCACTCAACAACCTTTAAAAACTTTCTATTTAGACTTGTTTTACAATTTTTTAAATGTTTATTTATTTTTGAGACAGAGAGACAGAGTATAAGCAGGGGAGGGGCAGAGAGAGGGAGACACAGAATCTGAAGCAGGCTCCAGGCTCTGAGCTGTCAGCACAGAGCCTGACGTGGGGCTTGAACCCATGAACTGTGAGATCATGACCTGAGCCAATTTTGGATGCCCAACAGACTGAGCCACCCAGGTGCCCCAGACTTGTTTTAGAACAGAATCATTTTGGTGAATTCTGTTTTGTTTAGCAAATGGAAATTGCAGCATAAGAAAGAAAGAAAGAAAGAAAGAAAGAAAGAAAGAAGTACAAATATCAGCATAAAACATTGCTGTGGGCATTTGTCTTCAAAAATGATTTCATTGCATTTATATTAGGAAACACAAAAAAGAAACACATTACAAAACATTGACATCGTTGAGTCTTTAGCCACTTGATAATGACATATTTGCCTTCTTCTAAAATATATACCCTGTTGTAGATCATTTTCTTGGGAGACATTCATGCTCAGGTTATGCATAAAATCTACTCAGAACCTATTACATTTGTTTTTCTATTTCCAAACTCCATAACTTTATTTTACATGATATATGGCTTTTGGACATTAGCTCAAGGCTAACCCAGTTCCTATTTCCTGTACTGTATTGAAAATTCACTTAAGATCAGAAAAGGTCTACTTTGTATCACATTAAAATGATATATCCCTCCCTATATAATCTCTTCTTTTCCATTTCAGCTACTCTGGAAGACTACCTATTCTTAATAGCCCCCAGAGGTAGGGGCATATTCTTCCTCCTGATATGTAACCTAGACTTTAGAAACAGAAAACCACCTCTAGCTGACTTTGAGTGGTACAAATATCCTCAAACTTCCATCCAAGTATTCTGGGTAATTGAACATCCTACAGACTCCATTATTTGCACCTAGATCAATAAAAATATACCTGATGGGCTTATAAACATCTAATAAGGGTGTACATGCACAAGTAATGCAAATTCATATCTACTCTCCAGGGTAATTTCTGTTTAAAGTTCTGGGTAAAAGATATGACAGACTGCATTGCACATTATAAGGACAAGATCAGAAAAGAGAAGAAGAGATTCTACTCATGCCCAATTCCCATATATTTTTGACATTCCAAGAAAGAGACCTCAAAATAATTTTGAACTCACCTTTGCCCTTTCTGATATCTTCGCTACAACTGCAGAACATATCATGGATCTGTTCTTCCAAATTATCCATAAATTTATCGAATAGAACAAAGCTCTAAAATAATCCCCATGGGATGTACCCCGCATAAAAAACTTTATGTGGGCAGAGATCTGTCTAGTTCATTCACTGCTGAGTCTCCAGGGCCCAGGACAGTGCCTGACACATAGTGTCATAAGTGACATAAGTGTCAGTGCCTGACAATAGTGAATGAATGAAAAATGAAGAAATGGATGGATGTCTGGGTGGATAGAAACTTGATGCTTTTGAAATCTTCTGATCACTTTTTAGATAGGATCTTCTAGCCAGTAATTTAGCCTCCTAAACATATAACAATTGGAACATAATATTTTACATTTTTCTTGAGAATATCATGCAGACTCTGGAAATGACCTGCATTCACTACAAATTAATTATGGGACTTTGGACAAAGGACTTGAGTTCTCTACGGCCGATCCCTCATTCATCAGACAGTAACAGCACTGCTCTCACAGGCTGCTGGGAGATGATGCACTTGGCCTGGTTCATAGGAAGCATTCTGTAAACATGAGCTATCACTTTTCCTATTGAATGCATCTTTCACATTTGAGATTAATGGGTAACTATGTAGATGTAAACACTATCAGCATTACTATCTGAATTTTCACAGGTACATATATAATCACTTCCCTGCTAGCCACAAAATCAGTTCATCCAAGCCAGCAGCTTGAACTTTGTGATGGAACTAGGGTGTAAAAATGTTGGTGCATTTAAAGTTGTAAATAACCAGACCAGTCACAATATAGTAAAAGAAGGATTTTAGGTTTCTTTGGTGAAACAAAAGCAGGTATAAAAAGTTACAAAGATTTTAGATTTTCATTCACAAAAAAAAAAAAAAAAAGAAAGAAAGAAAGAAAAAAAAACAACAACAGTCATTCACATTTTACACTATACATATTATAATATAAATACAGGAACGTATTGTGTGCATTGCAAAGAAAGAGGAAAATTAAAACCTAATAGGTCGACACTGTCATTCTGTGCTCTGGAACACCTAAAGGTGGATCACACTTAGTGTGACAACCAAGGAACTTACTTAAAGCCACAGAGAATGATGGTAGCTACTGTTGTTCCTTCTGAGCCAAAGGAGGTTTCGCGAACAAGAATCCATGTTGGGTCTGCTTGTTTTGCATTTTATTTGTTGTCTATTCTCCTCAAGGTTGTTCTAACTGAAATTAGGGAATGGCTCCTAAATGCCTTCTTTCCACTACAGGTTTTTCTTTAAACATTAAATTAAGTGGATAATGATTCAAATTCATCTTCAGCAGTCACTTTATTCAAATAAAGGGGAGAAAACACAGTGGGAAGAAACAGGGAGAAATGTCAACATGTACACTCCACCTAATAGGAAGAAATGCCCACACTCTCTCTGTAGCTCCTTGCTTAGAATGGGCAAACACCATTTGCTGAAAGCTATACATTTTTCACTCTTTTCATAATAAACACTGGATGCATTCTATCCATCACATTATTTAATCAGGGACAAAATACCTAGATTATATGGCCCCAAACTGTGTGAGGGAAGCATAAAGGCTAACACTGAAAAATAACTAAGCACACTAATGTCAATTTTCAGGTTTGGGGGAAAATAACATCCAATAAATTAAATCAGTATGGCTTACTTCATTTATTTATGTATGCTTCACAGCTGCAGCATTCATACATGAACATTCAAAACTTTATAAAAGATTAAAATGGTTATATATACAAAATTTCTTTCTTTGAATGCGTGTTGTTGTTTTAACAATCCCCACCCCCCCTCCATAACCCTTAGGTCTGTATCCATTTGAAATGTGTTGATCTGTAACCTTGTAAGTTAGTGTTATGAAAGCCATTAAAAAGGAGACCTGGTTGAGTTAATAATTAGCACTTTGACCCCTAAAAAATGCTCTTGGTCCTAGAAAAGTCCTCCATTCAGGCCTTTCGTGTAAGTGAAAAGAAAGGAATGCAGCAAAGAGGAGTTCCACGGTGCAGTCCCTAGTTCTGTCAGGATCCTATTAGCCAGGCTTCAGCACCGCTTGGAAGCAAACTGCACTTCAGGCTGACGTGGTGCAGTGACCTATAAGACCTTGTGTTTGTTAGTTGTCTAGGAAAAGCCGTCCTCGGTCTTGCTGACAAAGGGCAAATGAAACCATTTCCAGCCTAAACAAACTACAAAAAGCAGCCGAACCAATGATTAAAGACCTCTGAGGCTCCATAATCATCATTAAATATGCCCAAACTCAGTGTGACTTTTTTATTTTATATACAGGATTAAAATCAACATTAAATCATCTTATTTACATTGCCATTGGTGCTGAAATTGAGCTTTTTAAATAGTACAGTATGCTGGTATACACCATAAAATGGTCTGCACTGGAGGCGAATAGAAAACTAAAGAAATTAGATAGGCTGGAAACGGTTACTTTCTGCCCTCATTTTCTTTCATGTTGTTAGCCTTCTTACTGAATGTCAATACTTTCATTTAAAATGTTTTGGGAGCGCAGCAACCCCAAATGACTGGACGGTGGTCCAAAAATCCAAACCAACTGATAATACTTCTCGAGGTGATAGGAAAGGCACAGGAAGTTAGGACTTTGGCTGCAATGATGAAAACACATGTTCGCCATTTGGGGGGTCAGCGCCTGGACTCCTGCCACCTCCGGCTCCAACGGTGATCATGTTTTGATGTATTTATTGAATTGTCCTTTGCTGATGAGGAATTTTTAAAGTATTTCTTAGAGTAAGTCCTTTGGTATGCAGATGCTACATGGAAGGAAAGAAAGAAAGAAAGAAAACACAACAATATTACTTGCTCCATACCCTAAACTACCAATACCGTAGCTGTAAAATGAGGGTGTCTAGTAGCTGTTAGAGCACGGTTGTCCATTCTTTCTAAAGTACCACTTACGGTTCATGCAGGTAATTTTAGGCATAGCCCATCTTCCATTTCCTAGGCAACGGATAGTTGGAAGGTGGCGTTGAATGAAACCATCTTTGCAGTGATATCTAATCAGGGAGTTGATTTCATAACGAGGTTTCATCTTTCCAAAGGTCTTGGCATTTTCTACAACAGGGGGCTGGCCGCAAGCAACTGAAGAAAAGTAAATTGGGTTATTGCCAAATAATCTAAATATTTCTATTAGTATGAATCTTTTGCTTTCTTTCCTTTTTTACGGTACCCAATCAAGCACCTTCAGCAAAGGCAATCATTTAGAATTGAAGAATTGAAATTTTTCAAGAGCAAAAGCTAAATACTGAGACTCTGTGCCTAGTTTCAATCTCAGATTATATCACCTTTAACTGTGTTTTAGTAAGGAACCACTAGGCTAAATGATATGTTCATCTACCCATCTGGAAGGGCCACTTCCAAATTAAAAAGCACCTGTCTCATGCCAACATGTGGCTTATCGGTGTTGTGTCCATCAGTATCTTAAAGTTTTTATTTATTATATGCCTTCAGTTGGAAAACTAATGGGTTTGTGAGGTTAAGGTTAAAAACTATCAATTATATAATTCACTTACACTTGATTCTGTGGTATGCTGACAAATTAAAAGTTGTCATTGTCAATATACAGATTTCTTCCAAAGCTATTTATAGATGAGGACTTATAATATGGCTAAAATAATTCAATGAGTACGGTATTGGGAAGGACAGGCAAATAGACCAGAAATGGATCCACACATATAGGCTCGATACTTGACAGAAGCAACATGGCAGAACAGTGGAGAAAAGGTAGTTTTTTCACTTGGACATTGGGTATTCATATGGATAAAAATGAACTTCATTCCCTACCTCAGGGAATACATGGGAAATTAATTTTGGATGGTTTAAATACAAAAATATAAAAGGCAAAAACCTTAAAACATTTAGAAAACAGTGTAGACTATCTTTCTGACTTTAGGGTAGGTAAAGATTTCTTAAGACACAGAAAGTTTTGAACCATAAAGAAAAATGCAACAAAAGGAAGAATTCTGTTCATCAATAAATACCACAGGGTAGGAGTAAAAACAGTCTACAAACTGGGAGAAGATATTTGCAACAGATAAAATTGCCAAGGGATTACAAAACAGGATATAAAAATGACTCCTATGAATCAATATAAAAAAGAGAAGCAATCAATTTTTAAAAATAAGGAACAAACATGAATAGAACCTTTACAAAAGAGCTATAAGTGAATGCCATATAAGTATATGAAATGATATTCAGGGAAAAGTATCCAAGTAAACACAAATTAAATCACAACAGATAACATTTTATACCCACCAGATTGGCAAAAATCTCAAAGTCCAATAATATCAAATGTTAAAGAAGATGTGGGGTAACAGGACCTCTCACATATTCCTGGTGGAAGGTGCAAATTGGAAAACTAGTTTGGAAAATAATTTGGCATTTTGTAATAAATGTGATGGCACATAAATCCTATGACTCAGCAATGTCACTCCTGGAAAAATACCCTATGGAAACTCACAGAGGTCTACCTGGAACAAATTGAAGAATATTTATAGAAATGTTGTCTATAATAGCAAAAACACTCAATATAACCTAAATGTCTACTGACAGGAGAACTGGTAAATAACATGTTATATAGTTAGTTATACATAAAATACTATAAGCAGCAAAATGAAGAAATACAGCTAAATGTATCAACATGGATAAATCTCACAAATAACGCTGAACAAAAAAAGCAAGTCACAAAATACGTACAATATGATTCCACTTGAAGTTCAAAAATGTGCAAAACTAAACAATTTGTCGTTTACAAATATGAGCATATGTGATAATACTAAAGAGGAAAATAAGAGAATGAAGTCATTATCTATGGTTGGAATTGGGAAGTAAACAGATGGGACTGTAAGGAATCTGCAAAATGATCCAAAGATGTGTGGATAGTATGCACTGAGGTGCTCTCTAAAAAGTGATGATTCCAAGAACAACTAGCATCTATTCAAGAACAAGACACTACTGAGAGAATCCTTGAACATGGAGGGGAGGCTAAAGCACTCCCCTGCAGCCCAGAGACGAAGACAGACTCCATTAGCAGGATAAGAGAATGGCTAACCATTGACCACTTTGCTCCTCCACCAGGAGAGTGCAGCATCATGCGAAGAGGTCTTCTCTGAGCCTCAGGTTCTTCCAGTTGGAAAAAAGAACGTCAGGAAGTAAACCAGCTTCCCCAGCATTGTGGGATGCTTTGTGGGAGCCCTACTGTGCTGTTGCACCACAGGTATTACAGGGGAATCTTTGGGACTCAGCCACAGGGAATCTGACTATGACTCCAAAGAGGGGGAGGGGTCTGAAACAACCAGCACATGAATCTTCGTAGACCAAATTCATACCTGCAGTGCCTAAGTAGTAATCCCAGCCAGCAGCATTGCTTATCTGCAGAGCCAAGTCAGAAGTGCACTCTGACCAGGGAACATATCTGCCTGATTCAGATCCTCAAATGAGATTTGCCAGCTCTAGAGCTTGGTTTGCTCACACCCAGGCAAGGTGCTGAGTCACAGCCTCATCTGTTGCAGACAGTGTCTTCCAGCCCCTCAGACCAGAAGGGCAGCGGCAACTCCAAATAACCCAATTAAAAAATGGGCAAAGGGTCCAAAAAGACTTTCTTCAATGAATATACACAAAGGCCAAGAGGTACATGAAAAGATGTTCAAGATCAGTAGTCATTAGGGAAATGCAAATTAAAATCACAATGACGTATCACCTCACGCCTGTTGGAAAGGCCATCATCAAAAAAAAAAAAAAAAAAAAAAAAAAAAAAAAAACAAGAGATAAATACTGGTGAGGATGTGGAGAAAGGGGAACCATTGCGGGATTGTAAATTAGTACAGCTACTAGAAAAGTAGCAGGGAAGTTTGAGGGATCCTTAAACAATTAAAATAGAACTGCCATATATCCAGTAATTCTGCTTCTGGGAATATACCCACAGGTAACAAAAACACTAATTCAAAAAGATATCTGCACCCTCATGTTCATTGCAGTATTATTTACAATGGCCAAGACACAGAAACAACTGAGTGTCCATCAATGGATGAATAGATAAAGAAGTTGTGGGTTTATATACATACATATAATGGAATATTATTCAGCCATAAAAAATGAGAAAATCCTACCATTGGAGACAACACGAATGGGCATTATACAAAGTAAAGTAATTCAGACAGAGAAAGACAAATACTTACATGTGGAATCTAAAGCAAATCTAAAATCTAACTCTAAATATGTGGAATCTAAAACAAAAAACCAAACAGACTCATAGAAAGTAGTCAAAATGTACGAACTTCCAGCTTTAAGATACATAAGTAATAGGATGTAATGTAACACAATGACTATGGCTAACAATGCTGTATGATATACAGGAAAGTTGACAGTAAATCGTAATAGTTCTCATCACAAGGAAAAAAAATGTTTTCCCTTTATTCTTTTTTCTTTCTTTTCTTTTTCTTTTATCTATGTGAGAAGATGAATGTTACCTGAACCTACTGTGGCAATCATTTTCACAATTTATGTAAATCAAACCATCATGCTGTATGCCTTAAACTTATACAGTGATGTATGTCAGTTAACTCTCAGTAAAATTGGAAATAATGGCTTTTATATACACATATTATAATCCTCTTCACACGTATTTAATTAAAAGTATAATTATCTAGGTCTGTATGTTTAAGGATGTCTAAAACATGTGAAAGGAGAAATGAGTCTTTTATAAAAGTCTATAGACATTTATAAAATTCCCCAGAGTATTTGATTAACAAAGAGTTAAGTCTATATGAATAAAAATCAGACAAAAGAGTGACAAAATGAAGGAACCTTTCTGTTTGGTTTGGTTTTCTCCCTTAATCAAGTAGAACCAAAGTCTTACAAATCTTTTCCCCCATCTGGAAATGTAAACCAGGATGCTGTTTTTGTAAAGCCTGTGTAGCTATAGGGCAGTGGTCCTCAAACTGGGGCAGTTTTCTCTCTCTCCCTCCCTTCCCAGGGATAGGTGGCATGGTCTAGTGATGCTGATGGTTCTTACAAAACAAAGGAGGAGGATAGGGGGGTGGAGAAGAACGTTCCAGGCATTCATTGCATGGAAGGCAAGAATGCTGCTACACATTTGCAATGCACAGGACAGCCCCCACAACTAAGCATTACCTGGGCCAAAATGTTAACAGTGCTGCTGTTGAGAAACCCTGCTTTAGGAAAAAATAACATGGGGCATACAAGAATGCTTGGATCACAAAGGGAAAGGCATGACTCCAAGGAACATTTGGAGACTTAAGAAGGCAAACATGACATTCAGAGAAAGACAAACAGTTCATTAAAGACTTCTTACACTAGAAACAGGGAAAAGAGCAAATACCTGATTTGCTATTTTCACCAGTCCCATGGCAGAAGTGCTGAAGTAATGCACAAAGCCAGGGAAGCTGCTCAGACAGAAAGGATAGGCAGAATAAATTCGACTTTAGATAAGACAATAGCAAAGAGAGTGACAGGGCTGACAGCTGAGTTTCATCTGAGCTCTGTGTATCTCAGTGTTTTCTTTCTTCTGATAGAATTTCTTAGTATTGGGGTTTAAGTTGTTCCTAAAATATCTGCAGAGTGTGTATTTTTAGTTTACTACTTTTATATCCAAAGACAAATGAATCCAATGAATTTTATATTTTGCAATTGTACTCTTACTTGATGAAAAATTCTAGGTCTAGCGGCTAAATTTTCATATTCTAACACCATTATCAATTGTGAAAGTTCAAAAAATTTTTATGGAATTCCTGCTTTTTTAAAGGAGGACGTCTATACAGTGTGCCTCAGAAATTCAAACATATTGGTCAGTAATAAACACTTTCTAAAATCAGTGATCTTAATTTTACCTGTTTAATGTTGACTAAGCAATTCTTGCTACAGAGCTTACATCACAAATGTTTTTATTTTAGCAGACGTTGAAGGTATCCAACAATAGAGCGACGCTGTTTTTGTTCTATTGTTTATAAACACATAATGAGCTCCTACAGAAATGATTATAAATTTCAAATGCCTACAAAATGAGGGAACATCCCTAGTGAGGGAGGGCAATGGTTTTTAAGCCCCAGAACTTCAAACCACTGACACGTTCCAACATGGACCAAATGGTACCAGTTCTTATTTTTCTACCAGAGTAAAAAAATCCAGATTATTTCATGATATAACCTGATTCTTAGATGTTGACTTTTTTTTTTTTTTTTTTTTTTTTTAAGTTCTCCTCATCAGAATAAACAGGTGGACAGACTCTTGGGCTGGTACTTTGTTTTTCTTTTTTTTTTTTTTTTTCTTTTTTTTTTTTTCTTTTTTTTAAAAATTTTTTTTGAACGTTTATTTATTTTTGGGACAGAGAGAGACAGAGCATGAACAGGGGAGGGGCAGAGAGAGAGGAAGACACAGAATCGGAAACAGGCTCCAGGCTCCGAGCCATCAGCCCAGAGCCCGACGCGGGGCTCGAACTCGTGGACCGCGAGATCGTGACCTGGCTGAAGTCGGACGCTTAACCGACTGCGCCACCCAGGCGCCCCAAGTACTTTGTTTTTCTTAAAGATACTGCCAGGTAGTTTTTTGCAATACGAATATGATATTGTTATCTTAAGCATTGAAATCTAAGGTAAAGACATTACTGAAAATGAATTTTGCAAATGTATTGGAGGAGTGAAATATTCCATAAGCAGCAAGAGATGCCATATATGACATCCAGTTTGTGTCTTGAACTAATGAAGTTTATTCATCTTGAATATGCTTGATAATTGAAATGCAGATTAGGTATGCGTTATTAATTGATCATTACCTGTTCCTTTCTTGCAGGTATAGGTGAGATGATAATTGCAGGGAACATCATTCCACTGGCCGTTCTCATGCCAAATGATTACAACACAATCTTCTCCAGCAGAAAAGAAGCTGTCTGGCTGGTTGGGCCTCCAGTTCTCATATTGCTATAAAAATGGAGGAAGAACAGAATTAACTGCTTGATAGTCAAAAAGTAGCAAATGATAAGAGCAACAGAGCCGTTACATTGCAATGGAATTAGAATGACTCAACAGTTTTTGTTGAACTACCTAACTGAAATTATTTTAATGATAAAGAAAAAAGCTTTTACACTCTGAGTGGAAAATATACGTATTTCAAAGTGTCTCTACAGCAAACGTGTATTTTTTTTCCTTTGGCAATGAGATACATCTGAGAAATTTTGTTCTAGATATCGTACATTTCTAAATATGTAATGAATGCTTAACTTAAGAAATTTGATCATGTTATTATTATTAAGTGTAACAATATTAATGGGAGTGGAAGTAGAGAAAAAAAAATCCATAATCTCATCACTCTGTCATGTTTTCTCCCAGCCCTTATGGGCACATGTAATTTTATGTAATTATAATGACAGTGCAATAAAATTTGTATTCTTTCTTTTACCTCTTTGCCACTATAAAGTATGTTTTCTTGCCTTATTTAATGTGATTGGTTTTATCTAAATTCATTTATTTGGTTAAGAAAAATTGAGACATTTGCTAATTTATTTTTTATACTTACCCAATATACATGTTTCCATCATTTCATATTCAACCTTCCTTAGTAATTTTGTTTTATTTTTTTATTAAAGTTCTTACTTATTCATTTATTTTTATTTATTTTGAGAGAGAGAGAGAGAGAGAGAGACAGAGACAGAGACAGAGAGGCAGAGAGAGAATCCTTAGTAGGCTGCACACTAACAGTGCGGAGTCTGACGCACAGCTCATTCCTACAAACCATGAGATCATGACCTGAGCCAAAATCATGAGTCAGAAGCTTAACCGATAGAGCCACCTAGGTGACCCCTGAATAATTCTGCTTTAGATGTGATTCTTATATGCACTATACAGTTAAGTTTTGCTTTACAATATAAATCTGGAAGTTGTTTTCTCTCAATTGGAACACTGACCACATTAAGCATATTGATACAAAAGACAAACTGTTAAAAATATATCTTGCTAGGAGCATCTGAGTGGCTCAGTCATTTAAGCATCTGGGTGGCTCAGTCATTTAAGTGTCTGACTTTGGCTCGGATCATGATCTCATGGTTAGTGGGTTTGAGCTCCTCATGGGGCTCTGCTTCATAGTCTGTGTCTCTCTGCCCCTCCCCCTCTTGTGCTGTCTCTCACTCTCAAAAATAAATAAACATTAAAAAATAATAAAAAGTCATATATATATCTTACTATAAAAATATATTTGTCTTTCTTTTATGTTTTTCTATTGATTTTCTTCTTTTTTAATTAAAAAATTATTTTTAATGTTTATTTTTTGAGAGACAGGGAGAGACAGAGCACGCGTGGGAGAGGGGCAGAGAGAGGGAGAGACAGAATCTGAAGCAGTCTTCAGGCTCTGAGCTGTCAGCACACAGCCCAACACGGGGCTCCAACTAGAGAACCATGAGATAATGACCTAAGTTGAAGTCAGACGCTTAAATGACTGAGATACCCAGACGCCCCTCTATTGGTTATCTTTATAACTGTATCTTTAGATGGTATCTTTTGATTTCCCAGTCTGGGCAATGAACTATAACCAGAATTATCTTTTGCTTTCCATCAGAATAACACCTGTCATTTATTCAGCACCTATAATGGATGAAGCCCTCTCCTAGGTACTTGGTATGCATTATCTCTTACAAGAATCCAGTAGGAAGGATTTGGAGAAACTTGGACTTTGAGATGTTAAGCACTCAGGGCTCTTGGGCTTACATTCAATTTCTTGTTACCTTAAAATGTTGTCTCCATCATCAATAATTGTATGAAAACACAGTCCCTATGTCTGTTGAAAAATTATAAACTTCAGACTATAATTAAGAGAGCAATTTCCTAGCCTTGGGTCTCCTGATAACTAGAATGTGATATGGGACAAGTTTGTTCAGTATCTTTCTGGATCAACTTGAGAATCACTTTTTCAATATGCTTTGCCTGCTATCATGTTGTACATCACATCTAATGCTACCAAATCTGATAGAGTCAAACTTTCTTCACTTGGTAGAAGGACAGATTCAGATTTGTGTGCAATGGCTGATATGACTATCTTTCTTGGTCCTACAGATCTATGTCTTTTCTTGAATTAAATTTAAAATAAGTTTGTGGCTTGAATTAAGGGATTTTATTTGGGAAAGATAGAGAAAAAAGAGTTGTATGTAAGAGTAAAGCCGTTGTTTCCAACTCAGAACATGCCAAACAAACAAACAAACAAACCAATAGCACTGTGGCTACTTTTATATCTTTTAAAAATGTATAATAAGTATACTAGACAATATCTGATTTTTCTTCTCAGAAAAACAAATGGCTTTTAAAACTTTTAAGTATGGTAAAAACCTTGATCTTTGATAAAATAATTTGTGAGAAGATCTAAAGTTTGAAAGCCTCCAGATTAAGAGACCTGCTACTTTTCCTTCAACCTCTTTTCCTAGCTTTGTTTTAAAATCCTCCTCAATCATGCCAAAAATTAAGATCGAGATAAGGAGATCCCCATTATGTAAGAGTCTTTGAAAAGCGATAAAATTGCAAAGAACCAAGGGAAGTTTAATAAAGGTGTCGTTTGTGTTTGTTTGTTTGTTTGTTTGTTTGTTTTTGCCAAACACAGAAGGGTGTTTTTATTTTTCTGGTGGAGATCCAGAAATTAAATGGATTGAAATCCAACTCTAGTAGCCTGAATGGTACCACTGAGTTACTGCCTTGATGGCCTTGGGAAGGAAGATCAGAGGATCCTTTGACTGGCAGGTCTCCCTGAAGCCAGGAACTGACATTTGCTCTAAAAGGGGTTGCTAATTATTTCTGTTTTCCTTTTCTTTGCTTACTTCCTTTCCCTTATCATCTCTCACCCTCCACCCATAAAGCCTTTTGTTGTTTTTGCTTTTGCTACTCTTTTAGATAGATAATAAACAAGGAAACAGGAAATGGAGCGACAAAGCAAAATAAAAGTCATATTCAACCTGTTGCTGATATGTAACTAAGTTTTCTTTAACAGACCTATTAAAGCAGCATCAAAATAAAAATTCAAATTAAATTAAATTAAATTAAATTAATTTAAATTAATAAGCAAAGGAATAGGACTTCCTTAAAACTAACAAAGATCTGTATTGGATATTTTCTATAGCCAAAGTTCCAGAGTTCCTCAAATACTTATGGATTTTGGAGCGCAATCATTTCTAGGTTACTTTCTAACTAACCTCTTACAGGAAACACGTAAAAAAGTCCTCAAAGGTGGAAAACTTTCCCACACATCCACAGGATATGCAAACTGTGTAATGCTCCCTGAGTCCTTGTCCCTACACACACTCCCAGATCTCTTGTTTTATTTGTCTTCATAATAATTAACTTCCGATGTCCTATATAATTTATTTATTGTATTTTTTTTTCTCCTTAATATAATGTAAGCTCACTGAAGACAGGATCTTGGGGTTCTTTTGTTTACTACTTATCCTCATTGCCAGGAATTATGCCTGGCACACACTAGTATTGTTTAATAAATAATTTGATAGTTAGAAATAATGAACAACAGAGTGTGTTGCATTCTACCCTATCCACATCTACTTCTAACTGTTTCATTTCTTTTAGAGAGAGGGAGAGAGAGGCAGGGGCAGAGAGAGAGAGAGGGACAGAGGATCCGAAGTAGGCTCCACACTGACAGCACCAAGCCCTATGTGGGGCTTGAATTCAGGAGCCATGACTTCATGACCCTGAGCCAAAGTCAGATGCTCAACCGACTGAGCCAATCAGGCACCCCCACATCTACTTCTAATCAAAGATGTTGCTCACTGTTGGCAAATGATACGTGAGACAGACAATAACCATCCTGGAAAACAGTTGGTGATAGACATCAAGAACCTCAAAAAGTTCCACCACTTACATCCCATAATTCCACTTCTAAAATTCTATCTTAAAAAAAATAATCAGAGATGTGAACAATAGTTTATCTAAAATATTAATTATACTAGCAGCAAATGGGTAAAAATCTATAGAGTGAATATATATATATATATATATAGTCTGTATATCTTGTCTGTGAAGAATATATAGGGAAATGGAAAATACTAAAAGAAGTTTTAAGTTAAAATTAAAAAGCAAAATACAGAAAATATGCAATGAAAAGCAAAATACAAAAAACATGCAATGATCCAAATTTTACACATACTCTCAGATATCTAAGTTATATGAGGAGGTAATAGTTTATTCTAGATATTCTTATATATTTTCCACTTCCCTAAAGACAGCGTGAATTATTTTTCTAATCAGCAAAAATGAACACTATAAGATGGTCTATGCAGCTATCAGAAAGAACTTATAAATTTCTTAGCTAACCTTTTTCTAATCTAACCTCAACAAATATCACTTCAAGTTACTAGTTCCTGGCCTGCCATGTATTTTGCAGCTGACTTTTCCTCCTGATCTGAACAATGACTGCCTCATTTTCACACTGAAATGAGATTCAGATTCCATGCCACTGAAGTGATTCTCGGGGCTTAGGCTGCCCAGACTCAGACCTCTGGTAAAAGATTTAATTGTTTTTGGTGGGAATTACATTTGGCTTGCAACAGTGATTGAAAACCTGCGTTCTGTGTTGTTGCTTGGCAGAACTGTGGCTTAATGGTGCAGGACCAAATTTTGGGTCTGTGGTTTTTACAAGAATGTTGGATACCCACAGGCATGTCACACTATTACCTCATATCTGATAGCTCCATTGTGCAGATTTATTTTGGCTAAGATGCTTTGATTTTGCTCCATGTTATTGCCAACCTAACTTTAGCAAAGGAAACTCCAGTTTTCTGAATAACTCTTTGTTTCCTCCTGAATTCTTTACAGCTTTATTTTTAATATCACTTGCAGGGTAAAGGGTATAAAAAAATAAATCATTGACTTCAGGTTTAATAATATATTTTTTCACTGAAGTTAAATATTAGAAAGAGATCTCTCCTCAGGAAATCAATTCCAAGTTCTAAGAAGGTAATAGAGCCTCTCTCAAATGGACAGTGTCTTATACACACAGAAATGTAGATTCTCAGAATGGGCAGAGAAAAATGCCCTACTCCCATCTTGATTTTTTTCCTCCTCATTTGGAATCATAAGCAAACATCCTGGCTGATTTACCCTAGATCAACCCTCTTCTAGGGCTGGACAGGCAAACTGAGAAATATGCCAAAAAGCCAGCACAGTTTACGGAGAATTCATTTCAACACCATTGACAAAAATAAATGCTGATCAGACTTCTGCACATTAGTCTGTGTCTCCGAGACTCATGTTCTCCAACCCAAACCCCAAACTCTCGTTGCCTCCCCCAGGGAACAGAATAACATCAAGGCTATGTCTGAAAAGAGAACTCTAAATTACTTTGCATTTTCATTCTTTCCTGATGGCAGAGAAAATTAGGACATACAACTTAAGTAGTTGATATAGAGGAAAGCCACTTCAGATATAAAATTTTCTACGTGTTCTATAACAAACTTGCACTTTATTAAGAGATAATTATTTTGTATCCAGTATGAAACTGCTTAATGTTGCCTATTATATGGTAAAGTTGCTCCTAGAGTTCCCGTTAAATGACTGTTCTCTGTCTCTGTAAAAAACCAAAGTGCCAAAAGAGACAACTATTTCAATTAAACTGGATTTTGTAACTTTTCAGTTGTTTTCTCTTTCTTTTTCCCCCCAAATGGATTTGAATACATCAGCTGCCAAAGGCATAAAATGATTCAAAAAACCCTGGCCAAAACCCAAAAGCTACGCATGGCTCTCTCACATGAAAATTATCTCTACAAACCAGAGAACTCATTTGAACCAATCTTAATACTGAGAGGGAAAACTCAGAACTGAATTAAGTTACTCATCAAAATCTATCAAACCTAATAAATACTTAGCTTATTTTGTTCCAAATAATCTGTATTTTATTGTCAAGAATTTGTTTCTGTCTCACATTAACATAAAAGCAAAAAGTTAACCTGCAGGTCTTCTGGAGAACACAGGACCTCCCAGCCTGCCAAAATTCTTCACTCTCAGAGAGTGACCTCAATTCCACAGACCTAAGAGGGACTTGACTAATTTTTGTCAAGCAGCATAGCTAAGGAGCTCTTCTCTCTCCTCAGCTCTTTGGAGGTCTTCCCCTGGATTCCATAAACACACTGGGTGGGGGGGGGGGGGGGGGGGGGGTAGAGTGTGTGTGTGTTTGGGGGTGGGAATGGGGGTGAAGTGTCTGCTTTTGAAAGTTATCTTTCAAAAGTAATCTACTAAAGTTAGACAGAGTTTAACATCCTTTCAAGATGAATTTCTGATTATATACAGTTGGGACTCTAGGAGTCCCAACTATCATTCAGAGATACCAGGGGATCTTTTATCTGTAAAATACACACCACAGGGCCTTGATCAATGGCGCTAACATCTCAGCAGATAACTAGTATCACAAGCACGAACAAAAGAAATTGATGGTAAAAATGTAATGCGACTAATTGACATTTTCCTTACACAGAGATGAAAACTGCCTTTTTTCCAGGTTAAAAAGCCATTGTTTCAGAAATATAGAAGATTTAGAAATAAACTTTCTAAAAAAGCTTTGTTTTGCTTTAAAAAAGGAGTTTGCTTGGGTTCATGGCTCTCAGTTAAAGAAAAGAAACAGGATATCCAGTATTAATCAGTTACTGCTGTGACAGTCCTATCCCAGCTGGTCCTCTACTTGATACATATGTAAGCAAATCAATTTATGAAGAAAAATGCAAACAGCTAGGTGGTGAAAAGGAAAAACTGGAGTAAGGAAGGTTCCTCAACCACGGAATGACTTACTCTTACCCCTCTATGCAACATTCCAAATAGTATTTGTTTTTCTGTGTCAAAATTTTGTATAAATCTTGTAAATTTGATTCAAAAATGAAAACTTTGAAAATACAAGATTCAAAAATGAAAACTTTCTTTCGACTTCTAGTGGAGAAAGAATCCCCAGAACATTAAACTCCTGTTTTTAAATCTCTTTTATCAGCTTCTTGAAAGGGAGAAGTTTACAAAGCAACAGGTCCTATCAAAACTTAATTGATAATTAACTCTTCTCCATAATATTTGACCCATTTCAAATTCTTCTCATTGATAGTTTACGATTTCTTAACTTGGTCAAATAACTATGAAGAATAATCACTGGGCACTAACTAGTTCTCCTAAAAAGTTAGATACTCTGTTCAGAATCTCTTGATTTCTTTTCATCTCTATTAAAAAGAAAACAGAATTTTCACAGACACTAGATAAAATTGCAGTTCATCTTTCTGTGAGACACAAATGTGATATTTACCACTATTACACACACACATACACACACACACACACACACACACACACACACCTACAAATACAGAACTTCTTGGCACTAGGGAAGAATTATCTAAGATCTTTAGAAATGTCCCTATTCCCACACACCTGGTGGCAGATAGGTTCCCGCCATAAATATGATCCAAAATGGTTCAAAGTTTAGCAGAATAAACAGCAATAGACCTCTGGAAATGCAAAAACTGAGCTACCCACTAGACAGATTTGATAGCTAATCGAACAATTCTCACACACTAGCCAGCCACTAGGTACACTTCAAATTTGTACCTGAGAAAAAAAAGTACAAATTATTTCATCTTGTGGATCTTCAGGGTATCTCATGTGTAACTGAAACTGCAAAAATCCTGAATCTGCAGCTGCCAAGGGCCTTCTTTCATCTATCTATATAACTATCATCTACCTATGCACACTTTTTGCTATAATTTTTCAGCTTAGATACAGTCACTTTTTATTCTTTAAAATTCACTATAATTTAAATTATCTTAAATGGCCAATTAAAGTCTCTATGTTTCAGAACTATTATGGATTTTGCCAAGCACATTTAAATAATCACACACATTCCATTGATAAAAACCATTCTTGACATTTGCCCAGTGAAGCTGTCCTATGACATAATATTTTATTGTAATTGATGGGAGAACATACTAAATCTAACAGTCCAGTCGCTGCTTTCTATCTACTCTCCCTCCCCCCAAATACTGCTAATTTAATTCTCTGTGAAAAGCTTTCATAAGAAAACCAAAAATGTCCTCTAGGTTCACATACCAATGTTAGTTGCCAAGGAAAACTTTCCACTGTGTTCTATTACTGTGTATAAAGTGAAGATATGAGAAACGTTGGCTCTAATATTTGCCTCAGTTGCTAGGATTTTACTAAGCATGTGACTCTGTGTGTTAACTTCACGCTGCATTTGAAAAATTATCTAATTTCACATTTAACTTTCAGGTTCACAATAAGTATATAGTATATTTTAAACTCCAGACTAAAGGAACTTAATTCACCAGGAATACTATTCCTTCGTAGATCTAAGTGGAATTCTGGGTATGTGAAGTTTTGAAACACAAAATACAATATGACCACTAGGTGGTGATATCCATCCATTAATATATCATGAATTACCAACTAAATTACTTAAAACAGAATTTACAATACCCCCCCCCAAATCATGATTATTTACTTCATGTATCAAGATGAAATGATTATATGTGAAATGTTCTCTCAGTTTTGTGAGGGAAAGCATGAAGAGAACACTTTGCTAGAAGATGGACCTCAGCTAAACACTATTTAACAATGTGATTGCATTCTGTTCCGTTACAGGCAGCTATAATCCGAATTTTCGATCTGATTAGAATGTTATCTACAATAGTTTATTTTTCTCCATTTTTTCTTTTAAAATTATCAGATTATTTATTTATATTTACGTCAATGGTGAAACTGCCTCAGAAGCAAAGTCAAATCTATAATACCCACCTCAAATCCTTACAACAGGGCAGATTATAAACAAACACATATGTGGTCAAATTACTGTCCGTGGGGTGATTCACATTTAGTTTTTTTTTGTTTTTTTTTTTTGGTAAAAACTTACCTAGACTAGCCATAAAACGTGGTACCTGTACTAAAAGCTGACTTCTGTGTGCAAACCCCTATCATCACCTGCAAAGGACAGTGCCATGGCCGTATTCTCAGAGCTACAAGTATTAGCCAAATGCCACCGATGCCAAGGGGAAACAGATAACCACAAAGTATAAAAGCCAACTCCACAAATAGAAACACTTTCCCAAGAGGACCGCTTACCAGTTTGAAACGTATGCTGATAAGAAACCACCTTTTCACAAAATAAAGAACTCAGAGTAACCATTCTGGGTTACCCTCAGCCTTTCAGAACATAGGTCAACCAGTTATCTGCAAGGAAGTGAGGAGCACTACTTACTACAGAAATCAAAACATTTGGTAACTTTAAAATGCCTTTTCTCCCCCTAGATGGCTGTGCTGCACAATAGGCGTTTGTTTTCGGTCTGCGGGGGGTACATTTAACTTTGCTTTATTCAACTCCTAGGGGGCAAATGACCTCCCTGCGAGGTAGAGATCTACCTCTTCGGATCCTTGTACTTGCTTAACGTTACTCCAGTCTGGGTCCTTATTTATTTACGTTTTAAGGGAGGTTATAGTCTTGCTGTTGTCTTTTAGTTGAACAACAAAAAGGAAAAGAGCAGCTTTGTTTTAAAGGAGAAAGAGACATTTGTTTTGTGTCACTGCCCTGGGCTGGTAGGCTGGAGTTGGATCCTACAAACATGAATATGCTGAAGGGAAGAAAAACTAACTTGGGGTCTCCTGATAGCTGTTAAAATGGCAATATGCCCATTATTTTCCTAGCTGGCAAGTCTCTGTGCGGGAGAGACAATCTGGCAGCTCTTGAGTACAGCACTAATCTCATGTAATAGCGTGAGCTCACTGCCCTACAAAGCTGTAATTATCAACAGCATTTTCTAAAGGATGTGAGTTCCTCCCACCGCGAGAGCACTTGGAATGGGGGAGGGGCAGGCAGAGCCCCACGGAGCCCTTTGCATTTAACCCCCACCTCGGAAGGAGCCAGTGGGTTCCCTCACCCCAAGCTTGTTTGCACAGGTCTTCAGGCAGGAAGCGCTAACGATCCAAATGCAGTGGGAAACTGCCAAAACCCATTCCACAGTTTTGTTTGCCTTTTCCATGAATTGCCTTAAAGTAATTAGCAATTAAATTTAAATATCTGTACATGATTCTAGAGTTTCATAGAGCTGCTGGGAAAGCATCTGTGAGAAGGAATTGATATTTATTTTTTTTTAAGGAGAATCTTGTCAATTATGAAATGATTTTCCAGTGATGGTAAGTGTTCTTCCAGCCCTGTCACCTATGTCTAGATATCTGCGCACAAGTAAAGGCAAGGCGGAGATGAGGGTTTTGTGTTCCAGAACTTCTATGACTGGTTATATTTCACACGTAGAATCACAGGAACCAGTTCTTGGTTTCAAATCAAACTGAACTGCAACACAAGTAAAAATTTTTATTAAGAGCTGAATGGTCTTGGGCAGAACAGAAACTGAGAATTCTTCCACTCATGAGTAACGTGTTAAAGGATGAGGAAACAGCATATGTTTTCCTTGGCTTTTAGGTTAATATAATGAAGTCTGTGAAGTTTAACATAATTAAATTAATGTTGATATGCGGTGTGACTTGTTCACAGACAAGTGGCATCTGACTTGGATCCCAAACCACACCACAGCTGACACATATCCATCTGCAAACACTTTACAGAGCGTTTTCTAATGTTTTCAGGTAGACAAAGTAAAACTTAAGTTTTCAGTTCGGGGGTTTTGTTTTGCACTGTTTTCTGCCAAATCATGGACAATCCTTTCAAATGAGCAGAAACCTACAAACGAGTTTAGAAAACACTGGGAATTAGCTCATACTCTTGATTCTCTTTTCAATGTCCAAGACATCTGGGAGAGGGAGGAGGAGAGGAACCTTTGTGTTTATAAAAGGGTAATAATGATACCTTCCTGTAGAAAAAAAATTAATGGTTTATGGCCTGCAACTTGTTACTCCTTTTCTCTGCCCCTTTTAAGTGTTTATTCCTGAGTTAAGGGCTATTTCTTCATTGTTTCTACCTTTTTTCAAAGCTGGTTTTTCTCACAATACTTTGCTTGACAGACTGATGAGTTTATTTATGAAAAAAGGAAAGGGGTCTCTATATTTAAAGTCAATCCACAAATCTGGTGATTCTCATGCATCAACCCTAACCAGGAAGGTGACTGGGTGTCCCAAATTCTAGGTATGCCAGCTTGCCAGTGCTGAACATGCTTACCAAGATGAGAACAAACAAAAAAGGCAAAATTCAGTTACCTTCCAGAAATATTTTTTCAAGTAGTATTTTTTTAAGTGCAAAAGGCTACCAATTAGCCTTTTGCAACCTCTGTCAGAACTATCGAGGGGCAAGATGAGCTGGTTAGAGCTAGAAAATAAGACCTTTATGGTTCTATGAATTAGTAACTTGTTTGAGAACTTCCTGAAAAGATTTAGACAAGTGCAGAGGAGAGGAAGGTTTTCTGTTTCCTCTAATAGTACTGGACAGTGAGAAGAGGGCTGTGGCTACTTCCCAGGAAGCTGACAAGCCAGCAGCCCTTCAGGGCTTGCCTGAGTGTGGACAAAATAGAGAATGATAGAAGGAAAATGTGAAAGAGACATAGAAAGATTTTTGTTTGTTTGTTTGTTTCTGCTTTTTGTTTTGTTTCTGGTTTTTCGTTTTGTTTTGTTTCTTGCCAAACAAATCAAACACTCCAAGGCTCCTCAACATTTTTAAAAGGAAACTGGGTTGTCAGTTCTATTCAATCCTCAACCTCTGCACAACACTATCGAAGGTGACATTTTCTTTTGAAGTAACTGCTTCTGATCCACTGAAGCATCCCATCCCCAGTGGTGAGGGGTGAGCTTTAGTGGTGCTGCAAAAACTCACTAAAGAGAAGAGAGAAAGGACCAAATTCTCCCCTTGTGAGAATTTATGCCTGGGGGTCAGAGAGAGGAGGGAGCATGATGATAACAGCTTTAAATCTCTGAGGTCCAGGGGTTGAATTTAAACCAATTGTTTGGGAGATATGTTATAAAAAGTAGTGTCATGAAGGCACCTAACAGTTTCCAATGCCTGATTGTGCTCTCCATGGACAGTTGTCTGTAGTCTGTAGTTGTACAGAAAGTTGTGAAAATGATTTTGCTAGGAAATATATAGATAGGACAGTATAAATGATTGCATGCTGTTCTCTCATGTCTGGCTGCCTCTATGCTTGAAAGAACAGACTCAGATAGAGGATGAATAAATGAAGCTCTGTCCAGCCTTAGGCAACCAATTCATCCTTAGTCAACCAAACTATAAAAAATAAAATAACATTCAGGGATAAGATTTTCTTTTGTGTGTTCTACTACATTTTGGATTTGGATAATATGGGTTTTCTAAGTAATTTTTCTGCAGAAAGTATAATGACAGAATATGTGCCTATCTTGAAAAAAAAATCCTCCTTCAAAGTTTTGAGTAATTGTTGGTTTCCTAAAGCTTCATGGAAAATCTGCCCTGATATAACTCAAACCTGCAGGGGTGGCAGAGGCTGAAAGGTTTGCTTTCCATTTTTTCTTCCCAGAGCTTATTGTAAATGTATTCTTGGGACAACCATGGACAAAACTGTCATCATTTCCAGTAGGCACATCTGTTTTCCTTTGGGTTAATAACTTCTCTAAGATGCAGTACACTCAGCCATATATATATATATATATATATATATATATATATATATATATATATTTGTTTTGGGGGAACTTTTTTTTTCACCATTTTTGAAATCTCATCTATTATGTTTTAATGTTTTTCATACTGGTACAACATTAAATTAAATATTTAACTTAGATAAACAAGGATTGTCACAAAGTGATTCACCCAAAAGACTTAATTGGTCATTTCAGGATTCAGAACATAACAGATTAAGATGATTGAGCAATGTATAAATATTAATTATCATTCAGGGGTGCCTGGGTGGCTCAGTCGGTTAAGAGTCCGACTTCAGCTCAGGTCATGATCTCATGGTTCATGAGTTTGAGCCCTGCGTTGGGCTTTGTGCTGTCAGCTCAGAGCCTGCTTCCCATCTTCTGTCCCCCTCTCTCTCTGCCCCTCCCTTGCTTGCCCACATTCTCCCCTGCCCCTCTGTCAAAAATAAACATTAGGGCGCCTGGGTGGCGCAGTCGGTTAAGCATCCGACTTCAGCCAGGTCACGATCTCGCGGTCCGGGAGTTCGAGCCCCGCATCAGGCTCTGGGCTGATGGCTCAGAGCCTGGAGCCTGTTTCCGATTCTGTGTCTCCCTCTCTCTCTGCCCCTCCCCCGTTCATGCTCTGTCTCTCTCTGTCCCAAAATTAAATAAACGTTGAAAAAAAAAATTAAAAAAAAAAATAAATAAACATTAAAAAATATTAATTAGCATTCAAAAAACATTAAGTATCTATTTTTGTCAACAATTCCACTAGGTGCTGAGAAAATAGAAAGGAAGGTTAATCCCTGCCTCAGAAAGCTCAGTGTCAGGAAATTAGCCCCACAGAGGTCAGTGGTCAGATGCAAAGAGGACACAAGAGGCTTCTGGAACAAGTAGAGGAGCTCTTAGTCACAGTCAACTGGGAAGGCTTCCTGGAAGGAGACTCTTGCCTAAGCAAGGCATATGAACATTTATTAAATAAAATTATTCTAAGCACTAGGGCAAGAGTATGCAAAGATCCTCAGGAGTTAGATGTCACGGCTTATTCCAGGAACTGTGAGTATTTTGAGATGATATTGCTTAGGAAGTGGCAGGTGGAATAGTGGGCTTGGTATGCCAGGCTCATAATTAGAATTTTATACTGAAGGCAAGAGGAAGATATTGCAGGATTTCAGGAAGAGAGTAACAAGAGTTCATAGTAAGGGAAAGGGCAGGTCATAGGCACTGGAAACATATCTGGGGGAAACACTTCAGACTAGTCATTCATTTAACAATTAGGTTAAAGAAAGAACTTAAAACTCAACTAAAAGTATGGAAGCTAGATAAGAAATGTTTGTTTAAGTTTGCCAGGTTTAATGTGTATTTAACTTGGATAGTTTAACTTAGTGTCTTTGAAGACATCACTTGGGTGACAAGTGAAGTTATTCATTACTGAAGTTATTTGTCTGAGTTTCTAATAAAGTACTTGGGGCATTTTGCTATTAAGAGATCAATAGTCAAGTTAAAGAACAACTCGTCAATAGAAAACTAAGACACGAAGTGTGACTGGTTATTAGAAAACCTAGTGAGAAAATAAAAACTGGAATGTGTTAAGAGAAAATAACCTTAATAAAAATCACAAAGGTTAAGGCTAGACCCAATTTCCCTCTGAGTACACTTTTGTGAAACTTACTGGGTAAACCCCCCAAATGATAATAAAAAAGATTTTGAAAATACAACAAAAGCAAGAATTTGGCATGTTATCCACACCATATTACAGAGGCCAATAACGTGGAATGAATCAATCAGAATCTGAAGAACGAGGGCAATTTAGATAACTTGGCCAAATAACACTATTAACGTAGTACAAGCATATAAATAGACATCTTGCGATATAGCATAATCCTGTTAACTACGATATAATTATACTGCAAGTTTATTGAAGCAGAGCTTAATTATTTTAAGAAAAGAAATTATTGAGACTGAGAAACCTAATAGAAACTTGTTTGCTTTTACTGAATTGTAAGGCTGAATAACAGAAGATAATATACAGTAAATATCAAAGGTCCTTTTTGTTTTAATACTGCTCTACCTCCCAAGAAGAATAAGCTCTAATAAATCTTTCAAACAAAAAATGGGGGCAAAGGGGAGAAGGGAGAAATCACTCTAAAACATAAACAAAGTCCTTAAAATTGCACACAGTCAAGGTAACACCATTTCCAAGTGTAAGCGGATACTGCTTTCTCTGATGTAGAGTTTACTATTAGGGATCTTTTCAAAGGCAAGACATTTGGAGTAAACAGCGAAACAAAGAAGAACTATTTTATTCAAAGCCTGCAAACATATGGAACCTGTTAAGGGGATGGTGGCTGCAGAATGAACTACAAACGAGTTTAAGAGACACCTAGGCTGTGTCAGAAAGGAAGGGATAGAGGCGAGGGTGGTTACAAAAGCAGAGTGGGCCAGAGATCAGTCAGATGGGAGGGAGACAGGCTGTTGGGCAGATGGTCTTTTCTGTTTCAAAATGTTCAAAGTTAGGGACACTCCTTAGCACACTTTTATTTGACACAAAGAGGGAATTAAGAAGAAACCAAGGGTCTGTCAGAGTGCTTTCTAGATTTGCTTATATTGTTTCTTTGATACGCTTTGCTTATTTATGTAATTCATCTGCTCACTTCTTCAAACCAAGACCCTCACTTGATGCTCTCTTCATAATCCTTAGGTTTCAATGTAAAAACATGAACTCATTTAGGGTAAGTTTCTTGTTTACACTGTACAGTTACCTACATGAGGTCATGTTATCTTCCCCTGAAAATTTCCTAGGAAGATCAATATATTTCTCTCTTGCAAAGTGCAATTCTTGCTTACTTACCAAGTTTAGGACCAGTCTAGGCCATGGAAATGGCAATTAAGTTATTTTTATACAGTATTTTTCACAGTCCATTGAAACTTAATGGACACAGACCACAAGAAAAAAGAAAAAAAAAAAGTTGACTTGGCTTGCTTTGGCATAGTGGAATAATGACATCTGATGAATCAAGCTCACCTGAATGGCATTTGACAGGAAAGGAACATTCCCTAAGATGTTTTATAGACCTCACCCAGCTGCCAGCTAGAAGTCAAGATTCAGTGTCATTAACCAAGTTCATAGGTAGTATAAGGGCCTTGTCCTAGACACCATAAATAGTAAAAAGCAGGCAAGAAAACTACTTCTTTGAAAAGCTGAACTGCTAATGACCAGAATAAACATGTTGTAACACACAAAAATGCTAAGAATGAAAACAGACAAATCAGTTCCATAGAACCAATGAGAAATTGAAGTTGGGGACTTGGCCTGATAAGGTCAGTATGTAGCAAATGGCAGACTTTACATATACCACACCTCGCCAAATGCCAGGCTCAGAGCGAGAACATAGAGGTACACTTTCAGATAAGCTGTGGTTAAGGTCTGCAAGGAACAAATAAGCACCAACCAGAGCCCTACCTGAGTTCTTGGAGTTCTAACTTCTGTAATACAGATGGGACCTCCTAGGACTTGTACTTTTCAGTGGGCTATGTGTAAAGGAACATGTGTGGGAGGAAGACTTAATGGTGGTTCTTAAGACTCAAGTTACCCCATAGGACTGAAGTATTCATTCAACAAAAGAAAACTCGTTAAATGCCTATACTGTATAAAATACATTTGCAAAATTATAAAAAGTCTTAACTATCTATAACATACATAAAAAATCCTTTAATTTTATATTCACATACACATTATAAGTAAAATCAAAATAGTTTATCTTCAATTACAGTTCAAATACAGAAGGATTCACACCATACCAATCGTCATTAGTCTAACTGACCAAAATTATCCTCCCTGAAATATTTATTTATTTTAGCAAAACAAAAATACACAGATGCAACTTTTGCAGATATACCATCCACTTCGGACAATGAGAGAACAATGAGTATTGATCCAGAGGATATGGTTGATAGATCTTATTGGGAATATATTTTACAATCTACCTTCCCTATTTTTTCTGCATCTTGCCAAAGAACCTACTTATGAACCTGAATGGCAAATAGTGCTGATTAAACATAAGGAGTGATGACGGAGAGAGGGTAAGCCAGACTTTATTTTAGGGTTGCTCAAAGCAAAATGTAATAAGGCATACCTTTTCAAATCAAGGATGTGTCAGCCAGAATAAAGCATGGCTTTGGAGACAGGCCTGAGTTCACATCCTGACTTTGCCACTTAGTAGAATTGTGACTCTGGGCAAAAATCTCAACCTAACTGACATTCCCTCTCTTTACCTGTAAAACACTTAATACCTCTCTTAAAGATTATTACGGGGGAATAAACACACGCAAAATGCTGAGTATGGCAACTGACACAGAGATGACCTGAGTGGTATGTCCACAAGAACACAGAAAAGCTTTCTCGAACAGAGTAGAACTTCCAAAAGCAGAGGTTATTTCGGCATCTGTTCTAGGACGAACTTTACGTTTGGCCAAACTCATTACATCCAGATGAGTAGCAGGTAATGAATGAAATTTAAACATAAGAGCTTAAAAATTATTTTTAATTTTTCCTGCTATTCCTCTAATTTAGAACTGAATTTATACCTATCGTTTAGCCCAGTGGATCTCAACTTGTCTGCATTTTAGAATCACCCTGGAGAGCACGTGGAAAATATAGCTGCCAGAGGTTTTGCTTTAATGAATTTGAGCTGATGCCTAGGCACCAGTTGTTAAATTATGTTCCCCAGGTGATTCCAATGAACAGCCAGGGCCTAGAACCACTAGTATAGCTAACCACACTTGAACTATTTCTAAAAAAATTACACTCACATGTATCTAGAATAGTGACTCAAAACAGGTTCAGCAGTCCTAAGAATCTCATTTCAGCCTACTCAAGGTTCTGGCCAGTATTACCAAGTCATTCTTTAAGAAGCAAAGAAAGCTCAAAACTATGTAATTAGCAGTTTGAGTGGAAGAAAATCCACAAGATCATAATTCAACAATCTTTCTTAAGATGAAAAAAATGAGCATTTTGGTTTGGATAAAAATGAGCCATGCCATATAGCAGATTTCCAGTGAAATTATGTAAGAGAGAAAGGTATTTTTTTAAAGGCCTTTTCTCTTACATTTATTCTTTCCCTTTTTCCTTTGAAGCTATAAAAAGCAAAGATAACCATCTGAAAGACAAACTTAAGGCAATTCTGCTGATTATGTGGTTTTCCAGTTCAACAGAGTCTGATGTGCTGCTCTTTCAAAGAGAGCCACAGTGATGGGAGCACTGTTTGTGGATCAGTTAGCATGGAACTCCATTCTAACACTCATTTATTTCACTGAGTGACCCTGATCAAGTCACTTAACTGGTCTCCAGTCAAATACACCCTCTGTAACACGCAATCAGCACACAGTACTAAGGCCCTAGAATTGGTATCATTTTTCATGCACAGTCAACATTACCAGTGTGCTGCCATCGGTCCAACGGAAGTCATGTTCAAACATCTTGTCATTGAGGCCTATCCACTGATAATCATGGCCCACACCTAAGAGAGGGGAAACAACACAGATATTTTTACTACCTTTCCCATATATGGATGAAATGTATTAAAGAAAATTATTTTCAGAGTGAATCATGCATCCTCTTTCCTGGCTGGATTTTTGTTTAGTTGCTCATAAAAATCTCTCATAGTCTAACTATCTTTTGTTCTTCTGCCCAGTGTGCTTTAAACTAAAAAGCTAATTCACAAACATTGAGAAACATTAAAATATCAGACATAAGAAAATAATTTCCCTAGCAGTTTCCTATAATTAAATATTTTTTCCAGCCTTACTCATGATAAAAACTTTCCATTTTTTTATTAAGCTATGCCATTGGCAAAAATTCAGTGACCTGATAAAATGTGACAGATCATTCCCATACTAGCCTCACTTTGGAAGCCACATGTTTTTTCTCAAAGCATTTCAAACAATGAATACCTAGACCAGATAGTCCTGCAAAATTATCCTCAAAAATAATTACTTTCATCATAGATGAGTCACTGGCAAGAATACCATGCAAAAAAGTTAAATGAACCTCCATCCAAATTGCAAATTAACTATCAAACTTCTAAAAGATAGCAGGCTTTATGAGAACATATTTAACAGAGCATCAAACAATGCTTCATAAGCAAAAAACTTCTACATATTCTCTACATAAAAGCAAGCTGCTCTCCTCTTTGTTCTAGTTTAAGGAGTTATTCAACAGCTCTGGTAGTAAGTTTCATTAGCTTTCAGTCTCCATTTGTTCATGCCCTTAACATGAAGCCCACTTTCTATGGCTTAAAACCATTAGCGGTGTGGATAAGAACCAATTTTGTGCCGAGGGTAGGATTAGGGTGCTATTACAAATTCAGATTTAATTAGTGGGATAAATATAACTGGAAGCAATTTTGTCTTTAACTTTAGACAACATATGCACATCTTCAAAATAGAAACTACGACAGCAGCTGAGAAGAATGAGATGGAACCATAAGAAGGGGCCATTTTGGTAAGTCAAAAAATGATCAAATAGCAATTTCATATGACTCAACCTACAGGGTGCTGTTTCACCTACTGCTGGCAGATCAGGAAATGCCTTCCTATGTGAGAGGTGAGTATTTCTCAAAGTAGGGGACTCATGTAGGAGAGAGGCTTTTAAGTAGTTCAGATGAGGGACTTAGTAAATCAAAATGCAACGGAGAATGCTACTTCTGCTCAGTTAGATGCAAAGAAAACTAAGATGGTGACACTGAGTGAGCTTCAAAACCTTAGTATGCTTGCTACATACGGTTCACAAACATCTGTTCTTCATGAGACAGGATGCTTGTAAGATGCGCGCCCTGCAGACGGCATTCCCTTTCAGCTGCGTCCCATGTGCGCCGATGCGCGAAGTATTTGTAGCACTGCCCTTGGAATTTGTGCCAGCCATAGTCACACGTCTCTGTGTCTGGAAGAAACAAGGCAGGAGCTTATTAAACTCACCTACGTCATTCCATCTTGCCTCAGGGATCTAAGTGCTAGTAAGAAGACCTAAGCCAGTATCAATGCAATGTCCCTGAAATTACGTATGAAGAAAATTTGATCACGATGATGAAGAAAGTATGATAATGATAGCCCAACTGATTCCTGCCTAGCGGGTGACTGTACATCTCTGGACTGAAAAGTCAGTATCTAACTGCAGTTTCCTTGATTAGAGCCAGTTTCAGCAGGAAAGAAAACTGGAAGAGGGGCCAGACAAAACTTCTTAGGCTGCAATGTCTACTGACTCATTTGTGAAGCAACTGGGGCTAAGTCCTTACCAACACAACTTTTCTGAAGAGAATCATTCAAGTGATAAGATAAGAATTCCGGCTAATAGGATTATGAATGCTCTATTTGAAGAAGGACTTCAAAGTCTCTGGAAGTAGTTCCTTTACCACTTCCCAGAGAGATAGCTGGGTGGCCACGGGATCTTGTCAAGTAAGATTTACAACGAGAGAAAAAAAAATTCTTCATCGGTAGGCAGCTTCTGGGATACAGCTAGGATGGGATACAGCTAGGATTGCGTGCCTTCTTCCCCAAAGGACAGGAAGTATAGGTAATTCCTTGTGCAAATGCATCATGATTTTAAGTTTCTTTAGAAAGAAATAGCAGAAGTCACATCCCATCACGCCACACATGCATATGCATATTTTTTTTCTCTTTTGTAACAAGCATACCATAACCAGTATCCTGGTGGGATGAGAACATTTTTCAAATATACCTAAATTTTAAACAGGCAGTAAGATGCAGCTATACCTTCTATAGAGATTCTAGATTGCCAGTTTTTTAAATATTTTCACAGGAAAGCAGCCTTGCTCACAGCACCGCCTTGTCACCGGCAACCTTCTCTCAGACTCATCCACTCACAGGTGGGGTTAAAGTGTATGTATTAAATGATGAGCAATGGAAATGATTTTGACTATCACAAAACATATCTCACAAACATACTGAACTAGTTACACATAAGAACTAACAAAACTGCAATGTTTGTGGAGTTTTAGGTACCGGGAAAACTTCCCACATTACCTATTAACCCATCCCCCCATCCCCAAATCTTACTAGTTGATGAAGGAAACAAAATCCTACTAGATGAAATAAATGTTTGCTTTATAGGTCAGGCTTAGTGGCCAAATTGATAGTCAAATTGTCTCCTGACTCTCACACCATTTATTCCCCTTTCTATAATTGTGGGAAAGTATGAATTCTGAGAGATTTTAATGTTTTCCTGGCTCCAGGGATTTAGACGATAGTCATACAACAGATGCAGCTCATCTCTGGGAGCAGTCTGTATTTCAGTTTAGTCTATCCAGTCTTGTTAGTTACAGCCAGCTGACTAATTGGTTTAAATAACGTGCACTGGAGGTTTTAAGTTTTATTCAAGTGTTGTTTGGAGACCACCAAATCTCATAGGAAAGGACTAGAGACACAGTTAGATGGTTTGGTATAAAAGTAGCATTCAGCCCCGAAGAATGAAATGTAATTTGGCTACTTGGATGTAGCAATTTTCCTTTTGCAATATTCATGTGGAAGAATTTAGAGGTGAGGCAGGAGGGGTGGGGAGGAAACGAATCTTCATATAAGAGGGAGTTAGTTTATAGGGGAGGACAATTGGAAAGAATTTTAGAAAACTCTTACTGCCAAAGTCAATAATGTGATATTATAAAAGCATAGCTTTCCTTAACCATGGGAATTAATATTTATTTAAGACAGCTTAAAATTCTAGAGAATCCTTAACTTATTGAATAGGAAGTTTAAAACAATTCTTCTACACACTCATATCCTCTATTAACCCAATGGCTTTAGTCCAGTTTTCTTTATTTGTCTTTTATCATTAAAATAGGTTATCGTTACATATGTTTTCCCTTATACCAAAAATCCTAAATGATCATAAAATTTAGATGCACAACCACATCATTGCTACAACACCTTTCTCAGTTAACAGGTGAGTATATTTCTATCAGAACCCAGGTCCAAACTGGAAGTTTGTTTGTATGTTTGTTTATGTACGTATATATGTTTGTATGTATTTATTTTTTCATCTGTACTATTTTTTTTTAATTTTTTTTAACATTTATTTATTTTTGAGAGACAGAGAGAGAGAGCATGAACAGGGGAGGGTCAGAGAAAGAGGGAGACACAGAATCTGAAACAGGCTCCAGGCTCTGAGCTGTCAGCACAGAGCCCGACGCGGGGCCCGAACCCACGGACCGCGAGATCATGACCTGAGCCGAAGTCGGCCGCTTAACCGACTGAGCCACCCAGGCGCCCCTCATCTGTACTATTGAAACCATAGATTTACAATCCTGATGATTATGAATATATGTGCAAATGCCACTCAATAAACTTTTTATTGAAAAAAAATCAAATGTCGATATGGATTTACATAACTTTTATTTATGCATTCAATAAATATGTAAGGAAGGACTAGGTGTCAAAGAGCATCTCCTAAGGATGCTATTCTGATAGGGGTTATTGGAAGCAGCCTGTTTGTTCTTCCAATCTCATCTAAAAATAACATGATACACATTTCATTTATTAAAAGAAACACATTTGGATGATATTTTCTTAAAAATCATACATATAGAAATTCTTCTTATGCTTTAAAACTACTATAACTCATAGATTACATGATGAAGACCCAGATTCAGTTTTGCCTGGGTGTGCTGGCTATGGTAAGGAAGGGTACGATAATTCTGGTTCATGGCTACAGAAGCCAAGACTATCACTTTAGAGCAATTTTACTAAAAATGTATTCTCTTTAGGGGCGCCTGGGTGGCGCAGTCGGTTAAGCGTCCGACTTCAGCCAGGTCACGATCTCGCGGTCCGTGAGTTCGAGCCCCACGTCAGGCTCTGGGCTGATGGCTCGGAGCCTGGAGCCTGTTTCCGATTCTGTGTCTCCCTCTCTCTCTGCCCCTCCCCCGTTCATGTTCTGTCTCTCTCTGTCTCAAAAATAAATAAACGTTGAAAAAAAAATTAAAAAAAAATGTATTCTCTTTATGTCATGTAGGTAACATTTTCAACATCTGTGACACATAGCCGTCAAGCCTTAAGAAACTGTTAACATTTAGGCACTTCTTGCTGGCAAGCTGTATCAATGACTTTAGTGTGGGGCAATCTGTGTGTACAGAATTGTTTCCATATTGTTGTAAGATCCCCTTCTAGAATTTTATTTCCATTATCACTCTACCAAAACATTTCCCCTATTCCAGAGTTACTGGGACTTGGGAAGTTACTAATGCAGAGAAGAAAGGGTCAGCTGAAGAAACAACATAGTCATCACTAAAATTTGGATAGAAAACTGTTTAGACAACAATGCTGCTGTTAATGAAAAAAATATTTGTTCTTAGGCAACCTGAAAAGAGGAGAAAAAAATCTTTCAGTGTCCTGGCAATAAATCACAGGAGCACAGCTGCAATCGGGTAAACAGACTGGGATAGCTGTTTCTCAGCAAATGATGTGGATGAAAGTACACTTGCTTTAAGACAAAATAGAATGTACCCGAAAGCTAGTGGCACCAGAAATGAGAGAAAAAAAAAACAAAACCTTTTTAAGATAGACATAAATAAAATGCTTATCCATAAGAGTTACTTTTGAAGTGTGAAGATATCAAGAAAAATCTGGGCTTTATAAAGCAGCCTAGGTTCATTTTCCCCACTCTCTAATTTACTAGTTGTGTGACCTTGAACACATCACTTTTCCTTTCTGAGCCTCAATTTCTGGCCCGCTTCCCACAAAGAAATACTGTCAACTAAACAAAATGATGTACCTGGAAACATCTGGTAAACTACAAGGCATTCAACAAATAACATCTCTTTTTATTCCCTGCCAAGAATTACACTGAATCACCAAGATTGGGGACCTTGTCTGTTTTGCTCAAAGTTCTACTTCCAGTGCCCAGGACAGCACTTGGAAGATAGTAGGTGCTCAGTTAACATTTGTTGAATGAATGATTTTTTGAGTTGCTCCTTGGACTTGAACTAAGGGAAGCCAGAATCATTTTAAGATAGCTGATGTTTCACATATCTCACACTTTTGTTTTCTTCAAAAAATGGTATCTTTTTGAAGAAAACAGTAATGTTTTCTTTAAGAAAAGGATCTTGCTTAGTCAATTTGCATATTTACCTTTCAAATTTTAAAACAGATTCATCCTATGCAATAGAGAGAAAGAAAAAAAAAAACACCTAAAAATGGAGCCATCACCCATCCTCTTCGGCAATTCAATACATGCTGCTTTCAGTTTTGTTCTAACTGTGGTGACGTCTGGATTAACATTGCAAAGCAGAATGTGGGGCCAGACCAATGTGTCTGAGCGTCTAATACATTTTCGTTCTGTCTGGTGGAACAGAAGTTTGGCACTAGGCACTTTGTTCAAAGCCAAACCACTGTATGACTTTAAGTAAAGGAAATAGACATTTCAAAGCTGAGGATGCAATGTGTTTCTGATTGATGACTAAGAAATGTTACCATTAACCACCTAAAATACACTCTCAGGTTGGCCATAAAATACAAATTACAGGGATCATGAGATTCAAGCAATCCTGAACATAGGCCTTTGTTTCATTCAGAAAAAGTAGATGCTTCTTTAGTAAGAAAACTCCGGGTTGAGCAGATTTATAATACCTTTTACATAATGTTTGCCAAGCCAAAGCTAATGTATTCTACAACTATAACAATTCATTCTCCAGAGGTGATTACCTATGAAAAATAAGCCCATTGACCTTCAAGTGCTTAGGAGAAGAAAATAAAGGCAACCAATATTGAATTCCATACTCCTTGGTACAAGCCACAAAGATGGATTAAGGTCAATGCCTAGTTTGTCCTCAGGAAGAATACTTACAACAACGTTCCTTTTGTTGGCTAGATGTTTTGAAATTCAGCTAAGTGTTCCTGTCTGAAAATTCTATTTTATCAACAAAACATCAGTGACCGAGTCAACACTGTTTTTCAGGTGTTGTGAGCTACGTACAGACACGTAAGGAAACCTAACATAGTTAGGTAACCTGTGAATTTCCCCTGCAGGAAAAAATTTGCCATATAGCCAACATTGCTAAAAACACCCAAATAATTATGACAAAAAGCTGTCTAGAAGTAACATTGGAAATGAAATATCAATAATTTTCATCCTCCAAATGTTGCAACAGCTCTTACCTTGTTCACAAAGTGCACCAACATAGCTTGGAAGGCAGAGGCACCTGAATGTATTAAAACCGTCAACACACGTGGCTCCATTGCGACAGGGGTTAGAGTGACATTCATCAAAATCTGAAATAAAATCATAAAAGGCCACAAAAGTATTTTCAGAAAAGGTCAAAGGATCCCATTTAGTATAAGGTTGCCAGATAAAGAACAGAACAGCCAATTAAATCTTAATTTCAGATTTAATAATAATTTTTAAGTATAAATACGCCCCATGCTATATTTAGGGCCTACTTACAATAAAAATTTATTCTTTTCTTTTTTTATCTGAAATTAAAATTTAACTGACCTTCCTGCGTTTCATTTGCCAAATCTGGCAACTCGAGGAAAATTTCAAAGTTATTCATAAGAGGGTCATTGTCTCCATTGCTTTTAGATGAGTCACATGAATGCTGAAACTGATAAAGAATTGTATGGGTTTCCCACACTCAATCCTGGCTCCTGCTTTGATTACCTCACCTGTGGAATACTAAAAATATGTAACTGGCCTTACCGCCTCTGGGCCTTTTCCTTTCCAGTACATCCTTCATTCTGATTGTCATCTCCTTCAAAAGCAGTCATGATAATTTACTCTTTGGCTTCCAAACCTTCCATAGATGCCAACCACCCAGGGCAGAGATCTTCTACATGTAGTCCCTGAACCAGCAGCATCAGCATCAACTGAAAATGTTAGAGATGCAGGTTCCCAGGCCCACCCCAGACCTACAGAATCAGACCCTGTGGGGGATGGGAACACCAATGATTGGTGTTGTAGAAGTCCCCCACATGATTTTGATGATGCTAAAGTCTAAGAATCACTCTACTAGAATAGGAAGTAATCTCTTGGATTGAGAATCTTCTCAGATGTATCCAGATCTAACCTCCTTTCAAGTATTTTCTTCTAATACGTTTCTCTCCCACAAACCCATAAATAGGCCTACGTCAATACTCGCAGTCACTCAAATGCATTCTGCAGTTTGCAGTGTCTGTACTTATGTTTGCTGTGTCTGTGTCTCCCCCACCAGCCATCAAAATCCTCCTAACTTTAAATGCAATACTGAATGCAACTTTTCTACCCAGACCCGTATGATCTCTGATGAAATTAATGCTTTATTCCCATACCATTTTCCAATTCCACTAAAGATTTAATTAATGTTTATATTAAATAAAAGAGTATTAAACTATATAAATATACAAAGTAAATTAAATTTCCAAGAGGTATATAACGTATTGGTACCTAAAGAAATGGCCTCAGTAATGATGATATCATATAGTAGTGATATCAAACACTTTTATGATGCTTGCTAAGTACCAGCCACTGTTCTAACGGCTTCACATATATTAACTCACTAAACTATTTTCAAGTGATTTTAATGTAAAACAAAATGGGAGCCAAATAGACGCTTTTATACATATATATGTAAATATGACATTTAAGATGTTAGTTATTCCTTAAATGCATTCTATTGCTACCTCTACATCCCTACTAATTAACACAGAAATAGAGCTTACCAGCTCTATTAACTTTTTTTTTAAAGATAAGCACTCTTGGGGTGCCTGGGTGGCTCAGTTGGTTAAGCGTCCAACTTTGGCCAAGGTCATGGTCTCATGGTTCGTGGGTTCAGGTCCTGCGCTGGGGTCTGTTCTGACAGCTCAGAGCCTGGAGTCTGCTTCAGAATCTTTGTCTCTCTCTCTCTCTGCCCCTCCTCCGTTTGTACTCTGTCTCTCTCAAAAATAAGTGAATAAACATTGAAGAAAACTTCACAAGACAAGCACTCTTTTAAAATGAGTGTTGAGAATTTTATCTCAGTATTTTTGTGTAATCTAAAGTGTTATCATGGGCTTTCTTTACTAAATTGTATGAGAAAATCTTTATGGTACCTCTAAAAGGATCACCTGTCCAATGTATTCCATCATCTCTTTTCTCAGAGGAAAGGTCTATATTTAGTCAAATCAGAACTGGAGTCTTTTTTTTTTTTTTTTAAAGAAAAGGAAACCAAAATAAGAATGACAGTGAAAGGAACTGATTTAGTAAAGAGATAATATACTTCTTGAAACCCAAAAAAGAGGAGGACAGAAACTTTACAACTTCTTGAGGTACAGGTGGGTTAGGCTAGCCTCTGGAGACCAGGGCCAATTCCACCCCAGAGGAACGAGTTAGCTCAAAACACAAAAGCTAAACCCCCTAATTTTTTAATGTTTATTTATTTTTGAGAAAGAGTGCAAGCAAGGGACGGGCAGAGAGAGAGGGGGACAGAGGATCCGAAGCAGGCTCCACACTGACAGCAGAAAACCCGATGCGGGCTTGATCTCAAAAACCATGAGATCATGACCTGAGCCAAAGTTGGACGCTCAGCTGGTTGAGTCACCCAGCCACTCCCAAACTCCCTAATTTTTAAATACAGCTTTCTAAAGTTATTTTGTATTTAAATTGATTATTGATATGTCCACTGAGGGAAATAGATTAAAGTATTTCCTTACTATTTATGCAACTTTCCATTTGTAAAGCCTACCTACAAAAACTATAAAAAGACACAAATCACCTCAGGTAGCTTCACTGAGTTTTGGGTATATTAACAAAAATTCCGTAAACACCTGTCCCCATTTCCCAGACTCTACTTGAATTACTCTATGATTTTAACATCATTTAACAAATAATTCATCCACAAACGGGTTTTTATGAAATCCTTTGGGCAATATAAATTCTGCCCCAATATATCTTCTGGAAAAGCATCACACTCTTTCAGGCAAGAACATCTTACCCAGTTCACACTGGTCGCCACTGAATCCTGGCACACAGGTGCATACATAGGAAGTTTCAGTAGGATAACAGGTGCCTCCATTAAGGCACGGGTTCGTTTTGCAACGATCAGGTCCTACCATGTTCAGGAAAGTAAGAAAGGCAGTTAGGCTCATATCCAAGTTTCAGTGTATTTCAGCATAAATTGCCACTTATTGCTACCATAAATATAAGCTTTACCATAGCAATTTAGATACTACACACAAAAATTAGCATTAACTTTACTCTCTGGAGTGTTTCTTGGCATTATAACTAATTGTTACGAATTGCATCTATTCATTTCTGGGATTCAGTCATCATTATTTTTAAACAATATTTTGTACAGTATCTGGCAACTAACATATTCTACTGCAGATTTAGTCGGCATGATAATGGCAATTGATTTTAGTCAAAAATGATTACACATATGTGCACAGTGAATGGAAAATGTATTCTTTTAAACGAGGTTAGTTCATGTGAAATGGCTGGATACACAGAACATGCATTCTTTTTAGCAGTTTGGCTGGTTATCATCATTTGAATTATTATTGCCTTTTACCACTTAATGCTCAGAAACTGTTTTTCTTCGAAAGTGTGCACTGAAGTCTCTTCTGCTACATTAATATGCTTTTTCCAAAAACACGTTCCAAATGTACTCCTTTAAACTATACTTGAAGAAAAGCAACACATAAATTAAACTCTACTGTACAAAAACAAACCCAAAGACAAACACCTCACCTAAAATGAAACCCCCAATTTTTTTGAAACCCCAAAGTTTTATTACAGTTTTCTTATTCAAACACAAATAACATTGACACTCCTAGAAGATAAATGTAAAGGTGACAGACACAAATTTCTGAGAAGAAAAACCTTTAAAATATGCTTTCTAAATGCAAATACTTTTACATAGTTTGAACACGTATATTCTTCTGTAATATTGCTTGGATAATTGCATTTGCATGAATCACTTATGTTTATTACTTTACTTTTTCAGGATCCCCTATGTTTCAAAATGTACAAAAATACAGATAAGAGTTGAAAGTTCTACAAAATAATTGAAATAGGATATATTTGGACGAAAAACTGTATTTTCAAGAATCCTGAGTCCCGAAACCCTGAAATAATTACACATGAAAAAAGATGTCTAGTCATGAAACATAAACTCAGGAATATTTGAATAAGCGAGCACTGCTGTGGAAGACAACTGAGCCTTTCCATATGAGAACGTCAAACTCAAACTTTCTGAGTGTTAAGTAAATCCCAGACTATGAGAAAGACTTGACAGATAATACACTCGACTCTGGGGGTTCAACATTATAATCAGATGCTTACACCTACTTCTCCAAAAATGACCCCAATTATTCTAAGACTCTTTCTCCTATAGTCCTAAAAATATGTAAAATCTCCCTAGCCATTTTAGCCTTCTGCCTCGGAAAGTACACTGCTTGTAGGTCAAGGATGCTGTCAACAACACATCTACGTGCTGCCCTCAGTGCAAAACCAGAGTGACACTTATGCGACAGCGCTTGCTAAAACTGTGCCGTGCCACACGACTATGAAATTCTGTTACTATTTCCACCACAGGCTCCAGACACCATGCTGAGAGTATGGGACAAGGACTTGGCAAGAAAGCGGGGGGCTTTCTGTGAACTGAAAGTAGTTGGGATTAGGAGAAAAGTTTTGTTTTGGCAAATTTTATTCTTCCCTAAACAGTTTGTATTACTCTTCGAAAGTTGAACCTGCAACCGATAGACCAGGCAATCCATTATGCGCTGCTGTTTACCAAATTTGCCTGAAGTGACAACTGGCTTCGCAGTGAAGACGTAGGCTCTAATTCTAGGTAAACATTGTGGGCTGCATCACTGGCACACATTTCTCACTCATTTGTCAAACCGAATTCTCTCTCTGTGATTTACCAATGATTTCTGTATTATATTTTCACCAACCTGAAGTATTTGCAGCGAAATTGCAAAAGAATAAATATTGGCCAGATTACTAGGTTATCATTTACAGGCTAAATATACAGTGACAGTGAAAAATTCCATCAACCACCTTTGATTAGTTTTCTTCAGAAAATACTTTGAGTCATTTATAAAAGTTGCACTTTACAATTATTTTACTCTATCCGAAGCACAACAAGCTGAAGCATTAACGGTAGGTACAAAAAGATAACATTGAAACGATCAGGAGAATAATTCTAAGTACAGCCATGCCGGAAAACATATTCATTAAAATAAAACATATTTTCAACAACACAGCCCTTGAGATACTGATTTTTTTTTTCCTTTTTCTAGGTAGTGGCTAGGTGGTAATGGACATTTGTGGATTCCACTGACATAGTTATTTAAATAACATTACTGGAAAATACCATTAGAGCAGGCTTTTCAATATTATCAAGCTAGATTAAAAGGAAAATAAATTCTACAAAGTAAATATCCCAAGGTTTCTGGTTTACAAATAATTAAATACCGATTATTCATTGTTATACTATATTAATAGGAAACCAGCAAAGAGCAATGAGAAGACCATGGACTTTGGGGTGGTGTTGACCTGGGTTCAAATCCCACCTATGCCATGGCATGTGTGGCTATGCAACCCTGAGCAAATTACAGAACTTCTCTGAACATCCACCTCCCATGCATTTAAATAGGGATGATAATAATAAAGGGATGATGATAATAATAATACAGCATTTTTGTGAAGACCAAATGAGAGAGTTTATTGAACCAGTATCAAATTCATGCTTTCTATCCATTCAGTAAAAAAATAGAAATCTTCTTTTGACAGGCAGGGCGTAAATATATACCCACTCTGGCGAGGTATTATGCAGACTATCTGGAGCAAGGAAATTACATGAAAGTATGGACTGATAACTGATATTGCACAAACTACGTGAATGTTTATTAGAGTTATTTACTACTCTCAAATTTTAAAGGCCTGACAGATTTTGATATCGCCATAATAGCACCCATCAATGAGAGATTTTTAAAAATGAGATTTTTTTTCCTGTTTTTAAACTAAGATGTATAACTACAGGACATATGACAAGGCAATATTTTAGTTATGAGTAAAACCAAATTAAATTTTTACACCATTAACAATTTCACATTTCCTAGGTCACAATTATATGTTGTTTCTAAAACCCAGAAAAATACAAAGAATATCTATAAAGCCCAGAAATAATATATACTTACTTTCTTTGCATCTAATTATGAACTCAATACTGTGGCCTGTCCTGGTGTTATGTGAATAATATAAAAATCTGCACTGATTTAATATCACAGTAAAAATTATATACATATATATACATGTTAGGACCAAGGGACTGTTTCCGAGTTTGGAAACAGATTTATCAATGTTGCAACCTTACCTGGTAAATAGACTGCTGTGCCTTCCACTGACTCTTCATTAATGCCAATCAGGAAACTGGTTTCATTAGAAGTTTCCAGAAGGGAAAATGATGGTGTTGCAAGCTCAGTATTTAACTCTGCAATGCTTACTGTTGCCTGATTATTGGAATCAAGAATTCTTGCTGATACTTGCTGTTCTGATGTTGCTACTGTATGATCCTCCTCTCTGATCAAAGCTGCTTGTGTTTCAGGGTTTATTTCCAGAGACGAAGAAATGGTGGGCCTCTCAGAAACCTGTGGGCTGGGCTGAGGCACGACATCTGCCTCAACTTCATACATTGCAGAAGCAGAAGTAGAATGTGGCCACAGTGTAGCACCTTCTAACTTAATTTCACCTGCAGTTGTGGCCACAGTCCCAGCCTCGGGTTTTCTAATACTGGGAAACACCTTGACCATTTCTCCAGAAAGCAGAGTGTTGGTTTTGTTTTGGGAATCTTGGAGAATCTCAGTTCCTTCTTCAGCAATCAGTTCTGTGGGAGAAGCTTCCATTTGTCCTAATAATTTACGATTAGTTTCATCTTCTGACGGTTCTAATCCAGTGTCAGAAGATAAGGATGGAGGCTCAGTTATGTGAATGAACTCTTCCCTCGATGATGTGAAAGGCACTTCAGTATCTGCAAGTTTTCCTGGAGACACTGGAGATGTGCCGACATCTGTGCCTGGCAGAGCACTTGCCTGGGGGCCCTCTGCATGTTCAGAGGCTCCACTGCCTAAGTAGACAGTAAGTGGAGATGATGGTGTCTGAGAGGACAACTTTGCAAAAGCGGTAAGTGCTGAGGTATCAGTGTAATCTGAGGGACCGGATCCTTCCATCACATTAGATGCCTCTGTTAAACTCTGAGCCATGAGGTGGATAGTACCGATACTTACATAGGGTGTAGGATCTATCAGTGCCTCCTCGGTTCCCGATGAGAATTCTGGCTGAAAAGAAGGACCTACGTATTTCTTTTCTTCATACTCATCTTGTGTCTCCATATGGCTCAATGTGGATATTACCTCACTTTGGTCTGCAATAGCTTGACCATCAGACAAAGTACTTGACTCAAAGATATCATCCACGGCTTTTGCTTCAATTTTTGGTTCTTCAATCTCTGGATTAACTGTGGCAGATGTACTAGGAATGGTCAGAGATGTCGCTGTGGGAAGCAAAATATCTAATTCTGTTTCAGGGATCCGAGTTGTGAAGAGAAAGCCCATGTGATCTAGGTGGCTTCTGTCTTCAGAAGTCATTGATTCATTATGTGTTGTCTGAGTGTAGTTAGCCAGAAGAATATCACCAGAGCCCTCAAAGTTTTCATCAGTTAAAGAAAGGTTAACAGCCACCTCATACTTCTCTTGAACTTGAATGCTTTCTTCACTACTGCCGTGTGGTCCTGATAATGCCTCTGGATCTATGTCTGTTTGCATTCCAAGGATGTCTTCATATACAGGTTTAGTGTGATCTATATCTATGATAGTATTTTTATCTGATGTCAGCTCAGGGAGAATTTCAAGGATGGTACTCTCTGTAATTGTCAGTATTAAATCCTTGTCCTCTTTGTCCAGATCTATAATAATGTTTTCAGTGGCTTTTCTTCTGTTAGGTTTTATGGTGGAATCCTCAAATCCTCTGAAATGGTCTTGGAAACTATCTACAGCACCTTCTGTGGACCTCTCATATGACACTGTATTTGACACTGTGCTAGTTGGATCAGGGGAGCTTTCATTCGGCTCTAAATGAAGAGGCAGCAACATTGAAACTGTTGGGAATCCATTAACAGTAACAGCTTTAGCACTTGGAACTGCAGGATGTTTTTCCAGGGATCTATCAGAAACAAATGTGGTGCTTCCTTGCCTGGTTGCCTGAGTAGTTCCAGAAGTGTGGACTAAATCAACCATATCCAATTCCCCAGATCCCTCTCCAGAATGTTCATAAAGCAAGTCAGATGGTTTTGGTGCTGATGTAACAAATCCTTTGGCCATTTGAAGACTGTAAGTTCTAGCCAGAAAATCAGAGGGAGGGGTTGCCGTGTCTTTTGTTTCTGCTGTTGAAGAATTCTCGTTAAAGACTTGTTCAGTCATCAGTTGAGGTCTACTGGTCTGGATTTCTTCTGCCCAAGTGTGAGTCTGACTCTGAGGATGTTCAGTATTTATGGAGAAAGTGAGAGGTGCCATAGAGGGTCCTTCAGTTCTGGTGTCCCTTAAAATTTCTAGTAAGGTCATGCTGGATGCTGTCTCACTATTTTCAGAAAGGTTTTCTGTCTTAGAAATGAGTGGCTTAACTTCATTTGCTACATTTTCTCTTCCCTTATAGCCTTCACTTGTATCACTTATGAGGCTGGTTTCTAAATTCTCCATTTGAGAAGCGTGAGGATATAATGTGGTAACAATTTGTTCCATTTCAGTAAAACTCACTGATACTGTAGTAGCCAAGACTTCTTCTCCTGATCCCAGCCCAGAGAATAAAAGATCAGTATCTGACTCTTTAATTATTGGTCTCATAACTTCAGGAAAAGGTTTTACATTTTCCTCCTTTTTGATTGGTGAATCTGTAACTACACTTTCAGTGGATACAGATTCAGTCACTGAGGTAGTAGCTAAGAAAAAATGGGATTTTTCAGTAACTTCAGGGACAGCAGTGAAGGGTGCCAAGCCCTTTGCTTCTGGATCCGGAGTAGACACATCAACTAAAGAAATGTCTTCCTCCTCCATTTCCTCATCAGGATGGTACATTTTCTTTGTCGTTAGCGTAGGGGAATCTGTGGTGTGGAGTCCCAGTTCAGTAAATGTTTGTGAATAGAAAACTGTTTGTTCTGGTGCAACAGAACTTTGAGGGAATTCAAAAGATTTTTGCTCCTGAATCTTTTCCTCTGACACTGTCTCACTTTCAATTCCTTGTCTCACAGGGTTGACTTCTTGTGTGGACCATAATTTGGCTGGCGCCATAGTCTGGGGAAAGTTTGCTGAGACTGTGACAGCGACTTTCACTCCCCCCTTTTCTGTCGCAGCTTCAGTACCTTCAGTTTCTGATGTTGGTAAAATGGTGGATCTTGTATCAGTTTCATTAATAGCACCTTCTACTCCCAATCGTTGGTCAGTAAATGGAGGATCTGTACTAGAAACATTTCCCACAGCACTGGGAAACACTTGGTCCACGGAGCTGCTTACTGAGACCAACTGCTCACCTGAGCCCTCAGCTGAGGCTTTAAACTCTTCCCAAGGGAAGCCAGCAGTGCTGACCAAAGTGCCACTGGGTCCTTCTGAGTCGGCTCTGTGGTTGCTGTGATCTGAAGTAGGTATTACAGGTGATAGTGAAATCTGGGTATCCTTCAATGCTGCGTCCCCAGAGCCTTCCATCATTACTCGTTCTTCTTTTGCTATGGGATAAGTTACCGTTGAGTATTCTCTCAAGTCACCACTGAAATCTTCTTCTAAAGGAAAATCTGTAGAAAAGCCCTTTATCTCTGCCCCATGGTGTTGTTCTCCTGAGACTTCTAAAACCAAGTTTTCTTTGGATGTTTGGCTTATAATTTCAGCAACCTCCCTGTCCATTACAGTAGTCAAAGCTAATTCTGTTGGCTCAGAAGGGAGTATAGTTTCCACATGGGGAGACAAAGTGCCAGCTGCTTCCTTTTTGGTTTGAATTTCAGACTCTAAATTTAATGAAAATGAAGAAACAGTGGTAGTTTCTGGGTCAGCAGCAGCTTCTCCAGAGCCCAGCTCCATGGAGAGAGAGGTGGGGCTACCTGGGACAGTGGACGGCCCTTCTTGAACCTCATGGTGACCGCTACTGCTGGGTTTAGCAGTCTGTGCCCCCAGACTGTCTAAAACATTTGTTTCTGTAAAGACAAGAGTAGACCTTGCCATTTCTTTTTCAGATTGTGTGGGTTTTGTCGAGGACATAAAACTGCTCCTGTCAGTAGATGCTGAACCACTAGATGTAGCTTCATTTGAGCTGTCTAATTCAGAGGGTAAAATCAATTGATCTGATCTCTGTGTAGATGAATGTACCTGAACTGTAGCAGATCCAACTGTAGATCCCACCTCCTCATCTTTTCTCTTCTTTCCTTCAAGAGATGTACTGAAAACCCACTCAGAAGTGTCTGTTTCCCCTGTAAATTTGGTTGGCACTACTTCTGCAGAAAGTTGTTGAGAGATCAAATAAGAGGTGGTTGCAGGAACATCAAAAAGACTTTCTGTGATCATGATCTTGCCAGTGTCTAAAGTAATGGATGTATCTGTAGTATTGCTCTGTGAGAAATCAGTTGTTATGGTGAACATTTTATCTTTATCTTCTTCTGCTTCCCCAGAGCCTTCTGGAATGGGAATTGAAGGACTGACTGAGAGCTCTGCATTTTCCCTAGGGGTTATTTCGGCCCAGCTTTCTACAGTGGACAAGCGGTCATCAGGGAGGGCATTTCCTGTGAAGGTAACTGAGACTTCCTCTGAAACATCTGCTGACACAGAAGTTGGAACTGTACTTGGAGTGTATGTGACAGAAGTGCTTTTTTCTGCCTCTTCACCAAATGTTACTTCAGTAGCCCTTGAAAATACTATTTTTTGAGATTCTTGGTCAATGGAAGCATCTCCTGAAGACTCTTCAGAAAACAGAGGTACAGGTTCTATGTGCTCATGGACCAGATTATCAAATTCAGGCCCTCTCTCTGTAACTGATTCTCGCCCCTCTGTGGTTTCTCCCTCATGCAATGGGACTGTGGGCAACACATCAGGCTCACCACTTGAGAAATGTTCTGGTGTTTCTGGGTAAGTCTCAGGCCTCCACGTAAGTTCAAGTGACTCTGTTGTCTCTTTCGATTCATTAGGTTGCACAGCAGTAGACTGTCCAGTTTCAGCCATCACAAACTGATGCGTTTCACTTTCACTGCTGTCTGAAAAATTTTGAGAAGGTGCAACGCTCTCAAACTGGCCACGCCGAGCTTCTGCTGTTTCTGGGTCCTTGGGGACAGTGGTAACGAGCTGTTTCCCATTTATGTACTGCACTGACGGGGTGGTCGTGACGTCAGTAGCATTCGTACATTCTTCATCCTCCTCTTCGTCTTCTTCACTGTGGTACAGATCTATTTCAATTATCTCAGGTAAAATTTCAGCAATTAGATCGTGCTCTGGGTCTGTTTCTTCACTACAAGGTTCATCTTCTTTAGATTCTGAATCTATTGGATGACCAATTACACTCAAATCACTCATTCGACCTGAAAAAAACAAAGAGTTTTCACAACACTTGAATAGAAGATTTGGCAGTGTATGACAGAAGAAATCGATAGCAAGGCTGGCTGATTAAACTCACACACACAAAGAAAGGATTCGAATCTTTTTACATAACAGGCAATCACCCTTCTACACAGGGTTCTCAGTTTCCAAATTTGTGGATTCACATTAACAACAAGAAAAATATATCCAATTTAAAGTGGTAGGAACAGGTTATGAAAACTCTTCAACACATTTAACAAAGCAATGTGCTTAAACTGAAACAAGGAATACATATATACATTGTCTTAATGAAATGTGGGAATTCACATGTGTGTGAACTGAAAAAAAAGAAAAAGAAAAATTAAGACCATTTCACCAGATCATACAGAAAAAGTATGTGATTATTGTTTTCTGAAAGGGGATGCTTAGACACCTTCTAGTCAATAAGGAAATGAGAAGAGAGTCCTCTTGCCAAAATCTGTCCTAGAGAAGACTGTTTTTAGAAAAGTAAATAAGAGGTTTCTTTATAGTGCTTTCACAGTGCAACAACAACCTCCCCCCCCCCCCCACCCCTGCCCCCGGTGTAACAGTGAGACAAGATTTAGCTGCACAGGCTGCAGCAACATCCCAGATACAAGGGCAAGAAGCCCCGGATGGGGGGCCCTGCGCAGGATACGTCACTGAAAACACCAGGAAGGAAGAGCCCTCCATACTTTATACCTTTGTCCTTCGTGAGAGGTGATTTGGATTGGGTCTGTTATGGCTCTTCTTACTAACATATTCTCCAAAGGAAGTTCAGGGGTCGCATCTAAACATTTGGACGAGCATACTTCACATAAGACATATCCTCAGAACATTTCCCTTGATTGTAAATTGCTAAAAGGTACCAACCATTAAGCTCAATGGACTTTACTGCTTCCAGAAATACACCAGCAAAACTCTTTGCCCAGGCACGAGGAAAGAGTAAATCCTGGGCCCTCACCTTCATCAGAGTGGAATTCAGTTGTCCTAGGAGAGGATCCTGCCACTACAGCTGTCCTGGCCCCTGTGTCACGGCAGTGTGAAAAGGTGCCTGTGGGTGAAATGACCCATGAAGAAGACAAAGAGAAACATGCAGGATTGCAGAGTGTCTCGCTCTCCCACTCCAGGACACTGTTGTAGAATTAGTTTTCAGACTAGCCCCAACCCATGCCACATATGCTCAGGCTAAGCCTGAAAGCTTGCAGAAGGAATAATTATGACGGAGCCACCTCTGTCCCCCATCAGTAGGGGGAACGTTCCTGTAGCAAGAAGCCACTCCCTCCCATGTATGAAAGGACCACCATCTAGCATTTACTGATAAGTCAGAAAAGAAAAATCCTTATTGAGAAAGAATGAGCAGTGCTTGTATTCTTTACGCACCAAAATAAATACAGAAGGATGTGAACTATCAATAAAAACTCTAAGATGCTCCTTCTATATTTTTAACTAAGCTTTGATAGAAAATCAAAGAAAACAAGACTTTTATGTAACTAGAAGACATATACAATTTTTACCTTACCCCTTTCAACCTTATAAAAGCAAGAAAGAAAACCCTTCACTATACCCCGTCACATCTTCACCGTGTTATCTCTATAAAATATTACTGCATAGGGCTCGGTTGTTCCTACCCTAATCCTAGATCCTATACCCAAATCTCCAACTCATTCCATTCCATGTACTCAGCCTTTCACCTGTGGAAACAGAGGCTTACGGGTATTCAAATGAATAAAATATTTCTACCATAAGAGAAGTGAGATCAATGCATAACTCTGGTATATTAAAAAATATAAAACAAATACATATGATTTCTGCCACAGATGTTGCAACAACTCTTAATTGCCAAGCAGGAAAATGACTAAATGTCTTACCTTTTTCCAAACAATATAACTAAAAACATAAGTTTGTTCAATATTAGATTACTGAAGTTGTTGCTGTGATCTTATAGTGTCTCATTTTATATATGTTTTAAAAGAGAACTCAATAAGATCTTCAGATAATAACACCTTTTAATATGGCTTCCAGTGAAGCCCACATTTTGCTATTAGAAAAATTTTGAGATAATATATATGCATATGTACATATATGTATATGATAATACATTTTAAATGCTTTTTGTACAAATAAATCTTTTGAAACATCACATCAGTGGTTTTGCCTAATCACCATACTAAGAAGTCTCTCAGTGCCAATACCATTTTAATATAGTTGAGGTAAGCCAGACTCAGTTAAACTATTCTGTACATTAAAAAAAAAATTATGTTTATTTACTTTTGAGAGAAAGAAAGACAGAGGAGTGAGCAGGGGAAGGGCAGAGAGAGGGAGACACAGAATCTGAAGCAGGGTCCAGGCTCTGAGCTGTCAGCACAGAGCCCGATGTGGGGCTCAAACCCACAGACTGTGAGATCATGACCTGAGCTGAAGTTGGATGCTTAACCGACTGAGCCACCCAGGTGCCCCTCTGTACATTTTTATAGGATTTAACCAAAGCTTCAAAACTGTGCCTATCTTAAATTGCTAATACTCTCATTTTACATTGAATCTTTTGCACTAGGTTTCATTAGGTGTAAATAAAACTAGAATTCACATTAAGAAGCAGTACACACACGGATGCTAAATTCATACAATATCTTTGATTTAAATACAGAAAGAATTTTATTTTTTTATTAAGAAAATTTTTTAAGTTTATTTATTTTGAGAGAGAGCACGATATTGAGCTGGGGACAGATAGAGGAGGAGAGAAAGAATCCCAAGCAACCTCCATATGTAAGCATGGAGCCTGATGTGAGGCTCAAACTCACAAACCATGAAATCATGACCTAAGCCAAAAGTCAGAGTCAGACCCTTAACTGACTGAGCCACCCAGGTGCCCCAACACAGAAAGTTTTAAATAAGAAACAGGCCTGTGTCAAGCATATGAAGAATCCCCACCACATTTTGTACCTTTTATAAATAACGGAGATAAAACTAACCGTTCAGCCAAAGTTCTCCTAGCAAACACAAGATAAATAAGGAAATAACTGCTTGATACTGTTTATTTATAAACACCTGGACCAGAAATAGAGTAAACAGCACTCACTGTCATTATAGATTTATATAGGTATCTGAATAAATTCCTTACTTAAAGAATAGTAATGAAAAACTGATATAAACATATCTCATGATCTTCAGAATGAACCTAAACGGAGGTTCCATCAATGTATGATGTCGGTAGCTCTAAAAATAAGTGGGGTGGAGAAAAATGGAGAGAGAGAAGACACTAAGGTAAGTCAGTGTGTCAACTGTCAATGTGTCAAAGGAACTGACATGTCTTGGTGTTCACTTAAATGTTTTACAAAGGAGTGAATAATTTAAAATAAAACGTCTTTTTTTTCTAGGAAAGAAAACAAAGAACTGTAATTGTGAATCAAAAATTTATATAATAATTTCATTGACTATCAACTCTTATTAAATCTACTTAATTCAATTAATAAAAGACCCTGGCATTCACTTTATATTCTCCAGTTTTAGTTCCAATGAACAAAGCATAACATTCTTTTTGTCTATTTTCCTCTTGGATAAGGAACTTTAACATTTTTTATTTCACATGAATCTATGGGGACTTCCCTTAGCATTTTAGATGACCATATCAGAATATTTTACCGAAAGATTCAACTGTTAGATGCAGTATATTCCATTTTCTAGCCTAAATAAATACCACAGAATTTCAATCACAGCAATACAAACATAGCAGAGATGGCCTTTGTATGTTCTTCACAAACACAGTCGGTTTCATATTGGCTTTTGCACACAAAATTAAATTCACTACCACAACTATGCATGCCACCCAACCACATTATCTTCCCAGAAGCCAACTGACTGCACAACATTTACTACCTATTATGTATCAGACTCTATTGCAAACCCTTGCTTACCAACTCTGTAGAGACCTAAGAGCCTCAAGAATATTTTCCAAGTCGTTTGACTGTCTGCCTACATGTCTCTCTCTTTGAAACAAATGCTCTCGCCAAGAGGTTAGTAAAATGGCCTTGCTAAACCCTTTTCTCCTTATTTTGAGTGTACACATTGCAAATGTACCGATCACTACATTTAATCCAGGATTCCTTCTTTCACCTGCCTCCCAAGTATCTGGTCTGACTTGCTTTCAGAATAGTAGAAAACACAGAAACATCTTAAGCTATTTTGTCTTAAGGTTCTCATTGTACCATGAAGCTGGTAACCACCAAAGAACTGTGGGCATGTCATGGTCAACAGGGACTGAGAAGATTTTAAAAAGTGCTCATTTGATATGTATTACAAAAGTGTTCTATTCAATGGGAATTCTTAAATAAAACAGATACAAATAAGACTTGAAATTATTGTTTCCTTTTTCTGAAAGAAATATTCTCACAATTATACAGAGACTAATATTCACTTTGTTTGAATAAGTTGTGTCAGCTTCCAAATGGTTTCATCAGACTTCTTAATATTGTTTTAAGAGTGAGGGAAATGTTCATTTTTTTTCTGCAACAGATTCCCTACAGATCAATCTACATTCTATTCTCTCCTTGTGGCTGGTTTGTTCCCATACTTTTAAAATCTCATGGAGTGGGGGGTGTGGGGCTATGAAATCTACCCAGTATGGATGGGAGGGTTCTTTCCCACAACCCCATTCCTCTGTCATTGCTACCTTACATCTCACCCATATTCCTATTTTCTCCTTTTTGTTATTCAGTCTTTGAAATTACTTCTTCATCCCTCTTTCTTACTACTACCCCACCCACCACACATGTTATTAGAGAATTGCAAGTACTATAATTATTGTAAACCATAGAAGTTTCTTTGCCGGGTGAGATGGGGGTGGACACCTGTGCGATTGTAAAAGCAGGTATCTCATTCCAAAGTCATGATCTGCTCTATTTTGTATTAACAGTGCAACCTGATGGAGTCATTAATGCTCCCAGTTCTTAGATGAACATGTCCTTAAAAAAGACTCTCTATGTTAGAATTTTATCCTAAGGATAATATAACTTTTATTTGGATTTCAAGGGTAGAACCACAGAAGTTTGCACACTGTGTGTATAATCTGTTCTATGTTTATACAAATGTATTTTAACACCTTGACTTGCATATACTAGTATCACAGTTAATAGATTTTTTTGTAAAGGCACACAAAGCTTTATTGCGAGCTGACCTCACCATGTATTCACCATGTACTTTTAAGTACCTCATGGCGGAGTTCTGTGGACATAGCACAAGTGTTCCAGTTATGCTGTTAGCAGATACAAAACATAGTTGCTAAGATGCCCAGGCAGCTGGCTGAAGTTCACATTCTCTTTAGGGAATTTTACAATTTAAGCTTAAGAGCTTTTAATTAAATATAAGTATATACCAGTTTACTCAGCAAAAGTATATTAGGATCACATTTATTTAGCAAAATGGATTTCACTTTAATGTGCAACAAAAAATATTTTGTTTCCTTATTTTAAAAATGTAATAGACAACCACAATGGAGTGCTTGAGCAATCCTCAGAGAATTTAAATAGAGAAAGCTTGAAGTTCTTTAAGATGTTCACGTTTTCTCACACATACCTATAGGTCCATCGACCATACAGAAACAAGTGCCCCACTTTCATTCACGTTTGATATGTTCTTAATTAAAATAAAATGCTAATTGGCACCTCATGAATCAAAGAAAATCACCTAATATAAATTTTAATCAGATTGTTTCAGATATCCTAAATTCCTCAATATTTTCAGAATCTGAGACATTAAACTAAAAATGGTGCCAACTCAGGGTATTTGAAACAAAATTGACATTAGTAATCAAGATATAAATACCCTCCCCAAATCTCATCAGATGTTTCTTCACCCTTAATGAATTACCTTAATAACTGAAAATCAGGTGATATTTATATCAACACTCAATCCTCCCAGAGATGAGAGAGATTAATCTAAAGGTTGGGAGATCAGCATTAGATTCTGTGACCCACATCTCCCTATTAACTCTGCCAGTGGAGGTTCATTTGGTGCACCTCCCAAGCATGTTACTTTATACTGACAGTCTCCTCTTGCTGAGCAAGGAGCTCAATATTTCTCAATTCATGAATTTTACACCCAGAAAGGGTAATGTATATGTATAAACAATGTAAGCATTTCTGATGGCCTCGCTTTTAAGAGACAGACATGTTATGGGGATGATAAATGGGAATCATCTCTTTTCCCAACTTGAGATAATCCTCTAATAATCCCGTTCCCTCAAGCGGAAAGAACGTATTTAGATACAGTCATCTGGTCTAAGTGCGCGTAAGGAGATATGACCAAGTGTGGTCTCTTCTTACTTATAGAAAAGGCCCAGGAGAGTTGATAACTCCAAATTTTTAAAGAGCAGAGCTTGCCTGGAGAGCATAATCCAGTAAGTTTGGGACTTTCAAGCGCTTCTGAACAATAAGAGAAAAAGCTAGATGACAGAGAAGTAAGCCAGGTTATTAAGATTTCAAAATGTTTGCTTAAAAATAGAACAGATAAACAAAAACCAACCATAGACAGCACATTTATTATCTTTTCTACTCTGGTACTCCCACACTGTCAAAGCCTTTGATAGATAGATAGGTACCAAATACCCAAACACCAGAAAAATGCTTTGGTCAGCATTAACGACTTAAAATTTAAGTAACAACTTTGAGTAAAGTAAAACAAAGGCCTCTCATAGATATAGATTTATACTTCCTTTCTACACCCTTAAATTAAAGCTACTGAGACAAACTTTAACAGACAGCATTTTATTTTTAATTACGTTACTCTTTTCTTCAAAGGTCAATAGCAGTTTCCGCTCACCTCTTCCACCTGACCTCTTCAACAGGGTGTTTGAACAGCCCAATTGACTGTCCCCATATTTACCCTCCCCTTCAGTTTTCTGTTAGATTCTCTGCTTCTCTGCCTTGGAGACCAGCAACTCCATGTCCCTCTCTCGTTATCCTCCTCATTCCCGGCTCAGACTTCTATTCAAGCAGAGTCTTCTCACCCCCAACTTGGAATGCTTTGTAAATCCTCCTTTGAACTTCACCCATGCATTTATGAATGATCCAGCTAAAGCCCTCAGTTCTCCAGTGTCTTCTCTAAAACTCCTCACCCCAAACTGGTTGTATCTTTGATTTGTATGCCTTGGGACTTAGGTCATACTATTTCTTATGTCTAAATTCCTCAGCTGTTTTTATGTTTTTGTCTCCGCTCCCTTACTAAATTCTATATTCCACAGTTGAAGTGTAGGGATACTTATACTTTAAACATGAATGGTGTTCACACTCTTGCAACTCAGCCCCTCTTTGAGAATTTAGTTAGAAGAACATCTGCTCAGCTTTTTATCATCAAGAGTGAAAAAGTTTACATTCTAGTAGAATTTGATACTTCCTTTGAAAGATGTGAGTTTGGGGCTAAAGAGATATTGTCCTCTGATTACAGTAGCAGCTCAAATTTTGAGATACAACTAAAGAAACATACAGATAATGCAAACACTGAAGACTATACTGGATATAAAAATCTAGATTATCTGAAAATGCAGACAGAGCTTCCATTTTTTTTTTCATCATTCACCTTTTCAAACCCAGCATTCCATATAAGGCTTCTATCAGGGTGGTAATCACTGTTTTTCTCAATGTAAATGTACAATGAACAAACTCACTTTGGTAGCATAAGTCAAAAGAATCCTTAAGCCATGTTGATAGAGACAAGGTAACATGGATACAGCAAAGTGAGGTATAAAATCTGGGTAATTCAAGATATACTTTCCACCCCTCACCATTACTTGTGATTTAATTACTATGTTTCATGAAACTTTAAAAAATATGTTTTAATGCTTTTTAATTCTACTTTCCTTTTTTTAAATTTTTATTAAAATGTTTTCAACATTTATTTATTATTGAGAGACAGAGCATGAGCATGGGAGGGGCAGAGAGAGAGGGGGAGACACAGAATGTGAAGCAAGCTCCAGGCTCTGGGCTATCAGCACAGAGCCCAACGCGGGGCTTGAACTCACAAACTGCGAGATCATGACCTGAGCTAACGTCAGATACTTAACCAACTGAGCCACCCAGGTGCCCCTAATTCTACTTTCTTCCTCACTTACAGATGCCAAGGTCCATTTAACACTTGTGACAAAATATGATCAAAGACCACCAAAAATATGATCAAAGACCACCATTTCATTCAGGGGAGATTGTATTAGACATATTCTTTATCTCCTTAAAATGGGGAAAGTACAGAGGCTTAAAGCATCCCCTTCCCCAGGAATGTCTATTTTAGCCAGCTGTGTGCAACTCAGAAAGCCTTCACTTTACCAGTAACGTTCAACTCTCACTGTGCATCAAAATCACATGAGATGCATTTAAAAATACAGATATCTAGTAACGAGAAATAAATAAATGAAGCAAATTTAAGAAAAAAAAACAAACAAAAAATACAAATGCCTGAGCCCCGCGACTAGGAATCCAGATTTAAGTTGTCTGATGAGGGATGAGGTAGTAGGTATTTTTATTTAGAGGCTCCCTGGTTATTCTAACATACAGCCAGTGTTGAGAAGCAGTGTGGGAAATATTTATGCACTGGACCATTTCCTGGTGTTTCTCAAAATCCCCTGCTCAGAATGGTGTCATGGTTGGTTAGCTGACTAGTGCCTGGTTGGTGTAGCTCTGGGCCCTCCTGGGTAAGCAGGGTGGTGGCTCACTGAGGTAATGAGTGCCCAGAGTTTACTGTGAGGCCAAATCTAAAGATGCTTCTTATATTAACTTATTTCATATTACTTCTATTTTTTTTTTACTACAGCAAGCAAATAGCCTTTATTATACATTTTTGCTTCCTAATTATTTCAAGTTGCCTACTCTATTAAGCTATAGATTGTGTTATCTTCTTTTCTCCAGCCACATAATAGCTTGACTGAATGGCTTTATTTCAACATCTCCAATTATTTCCTGGAATTGAGTGTGAAGAGATGAGAAGAGAATGTTTCATCTGCAGATAGTAAATGGCTTCCCTACAGAGCAGAGCAAGGTAAGACTGCACCACAGTGAAACAAGATGGCTATACCATCTTCCATTATACTCTACAGAAATATACGATAATAATATATTTCCTTTTTCCTCCCGCAACTTAGAAAAAAACAAAATCTTCAGAAATTTACTATATGTAGAATATGGCCAAAGCAACTAAATCACTCCATGAGAAACTAAGAAGACTGTGGTACAAAGCCAACAGATGAAGCCAGTAGAAGCCAGTCAAGACAGCATGTACTAATGATACATGTGGGCAAGCAAGTCTAGGTATAATAGACATGATAGGTCAAATTTTCATAGACACAGATGCTGAGATATGATTAAACTTTTCCTCTCACTCCAGAGGTTCTTTCTTTCCTATTTAGACTTTCAATTATTTACGGAGAAATACTTTATACCTATCGCATTTATTCAAGCAAATATTTAGAAGGTTCGCCATAATTTATTTTCCTCCCAAGAACCAAATCATTCTTTTGAAGAACAATTACAGCCTTCTTGCCGATAGATAGGTGTGTTCCTCCTGATTCATACTCAAAAAGTCTAAACATTGGCATATCTAAGGAACACCACTTTTTAATACAATAAAGTACTCAGTTATCTACATGATATCCTGGGATGAAAGACCATTTCACATTTTCTGTCACCTCAGTTACGTTAAAAATTCAAATTCCTTAAATACAAATGAAAAAATATATATATACACAACAGTTTTTTACCAAACACATCCCCATCCTTGCTCCCCAGCCAGGGCCCCATTCTTGGAATCATTCTTCCAATGAAGCCACTGAATAACCAACCCTTCTTCTTGGACCTGACAAACTGACCTCACTGCCGTGTAATGTTATACACTTTGTAAACTGATAAAAAATAGGCAAGCCTTATTAAAAACATAACATTTTCAGCTTTACCTCATTAAAATGAAACCTCAGGGAGCATTTTTTCCCCTTTTCCTTTATCCCTCTTGCTCCTCTCACGATGCACGTCTCTCCCCTTGGCTACATCCCTCCCCTCAAAAACGTTCTGAACACTGTCTGGGCCCATGAATACATTTTTTATTCATTGCACAAATGAATGATCTAAGAGCTATTAAGAAAGAAGAATGTAATCCCTGTGTAGAGAACTGGGGGTTTCCTTGACAACAACAAAAAGACAGCAGGGAATGTCCATGCATTCCATGAATATGCAAGAAGAGACTAGGCCCAGTACCTGGACAATTTTATAAAGAATTTGTAAAAAGATCTTTTTCTTTGGAAAAAAAAATGGATTGGTAGTTATCAAAATCATAAGCCCAAGTTTTTTCACACACGAAAAAGAGCAGAAAGCTAAAGACTTCTACATATAGGTACTGTCTAATCAATACTATATTTAAATTTTAAATAAGGGTTGCAGCTGCTTCTGATTTGCACCCAAAATGGCATCACCCTAGACAAACACAATTCATAGAGGATTAAAATTTTAAAAAGCTCTTACAGTCACACAGATACTATGGTGTAATTACAATTGGCTCCCTGCGGTATAAATCCTGAATTTTAAGATAATTCCATTTTTTACCTATTTACAGTACAAAACCATCTAAGTGTTCCTACATTTACAAGTCCAGAATAAAATAATTACTAAAGCAGAGACGGGATTAATTTGTACTAAGTAGTTCCCATGTGCCAGGCACTATGCTTGGTGCTTTGTTGTCATGAAATATTAACTCTATGATATCTCTACCACAGTGATGGGCAAACCCTTGAAGAGATCCCTTTATCCTTGAAGCAACCTAGTGAGTTTGTAGTATTGTTGTATATTTTTAACATTATAACAACTGAGGCTTCTAGAGATAAAGCAATTTTTAAGGCCAAACAGAGTGAAATAACAATGCTGACAAAGAACTCAGGACTGTTTCCAAGGCTCTTTACACTGTGTCAACTGTCTTTTCCGTGTATCCTATGAACGCAACAGACTATCTACCCATGTTCATTTAGAACGTCACAGAGCGTACTCCAAAAATCCAGTTCTAGTGTAGTATCTTGTACATGGTAATTACCTGACTTGAGTAAAAGAGAAAAAAATATATTGGTATATTATATGTACAGGTGTGTATATATGTATGCATGTGTGTGTGTGTGTGTGTGTGTGTGTGTGTGTGTGCGTGTGTGTATAGGTAGGTGATCATTTTCCTTGTTTCATAATCTCTGTGGCTTGGAAAAGAGAGTATGGGTCAAAGTTTAGGTAATACTATTCCTTCTATACATAATAACCATTACATCTATTTTGCTGGCAAAAAGTTCTGACAAAGAAATTAAGAAATTTCTGGGTCCACACCATGGATAAATAAAAGAAGGACTGACTCCAGACTCTCCAATCTCTAGCACTTGTTTCTGTAATACTAGTGGTCAAAAATCACTTGAATTAGATGTTATAAACCTTTAACTCACCTTTTAGAGTATGTAGCCCACCCTTCGTAAAGTAGCTTTATGCCACTTAACATTAAAGGTGTGTCACTTTGAACCATGACATGGGAATACATTTTGGAAAGTTAAACATATTTAATCTACAGAAGATGCTACATTTGTCAAAAAAGCATGAATCACTGAAGGATAAGAAAGTAGTATGAGAACACTGCCTCCTGAAGAAGTTGGCTGAATATCTCTGGTTTCCACACACTGTGCAGGTTTCTAGGTGAATACTAAGAAGGCATTCATCTTCCAAAGCAGGCTGTGACCCTCTGTCATACTGGTGCTATTTAGAAAAGTGTCTGATTATATTTGTGGCTCCTTAGTCCCCACTGATGAGCCTCTGTTAGGCAGCAAAAGGTTAATAACTGGTTTCCAGTAATTTGTTTTTGATCTTCCTCTCCAACAAGGACCCAGCTGAAGCCTCATCCTTCTCACAGAATATTCTCTGACCTCTGTGCCTCCAGTGATTCCTTCATTCACTGACCCCAGCTGCCATTTATAGCTGGTACCACATCACCTTGTGTGTAACTATATGTTTCTGTACTGCAGTTATGTTTGATTGTGTTAATATTGGCTCCCCAGAAATGCTCTGTGCCTTTGAAGTCCTTGGAAGCAGGGTTTATGGTTTATGTTTATTCTGTGCCTCTTGTAATATCTGTCAAAGGACTAGGCGTGTTGTAGCTTTGCCTTTACCAAGATAAACCTTGCTTGACTATGCTATGCTGGAAGACAGTGTGTGCCTTTCTCTCGAGTTCATTGCCAGTGACAGATAAGTGGTATTTGTCTTTAAATAAAGCCCCACCTCAGTAGTAGTTGTGATAACACTAAGTTGTAACGGCAAATGCTATTTTCAGAAAGAATAGGCATCGGGTCATGTTAGGAAGATAATAAAGTTCTTTTTAGTTATCTATGGAACATGTCTTTTATTATTAAACTTTAACTTGTGAAGAAACAATTTCAGTTTTTTGAATTGTATCTCGAGGTGGGTGGGTTAATAAAACATTCATAGAGCATTTAAAGAAATTGACAGTCTACTATGTGTTTGTGTCTGCATGTCTATATGTGAGCAGTGTGTGCATGTATATGTTACACTTAAAAAATATTTCACTTAGAAGGACTTTCTAAAAAGGTAACCGCTGGTCTGTAATGTAGTGTTAAACTCACTAATAAATTTAGTAACACTAAGGTCAATTCTTTTCTTCGTAGTATAGAAACAAAGGGAAGAGAGTCTCTTCCCTTTTCATTATTTGACTGTTAGAAGAGGAACTTGATCCTTTTCTAGATTTCAGGCAGCCAAGGAGAGATGGGGAAAGCCATCCTAATTCCCTCCAGAAAAAAGAGAAACTGCTTCTCTGGCAGGGAGCCATAGCTGGAGACCAGGAAAGGGACCCACTCCTGTGTGCAAGCGCTGGCCCCATCCAATTTCAGGGATGTGTTCTGAAATTCTGAAGGGAATAAGCAGCTCAGAACCAGCGCCACAAATTTCAGGATACTGTTCTCTTGTCATGCCAGGTACTTGAATAGCATCCGCAGCCCCCAATGTTAGCAGCAAACTAAACACAAACCATGAGCCTCCATTCCCTATTTGCAGTACTTTCCCTAGTTGTCTCGCAAATTATCTCTGAAGTTCAAACATGAAAATATATGTATACCATGCCCCGAAAGTATTGAGCTCCAAGTGTGAGCTCGATGATGACTTAGCTCTGCACATACATGTGATGTTCTGAAATGTAACTACACATTACTTTGATTACGCACAGGCATTGGTAAGATTGAAACTAGACTTGCTTCATTTGCTTTATTCAGCAACACACAAAGTTATTTAAAGGTAAACATCAAGAAATGTATATTATGATGCTGAGATAAAAGTATTGATAATCAGACCAATTTAAAAATGTTCTCAAGTTAAATTAATTCATTCAGGAATGAATTATTATTGCTGCTTTCTTTTGAATTCGCTAGAAGTTATTATTCTTTTTCTAGCTGTGTTTTGAGGTACATGTTATTTTACTTTAAAAATTCTTTTAATGTTTTATTTCTTTTTGAGAGAGAGAGAAAGACAGAGTGCGAGTGGGGGAGGGGCAAAGAGAGAAGGAGACACAGAATCGGAAGCTGGCTCCAGGCTCTGAGCTGTCAGCGCAGAGACCGACGCAGGGCTTGAACTCACGGACCGCGAGCTCATGACTTGAGCTCAGGACACCTCAGGTGTCCCATGAGGTACATGTTATTTTAGAAACTGCCACAAAATAAGATCTGATTCCTGATCTCCTCTCAAATATGAACGTGAACGGTGCAGTGTTGGGGTATAGTGGGGTACAGAGCTGCCTTTCAAATATTAACCAGAAGAGCCACTCTTTCATGTGCTCAAAATATAGTGTCCCTAATAAGATTTTGTTTGGAGAAAGGAATCTGATATAATAAAAAATCTTAAAGTAATTTTTCTACATTATAAATGCTATAAAAATGAAAAATACATGATTTTTAAAAATTATATGAAGCTGGGGGACCTGGGTGGCTCAGTCGGTTAAGCATATGACTTTGGCTCAAGTGGTGATCTCGTGGTTCGTGGGTTCGAGACCCACGTCAGGCTCTGTGCTAACAGCTCAGAGTCTGGAGCTGCCTAGAATTCAGTCTCCCTCTTCCTTTGCCCCTCCCTCCTCTCACTCTGTCTCTCTCTCTCAAAAAAAAAAAAAAAATTATATGAAGCTATCTTGTATAAACGTTGCCTTTCAAAAAATGATGACTGCGCACCCAACGATACAAATATTGCCATTCGCCCAGACATCTATCTCCTGTTCCCAGAGCCAACATCCCTTGTCCTTCATCCTGTCCTCAGTGATATTAGCATTATGTACACTGCTCCAAAGTACAGATACAAATGCAGGAGGAATTGGTAATATGAGAGTTATTTCTGAATGATATAAGCAATAAGGTACCATAATTACCAATAAGGAAACCGAGCAAAATGAATTCTAATTTAGAGGCCAAAATTATCTTTCTCAAAATGTCACTAATTTTTAATACCATTACATTAATAATTTTATCAGTACCTTAATACTTATGTCATTTTAGTTTAATATTGGCCTTACACCTGCCTTATACTTAGATGTAAATTATAAAACTAGCAAAAAATGACCACCTGACAAAACAAATAATATCAAGCTGGCCTGACAAATAGGATGTTGTACATACAAACACATTTAAAAAAAACAAACTAATAAGCCATCTATTTTAAGGTTATAACTATGAGCATTTGCATAATAACATTCAAATTTAATATCTGCACATTTACAAATTATTCTTTGGTTTAAAGATAACAGTATACCAGTTTTTCAAAACATTCACACTTCTGTCACCCCAACGTGTGACACTTCAGATGATACAGGGGAGCATTCTTTAAAAAAAAGAAAAAAAAGCCCAGAATTGAAAAAACTTTCTACACCATTAAATCCTATAGACTTCATACATGTTCACAAAGAAAAGCTTTCAATAATTTTTCAAAATGCAGGTGTGCAAATTACTCCTGAAGTAGACAGGAGTCATGTTTTCAGTATCCCCTGAACCACTGTTAAACACACCCCATAGCATTTTTCAGCTCATAAAACTTTTATGAGCTGAAAAGTTCCTTCAGATTTTTTTAACTGCTAACTACAGTTGCCCTCCAGCAACAGCACCTTAAGCTGCTATTAAGATCCATTTCAGCAAATATAACATAAACGTGTCTTGAGTAGCATGTTTTGTTTCATAGTAGTAAAAAAAAAAAATTGAGATTTACATGACTTGCTGAGCACAGCAAAAAATTATGAATGCCTTGGTTTAGTGTAGCACGGGTGGCATTTTTGCTTACTTGGGCATATAGTACATGTAGAGGGGGGTTCTATGTTTGTGAATAGATTTATACAAGTTCATACGTGAACCAAGGATTTTCCAATCTGGGAAAATGTGCCTTGATACATAAAAAGTTGGTTTCCAGGCACATGTGTATTTTTCCTTATTAATGTACACCTGCCTTAGAACTCATTAATTTAACATCTGCTTTAAGGTTTTCCGTTGCCAAAGTTCAAGATGCTTAAAAAATTAACTTTCTCGTGTAAAAGAAGTAAAATTAGTAAAAGTCAGCAGTTGGAGCTGAGTAAACCTTGTTGTCTTATCAAGACAATAAACAACGCTTTTAGTCCTAGGGAGAATGGCCTCTTTCAAGTGTACAAAAATGATAGGTAGATGTAAGACAGAGAAAAAGGGAGACAGAGAGACGGGGGGAGGGAACGAGATAACTACAGGCTATAGCTCTATCTCTTCCCCCGGCCCCCGCCCTACTACCCACACACCGGAATCTCCTCCTGATGGAGAATCCTGACCATTCCCGTTGCAGACTTTTCTGACGTATTGTTATCAATGCTGAAGGAAAACTAGTATGAGAGAGAATCATGGCCCCATGTTTTCAAAGTGGAAGAAGGCAGAGGACACACCTAGGCATGTCTCCCAGACCAGCTGAATTAAGTTCACACCTCAAATATAAACATGCACCTTTGTATAAAACGGTTTCTGGGTTAGTTACTCAGAACCGCCACTTTGAGTCACCATTTATAAACTTAGATTTTTTTTTTTTTTATGACTGCCAATTTTTCCAGGAAGATAAAGTTTCACACTTTCTATTTTTTAACTCGATCACCCTAACCTTATCACACAGTTTCCCATTTAGAAAAGTTTTTAAGTGCAGAATGGTTTTACTGTTTCCTATATTATTTGATTCAGCGTAGAATCTACGTTAACATGAGAGTAATCTAAATTGGGAAAAACTTCTGCATAGTCAGTCTTTCTAATCTTAGTTTCAAAAGGTGGCAAGGGAATGTAAGAAACAGGAAACATGAGATAGTTTCCAAGAAACTATCATTAGCAGAACAATAATGTCCAATCCTGGCTTCTTTCAACTGTACTAGACAGTGGACATTACCTTCAATACTCTGAGAATGTATTCCTTTCTACTTACTGCTCTGCCAGAGGCTTTACACTGAGAAAATTCTAGATACTATGACTGTGAAGTTGCCACCTACAGCAATGGAAGCCAGCTGACCTGACGAATAGAGCGACCTGTTTGTTTCCAATAGGTACACTCCAATAGGTATCCTCTAATGAGGATAGCATCACTTTTAAGAAAATGACACCCTGAGGGGAATGTCTTACCAGCAAGAGAGAGAACCTGCTAAAAAAAAAAAAAAAAAATTCTTCTAGCCCAACCTCTCAGACCCCGGTAAAGGAAAAATCACTATTCTTTCAAATCACATATTTAAACTAGTATACAGCAATTTAACTAAAATCAGTGATCTTAACTTCTAAATTAAAAAGATACAAACCTGAATTGATCTATTAAACTGTATGCACTATGTGTTCTCAGCTCAGCTTACCAAATTCAAAAGATGGTGTGGTCTGACCTTTAGGAAGGAATAAGTTGCATTTGATAATGAAAATGGCAAGTATTATTCGATGTAAAGAAACTGCTTTTAGGAATTTTGCTGGAGAGATAAATAAAATATTTGAGCAGAATAGAAGGCATCATAAAAATTCCTAGAGATAAAACAATGATATCATAAAATAAGTAACATTACAGCCTGTTTTTTAGGGAGCAGAGGTAATGCTGACATATCCATATCTGAAATTATATGTGACACAATGAATTATAGCATTTCCTAGAACTGAGCTAGATTGTATTTGTTGTAAATATTCAGAGCCTTATTAAAATACCCAAGAGACAACAGCTTAACAGTATGTTGAACTTTCATAAAATAACACTTAAACTACAGACCTGTTACCCACCCCACAAGCTGTACAACAAAACCTACAAAATCCTGGGAGAGAAAACGCAAAGCACACCTGTAGACATCTTTCTATCAGCCTTAGACATGTGCCAATACAGTTTTAGCTGTCCACAATGTAAGTGCTGAAGGTTAATAGTTAAAGACCGATGGAATGTTAACACAGTCTAGTACTACACTTGAGTAGTAATGCATGGAAAGACACTGAAATTAAAACATTTTGTTCTGCATGTTCTGAAGTGATGTAACAGTGATGATTGGTTATATTAGATGACAAAGCAGGGCTTCTTAGAACTTTAAAAAACACACTCGTATCTAACATTCTTCCAAATAACATATTCTTCCAATTCTTGTACAAATATATGCAGCTAAAATACAGAAATTTTCACACTCCAGTTATCTTCTAATGGCAGCATTTGGTAGGTTGATTTTTTTTTTTTTTCCAAAAGTAATTTTCAAGATAAAATGCAGATTGCCTTGACTGGTATGTCTAGAAAGCAAAGACTTACCTGTCTTGTTTTCTCTGACCTCAATAATATAAACATTTATGTCAGGGTGGAATTTTGTCCCTGCTGGGGGTTCTGGAGTGGAAAGCGCCTGAGGTCTGAAGGCCTCTTTGCCTTCCACAGTGGGTGGTCTTGTTGGCTGTGTAGCAGATGGAGTACTTGAAGTTGTGAAATACTCTCTATCAATATCAGTTTCTGTTTCCTTCACTACAACATCCTCGAGTGTAGTGGGAGGAACACGAGACGTTGATTCTCCAATGATTACCATGTCTCTGGTTGTTTCTTCTCCGGGTTCCCTGTCAATGAGAGGCGGTTTCTCAGTGGGTGCTGGAGACGGCTTGGATGAAGTCGTGTGGAGTCTTTCTACTGAACTGAAGGTGGCAGTGATATCACTTGGAACGGTGGCTTTAATTGTTGAAAATTCTGGTATTTCTGTGGCTTTGGGCTTTTCAAATAATCCTGAGCCTAAATCCATATAATCTAGAGATGTTTTCTCTCTTTTCTCAGTAGTGGTATCCTCTATAAGCTGGGTAACATGGGTGCCGAAAGGTGATACAAATCCCCCTGGACTAGTACTTTCTGTTTCATACTTTCGTTCAGGCTCTGGACTTAAAGACACCTCTGATCCTATGCTTGGCATTAGTGTTACTGCTTCATCAGTTTCTGCTTTGTGCTCAGTGACAGCACCAGGTGGATAAGACATACTATGCTCAATTTTTCCAACTGGAGTTGTTTCTAAAACTGGGACTCTCTCAGAACCTGTCACCAATCTGTCTTCAGAGACTGTGTATGCTGACCCATCACTCTCTTGTTCATCTAAAGGTGTTGCTGCCTCCTTGGCTGTGTCAACTGCAGAACTGAGAGTAGGAACTGGTTTCTCTGAAGTCTGTTCTTCCCAAGGGAATTCTTCTTGAGTTGTTCCCTGAGTGATTTTTGTTGTTGTTCTTAGACTCTCAGGAGAAAGAGTTGCTTCAAGATGAGTCTGATCAATGACATGTATGTCTTGAGAGGGTGCACCCAGAACTTCACCTTCTGAGGGAACAGAAGGTACCAACACTCCCCATTCTGTCTTGGGAATTACAGAAAGAGGAACGGTATGGGAAGTGTCTACATAAGTAGTAGATTCTTGGGTGCTACTATAATTAACAAATGCCAATCCTTCTACTTCCGAAGTCTGGGCAAATTGGGGGACAGTAGATACTGGCTTAGAGACATCCTTATATTCTCCTTCATCCAAAGCGCTTCCTTCTGTAGTTGCATAAACAACTTGGCCTTCCGTGCTTGTGACAAGTGGAACTCTTTGTTCGATTGTAGAATCTCTCAAAGTTGGCTTTTCTGCAATACCAGTTAACATAGTTGGCTGAAATCCAACTGTGAATTTCCCGTGGCCTGTTGTATCTTCCTCAGTTAACTCCTCTAATGGCTTTTGAGTACTATCTGGAAAAAGAGTAAATTCATCTCCTCCATCTTCAGTGAAACTTGGGATTTCTTTATCATTTCCACTCACTTCTGTAGTAGTGAGTAAGACAGGGGGGAATCTTGGAGGGCCTGCATGTTCTGTGAACTCTAAAGGCTTCGATGTTGTATTATCTTCATCCCATGCCCATTTTGATATAGTGACCACCTCCACATTTAAAGTGCTGTGGCTCAAATGTGTTGTCGTAATACCCTCATCATACTTTGTAGTTTCTTGATAGCCATCTGTTTCTAATTCAACTGGTGTTGTCATAAAGTCTTCCTCCACATCTCTTGCTTCTGGGGGCTTTGTTGTTGTCAGTGCTGGAGAATAAAAAGGTTTGGTCATTTCCACTGAATACTCTGTAAGATGAACTTGCTCTGAGGAAGTGGTTGAGAACTGCATTCCAGAGAAGTCTTCTTCCTCTATTTTTCCTAGAAATGGATCTTTTGTAATCTTTTCCTGTATCTCATCATCAGTGTAAGTATCTGTTTTCAACTCTGGACTTAGTGTTCCTGTTCTTTCTCTTCCTTGTGCCATTTCTGTTTGTGGAGAGGGGTAAATAACTGTGGATATTCCCTCGACTAATCTTTTATCACCAGAATAAGGAAAAAATTCTACTTCTGTATGATGCTGTAATGGGAAAGGTGTAGTGGACACATACTGGCCAAAAAAATCTTCAGTTATCCTTCCATTAGTTTGTTTCTCTTCCCATTTGTCCGTAGATGATTCATTACTGTCAGGCAGAGTTACAGGTGAAATAATTGTTGAGGCTGAGACTGACGCCCTGTCCTCTAGTTGAGTGGAGGTGGTGTCTTCTGATGTCTTTGACACTGTAACAACTTCAGGTATTTGGCTAAAGACCAAGGTGCTCTGACCAGATCTAACTGTAAATGTTCTGTCTTCCCTGTCATCTTCTCCCACGGTGAATCCATAGTGGCTTGTGGTCACAGATTCGGAAATAGCGCTTACTGTTTTCTTTTCAGTTTTGGATTCCAACGTCATTGTTGTAGATACAAATGGTGTTTCAGTTGCAGACAATTCCTTGGAAGGAATGTGCTTTGAGATTTCCATAGATGTTACCAAGGGACCCACTTCTATTTGTTCAATTTGGGTAACTGATTCTCGTGTTTGTATGTCTTCCCTGACACCATCCCATGAATCAGGAGCAGGACGGGGGATGACAGTTGTACTTTGGGGTGCTTCTTCCCTAATTTCAGATATGTCTGGCTCTCCAAGTGGTCCTGATGCAGAAGGTGAGTCGTAGTCCAAATCCCAAGGCTTTCTGGTACTCCCAGTAGGTGTGGATGATTCCGTGGCTACTCTGTGTGTGACAGCTTGAGACTGAACTGTGGTTTTCTGTTCAAAACTGACTATATTTCCCACAGGAGGGAACTTTGTTGTAATTATAGGTAAGTCAGTGATTAAAGGGATGACTGGTGTTGTTCTGTCAGGTACCATTTGTAGTTCTTCAGAAAAACTGGATGATGCAGTTTCTGCAAGGATATTCAGTTCGATGGTTGTAGCCTCTGATATATTCTGTTTAGCTAGAAAAATAATTTCAAAGAGTTGATTAGACAAGTCACTAATAAAAAGTTGTACGTCCAGTGTTTGTCAAGTGCTGCTGTGTACTTTGGGGTGACCCAAAAGCGTTTGTGATGAAGGGAATCTAGAAACTATAATTAAATTAACTCAGACAATTGAACATTTTATAGTCACAAACTGATCACTTGTTTCATATCGTAAGGGTTATCACTGCTTTTACCCGTAAGTATGAATGACTGTTTTTGGTTAGGGAAAATGAATATTATGTATTTTAAGATAAAGAGAAGTCCAAAAAAATATGAATGTAGAGTTTGGAAACAGTGGATAGGTTACTTATCAGAAACTACAGCAGCAAATCAAAGCTTAGTAGGAAAACTTGGTAATACTACTCTCCTGAAGGGTTCCTGTGTACTCTGCCTCTATCTTTCTCCCTCCTTTTCAAGCTGCACTGTGTCTCAGGGGAGAGGGAGTGCCTCAGATTGCAAAACAACAAAAAAGCCACATCAAATGTACCCAAGATACATGTAAACTATTACATCGTCCATAATGTGGGGGGTTTCATAAAAACAGGATATTAAACATTTTAATACCACTCTTCACTTGATTCCAGGTGTTGAGACATTTGTCTTCATCTTCCTTTCCACTCTGCAGTGCAGCCTTGTTTCTAATAAACAATAAGATGTTTCTAGCAGAGGCTGCTTGGCATTTTTGTTACTTCTGTGTTTTGTTCTACGTTCCACACACTATGTTTGCAACTCTTAAGGGTCTTGGTTCCAGGCTTACTTTAGCATGAAATACGAACATAGACCAGGAAGTGAAGTACCCACATGATATATTTTAGGTTTGTAATTACAAATCACTGGAAACAACTCCGAGCATCAGAAAGAACGGTCTCAGGCAATAAAAAGTAACATGTCATCATAAAATGCTACATTATAATAACTCCTGATTTACAAAGTATGGCCTGTCCTGTTTAAAGAAATGTAAAATGTGTGTAAAAGTGACGGTGTTGTAGACGAGATTCCTTTTCAACATAGGGAACATGCAGCGGCTTAGTACACAAAGATTTTTGTTTCTTAAAAAAAATCGGATTTTCAAAAATCAAAAAGTAGTCACCACTAAATTCAGAAGGAACTGTTCTAAGGAAACACGTAGTCACTATTTCGCCACATCCTGTATGATTTAAAATAGTTGTATGCATATTGCCTGTCTCCCTGATAAGAGTTGCAATATCTGTAGTATTTGTAATACCTTGTGTTTCACTCTCAATAATCCCCAAACAGTTTTCCAAAGGGAAAACCAAAGTGGATATCTTTGAACTCCATCTACTCTGTTAAAATTTAATGATCTTTGGACACTGAAACTGCTGTGTATGATACTAGAATTGTAAATATATGTCATCACATATTTGTCCAAGCCCACAGAATGTACAACATAAAAGACGAGCCTTTATGTAAACTATGAACTTTGATTATGATAAGTCCACATGCATTCATCAATTGTAACAAATGTACCACTCTAGTGTGGGATGCTGACAATGGGGGAGGCTACGCACCAGAGGGGGCAGGAGGTAAATAGGAAACCTCTGCACTTTCCACTGACTTTCACTGTGAACCTAAAAACTAAAAACCAAAAGTACTCTAAAAACTAAAGTCTATTAGAAAATTTGAAGATAGGATGATGTGACTTTGTTGTAAATCAGACTTGAGTTGTAACATGTTGTTTATTTTTGTTTGCTATGAGCTGTTATTAGCTGTGGTCATTCTGCAGACCATTCTAAAGCTCAGATCCATGAATTTTATAATGAAAACTTGCTGGTCATTTACAGTATGGTAACATTTAAATATTCCTCGAAGTCTGTCACTATTTACCCTTTTGTGTTGGAACAAAACTAAACAAAAACATACTAAATAATCTCTCTCTCTCTCTCTGTAAAGAAAAGCCTTTTCTATATTCATTTCCTGGAAGAGGCTTTGGTCTGTTTTGATTGACATGAACAACTAAAGGAGCCAAAGTGTGGTTGACTCTTTTTCTTCTAATTCAATTCTCTATCCTCTGAAATTCCATAACTGTTACCTCATTTACTGCCAAATATCATGTTTGTCTTATAACAGCTTTCTTTTGGGAAACAGTAAAATATACATGCAGAAAAAGTTCCCATGGAAACATAACATAAACACTTATGACACTGCTTATTAGAGAAAAATTAATCGCATTATTGTTAATGACAGCAAGAGAGCTGATTTTGCTTTTCTCAGAGTATTTTTGTGGCTGATGAAATTAACTTAAAAGGCGATGATATGGCATTAGGGTCAAACAGAAGTCCTGTGGATCAGGTTGTCCTATGTGTCAATCCAAGTTCCATGCTAGCAACTTTCTATGATGCTATGAAAATGCTTCTATAGTGTTCTAAAAATGAAGGACTCATATTTTAAAGATGAAACTGTATGTCACTGTTGATTATTACTGTACCATTTGGTGTTGCCTTCCTCTAGTCCTGGAGCATGGGAAAGCAACGGCACTACGTCTCAGAGAATCTCCCTTACAAAGCCAGGATTTCTGTGACTTTGTTTTCACAAACAAGGGTTTTCAATAATTTTAGAGCTCTGTTTAAAAGTCTGCTTATAATTTAATTAATTCTACTATTTGGAATGGAAAACCTCAGACTTCCTTTGGGGTTGGGTGGCTTTTTCGTCAGTTTAACAGCTGATTTCCATCCTAACTCAGAATATCTGATTATCTGTGCCATTTGCTTCAACCATTTCAAGAAGAGGAAATAATTTCAAAAACCACAAATATCTACAAAGAGGTATCTTAAGAATAAAGGCTGCTATATTAATGATGACTATCATAAAGGTGAAAATGCAACTCCAAATTATTCCAAAAGTGTCCTCCCAGAAGAATTCACATGGAGAGATCTCTGAACTGGAAAACTACCAGTGTCCTTTCAACTTCATTAATGACAAAGCCAACAGAAATCAGCATACTTCTTTTCCCACAAAGCTCCCTTCCAACCTTTGCAGCTGTCTGCCATACAGATGTTTTGGATCACTGTACTTATATATTTTATGTCCTATGGGCTATCTTCTTTGTGCTTCTGTTATAAGACACAAGGCAGATTTTCCCAATAAAACATAAAGCCCCTATTAGCAGCACGACAGTCGATTTAACACACACCCAGGATGCGTACATTATATGAAAATTATTAATTTCAAATTAGTTCTTCTATATGAAAATGTCTTCTACGTGAATAACTGTAAACATGAGAATTCACAAATAGAGTGGATATTCAATAAGTTGATTCTGAGTTCATTGTTAAATAAAGCGTAAAGGTTGGAACAGTGGTATTAGAATTCAAACTATTTTTAAGAAGGTTTATGAGTGAGTGATTGAATGCTATCAGATTGAAGTTCAATAAACAGAAAACATATTTAAAATACCATTTAGGGAAAGATGAGTTGGGTGCCTATGATCAGATTATGATCGAGGGCACGAAGAGAATAAGAAGCACCCCAAAGGTTAGAAGGGTAGGGTACTTTTAAAAGTGAACAAATAGGTGAAAATGTAGCATATGAAGTGGTGAGAATTTATTTCACCTTCTCTAAACCATAATTTCTAGCTCCCTAGCTTAATCAAACAGAGGGATATAAAAAATAATGAAGGTTCAAAGCAAGATCACATAGATGATCCAGGGGCTTAGAAATTAACATTTCAAAACAAGGACGTTGTTTCAGTTGAGGAAGATGCTTAGGGACAAATGAACAATTGTGTTCAATAATAGATATGGCTGTTATTTAGATTTTGGTCTCCAAGTTAAAAAGGGAAAAAGGGCTCAACGTCTAATGCAATGAATTTAAATAGAAAAATTATCTGAGAATGATGGTAATGGGATATTAGAATAGTTTTTCTGGGAAACGTGCTGTATCTCCCTGGCTTGGAGATCATTAATGATATTACATGAGAGATTATCATGAGTCTTGAATGGCTTTGATTCACTCAAATTTGGGGATGTATGGGTGATTTTTCAAAGTCCTAAGTCTCCAACCTTGGAAAAAATCAAAAGTGCACAATTTAGTTTAATTGTCACAGGGAAATAACAAAGGAAAATTTTATTTCACAAATGTATTAATTTCCTGGTTTTTTAAAATCAACTTGACATGAACATATTCTAATTATGTTTGTCATCAGCCATTGTTAAATTTCTATTCAGTAATGTTCAAAGGAAAATAGAATTATAAGTGCGGTTTTAGAATTGTTCATTCACCAGGAAGTGGCTTAAAAACACATCTACATTTGGTAAAAAGCAAACAAGAAAAATATGGTTATACTTCTAAATTCCTCTGCTTGACCAAACAGCTATACATCTCTGGAATCACTTTTGGAACTGTTGCTAAGGTCACAACTCTTATAAACTTTACCCTAAAAACTTAGTCACACCTCAACTGTGTGGGAAAAGTGAACAGCAGTCAAGTCATTTTGAGAGTATTTTTTACATTGTTTAAAATATATACATTAAAAGAATCCTTGAAAAAAGATTTAGCAATTTGGGGAAGCAGTTGGCACTGCATGTAGTTTAAGAAAGACTAAGAAAGATTTTTATGTTATGACTGAGCCTTCTAAATTTTGTATATGCCCAATCAATTTTGAATATAGTAGGTTTTAGGAAAGGAATAAACAAGAATCTAACCCTTAGATTAGATTTGTATTAGATGAGATTACCCTTTGGTCTGGAAAAAAAAAAACCAAAATTTGAATCATGATATTTGGAAGTTATATATTTCCAAGTTATATGAATTCAAATGAATTAGAGGGAAAAAAAAAGGAAACTAGACCTGAATTTTCAAACTTTTCTCAGATTTTATGTAGATTTTTAGTAGGTAATTATTGTATTTGAATAGAAATATCTTATTTCATACATTCATGTGAATTCCTCATTTAAATAAATAATTTAAAACACATCAGGATGAATTATTTGTGGCTACAGACAGCCTTTGGTTTAAGTTTTACCCTAGGGGTGAAAAAAAAAGGTTGTTTAAAAGTTTTGTCTTGCCAGTTTTATATAAAGCAAGGGAAAATGCAATCTAACAAGATAGTCAGGTTGGATAATTCCACTTCTTCCCTAATTAAACATCCCAACAGCAATCTGATTTTAGTTCTTAATCATAGTCACTTAATGTAAAACTGATTTGAGAGCTTGAACTACTTGAAAGTCACTGTTAGGAGATTGTGGCTTAAAAAAAATGTATATCTTTCTACTTTTAGAGATAGGCTTTCCTTATTATTGTTTTAATTCCTCCCCCCCGCCCCCCAAAAAATAACTAAGGAAGACCTTTTCTATTGTTTCAGTCTAGGAACAAAAGTTAGTATTTTCAATGGCTTTGTATAGCCAGCTTGTACCATGCCAAAACACAAAACATGGCTTTCACACTCAGAGAGTTGAGTCAATGGGAGGAGATGTGGGCAAAGGCCCCTTAGCAGGGAGGCAGCAACATGTCAGTGCCTTTCCATTGCACTAACGTCTATTCTGTGGAATACTCAGACATCCTAGCATGACTTTTTGGTTGACAAAGAATGCCTGTGTGTTTCACTTTAGAAACCAATTACATAATAAGCTAGTGTATTTTCTACTCATTTCAGTTACACATAGCTAAAACAAGATATATTGGAAACTTAGTAAAAACCTTTCACTATATTTCAATATGACATGGCTCTACTTTGAATATACTCCCCCAAATTCTAGGAAATTTTTGTTTTGCTATCACAATACAGACCAGTAAAAGTCACATAGACTACTTGCTTGTTTGACCAAGCAAATTCTACAAGCATACTGTGTGGCTACGACTGCTAAAATAACTTAAGGACATCTAATAATTTCAAATAAGTAAATCATGTATGGATAAATGATACTTAAGATCAGTTTTAAGTAGCAAACCAAACTGAAAGTAGGCTATGTTACACCTTACAAACAACATATACTGCACATCAATATGTACTACAGAATTAATGATGAGAAGGCACGTATTTCCATGACCTGAAATAAAATAAGATAAATGGAGATTTTTATTTACAGCATGGTTCCTTGTTAGGAATTAATTGAACATTATGATTATCCATCTCGGTTCCAAGTACTCACCTGCAATTACTGAAATTTGAATTCTCCGCCATTTCAAAGAAAGACATACCAAAGACAAAAGAAGCAGAATTCAAGAATTCAACTCAGCTATAGTTGGCCTCAACATTATAGCACCAAGACTCTAATTACATTTAAGGACTGCAATTAATGTAAAAAAAAAAAAAACTAATCGGAAATGTGTTCTGTGGTTCTAGGTGCAATGGAAGCACTGTTAAGACCTCAACTCGACATTTCCTTATCACTTCAAAAATAGCATTTGTCAAACTTCCTCCTGTTTTAACCATATTACTGCTGTTCCATTTATTTGCCTTCAGAAGTCATTGAACTGTTTCCATTCTGTGCACACACGGCAAGACATGGGATCCATTCCCATCAGTTGAACACCAATGCATGTCTTCGAAGTATGTTTTAAAAATCTGTAATTTTTAAAAAGGTAGCAAACACTTACGTTTAAAGCAGTAGGCATCAAATCTGCTATCAGGGGGAGGGAAGCCTGTCTGGTTCTCAAAACGATACAGGGTTCTCACCCCAAGTAAACCACCTCCACACTGGGCCCTGGCCACAGTCACAGGATGGCGAACGCTGGCATCCGACAGCCACCCATAATCGCACTGGTCAAAGCCATTCCTCCAAGCCGCTTGGAGTTCCCCCACTGTCGCCAGCCGGGCATCCTGGTTTTCACACTCTTCTTCAGCCTCCTCAAAGGTAAATTTATTGGGAGCAGTGATATGGAACACGTCACCTGGAATAAGAAGAGAGTAAAAACAAAACAAAACTCTAAGTTTTACGATTCATTCCTTTCCAGTTTATGGGTGGGTGGGGCGAGGTAGAAGGATACAATACTTTTTTCATGGTAAACTGGCAGCTTCTGATACTTTAAAGCAGTAAACATAACAATTACCCAATTTCGGTACTATTCATGTATAATAAGAAATAACACATACCAGAAAAGTTCATATATATTAACTTCATTATCAGATGACTGCTTTTATGGCCTACGGATATACAGAAGTAATCATTTGATAATAAGTTATGATAAATTCTTTAAAATGAACAGACCTTTCCAATGGATTCTTTGGATTACTATCTGGAAAATGAGTTTTCTCTTCAGTGAAAAAGCCTGCAATGTACTTAACAATGCATGCTGGAAAGGGAAACTATTGAAATGTCACCAAGGTTATTTCACTTTGGTCAACCTGAAAGCAAACAGTAGTTCTCAGACCTTCCTTCTCACCTATCTCTACCATCAAAATGGATTCACTCCTATCAAATTAAACAACAAAACAAGAAAAATTACAAGGTTTGAAGGTAGGAAGAGACAGAAGCAAGATGGAATGCTGTTATATGTGAGGCCTGCTGGGCCTGTGTGATTGTTATGTCAGCCGGGGCTCAGAGTGAATGGAGGCCACATCAGCTTCCACTCAACTGGTCAAAGTGACCAAAGTCCCCTGAAGGAAGGGGCACCTTTTTCTTTTCTACTTACTCTGTCCATGGTGAATACCTCTTGCAATCTGTCTGTCCTTTTTCCAGTTCTCACAAAGATAACTACATATGCTAGCAGGGGTGCTAACTAGGGTTGAGAAACTCCTACATTTGTTTATTGATTAACAAAGAAAGGCTGAACATTTACTTTGTTCATCACCAGGCCCAACTGGCAGAGAATATGTTCATTATAATTTAACATGTCACAATAAAATATTCCGGAAACGTCAGAGAGTTTGTTAAATTGGTACTTGGACAGCTAACAAAACAATCGGCTGAAATGAATTCAGTGCAAATCAAATGATGCTTTTCACACTTGAGTACAAGTGGCTCAAAGACAGAGGCAGAAGTAGAGAATACCTAAGCTAATCCATCAGGCAGGAGGAATATAAAATGTGGCAGAGAGGAAGAAGCTAAAATATCAATAGTCCATCACTGCAGCAGCCGCGGGTCCTGTTTCTGATTCTGTGATATATTAGACAACGGGGACTCTAGAGCTCTCATGATTCGGATCCTCACCTGACTAAATCCAGATGTAACCAGCATTTGTTAAAAATGAATAGAGCCATTACTCTCTCTGAGTGTGCGATAGCTTTCTAAAACAAGAAAAATTAGTCACGGGAAAAATGGCCAAATCACACATATCAATTTTTGTCACTCTAAATCTAAAATTGCTGCTGAGGAAACTAGGCCAAATCCCTACAAGAGCTATTTGAAGAAGAGAGAGAAAATGACTTTTACCTGACTGAAAAGAGTAAGGTAGACCTGAGAATAGGTTTTTGTCCTTAATTGTCTAGGCTGGCAAGGTCAGTAATCTCAAATCCAAAAATACACTACAGCAACATAAGTTCCTCCTCCCCATTCCTGCACTACCTCCCTCCCTAACAAGCTGTAAAAGCATAAGAGTCACAGTACCAGTTACGTAGCATGTATCAATGATGCTTGTTAAGTGAACGGAATTTCAAGTTCTTGCTAAGAAACAAGGTGCTATTTTTCTTCCATCCTTCCCAAGCAGCACATTAAAAACAGCTCACTGAAGCAGACCTTTGGGTATAGCTGCTGTCCAGAACAGCTGATTCATCTCACCTATGGATTTGGCTTAAAGCAACACAGGGAAAGGCAGACAGACTGTGTCTGTGTCCTCCAGTGGCCTCATTCACTTCAAAGGAATGCAAGTGTGAACATGGGCTGCGTGCCAATTCGTTTTCCTCCAAGGTAGAACACTTGCATTTGTTATTACAGCTGGAATATCACTCTATTGCCTTAGTTTCCTACATCTTGACGTACTTCGACTTGGAGGCAAAATTTACTGTTCTTTTAAAGTAATAAGAGCGATCAGCCAACCAGAGCAGGGCAAAGAAATGTAACCGGTTGAGTAAAACTCTGCTACTCCAAGCAGCAATGTTAGTCTATATGTTGGGGGAAATCAACTTCTCCAAAAATGGCCAGACCAAACGGCTAATGAAAAAAAAATAACAGCACGATTTCATGGGTAACTGGTTTCCCTGTTTTAAACCACAAACATGTCTGGGGTAATAAAAGAAAGAAAGGTTTCAGAAGATGCTGGTAGGTTACAAAGAGAATTTCCTTATTATTATTAAATTAATAAAGACCTACCCTTATAGAACTTTTCATATAGAAACTCTTGTTAAATCTGACATTATATCACAATATCAATTATTTAATTCATTTGTATGATACAATTTCCATCCATCTATCCAATACTCATAAAATAATTATTTTACTTATTTGATTAAATTCTATAATTCCTAAAGTCATCTATTTTCCTTTATATGTAGGAATTTTTCCAACACTGCAAAAAAAAATGTCAAAAAAGATATCACCATGAGGTTTCATTTAACTCAGTTGAAAATAAAAATAGTTAACTGGCATTGAGTTTAGTTTAAAGTGACAATCAAAATAATTCATTTATAAATATATATATGGCAAATTGTTTTATTTCAAGATGAGCAAAAGAAAAGAAAAATATTTATTTTAACTCATTTCTAAAAAGTAAATATTTAACACCTCCTAAATCACGATTTAACATGTTTATGTTATGTTATGTTATGTTAACATGTTAACATGTTCATGTTTAACATGAACATTATTTTGCCCACTTCAAAAATCTAATAATATAGTAAAGTATCCACACTACAGAATTATCTTACTGTATCTTGAAGCTGTTAGAATGAACAGTCAGTCTATACCAAAAATGAGAAAAATTAACTTATTCAAACTTCTCCCTTCCTATGTATCAACCTCAAAATATTAGGGCCAGGACATCTTATACTTTTTAAAAATATTCCAGAATGTCCTAGCAACAGTTTTATATAGAAACCCAAACCAGAAAAAAAGAATAGGTGAGTCAAAGGGAACGCAGAGTAGTAATTGAACTAGTTCATATTACTAAGTGTCTTTGATTCCTAACACACCTATAACTCCAGTCAAGTATTGTTGTATTCACTACATGCCTGTTTTTTTTTTTTTTTTTTTTTTTAGTTTTTTTCAATGTTTATTTATTTAAGAGAGACAGAAGAGACAGAGCTTGAGTAGGGAAGGGGCAGAGAGAGAGGGAGACACAGAATCTGAAGCAGGCTTCAGGCTCCAAGCTGACAGCACAGAGCCCGACACGGGGCTCGAACTCATGAACCATGAGATCATGACCTAAGCTGAGGTCAGACACTTGAACTGACTGAGCCACCCACGCGCTCCTATATGCCTAGTGTTAATTAGACAATCCTTTAGCATTTCTAACATAATATAAGTGTAGGTAACTTGTTGTTTAAATCAGGATTAACCTTTTAAAAGCTTATTTTTTTAATGTTTATTTATTTTTTGAGAGAGAGACACAGAGAGAGCAAGTACAAGCAGGGAAGGGGCAGAGAGAGGGAGAGACACAGAATCCAAAGTAGGCTCCAGGCTCTGAGCTGTCAGCACCGAGCCTGATGTGGGGCTCAAACCCACAAACCATGTGATCATGACCTGAGCTGAAGTCGGCCGCTTAACCAACTCAACCACCCAGGCATCCCTAAAAGTTTATTGTTGAAGACGTGGGTCAGAAAGGCTGTTAACTTATGGTCCATGTTCAATGAACATAATTTCCCAAAATGTCTTGCGTCGAAAACTGGTGACCCCTGAGATGTGAGCAGGTGTTCTACAGAAAAGAGGTTGCAAGGACAATTGCATTTAGAAAACAAATACAATTCATATGACAGGTTTTTTCTATGCAAGACTTATCAGAGCATTTAGTATTATAGTATTTATTGATAGTCCCCACAAGGAAGTCATGATGTATAAACCATTTGATTGGAGAACTTTCTTTTACTCAGAGAATACTAATTAAGTCCAGGGATCTGTTTCACAGCATTGTTTTCCAAACTCAGCAAATCCACAGCAAGTATAACTTAGTATTATGTTTCTGGTTGCCTATGTGTCAACCTGATTTAAGATAGAAGCGAAGTAAACCAGGTAACCAAACAGCATCAAAGCAGGAGCCAAAAAACTAGAGTACAAAGCAAAGGGCACATGAGGTTCATTGCCTTCCAGGGTTGCATCAAAGACTGCCAGTGAGCACAGGAGGCTGGGGAGAGCAGGGAGCCTTGATGAAGCGTCTAAGATGGTATTTAAAAGCTGAACACACAAATTCATTTCTTAAAAAAATATCTTTTGGTGGCACCTGGGTGGCTTAGTTGGTTAAACTTCTGACTCTTGATTTCAGCTCAGGTCACAATCTCACAGTTCATGGGATCGAGCTCCGTGTTGGGCTCTGTGCTAGACAGCAAGGAGTCTGCTTGGGATTCTCCCTCTCCTCTCTCTCACCCCCTCTCCCTGCTCATGCTCTTCTGTCTCTCTCTAAAAATAAATAAATAAACATTTTAAAAATATCTTTTCGAAAAAAAAGTAAACCAAGCAAGAGCTGATAAAAGCAACAGGCTTTCTCCTCAATAATAAATTGTAGGCACAGAGCTTTCCCACAGAAAGAAAGCATAGCCCATAGGAAAAAAGAACTGCAGATTCTAAGCTAAACATTGACCACTTTTACACTGAGAAAGCAGTCAAGATGTTAAGATTCTCAATGTCTCCACTGATCTACTTTCAGTTTTTAAAGCCACAGTCAGGAATTATTTATAGGTCAAATGATGTGTTCTAAACTATAACACAGTGGAATGAAATGAGACAGATATAAAGCCTGGACCAGTAAGCATAATGTAACTCCAGCCTTGGTCCAAAAATGAACGATCATAAGAGGATGCACCAATACATAAAGTCTGAAGTTCAGAGGCAAAGGCAAATCCAGAACCAAGGAAACAAGACAAAGAGAAAGCAAACATGGGAAATCAAGCAAAGCAACTCAGTGCTTTTACTTAGTTTCTCTCTCTGCAACATGACTTAATTGGTCAGGTTGTAGAAGTTTCCACCCCGAAGGTATCCTAAAGGCACCCTTTTGCCTCTGATGTAGGTAGTAAAATTTCCTTCTGAATCACAGCAGAATTTTGTGAGAGAAAATGCCTATCTTACAAACATAGGACAGGATTGTATTCTATTTCTACACCTCAATACTTATAACTGAGCCATTTAATGTACTTTAGATTTACTGGATAGTTGCCTTCCTGGAAGGCAAACATACTTGTATAAGTTGAGGATGAGTCAACTGTCTCACTTCTAGAAGTAGCCTCATCAAAGTAGCTACACCTAGAAGATGCTTACTATCAAATTTGTAACTAGAGCACAGATTTGGAAGGTGTTTCTAAATGTTATCCATCTATGAGAGAATACTTCATTTTTCTTGAAAGAGAGCAAATAAAACATCAAGAAAGAAATATACAAAATGTTTTACATACACAAAACAATACATTACTTACCATAAAATGACAAGTTCATTTAAGTTAGTATAAGTAAGAATTCATTAAGGTGTATACATATATGCTCACATTAGTAACACATAAGATATAACGATGCAGAACAGAGGATTTCACACATAGTATAATTTACATATCCATTTGAAAAACACATATGCAGTATCTTAATGCATATTTTTCCAAAATCTCAACTTAAATGTTAACTTAAATTATTCCTGTTATTTTAACTTTCTAGGGATGTCCTAGAAGGAACTGGAAGATACTGCTTGTGAGACTTTAATATCTGGTGACATCCCACAAATTAAATTTACCTTAACTGTGGGAATTAACACCACCAGAAATATTGAGAAAATGAAATACTTTCATTTGATAACTAACTGCTACAAGACTCCCTGGAAATTGGACCATGCGTGTTCTTTTCCCACACTTCTGATTGCTAAATGGACAAGCGGCTTCTTGGCAGACTAAAGAATGACAAAGACTAAAAGGCAAGCGATGATGAAAACAAATCAAACGTTTAAAATGACCCACATCATTCAAAAGCTAGAGTTTATACCCAGGAGTAACTCGGAAAAATTATTAAAGAGCCGGACCTAGAGCAAAGCTACAATAAGAGTGTTCCCTTTTGCTGACAATTCCTTATGAATACCAAGGAGGAAAAGGGAATTTGCAGGGGCAGGTCATACTTAATTCTCTCCTGGACTAAGCCAACAGAGAGTCAAGGCTGAGATCTCATCAGTTTCCTCACTAGGTATGTTTGCTGGGTAGTGTGATAAATGTGTTTTTTTTTTTTCCTGTTTATTTGTGCTCATAACCCTTTTATTGTAAACTGTCCAGTCTGAAAATAAGTACTTATAAACGAATCATGATTCCCTTTACTCATTTGAGAACAGAACTCTCTGTCTTTCACTTTAAGGAAGGTTAAGATTTATCAATGTGACTATATTTCCTCGCTATTTAAGTGAAAATAAGTAATAAATGTATGCAAAGTAGCTACAGTGCGTGAGCTGGAAGTAGCCACATGGGATGAGCTTCTAAATACTGATATAATAAAACCACTTACGGCAAGTTTCCTGGTGATGAGAGTAAGTCAGCACAATTATTATTAGCTTTGAAGTTTGGGATTTTTAAGTTTCAAAGGAGGTTTCTCTTTTCTTTTTCTTCCTCTGTCTCTCTCTTGCCCTCTTTCACTCTCTTATTCTTGCTCTCTCTTTTTTGCCTGTGTCTATATAGACATGATCAAAGCATCGAAGACTAATGCTCATTATTCTCTGGGTCACAAAATCCATTGGCTGTATATGCTTGATGAACAGCTAATGCACTGCTAAATAATCTTGACGACTGATATTTGAAGGTCATTCAAAGTCATGTCAATTCCCCTAAGATATGCTCTTTCACCTGCACAGAGACCACCCTTCTGTTAATAGTGACAAGCAAACCTCCGAGGCTGCCACCGTCACTTCACTCCATTTCTAGTGGTAGGCAGGCATTATTTCTAATTTGGAGATAATGAGACTGGAAAGCCCGATCAGCACCTTTCAGATTTCTCACTTGTTTTTAGACTGAAGGAGAAACATGATGTGGCTTGAGATAAAGCTTTGAACTTTTTAACTTTTAATTAATTATTTAAAAAAATTGTCATCCTTTGACTGTGATCGTTAACATGCTCCAAATCAGATAACATTCATGAGACAAGGAATCTACATATATGTCAATGCATTATTATACAAGATTTCATGTATATCAATTTGAGACAGAAAGCCTCACTAAAATTTAAACATATTTTTATGGTTTTCAGGATGTCGGATCTCATTCTTTCCTACTGACAGAGCAGTAAGATTTTAATTAGAGTGAGAAAGAGGTTCTGAAACATTTCTGGGTGTCTGAGTCTTCAAAATATATAAGAGATTGAATGTGCTATTCGATTTGACAGGCACAGTATGGCTGCAGGTCTACACAGGCGGATCAGCCTAGTTTGGCTTTTTTTTTTTTTTTAACTTTTCACAGCTGAAAGGTAAATGGTCACTGTATTTCCAAAGACATTCTTTTGATTCAGAACTCCAAGAGATCTTGACCTCAAAACCTTATAGCAAATGACTGTCACATGCTTCAAGGGGTGTATGACATGACAAGTCTACTTCCTTACGATAAGATTACAAATGAAAGGGACTATATATAGAAAATCCTAAGGATTCTATTAAAAGGTTATTAAAACTGGGGCGCTGGGGTGGCTCAGTTGGTTAAGCGTCTGACTTCAGCTTAGGTCATGATCTCATGGTTCGTGGGTTTGAGCCCTGTGTTGGGCTCTGTGCTGACAACTTGGAGCCTGGAGCCGGCTTTGGATTCTATGTCTCCCTTTCTCTGCTCCCCCATCACTCATGCTCTTTCTTTCTCTCAAAAATAAATAAACACTAAAAAAAGTTATTAAAACTAATAAACAAGTTCAGCCAAGTTGCATGATACAAGATACATGACCAATATATAAAAATCAATTGCATTTATATATACTTCCAATAAACAATCAGAAAAAGGAGTAAAGAAAATTCCATTTTCATTTGCATCAAAAAGAATAAAATATTTAGGAGTAAGTTTGATAAAAGTACTGCAAAACTTATACTCTGAAAGCTATAAAGTGCTGTTGAAAGAAGTTAAAGAAGGTCTTAAGAAATGGAAAAGCATCCCATATTCATTGATTAGAAGATTTAATATGGTTAAGATGGCAATATACCTCAAAGTGATCTAGAGATTCGATGCAATCTCCATCATAATCCCAGCTGGCTTCTTTGTAGAAACTGACAACCTCATCCTAAAATTCAGATGGGAACTCAAGGGACCCAAAATAACTAAAATAATTTTGAAAAAGAACATAGTTAGTGGTCCCTCACTTTCCAATTTCAAAATTTACTGCAAAGCAACTGTAACCAAGACAATGGGGTACTGACATAAGTACAGACATATAAATCTGTGGAATAGAATGGAAAGTCCAGAAATAAATCTGTATGTCTATGATCAGTTGATTTTCAAAAAGGTACCAAGGTCATTAAATGATGGAAAGAATAGTCTTTTCAACAAATGATGCTGGGACAACTGGATATCTACAAATATAAGAATGAATTTGGACACTTATCTCGCACTACATATAAAAATTAACTCAAAATTGATCAAAATAAGCTTAAAATTTAAAACTTAGAAAACTCTTAGAAGAAAACACAGAAGCAACTCTACATGACTAAGGATTTGGCAGTGTCTTCCTTAGATATTACATTTACAGCACCAACAACAGAAGAAAAATAGATAAATTGGACTTTATTAAAACTGAAAAATTTGTGCATCACAGGGCCCTACTGAGAAAGTAAAAAGACAACTCATGGAATGGGAAAAAATATGTGCAAACCTTCTGATAAGATATTTGAATCTAGAGTGTATAAATAACCCAACAACAAAAAGACACCCCAATTAAAAATGGGCAAAGGTTCTGAATAGACATTTTTTAAAATTGAGATTTAGCTGACATACATTATATTCATTTCAGGTGTACAACATCATGATTCACTATTTGCACATATTGTGAAATGACCACCACAATAAGTCTAGGTAACATCCATCACCATACATAGTTACAGATATTTTTTCTTGTAAAGAGAATGTTTACGATTCACTGTCTTAGCAACTTTCAGACACGAAATATAATATTATTTACTATGGTTGTCATGCCGTACATTACACCCCATGACATTCATTTTACAACTGGACTGAATAGACATTTCTGTAAGAAAATATATAAATGGCCAATAAGTACATGAAAAGTTGCTTAACATCATTAGCCATTAGGTAAATACAAATTAAACCCACAATGAGATATCACTGAATACCCATTAGGATGGCTATGATCAAAATTTCAGATAAAAATGAGTGTTGGCAAGAATGTGAAAGAATCAGGACCCTAATATAGTGCTGGTGAGAACTTAAAATGGTGTGGCCATATTGAAAACCAGTCTAACAGTTCCTCGAAAATTTAAAAATAGAGTTACCATTTAACCAAGCAGTTCTAATCATGACAACATAATCAGTAAACAAATCATCACTCAAATAAGAATTAAGATATTCTTATATGAGAAATCAGAGCTTTGCAGGAGCTTGGAGAGCACATCATCCCTTCTTTACTGGTAAGAGCACTGTTGCTCCGCTGGGGAATCTGTGGTTGGCCAAAAGAGTTTACTATAGTGGAATAGGAAACAGGGCATATCCAATTATTTAACCTTTCCTCATGGCAAACAGTAGGGTAAAGAAAAAAAAACAACAACAACAATAACTGTCTGACAACGATTTCATGAGGATTAACCTAAACAATAATACACCCATACAATAGTTTCCTTCCTTACCCTACCTATGGAGCTATTTCACAGTCAATCTATTGAAATCATTGTAGTGAATGGGGACATCATTTTCCAGAGGTGTTGCCAGTGTGCCATGCTTTGTCACTTTTTTCACTGGCTCTTAGCTATGCTATGCAAACACTTAAGCAGAAAGAACTTGAAGTTCAGTTTCAGGCCCTTAGCAAGACATGTTAATTTCCAAAGCCTATGTCAGAAGCCACAGCCCCAGCTATGATCTATGGTTCTGTGAGTTCTTCAGAGAATAAATGAAGTTTTCAGCATCTTCTAGCACCAAACCAAAGTAAACCAAAGTGAAGAGGTTCTGTAATCCAGAACCAATATTTGAACCATCCATTGAACCACAGTGTGCAGGAAGCTCTTCTAGCTGACATGGTACTTAAAATTAAAAAAAAAAAAAAAAGTTTATTTATTTTGAGAGACAGAGAGAGAGGGAGAGAGGGCACACAAACAGGGGAGGGGCAGAGAGAGAGAGAGGGAGAGAATCCCAAGCAGGCTCTGCCCTGTCAATGCAGAGCCTGACACAGGGCTCAATCTCACAAACTCCGAGACCTGAATCAAAGTCAAGAGTCAGATGTTCAACCTACTGGGGTACCCAGGCACCCCATTGACATAGGACTTTTTAACTGAATAAGGCCAGTATCATGGATTCTTAGATAACTCCTGCCAGTGAAATATTTTGTAGATTACATGCTATAAATTCCCCTGAAATTAAAAGTCAATCTGAGAATCTGCCACCAGGAAATCACACAATTTCAAGATACGATATCTGATTTTTGCCCAATCAAAGCCTCCAAAAAAGTCTGAACTAAGATTTGCTCTAAGACCTGTTTAATGACACTTGGGTCTTTCCCTAAATTTTTAGCTTTGCATATCTAAAGGAGATCATATGATAACAAAAAGGAAAAGATTATTTTTTGGTTCTAGGCCAAACACAAGGATGACATAAAAGAATTAAACAAGTCATGGAGGTGACAGAACTATACTGGACTAAAAAGATTTTTTTATGTTTATTTTTTAGAGAGAGAGAGAGAGAGAGAGATAGCATGAACAGGGGAAGGGCAGAGAGAGAAAGGGACAGAGGATCCTAAGCAGGCTTTGTGTTGACAGCTGAGAGCCCTGTGTGGGACTCAAACTCACAAACTGTGAGATCATGACCTGAGCTGAAATTGGACACTTAACTGACTGAGCCACCCAGGTGCCCCAGAACTATACTGGACTTTGACATGAGGAAGCAATCTAAAAATGAGTGGGTACAAAGGAACCAATCCCAGACAGGATGATTGGCTGGGGTGGCAAGAAAGGGAAATTACTGTAAGAAGTTGAAGAAGAGAAAATATTTCTAGGAAGGAATGCTTTCTAAGAGACCAGAGAGAAGTGTGAGAGGAACAGTTAGTATCGTGGTCGTCCAAACGGATTAAAAAAAAACCCACAAAAACATTCTTAGTAAATTTGGTGAACAAGGGGTGCCTGGGTGGCTCAGTTGGTTAAGTGTCAAACTTCGGCTCGGGTCATGATCTCACAGTTCGTGAGTTTGAGCCCTACCTCTGGCTCTGTGCTGACAGCTGGGAGCCTGAAGCCTGCTTCGGATTCTGTGTCTTCCTCTCTCTCTGCGCCTCCCCAACTCACGCTCTGTTTCTCTCTCTCTCTCTCAAAAATAAATAAACATTAAAAAAATTCGGTGAACAAAGTGAAGCACTTTTTTCAAATACAGAAATGGAAAGGTGGTGGTAATTGTATTTGAGAAGAGACAAAATTGGAAGAAATAATGCAATCACCACCAAGTTATTTCTTAAGTAATTATTATGTATCTATTACTGGAATAGGTTCTTCAATGCAATTGAGAGAGGTATAGAAGATGTTTATGGCCTTATCTCTACCATGAGTTACAGAAGTTTTGCAGAAACAAAACTAACAGGTCACATTTTGTATTCAGTGCCTATAAAGCAACTAGAGAACAATTAAATGCCAAGCATGTGGAACTATGAAAAGTGGGAATTCAGAGTAAGAAAATCACAGTGTGAGCACTGCACTTGGAAGCAGTAAGTTTTCCGGGCGTCTGGGTGGCTCAGTCAGTTAAGCATCTGACTTTGGCTCAGGTCATGATCTCACGGTTCATGGGTTCTAGCACCAAGTTTGGCTCTGTGCAGACAGCTCAGAGCCCGGAGCCTGCTTTGGATTCTGTGTTTCCCTCTCTCTCTGCCCCTCCCCTGCTTACGCGTGCAGTCTCTCTCTCAAAAAAATGTAAAAAACGAAGAAGAAAAAGCAGTTAAGTTTTCAGGTACAGGGAAGAGTGGAAGAGCAGAGTGTCAGAAAGCTCATGTTCTCTGAGAGGGTCAAAGCAGACCTATGGGTAGCAGCAAGCACAGGATCTTCAGAGGGCCTGTGCACACACCATGTTGGAAAGAGGGAAATAAGTTTGGATTGGTTGTTCTCCAGCCAGGTTGGAGGGCTTCATAGACCATGCAGAGTTTATGCTTGAGGAGGAAGATGACAGAAAATTCACTACATGATGCTGAGTAGAAGACTAACATAGGAAGAACATGGCCATGGTGTGTGAGTACTTTGATGGTCATCAAACAGGCCCCTTGAAGATCTGCTAAAGGCATAGGGATTATTTTTGAGAACCAATTAGATACAGGAATAATTTCACAAACTAGAAATAGGAGTATGGAATTCAGAACAAAATTCAGGCCTAAACGTGCAAAACTAGAAACTAACATCTTCATTTTCACTTGTTATTTTGGTGTACTTTTGTGCCCCATTCATCCTACAAGGAATGTTTTATCTACAATAGAACAAATGTGAAATTAAATTAATGAGGAAATTGTAGCAATGAAAATTTGGGAACTAACTAGAATAATGCTAAAGCCTAGAGAGGCGTGAAGTTATTCAAGGCGTGAAGTTATCGCACGGCGAGTCGAGTGAGCACTTCTGGTTTGGAGGTTAATTCAAGAATTCGTACATTTATTCAACTCTGTCTATGGAGTCCCTACTATGTGCCAAGGACATAGTGGGGATATACATGGTTCTTTTCCTCCCAGAAGTCACAGTCTTACAGGAGAGAGAGAGGCATAAGCAAACATTGTGGGGGTGGAGGTGCTTATAGTCATACACTCAAGGTTTAGAGATATAAGGGTGATCAAGGTCAACTAGGACTTAGGAAGCAGATATGAGATTAAGGAGAGAGTCCATAAAAATGAAAGAGAACGTGAAATGTGAAAGACACATCAAAGTGCTGGGAACCTTGTGTGGAAGCCAGGAAATCAGAATGGTAGGGTAATAGTTATTTCAGGTAAAATAATAGCCAAATGGTAGGATTACAAAGAAAACATAGGCCATAGAATGACAGGATGTAAGTCCCCAAGCAAGAAGATCATAGGTCAATAATTTGTTGAATGTATGGTTGAGACTGGAAGCATTGACTCAATTGCAAGGAAATTAAGTGGGGTCAACCTTGAAAATGAAAGCAGTTTGACCTCACCTACAACCCTATGATTTATCTGCCAGGAAAATTAAACACCTTTATAAAAGGAAACTTTTCTTACAAGAACCTGCTACCGTAAAGAAATCAAATAAACAGTCGATCTATTAATTTTATTAAAAAGCAAGCAAAGATTCCTTAAGTGGTTGAGTGGGGTTTTTAGATGAAATATTTACATTGTACTCCATTGTTTCCAACATTATCTTATCTAACTTATTTAGGAATTATTTTTTGCTATGATACAAATATTTCCTATCAAACTGCCAATCTTCAGCACAGAAATGCATTAATTCACAAAGCACTTTCAGAATTATTTAAATCTCCCACTAGCAAAGTAGACGTGTTTATGCGCCCATGACCTTCTGTGGGGAATCATATACCAGATTAATTCCTGAACACTGTGACTTAAGAAGCTAAAGTTCTAATCAGAGAATACTTGTTGTAAACAATTTAAGAGGAATAACATAGGAATTCTTTTTGCCACTGTACTAATTTTAATTCTTCACTAATGTTCAAGCAACTTATCATGTTCAAAATGACGACATGAAAGTCACCCTTCTTCATAAAGTGACCCATTTCCAGTTATTTTCTATATACCTCAAAGTACCATGGCTCTGACTTTGACAGAGCATTGCACTCAGAACATCTTAGGAAAATTCTAGTTTTAAGAAACTTCCAGAGAAGAAATTTTATAGTCTGTGAGGATTATTTCGTATTTAGCAGTATTCATTGTCAGAAAAAAATGTCCTTATAGTGAACCTAATTCACAGAGTTGCAAACTTTTTATTTTTTTATGTTAGAAAAAGAGCACATGAGCAGGAAAGAGTACATGAGCAGGGGAGAGTGGCGGGGCAGGGAGGAGAGAGAGAGAGAAAGAGAGAATGTTAAGCAGTGTCTAAGGTCAGGGTGGAGCCCAACATGGGGCTTGATCCTACTACCCTGGGATCATGAATGGAGCCACAATCAAGAATCAGATGCTCAACCTCCTGAGCCACTCAGGTGCCTCTAAAGTTGCCATTTTAAAGTCATTTCTTCTTTTGATGAATTCAGTGGAAATAAAGAACATTTTGTATATCCATAAGCTATTATTTCTTGAGCACTTACTTTGTGACACACACTGTGATAAAAGCTTTACACACTAACTCACTTCATCTTCATACCATGATTAAAAGGTAAGTATTCTCATGGTCTCCATTTCAGAGAATAAACTGAAACAGAGGTGAAATCTTGTTCAGGATCTCACAACTAGTAAGTGATAGAGCTGGGATGAAGTGGAGGTCCTTCCCGTTCCTTTTTTTTTTTTTTTAATCTTTATTTATTTTTAAAAGAGAGAGAGACAGAGTGCAAATGGGGGAGGAACAGAAAGAGAGGGAGACACAGCATCCAAAGCAGGCTCCAGGTTCTGAACTGTCAGCACAGAGTCTGACGAGGGGCTCAAACCCATGAACTGTGAGTGCATGACCTGAGCCTAAGTCGTACACTTAACCGACTGAGCCACCCAGGTGCACCTCTGCTCTTTTATTACGAGGACCTTAACTACCTCCCAAGACTGCTCTCTCAGCATTCTAGATAACTCTAATCATTTACTTGATTTTCTGAACTGTATAATCATCTCAACTCTATTCTAAAGCCTCTCAAAATTTTCCAAACCTACATTTCCAGGAAACACAAATTAAACTTCCTAATAAGGAACCCTCTCAATGTTTCCAAATCTATTTCATCAGGAAACACAGATTAAACTTCCTAATAGATTGTTTTGTGGATCTTAATTTCTAGATTTCCTACTTTAGAATCTTAATTGCATTAATTTCTTAGTAACAGTGTTCTGTTATTGAATCATGGCTAATAAGCCAACACAGTGTCTAGACCATTTCCAAGAACACATCTAATACTGGAATCCTTGCTCATGGATATAGCTAATATAATTGCTATTTTATATTTACTAGGTTTTTTTAAAAAATAGAATTGAATATTATGTTCATATGTATAAGTGTGCTACAATCATCTTAGAGTAAGACCCAGAATAGTTTCTTCTCCCCCAAATAAGCCGGATTGAATAGAGTATAATTATTTGAATTTTTTAAGACACACATACATCAGAATGAATGTGAATTACAAAACAAGAAGAAAAAAAGAGGATTGACAATCCATCAACTAAATATCTCTCGCTTTAAATGACTAAATTAACACAAAATTAATTATCTTTTTAAACTACACTTCATTTTATACTTAATTGACTTTTTCATTAGACCATCTGGAACAATTTGGCTTCTGATCTAAAGCTCCTGCACCTTAGTTCATAACTGGATGTATGTTCCATCACATGCATTCTGAATACATCAATATCTCTAATTTTTACTCCCTCTCGCACATATACTTTGCTGTCAAAAATACAATAAAATACAGGTAGTAATTATGATACCCATGAATACAATAATAAATTTCTCTTATGAGGAATTTTGGCTCACCTTCAAATAATCTTTTATCAATGTGGCAATTGAAACATCAGATGTAACTTTAAAGTCAGCTTTCTACACGAATTTTTATCAATTCAAAGTTTAGCCAATGGTCTTTACTTCAAAGAAAGGCATACACTTCAGTAAAAGAAGGAGAGGGGGCGCCTGGGTGGCTCAGTCGGTTGAGGGTCCGACTTCAGCTCAGGTCATGATCTCACAGCTTGTGAGTTCAAGCCCTGTGTCAGGCTCTATGCTGACAGCTCAGAGCCTGGAGCCTGCTTCAGATTCTGTGCCTCCCTCTCTCTCTGCCCCAACCCATTCAAATTCTGTCTCTGTCTCTCTCAAAAATAAATAAACATTAAAAAAAATTTTAAAAAAAAGGAGAGAGACCTTTACAAGAGTGATCTTGTGATCTTCCTCATACATCCTCACTCACAAAAGCCCTCTTTAACCTCCCCCTGCACACCAGTCCAATTTCAGGGCAAGAAGGAAAGTATCAGTGTGTAAAGATTTGCTAATTATTCCAAGGGACAACAAACAAGGAAGAAAAAATTTCTAGAACAATGTCACTGTAAAGATGCTGAATATCCTCCAGAACTGTCAAATTTCTTCTATAAAACAAATAAAAGCTTTATTACTCTGCAGACAGAAATTTCAGCCAGTGCTTAAATTAGTATTTATACTGATTCTTTTGTCTTTCTCTTTCAACTTTGTGTACTAAAACAAAAACATTCAAATTCCATACATACACACACACACACACACACACACACACACATCCATATTTTGTAATCAAAAGACAGATACTGTATGTATCTGTATGTATGTAATCAAAAGATAGATACATATACTCATATGTGGATCCTGAGAAACTTAACAGAAGACCATGGGGGAGTGGAATGGAAAAAAAAAAAAAGTTAGAGATGGAGGGAGCCAAATCATGAGAGACTCTTAAAAACAGAATAAACGGAGGGTTGATGGGGGTGGGAGGGAGAGGAAAGTGGGTGATGGGCAGTGAGGAGGGCACCTGTTGGGATGAGCACTGGGTGTTGTATGGAAACCAATTTGACAATAAATTATATTTAATATAAAAAATTCAGTATATATATATATATATAGCATATATATCCATAAAATCCAACCTATGAGATATATGTATCTCACAGGTTGGATTTTGTAGATGTTTTCCCTTTGTCCCTATACAAAAATGGAAATTGTTCAAATCCAAAGTTCTAATTTAGAAAATACATTTACCATTCTTAAATGGTAGTTATAATAAGAATGGTAAGATGCTAGAAAACCACACTTAAGCAGCCTTCTGGTAAGTTGGCCTTCTTATTCAAGTTTAGTCAGGGCATTAGGAAAATATAAGCTACTTAGTTTCTAGTTTTCAGTCTCTGAGCTTGTTTATTCAACTCACAGAAACACAGAATCATAGAATTTTAATGTTGGAAGGGACCAGGGAAACGATCTAGTCTAACCTCTTTATTTTACACATAAGAAAGCTGAGATTCTTCTTTTCACATGCACCCATCCAAAATTAAAAGTACAACCCAATTCAATATTTAACTCACAGAAATTTCTATTCCATGTGTCTTACAGTAAAACTGCATTGTGCCCCTCTTGTGATTTTGCCACTACTGAACTCACACTGGCTTTTAAGAACTCATGCCTAGTGAGAAATGATAGTGAGAAATGATAGTGCCATAATCAATCAGACTCAAAACATCTTTGAAGTAAGGTCTATATCTTATCTGGTTTCATATCCCTAATGACTAACAGAGTACCTATCATACAGTAGGTGGTTTTTTTAATGTGTTGATTGCTTGAATGAATGTATGATTGCTCTAAATATTAGTGTAGCAAAGTTACCACAAGAAGACGTAAAACATGAGAATCCCTCCTGGGCTAGTTTACACTATTTAGTTGAGCTCTGGGTGTTTATCAGCACTTGGATTCATAGTGGTTTGTCATCACAGCATTTTACCTGAAGTTCTCACAAGAATAGGTACCACCCTTACAGCTTTCTATTCTTAAGGCTCTAAAAGTGTATTGGAAACAGTCCAATAGCAGCATGCCTGAAAGAAAACCTGCCATTAACTAAAGAAATGTCTAACCTGCATAACCATTTGGACACTCCTCCTTCTCTTTCCACTTTAATTTAAGCTTATTTTACCACAATCATACGGTCATTTAAACTAAATGCTGCTGTTTGGAATCCAAACAAGCATGAAAATTTGCTCTATTCCTACGTGCTCCCAGTCCTTCTTCAATTTCCTTAGTTCCGATGAAGTTTTAGAAATTCAAACATCGTACCATCTAGATGGTCCACGTAGCAGTATACGTCGTAAGTTTCATGAGGCGAACGGAATCCATAGGTCCTGACTCCTTCCTTCCCCATCATATCTCCGTAACAGCCTTCCCGGGGAGCCCGGATGGGATATCTGGGGAAATAAAAGACTAGTAAGAAGTACTTTATTCTTACTCTCAAATTAATGAATTACAGCTTGTGGCCCCCAGACCTCTCACCTGACGGTCTGATCAGACAGCCAACCTGCATCACACTGTTCAAATCCATCTTCATAGGCGGCATGGAGCTGCTCTGGGGTTGCTATGACTGCCCCAATATCCACACAAGCCTTCTGTGCAGTCTCAAAATTCAGAGTATACCTGCTTGTCGCCGCTCTGTAGTGAAACACAACCCCTGCAAAGAGAGCCACAAGCAATTACTGACATGTTCAAATATCCCACCATAATTTGCAAAGTTTCTCACTGATGTAATACATCAAATTAATTGCTCCCATGGTAATAACACCATGGTGATACTTTATTTTCATTTTATGTGGCATTACATAAAGTTATGGTGGTGTGAGGAGCCCCAGAAATGCCGTTCACCCAGGTGTCCCATTGTGCTCCATTAGAAAGTTTCTTAACCAGGAATTTTCTATTCTCATGTCAACAATCTAAGAAAAAGATTTAGGCCACTAAAATTCCAAGGGGTGGACAGCTTCTCCAATTACAGGTGGTATTCACATTATCATGGGAACACTGGACAACTAAACAGAGTAGGTCCTGCAGGAGATACAAAGAGTTAAGGGGGCCATGAGGTCAACTTGCCCTATTTTACCCAGGCCCAACTGAATAGAAGCACATGGAACATTCACTAACCCCGCTTCCTCCAAACATAAAACATTGAGATATTTACTTCCAGAAACAATGTACTAAGAAGAAAAAGACAATGGACTATGTATGAGCGAGAAGACTTGTTCCAATTACTAATTTGTTCCTTAATCATATACTGAGTTAATCTCCACCCCCCACAATAAAGTGTACCTAACATTGCTTATGTTACCTGATATGAAAGTCAAATTAGGCAAAAGTTTTAAAAATGTTGTATAGGCTACTAACTCCCACCCACTGCTTATCATATTCACCATCTGACTAGCATAACTGAGGGTTTCCACTAAGACAAATAAAATGTACGATTTTTATCCCAAAGAAGGCTTGAAGTAAAGTTACCCAGATTCCCCTGAGTTGAAGCCAGGCATCTTGGTACTTGCCTCCAACTCCACTTTGCTGTATGTTAGGAGTTGCATAGTCTAGTGGTTCTAGAGCTGTTCTCCAGGGCTCAAGGAATTGTCAGAGGGCTGAGGGAAGAGTAACTGGGTGGGGATGAGGGTGGGGGTAGGAGTGAGGTTTTGGTCTTCTCCTCTTACTTCAACAAGAGCATCTCCATCTTTAATTGCACTAAATGTGGTGACTCGTTTCTGTAAGACTGCAAAGTGAATCAAGGTAAGGGGCCTGGGAAGTCACTAGAAAATAAAAGTTGGGGCAACTGGGTCTTATGGATGAGATTTTATTAGGGGTCAAATTGCCTAAGACCACTTTTTTTGTTATGCAGAATGAACTTTGGTTTCCAAGATATCTTCCACTGTCTTTGTATTCCTAGTAATTCCCTTGGGTTGACAACAGTCTATGTCCCACAGTCTGACTTCTAGTTATAAGACTGTCTTCCATATGCCCATCCTTAAAATGTCTCCGTCTTGCAAGACAGGTTATGTGCCAATAAAGTAAATACAGGGGAACAGACTAGCCATGTCATAGATGAGCACATCTGATAAGTGTCAACACAAAAAGACCTGCACAGGCACCGAGTAGATGCAATGACAACTAACATTCATTTTCCCATTTCTGACAGTGCAATGAAAAATTCATCAAATGCCTTTCCAAAAATTTGTACCTTTATAGAAATACTCTAAAATCGCCAGGAAGTGTGTATCATACTATCTGGTAAGTATGAGATAGTTTATAGTGATCTCTAAGGCTTAAGCAAGAATTTGAATGGTTTTAAATTAGTCTTATGTCGATCAAAGCTTCCAACAGTCCTCTTGATAATTAAAAATCTTCCATGTGCACTGAAGACTGTAAGGGGGCACAAAGGGGCCTCCAAGAGCAGGGCAGGGAATATCAGTTGGTATAAGTATCTGCAGTTGTTGGGATAATTTGAAGACCTCATGGGGCTAAGGAGATTAAGTGGAGGATTTTCATTGTTTCGCAGGGGCAAGGGGAAAATCCATCGCTAATTCTTTAATGGTGAAATTAGTACGAAGTTGTTAAATTCCTTTAGAGATTTTAAAAATATATATAAATTTATACATAGTGTGCATATACCACTACTATATATTTATAATTTATTAATAATCTATTTAAATAAGATATAAATATAATACACAAACACACACTCAGATTAAAAAAAATATCAGTACAGCAAAACAATCCTAGGCTAACTAAAATAAATAATAAAAAGGTCAAAAGACTGAAGAGCCCAGGATATTTAGTGGATGCCTGCACAACGTAAAAATAGATTGACAGGAGACAGTAACAGAATCTGAACATAAAAGAATGTACAGTAAATTAATTCTCTGCATCTGAAATTCAAAGTATTTCCTTTTGGCTACAGAAGAAAGTTTTAATAAAACCCTCTGTATATATTTCTGAAAGGTAAATATTTTATAGGAAAATGGAGGGATGGAAGAAAAATCTGTTCTATCATGTCTGGGTATTAGAATCTTGCTTAATAACTTGCCAAAATATTCTGTTTCCAAGAGCTATGGTATTATGTGTGTACCCAATTAAAGCAATTTTTCTTTGCTTTGTCTCCTAACTTAAATTCAAATGACATACAAACCACCACTGAAAGAGGGCTAAAATGAAAATGCCTCATTGCAAGCCTTAATGTATAACAGTTAGTGTATTGACCTTTAAAACAAAAAATTCACCGAGTTTTATTTTGATCCAATGCAAATGTTTCTTAGGTCCTGGCCTTTCTAAGGCACTGTGACATGTACCATGATACTTATTAAATGCCCTATTTCTTCAATGTAAGTTAAGGTAGAATTTATATTTTTTAAAAAGAAACTCAAAGATTTTAATAATTATGCTAGGACAGTGAGAAAAAGGAGAAAAGGTGTGTGTGTGTGTGTGTGCGTGTGTGTGCGCGTGTGTGTGCACATGTGTGTGTGCATACACACATGTCGTAAAAATTAAAATAAAATGTAGATCAGCCTTTGTGGTCTTAAAAAGTAATCACAGACAGGTAGGTCAAAGTAAGGAAATAATTAGTTATTGAACTATTTATCATGTCTTGAGCTATTCATTAATTCCATTATACTGCACTTTCCTGAATCAGTGAAGGTGCTGTGCAAAATGTCACCTTCCTTGACCCTTAAAGAAATAACAGTTCATTTTTGGTGAAAGGCATGAACTGTTGAAATGACTGATGCTTCTTCCACTTGTCCAAACTCCGAACACCATTTACTTCAAGTACTGCCTCACAACACTTCTGAACCCGGTATCATGTCTTACAGATTTGGGAATCCTTACCGTCCACCACCAATGATACTGTGTCTTGTGTGTCTTCAATCCCGTACATGACATCGCAGCGGTAGAGGCCCGCGTCACTTGCACGCAATTTGACCATGGTGAGCGAGGCATCCCCGACGACCTCGGAATGTGTAGGCACGGACACTCTCCCCTTATAGCCCTGACCAATCTTGATATTCCCATTTTGGGCTACAAGAACAGTAGTCTCCTTCAAATCTTTTCCACTCTTGTCCAATTCAATCTTAGACCATTTGATTCTGAGAAATTCGCTAGAGGTGTTGTAACTGGGTGGTAACGTAGGCATGGTTGAAAAATGACAAGGGAGATTGACTTTTCCAGAGAGGGAGCCCTTAACAGGTGGGCTTTTTTCCACTTTGACTAGGAAAAATAGAAAATACAAAATTAACAGTCCTAAAAAACTCAACCAAGTCTATTAAATAAGTGAGTGGCTAAGAAACCCTTACAAGTGGTTTGATTACTTTTTCAATAGGTGAGATAATTAGAATGAGTTTATATACAAAGGCTAGTATACAGTTTTAACAATGTTTCACAACAAAGATATGACTTAAAAATGCTCATCTTTATGTACTAAAAATATAGCATTCATTTTAAAGTATTTGTAACTTAGAGTTCAATATGTACAAAATAAGTAATAGAATAAGGCATGTATAGCAAGGTAAGCAATTAAGAGCAAAAGGAGACTAGAATTGGTAATGTGGGTAAAAGATCGGACCAATGTTAGGAAGAGCAATTGAAAGAAGAATTTATGTCTACCTGTCAGAAGAGGAAAATCATTTAAGATAACTGCCACATTACCTTAGAGGAAATGAAAATAAAATTCAAAGAGGAAGTGAAAATTAAAAAATATATATATTTCAGTAGACTGGAGCAGGAAGAAGTCTAACACTTGAAGGACCCTCATTTGGTTCAGCGTTTGAACCAAAGGCTTTCATCATAATAACAAATCCAGCTGCAATCACTTTGCAGTGAAACATTACCTCTTAATTATATCCTGTGTGTGGGGGTGGGGGGGTAGGATTTGGTCTGTTCACCTAACCCCCACCTAAAGTATTAATCTGCAAAATGTCTTTCTGTTTAAGCCCTTAAAATTTTAAGGAGAACGAATACCTTGAGTGCAATTTAACAGTATCATATGCAAAATAAATGACATTTTATTCTTACAGGAATCCATAACCCTTTCCCACCACTTCCTCCCATTTTCCAGTCCTGACTAATTGGCTAGACAATGTGCTGGCAATAACGATAGATAGAAATTATGTTCATACACAAGCAATCCTACTTCATGAAAATATGATGAACAAGTTAAAAGTAGCCTCTAGCTGGAGTGAAATAATAATTCTTAACGAAATGATGTGTATGTAACACTTAGTGTGTTAGTAGTCAAGGTACTGGGAACATATATCTCAATACAGACATGTATCAGAAATGATATAGCTGTCAACATAGCACTGTGGATTCAGTTGGGGATAAGTCATTTTGAAAATTTCAGGAAGATATGGAGATACTATGCACTTTAAGAAAAAAATGCTCTTTATTGTTAAAGATTCAAATTTAACTTCTTAAAGGCTGGACTATAAAATCTCTCATATGATACAAATAAATCTAAAATAACCAATACAGTATTATATTTACTGTATTTATGATAGAAATCAGTCATATATTTCTAATTTATAGTGGTCATAGCTGTCATACATTTCTTTATCATCTTACTAATCTATATATAACTTGCCCCAAAACAGGATTTAAGGCACTTAACAAAATTAAATAAAAATACACTATTAACTGCACTAAGTTAGTCTTTTAAATGTTACTAAGATCATAATCACCTTTAAATACAGTATCAAGGGAATAATTCCATTCTATTAAATTCTTGGCTTATAAAATAAATTGTCTTACTTAAAGCTCACCCTCAGAGTGAAACTAGTCCAATCCCTTTACTAAGGATGCTCCACTGTGAGGAAGTGACATTTAAGATCCTAGCTGCCTGCTGACAGACCTGGGCCAGAACACAAGTCTCCTCACAACTAATCAAGGAATCTTTCAACTTTGGTACTTATTGGGTTCTTCCTCTGTCCCTAAATTAGTGTTAGTTCCTTTGCAGAGTCTACACCCACTCTATTTCCATCTCATCCTATTTCTTTAATTGTTATCTGCACGGACAGCAGTTAGCAACTTGATCTTTTAAATTAATCTATAAAGTCCACAGGGGACTCCCTACCTGATTTATAATCCCTTGATTTGGCCCCCATTAGGAAGATGATGACAACACAAAGGTTGTTTATTTGTTTTTTTGTTTTTTTTTTTTTTGCCAAGAATAGGATTTCTGAGAAGGAAAGGGCTAAGTATTCTATGATCTAAAAATCTCCATTTACGGTATGTTCTAGGAAAGCTCCTTTCCTTCCTAAAGAATTATTTAGATGATTAACATTACCACAAAGTATTGGTTTTTTAATGGAAAAAAAAACAGCTTTACCATCAACCTCAATTACGATATAAATTATGAGATTCTTTATCATCTCATTAAAAATGAGTTTAAGATAAGTGACATCCAATTCCTTAATATTTATTACTAAACTATCATTCTTTTCACAATTTTAGATGTGTAGAGGCACATATGAGATGGAATCCAATGTATCCAATTGGAAGGTTTCTAAAACTCCAAGTATTGCTCAGTAACTGTGCTGTTATGTAAAAATATATTGGAACAAAATGATCTCAAAAGGCAAATTACCCAAGGGTTATTTATTGTTCTAGATGTTTACAGATACAAGGAAATCAAAAGCTTTGTTCAGATATAAATATATATTCATGTAGAATCTAGTCTTAACAACAGGATTAACAAAAAGCTGTGTGGTCAAGTCTTTTGTGTATAAAATCTTGAGTCTTAATGCACTGGGTCATAAGAACTAAGCTCACTAAATCTAAATATTTTAAGGAAGAAACTAAGTAGTTCAGAGAATAATGTTTAGAGACTATACATGTTTTTTTTTTAATGCTACCTGTAAGAACTTGTCTGAAACTGTGAACAATGCAAGTAGTAAAAAACGAAAATTAACGCAAAGTTCACTGTTCCCACCACATGGTTTGTGGTCTATATGAGTAGCGTAAGGGAGAAATCTCTAAATAACGAATGATCAATTGCCTTTCATTCTCTGTCGGTAAATTCTGTGGAGAAGAATGACATAAATTCCACCTATACAATTTGATCACACGCACACACACACACACACACACACACACACACCCCTTGGCCAAATAAATGTCAGATTGAGAATATGAGAATTTATTACTCTCTAGGGTGATAAATTTCACTCTGTTGTTCATTCATTTGCTCATGACTGTGCAGAACTCATTTATTAATAGTAGAGGAATATCCAAATAACTAGGTAAGCACTAGATAATCAATAAAATAGGTATTGTTAAAGCACAGAACGCTTCATGCATGAAAATAAAGCCAATAACCAGTGGACAAGGTGTTCATTAATGTTAGTTATTGACGTTTTGAGTGCCTAGGAATAAACAGAGAAAAGCTTAAGATGAAAACACTTGTGTTAACTCCTAACAAGTTATTGCTGTGTATCCTACTATAAACTGGCAAATTTGTTTTATTTGGATCTTACGTTTTCAACTTTTGTGCCTCATATGAAAAAATTAAATTCTTCTGAAATTAGTCCCAACTAATTATATCTCTTAATCATGATCACAGATTTACAAAGAACTTGATTCTTGGAATAAAGTGTAATATAGTGGTTCATAGCATGGATTATGGAGCCCACCTGCCTGGGTTCAACTCCAGGCTCTGTAACTAAACTGCTATATAATCTTCTACATTAGGTAGGCCTCCAAACCTTGTGGTAGTGCAGTTTCTTCATCTGCCAAATGGGGAGAATAGAAGCATCTGCCTCATTGGGGAGTTAAGATTCAATAAATTAACTATGTAAAATACAGAAGACCTGGCATGTAGAAATCATTCAATATTGCTAGCTATTATTACTGTTATAAAATACTGTCAAGGAGCTATATCATAAGTGCTTTTGGTTTTTTCCCCATTGTTTATGTGAGTGCTTTCTTTGCCTTAAGCAGAAAGTCTAAACTCTCTTTTAAGTGTCCCTCAAGTTTCTCCCATTGTTTTCTCCCCTTCTGTTACTACCCATCTAAACCAACTCTCTTTTCTGTATTTCCTTTTTGTGTTCTCCCTTGTTACTGGGTGCTATTGTCCTTCCCTGTCTGTGACCTTCACCTGTATTTCCTGACTACACTGAAGGAAATAGCGCTTGGGCTGTTAACAGTTTGGTGGAGCCTAAACTCTGACAGCCATCTTGGTCATTCATATCTCAGTTTAAATGTTACTTTCTCAAAGAGGCCGTCCCACCTTCCCCCTACTCAGGCACTTCTTTATCATATCACTAAGCTTTATTTTCATCAATCTGAAAATACCTGGGTTATGAGTTTATTTGTTTGTTGCCTATATCATATAACTAGGAGATTAAGTTTAATGAAATAGAGAAAGAAGAAGAAGAGAATAGAAAAGGAAGGGAAAGAGAGAAGGAAAGGAAAGGAAAGGAAAGGAAAGGAAAGGAAAGGAAAGGAAAGGAAAGGAAAGGAAAGGAAAGGAAAGGAAAGGAAAAGAAAGGAAAAGAAAGGAAAAGAAAGGAAAGGAAAAGGTAATATATGTGGAGGGTAAAATCCTGGCTGTAAGCCTGCTCTTTATCTTTTTGACTCTTCTCACACTCTAGCCTCCTGAGGGTTTGATAGTCTTTCTTTATAGAAAAGGCTTTGAGTATACTGAAGATGACAGATTTTAAAAAATACGTATATATGAGCACTTTTGCAATCTGAAAGTAATCTGGGAATTTATTGAAAACCCACTTGCTTCTTTAGCATCCTGTTCATTGTTTCATTTTATTTAAAACCATTTATTAAATGAAAAATAATATTATTTCAGCTGAAAGTGTTCAGCACTATAAATCACTAAATAGATCAAAAACTAATTCTTTATTCTATTGACTCCATATGGCCATTCTGTGCTCTAGCACTTAAATTTTTAATTCACTAAACACCAAAAAAACTTAAACCACACTCACCTTTATGTAGTGCATGGGTTGCTATTAAGGTAGAGCACATCCATAAGATGCTCTTTATATTGATCAACATCTTGTCCTGGAAATGAAGAAAAACACAAAGGAAATCATAAGCATTTAGGTTTGCGGTGGGCCATAAGTCAACATGCTATTTTGTGCATTGTATATAGTAAGAGTACAAGGTACAGGTCCTCTTAGATTGTAGAAACAAGAGAGAATTCATAATAGGAAAAGTCATCCCAACACTTTAATTATTAGTTCGACTCTCACCCAATGCAGTAGTTACCAAAATAATCCCAAAACCCAGTTTGGGAACATATAACAATATGGATGTGTGGGACAACCGCAACCCGGTGGGCTGGAGAAAGAACAATAAAGACCACAGCCGAAGTAACTAGTGGCTAGGAATGGGCACAAAGAGGGAGAGGTGACCACAATGTCTATTTAGAAACAGGAAGCTGGTCACGGATGGAGCAAAAGAAGATGGGGAACCAATAGGGAGAGATGTTGAAAGAAAAGGATTCATATCAAATGTGAGGTGGGAAAGAACATGGTGGTGGCTCATGCACATGCTATCAAAACAGGCAATAAGGACTTCAGCAGGCTTTTTAAAGCACAGACTCAATTTAGTTTCTAGGAGGCTGAACAAACAAAACAAATGTATTATAAGGAGCTGTTAATTACAAAAAGACCAGGGCTTGCCATGAGTTTTAAAGCAGTTCCAACAGTTCTAAAGTCTGAAGGGTGAAAAAAAATAAAGAAAACACTCTGTTCTGAGAGTCAAGAAACCCTGCCCTGGCTTTGCCATTAATTTATTGTGAGGCTTTGGGGAAGACATTTAACAGTCTGGGTCTCAGAATGGTCCCTTCCAGCTTGAATTTCTATGGAGCTGTAATTATGAGGCGGCTAAGTACCAGTGTTGGGGACCATCTGGAAAGCAAAGAGCCAATCTCAAAAGAACTGCAGATTACTTGATCCCCAGGGTTCTTCCCTCCTTAGCTGCATTTAGAACGATTCTATAACAGGCACTCTTGGTTGGGTACTCAGTAGCCATTCTTCTTTCTCCTTTCCAACAATACTCTGATTCCATTCTAGTATCTATCCTCTTTTACACAGCCATACACTTTAGAGGAGCCTGGGTCAAACCCAGCCACAGGGAATGATGCTGATTATCCTAAGTCAGTCACACTGCTCCCATTCATTTTGCCAACGATTGGTTTTGGAATGAGTACATGATACAGTTTTTAACTAATGAGATGTGAGGGGATCTCAGCAGGATAGACGGGATGCTCCTGGGAAAGGTATATTCACCTTAAGAACAGGAAAAAAAGAAAGAGGTGGTTGCTTTTCTTCAGGGAATACTGTCACAATAGGTTACTTCTTCTCAAACTGGTGTAGCCTTCTTGTGTCCATGAGTGTATAAGATAGCCTCTGGCGACAAAGCTGAGAAAGAATCAGGACAGCTAGGTCTTAAGCCCTCAAACATTAGGCCAGAGTAAGCTGTCTCTTTGAACTTCTTTTTAAACGAAATAAATTCCTTTATTACATAAACCCAATAAAATCGGAGATTTTTGTTACTTGTAGCTGAAGGCATCATAACACATTTGAAATAATGTCCTAAATAACTTCCTAATATCCTCCTTAGAACATATATAAATTCAATATGAGTTAGGAAACCTAGACTGAAAAGACGTAAATGCTGTAAAATCCAAGTCCAATTTGAGTTCAAGTTTAATTTTATAATTATGACAGCTACTCCTTTTTCCTTGCTATTCATTTCCCTTTAATTGTTTTATTTTATATATTGTGAAATAAGCATTGGAACCTCTCTATAACAAAATCCTAAAGAGCATCTTTTAAACCTAATAATTATATATATATATATTTTTTTCCCCATCTATATAGGCTATTTGACAACTCACAATGAAAAGCATACAGTTGATAATCCTTGCTACAGATGATTAATCTTGATAATTAAGTTTATTATTTATCATATAATTAATGGAATATGTAGTAGACACTATTAAACACTAATTGCAAAATTTAGTTTCTACATTTCCAAAGTTCTTATAAGCTACCATAGCAAGCAGAAAGTATTCACTTGTGTTTCAATGCTATCACAGTATTTCAGAAAAAAATAAAAATATCACTTCCACATATTCTATAGTTTAAAGCTGCAAAAGTGAAATTTTAGGTTGTATTATTAAAATCTATTATGGGGCGCCTGGGTGGCTCAGTCAGTTAAGTGTCCGACTTCAGCTCAGGTCATGATCTCGCGGTCCGTGAGTTCGAGCCCTGCATCGGGCTCTGTGCTGACAGCTCAGAGCCTGGAGCCTGCTTCCGATTCTGTGTCTCCCTCTCTCTCTGACCCTCCCCCATTCACGCTCTGTCTCTCTCTGTCTCAAAAATAAATAAACTTTAAAAAAATCTATTAAAGAAAATGAATTCCATAAGTATTAACTGAATTCAAGAAACATTTTTATAAAAATAAATAATTTCCTATCATCATGAAAGAAAAAAATTGAGAACAGTTTTTTCTTTCATGATGGTAGGAAATTATTTATTCAGGAAATTTTTTATTTTTTCAGGAAACTTTTATTTTATAATCATAATGTTAAAAGTCTGGTCTCCATTTTCAAACAACCCTGAATTCAAGTTCTGAATCCTCTACTAATACTCTGTGATTTGGGATAAATGACTAGCTCTCTTATTTTCAGTAACTTCTTAATTATGAAAAGTAGTACTTAACTGTTGGAGTGAACGTGAGGATTGATAAAATAATGCATACGAAATATAGGTCAGTGATACAGTGTATTCAGTACTCAATATTTCTTATTAAAATTATTAATTCAGGTTTTCTATAGATGTTCTCTTTCTGTGTTCATATCACTAATAGTAAAAAGAAAAGTATTTGAACCTGTTGGATATGAAAATTATAATCTAGGTTACCATTATAGAAGCAGTGTATAACTTTATGCTTACAATAAATTGCCATATAACTTATTGCTATATGCTTTAAGTTATTACTTGTAAACTAACATGTTTTATCTCCTCTGTAGAACAGCTGTCTCTGTAGAACAGACCTAGTATCACGTTCAGCTTGCTAATTACCACAATATTCCACAGTGCCAGGTTCAGAGTAGATGCTTGAGAAAGGTTTATGGGCCAAATGCATGACCAATGCCTCTATTTACCAGTTCTGAAACATGCTTTGAAGAGAAGTGCCAACAATCTCTTAAGAATGTGGGCATGTAGGGTAATTAACACCTGAAATGTATTTAAACCAGTCCAGTTGAATGTGTACCATGACACAATAATATCTGATGTTTGTCAATATTTGGAGTGTCAGATCTCCTAACAAAATCAGACAAGGCGTGACCTTGACCCAGGGATGGGTCTTTTGCATCCTAATTTTCTAAGACCGATACTCCAAGTCTAACGTTTTGTGCCATCCTTCACCCTTATAAAAGCGCCCTTTTTTTATGGGAGGGAGGAAAATGGTCTTTCATCTACAGAACAAATGTACTCATTGCTTGCCTTAAAATTGCCCCAAGACAAATCTAGGGAAGGAAGCCAGTGCATTAAAAATACAAGGGAGAAATCAGCCATGTTAGAAATATATTTGTATAAATAGGTTTCAATAAATTCCCAGCATTTAAAAATTGGAGTTTTCACAATAAGTCTCAGATCTCTCTTGAAAAATCAGATCAAACAATTCTAGGTGCATATTCTTGCTGGCCAATAATCAGCACTAGGCAAGGAGCAGCCTCTCACCTTGGCTTCATGAACTCAAGGTTATCAATGGCCCCACTTGGTTTCTCATGCATTTCTACTCCATGCCTGTTCCCTGTAAGCACCTGAGCTTGCAACACTTGATTTAAAGAATGGCCATTTATCTCTTTAGTAAATATCTCAGAGTGCTTTTACTAACCTTAATTGCCTTAGAACTATATTTCTGTGGCCTCTTCCTGGGACTCTATGGGCATTCATTCCATTTCTCTAATTTTCTTAATGCTATGTCCATGTTCACGGTTGTTAAGGCACACTGTTTACCTTCTGCATTTGATGTTGCTAAATAAGAAAAACTTTTAAGACCTTTCTTTTTTTTTTTTTTTTTTTTAGCACTTTTCCAACACCCACTTCTATTCTTTTGCTCTTCGGTGTCTGTCTTGTAAGCATAATCTGCTAGTGATAACAAGTCTATCTGCAAAGAAAGACCTGAGAGATATGAAAGCCGGTGTCTATATTTAGCCTTCACTCCACTGTAGTCAATGAGAAGAGGAGAAAGTCACTGAACAATCAAGGCACAGCTGACTGAGGCTGTTTAATTGCCTGGGAGAACACAAGAGACAAGGTCAATAGGACTCCTACCATGAGACATGTCTTGCAGACAGGGTAAGAGCCATGCCCAGGATGGGCTGCCTTGAAGAAAGATAGCCAAGATGTTTAATATTCTCCCTTAATCTTGTGGAAGATCTGGTGAGCAAAGGGTGACTTAGGGACACAGACTTCTTGCCTTCTAGTCTTCAAATTAGTAAACCTAGACAACCAATTGTCCAGGACATCTCAACCACAAGGTGGATATAATGAGTACTACCTATCATATTGCTCCTGGGTGATTTCTCACAGGAGGAATCACTGTAATGCAGAGAAAAATCTCATGGTTAAATAAGAAATCTTATTTAACTCTGAACTTACTTCAGAGGAGCAATGGCCCCATGTGAATTTATCATTAACCTCCAATTGGATTCCTGAAGCTGGACTTAACTAAGCTTTTTCATGTCATTGCCCCTTAGTGATGCTCTTTTCTCTGACTAACTCCTTCCTCATTACTCTAAAACATTGCACTCTCTGTTCCCTTTCCCATGCTCTATTTTCACCAAAGCACATAGATGATGAGCCTTATGAGGAGCCTTTACAGTGTTTCCAAATTTTTGTATTAAACAATGCTGCAAAGGTTGTCCTTGTCCATTCATCTTGGGTGATATTTGTACCAATATCTATATGACAATATCTAGAATAAAAATTGCTGGGTCAAAGAGTATATGCAGTTTAAAATTTTTCTGATAGCTATTACCAAATTATTTTGTAAAGAAGATGGACCTATTCATATTGCCACAGTAGTATGTGAGAGATCCAATTTCCCTACAACCTGGCCAAAACAAATTTTTATCAAACTTTTTAAATCTTTACTGCTGTGGTTGTAAAAATAATGCAGCATATCATTTTTTAATTACTATTTCTTTAATTATGGATGAGGATGAGCAATTTCTCATATGACTAAAAACACATTTCTTCTTCTGCCAACTGCCTACATATCACATGTGACAGTTTTTAGATAGACTGTGGTCTTTCACTGATTTGTAAAAGTTCTTGTTATATCCAAAGAGTTATTAGCTCTTTGTCTATCTTATGTTGCTGATGTTTTCCAAATGTGCTATTTGTTTTTGTGTAAATAATTTGTTATTCACTCATACTTACCAGTCTGTTCTAGTATGGCTTCTGGATCTTTTCCTTTTTTAAAAAAAATATTTTTTAAGCTTTCTTTATTATTTTGAGAGACACAAACACAGTGTGAGCAGGGGGAGGGGCAGAGAGAGAGAGAGAGAGAGAGAGAGAGAATCTCAAGCAGGCTACGCACTGTCAGCACAGAGCCCGACGTGGGGCTTGAACTCATGAAACCATGAGATCATGACCTGAGCTGAAACTGAGAGTCGGACGCTTAACTGACTGAACCACCTAGGTGCCCCTGGATCTTTACTTTTGCTTAAAACAGGTTTCTCTATTTCTATTTTATTATTTTAAAAATCCTATAATTTCCTCGTTATTTTTTATTTATTTGTTTTTAACATTTATTTATTTTTTGAGAGACAGAGAGAGACAGAGGGTCAGCGGGGGAGGGGCAGAGAGAGAGGGAGTCACAGAATCCGAAGCAGACTCCAGGCTCTGAGCTGTCAGCACAGAGCTTGACCTGACCCATGGGGCGGGGCAGGGGGGCGGGGTGGGCAGTTGAAACCACAAACTATGAGATCATGACCTGAGCTCAAGTCCGACACTTAACCCACTGAGCCACCCAGGCACCCCACCTCTAGTTATTTTTTAAATGTCATTCTCTACATTTCATACGTGCTCTATCTTAACTTTATTTGAGGATAAGAAATGAGGTAGAGGTTGACTCTTACTCTGAATGGACCAATCAGTTGTTTCCAAACCATTTGTTGAATAATCTTTCTTATCCACTGAATTTCCATGTCCATTTTAGTATATTTCTGGACTCTGTCTCCTGTTTAGTGAAACTAGACAATTTTTAAAGCAAAATGCTCCTATCTAACTCACTTTATGGATTTAGTAGGAAATATGTCATTTGGGTAATAGTGTTTTTATTAAGATTATAGAATATATCAGTATGAGTCCCATGGATGTAATATATTAACACCACTTATTTGTATAGTTTTTCATTTGCCAAAGTTTCCCAGAGATAGTCACCCTTTTGATGTGTATAACTATATATCCATTTAATAGATTTTGATATCAAGCTTTGTGATTCCAAGTCAAGTGATCATTCTACCACACCACAGGTGATAGCAACTCAGTAATTTAAAAATAAAAAGATTATAGCTTACATATTATGTATGTGTTTATAATAAGCTATGTAATCTCATTTTTATAAACATAAACTCCCCTTAAAATTCTTAGAAGAAGAAAGTAGGATATATAGAGAGTGGCAGAAATCAGGTAAATTTAAACATAGATCTGCATTTATGCCCTATTATAGATGACAGATCCATCCAGAGGAGTTTCAGGAAACATAACAGGCAAACACATTCAACAAAGATACTTTGCACTGACCAATGAAATACAACCACCCTGACACATTCAGGGATAAGAAGCCAGCAGTCAATATAAATCAATCAATCAATCAATCAATCAATAAAACCAAAAAACCTGGAGAATACATATAAATACAATATAAATGCATAAATGTATATGTGTGCATATGTGTAGTTTACTAAACCTAGGCTGTCAGAGGAAGCTAGCAAAATTTCAGTAATTATCTCTACTTCCCTTTGTTCTGATTCCCAATCAGAGGGAGTACCAGCCTTGTGTTTTCTGGTAAAGTAGAGACCTATGCAACAATCAGCATGTTTTTTCAGACTACAGCAACTCACCCCCAACAATGAGTGTTTGTGAGTCCTAACTGGTTTCTCTAGGTGGGTGGTGAAATAATCGCCTAACTATATTCACTCATTCTTCTCCTCAAAAGAACCATGTGTCTTGAGAAGTTGGCCTCAGTCACAGGGTAATATCCCATTTTAAATACAGTTTCCAGGGAGGTCTGTCCATGAATGAAGTCAACAAAAAGGCTTAAACTGCACTAGGAAAGAAAAGCTTGGTTATATGACTACTGGGAGACGGCCTTGGTGGATCTCTGTGCTCTCAAGCTCAATTAGTAACCAATTATCAACCACAAAGTACTTATAATAATAAGGTGAGGAAAGAGAGAACAAAGACTATATCTTTTAACATTAATCATATTCAGCCTTAAGTTAGCTTTTTAGGTCCTTTCAAACAGAATTTCCAAGCATGCAGATATAGGTATCTTAGAATATCAGAGACATTCCCCTCCAGTTTGTAAGCACAGAGAATTAGAGGAAACCTACATGTGTAAACATTTAAATCTAGAGAGATTCTTTTCAAACTTTAGTTTTTTAAAGGAGGAAATACAATTTAGGAATAGCTTTTAGTTTATCTACTATGAAAAACAAAACAAAATTTGAGTTCTGACATAAATCCTCAGATTGTCTTAATCTCATCCCTCTTCCCACCAACCATAAGATTAAGGACTGTGGACTTCCTGCTGGAGGAAGTCATTGCTCAATCACTTTGGAATCCATTGGAACCCTTTGCAGTATTAGTTGGGACAGGCATACACAATTGTGAAATATTCCTTTCTTTATTGAGGAATCAGCACTACAAGTCAGTCCCTGAGACCTTCTGCTTGATATGCTCTTACCTCCAAGCTACATATTCTCCAAACAGGGAACAGATTTTATCTCAGGAAACTAGTTGTTGCTTCCACTAATGGTTTCCCATTTTTATATTAAACTCACAACATCCTATTTTAGGACTTCACATGAATATTTGCATGATAGGTTTGGCACAGCTGTCAAGCAGTGCTTAAAATAATTTAGGTCAGAGCTTTTAGAAGGAGTCAAAAAGAAAGGGAACGTGAATCAATTAGATATGAAAATTTGAGATCTCAGAGAGACTTAAAGTCCCGTTCTTCCGAGGCAAAGCGAGGAAGCAGGAGAGTTTAAAATGCAGCGTGTTAGTGGCAGCGTCTAGACTGTGCCCCATTCCCCCGGGGTTACTCGCTCAGTCGTTTCATAAACATGTGCTGAGTTCCCACTGTGGGCGGGACCGAGCTAAGGATCCCGATGCCCAGGGACCTGAGTTACACCCGCAGCCCCTTAATGTTTGCGCTCATTGGAATTCCATCAGTCCTGTAATTGACTAAAAATAGTCTTCAAACTGACTTGAACATATTTAAAAAGCCAATATATGGAGCACAGAATAAACTCATGTCATTTTTCTGCCAAAAAAAAAAAAAAAAAAAAGTCTGCTTGGAGTATATCTTTACTTTCTCCCTGTCAAAAGGCAAAAACTCCTCCTACCACTCCCAAGAAGCGAGAAAAATGTTTTTCAAACTGTTAATAAGAGCGTTTAGCACCTTCTGAACAGCAGTCGTGTACCCTGTAGCAGCAGACAGCGGCCTCAGCGCCGGGTGCGAGACCACGGAGCTCACACCAGTGAGCCCCGCCCCGCCCCGCCCCGCCTCGCCTTTCCCCGCCCCGCCCCCGCCCCCGCCCCCACCCCCGCCCTCCGGAAAGAGCAAGGCCCCGCCCTTATTGGCCTCTAGGCGGGGACCCGAGGCGCCCCGCCAGCCTCAGGCTGGGCGGACAGCCGGTTCCGCGCAGCAGTTGTCTCTGAGCCCAAGTCACACCCGTCTCGGGCCGAGAGCTGAAGTCCCAGGCCACGTGGCGGCGGCTCGTGAACTCCGGCGCATCGAGGAGCGCCCGGCGCGGTTCCTACCTCCGCGCCCGCTGAGAGAGTGGGGGTCGGCTGGCGGCCCCAGCCCCTCTAAACGGCTAGCTTCCTTCCATCCTGGCATGCCTCTTCAGTCGCGTTTGTTGTCGCGTATGGGACTTAAAATATATCTCAAAAGGAGACGCGAAATTCAGCCTCAAACCTCGAAACGTACCCTACCGGCCTTCTCCAGGCTGTTTGCATGCTTCATCCATATCTCTGTTCCTTTCTTACACTTCTTCCACCGTCCCCTTCTTCTTCCCATCCCTTCTCTTCTTTTTCCTCCCGGGGCACTTCTTCCCCCCAAATTCCACGTTCGATTGTGTTTTGAAATTGAGTTAAGTTTAAACTTTGGATTAGGGGCCTTTCCTTTGCAATATCCTGAGGCAGGGCCCTAGCATTGGGTTCAAGTGGTGAAGGGCTTTAGTACAGTTTCCAAAAGTAAGGCATTCTGTACTATATTTCTGAAAGTAATACTTAAGACTGAACATCAAGCCCTCCAAAACTTGGATCCGCCCCAGGCCATGTGTCCTTCTCCACCAAGCTGCAGACTTGGCTGAGAGCAGTGAGCACATCCCCGCGGACTTGGGAGCAAGCGCGCTTCCGTACCTCACAAAGGCAAGGTCTCCATTCCTGGTCCTTCAAACCCCTAGATTTACGTCGCATATTCTTAAATTTAAAACTAACGACTAAAGGTTCTTCATCATTGAATGTATGGTTGTACAAGTGGCTTCCTTGGTTTTTTTGGTGGGGGGCATCGGTTTCCTCCACCTGTGCTGAACTTGTCCATCAGGGGGCGCCCACATCCGCCACAAAACACCCTATTCCTAGACATCTGGGTTCTGCAAGCCCTTAGCACGCCAACTGGGGGCAGATCCGAGGGAGCTCCCAGCCTCTCTCGCTCCTCCCTCCTTGCCTGCTTCTGCCGATCGGGGAGGCAGGGATTTCACACTAGCCATTCATTTGTCAGCCGTGGGGGAGGGGACGTAGGAGCGCAAGAGACTGAGCAAAGGCTGGGAGAAGGGAAGGGAGGCAGAGAAGATGGAGCCAGAAGACGGAGAGACAAAGATGAGAAACGGGACATAGATAGCAAGACTGTCTTTCAGTCTGTGGGTGTGTGCACGGTGGGACAGCTCTCCCTAGGTTGCGTAGATTTCTCCTCCCTCCCGCTGTATCTCCCGGGGACAAGCAGGACTTGCTGGGGCGCAGCTGGATAGGAGAGCAAATAGTTTAAGCTATGACACTATTTTTCTACCTCGTTCTCCGCTGCCTAACACAGTGGCCGCTCCACGCCCAGTGACACAGACAGCGAGCCGGGACAACCCTGATGCCCCCATATCCGCGCGTACTAGGGATGTCGTCCGGAGGCGCCCACACCTCTGCAGGGTGGTGGGACGCTCCAGCCTAGGGCGTCCCCTGGGGCTCCCGGCACACGCTCTCCCTGGCCGCTCCGCTAGCCTGTAAAGTTGCTCAACTAGGGCCAAGAGCTGGGAGGGGGTGGGGAGATGGAAGAAAAAGGAGAACTGCTGTTTTCGGGGCGAGAGGACTGGTCCTAGAGGCCCGAGATCCGGGTCCCCGCGCCACCTTTGTCTGGAGAGCGCTCTGAGCACGGGGTTTGTTCGTTGAGACCACAGTGGAAGGCTCCACTTCGCTCTTCTGGGTGAGATAAAATTCTTGCACATCTCTGATGATTCAAGTCAAGCTTTTCCCGCCCAGGAGCTTCCCAGACCTCCGCGGCACTCCAACAACCCCACCCCCATACCCTGCTCCCTCCCGGCCGTCCTCCGCGCTCCGCGCGCAGGACAAAAGAACCCTGGGGCACCGAGGAGGCCTTGACAGCCCCCAAGTCCCCAAAGAGACGCAGCCGGGGGACCCTGCCCATCTCCCGGCCGGACCTCTTCCCAGACTGCCTGCGGGCAGAGGGGGTCACGTCCGCCCAGGTCCCGGGCTGCTGGGGCGCAGGACCGTCCTGTCAGGAGCTGCCCTGGAACAGCATTCCAGGAACACCAGGTACTGACCACACACCAGGGGCCCGGGAGCCAGGTGGCCCGCACCAAGGCGGCTTCGGGGACTTGCAAGTGGGCAAGTCTCGGGAGTCCCCATTCAAACTTTTGCCTCGAGCAGGTTAACAAAAAAACAAACAAAAAAAGACGAAGAAGAAAAAGAAGAAGAAGAAAGAAAGGAAAAAGAAAGAAAGGAAAAAGAAAAAGAAAAGAAAAAAAAGCTCAAGGTGCCATTGGTCCCTCCTGCTCTCCAGCTCAAGACCCCACGACTTTTCTAAGGGTTCGCTACAATTCTCTTCCCTCCCTTCCCCCAATTCCGTTAGTCCTGCTACCCCCACCCGATTCCGGACTTCTTTTGTCTGCATCTTTTCAGCACCACGGTCCCTCGGTATTCCTCTCTCCAAACGTCCTTCTGAAAGTTACCTGCATTTTTAAAGTGCATATATTTTCTTAACTTCGCCTTACAGCTAGTTCTCTTTGCTTTAATTAAAGTGTTCTACCAATTACAATGTACTTCGTTTTTCTAAGCTCGCTCGTCTTTTTTTTCCTTTTTTTTTTTTTTTTTTTTTTTTTTTTAAGGGGAACAAAAGAAACGTGATTACCTTGAAAGGCGGCTTATTGCAGTTTGGGGGAAAAAATCACCGCAGCGCTGAGCGAGTGGGCTCGGTGTTGCCGGGGCGGGTCACATAGGAAGCGCGGTGGCCTGGGGAAGCGTGAGGAGGGTGCGGGACGGTGCTGAAGGATGCAGGAGGATGCGGGGCTGGCCGCAGATCCCGGTCCCAGCTCCTGTCCACAGCACCTAATGTTCGCGGCTGTTGCTCCCGCCCGCCTGGAGTTCTTCCCCAGAAAGGCTCGGGGCAGCTCGCCTGCAAGTTCAAATGCGGGTTGTGACACCCATCATCATTATATCACTGTACCGTCAGCACCGAGGAGGAGACTCAGCGAGGAGGAGGAGGAGGAAGAGGAGGAGGGTTCATTCACGGGCTCCTGAAGCGCTCCGCAGCTTCAGCCACTCCTAAGAGCCCAGGCTTGGAAAGCAGGCAGAGGGGCGGAAAGGCAGCTCCCCGCGCCTGCGGTAGGGACCGCCTGCCTCCCTCCCCAGGCACTCCCACCTCTCGGCGTTTCTTCCTGACAAGAAGTACCAATCGGCTTGGGGACAGCAACGCTCCCCATTCAGCGACTCACTAAGTAACATCGCGCTGTGTGCACAGAAACCACTGCCCTCCCACCCCTCCCCACCCCCACTTCTCCGCCCCCTGCGCTGCCAGTTCTGGGTTAGGGGAAAGGAGCCCCCAGGCTCTTGTGGGGCAGGCCAGCACTAGACAATTCAGCACCCTCAGTTCTTCTTGGGAGCTAATGAAACTCTGTAAAAATCAGCAAAGAACTCGGTTACGGCGTGTTTACGCGGCCACAGAGCCTGCCTGTCCCATCTGAGGGAAGTGTCATTCTTGCGCCTTCTGCCAACCTGAAAGAGACATTGAGAAAATGAGATCCTTCTAAGACCTAGAGGAAAAGTGTAAGAACTGCCTTTCCCGGGAACTGCCCAAAGGGGAGCCCAACGTCACTGCACAATTTACAAAGACCCTGGTAATAAAGGGCTGGACAGGAAATTCCCCAAAGCAAATCCCTTGTTGGATTTAAACTCTTACTCTGCCACAAATGTACATAAGTCTCGATTCTGCTTTCTTCCTTCTTCCTTTCTCTCAATTTTTCAAAGAGTCCCTTATGGTAGAATATTTAATGATTTTTCTGAGTAACAGACTGCTTGGATGTACCAATCCCCTTCCTTGTGGTCAGGAAATGGGACCCTAATCTTTCATGACTTTATGTGATTTTTGTTTTCAGCCAGGCCCACCAACTATGTAAACAACATCAACACAAGGAAGAGTCCTCTGCATTGTGTTACAAAAGATTTCCTATAGGACCTTAGAGAGCCAAGGGTCAACCAGTTGCACAAAGGATTTCTGCCCCTTAGAAAAGAGGGACTTTGTATTTTCCTTTTCTTTGAAGTCAAGTATGAGTTTATACAATGGGAAGAAAATAAGTCCAAGGTGCCTATCAGTTTAACACTGGGGACACTGGAATGGATAGCAAACGTTTCTTTCTACACAAACATGGAAGCATCCTCATAATTTTTCTCACTGATGTCTCTACTTAGAAAATTATATCAAACACAACAGTGAGGATTAAAGAAAAAAGTTGAGTTTCCCTCTGAATTTCTTTGAGTAGGTGGGCCTTACACTCACACTTTAAAACTTGTAGAAGCCTAGACTTCTGTACGTGCACATCTACCATGTTTCTTTCCAAAGTTTCTTTTGCAAACTGTATGCATTCTGCATGATGCTACATTTTAAGTGATAAACAAGTCGAAGTTCTGTTAGAATTTCAGTTCTCAAAATGTGTGTTATCCATTTCTTCTCAGTTATATATTTATCAGCTCATGACAGTAAATAATGTAACTATTAATTATAGGATTTAGGAATCAATTTTTTGTTTGATAATGACAATGATTTATTTATTCTTAGTATAGTTATCATACTACTATTCTTAACATTGAAGTTCTATTTCATTAAATATTTAGAATAACAGAGTCACAGAACAGAATCAGATTTCAACCTTTAGATTCAACAGATAAGCAAACTAAACCTCAGAAAGTGACTTTTCCTACAATCACCCAATTAAAAGCAGAGCTGTTACCACAACACAATTCCTCACACTGGGTACAGTGGTCTTTTCAGAGCTCCTCAGAACAACTTTATAATCAAGATCACTTCATTCAAAAAGGGTGAAAAATGAAATTAAAGAATCTTTATTGGAATTTATACTGCAGGCATTAGGATAGACCTTTCTCTGAAACATTTCGAAGTATATACTATTGTTCTCATTCTTAAATTTGAGTAAATCTAGTTGAGTTCCGAAGAGTTTATATGTCTTGCCCAAGGGTACTTTCTAAGTGGTAGATCCGCCCATCTGAAAAGCTTATTATCTCTCTATTACCCTGCTCTCCCTTCATCATACAGCTAAGTAAAACATTCCTACAAAGGAAACCTAACAGATTAATATCCATTTTCAGGGAAATGTTAATACATTAACAGTCACTATAAGTAATGCCATCTTTACATGATAAAACATGAAGAAAAATTAAGGGTCAGAGACTACTTACATCCTGAGATATTTTCCTTTATCTTGCCAAATGTATTCCTCTAGCCTTCTAACATTTATAGTTCCTTATAACGTCCATGGACATTACAACTCTTGGCCGAGGAGCAGTATTATTGGGCAAAGTTACTTTCTCAAGAAGACTTCACGCGTCAGAAGACAGACAATGTTGAAAAGCTTTATACCACATGTTTTCCCTTTAGTTTGGCTTGTAACGTTATTTAGAAAATTAAACACTTCTTCAGGCTGTCAAATAACTAAAATGAAGTGACACCCCTGAATATCAGCTTGATTTCTCCAAGGCAGATTTCCCCCTTCAGGTACCTATAATGGAGAGGGAGTAAAAAGGAAAACATATAAGGTAGGTTCAGAATAGAGTCTACAGCTGTATTATTTATATTTAACTGTCCCTGAGGCCTTCTCCCTCTCTCTCTCTCTTTTCCCCCCTCCCTCCTTCTTTCCCCCCTCTCTCCCTGTCTCCCTCTCTCTCTCTTCATGAAGACAAAGAGAATGACAGACCAGTTATTTCTGATTCTCCCATGTCTGAAAAAATATCACAAGGTTTTGAATGGGAAAGTGTGTCTTTGTAACTTTTATTTGTCCACTACACTAATTCGTAATGTAAAACTAATTTGTTCATTACACTCAAGTCTGAATCAAACAGCAGTTAAAATCTCATTCTGTGTATCCCCCTTTAAATCATGGCCTTATACTGGGGATGCTCTGTATGTAAATTCCATACTCTCAGGTAGTATAGATAAAGCAAGATCATCATTGCTAGCGCTGGTGTCTACAAGAAACCAGAAGCCAGAGTCTATGTGCCTTGCTTCGTTGCCTTGATCTTGTCTTCAGGAACTTGGCAGAGGTCAGGGGCATCCAGCCAATGACTTGAACAAGAAAGGTGTAGCTGGCAGGTTGGTCTCCAGGGAATTTCATTATCTCCATCTAAACCTCCCTCTGAGCTTTAGGATCACATTTCAGACTTCTCCTTTTTTATTGATCAGGTGAAGTGTTCTTAGACATGGTATCATCTTTTGCTTCATTGGGGATGACAAGGTTCCAGTCCCACTTACGTTCAGAAAACAGGTTCACATTTCAAGTCCCTGGTCTGGCTGATCCTGGACACAATGGAGCAAATATCCTCTCTGGAGGGTGAAAAACTGTGACATTAAAAAAATTCACCTTTAGTGAATTTCACAGTGCCTAGAAAAAGGAAGCCAACCCCTAAAATTGCTTCATTATTTTGTTGTATTTCATTTTTTTTTATAATTTAGGGACAGATATTTTACCCAACACTTTAAATGCTTTTTGCTTTTTTAGGAAATGCAGAAGTAATATGAGGTCTTTGCTGCCTTCTTTATTTTTTTTTTTTTTTTTTTTTTTTTTTTAAATTTTTTTTCAACGTTTATTTATTTTTGGGACAGAGAGAGACAGAGCATGAACGGGGGAGGAGCAGAGAGAGAGGGAGACACAGAATCGGAAACAGGCTCCAGGCTCTGAGCCATCAGCCCAGAGCCTGATGCGGGGCTCGAACTCACGGACCGCGAGATCGTGACCTGGCTGAAGTCGGACGCTTAACCGACTGCGCCACCCAGGCGCCCCGCTGCCTTCTTTAAAAAATAAAAGAAACTCTACAAAAGGCAAAGTGATGGTGACGATCTCATTATTCTTTAGCCTGAAGTATATAAATTACTCAGAGAAATTAAACACGACAAATATCTTTAGAAAGCCATGAAAAATTTGATTTTTCCCAGGGTGAGACTTGGCTCCCCAGTCCCCAAATCAAAATGTTACAGTAAAATGTTGCTTCTAATAAAAGGTTTTTTTTTTTTTTTCTTTGCTGTAAATGTCCTGTTCATGGTTGGGCAGATTATTCCAGAACTTAACTGGAAGACCATCTACATCACGACGGAACTATGCAAGCCAAAGCCAAGTCCCAACATGGAGTGATGGGAAAGGCTGGGCTTTCGAGAGGAGATGACTTCATTAGGGAGAAGAGAGGCTCTCTGAGTCGGTCCACAAGGCAGCCAAATGGCTCAGCACATCTGCACTCACCCCCGGGAGGCTCTGGAGCAGAGTAACAAAAATGTCATCATTTTTATAAAGCAAAAGATTAAGGCATAGATGAAGCAGTCCAGCTAAACTGAATCAGAGATAGTATCACCCTTACTCTCCTCCTTAGTCACTTCCTCAAAGTCTTTTCTTTCCTTTCCACAACCTGAGAAATATAGGTCATTTTTTATAAAGCATTTTGTCTCACTGAACCAAGATGAGCTGAAGAATTTGATTTCTGAACACAAGGAAGTGGTAGAAAGTTTACAGTCTATGTGGCAGGGCAGAGAACAACGCAGAGGTTTTCTTAAGAGGCAAAAACTTTTGCAGGTGCTATTGATTTTCAGTGAATACCAGATTCCATTTATTTAATTAGAGTACAATGGGACCCAGAGACAAGAAGTTTAATGAAAGCACGATGGATGGAGCCAAAAGCCACCACAGCAGCATTACTGTCTCTGGTGAGCAAAGGTGGAAAGTGTGACTGGAAACAAAGGAAGTTCTAAGTAGTGAGAAGAATGTTTGGAGAACTCTAGTATGGGTATCAGAACAAGACACAGAAGTAACGAGCAGACATTCCATTTTAGTTTTTTCAGTAAAAAGTATTGCAGGACTAGTTGAATTCCAGAGGCTTTACGCTTTTGTCAAAAAATATGAATGATCCCATTTTAACCCTGAAATTCAAAGGACATCAAATATTTGCTATAACGCATCAAGAAAAAAATTAGAGAAGAATACCTATAAGACTCAGCAAATACTTATCACAGACTGCTCTCAATTTCATTTCTATTTTCTTTGTTCAATTCAACAAGCATTTACCAAACACTGTTAATGTGTACTGTTTTAGACCTCAGGCATTCAGGCATTACTCAAAAGGTAAGAATTGCTTCTCCGCCTAAAAAAGTTTGTAATCTCTACAGAAAAAAATAATTTCTTAGAGTAGCCTAAGTTATTTATCTATGTAATGACTAATGAAGTTAAAGGGAAAAAAAAAAAAAAAAAACAACCATTTTTGTGTGTGTGTGCCCATTGGCTGTTCTAATCAGCCATCTTTTAAAAACATGTCACTGACTACAAATGAATCAGGGGAGAATGATAGCTCAACAAATCTCCCTTACTGGAAAATCACTTGCATGCACAATTCTATTGACATTGAATCCCAGGCATTAATCTTGTTGTATGCAGAGAAATTTGTGTTTCTTATTTTTCCATAATAAAAATAGTCCATTAGATGTCATGTACTTAGGGTGCATTTTAAGGGTTTTTTTTTTTTTTAATGTTTATTTATTTTTGAGAGAGAGACAGAGACAGAGTGACAGCAGGGGAGAGGCAGAGAGAGAGAGAGAGGGAGACACAAAATTCAAAGCAGGCTTCAGGCTCTGAACTGTCAGCACAGAGCTCAACATGGGGCTTGAACCCATGAACTGTGAGATCATGACCTGAGCTGAAGTCAGACGCATAACTGACCGAGCCACCTAGGCTCCCCAAAGTTTCTAAAGGTCTTCTAGAGTGAATAATTCAAACCAAAGTCGAATGGTGGAAGGAAAGCATTAAATATCATCCTAACAAGAAAAGGAAGTTCAGAGAAATTGATCTCTCCAAGAATACAAGGGTCTCTGGCTGTTGGACATGAGTATCTAATGTAGGCATTAGAAAACAAGATAAAAGAACAAGGCAATAAAAATTCTTCTTAGTCATCACAAACCTGAAATAATTTGATTTTAAATATTGCATCGAATTTACAGGCATCCTCAAAAATCCAGTTCAGGGGTACCTAGGTGGCTCAGTCAGTTGAGAGTCCGACTTCAGCTCAGGTCGTGATCTCACAGTTTGTGGGTTTGAGCCCCATGTCAGGCTCCGTGCTGACAGCTCAGAGCCTACAGCCTGCTTTGGATTCTATGTCTCCCTCTCTCTGGCTCTTCCCTGCTTGCACTCTGTCTCTCTCTCTCTCTCAAAAATAAATAAACATTAAAAAAAATGGAGTTGAGTATGTGTAATAGCCCTTCGCATCCCCCATTTCTGCAACTCTTTCGGGAATGTTTGTCTCTTTTTCTCTCTGGAAGTAGCTACCAGAGAGAAGGACTGCCTCCTTTCCCCATATCATCTCACACAATATCTATCTCTCTTCTCTCCTGTTAACATATAGCATCATGTATGTTCAAGGTGTATAATGTGAGGACTTGATACATGTATATACTGTGAAATATTTACCCCAATTAAATTGGTTAACACACCTTTTATCTCCATAATTACCATTTTGTTGTTGTTGTTATGGTGAAAACATTAAAGTTCTACTCTCATAGTGACTTTTAAATATGTAATACAGTACTGTTAACTATAGTCACTATGTTGTACATCAGATCCCCAGAACCTATTCATCTTATAACTGAAAGTTTTTATGCTTTGACCAACATCTCCCCATTTCCTCCAACCCTTAGGCCCCGGGTGACCACCATTCTACTCTCAATATGCTAAAAAGGCCCGCCATATATGACAAGCCCACAGCTAACATCATACTTAATGGTGAAAGGTTGAAAGCTTTTTCTCTAAGGTCATGAAAAAGACAAAGGTGTCCATTCTCACCACTCTTGTTTAGCCCAGTACTGGATGTCTTAGCTAGAGCAATTAGTCAAGAAAAAGAAATAAAAGGCATCTAAATCAGAAAGGAAGAAGCAAAATTGTCCCTGTTGATGAAACAATCTTGCATACAGAAAATCCTAAAAACATCACCAAGAAACTCTCAGATGTAATAAACCAATTCAGTAAAGTTTCAGTAAAAATCAACATAAAAAATCAGTTGCATTTCTATATAGTAACAACTACCTGAAAAAAAATAAAGAAAACAGTCCCATGTGCAGTGGCATCAAAAACAATACCATACTTAAGTATAAATCTAACCAAAGACGTGAAAGATCTATGCACTGAAGACTATAAGACCTTGAGGAAAAAACTGAAGACCCAAATAAATGGAAAGATATCTTGGAAAAGTTAAAATTGTGAAAATGTCCATACTATCCAAAGCTATCTATAGCTTCTATGCAATCCCTATCAAAATTCCAATGTAATTTGACACAGAAATTTAAAAGGAAAAACAAACAAAAAAAAAAACACAGTATCTGTCTTAGTTTGGGTTGCCACAGAGCCAAGACTCCTCATTTAGGAGTCAAGACCAAGAAACACCTACAGAGAAGATGCAATGAGACAGGGAAGGAAAAGAGGCTAGTGGAGGCATCTCAAGCAGGTTGTCACTACAGGGAATTGGAGCTGATTCTCACTGAAGAATGCTGAGAAACAATAGAGAACATGCACGGCCCCCCTTCTGGGAGATTTATAACCAACTTGCTATTGGCTGAAGGCTTTTCCAAAAAGTGTTAATCCCCTGCCACTTCTGTGTGAGTGCAGGCAGACTGGGCTCTGGTGGCCAGAGAAGGCTCTTTTTGTTTTGTTTTGTTTTGTTTTGTTTTGCTTTAAAGATTATTTATTTATACTGAGAGAGAGAGAGAGCGAGAGAGAGAGAGAGAGAGAGAGAGAGAGAGAATGTGGGTGGGGGAGGGGCAGAGAGAGAGGGAGAGAGAGAGAATCCCAAGCAGGCTCTGTGCTGCCATGAACCATGAGATCATGACCTGAGTCAAAACCAAAAGAATCAGATGCTTAACTGACTGAACCACTCAGGCACCCCCAGAGAAGTCTCTTAAAGCTAAAAGATCTAGGGACTGTGATGAGAAATTGGGCCAGTTGGCATGGAAATGATAAAGGTGAGGGATACAGTAGGGGTACCAATCACATTTGCTATAATTCTCAATATTCTAATCACCACTTGGCTGGCTAGAATCCCAGAACTAGCCACACTGGTTTCCTGCCTTGGTGGGGGCAAGATGAAGCTGTAAGTTTTCAGAGACCAGGGAGGCGTGTGAATACATCCATGGCTCCTTCCTTTTAGCTGTCTTCCTCCCATGCCAAGATCACATCATGGCTACTTTCTTATATCCAGTGCTGCCTCATTTGCAGGATCCCTAGTCTGAATCTTAGTGCCTCTTCTCCCTCTCACAGATCTAGTGTGTAAATTCACCTAATGCAAAGTCTTCTTCTTTAGACATGTAGTCACTGGTGGAAGCCCTGTTGAGAGTAGGGTCTTTATATGTCAGGTTCACATTATATACAGTTCCTTACCACCACGCCCGGGCCACAGTAGGTGCTCCATATATATGTGTAAAATAGATGTGGAATGAATACAACTGTTGAGAATGTTCTATGTCCTAAGAACAATCATTAGAGAATAGAAATGAAAATAGGAATACAACATACTCTCTGCCTCAAATAACACTGAAAACTCAAATGCTTTACCAAGGCCATGAGGACACCACAAATGAATGAAGTTGAACACAGAAGTGAACAATAGTGAATGGTGAGAAATGTAGAAGGAAGAGAGCCTATTCCTACTTAGTGGAAGTCAAATGGAATGTAGGACTGTTGATTCAGTGCTTCCAGATCTTTACACACTAGAAAGGCCCAAAGAAATTGGTCTTTGGACAGATCCCACCTGAAGGATCCTAACATTGTGACCACAAGTTTATTTTATTTTATTTTTTAATGTTTATTTTTTAGAGAGAGGGTAGGGGGTTGGGGAGGGGCAGAAAGAACGGGAGGCACAGAATCTGAAGCAGGCTCCAGGCTCTGAGCTGTCAGCACAGAGCCCGATGCAGGGCTCGAACTCGCAAACCACAAGATCGTGACCTGAGCTGAACTCAGACCCTTAACCAACTGAGCCACCCGGGCGCCCCAATAAGTTTAAATGATCAAAGGGAAGGCTGATGGGAGGCTGGCAGACGGTAGTACTCATTTTATTCCCTTCGTCTACTCTCTCCTTTTCTTTCTTTGCTCACCCCCTCCCCTAGAGTAAACACCCTTATGAATCCCCCAGAGGCCAGTGTGTTCTACAGAGGCTAAGAAAGGGAAGAAGCGATGGCAGAGAGATTCCAAGGAAGGAAGGGGATCAATATACAATGATTTCTGAAGAAACAAGGAAGGCCAAAACCGAAATGTGGCAGGTAGAAAAGATGCCCCCTCTGCACCCAGCTCCCTCTCTTTCCGCCATCTGGCCTCACTATGTGTGACCAACACCCATGACTTCACGTGAGCTCCCATTCTAGGGGCCAAGAAAGTTCCTTTTCCTCTTGTAGTTGAGGGATACAATTATCCAGCAACCCAAATGGTAATAAAGCATTTTCCCAAGGGGGTCTTAAACGAGAATACCGTTAATTCTGTACTCTTCAGTGTAAATTCTTGACTTTGTATCTTTGAGGCAATGTATCCTGAGGTCTAAAGGCACAATTTTACACTATTCATAAAGAGAGGCATGTAGCACATGAGGCTGTCAATAAAATAGGAAAGAATACCTACTCTGATAAAGACTATTGCATTTTGGAGGGGGAAGCAGATTTCAAGAGAGTGCTCACACCTGAGGACTAAGCTGGAAACTGGATTATAATTGGGAATTGTTTCCTAAAATGGCCCAGATATGCCTCATAGAGATGGTAGATACAGATGGCAAACAAAAGAACCTGAGAGAGGAGAGTGTTAATCTGGAAACAGATGAATGGCTGGTGTTTAGAAAACAGTGGGAGCGGGAACAGTAAAAAGCAAAGGTGAATGAAAAATTAGGTTGCTTGAAACCAGGTTGTTTGGCAGACGCCAGGTCAAAAAATAAAAACCTGAACGCTACTGTTTTTGTTTCCATTCACTGCCCACACTGCTATGTCAAATGTCTCCTTCCATTGGGAATAAGGTTCCATAACTATCTGCACACTTTTCATTAATGTACGCCTATTTTTATGTAGTTCAAAATGCTCATCCCATATACTAATTAAGGCTTTCTTTCCACCAAAACTTCTATGCCTATGGCTCAAGAGACATGAATTGGGGAGGGCGGATGTCCGTGTTTTTACTCTTCCTGCTCCTGCCTGACAGGGGCATGGGGCAGGGCTGGGCAGGCTGCTCTGGGATCTCCGTACTTGCTCTCTTCTAGGCTTTAGCATTTCTGCCATGAAGAGACAGAAGTGAGGGTGAAGGAAAGGGACAAGTCCCTCTTAGTTACCGGCTGCTATAATAATCCTCTTTGGGATCATTAAAGCTTCCCTGGATAACAGTGACTGACAGCTGATGCTCTTGGTGTGTCAGGTGTCCCAGTGCTGGCCACCTAGGGGACACGAGTGCACTTTCCCGGAGTCTTTAAAGGACACCCTCCCTGGGCAATTCCCTGCCCTAGGGGGGGTGCATGCAACTGTGCTTCTTCTTTCACTCACCTCAACTCAATCTCCGTTGATAAGCCCCATATCACCTGCTGCTGTCGTCCCCTAGTCTGACAGGACACTCCTGGGGACGCCAGCAAAGCAGCTTGACTGCAACTACTTCCTGCTCTATCATTTAGTTCATAAAAAACAAAAGCAAACAAACAAAAAAATCCCCAAATCCTAGTCTTTGCCAGACCAACCAGTGGGAGGGCAGGCTACCCATGCCCTATCTCCTTCCCATTACTTCTCACCAAATACTTTTGCTCCTGTAGAGTAGGCACAAGGCTGATCAACAAATTCCTTTTCTGAATGGATGTATTAAGCTCCACTTCTTAGAAACATCCTCAATTTCTGTGACTTCTTGTCTTAGAGCCTCCCCTTCACTTCGCCCTTGAGGAGAAGAGAAGAAACAGTGCTATCTACAAAAAAATAGTGGCATATAGTTTGATGGAAGGCAGTGTGAGAGATGCTAGTGAGGAGAAAAATGGGCTATCAGGTTGTCCAAAAATGCAGCAAGATGTATCTTCCTGGTGAAAATGGGTTTGTCCAGCAAGAAGGAAATTACAAAAGGCTTTCCCTCCAGTCTCCTCTGCCATTGCCCTTTGGCTTTCTAGCTGCGCCCTTATGTAACTATATGTGTGCATGTCTTCATACCCTAGACTTTTATGTCTCATTTGAATAAAAAGCTTCTAGGCATTCCGGTGATCAGGCAATTCCATAGCAAATTCCAGGATTTCTTCTGATTCATAGCATTTTGGCAACTGCATTATGGAAGAGGAGATCTGGCTATCATTCAGCAATAAGGGGAAAGAAACACTGCCAAGCCTCTGGAAGTCCTAAATTCAAAAGGCCAGGTGTTTGATATAGGGAAGCAATGGGAAGGAAGTAGTAATGTGAGTACAGACTCCAGCAAGGTAAATAGGTTCCCAACATGTCTGGCAGTTCCTGATCTGGTTTCAGATGGAGGAATTTAATAAGCTTTAAGGTCTTAAAACCTGAGTGACAAACAGAATACCAAAAGTGGCACAGTGGAAAGCCTTTTAGAACTGAAGTCATAGGATGGGGGCATAAATCTCAGGTCTGCTACTTACTAGTTTTGTGAATCGGAGCAAGCCAACTGACCTGCCGGAGTTTCCCCACTGGCAAAAGAGTGGTAACAATACCCATACAACAGAGTTAACAGCAAGATTTGACGAGGTAACAAAATAAAGCACCTAGGAAAGTGGCCAGGGCCACCATGTACGGCTCTGGAGTCTTTGCACTATACAAGTGTCCAGCCAAGCAAATGAGCAGGGGTTGAAAGAGCATCCAAGCTCTGCTAGTTAAGCCATTGACCCAGCACAGGTCTATAATAGACAGGAGCAAGGGGCAAATTTTCCTCCACCTCTGACACAACCTACCAAGACTTGTATCAGGGGACTCTATCTTCCCACAGCTGGCACCTCTTTCTAATTTTCACAATGCCTGCAACGCTTGGATAGCCACTAGATGAATAAATAAATGGAAGGCAGTGTCTTGTTACTGGGGCATGGCTTAGGCTAATCTTTCTACAGAGGATAGCTCTCAATAAATCCACAAGAGCAGGCTCCAAATGAATGAACTGGTCCAAGTCAAGGACCATCTGCAACTAGATCAGCATTTTTCAATGTATACCTTGTGCTACTGTAGAAAAGAGTTTGTATTTTATAGCTGTGACACCAAAGTCACAAGCAATAGAGGGAAGAATTTAAAAATGGGACTTCATCACAACTAAAAACATTCATGGTGCCGAAGGACACCATCAAGAAGGTGAAAAGACAACCCAGAAAATATAGGACACAATTTTTTCAAATCATATATCTGAGAAGAAACTTTGATCTAGAAGAGATATAGAACTGTTCCAACTCAATAACGAAAAGACAACCTAATTTTTAAAAATGAACAAAGTGTATAAATGCGCATTTCTCCAAAGAGGATATACAAATAAGCAGTAAACACATGAAAGGTGCTCAGTGTCATTAGCCATCTGGAAAATACAATTCAAAACCATGATGAGATAGATACCACTTCACACCCACTAAGATGGCTACAATCAATTTTTTTTTTTTAATGTTTATTTATTTTTGAGACAGGGATTGACAGAGTATGAACGGGGGAGGGTCAGAGAAAGAGGGAGACACAGAATCTGAAACAGGCTCCAGGCTCTGAACTGCCAGCACAGAGCCCGACGCGGGGCTCTAACTCACAGACTGCGAGATCATGACCTGAGCCGAAGACAGATGCTTAACCGACTGAGCCACCCAGGTGCCCCAAGATGGCTAGAACCAAAATGTCAGATAACAACAAACGTTGGTGAGAATACGCAGAGTTTAGAAACCTATACACTGTTGGTGGGAATGTAAGATGGTGCAGCCACTTTGGAAAATGGTCTGGTAGTTTCTCAAAGTTACCCATTTGCCCTAGCAATTCCACTCTTAGATATATATCTGAGAGAAATGAAAACATATGTCACCATAAAAACGTGCACACAGATGTTCCTAGTAGCACTGTTCCAAAAATGGGAACAACTTCTATGTCTATCAGCTGATGAAAGAATAAACAAATTATGGTATATCCATGCAAGGGAATATTATTCAGCAATAAAAAGGAGTGAAGTACCGAGACATGCTACAACATTGATGAACCTGATACAAAAGACCACATAAGAGAAAAAAGCCTGACACAAAAGACCACATATCGTATGATTCCACTTATATGAAATGTCCAGAAAAGGCAAATCTATAGAAACAGAAGGTAGATTAATAGGGCTACCTAGGGCTATGGGGTATGGTCTAGGAGTAAGGGGATATGGGGTTGACTGCTAATGGGTGTGGTATTTCTTTTTGTGGTAATAAAAATGGTCTGGATTATGTTAGTGTTGGTGGATGCATAACTGTGAATATAATAAAAAGCATGTAACATAAATGGGTGAATTGTATGGTATGCGAATTATTATCTCAAAGGTGTTACCAAAGAAATGTAAATGTATATTTAAAAAAACTTACTGGTGATGCTTGTAAAAATGCAGATGACTGAGCCCTTCCTCACACTTACTAAATTAGAATTTTCTGTGACTGAAACCCAGGAATGTGTAATATAAAAAAGTCCACTAGTCATAGGCAGTAAGTTTGTTGACCACATGACCACTTATGTCATATGAACTAATTGTATTATATTTTTTGTTACAGTTTTTACTGGGAGATTTTTCCTTGTAATAAGTGTGGCATTTGAAGTTCAACAGCTGAGAAATAGTTTGGATAAGACAAAACTCTCTTTTCAGTGTTAATACTTACAGGCAACAAAGTGGAAGAATCTATCTTTTCAGTTTTCCCACTTGGGTGCTCAATGATAAAAATTAAAGGTAGTAAAAATGAAAACCAAGTAAAATTTTGTAATTCATGGTAGAAATTTCCACCATCAATACCATCAACCAAATAAAGACAAGAAGACTGGAAAGTTTCTAAAACTTGGGGGATCTAGTTTCTATTTGCCCCTTTGCCACCAACTACTGGGATGAGATTTCATCATTCATATCTCCAACCCTGGCCATTCCTCTGACAGTGTTTACTAAATCCGAATAAAAGTTTGAGATGAAGGTTATTATTTCAACTGCATGACACAATTAATGTTAAAAGCTAAATATTCCTATTCAAGATATTTTTACTCTTGGATTGAATAACTGTCTTTATATTTGTACAGAATGTTGGTATTTACAAAGTTACAAAGTTAGTATTCACTAGACACTTAATCCTGGAACAATCACTGTGCAGTATATGTGGAAGATTATAATAGGCCTTCTGACAGAGACTTCTAGTTGTTCCCCAAGTTGGAAATGTACCCAGCGTTTGTTTTCATTAGATATTGTAAGACATCAGATATGGAAATGATCATCATGAAGGAAGTAGTCTGCATTCACAGATCTCTAGAAATAGATGGATTGCATGTCACAAAGGGCCACACGGAGAAGGACAGGAATGGTCAGGAGCCAGGAGTGAAAGCAGAGCATGGCCCAAAGTCTATTATTAGATTTTATTTTATTTTATTTTATTTTATTTTATTTTATTTTATGCTTGGCAAGTTATGGGCGAGACAGGGTAGCTACACTGAAAACTTTAGGATTGGATAGTTTGAATGGTTTTGGCAGTCTTTGGGCTACAGAGATGGTCTCTAGTAGTCTGGTACCTGGCCCTGGGGAGTTCTGGGGCGGGTACTGGCTTGGTGTATGAGCTTGATAAAGGAGTTGGTTGGGGGTGTGGGCTCTGGATTGGTGGGTTTGTATATTGACAGCACACTCCCAGGAGAGTTGTTCGCTATTTCTAAGAATTAGCTAGCTCCAGGAAGGGTAGTCTCTTGATTAAGGCTCTAAATGTCAGTGCATCAGGAATATAGAAAATAAGGAAATATAATCAATATACTTCCCCCAACTACATGTCTGCTCACTATGTCACATATCTGTCCTAGAATGCTTGAATCATCACTACTGGAAAAATGACAACATTTCCCAGATTCTCCTGCAGGCAGGAAAGACCACATGATTCATTTCTTGCCAACAAGACAGGGGAGGAAATGATGTGAACAACTTCTAGGACATGTCCTTCAAGGATGGCAACATGGTCCCTCTTCCCTTCTTCCCTCATCCTGCTGCCTAAAATGTCGATGTGCCAGGTGGCTTTCTTGGATCACGTGTATAAGGGCAACAGCAGAGGGATGGCAGAAAAGCAAGAGAGAGGGAGTACTCACGGGCACTGAATGTTTGCCATGCCAATGTTGACCTGTTGATCTGCTTACATTTAATCAGATTGTTTTTTGAGAGAGAAATAAACTTACGGCTTGTTAAGTCACTCTAATTTTGAGCCTCTGTTACAAAGAGAAGACCTATATCTTAACTGATAGAGCTGAGCTATTGTGTAGAGTTGTGCAAGCATCTTTCGCACTGCACGGTGGACAGCCTCTGTTCTGTCCATGGCAGCCATGAATGTGTACCATTTCTCAGATGAGGACAGGGAGTGTCAAGAAGGTTAGGACATCCTTTTAGTAAATCATAGTAAATCTGAAGCCCTACAAGGATTATAGAACCCAAGGGAGATAATACACCAGTTTTACTATAAAATGAAATACAGTAATATATCAACATTCTCAGGCAAAAGATAAAAAAAAATGTTAAGTACCCACATTCAATATTTGCTTACTTAGAAATGAACGTAAGAGATTTAAACAAAAATAGAATTGGAGAGAATTCTGCTGAATGTTGTTCAACATGCTCAGAGGAATAGGATATCTCTTTAAATTCAAAAGCCAAAGTGACAGGCTGTGCGTAGGGGCAGTTATAATGCCTGTGTGTGTGTGGGTCTATCATTTGCATGCATTACGATGGAAATTGAGCATCCATATTTTACTTACATGTGCCAGTGAAGTGATTGCACTTCCCAGATCCCTTTGTACACATAATTACTTGATTTGTGAGCCAAATGTGTGGTTTCAGGATGGAAATAGGTACACAGCAACTCCATTTGGAAGGTCCAATTTTGACTTAAATGACTAGAAACTTTTTTTTTTAATGAAAGAAAGATTAGATATAGGATTTAAATTTAGTTTGTTTAAAACACTTGATATTTAGGGATTCATTTTTTTTGAAGGGTTCACTTCAAATTAAAATTGCACTTAAGGGGCGCCTGGGTGGCACAGTCGGTTAAGCGTCCGACTTCAGCCAGGTCACGATCTCGCGGTTCGCGAGTTCGAGCCCCGCGTCGGGCTCTGGCCTGATGGCTCAGAGCCTGGAGCCTGTTTCCGATTCTGTGTCTCCCTCTCTCTCTGCCCCTCCCCCGTTCATGCTCTGTCTCTCTCTGTCCCAAAAATAAATAAACGTTGAAAAAAAAATTAAAATTGCACTTAAATTGGGAGATATAGTTAAGTGATGATTGAGATAATTAATCTGTAAGAAGAAAACAATCAGAAAGTATTATTTTATCAGTAGGCTATACATATATCAGCTCTGCAGCTTTAAGAAAAATAGTGTCAACATTTTATATTTAAATGATTCGCAAAAACATTCTGCAATTATCTGCCAGTTGTTCTAAAACACACGTCATAATACTAGCAATTGCAAAACTGAATTTTGTCTCCACACATCTAAGAGATACTTTTCTAAAAACACCCTGGGATTTATAGTTTAATATTCTCAAAAGTTTTCCACTTCCTTGAAAAGTCAATTTTTTTCCTTTTGTGCAAGTATGTTCCATAGGAAATAGAATAGTCTTTTAAAAATTTTTTTAATGTTTTATTTATTTTTGAGAGAGAGAGAGAGAGAGAGAGAGAGAGAGAGAGAGAGGGGAGGGGCAGAGAGAGCGGGAGACACAGAGTAGGAAGCAGGCTCCAAGCTCTGAGTTGTCAGCACAGAGCCCCATGAGGGCTTGAACCTGAGCTGAAGTTGTACATTTAACGGATGGAGCCACCCAGGTGCCCTGGAAACGGAATAGTCTTATAGCAAGCATTCTTTACTGATTTAGAAGTTTCCCTACCCATACCTATTGCTGTATTAATTAATATAAACAAAACCTTACACTATCTACTATATCCCACGTTGTAATTAGTAAAAGTGCAGGAGGACTTGGGGCCTCAGGCAAAGATCCCTGGGTGTGCTGGACTCCCTTGGCTGCCGGTGGCTGGCCTGGGGCAGTGCTGGTAGCCATCTTGAAGTAATAGTTTTAGAACAATTTTAACCTAAAATGCTGGGTAAAGTTACACTCAAAAAGTTTGCAGCCAATAGTAGTTTCTAAATTGAATAGGACAACCACCGTTAAATTTTAAAAAGGATGTTGTCGTTGGTTAAAGTAAATGCACAGTGCTGGCATTAATTTTTAACTTCTATTTTGGTGACAAATCTAATCATTATACTAGCCCCCTGTTATGGAAACCAAAATATTTTGCTTCCAGGGTAGTATTGGTCCAAAAGATACCATAATCTCAGATGAACTCTAAATTTCTCTATTTCATTTTCCAAATACGATTATACTAGTAATAAAAATAATAATGACAACAACAAAAATAATAGTCATAATAGCCACCAATCATTAAGCACCTAATGTAGGCCAAGCATATCTTCATGATAACTTTGAAAAGGAGGTATTATTATTCTAGTTTCACAGAAGAGAAAAGTAAAATTCAGAGAGGAAGGACAGTACCTCAAGCAGCCATTGCTACTTTTCCATGTACCACATACCTTCTATGTCTCTATATAAATCATATATTCCCATGATAGGCTGCAACTGAATTTCCAAAGAATATTGTAACTTTCCCAGGAAGTTGTTACTATTTAGATAGGGGCCCATTTATTACTACTATTTTCTTTCTTCTTTACTAAACTGAAGCTGAACAGAACAAGAACTGCCCTGCTCCCACCCTCCTTTAAAAAAAAAAAAAAAAAAGGGAGGGAGGGGGAAGTGTGTGGCAAAACTACTTACCACATTTGTGTGGCCTCGGACTTAGAAAAGTGCTCTGTAAATCCTTGCCATCCCGGACATTCTGATAAATTCAGTTCTGGGGACATATTATTTTTATTTTGATAATTTGTCTTCAACCTCATTCCGTTTTACGCAAGAACACAGAGAAATCAATTGGTGTTTTGTTTCATTGCTTTTATTCCATTAAATGCTTCCTTTTACCTCCCCCTCCCCACCCCCCCCCCCCACCATGCTTCAAACTTAACAACATGATAGCATCAGCCTTGGGTATTAGGCCTCACAGATAGTAATGTTCTTGAAATAAGTTCAGTGGGACATTTTGTAATAACGTTACCCATGTTCTCAGACTCCTATCAGTCTCAGAGGTAGTCATAATAAACACAAAGTGAAACCTCAAAATCTTGAGGAAATTCTGGCCTTAAAAAAAAAACTGTCTTTGGAGGTCTCTCTAAAGTTAACGTAATGTTTACAAATTGGGTCAATAATCTATAAAAACAAAAACAGCAATCATTTGAGAAGATAACTGAGAAACCCCTGTTTATATGGTACTAAAAAATACAAACCTAAAATTTTCCAACAAAAGCAAGGCAGTGATTTCATAAGAATAGGACTCCGGAAGGGGAAACTGATCAGTAAAAGTTTTGGCATTTCAAGTGCTCCATTTCCTTAAATAAAGAGAAATTGGGATTTTGAAAACCGGTTTTGTGGCATTTTCATGAAAGTCTAAAGTTTGTAAAGCATGTTTAATGAACATCAGTTCATTTGTTAAAATAGCTTTGAGGCAGTCTTGTTGCCATGTAAAATCTAGTCCTGACTCCAAGTGTTTTCATCCTACTGATATAGCACTTAGAGATACCATGCACTTAGCAATCCTAGGTCACACATCGTGACCTGAAGTGTATATCACAGAGAGCCTCCTCAAGTTCATCTATTTTTGTTACCTCTTGGCCACAAAGCACAACGTGTTTCAGTTTTAATTATTTCTGGAAATTACCATAGCCTGATGAGCTCATAATGAACACTTTGCACATTCCAGAAATTTCCAACTCAAATACTGATGATTTTCCTTACAACAAATCATCTTAAAAGTTAATTCCCCTGTGGCTTCTACCTTTGAAAACATCTGCTCTTTTAGAACATCTTCTTGCCTTCATATTTTTCATTTCTGTAACTTGCAAACTTCTTTCCCTGTCTCCCACCTTTGTTTATCTAGAAAAAAAGGAACAACATTTCAAGACATGGATTAAATGTACAGTAGTCCATGAAGATTTTCTGAAGTGAATCCCCTGCTTAGACCCCAACCCCTGCTCCAGCTGCCTGTCAAAATAGCTACTGTAAATTGTGTGCCCTTGCACTGTTACATGTATCCCAGAATTGCTACAATTCATGGACTCCATGAGACTTCACAGGGGCCATGTTTGTACTTGTATCCCAGTTTCTGGAGCAGGGCTTGACACCTACATATCCTGAAACTTATTAGGTGAAAATGAAGGATGAGAAAGAACACGGGCTGGTTTAGATTTTTAGATACTTTTGTTTCCTTCTCAGTCCTCACAATGAAGTAAAATCATTAGTGCACCTATTTTGTCATCATTGAAAAATGAGCCACGGACACAGGGAGCTGAGATAGCAAGGGACTGCCTGGCTTTGAAACATGGCTTCACCGGTTTCCTGGCTAAACAAACTTAGAAAAGTAACTTCATTCATTCTTCTCCCCAAAAAGAATTCCTGGGTCCATTCATGTGTAAAATAGGTATTGTAACACTGTTTACACCTCACAGGATTCTTGTGAGGACTAGAGGATGTCAGATGCACAGGAGGCTTTGCCCAAGGCCCTGAGGTGCAATCAGCTCTTATACATGACAAATAATTAGGCTAGTGTCTCATAAACTATTTGCTATTTATTTATTTTGGGGCGAGCACAAGCTGGGGAGGAGCACAGAGAGGGGGACAGAGGATTCGAAGCAGGCTGCAGGCTAACAGGCTGACAGCAGTGAGCCTTATGTGAGGTTGGAACTCACCAACTGTGAGATCATGATCTGAGCTGAAGTTGGAGGCTCAAATAACTGAGCCATCCAGGAGCCCCTCTAGCTAAAAAAAAATTGTCACTTTGTGGTGGCTTCTCCTTCTCCTGCTCCTCTTCTCCCCCCAGCATCTTTATTGAGATATGAGTGACACATAATAATGTGTCCAGAGTTGGAAGATGAAAAAAATTCTGGTGATGGTTGCGACAAGCAACATGAACGTACTTAATGTCACTGAACTGTACAGTTAAAAATGATCAAAATGGTAAATTTTCCATCGTGTATCTTTTACCACAATAGCAAACATTTAAAACATACTTTAAAGTGACACACAATAAACTTCACATATTAAAAGTGTACAATATTTTTGGCTACTTTTGACATATGCATACACCTGTGACACCACTGCCCCAGGAAAAACAATGAACATATTCATCATCTCCAAAATATTCCTTGTGTCACGGTGTCATCTGCCCCTCCTCCACCTCTGCCCCCACTCACAGCCAACCACTGATATTCTTTCTATCAGTAATCTATAGATTACTATATATTTTCAGGGTGCCTGGGTGGCTCAGTGGCTTAAGCATCTGACTTTGGCTCAGGTCATGATCTCGTGGCTTGTGGGTTCCAGCACTGTGTTGGGCTCTGTGCTGACAGCTCACAGCCTGGAGCCTGCGTCAGATTCTGTGTCTCTCTCTTCTGTCCCTCTCTCAAAAATAAATAAATACACGTTTAAAAAATTTAAAAAAAATATGGGTTTTCCAGAATTTTATATAAGGGGAGTATGTACTGTATTTAGTCTGGCTTCTTTCTCTGAGATTTATCCATGCTGTTGTAAGTATCAACAGATTATTCCTTTTAATTGTTGAGTAGAATTCTGTTGTATGTATTTTATCAGTGTGTTATCCATTCATCTCTTGATGGACATCTGGTTGGTGTCCAGTTTTTTAGCCATTGCAAGTAAAGATGCTATGAGTAGTCACATACAAATCTAAGGACATATGCTTTCATTCTATCGGGCAAATAAGAGTGAAAGGACTGGATCTCATGGTATGTGTATGTTTAACTTCTTAAAGAAACTGTTAAATTGTCCAGAGTCACTGAGCCCTTTATAAGACCACCAGCAGTGACTGAGAGCTTCAGTTCATCCATGGCTTGGACATATGGCACTATGGCCTGGAAACTTTCTTGGCAGTAAATTGGGACAACGGTGGGGCTCACCTTGTTTATTTCCTGTCAGGTATCTCTTATGTTTTCTCACCTGACTTCCAGGTACTTTAAAGCCATTGTTTAATACGCTTTGTCCAATTTTCCAGTAATTTCTGGTAAGGGGATAGATCTAGACTCTTTCATTCTACCTTGGTCACAAGTGTAACTCTTACATGCCTTCATTCTTATGATGTGAACACTTTAAATTACCAAGGAAACTAAGAAAGAAGCGACCATTAAATGAAATGACAGTCATATCTCATGCTTCCTAATATTTCAGTTTATATTGGATGCCAAATAATTAGTCTATTATTTATATTGTGTGACATTTGGATTTGGATCTTTATTATCAAGTAGGTTGAACATAAGAAAATGCAATTTCTCACTGATTTATCTAGGGAGAAGAGGAGCAAAAGGGATATATCACTCTATCTTGGCCAGTTAGTTGCTTTTATGCTATTTCATACTAGCATCAGAAAAGAAAAAGGACTATGGAGTTGCTCAGTTCTGAACCTGATCAACTGTAAGAACATAATAAATGAAGACCGTTATTGATTTGGTTTGGGTAGCTCAGAAACACAATTATACATCAGCTGAACTGCAAGAGATAGATACTTCTAAGGAATGTTCACTTATCCTACTTTATCTCTCCTATGGTTGATCAGGCAATTCTCATCAAATAGGTTTTGTAAAGAACCCACTTGCCTTAGGTGCTCTGGTGGCTGATGAATAGATACCACATTATGCTTTGCATTTTTTCTGGTGTCAACAGAACACTTCATCTGTTAAGAGAATATTTCCTGGCTTTGGGGAGTTAGTCTAAGCTAAATGCAGCCCTCCAATGAACCAAAAGGAACGTCAGCCCGTGAGACACTCTGATCTGAGTCACTGGTTATTATTTCAGGGGAAGTCAGAGACAGGAGAGGTCGTGAGCTTCTGGATATGAAGCGTTCTAATTAGTGCACATTTTAGGATCCGGTTCCCTCATGTAACCCTTCCATCTTTGATTTGTTTAGAATGAAAGCCAATTTAGATGAGAAAACTATTGTAGACTCCAGGTGGAATAGCTGACATGTATACATTGAGGTGGTGGGGGTGGAAAGTGACAAACCTTCAGGAGAAGTGAAATGGTTCCCAGAAGGTTGAGTAATCTTTGGGGGAGCCTCTCACAGGTGGTGAGTGTCCCGAGGCAAAGAGGAGGCTCTGACTACTAGGTGTTCGTTGGTAATAAATCCCTTCAATGCAGGTTCAGACTGGGGATGGCAATGGGGAAGTAAAATACTGTCACTATGTACAAAAGGGCTGCAAATAAATGCACTCGCTTTTCAAGAGCTTCAAACATTAACTTTTTTTGGTGCCAGAAGCCCTGAGGTGAAGCAAAACAAAAACAGTGGTAAAGAGTAAAGGGTGAGAAAGAACAGAAAGCTTAAGTGGTATAGGCTGAAGTCTTTATTTTTTTTTTTTTTTTTTTAAATTTTTTTTTTTTCTTTCAACGTTTATTTTTATTTTTGGGACAGAGAGAGACAGAGCATGAACGGGGGAGGGGCAGAGAGAGAGGGAGACACAGAATCGGAAACAGGCTCCAGGCTCCGAGCCATCAGCCCAGAGCCCGACGCGGGGCTCGAACTCCCTGACCGCGAGATCGTGACCTGGCTGAAGTCGGACGCTTAACCGACTGCGCCACCCAGGCGCCCCTAGGCTGAAGTCTTTAACAACTACGAAGTCAATGTTCTACCATAATTTTTGAAAAATCATTTTTACCTTTTCTCCCCAGTTTTTGGATCGTGGCAAAATGCAGATAACATAAGTACACTATTTTAAATAACCATTTTTAAGTGTACAGCTCAGTGATATTCAGTACATTCGTACTGTTGTGCAAACATCACCACCACCCATCTCCAGAGCTCTTTTCATATTGAAAAAATGAAATTCAATAGCCATTAAACACTAACTCCTCATTCCCCTGTCCCCTCAGCCCCTGGCAACCATCATTTCACTTTCTGTCTCAATAGTTTCGACTACTCCATGCACTTTACAGAGTGAAATGTCTGTCTTTCTGTCAGTACCACACTGTTTTGATTACTATAGCCTTGTGGTAAGCTTTGAAATCAGAAAGTATGAGTTCTTCAGCTTTGTTCTTTTTCAGTATTTTTTGGCTATTCTAGGTTCCTTGAGATTTTTCTCTTTCTGTAAAAACCGTCATTGGGATTTTGAGAGAAGTTGCATTAAATCTACAGATCACTTTGGCTAGCACGACCACTGTAACAATATTAAATCTTCTGTGTCTTCTTTAATTATTTCAGCAATGTTTTGTCATTTTTATTGCACGAGTCCTTCACCTTCTTGGCTATATTAATTCCTAAGTATTTTACTCTTTCTAATGCTATGGTAAATATAATGTTTTCTTAACTTTGAAGAAGTTCCAGTTTAAGGAGAAAACATTAGAGCAAAATAGTTACGGTCAAAATTTAAAGGTAAGTCGGTATTATAATGTATATCTGAGAATCCTTTCTTAAAATAAAAAAAATATGAACACAACTACATGATAGACATTCTATAAATGACAGACATTGATAAAGTATGTAATAACAACATGACTGAACAGCTTTAAATGGTTTTATATTTTCTTAATCACAGTGGTCATATATATGTACAAGCCCTACTAACTACTGAGACTAGATGAGCCATAGATACCCTCCAATATCTCTGTAATCCACAAATTGGCTACCATTATTATATATCGTGTCTGACAAAGTCAGGAAACATAAGAGAAATTTTTGTTTGAACAGTCAATATTTACATTTTCAAATGAAATGCATAATATTTTGTCTTCAACCTCTAGCCAATTTGTCAGGTGCAAGATCTCTAAATGTTTATTTATTTTTGCAAGAGACAGAGTGCAAGCAGGGCAGGGGCAGAGAGGGAGGGAGACACAGAATCTGAATTAGGCTCCAGGCTCTGAGCTGTCAGCACAGAGCCCAACGCGGGGCTCAAACTCACCAACTGGGAGACCATGACCTGAGTCGAAGTCGGTTGCTTAACTGACTGAGCCACCCAGGCACCCCTCAGGTGCAGTATCTCTAAATTTAAACAATAGTTCCTATTGCTAACCTGTAAAAGAGGTCTCCATACACTATTCTCTCTAGATCTCCAGACTCAAGGATATTGAAAGATCTGGAAATCCTTCAGCTGAATGCACATATATATACACACACACCTACATACAATAGCCCAACCCAAGAAGGTTTTATCTCAATTAACCTAGCATTTCCCAAACTTAACATCTTGATGGTAAGCTCCCTGAGGTCATAGACATTGTATCTCTAGCACCTATTAAAGTACCTGACACACAGAGATGTCAACCCAGATCAGGTGAATGAATGAATGAATGAATGAATGAATGAATGAGTAAAGTTTGGGAAACCAATAACTAAACCTGTTTGGTGCTTCCATAGGCCAGAGATCATAAAAAATGTAATTCCAAAGTTAAATCTGTTTTGACACCTGAAACAATCCAGTAACACTATCACCATCCTTTGTAGCCTTTAAGGTCTGGTGTAAGTCTCACTACTTCTAAGACTCTTTCTCTTATTACTGCAGTCGTCATCAATCTTCTTCTCTGAAATTTTATAGCACTTTTAGTCTTTACCACATAATTTATACCCTATCTTGTAGAATTCACTATGGCATGTTTGATTTATGGCTATTTGACTTCTGGCTATGCACATTTCTGGTGCTCTGTGAATTATAACTCTCATACCATAACAAGCATGCAGCACACCAATAAACCTCTTATTATTAATAACTATTGTACAATTAATAACTTTACAGCCCTTTATATCAATAAGGTTCATTTAAAACTATTGTCTCATTTGATTTCACAATGGTGGTGCAGTGGATATTAGTGCAATTATTCCCTTTTTGTAGATGGTGCAACTAAGAACCGAAGAAGTTAAATAATGTTTCAGTGATTAGATATTTGTTAGATTATGGACTAAACCCAGCATCTATGATATCCAAAGCCCATTTATTTGCCTCCCTGTCTGTTTTCTGACTGAAAACAGAAGTAAGCCTTGCTCTGACATTCAGAATACATACAATTCTCCAGTCTTTCTGCCCTTTACAACTTTTATCCCAGAAATTAGTTTCTAGACAATCAGTGATTCAAGAGGCTGAAAGGAGAGAGAGAAAGAAAGAGGAAGTAGAGAGAAGTCCAAGGGAAGTAAAGAAAGGAAAAGATACTAAGAAGTACAGACCCAGACTGGAAGACTCTAGGCCTATCTGGCCAGCAGATGTGTTTTGTTTGGCCACCACAGAGCGTTTTTTAAAAGAGTGAGTTCATTGCCAACTTTTAAAATGGCAAGTGTTCTCATCTATATTTCTGGCTTCTCTTGAAAATATGAAATGAAAGGCAGATTAGTCTCAAATTTCTGCATGGTGATAATTTGCTCGAGCTGAGTAGTGGCTGCTCCGTCAAGACAGAGAGTGCACCTTCCAGTCCCAACCCTGTCTCTGGTTTAACTCCAGGTAGCATCACTCTTCCAGCCTCTCCAGGGACTTGCAGCTGTTTCTTCTGCATAAAGAAATACAATGGGCTTTATTTTATGCCCGTCTCTGACTTTCTATAGATATCTTCAGCTTTAATTTATTTAATTACCCACATCCTGATCAGAGGGCTACCTGAAGTCACACGCTTTCTTAGCCAAATAAATTCATGCATTGAACAAATATTTACTGAGTGCCTACTATGTACCCAGAATTGCTTAGGAATCAATTTCATTAATTCAAAGTCATACCTTAGGTTTCCTCTGAGATGACTAATGATTACAAACAATTACTACCTGGTAATGAGTCAGTCTTATGGCTAAAATACAAACACTTTTAATTATGCATATTCAGGATCAAGTTTTGACAATGATTTGGCCATAAAATCCAAGCATAGCTTTAAGGATTCTAAAACCATCAAGTAACACTGGAGTAGATCAAGGTGCCCCAAAGGATTGGTTTGGATATTCTAAAGATTTGTGATTTTGTTTCTGAACTGTGCTACATGTAAGAAAAACAATACAAGTTTTTAATTGGGTTTTCCTCAAGAAGCCAGACAGACTTTGGTTTGAAGACAACAGATGAACCAAAGCTTATTCCCTAATTCCTTAATGTGTTACCTAAAACTTTGAATAAATGGAAAGGTGAGAGCAAAGCAGGTACACAGGGATAAATGTCTCTAAATCTTATTTTCATCCCCAGACATCTCTTCAAAGCTGCTATCACACTCTATGTAGAAACTCTGCTGAATTTAATTAATCCTATATGGCTCTACCTTTAATTTCTGATTTATTACAGGAAAGGTAAGGCAAGAAACTATGGTAAGTAAGATGAGACCATCAAAAAGATCTCATGTAGGGGCACCTGGGTGGCTCAGTCGGTTGAGTGTCTGACTTCAGCTCAGGTCATGATCTCACAGCTCATGAGTTCGAGCCCCGCGTTGGGCTCTGTGCTAACAGCTCGGAGCCTGGAGCCTGCTTCAAATTCTGTGTCTCCCTCTCTCTCTGCCCCTAACCCACTCACATTCTGTCTCTGTCTCTCTCAAAAATAAATAGACATCCAAAAAAAAATTAAAAAAAAAAAAAAGACCTCATGTAACTAATCACCATGTGTATTTGTATCTTGTGGCTGCCATAACCAGTTAAAAGAAACATAATAGTTTAGAACAACAGAAACTTATCTTCCTAGTTACAGACTAGAAGTCTACACCCAGAAGTCAAGGTGTTGGCAATGCCACTCTCCCTCTGAAAGCTCTAGTGGAGAACATCCCTTGCCCCTCCCAAATTCTTATGGTTCTAGGGGTTCCTTGGTTTATGGCTACAAAATTCAAATATCTGCTTCTGTCTTCACATGACCTTTTCCTTTGTGTCTGTGTCTCTTCCTCTGTCTCTTAAAAAGACACTTGTCATGAGATTATCAGGGTAAACCAGGATAATCTCATTTTAAAACCATTAACTTAATTACATGTTCAAAGACCCTTTTTTCTAAATAAGGTCACATTCATAGGTTCCAGGGGTTAAGATATGGACATATTTGTTTTTGTCTGTTCACTGTTTGGACTGACTATACTATGTTTGAGCTCTTGGTGAACCTTTTAGAAACATTTATACCATACAGAAGTACTATTAAACTCAATTCAATGTAATGCTCGTGGTTAATTCTATAAAGGGTTTACCATCAAGTCCTTGGTCAACAACACAAGCTTTAATTCCATCATTATTTCTATAGAAAAATTAGATGTGATTTATGACATGCCTGCTTATCTGTTTCTTGTAAATATTTAAATGTAAGTTTTGCCAAACAATGTGAGCTCTGAGAATACAAGAATTGTGCCTTATATTTATTTCTATTTTCTACTCAACACTGAAGATAGTCTAATGTATATAGGTAGATATTTATTATATGCTTATTGATTAGTACATTAATTTGAAATTAGTCTTTGTGGTCTCTTTAGAGATTTTGCTAAGGGTATGAATGTACTCAAGGAACAAGGACAGCTTCTGTATGACAGAATATTTTCCTTGGGGTCAGGGGGAAGCATGATCAAGGCTAGGTCTAGGTGTATAATTTCATTTTTTCCCCAATGGGTCCTTCTTATTTGGCTGTTTGCATCGACCTACATACCAGCTTCCAGAAGGTACAGGTAAGAAGAGCAAGCCTATAAAGTCTGTTCAAGAGCAGAGATACAAGAGTATGGCCTAGAAATCTTGACAGAATCCTTTGAATGATTTAGTTAGGACTGAGGCTCTACAGAACTGGCACTGGGAAATATGTCTATAGAACTCAGGGAGAGTGTATTAGTATTTTAGTTGGAACTGCTCTGAACAACTTTCTTGGAAGGAAGGAAAAAAGGGAGGGAGGAGGGAGGGTTGGAGAGAACTTGTGTGAATAGATATTAGAATCAATAGAAGAGTTATTTTTAGGTTCAGAGAATTTCAAAAGTTTTTTTAGACATAGTAAGAGATTTCAGAGAAAGACTAATTAAAAGTCTGTAGAGAAGTGAAGAAATTTTGCACTGGGTTGGAAGGGTAGCAAACAGAAATTAAAATATCAGAATGTCATGAGCTGGCTAGAGGTACTTAGTAGCAGAGAAAAACTGATGAAAAAGGAAAAAAATAAATGATTGTGGAGAAGGCTGGAGAAATATAGTGCCTCAGTGTTGCAATTACTAAAGGAGTAGCTGGCCAGTCTGGGGTTGCTGGAAGGAATCATTAGTGCTGGTTAAATGAATAAATTCTTGCACTAGAATAATAAAGTACCTTAGAGGCATCAGAAGTTGGGCTAAGATTTGCAGCAATCCACTTGATATTTCATTCATTAACCCAGAATATCTTCTCCTAAGCTTCTTTGAACTTCCATTGACAGAACATAGGGACATTTTTTTCCACATTGGAGAAAGAAAACCTACTACAATCATATCCTTTTGTTCATTTTAAGTAGAGGTCTCTTAGATTTCCTTAAGCTCAGTAAAAACATTATCCAGGCGAAGATTCCACTTTACACGGAAATAACTACTAATCCAAAGCCCTAGATTAGCATCTAAATGGTTTTCCTTTAAACTAGGAAAATTGTAAAACTCTGAACATTTGGTGAAGAACTGGATGAAAGGCTGGGCTCTCTAGACAGTTGTGCTTGGGAGACATGTGAACTCTACTATCCCTTTTCTGTCTGTCTAGCCAAGGCGTCTCTGAATGCTCAAGGATTGTTTTCAAACCAGATTGATAAGAGGCTAAAAAGACCCAGTCTACGTTTGCTGGACCTTATCTTTTTCTCCTTAAAATGCCTACTGCACTGTGAATGTGAAACACAACTAGGTAAAAATGAAATCAAATGTGGTCAAAATAAACATGTTTTCCCTTACCAAGATGAATATTACTGTGATTTTTTAGTAGCAGAAGCAATGACAAAGTTGAGATGTGCGTCAGGTGGACGAAGGAGAAACGATGGGTAAGACCCATGGGCTACAGAGAGAGAACAAAGCTCCCTCTTGTTCCAGAGGGGAGGGCACTGCCTAGGGACATGTCCACTAGGTGGCGATTCATCTCTTATATTCATCCTAAAATTGAAGGCCTGATCTGCTAAACATTATAATGGGCGTGAGAAAGGAAAATATGGATCATTTACTTTAAAAATCACTTTTCTCTGAAAATCAGTTTTGAATAACGGTGAGAACTATCCAGATACCTCTTTTAGGGTGAAAATTGAGTCCTACCATTTTGGAAGATTTCATAATCAAGGTTCTGAGTATTAGAGTTGAAGAACTTTGAAGCCGAAAGCAATCTTAGAAGTCATCCCAACAATTATCCTTGCTTTGCAAATGAAAACACCGAGGACCAAAAATATCAAGTCATTTGCCTAAGATTACAGTATTACACAGTAAGAAAACCAGAATTAGACTCTATATCACTTGAGTCATCCTGGTCCAGGTTAAAAGCCTTTGTCAATAAAGGTGCCTATATGTCTGTTAAATTCTAGGCACAGTCCTAGATTCTAGGGATGCAAAAATAGCACTCGTCTTCAATCACCCCTTATAGTATGGTTAGAGAAACAAAGAATTGAATAGGCAATAGAAATGCAGAGTGCATTAAATAAGGGCTGGTGATGGTGTCTGCCTGGTTCCAGAGCAGAATGTGTCATAGGACAAAGAAGCACAGGACCTTAGAAAAGAGAGGCAACACTGAGTATTTGGGAGAGGAGGTGACTTCAGAAGCTGGCTAGAGACTCTAACAAAGGCAAAGGTTAGGTATCACAAGCCAGCGGTTTGATGAGAAGTAAGACACATAGTGCCAGCGGTTAACCACAGGCGGTGCCATAACCCCTAGCTCCAGGACCCAGGTTGGAGTCAGGTTGCCTCACAAATCACAAGCCCAGGCAAGTGGGTAGAGACCAGAAGATAGGCAGGAAGCAGTAAGCCAGAGGGCCAGGCAAAGTAGTGAGGAAAACACCTTGATAAGGAAGCTGAACAGCAGTTGATCAGATAACAGAGTAAGGATACAAGAATCTGGCGTGCAAGTCGATTTTGTACTAGTCAAGAAGCTTCTGATACACATTTTGCTGGGACAAGAAAAAGTTCCAAGACATGAGCAGCTCAGAATCTGCTGGCAAGTTCTACACAAGTAGAACTCCATTCATTCTTTCTGTTTCTCTTGATAAAGCTATACAGAGAGAGATTCCATTTACTCACCTGGCAAGTGCAACCAGCCATGGCATTATTCTCATCAAAAGCTTAACGAAACCAGTATGCAAGATCTCAAAAACTCATGCCCATCTTAAAACATATTTAGGAAGGCTGATGAAAGGGAGAGGAGGGAAGGTATTAGATAGAGTAGGTACCTGGCCCCTTTTGAAAAGAAACTGTCTTGGAGTCCATTTATGGAGAATCTCTAGCTGTGCAAAACTTACCACATACACGCGGCCAGAAACAGTTTCCAATCGAGAGGAAGCACTGGGTCCTGGAAAAGACAGAAGCAAAACCGTGGAGTAAATTGTGTGTGAGGAAGACAAGTTCTTCCTTTATCCCAGAAAATAAATGCCAACTCAGGCCAAGAGTAACCCACTCCTGCATACATTGTGCCTATGGATGTTGCAATATTTGCCTGTTTTCTCTTTCAGGGAATGAGCTTTTCAGACTCCAAAGAGATGCCCCAAAGAGATGTTCAGTCTCAAATCTGAACAGCGTAAACATGGTGAAGCAAGGCACCACTGGGGCAAAACAGAATTTTCTGTTGGATGCTGACTATATTCATTATCTCTAACTTTTGTCTTGAAATGTTTCTCTCAAACCAAATATAAATCTTGGCTGGTTGTTGGTTTGAATTTACCAGAACTGTTCAAATTTGTCTGGAATATGCCATTTACTTAGAATATTAATTTCTGAAGATATGATTTACTATGTCCTTATCCTCCAAAAACACTATGGGATTATTTTATTATTATTATTAAGTTTATTTATTGATTTTGAGAGTGAGAACACAAATGGGGGAGGAGCAGAGAGAAGGAGAGACAGAATTCCAAGAAGGCTCTATGTCATCAGGACAGAGTCCAATGCGGGGCTCAAACTCACAAACTGTGAGATCATGACCTGAGCCAAGATCAAGAATTGGACGTTTAACTGACTGAGACATCCAGGTGCCCCTGGGATCATTTTAATGAATAACTCAATATGTCATGGGTCTTGGGAAGGGCTCATGTGTTGCTGACCCTTCTAAATTTTTTTTAATGTTTATTTATTTTTTTGAGGGAGACAGAGACAGAATGTGAGTGGGTTAGGGGCAGAGAGAGAGAGGGAGACACAGAATTTGAAGCAGGCTCCAGGCTCCAAGCCATCAGCACAGAGCCCAATGCGGGGCTCGAACTCACAGAGCTGTGAGATCATGACCTGAGCTGAAGTCAGACGCTCAACCGACTGAGCCACCCAGGCGCCCCAATGACACTTCTATTTCTTTATCGATATAAGATATGATATTTTGTCTTATAATCGCTCATTAGTTTTATGTTTTATACTTTTCTTCATTACATTTCACAATACCAAAAAAAAAAAAAAAAAGGGTTTAAAAATGTTATGGTCTATGTTTTTAAATCTGTGAGCCCCTTCAAAAAACTCAGTGAAGGGGCACCTGGGTGGCGTAGTCGGTTAAGCGTCGGACTTCAGCCAGGTCACGATCTCGCGGTCCGTGAGTTCGAGCCCCGCGTCAGGCTCTGGGCTGATGGCTCAGAGCCTGGAGCCTGTTTCCGATTCTGTGTCTCCCTCTCTCTCTGCCCCTCCCCCGTTCATGCTCTGTCTCTCTCTGTCCCAAAAATAAATAAAAAACGTTGAAAAAAAAATTAAAAAAAAAAAAAAAACTCAGTGAAGTGCTAGCAAACTCAATAGTGGTATTCCATGAGATTCACTGGCAATGAAAAACTAGTTTTCAACTATGCAATAATTTCTTTTTTTAGTTACATTTTAAAGGTAAAATATTTTAATGTATATTTCCACTGTCTCTGTTTAGTGACTTGAAAATACTTCACAAATATATTTTTGCTTTCCCTAGACTCCTGACACCCAGGTGAGCCCAGTTAACCATATCATATAAATTAAGACAATGGGAATTTTGAAATTAATTTTTTCATGTTTAAACTCTACCTTTTGATCTCTCATTTCTTAGTTTTGGACTTTCTCTCTGAGGAATGTGTTCCTGGCATAGTGCTATCTGCCATTCATTCATTTCAGAAAAGTTAGTTGATTTCTCCAAAAGCATTTATCCTCTGTTAACCTACTCCAGGTCTGTTAGTGACAGACCATGAGACTCGGGAGCTCCAGATCCATATTCGCTACACCAGATCTGAGTTTTTAATCCTTTCCTGAATGTTCTGCTAGTTTAAACTGGTTTCCCCGTCTCCCTTTGTTAGACTGTGTATGTATCTCCTCTATACAATACCAGAAACAATCCATGCGAGTCTTACACTGCCAAGTTTAGATTCAATCAAAATTTGTGGTTTTTGTTTCAAACCAACTTGAACCTTTGGTGTTTGGGACTGTTTAATGTTGGCACAGTTTTCTTCCTGTTTCCAAGAATGACCTATTATTAGGCTCAAAGTCTTCTTGCCTATCTAGCAAGTTCTTAGAAAGCAAATTATCATTGAGTGTGTGAATTTAGTAGGTTAAACATTCAGGATAATGAAATAAAGTGTGGAAGAATCTAATAAGGAACACAAAGAAAATGTACTTGAGAAAAATCATTTGTATTTAACAAAAGTCCAAAATATCCAGAAATAGCTTAAAATTTTATATATTTAAAATACTAAAGAGAAAAAAACCTAGTCCTTTTTTTAAATAACTTTTTTAATGTTTTTATTTATTTTTGAGAGAGAGAGAGAGGGAGAGGGAGAGAGACAGAGAATCTGAAGCAGGCTTTGTGGTGTCAGTGCAAAGCTTGACATGGGGCTCAGACCCACAAACCATGACATCATGACCTGAACCCAAGTCAGATGCTCAACCAACTGAGCCATCCAGGCGCTCAAAACCTAGCCCTTAAAATTGACCTCAAAGGGTTTTACTGTCAGGGAAAGTCTGAAATAATTTTATTTAGTTTATTGAGAAAAAAAAAGGTCAGGTTAGAAATCAGGATATACAAATGAAAATTTTCCCTGCTAATAACCAACTATTATATAAAAGTTTTTAACCTTTCCTACTAATTTAACATTTTTTAATAGATAAGTTAATTAGTTAGTTCATTTGTTTGTTTATTTATATATTTTGAGAGAGGGGGGTGCAAGTGAGTGACGGTCAGAGACAGAGAGAGAAAATTCCAGGAGGGGCAGAGTGGGAGAGAAGGAGAGAGAGAGAGAGAGAGAGAGAGAGAGAGAGAGAGAGAGAGAAAAGAAATGGGACTCACCTGAAGCAGGGTTCAGGTTCACCTGAAGTGGGGCTCATGCTCACCCAAAGCAGGGCTTGACCTCACCCAATGTAGGGCTCGTACTCACAAACTATGAGATCATGACCTGAGCCAAAGTCAGATGCTTAATGACTGAGCCACCCAAGGCGCCCTGAGTACCTTTTACTTTTTAATACCAAAATACTTTATTGAATGGAATGGTGCAAATGTAGGAAGAAAGCAGAGGTGCATATTTTGGTGACGCGTGCAGGTGGCACATGTGAGTACACTGCATTACTCACCGTGAGGAGTTCTTCCCATGGCCTGTAAGGAGGCCTCATGGAGGCTTTACCTCTACTGTCACTGCCTCCCAGCGTGTGCTTGTCAGAGACATACGTGATGCCAGATTTTGAACCCGTGTCTTGCATAAGTTCATGACACAATCATCCATCTTTAAAATTTAGATAACGCGTCTCAAGGAAGTCAAACAAACTATCAGTAGATAGTTTTACGACTGCAGCAGTAACAGATTCACACATTAACTAGGTATTGCACACATCCCATTGCAGTCAGCCTGCTTTCCCATTATTAGGGTCAGCTTTATTTATATTCTGAAGCAACTTCATCTACATTTTCGGTACTGTGGTCCTGGTAGTGGTTTTGGGGCACCTGCAAGGAGGTTGTGGTCATCATGCCAGGTACATGAGAAGAGGTCGCAGCTGCCTGGTATTGGACTGCTGGGGACTTTGTGAGAATTTGAGCACAAGACGTGGTAGTCAAGTGAGGGCATGGCTATGAGCGGCTGATCAGGTGCAAGGTTCGGGGTTCTGGCCAAGCACAGCTGAAGAAGGAAACTCCAGTCATTCTCTGCATGTAGCATCTACCCACTCGCTAAAATTTTTATGCTGGTTTCAACTGTCAGAAGACAATAACAGACTTGTGTTTCTGGTGATAATGGAGAAACAGGAACAAGATAAATCCCTTTCTCTAAAACAATTAGAAGACCTAACAAAATATGTGAAACAATAATTATAAGACCTTGGACAACAAAAGTCACAGGATCATTATCTCATAGAAGGGCACAGAGTGGGGGACTTATTGCCTGGAGGTAGTTTACAGGCCACAGACCAGGACAGTGTGAAATGTACAAAGAACACTGGTTTTACTGACTTGAGGTAGAGAGATCAGAGTTTAGTAATGCCAAGAAAGTTAAAATTCATGGGACAGAGTACCAGAGGAAGGAAATGTACACAGAGAGAGGGAGAAGAAGAGAGAAAGTGAGAGGGAGAGGGAGAGGGAGAGGGAGAGGGAGAGGGAGAGGGAGAGGGAGAGAGAGAGAGAGAGAGAGAGAGATGCAGAGAGTGAGTGAACTCTCTAGAGATCAATAGAGGGGTCCCCTGGAGTCTTGGTCTGAGTCTACACAACTATTCAGGAAAACAAGACAGGGAAAGAATCTCTAGGAAGCAGTAAGCTAAACAGCTGCCTGAGCTCACAGAAGGCTGGGAACATTTCTGGTTTTTACCAGTTAGAGGAGAATGATCTTGTAGTACACAGAGACTTGGGTACAGTCCTTGAAGAGTATTGCCTTAGTCCTGGGGCTACATTAGCCCTACACTAAAGGTTGCTCTAGACATGCCCTAACAAAGTTTAAAAGCAAGAAAAGAAAGGATTCAGCCAATTTCCAGCATCTTGACTGCATGCCAGAAAAATGCTCCTTAGAGGGAAACAAAATCGAGCAAACAGTGATGTAAATTTCATAACAACTGCTACCCAATCAAAATTTACTAGTCATGAAAAGAAGCAGAGAAATATTATTAAAAGCTAGGAGAAAATTAATTATGGGCACAAACACATATGTAATGGAGATGATGGAATTAATACACAAACCAGGCCATTAAAACAGCATCATCAATACCCTTTCAGATTCAACAAGGTGAAGGAAACGTGAACATGAGGATGAGAGAAAAAGAAGTTATAAAAATTCTCAACTAGCCTGCCTACAGATGAAAACTGGAGTATCAGAAATTAAAAAAAAAAATCATGGGCGGGATTAATGGTTGATTAGATACTGTAGAAGAAAATCTCAGCAAGCTTGAACTGGCAGTAATGGAAAGCATCCTAAGTGAAGCAGACAGGAAGAGCTAAAACAATCTCACTGAGCTGTGGGACACTATCAATAGGTCAAATGTACACAGAATTACAGCTCCAGGCGAAGGGGAGAAAAGAGAACAAAAAAATATTTTAAGAAATAAATATAACATTTTTCAAATGTGTTGAAACTATAATCCCACAGATCAAAGAATCTAATTACCTCCAAGCAGGAAAAACAAGGAAAATCCAATCAAGGGATCTCATAATCAAATGCTGATAATCAATGAGAAAGAGAAAACGTTCAAAGAATCTAGAGAGAATGAAATATGGCAGAAAAACAATATAAAGGATCACAGATTTCCCAGCAGAAACCACAAATTCCATAAGACAGACACACTTCTCTAAACTGTTAAAAGGCAAAAAAACAAAACTAAACAAAAACAAAAACCAAAAACAAACAAACAAAAAAACACATTATAGACAGAGGTATAAAGATAAGCAGACTTCTTGTCAGAAACTATGCAAGCCAGTAAACAAAGTGGCTATAACCTGTAAAGTCCTGGAAGAAAGAACTATCAACATAGAATTAATTCTACATCCAGTGAAAATATATTTCAAAAAGCAAGGTTAAATAAAGACTGTTTTCAGACAAATAAATGTTGAGAGAATTCATTATCAGTAGACCCAAAACAAAACAAATATGTTACAGGAAGTTCTTCAGACAGAAGGAAAATGATATCAAAATAAAATCTGGATCTGTACAAAGGAATGAGGACTGTCAGGAATAGTGAATATAAAATATGTTTTTTCTCATTTCTCACATGTTAAGACAATGAAATGTTTAAAGCAAAAGTAATAGCAATGTATTGTGGAGTTTAGAATATATAGAGAATATCTACAACACGTATAAATGACAGAATGATCTGTTTGCAGAATATAGGAATCATTCCTATGAATTAATAAAAAAATTAAATTTCTCACAAAAGAGAGAACACAAATGGTCCATGAGCATTCGAAAAGATTCCCAAGAGAAAATAGAGAAATGCAGCTCAGTATCATGATGGGATTTTAAAATCCCATAGTGGGAACCTAAAATCCACCAGTTGGCTAAAATTAGAAAGTTTGACAACATTTGGTGTTGGTGACAATATATAGAAATAGAGACGGCTGGTTTAAGTACTGTGGGGGAAAATGCATGGGCTAGTAAAATTCTACTCATAAGTATCGTCTGTAAAGAAATTCTTGAGTGTGTATACTGGGAGATCTATACAAGAACATGCGTTATGACAATCTCTGTAGTACTAAAAACTTAGAAACTGAAATGTATGCTGACAATCAAATGGAAAAATTAATTACAGTATAGTCTTACAATGATAACCTGTACACCACTGGGGGGGGGGAACAATTTATAGTTACATGCAATAGTGTGAATAAATCACAGAACCATAACTTTAAACAGAAATAGTAAGTCACCTACTGTTTATCATTTATATGATACAATGCCAAAACCAGGACAAACTAAATAAAATATTATTGTCTTTCCACTAGATTCTTCAGTATATTTATCACAGCAATACTAAAGTCCCTATGTGATATATCTTACATTTGGCTGTCTCTGCATCTGATTCTGTTGACCATCTGATTCTTTTCTCCTCTTGACTGTGGCCCCAATATTTTTACCACTTGGCATAACCCAAGTTGTGTGCCCAGTATTGTGTGCACAAGAAACTGCACAAGAAGAATATTTGCCTCTAGAATAAGGCCTGCCCTATTACCATCATGGCACCAATATAAACACTGAGTCAATCTTCTCTACAGATCAGCTGGGTCTTGGCTTTGTTACAGTTTTAGTTATTTAGTTCACCACTGGATTCAAGTGACTTGATGGAGGAATCAGGACCTTCCATTAGGTAGGACCTCAGATCTGAGCAGTTACATAATTCCAGAGCTCTTTGTACACTAGAGCCCAGTCTCCAGTTCTTTGAATGTGGGATTTATCTCTTTGCTTTACAGCTTGTGAAAGTCAGATTTTCAGGATTCTAAAGAGTTCCCTTTGCTCTCTAGGGCTGTGATTCGCCTTCTGTGTCTGGCCCTAGCCTTGAGAAGGCTGAGATGATGCATTTAGTGCAGGCCTTAGCAGTCTTGAAGAGCTTTCACCCTCCTGCCAGGCTCCCAACCTTCACAGATACTACCTTGCTCTCAAGGAGGGCCTGGAGATCCCCAGAGGCATTTCTCTTCATTCTCCTGGCCTGACTCCAGCCTTCAGCAGTTTACCCAGTGCACTCAGGGAAGCCCAGGGGAAAGAGTTGGTGGGTAGGTGGAGACTTGCTCTGGGTTTGGACTCCTTGAGATCTTAAACTGTTCAACCGGATCACCTGCAGCTATTTTTTTGTTACTCCTTTCTGTGACAGATTTCTCCTCCCATTGCGCAGTAGACATTAAAGTAGCCACAGATCTCTTGTTTCCTGAAAACGGCTAATTACCTCCTGGATTGTAGTCCACTGAGCTTTCTGAAATCTTCAGAACTCTGATTAGTTTTAAATACCCAAACTGTGTAAGTTATCTGGGCTGTCCTCATTATTAGGTAGGAATGACAAACTTAGGACTTACTAAATTGTAAGTGGAAGCGAAAGATGAAGTTTAAGTTTTGAAAAGGATTTGCACACGGGCCCTTTAAAAAACTGCATGTTTTGTTACTGAATTAAAAAGTATTGCACAATCATTATGAAAACTCAAATTATATGAAATTTACAAAAATCTCAGATACATAAATATTGAAAATTTCTTAGATCCACCCTCCTGACTAATTGTATGTAAGAGTTCGTTGTAGCACTACTCTAAATAGTGAACACAATTTCTAATTGCAAAAACTATGTGATTCACCAAGACTGATTTTAAACACAACTGTGTAAGTTCCTTGAGGTGAGTTAACACTATTCATTCCTATATGCAATTAGGATAGATGGTGTCTCCAAACAAAAGCACTGCTCTAAACATTTATGAACAGCACATAATAACTTTTCTATTCTCTTTTCTCAGCAAGTCTTGACCCTAGCTTAATCTTATGATAACAACATTTCATGACAGCAAAATAATAATGTACACGTTCACTGAAGATCTGCACACATCAAAGAGAAACAGGTTTAGCCAAAAGAAAATTGTAATCAAATTAATGTGTATGTTTGACGGATGCTGTGTTGAAAGAATCTGTGGAAGTTAATACCATTGGTCTGTCTTGTTAATGCAGAGATTGGCATGTATTAGAGTTCTCTAGAGAAATAAAACCACTAGGACATATGTATGTAGGAACTGACTCATGCTGTTCTGGAGGTCAATAAGACACAAAAATTGCTCTCTGTAAGCTGGAAACCCAGGAAAGGTGGTGGTGTCATTCAGTCTGACTTTGAAGGCCTGAGAACCCAGGGAGCTGATGGTCTAAGTGGTTCTAGAGGCCAAAGGGCTGAGAACAGCAGGGAGGGGAGTTGCTTTTCTAAGTCCCAGAGTCCAAAGGCTATAGAACAAGGGGCCCCAATGTCTGAGGACAGGAGATAAGGGATGTCCCAACTCAAGAAGAGAGAATTTTCCCTTCCTCTGTTTTTTAGTTTTAGGTCCTAAAAAGATTGGATGATGCCTAACCACATTGGCTGGACCTTCTTTACTTAGCCTAGCGATTCAAATGCTAATCTCTTCCAAAACACCCTCACAGACACACCTGAAAATAATGTTTTATCAGCTATTTGCTAGGAAGCCCAGTTAAACTGACACATAAAATTAACCATCACAGAGCATGACTGAGGCTGAGAAAAGAGAAAGCCATTCACTTCTCTGAAAAAACTGTAGATATAAAAATATCATCCTTGCTTTGTTCACTTTTGTTGACAACTTAAACATTAGTTTATGAACCTATTTGAAGACAACATTTTTTTCCTGAGGAATTCAAATGAATAATAAGTTTAGCATATTTCAGGAACTCTAAGAAAAATTATAAACAATGCTTGGGACACTGGGTGGTTCAGTGGTTAAGGTCTGGCTCTTGATTTCAACTCAGATCATGATCACATGGGTATGGGCTTCTGAGATCAAGCCTTGCTGGCCTGCTCGCACTGTTGGGATTCTCTCCCTCTCTCTCTGCCCCACCCACATGCTTTCTCTATCTCCCTTAAAATAAATAAATAAACTTAAAAAAAAAAAAAGAAACACTCAATACTCATGATTAAAAGACAAAGTTTGTGGTTGTGTGATGGCACACCCCAATATATATTTAGGTTTGGTGACCCATAAGTCACAAAAGCACATTGCTTTTCTTAAGGAAGCAGTTTAGCTCCTAAAAGATTGTCTCAGTGTATGTCTATTTCATTGCTTATTCCATTGAATTGTACAGCAAACCTTAACAGCTTATGTTACTGAATCACTTACAAACATGCAGATAACCACTCTTTACCATACTAGGTGTTGTGCTAAGTGCTGTGGGTGGTGGGATAGGAAAGTGAATAAAATCAAATGCAATTCTTGCCCTTATGTTGTTTATACATTACTTGGAAAGATAGATACTGTTCCAATAATCACAATGAATAATGAAAAATTACAAGTGGAGATAAGTACTCTCCTAAAAAGGAATGTGTTTTATAAAGACATGTTATAGGAGAATCTGACCTAGACTGAGATTCTCAGAAAGGGCTTCTTTGAATCTGAGATCTAAAGCATAAATGGGAGTTAACTAACTGAGTGGAAGATATCTGGTTTAGATGAAGCATAGGTAAAGGCTACGTGTTCAGTATTGCTTTAGGGACTTAAGACTAGTATACCTGAGAGACATAAACTGAGGGAGATGATGGCTTGAGATGGGGCAGTGAGGCATGCAGAGGTCTGACCATGTAGAGCTTTAAGAGATTTAAATGTTCTAGTCTTTATCCTAAGAAAAACAAGAAGCAATTAGAGGGGGGTTGGGGCAGTATGGGGGAAAGAATTTGGAGTGACTTGACTAGAATAACATTTCAAAAATATCACCCTATTTTCAATATGGGGAAAGTCTGCAAGGTGTCAGCATGAATGTAGGGAGACCAGGTAATAAATTTTGCCAGGTAGACTTGGTGGAATAGTCTTTTACCACAATCTTAACAATCAAGAATGAAGCAAATAAGCTATGATTTGAGACATTTAAGAGGCACAGTTGATGTAACTTGATGATGGATTTGAATTGGGGAGATAAAGAAGAAGGAAACATTAAGGATCACTTTTAGAATTTGATTGGATGGTAAAGCCATTAGCTGAGATGGGAAACACCATAATAGTCCTTAGCAGAAGATCACAAATTTGATCTCAGATATTTTAAGTATGTAAAGTATTTTAAGTAAGTTGTCAAATAAGCAATTATATTTATAGGTCTGGAGTTTAGAGGAAATGTTCTGACTAAATACAGAGTAGTAAGATGGATATCTAAAGTATGAAGAAGGAGGAAGTTACAGAGTATAGGGTGATAAGAAAACAAAACACGACAAGACAAGACAAAACTATGGCCATACATTGTTTTCCAAAAGTGCAGTGTCTCCCTCCTGACATGATGTCCTGAGAAGGACACATCACTTCTGTGAGATTTCTCCCCCAAAGCATTACCTGATTCTAATCATAAGGAAACAAGAGATGACCAAAAGTAAGGGACATTCTACAAAATCATGGGCTTATATTTTTCTTTTTTTTTTAAATATTCTTTTTTCTTAATTTTTTAAATGATAATTTATTTTTGAGAGAGACAGAGAGACAGAGCACAAGCAGGGGATGCACAGAGACAGAGGGACACAGAAGCTGAAGCAGGCTCCAGGTTTTGAGCTGTCAGCAAAGAGCCCGACGTGGGGCTCAAACTTATGAACCGTGAGATCATGACCTGAGCTGAAGTTGGACACTTAACCAAGTGAGCCACCCAGGCACCCCATTTGAAGACTCAAGGTCAAAAAAAGTAAAGGAAGCAGAAAGAACTGTTCCAGATTAAATAAGTCTAAAGAGACATGAAAACTAAATGCAGTAAATGATGCTGAATTGTATCCTGGACCTCTGTAGTGGTACAAGGGAAAGTGGTGATAAAATCTCACGGCATAAATAGCCAATCATTCACCACTTTATTATAAATGACAAAACCACTCAAACTTATTCATTACTGTACACTTAGTGACTATCAGCCAAAGTGCTTTACATACATAGGTACTTAAATATTTTCTAAAATAAGGAATGCATGAATAAAAAGTGTATTTTTGGTGAATTTTTACATATATTTGTTGCTATCTCATTTTCTGAATTTGGTTGGTTTTTCAGACAGTTGTTATTTCCATTTCCTGAGCTAATTGGTTCCTATACAATTTTAAGTGGGGAGAGGGTGTACTTGACTATTGCTAATCCTCCCACTGTCCCCTACTTCCTCTCCCCTGATGACTAAGCCAATGACTTTCAAACCCATAGTCACCCCATGGGCACACTCATAAGACTGAGAAATTCAATAAAGTTCACAACCAGGAGAAAGTGTGTAATCCAGCAAGAGCTGGGTTTTTGTTCTTCTTTGTTTGTTTGTTTGTTTGTTTCCCATTGAGTCACTATAGGTATCATTGCTCCAAATTCCAGTAGGCTTTCATAACCTTAACCTGGAGAGCTGCATAATAACTTTTGTTAAAAATAAGCTAGCTTGTTCGTACCTGATAAGGGCTGTCGTTTTCTATAGGTAGTGGGACCATTTTGATTGATCTGAGTATCCCCTACCAGCATTGAACACAGTATCTCACACATGGTAGACTCTGTATTATAAACACACACACACACACACACACACACACACACACGCACGCACACACGCACGCACCAGAGAATACATTTACTGTCCATGCACCACACATGACAATAAAGACATCAACTGATCTCGTAGGTTTCCTTTCTGCAAAACAGAAGGTGGTTGGGTTGATTAGTAGAAACCTTCACTATGTTTTATTTAATTGTGCCACAGTAAAGGGGTCTGTATCTCCAATTGAACAGACAATTTACGCTTCATTAAATTCTCCTCTCATTTCTGCACTTCAGGTACTTCAATTAGATGGCAGCTCTATTTTGAATGACTCGTTCAAGCGTGACAAGATGCCAGTGAGGATCTGGAGAAGCAACAGAATTAAAAGCACCCTTTACATCTGGAAGACACTACCTCTCACTTCGTATAATGCTCAATTGAACCCTATGGCTCATAAATATTCATAAGCCTGAAAAAATATCTTAGATAAATGAACAGACATCACAGAATTCCTTGATGGGAGGTTCAACTAATGCTTCAAAATTAGAAATTTATTTTTACAGAAGTGAAATGTTTGCCTCATCTGGCACAGTTGGGGACTAAGTGGCCTAGAGATCTATTTATTTTTAATTACAGTATGCATAGAATATTAACCCTTTGGTGACTAAATATGACCCATCAATATGTAAAGCTTGCAAGATATAAGGCTTAAGATTTTTTATTTTCTGACATTGAATGATATACTATATATATGAATATTTTTTTGAAATAAGTTTAATTTCATTCCAAATATGATCTATGTTTTTACATTTATATATAAACTTAAACTTACACAAATAAGGAAGGTTGAAATATGCAGGGACATGAAATTTCACTGGTGAAAAGCTGAGAATCTTAATTTTTTTTCTTTGAAGATAAATATGAAAAATATTACTACCTTCTTTTAAGGGAAGCATTTACGGTATTTTTATTTATTTTCATGAGTCAACAAAGTCACACAAAATGATTCTTCTCATCTTATCATTTCAGTAGACATAATCATTTTCCAAAATATAGCCTTGATGACTGGATGTTTGTACTCCTTAAAAAAGAAAGTTTCCCTTTTCTCTGGGGTTTCTTCATCACTTTGTGTATTGTGTGGTCAAATACCTTCCCCAGTTCATTCTCTAACTTGCTGACATCCAGATTCTCTGGAAATGGAGCTAGTAACTATGACACTCTTTGTATTCATATTTTCTCTTTCAAGATGGAAACTAGGGGTTTTAAAAAGCAGTTTAAACGCATTTCTTGGTAGCACAGGTTAATTCCAGGAAAAATTCCACGGAAACACGGAGGCTTTCAGATAAAGATGGAGAAACACAGAGAAGCCAGCTGAGATGGGTATCAGTGATGCTCATGGATTGAACCGTAGCTGATGGAAATTATTCAGCAGCAACCTTAAATTGCACTTTCCTCTATGGATAGGGAAACATTTTTTTTAAATGACAATTGCCTCTTTATGTACTATCTGGCATACATGAAGCCACTGAACTGCACGTTTTCTTTCATCCTGTGTCCTCTGGTTTGCAGGAGCCATTGCTCTCCCCCCTTCCTGCCCCACATGTACTTTCTTCAAACATCTTTTTTTTTCCCTTAAGCAAAGAAAATCTCCCTGCTCTCCATTTTTGCTTGGCCTCCCACACACGCTGTTAACCGTTCCCCAAACATAGATGGCAGACAGGCTTGGAATCTCCAACTGGTGCTTTCTCACAAGATCTCTTCTCTTTAAATATTGTGATTTATTCTTCTGAAGAGAAATTGTCCCTTTCTGGGGCTTTTCCTCTTACTAGTGACTGGTTATTTTTGAAACTTGCCATTTTGGCAGTAATAGTCTCCAGTGATAAAGTATACATTGATGGAATGGCCAAGTGTACAGTTAAAAAAAAAAAAAAGCCTCACAATTTATGTTTCTCTCATGTGGCTTCCTTTAAGTGAAGAGAAAAGGGTCAAAGATGTAAAGAAACAAAAAGCAAACTCACCAATAACCTCTGACTGAAGGAAGGAAGCATATGTGAAGAGGAATACAACAATTTCTTCAATTCTTTATCACGCACAATTTCCTTGCTTTGCCACTAAGCCAGGAAAGGTGTGGCCAGTGTTGTTCTCAGGTGTAGGAGTATTTCAGACTATGGTTTGGCCTTGTGCATGCAGGCATGGAGTAAGGACACTGAAAATTCATAATGCCTTTTGAAAATCAAGAAGTTTGGGGTGCCTGTGTGACTCAGTAGATTTAGCATCAGAATCTTGATTTCAGGACAGGTCATGATCTGAAGGTCATGAGACAGTTCCCCACATTGGGCTCCATGCTAGATTCTCTCCCTCTCCCTCTCCCTAGTCGCCACCCCGCTCTCATGCATGTGCTCTAAATAAATAAATAAATAAATAAATAAATAAATAAATAAATACAATAACAACAAAAGAAGACAAGAATGTTCTTTATCGTGTGTGTGTGTGTGTGTGTGTGGTGGGGGGTGGTGATGCGGTGGACTTCCCTTTGTCACAGGAGCAACTATTTCCAACATGAGATCATATAAAAAATAATCTAGCATGATTTCAAAATTATATAAGGCTTTTACTTAAAAAAGAAAAAACTTTTAATATAGAGGACGAAGTACACGATGGAGAGATTATCCAGAAACTATAAAAACCTCACACTTTGGATCTGTCACTATTAACTGCACCTTTTTCTTTTTCTTTTAAGTTTTTAATATTTATTCATTTTTGAGAGACAGAGACAGAGTGTAAGTGGGGCAGGGACAGAGAGAGAGGGAGACACAGAATTCAAAGCAGGCTCCAGGCTCTGAGGTGTCAGCACAGAGCCCAACACGGGGCTTGAACTCACGGACTCTGAGATCATGACCTGAGCCAAAGTTGGACACTTAACCGACTGAGCCACTCAGGTGCTCGCTCCTAACCACACCTTTCTTTATAAAATATGTTTCCTTAGAATCAAGTGTAGTTTTCCTTCTAATACTAGTATTTTTCATTAGATAGATAGATGTATATAGAGATATCTATTATGTGTTTATCTATATGGAATTCCATATAGGATAAGATTCTCTCTCTATATATATACATGTAATAGAGCTTTCTATGTAACTATGTTATAGAGATATCTACACAACTATATATATATATATATATATCTAGAGAGAGGAGGGAATCAATAAACAAATTTTCACAGATATGGATTCTAATTAATTTCTTCTTGAACTAGCTTTCTATACACGTGTGTGTGTGAGCACATTTGTACACCCTGCCTTTATTAACACTGGTGTTTACCAAAGGTTTTTGATTTCCTTCTTGCAGGCACAAGGTAGGATAGCACTTCTCTGCCCCTTTGAAGTAAGATGAGGCCACGTGACTTGCTTGGCCAGTGAAATGTGAGCACAAGTGGGATGTTTCACACCAAAGTGGAAATTTGAAGAGCCAGTGTTCATCTCATCACGTTTCCTTTCTGTCCGTCACTGTGCCATAATGACATGGAGTCTCTGTCAGTCTGGGCTCCTGAATCATCTGGATAAGCAGAGACTCCTGGCAGCCTTTGTTGGGCATACAGTATTACCAAGAAACATATTTTTTGGCAAAACCACTGAGATACAGACTTTGTTTGTTACCACAACATAATCTAGTCCAGGGGTTTGCATAATTTTTCATAACAGGTCAGATAGTAAATATTCCTCTTTTTATTTTTTTAACAAACCTTAAAAAAATTCTTCATTTCCAGATCATATAAAAACAAGCTGCAGACCAGATTTGGCTTGTGGGCCTTAGTTTTCCAATGCCCTAATCTCATTTATGCTGACTGTAAAAGGCATTTACCTTCTCTCTGCATCATTTTCTTGTTGCAAAATAGAACACAAGTGTCCTAATTATACTCTCTGTGTTTCCCTGAGAGTAAAAGAAGAAATGTAGACAAAATTATTTAGAAAAAAGGTAATGTGGGGCACCTGGGTGGCTCAGTCTGTTAAGCGTCCAACTTTGGCTCAGGTCATGATCTCACAGCTAGTGACTTCGAGCCCCACGTCGGGCTCTGTGCTGAAAGCTCAGAGCCTGGAGCCTGCTTCGGATTCTGTGTCTCCCTCTCTCTCTCTCACTCTGCTCCTCCCCCCACTCGCACTCTTTCTCTCAAAAAATAAACATTAAAAAAATTTGTTTTAACAAAAAAGTAATGTTATATGCTATGTGAAATGTTATTATTTCACCATAAATAATGATACAGAACAATACTTCCAAACAAAAAAGTTAGAGAGAAACCAATTTTCTCCATTGTATTCTATTTGTTATAATGTAGATAGCCTATTTCAAACAGAACCTCTGCCATGCCACAGCCCAACACTTCCCAAGGTGTGCTTTGTAGATTACCCATCCTCTAGGATGGTACACACACACACACACACACACACACACACACACGGTTCTTTATATGCATAAATTCAGGCAATTCTATGTACTTTTTAATATAGTATCTATCAATATCCATCGGAATTTCTCTTCAACCCAAGACACTTCGGGCAGGCTTGCATTGCCTCTACTTGGTACTGAGCTCCTTGAAGTTAAGTCACTGCTAGCTTAACTAGTCAACTTATCCTCTTCCTCCAAGCTCTGCATTTGCCCAGTTTTATGAGCCAGCTCTTGGTTGACAACATCTCTGGACATGCATGGCGCTTTTGGGCCTGAGCACCAGTTGTCGGCAATGGTAAAAATTAATTTCATGCTAAGGTATGTAACTGCCACAGATGTAAGTTCTCTGGCTTTAAAATGGAACACTTGGGGGGAAAACACTATATGAGAAAGGCACAAGAAATGTTTTTGGTTATTTGAGTTCTTACCTTTCTAGACCAATTGTTCCATAAGAATCAAGAGCATTTGCAGTAGCACTCTCTAAAGAGCTTCAGGCTTTAAAAAGCAACAAATCAAGCCCTAGAGAGACCTGGTCGTCTATGATTGACATTATGTTACATTGGATTGCTTCACTTTCATGTGTGATAATCATCTTGATTTGCTATGTTATCCAAACCTAATTCAGTATGCAGCCCTAGAATGAGTAACAAATGTTTCCCATTTAGAACTGCATTAGAATGTTTTACATCAGCAAATCCAAGAAAGGGGGAATTATGAGACAATAAAGAAATTAAAAGCTAAATTAAATATGCTTCAGATTTATATCTACATATATTTATATTACATATATTTTTCATATATAGCTATACATAATTTTATTATGTGGCTGGAAAGAAACTTGAGAAATGTGTTAACTATGCCAGAATAGATATTTCTACTTCAATTTACATGGAATTATAAAATGCTATACTTATTATGATTTTGGTGATTTTCCACAAGATATAATATGGGGAAAAAGTGATAGAGCATAGGTTAAGGTGAGCAGTAATGGTCTATTCCATGAATAGATATTGCCTCCAAATGAAATGTTCTGAAGTCCTTCATGCATTCCCATCCTTCCTGCCCTGAATCACCCAAATCAAAGTACCAGGGTAATAGCACCTGATCTCAAGTAACAATTTTCCACCAAGTAACACTGAGATTCGAGGGAAGTTACTTAACCACAATGAACCTCATTCACCTAGAAAATGTGGTTATCCCTCTCCCTGAACCCGATGTGAAGGTACTTCTAGATAATGTATATGTAAGCTCCTACACGAGGACTGGCATGAGTTACATTACATGCTTAATAAATGTGGATACCAATTTGGGTCAGTCATATGTTTGAACCGAATTATCAGTAATTCAAAATGCACAAAATAATTGCCCCTTTAAAACCAGGACCATAGAGCCGGTGCTAAGGAGTGAAAATGTGTTTCCTGGCCATGCTTGAGCTGCAAATGAACAGAAAGCCAGACTCAAACAAACTTAAACTCTGATAAAAATGTATTTCCCCCTACCTCAAGTGGCAGTTAAAGGTAGTTGGGCTTTCAGGTCTGGTCATCATACATCGAGGTTCTTTCCTTTCTCCTCTGTTGTCTACAACCTTAACTTTATCTCAAGTCTCCTTCTGCAGTGAGAGTGAAAGTAGCTCCTTGCAACCATATGGTTAAGTCTCTCCACTGAGTCTGACTGGGCCAATTTAGGTTATGGGTTGCAGAGCAAATGACAGCCAGGGGAATGTTGTATTCCGATTGGCTTAAACACTGGTTCCCCAAGCAATGCTAGCAAGGAAGGTAGAATCATTGTAATAGGCTGGGTCAAATCAGAAGCTGCCTCTGGAAGTAGGGTCACCTCCCAAACCACATGGCTGCTGCATGTGAGGGCATCAACCATAATATCCCTGTAGCCACTTTTCTCTAGAAGACTTATAGAGATCTTTTAAAATAATCCAATAGTCACCATGTCACTTTCAAAAACCAAGAACTTCATTCAATTTTGAGTCAGAAGCTTATAATTTAAAAAGTTATATTCTCTTACCTGATTTATCCAAACTAATCATGCAAATTAGTCCAGACCATGCAAATGGAAAGAGATAGAGCTCATTTTGAGAGAAACCAGGCATTAGGAGAGAAGGTGGGTTTTTTTGTTTGTTTGTTTGTTTGTTTGTTTGTCTTTTGTTTTTCCTTGTTAGGAATTACATGTAGTACTGTATCCCAAAACAGAGGTTTTCATCACCCACTGAAGTGCCATAAATTTGATGTTGATCAATAGGAAAAAGCTCTGGCTATGTAACAATTTTGGTCAGATAACCTGATGCTTGAGTCCTGTACTTGCTGCCTGTGCGACCTCAGCAAGTTACTCCACTGCTCTGCAGTTCAATTCTCTGCAGTGTAAAATGGAGATAAAAATAGTACCTAGCTTATAGGGTTGATATGGGGATTAAATGACTTAATATGTGCAAAGGGCTTATTACATGGCAGGATGTGGAAAGTACTGGCTGTTATTGTCATATTACTATCAGTAGTTTTTTCTTCTACTTCAAGATGGTGAGCTGTCTTTTGAAGAATGTTTGAGACTAGACAAGAACAGAAGTGGAGATACTTTTTAAATGTATTTTCAAGATTATTACTAAGAATTTGCTTTTAACTAAACTATATTGCATTTTAGATGATTGTGAGAAACACAAATCTGGAAAGACATAGTTCAGGCAAAATGATGAAAATTCAGCACCTCGTTTTGTATGCACCACGTGGCTATAAAACTCCTCAGGACATACGCATGCCAAGTCCCCAAATGTAAGAAAGAATCCAGTTTGTTTTAAATAGCATTTGGGTGCAATTTCAATTGCTAGTTGTTCATGAATTTAATTTGACTCTGAAAGTACAAAATTAACTTTAAAAGCCTACCTATTATAAAATGACTATGCTTAAGTGATTGTTATTTTTGGAATATCCTTTTTAATTCCAATAGTTTAGAAAGACTATGAGTGGTTTATGTTGTTCACCAATAATATGATTCCAAATGTTATAAAAATTGTTAAAATAACACTTAATCCAATTAATGATCTATTAATAAAACAACTAGGACATTAACATAGGCTACTTTGTATAGTTGGCTAGAAGGTTGAGCGAATGAGGCCAAAGTTATAGATTGTATTTAAGTATGATATGGTCTAGTTTCAAAAGCTCTCTTCTATAACCAGTGCACTTCCAGGCAGCCCCCTCAGACTGCAGGCTCTGAGGACATAAGAGAGACGAGGCAAGCGCAGAAAGGGAACAGCTTGCATGTATACAGCTGTTAGAAAATAATCCAGAGCTGTGTCTCGCAGATAGTAGTGAGCAGCATTATGAGTAACAATAATCCTAAAAATTGCAGTTTATTGAGGATTTATACATTGAGCATATAAATACATGCTTAGACTTGTTGAAAAATGTTTTATAAAGTTATTTTCATTTGACTCCATCTTGGCACCAACACAATGAAGGAGGTATGACCACGCCCTTTCTAAAGATAAAGAACACGAAGCTTAGAGAGTTAAGGAAGCCTGCTCAAAGTGACACAACTAATAACACAACAAAATAACGCAACTAATAGCACTACACGCCAGAAATGCTCTTCTTCAAAGAAAGGTGATTGGGGATGGGCTTGCAGAGCAGTTGATGGGGCTGCTGAGCTTCCAAACGCATTGATCTGCTTTCCAATATTTTTTGAGCTATACTCTATAGTTGCCGTTTTCAGACAGCTGCATCAAAAGGGAAAAAAAAAGTGCAAAAAATATCTCTTCCCGACTTTTTCCTTGGAGGAGGAAGACTAGATAATGATGGTGATTATGATAATGATAATAGATATTACTGAATATTTACCATGGGCCAAACACTTTTTAAGCACATTTAATCCTCCCAACAAACTCAAGTGTAAGATAGATACCATTTTACTCTCATTCTACAGATGAAGTAAATGAGGGTAAAAAGCTAAATAATATCCTCTTTGACCACACAACTACCAAAACGAAGAACTGAAACTTAAGTAATCTCCATATAAGGTCAAAGCCCATGCTCTGAGATATTATACTGACAAAAATAAACAGCAAATAAATGTTTATATAATTTGGTAGATCAGTGATAAAAATTATATACCAGGGCACTTGGGTGGCTCAGTTGGTTAAGCGTCCAACTCTTGATTTTGGTTCAGGTCACGATCTCATGGTTCGTTGAGTTTGAGTCCTGTGTCAGGCTCTGCCGTGTGTCAGCACAGAACCTGCTTGGGATTCTCTCTCCACCCACCCCCCCACCCCCCGCCTCTCTCTCTCTGCTCCTACCCTGCATGCTCTCCCTCTCGTCAAAATAAATAAACTTAATTTTTTAAAAATTGTACTTAACTTCTTATTATTCCATCTAGATTTATCCTCCCCAATTTAGCTTTCAATGATTTATCAATTATTTCATGGCATAACACATTATGCCTGTAATGAAAGCCTCTTCCAGAAACATACATATTTCCTGGGAGACAAAAATGCAGGGAATGGAACGTACAGGTTCTTCACACATTTTGAATGAGATGCAGTTTCTTATTTAACTTCTCTTTCATCTAGTCGGTGAAAAGTCATAATTGTGTTGACACTTCCCTAAGGTACCTATGATCTGTATAAAATGCTTAAATTTACTTACACCATGTGTGCATTCGGCCATAAAAACAAAACGGAGAACAATTCAAATTAAATTTCATCATTTGTTCAAATACATGTCTCTTTGGTCACACCTTCTTAATGAATGGTAGCAGACAAGCAACACAGCTAATAAGTTATTTTAATAGGGTGATGTAACGGCGTGTGAACTGTTACCTCCTGGGAGAGTAAGTGACAGATTCCAGTTCTCATTACTGTGTAGATTAGTCTCAGAGAATTCATTAGTGCCCAGTGTGGCAGCTCTGCTGAGTGCCCTTAATTTGGAAAAAGAGACAGGAGGCCTATGTGCCCAAGAAACTCTAAAGACAGATGAGCTGGAATTGAAGGCTTTTAGGGCAAAGGGCTCTCTTGAGAAGATGGCAATTATTCCCCCAGCTTTTCAGGCACTGGTGACAGCTCTCTTCCCTTTAGTCTGTGTCAGTACGTACACTAGAAACCACAGAAGACTCCTGGGTTTCCCTACACCTCGGAGGAGGCAGCTTTCATGCAGAATGTTCCAAAGGACCCTACATCCATGTGACTTATGTCCATTATAAATGGCTTTTTTATTTTACAGAATGACAGTGAGCAGAAGTAGCACAGAAAAGAATGCAATCTGTCAATAACCCTATTTTATTTCCTAGGTAATGGTTTTAATCATCTCCACTAAACCACCAAGCAAGCTTGGCGTGGACTGATTTAAAAATCCTGTATGTGCCATTTCGGCCACTTGCCGGTAAAGATATTATAAAGACAATAGTAGTTATCAAACACAAAGTTCTTCTTAACAAACACAAAGTTCTTCTTCTTAACAAACACAAAGTTCTTCTTCTTAGCAAACACAAAGTTCTGATCTGGACAATTACAATAGCAATATAGCACTACCTACATACTTAAAGAGCTTTCAAACTTTTTTGGCTGAAATCCTTAGTAAGAAATAAGTTTCACACACAACCAATACCCATATACATATAGGTATTTATATGGGTGAAATTAATGTTTCAGTACATGTGATGCACTCTTATCTGTATTGTTCTATTTTAATCTCTTCATTTAGTTTGTACTACTCTACTGTAGCCTGTTCTATTTTTTTTAAATGCTGGTTTTTAAAAATGTTGCTTCTTTTAAAAAACTGATTTTATCACTTACTAATATATCAAGATCTATAGTTTAAAAAAGTATATGAAAGAACCATATCTCAATACAAAGACCTTTTGCTATTAGTTTTTGTAAGAATTACAACTTATTTATGAGTACTTATTATCGGTCAGGCTCTATGCCATTCCTTCATAAAATTTCTAAGTTAATTTATTCTCCATAGCAAAGACAGATATTATTCCACTTCTCAGATGAAGAAAATCAAGCTCAGAGAGTTAAAGAAAGTTGCTCCAGCGCACACAGCTAGTAGGTGGGAGAGCTACAATACTGCCATACGGTAAGGACATAATAAGCATTGGATGGACAGATGGACGGATGAGGCACAAGCCTGCTGATGACTGGATGTGTTAACAACTAATTTGTGTTGCAGCATTTCTTTCTGGACCACAGTCTATGGTTTTCAACTATCTCAAAACAGAAATAATAGTTTTTAGCTTAAAATGTAAAAGTGCTTCCTCTCCTCTCCTCTCCTCTCCCCTTCCTTCCCATCCTCTCCCCTCACCCCTCTCCTCCAATCACCTTTCCTTTCCTTCCCTTCTTTTTTAAATTTTAGAGACAGAGAGGACATGCAAGAAGGGGAGAGGGGCAGAGGCAGAGAGAGAATCTTAAGCAGGCTCCACTCTAAGTGTGGAGCCTGACAGGTGCTTGATCCCACAACCCTGGGATCACGACCTGAGCTGAAATCAAAAGTTGGATGCTCAAGGGACTGAGCTACCCAGGTGCCCCGCAAAAGTTCTTTTTTAATTGGGAGCAGTGAGTATAATGATGATGATGATGATGATGATGATGATGATTGTGGCTAATACTTATTGATTAGTTAATATGTACCAAGACTACTCTAAATTTTTTATGTGTATCAATATAAAATAATAGTAGCCAACCGAAAACATTATTACGAGGATTAAATTCATTTAATACGTTCATCAACCCTATGTGGTAATTACTGTTATTATCTCTGTTTATAGTTGAGGTTAAGTTACTTGCCCAAGGACACACAGCTAGTGAAACCCAAGACCTCTGTCTCAGAGCCTAAACTTTTAACCTTTACTTCTGACTAGATTCATTAGAAATCAGCCAAATTTTTCTTTTAACACTAAAAGCAAGGTTGTGCTCCCAAAGAAAGCACGGTAAAATTGATAAATGCTTTGCTGGAGTGACCCATCCATGATAAGCCATTTAGTTCTCTTAACATGCTCATGGGGTTCTTTAGAGCATTTTTCTGAGGGTTTGGATATAGATTATATTGCCCAACACAAATACTGAAGATTATGATTTCAATCTTGTATTTCTGTGTCTCAGTATTTTATAAAGTTAGTGTTAAAACACACCTTTTAAGAAATTAGTGATGATGGGCACCTGGTGGCTCAGGTGGTTAAGCATCAACTCTTGATTTAGGCTCAGGTCATGATCTCCTGGTTTGTGAGTTCGAGCCCTGCAGCGGGCTCTGCACTCATAGTGCGTGGCCTGCTTAGGACTCTCTCCCTCTGTCTCTGTCCCACTTGCTCTCTGTCTCTCTTAAAATAAATAAATAAAACTAAAAAAAAAAAATTAGTCATGATTTTATTTTTAATAAAATCAAATTAAGAACTATTTGCATAGTTAATAGCAATTCTATTAACTTAGAATTCAATTTGCATAGTCAATTCTAGTAACTAATTCAATTTGCATAGTCAATAGCAATAACTATTGTTAATAGCAATAGTTATAGCAATAGCAATTCACTCTGCTAGTGTTGGGGAGACAAAGAAGTACATTCTCAAGTATAATCACGAGTACTTTAGGAGTCAGGAGAGCTATGGTGGGATATTTCCTGGACAGAATTTAAAGGATTAGCACGAGAGCTTGAAGATGAAGCTGATTTAAAGCCAGGAGCCAGGTTTACCAGCCAAGCTCATGAGGAAGCAAAATCATAGCAAAGAGGGCTGGCAAGAAGACACGTGAGTATAGCAGAGTCCTACAAGCTAATTTGCAAGAGACTTTCTCCCTTTGGCCCCAGGTTATCTCCTATATTTATTGACGCCTATAAGCCCTACCACAAAAATACAGTGGATGAAATTGGTTATAGTTTTTGTAGCAGAGAAGGCCAGTGCCCGAAGACACACATGACTTTCCTTTTCTACCTAGGGCCAGCACTCAATCACATTTGCTAGCCTCTTAACATTCTTACCAATGAAATGCGGGTAGAAGCGATGTGCTTCATCTCTTAACAACCTCTCTTGGGATCCTCTATTCTCTCTTTCCTTACCCACCTACTTGATGACACAGACAATATCGTGTTAAAGAAGAAAGCAAATTATGTTCTCGAATGACTGGATGGGACAGAGCCACCCTGACAACTCTCATTAGAGAGTGACAAAAGCGAGAAATAAACTTGTATTAGGCCACTGAGATTTTTATAGCAGCTAACATTACTTAACTAAAGCAGTGCTAGAATATGAACACTGGTGCGAATGCTGTTTTAAATAGAAGATTACAATTGGTATTTGGCATTATAAATTGGGAACATGGGTGTGTTATTCGCACATGTGGCTCTATCTTCTCTTGTGAGCCATGACTACTCCCAGAAACCACTCTGGCACAGTAGTACATGCAGTCACATGGTTCTCTCTTCAGAAAACCTGCTGGAACTGCTGAGGGCTCTGCTGCCTTCCCCTTGACTAATCAGACTCATATACACACATACACACATATGTAAGCATGTATTATACATATTTATTTATGTATCTCTTTATCTGTGTGTGTGTGTGTGTATATATATATATATGCAAATATGTATTTAAATATCTATGCTCACTCTATCTATCCACTTACTATCAAAACAAACATGCTTCATTCTGATCTCTCAGACACTAATCCAGCATGGCCGCTTTCATTCTAGACTTCCTTTATCTGCAACTTCTTTCTCTGAAGGTAAGAACGCTCACTCTCAATATCACAATGTACTTACTTATCTGTTAATCCCTAATAATATACACGTGCTAAGAATTGCAAAAGTCCCCTGTGAGGAATAAATTGACCAACTAGAACACAGTAGCAATGTACTTCACACAGCCATAAAAAAAGAAAGAGGGGGTGCTACTAGAGACAACATCAATGGACCCAGAAGATCTTATGCATAAGACTGAAAAAGACAAATACCATATGATTTCACTTATAACTGGAATATAAAACAAAAACAAAAACAAAAAAAATACACAACAAAAAGCAGAATCAGACCTATAAATACAGAGAACAAACCAATGGTTGCCAGAGGGGAGGGAAGTGGGACGGTGGGCAAAATGAGTGGAGGATAGTGGGAGATACAGGTTTCCAGTTATGGATTGATAAGTCATGGCAATAAAAGTCACAGCATAAGGAATACAGTCAATGATATGCTAATAGCAATGAATGGGGACAGATGGTAGCTACAGTTGTCATGAGCATAGCATAATATATAAGCTTGTCAAATCACGATACTATACACCTGAAACTAATGTAACATTGTGTAGCAACTATACTCAACTGAAAATTAAAATTAAAAATTAAAAAATAAAATCAAACATGTTTTTATTCATGAAGAAAAATAAAAAAAACATGAGGACAAAGGTAAAACTCTGAATAAGATTAATGAATTCATTGTGCCTCAATAAAGATTGGCTCAGAGAGCTGGCCTATTTAGCTTTTTTTTTTCCCCCTGAAGCTAGTTGACAATTCTATTGGCCAAACTATGACTGTTTTCACTGTAATGTCAGGAAGAAAGCTTCAACTGAGAATGGAGTTTAAGGTTTAGATGAAGAGAGCTGATCTTGTGCCAGAAATGTTTGTCTCTCTTCCTTTACTTAGTGATGTGTAATTAACACATTAATGATTTCAAGGGGAAAATCATGGTCAGTCATCTCCCTCTGCCCTGAGAAACAAAATTTGATGAACATTTCCTCATTCAACAAAAGAATCTGATTGAAGATTCACTGAATATGCCATATAAAGTAGAATTAGACTGGTCATTGAAAGGGATACAGTTTGTGGCATCTAAAATTTCTATCAGAAACAGTCTTTTAAAAAAGGAATCTGGGGGCGCCTGGGAGGCTCAGTCAGTTGAGCGTCCGACTTCAGCTCAGGTCATGATCTCGCGGTCAATGAGTTCGAGCCCCGAGTCGGGCTCTGTGCTGACAGCTCAGAGCCTGGAGCCTACTTTGGATTCTGTGTCTTGATCTCTCTCTGACCCTCCCCTGCTCACGCTCTGTCTCTCTCTGTCTCAAAAATAAATAAAACATTAAAAAAAATTTTTTTTTAAAGAAAAATAAAGTTGGAGGCATCACAATTCGAGATTTCAAGTTATACTACAAGGCTGTAGTAATCAAAACAGTATGGTACTGGCACAAAAATAGACACATGGATCAATAAAACAGCATAGAAAAACTAGAAACAGGGGTGCCTGGGTGGCCTAGCTGGTTAAGCGGCCGACTTTGGCTCAGGTCATGATCTCGCAGTCCGTGAGTTTGAGCCCTGCGTTGGGCTCGTGCTGACAGCTCAGAGCCTGGAGCCTGTTTCAGATTCTTTGTCTCCTTCTCTCTGCCCCTCCCCCAGCCATGCTCTGTTTCTCTCTTTCTCTCTCTGTGAAAAATAAACTTAAAAAAATAAAAACAAAAAAGAATCTGAAAATGTTGTCACTCTGGCCAGCAATTTGGCCAACTTTCTTTGCCACTGCCATTGGTAATTGCCTACTTATGTGATTCCAGATACTTAAAACACTATGACACCAAGACAAAAAAACATAGGCTGAAGCTGCATATAAGCTTCCCCTGCCCTACATCTCCTTTACCAATACAGTTTACAACCCCTGTGGTATATATACTATTAGTATCCACATTGTACAGATGAGGAGATTTAGGTCCACAAAGGCTAAGTAACTGCCTAGGGTCATATATCTGGTAAGTGGGCATGAGCTAGGATGAAAGCAGATCTACTTGATCCCACAATCTGCGGTACTCATGAACAGTTTGCTATTTTTTTTCAACCTTGGAATGCCATTTGTCAATCTTTTTAATACCTGTGTAGCCATCCACCACACATTCATAATTGGCTTAACGTCTAACCAAGTTGCCCTGAGGCTGTTGCCAGTTTTTTACCATTATGCAAAAATTGCAACAGTTAAATCCTTACAGGAACTTCTTTTCCCATTTGTGCAAATGTGTTTGCAGGAAAAATTCCTATGTACTGTAATTGATTTTTAAATTTGTACATAATAAAAATATTTAATCTGTTGATATAAAACCCAATATATCATGAGAGCCTTAATTCTTCTAGAATTAGTAAAGCATAGTTTTTCTTTTTTCTGTTTTTCAATATATGAAATTTATTGTCAAATTGGTTTCCATACAACACCCAGTGCTCATCCCAAAAGGTGCCCGTCACCCACCCTCCCCCCCCCACCCCCCATCAACCCTCAGTTTGTTCTCAGTTTTTAACAGTCTCTTATGCTTTGGCTCTCTCCCACTCTAACCCCCTTTTTTTTTTTCCTTCCCCTCCCCCATGGGTTTCTGTTAAGTTTCTCAGGATCCACATAAGAGTGAAAACATATGGTATCTGTCTTTCTCTGTATGGCTTATTTCACTTAGCATCACACTCTCCAGTTCCATCCATGTTGCTACAAAGGGCAGTATTTCATTCTTTCTCATTGCCACGTAGTACTCCATTGTGTATATAAACCACCATTTCTTTATCCATTCATCACTTGCTGGACATTTAGGCTCTTTACATAATTTGCCTATTGTTGAGAGTGCTGCTATAAACATTGGAGTACAAGTGCCCCTATGCATCAGTACTCCTGTATCCCTTGGGTAAGTTCCTAGCGGCGCTTCTGCTGGGTCATAGGGTAAGTCTATTTTTAATTTTTTGAGGAACCCCCACACTGTTTTCCAGAGCAGCTGTTCCAGTTTGCATTCCCACCAACAGTGCATTTCTCCACATCCTCTCCAGCATCTATAGTCTCCTGATTTGTTCATTTTAGCCACTCTGACCGGTGTGAGATCGTATCTCAGTGTGGTTTTGATTTGTATTTCCCTGATGAGGAGCGATGTTGAGCATCTTTTCATGGGCCTGGTGGCCATCCGGATGTCTTCTTTAGAGAAGTGTCTATTCATGTTTTCTGCCCATTTCTTCACTGGATTATTTGGTTTTTAGGTGTGGAGTTTGGTGAGCTCTTTATAGATTTTGGATACTAGCCCTTTGTCCGATATGTCATTTGGAAATATCTTTTCCCATTCCATTGGTTGCCTTTTAGTTTTGTTGATTGTTTCCTTGGCTGTGCAGAAGCTTTATAGTTTTTCTTTTCTTTGTAGCTACAGTCTATCAATGATCATAGGGACCATAAAGTCAGCATGAAAACGCAGTACATTGAGAGACAGGTACACAGTTGTTAAAATATGTATATTCTGGGCCAGGATGATGTGAATTTTAAGGCACCATCATTTATTAGCTGTAACCTTGAAGGCATTACTGTTTTCTGGGGCATAGTTTCTCATGTGAGATAGCCTAATCACTATTTTCTATAAGACTATTTAGATCATTATATAAGAAAATGCATGCAAAGCACTTAGTAGAATGCCTAACACATAAAAAAATGGTCAATAAACATTCATTACCAATGTATCTATTAGTTCTGTACCTTTGTCTTTTGTGTGTGACTGACATCACTTTTATTATCCAAATTTCCACATGAGTTAATATATTATTGTTATTATCTTAATATATTATTATTTCTTTAATTCATTCATTCAACCATATTTACTGACCACTTACTATGTACCAGGCACTGTTCTAGGTAATGGGAATACAGTGGGCCCACAGAAAAATGATTCATATTTCACAGACATCAAAGTTCTCTAGCAATCAGTGTTTTAATGTATTTTAACTTAAAAAAATAATATTGGTTAAAATAATATCCCATGAAGCATAATTTAGGACACTTAATTATAACTCTAAAGATTTGGTGTTATTTTAAATTGATTTTGATACTTTTCTAAAAAAGAAAAATGACACCACTGTTTATGGGTCAGTGGCTAGTGGGAATTCTTTTTACAGCTGCCTTGTGTCATTTATCTTGATCAGACACTAAAGAAGCCATTTCTGGGTAATTTACAAGATCATTGCGTCTTTTATACCCAGGCTTCCGGATCAGCAAAGAATACAGCTTAACCTTTATTTTCATCTATCCGTGGAAAAAAATAATACATAACAAGGTCTCAAATTCTACATTTCAATTCACCTGCTTTTAAAATACAAGTTGAACAAAAGTATCACCTGGTAACAACTGCAGAAAGAGGAAACTTAATACACAATTTGAAAATTCAATAATTTAGTATCAAATAAAATATACTTTATTTTTGGTGTATTTCTAACCCTTCTGTAGGTCTATTCATTATTATGCATATATAAATCTACACATATAAAAATGTATAAAGATGTGTATTTACATTTATGCATATAGGTGTATACTTTTTTTGTTTTTTTAACCACCACCAGGCAGTGGTATTTTGTGGATAAGTAAGCAATCTTCTTATCGTTATTTAAGTCTATGTGTATGGTTTGGAAAAGTTAGTAAGGGATCAAAGTCTGACCAGAATGATGTCATAACAAGGTAATATGGAATCTGATTATGTGAAAAGCTGGATATTTACACAAAGAGGTCAGAAACCAGCTGGCTACATATAAACTATAGAAAAACCAACAAACGTCCTAAGACAGTTCTTATTCTTGATCTGCTATGGACTTGCAAGCTTAGCATAATTTTTAAAGACCCAGATATTGAGAATGTTTTCTAACTCAGCACAAATCCACTCAAAAATTTTGTGTGGCTTGCTACCCAAATTATACTGGAGGCAATGAGAAAATGGGTTTAGTTTTCCTTTGTGTGGAATTATTTAAAAATTATAATATCAGTTTGAAAAACTGTAGCAACACTTTACCTCTATGATTTAGGAAAAACATCCTTACAGATTATATAAAACAACTTGAGGCTATTTTTATCTGTATTGTATTTTTATTTTATAGATCTGAACATTCATTCCAATTGGGTTTGGGGTAGACACTCAATTGAATTGTCTGAACTATTGCCTATATTGAACTTATCTGAAAAGTTAGCTCTATGATTGTTTGCCTTCATTTCTTCTTTCTTCCTTCTTTCCCTCCTTTCTTTCCCTCTCTTTCTCTCACTAAGTTTTGTAAATTGTCCTTTTGCCTGACTCTAAAATATTAACAACCAGTGTCATAAAAGATTATGTGAGTAGGTAAAAACTTGGGTCACTTATAGTGTAAAAAAATTACTAAATTATTAAACTATTTTATCTTCACCGAATATTTTCATTCTCTTCAAAGGATAGAAGATGTATTCTAAATTGAGGAATGACTGATTACAGAAAGGAAAAGAGGGACCAGGAATGTGGTATTTCAGGATTATTCCATAAAAAAAATGATGACAAACCAAAGTTCTCCACTCAGGCCTAATAATAAGAAGAGAAATAGTCCAGGATCACAATTCCAACATTAGATTAAAGATAAGATTTGTTAAATTCTTTGGTGCTCTGCTGAACAGAATGAAGAACTGGTCTGTTCATTCTGTGATACCTTTAATAACTTTTGTGTTTTTTTAGACCCTTGATTGCCAAGATTATTGCCATGCCATCTAACTTTCGTGAGGTTAAAAAGCACTCAACATGGATGTATGGAGCCATTCTTATTAGAAGAGTTAGATAACACAAAAGAATTCCCACACAAGCATGATCCATGGATTTGCTGATCACAATGTACATTAGCTTATTGATGGACTTAAGTATCTGGTAGAATCTAAAAGCTTTACAGAGCCACAGAGATATTTTGACATTAACAGTGAAACTCCTTTTTTGAACATTTGGTTTTAATAATCTTAAAGATCTTCTGGTTTAACTCTTTTTTTTTCACTTTTATAGATATTTCATTAGGCCAGGCTTTGAAATTAAAAGAAAAATGGTTAATGACGCCGTCTCAGCACAATACAGCATTAGCAATGGACCACAAGTGTCAAACGTGCAAACACAAATAATCGTAAAACAGTTGTGATGTAATGACCCACATTTTTGTCACTGTGACTCAGGATACCCAGAGAGGGTCAAGAGAAAACAGTGGTAACACAGAGCTAAAATGTCAACATACACTTGGGCTGGGCAGTTCTGTCCAGAGCAATTAACTCCTCCATGCCCCTTCCTCCTCTCATTTTTCCCAATGTCCGCTCTGCTTTACTATTCCTTGAAGCTAAAGGAATTCATGAGACAAAATCTGTCCTATGACGTTAACCAGTTTTTCTGCTTCATGTGTAAAAGGGCTACTTAGTTTTTGCTTCTTTTCCCCAAGACTAGAGAGAATATTCAGAAGTCCCAGAAGATCCAGACACTACACAACCATTTCCTAAAGGGATGTGAAGCCTTGAATTCCTCAGGAGAATGTAATTGCTTCTTTGGCAAATAAGGGAGCACAGTATATGAGTCATTCAGTCATCGTAAACTCCAATGAATGTTTGGTTTTATATTGTTCAAAGTGGAAACAGCTTCTTCTTTTTCCCCTTAATTATAACAATACTTTGTGCTTACTCTTAAAATAGCAAAGAATCTAGAAAGTGAAGAGAAGCAGTCTCAATTGTAGCTTTGCAAGCCATACAACCACTTTGTTGCATAATCTACAACAATTTTACTATACATTCAAACATACACAGAGTTGTTTAACAAAATACACACTTTTTAAAAATTATCGGGGTAAAAAACATAAAATTTACCATCTTAAGTATACAGTTCAGCAGTGTTGACTTTATTCACATTGTTCTCAAACCAATCTCTAGCACTTTTTCACCTTATAGAACTGAAACTCTAAATCCATTAAACAACAGCTCTCCCTCAGCCCCTGGTAACTACCATTCTGCTCTATGAGTTTAAATATTTTAGATACCTTATACGAGTGAATCGTGCAATCTTTGTCTCTTTGTGAATGGCTCATTTTACTTAGCATGGTATCTCCAAGATTCATCCATGTCATAGCATGGACAGTTTCTTTCCCTTTTAAGGCTGAATAAAATATAATTGTCTGCATACATCACATTATGTTTATCTGTTCATTCACCAATGGACATTTGGGTTGCTTCTCTGTCTTGGCTATTGTGAATAATGTTGTGAAAAACATGGCTGTGCAGGTATCACTTTTTTAAGTGAACACTTAATTGTTTATAATTCTTAAAATTATGAACATAAATATTTGTGTAATATATCAATTATTTTCTTAAAAACATTCCTATAAGTAGAATTTCTGAGTGGAAGGATATATGCTTAAAAAGAAACCTATATTTCAGGTAACACATGTGTAAGATACAGATCAAATATTGTAACATTTCTTATTAAAAAATGTTTTTTCTTTTCTTTTTGAGTATAGTTGACACACAGTGTTATGTTAGTTCCCAGTGTACAACGTAGTGATTCAGAGAAGTTTATATATTATGCTCTGCTCACAATATGTGTAGCTACCGTCTGTCCCATTACATCACTATTACAATACCATTGACTGTATTCCTTATGCTGTGCTTGTACTTCTTGACTTACCCATCTCATAACTGGAAGCCTGTGTCTCCCTCTCCCCTTCACCCATTTTGCCCAACCACTCACGTTCCTTCCCTCTGGCAGCCATCATTTTGTTCTCTGTATTTATAGGTCTGATTCTGCTTTTTGTTTGTTTGTTTATTCATCTAAAATAAGTCTTTTCCACACTTCCTCATCCTCAGCCCAATGCCCTGACAGATCCAGAAACAAAATTAAAATATTTTTGTCTTCATTCTCTTTGTCACTTACCATAGTTCTTCTAGATCACTGGTTCTCAACCATGACTACACATTGGAACTACCTCAGAACCTGTTAAGAAGAAATACTGATTTCTGTACACTATCCCTTTTAAAGCATCATCTCTTAAAGTGGGGGCCTGGGCTTTGCCCCTTTCTATTTTTAAAAGTTTTCCAGGCAATTCTAATAATGCATGGCCAAAATTAAGAAGTACTGTTTTAAAGGAGTGCTATTCAAATTTAACGTGCAGATGAAACACTGATGGATCTTGTTAAAATGCAGATACCATTTCAGGAGTTCTGCAGTAGGCAGGGTGGGGGGAGGGGGCGGGCTGAGACAGGGTTTTTCCAACAGGTGACGTTAATACCTCATTTTTGTGGGGCGCCTGGGTGGCGCAGTCGGTTAAGCGTCCGACTTCAGCCAGGTCACGATCTCGCGGTCCGTGAGTTTGAGCCCCGCGTCAGGCTCTGGGCTGATGGCTCGGAGCCTGGAGCCTGTTTCCGATTCTGTGTCTCCCTCTCTCTCTGCCCCTCCCCCGTTCATGCTCTTTCTCTCTCTGTCCCAAAAATAAATAAAAAAACGTTGAAAAAAAAATTAAAAAAAAAATACCTCATTTTTGTGTATGAAGGATCTAGATTAATACATGTACCCTTCTATCCAACTACTTTAGACAATATGTAGTGACTCCTCAAGATGAAGACAGGGATTTGCTCATTTTCATTATCTCCTTCCACCTGAATATTTATTATATTACTTTTAGTTTTACTATTGGTTCCTTTTAGGTTATAAAACTAAATTCTCATTTTTTTCCAATTTTGACCGTGTTTCTTGGTCTTGACCACCCCTTAAAACTTGAGAAAGTCTTCCATTTTTTTTCCATATTTCCCCCCAGAAAGTTTTGGTGCCATCTTTTGTTAGTTTTGCTTTGACATGTAGTCCAAGTAGCCAATAGTTCTGTTCTCTGCTGAGAACAGCAGATACAAACAAACCTTTCATGTTATGTCATTAGGTTGTCTCTTAATAGAAATCCAACCAACTGATTTGCCAGTGTTAATTCTTTAATACAAAAACAAATATACACCATGCCAATTGATGCACTAGGCTTCCAGTGCTTTTTCCATGGGCCCTTGTACAGAAATCTAAGCCACCCAAAGAATTTTGTTTCTAGAATGAAGGTCTATGGATTCCTTAAAATCAAGGCATTAGTTTTTGTCACATTTTGATCAAGAGTGTGTAGTATAACCTTTCCTCTGGAATTTTTATTACTTCCTACTCCCATCCCTTTTGCTATTTGCCCTTTATTTTTTCCACATTCTAAGCCATATTAGTTATTCCGTAAGGCACAGACTGTCCCTGAAGTCTCCCCCTGGGGTGTACTGTCTCATTCTCCTCAGGACCGGTGGCTCTGAGGCCTGTGACAACCTGGAACATCCCTTTATCCCTTTACTGGGTCAGAACTACTGTTCCTGCCTTCCTTGGTTACTGATCTTCTATGCTGAGGACACTCAAGTAGCTTCATGAGAGATGACACATAGGTGATAAATGTACTAAGTCCTTGTATTTTTGAAATGCAGTTTCAAATATATATATTTCAAATATAGAAAATTCTGGGTAAAAAGTTTTACCTCAGAACTTTAAATGTTATCAGTCTGAGTCTCTCTCCTTTGTGAATTGTGGCTTTTTTTCTTCCTAGAGGCTTGTAAGGTTTTCTTTTTAATTATGTTGTTCTGATACTTCCCATACAATGTGTCCAGGTGGGGGGTCTGTTTCCATTCATTGGGTTGGACACTCGGTGAGCCATTGTAAACCAAAGAGTCTTACCCTTCTTGAGCTCTGGCACGTATCTTTTTACTATCTGGTTGAATAATTTAAACACTTTGCCTCTTTCTCCCTTTCTGAGGTTTTTACTAGTTGAATATAGGTCCTCTGAGTTCATTCTCATATCTTCCATCTTTTGCTCTTTGATTAATGTTTGGAGAGATTTCTTTGATTTTGTTGTTTTTTAGTATTTCTACTAAATTTTTTTATTTTGGCAATTATATTTTAAATCTCTAAGAGTGCTTTCTCATTCTCTCATTCTCCTGTTTGTTTCATAGAGGTAGTATTTTCTTGAACCTTTTTGCAAATATTTCTAAGGATGATTTTTTTGTTCCCTGAATCATTTCAACTTCCTCCAAGATTGTTGTTTGTTTGTTTGTTTTTTAGAATTTCGTACTTTTCTTTTTATACTGCTAGTTCTCCTCATATTCTAGTGGCTTCTCTCTGTTATTAAGAAAGCAGGCCTGGGTAGATGGAATAGATATTCTGCTTTTGTATTGGTAGAAGACTGTTCTCCTAGCAGGCCTCTCCCATTCTTCTGAAATTGCTTCCTGGGTTGCGCCAGGCAGTGTGGGCCAGTAAACTTTGAGGATCAACGGGAGTGGTAACTGGCTCCCAGGCTGAGTGCCTGCACAGTGCCGAAATGATAATGGCTTCCCTCTGAGGCATCAGCAAATGTAGCAATGTTATCTTTTCCCAGTTTGCCCAATTACTTTAGAAAGGAGTCACCGTATATTTTGACTGGGAGTATAATGTCAACTGCCTGCTTACTGTGTTTATATATGTTGGAGATAGGGTGCTGACTGAAGAATTCTGGATACGCTCAGACCTTTGAGGCATCTCTCTCTGTTTAGCTCCATCTTTCACTCTCCCCTCTGTTGTGTCTGCTGACTCTATACCCAAGGCATGTCAGGGGTTCCACAGGGCAGATTAGCTTTCTTCCTTTACAGAGCTGTCAAAGTGTATTCTAGGCTGGCAATTGCTCTGCCCTTTTCTTCTATCTAATGGCTCTCATCTACTTTTTGTATCCCAGTAATTTATTAAATAGCTCAATCTTTAGTGACATACACACTTCCCATTCTCTCTTGTCTGTTGTTCCAGGCAGTTGCTTTTTTACTTTTAGTCATTACTCAACATATCCCTGCTCTGTTCTCGATCACAGAGCAGTGACCAGCTCCTGTAAATGACATTTCCATGCCAACTGGCTTCCATGGAGGTTCAGCCAGTGGGAAGCACTGGTAGGATACTGGAGAGAGAAGAAGGAAGAAGGCAATATATTTCTCCCTTCTCTTTCTGCCGTTGGCAGCATCTCTAGAAGTGGTTTCTTCTTTTTTGTCCAACACCTCCTGACTCCAGGCAGCCCCGTTCTCATGGTTCAACCTCTCACCATGAAGGGCCTTGAGCTCTAGCAATATAATTTTTTCTTTGGTCCCTCCAGTCCACTGGAGGCAGTAGCCCCTGATGTTGCAAATCCATCTGGCTTTTTAGATGTTCCTACACTTTCATAAATAGGTGCCTACATTGAGCTCTCTCTATTGAACTAATTGGTTCCATTTTCCTTACTGAACTTGAGAGATACAGGTATAAGGGCGATTTTATTCTACATTTCTATACTTTTAATTCAGTAAATAAGGTTTTGGAAGTAATGAGAGGCCAATGCATGTGGTCAGTCTGCCATCTTGAATTGGAGAATATATACATTTTGAGGCTTCTGATACACATTGTCAAATTGCCTACTGGAATGTTTCTAACAAATTATATTTCCACTAACAGTGTGATGCTATCCATATCCCATCACCCTCCAAACACAGGGGATTGATACTTCTTTTTAACCATCGCATCTAATCTTTGTATGGGGATCTAATGAAAACTTCAAGTTTTCCTGGCTCAGAAGATTTCATATTTGTGTTGTTCTAACAGCTGGAAATGATCTATGAGGAGATAGAGCCAATAGCACTCGCCTAACATTTGATTCAAGACAGTTGGCCAAGTTACTAAGGAGCCCAGAATCCTAACAGTATGAAAACGACACAGAAAGCAGCTTTTCCAGTGTCTGCTTCTGATATCTAAAAGAGGAATTATTCTGGTTGTCCAGAAAAGTAAAATTCCCCAAGATAAATAAAGTCATTGCTGAGATCCAAATTATTAAAGCATGACTCAAAGATGAGAGTGTCTCACAAAAGACTGAGTCAAAATCGACTCCTAAGAGTCCCAGCTTCCTAGCTTAGAAATGCAATGGGAAAAGTTAACACCCGTCTCCATGAGGATCTCACACAGATTTCCAACTAGAGAACTAACCACAGAATAAGGGTATTGGAAATAAGGAATCTCCAATTTCGCCTTATGAAGTAGTGTCATAAATGCAGCCCTCACCGAAATCATGCAGAAATGTCAATCAGGAGTCTTGATTAGCCACATCTGGCCACATCTGGCCATGACTCAGTCCATTTTATGGTGGCTTTGCCCAACAATTACTTTCTCTGCAATATTGCTTTTGATACTCATCACCTTATCAACTGCTAGTAGTCATTTCGCCCACTCAAGACCTCCTCTGTGCCTTCCATTTGCACAGAGAGTATACAGAGATCTGCTTTTTCACCAACTAATTGACTGCACTCTAAAGCACATAATTTGCACTCTTTGGCCTCAGTTTTTTTAATCTATATCTATCAAATGAGGCTAAATGATCCTGGAACTTCCATTCAGCCCTGAGCAGGAGCTATGATGATTGGGAGCTAGGTGTCTTTAGTAAAACCATTTAGCTAGGGCTGTTATAATCACAAACAGCCTCAAATCTGGCCATTTGATCTTGTCTTCCAGAAAGGTTATTTTATATTTCATGTGTTTAAAGCATGATTTTAAGCACTTAAAATGTGCTACACTTTATTTCTATGCTGTTCTGGCGTTTTTCCTCTTCTCCTCTTCTTGTTTTAATACTCCAGGAGCCTTAAGAAATGGAAGGTTCTCAGATCTCTTTTGACATCTGAGAGGGCCAGGCCCTATTATTCAGTGAGTCTATTCACATCTCTCTCACTCTCCCTACGGTCTATGAACAGGTTACTGTGGGATGGAGAAGAGCTTTGGTTTTATGAAGTGATGAATTGGTATTCTGACTAAACCCAAATGTTTTGGTGACTGTTGGGGTGGAACCCAATAATTCTGCCAAGTTGGGATTAGCACCAATGCTACTTCCCCCTTGGTGGAGATTCAGCTCAGAATCACGGTTAAAGAGAAATGAAGGAAATCCAGTATGAAAGTGGACTTCCGTTACAATAACCACCAAAAGATTTTTTTTTTGAAAGCTTCAAAGAAAGAAAAATGGAAAACCTAATCACGCACATAACACACCACTTGTAATTTGCGTAATGGTTATCTTTGTTGAAAACTATTTTTTTTTATTTCTTTTTAACGTTTGTTTCTTATTGAGAGACAGAGCATGAGCATGGGAGGGGCAGAAAGAGGAGGAGACACGAAATGTGAAGCAGGCTCCAGGCTCTGAGCTGTCAGCACATAGCCTGATGCGGGGCTCGAACCCACAAACCCCAAGATCATGACCTGAGCTGAAGTTGGATGCTTAACTGACTGAGCCACCCAGGTGCCCCTGTTGAAAACTATTTCTAATGAGATGGATGAAAAGCTAAAATGGTCAACAGATTTGGTCAAATCAGACACAAAAAATGTCCCTGAGGCTTTTCAATCTTCAACACATATTGGTTATCAGTCTTCTCAACCATAATTTGTTCCTTTGAAACTTCAGAATCAAGGTAAGGTTCAAAAACCACTTTACAAAATAATCATTTATCTCTACAGTCTCAAAAGTTGTAAAATATATTGAATACATGTTTTACTTCATATCTGAAGAATTTAAATTTAATCTAGTTAGTTCCTTATTAGAGATGGAACATCAAAGAATTCAGAAGGACTAAAACATTCTGTGTATGTTGTGCTTTTATTCATGCATAGGTTAACTTTTGGAAGTCAATTTGCTTTTTTAGTTCATGAGAGTCTGCATAGAAGAAATAACTAGCAGGAGTCAATAATACATGATACAGGGTTCCAGAAAACTGGGTCCCTTTTGCTCTGTGCTAACTGCTTGGGTCAAGTACACAAACTAATTTGCCCACACAAGATATCTCTTAGTATTCCTTACTGTTCAGCAAATACCTATTCTAACTGAACCCAGTTCTTTGGTAATGGTGGAGGCAATAGATAAGTGTTATCTATACATATCCAAGACTAAGTTTTGCTACCTTTTCTCAGCCCAAGTAAACACATGAATATGTCTTCTCTATATTACAGGAGATGTCAAAAAAAGAGCAAGTTTTATGGAAAACAAATGGCATCTCTGTTTTATAAAAACTACTTCTCTGGAAAGTAAGGTGGATATTTCGAGTCTTCTGTAGATACCTGGAAAATCAGAAAACTAAAAAACTAAAAATACATACACGCAAAATACAACTAAAAGCAAATAAAAAACTGAAAAATTTCCCATTAAACGATACCCACCAACAGGGAGATATGAAGAAAAACAAGTCAACTTTTTCTACAAGTATATCAACGTTCATGATTAAAATAAGTCCATAACCAGGGAAAGGCCTGGTCTTTAGTACAAGGACGGGCCTTTTATTTGGCTGTCGCCTTTGACACTGGTGGACAGCATATGAAATTTAGTAATTTAAGAAATCCTGGGGTGGGGGAGAAGCCCTTCCGGAAAGCACTTTTACATTGTGGATTAAGCTGTGGCTACTGCCTCTGTACATTATCTGCCTTATCTGGTGCTTAGACAAGAAGTACACGTGAGCTGGTCTCATTTGTGAGGAAGCTGACTTCAAAAGAGAGGTTAAGTGGCTGGCTTGAGAGAAGAGAGTTAGGCAGTGGGAGATCCAGGATTGGAACGTCAAAGTTAGTGACTCCAGCCCACTTTATCCTGCTGTGACGCTATCTCTACTTGGCTGAAAAAAAAAAAAAAGTGTCACTGGAATTATCTATCAATGGAACAGACATTTGTGCTATTTGCAGTCATTTGGGGGAAATGCTTCTGGTTAACAGTAAGAAACGTTTGCTTCTCCTGTTTCCGAGGTCATCATGAATGGGGTAGGTATGGGATTAATTCTTTTTGGCAGCCATGTCCTGGAGGGAAAGGGAGAGCCAGAATTATCTCACAGACAAATAGAAAGAAACAGCAAGTTTTACACCCACTAGCTTTAAAACGACAGCCAGTTCCCCTTGTGACGTCTGCCTCGAGCTGAGTAATGCACTTGAGAACTGTTTTGCCAGCCTCTCAGGGCGTAATCTTTAACCCCTTTTATTAATGGATTCTGTGACACTGTGCAGCAGAAAAATGATAAACGTCCAGGTTAAAAACAAGCAAATTTATTTTTTTCACATTCTTCTTCACATTCAAAGATGTTGAAGCCAATGCTATTGGTAACCACATATAATAGTGTATGGTGGAAAATGTCAAGTCAAAACTCTAACTCACACATGCCTACTCACTTCTGTATGGCCATAACATTAACCTCTTATTTACAATGTTGTGTGATGACTAGCTTTTCTGCCTTGATAAAATATTTAGTGCTCACAGGTTATTATTCCATGTTTCCCAATAATCTATTTGCTTTATAATAAAGCAGGAGCTCCCAAACTTCGTTCTTAAGTAACTCACATGGTTTCGGCTGTACTATCAAATCGGTATCTATGTAATATTTTTCTTTAACCGGACTCACTCTATTATTTTACAAGATTATATCACTACTGTAGATGGAAAAAGAATCTACTGTTTGCCTTAAATAGATGGAAGCTACACGATATATATACAATGAATAAAAAAAATGCTTTAAAACTTATGTAAACATTGCTACCTTGTGCTAAAGGCTCTGAATGTGAGACCTAAACACTCTCTCTGTTAAAAAATAAATGAAAAATGGAGGGAGCGTGGGGACCTGTAAGAAGTGTTAAATATATGCCAACACTAAATTAAGGTTTCTTCTTTTATGTGATCATAAACATTGAAAGAAAACTGATAAATAAATCAACTTTTCATTATGGGAATCAGAGTAACGGTGTTGGGTCATGTGCCATCTTATGTGCTGTCTCACTGTGGAAAACATTTCAGTGAAGAGTTTTGTAAAACATGTCTGAATATCAAAGAGCATTTCTATTGCTCACTTAGACACTAGCGAGAGAGAGAAGTGAGACAAGGGTGAGAGTTTCTTTTCCTCCACAGTCAATTCCATTCAACATAAAATACAAATTAAGTGCTTAGATATTTCAGTTTATTATCTTATTTGTGAGAAGAGACAAATACATTGGAAATAAATGATTACCAAACAAATCGACACTCTTAAGGGTGCATGCTGAGTATCTAGGCAGATAAGAGCACACGAGGGGCCTTTGGGTTCCTCTGCATGAATAAAGCACAAAACGGCACTCATTATAGGTGGACAAATTAGAAATGGGCCACATGTGGATGGAAGCACCCCAGGGGAACTCAAAGCATGTCGAGCAGAAGACAAGAAGAAAAAAACTGGGATTTCTGGTCTCACTCCACCCCTGCCCATCACCCCATCCAGGGGAGAACTATCAAGTGTTGAAAGGAGGGAGAGAAACCCTACTCAGACTCCTACAAGATTGATCCTTAGATGCTTTTTTTCTTTTTCTTTCTTGAGAAAGAGAGGGTGTGTGGGCAGTGGAGGGGCAGAGAGAGAGAGAGAGAGAGAGAGAGAGAGAGAGAGAGATCCCAAGCAGGTGGGTGCCCTGTCAGTGCAGAGCCTGATGTGGGGCTCAATCCCTCAACCCTGGGATCATGATCTTAGCCAAAATTGGAAGTCAGACACTTAACCAACTGAGCCACCCAGGCACCCCTTAGATACTCTATTTCATTTTCCAAGATCTGATGGTGTTTGTTGTGTGACGTATGGACTAAGGAGGGTGTTAGCATAAAGGCATCCTGCAAAGACAAAGAGTGTATACAACAGTTTGTTTATGGAAACCTTTGGTAATGCAAATAATTAGTGAAACATTAAAGAAAATGTTTTGCCTCTTGTTTAATTCATCATCCAGTGGCTTTATACATGTTTTCTAGTAAATAACAATGGCAATAGTCCAATCTCTTTTGAGTATGAGGACTGTATCATGCTAGACATTATACTTTCAATGTCTATAGACTGAGAAAATACATAATGATCAAAGGCTTCTATTAATTCAGTGAACCAAGTAAGTGAATTTATATTTTATTCATCACCTCACCTATAGACATTTAAAAAATAGTACTCTGTGTGTGTGTGTGTGTGTGTGTGATATATTATTTATTTAGTCTAGTCATACTGAATGTGCATATGGATTTACAGACCCCTCACAATAAATTCTGCTACCCCCAGGGGTCCAAGACCTAGTGGTTGGAACTGTGGAATAGGACAGGCTTATGATTGATGACAGTGAGGAGGGCCTGGGGCACATCTGTGGGTCCTCCATTGCTTTTGTCATCACGACCCTCACACTTTCTTCCTGAAACTCTGCACTCTTCTTTGTTTACTGAAAATATTTTCTGTATAAACTTCAACAGGTTGGTTTTCCATAGTGGAAACATTTTTTTTTTCATGCTACAAAATTAATCTGTGCCTTAACTGGAGACCTGTACAACTGGGATAAAAGTCATTTTAAATTCAAGATGCACCAGGTCTTCTGCTGCATTTAATAAAATGTTAGTCCTGAAGGTAGGTTGTGAGTACACGGTTATTTGCTGTGCGACTCCTCATACCCTTGTGACGTCCATATTGAATAATAAACGAAAGCATAAACATTCTCTGCATCTCACTTACAGCTCTTTTCCTTTATGTGGTTATCACAACAAGCCAACAAAAGCTACCAATAAAGTTATTACTTGCTGCACAAAGCAGTGAAGCAACATTGTAAACTTACTTCCTGAGTGTTTTCTGGAATTTTAACTCCTTTGTCCTAGCACATTTTATCCGAATCTGAGATTCAAAATGTGCTCATGAGCTTTTGCCAAAATAGGCATTCCTTCTTTTGGGTCTGCCTTTTGTGTGACCCTAAGGACAACTGTGACTTTCTTACAAGCAGTGTCTTTAATCGTTCACGTAATATGTCCCTGCAGTCATGCCCTCTCTCTCCTGCAGCAGCACTGTCTTCCTCTTACCATGGCACATCTCACAGTAAACTTGTCTACATTTGCTGTCTACATGTACTAACGTCGTAGGCAGTTTCAACACACTCCACTCCACTCTACTCTGTTACATCTCGGAGAGTGCTCTTATCACAGTCACAAACCACTTTCACATGGGGCCAAAGGTCATTCTCTGGCTCTCAGCTCATTTGCTCTCTCAGATGCATCTGACATGTTGACACTCCTTTAAATACTTTCTCACGTTTGCTTCCATTATACTCATTTATGTATTCAGGAAGACCTACTCTGGGTACAAAGAATTGAACAGTGAAAAAGATTGGCTTCTTGTCTTTATGAATGACTGTGACAGAGACAGAGAAGCAAACATGCAGTTACAAGGGCCATGTGGACTAAATGTGCTAAATGCTATATGGTGGGGGGAATATGGTGTGGACACAGGATCTATGAAGAATGCCTAATCAGGATTTACATGGTCAGGGAAAGCTTTCTGAGGAAGTGACATTCAACTCAAGACTTAAAAGATGAATAGGAATTAGTCAAAGAATGGAGACAGCATAGTGAGAAAGGGTATTCAGGACAAAGGGAAGAGCATATTCAAGGACTTGGAAGGGAAGAGAGAGCACAGAAAGATGTAGTGCCAATATGTACAGGGTTGGTTTTTTTTTTTTTTTTTTTTTTGGTGGAGGGGAGGGAAGAGTAGCAAAAGAAAGAATGATAAAAATGTCACTGAAGTAAGGAGGCATCATATCAGACAGGCCTTATAAGACAATATAAGAATACTGGACATTTTTTATTGAAGGCAGTAGGGAGCAATTAAGGAAAGTGGAGCTGGAAAATGACTGAACCAGGAGAAGGATTGAGAAGGGGCAAGGTTAAAGGGCAAGACTCACTAGAAATCTGTGACACAGATCCAGGCAATAGTAGTAGTTCTGTTAGTGGCAGTAGTGTTGGTGATGGTAGAGAAAATTGGCCATTATAGAGGAAGAAGTAACAAAATTTGGTGATTTGATGGAAGAAAATGTCTGGTCAGGAGATGGAAGACTCAGTGATAACAACCACGATAAGGTTGGTGCCTTTCACCAATTTGGAAAGCACCAAAATAGGAACGAGATGTGGCTAAAGATAGAAGGGAGATGATGAGTTCAGTTGGAGCTTACTGACACTTCAAAAGCAGAGATGCACTCGGAAGATAGGGGGGACTCTAAAAGGGACTGGCCCTCCTCTCTCTCCCAGAGATAACGAATGAGGAAATAATGATGATTTCCCTGTTCCTGAGAGCTTTCTCAGGGAGCATGTTTGAGTGACCCATAACACAAGATGTGGAGCGTGGGAGTCACATGCTTCTAGCATGGAATCTACTTTTCTCCTAAGCAGTTTTCTCCCTACTTTTCTCTCTACTTTTCTCCCACTACAGACAGACAACAGCCACAGCTCCAGATCCGCAGCTTTGAGAACTGAGGCATCAGGGAATCTATAACAAGAATCAGACACGTAGTGACAAAGGACACATGCCCTCATTGCCAAGGTCTTGGTAATATCCTTTAAAAGGCCTCAGTGGTGATAGAGGGGAAGTTTAGGGAAAGCAGAAGTAGCCCTGAAATAGCTAAAACCTGAGTTGGGGGCTCCTGTCCCTTCTTAGCATCCTGACAAGGTCTTGGTAATATATCCAGATTTGTGATCAGCAAATTAGGCCAAGTTGGAATGAGTATAGGCAAATGAAACATAAGGGGAAAAAAATACAAGTTTTTTTTTTTTTTTTAATCTCAGCTTTGTTGGCTTGTGTGTTTTATTTCGTATTTTAACGGTGCATATCATTTTCAGTTGAGGTCTTGTTTCTTGCAAGATCATTGCTTTTGCAATCCTATCTGGAGCAATATGTAAAAAGGACGTGTATATAAAATGAGGAAGCATATTTCAGTCCCTTCTAAGAAACCATTTAAACTGTTAGACATTTGTTTAATGCCTATACCTTTCTAACACTCTTAGCTGAAATATTGTGCTTCTCTGTGCTATTAGCAGTACAAAAATGAAAGAATTCAGATACTGTGGTCCAAGGGAACCATTTTACTGTTTCCATCAAAATATGAGTTTTCCAGGTTTTATTCCCATTACTTATCTATCAAGTACTATGTCTCTCCCCATGCTAAACTGTAGATACCAATACAATCTGCCTCATCAAAGGCTATTAGGACACTATTCATGGAGTGTATTTTGCTTTAGGAAGTTGGCTGGGAATTCCCCCAAAATTGTATTTAGTATATGTTAAAGGTTGACGTGTATTCTACAAATGAGTGAATTTCTTCTAAGATTAGAACTATGGCAGGAGTGACATGGATTAGAGCTTGGCAGTGACCTGAATTTCTGTAAGCAGAGCATAGTCAACTTCCCAACTGTGCCTTGCACAAGGGTGGCCAACTCCCTTCTGCTGTATTAGTCATCATTAGCCACACTAGGGAGTGGTTTAACTAATTTACAAAACAGCAATTGTTCTGCTACCCTCAGGAGAGTGTTCGGTCATGGGCAACAGCTCTATTGCATGGGGCATCATACTGCACCCATCTGTCCTAATAGTTTTGGTTAAAACAGAAGTGGCAGCAGACTAACACTAACCATCCCGCACCTTTAACACGGCTCTTCTTGGGCACCAGGCACTGTGCTAAGTGCCGTTTTACATGATCTCATTTAATCTTCAGAACCACCTGTGATGAGATTATTGGCTGCATTTTAGAAATGACAAAAGTGAAGTGCAGGGAGAGGAAGACATTTCCCAAGAGTCACCCAGAACAAGGGTTTGAATTCAACTGTTTGACTCCTGAATCTGTTCTCTTAATCTGAATCTCTTAATCACTGGACCAATGGCTTGTAAATTTTTTCCCAAAGGATAAGGGGGACCGAACTCTTGGATCCTACTCCAACTCTTCTTTTGTTGCTTTCTATACTGAGGTTCAGCGTAGACCTCACTGTAGTAAGGAACCAGAAACATGTTTTTTTTTTTGTTTTTTAATTTTTTTTTTTTAACATTTATTTATTTTTGAGACAGAGAGAGACAGAGCATGAATGGGGGAGGGGCAGAGAGAGAGGGAGACACAGAATCAGAAGCAGGCTCCAGGCTCTGAGCCATCAGCCCAGAGCCCGACGCGGGGCTCGAACTCACGGACTGCGAGATCGTGACCTGAGCTGAAGTCGGACGCTTAACCGACTGAGCCACCCAGGCGCCCCCAGAGCCATGTTTTAAGAACAGTTTGACCTTGCATCATTTGCTCCGACGTCTCTGTGCATCTGAACCAACTCAATACTGGACATGGAATCCAGAACTGCCTGCTTCACATACTCTAGTGACTGATTAAAAGAAAAGCCTCACTGAGTGGCTACAGAAAACAAACAAACAAACAAACAAACAAGAAACCTTATGTCAAAAATTCTGAGTTAGCTCAATGAAGGCCTGTCAAATGGAACATATAACAAGACAAAAGGTAGCCAGTCCAGGTTAACTGTCCTTTATCTATGGCATCAATTTATTAGCTACCTTGTCATGCAGGAATATCCCAGGATAAGAGACTTGGGCAGATATATTTTCTTAGTGGGAAGGTTGGAAACAGAACAGTGGGGACCCAATGAAGGGATCATGAGAGATCAAGGGGAAAAGATGGAGAAAGAGCAATTTTTCTCCCATGGACTAGTCCCATGTAGGAGAAATTTAAAAAGCGGGGGTGGAGGGTGGGAATGGGTTTTGTTCATTGCATATTTAAAGGGAAATTAATCAGATTTAACTTATTATAGGCCACTCTAAGAAACCACATGCAGAGTCTCCTTACAATTTTTCCTAATGACAGTTTGACAGAAAAATATCACTGTATTCTAGAGACAGCTATCATTTCACAATTCAGAAAAGATGTGAGAATTTATTATATGGCATGAAAACCAATGATTTTGATTTTGGAATCAAAGTATTATTATTATCTAATAGGTAAAGGAAGCCCAGATTATAGAGGAGGAATGTGTATCAACCCAAACACTCAACACATCATATGCAAGAGCTTTCCTGCATTGGATGCCCTTTAGAAGTTTTTGGACACCAAAAGGTGAAAGTAAGGAATTTGCCATTTTGATGCAGCCTTTTTAATCTGGGAAAAACAACCCAATGTGCCTTTCAGTTCTAAATAATAAAGAAAGTAAATATCTCTATTCTTGAGGCCGAAATAACAACCTGGATTGAGACCCTTTAGGTCCAGAGGATGGGTCTTCCATTTAGTCACATAAATCAAATATGTTTTCACACAGTTCTTTTTCTCTGCAGATAGTTTTTGGGGTGGAGGAGAGCAGAGTCCAGGGCAGAAAACTTTTTTTTTTGTCTTTATATGGATTTATGCTTTATAATAGCATATTACTGTTTATTGTTAAGAAGACCAACTCAGAGCATACAGGTCAATGGTGTGTGTGTATGTGTGTACAATAAATACATGTGTTCATGATATTGTTCCCATATGTCAAGATCTTGGTATCAGGGAATCTGAAGACTAAAGAAAGTTGGGTATGTTTGAACTTGATTGGGCTTGGTGCAGCTTAGAATGGATTGCAGATGTCCCATACTTAGTGTATGAATGGTTCAATGGCTCTAGTTTGGGGGAAATACACTGATAGTGAACCATTTGCCTGCTTAAGGATACAGGTTAAGACTGACCCACAGGCAAGGTGTGGGGCTTTCCTTGGAGAACTTACAAAATCATTTTGGAAGGAGACAGAGATCCTGGGATTCACGATGGTCCAGGAGGCAGAATTTAGGATACAAAGAGGAGGGAATTTTTCCTTTGAGCTCATGACTAGGTTTGGAGGGGAGATATGGCAGAGGAGAATCCCAGTGAGGGGTGTATATATGTGTGTGCTGGATGGTGCATGTTGATAAGCTGGTTGCTTGCAACATGGCCATGTTACTGGTGACTCCTTATGGGTCTAGCTACAGTAAATTAAATTAGTCAGTGTGGTGAACTTTCCTTGTATTAGTCCCAAATTTTCATGTTTTCAAGTGACCAGTGTGAAGAAAGTGATGACTGCAGAAATGACCACAAAACTTAGCAATATGTGGATCCTGAGAAACTTAACAGAAGACCATGGGGGAGGGGAAGGAAAAAAAAAAGTTAGAGAGGGAGGGAGCCAAACCATAAGAGACTCTTAAAAACTGAGAATAAACTGAGGGTTGATTGGGGGTGGGTGGGAAGGGGGGGTGGGTGATGGGCATTGAGGAGCGTACCTGTTGGGATGAGCACTGGGTGTTGTATGGAAACCAATTTGACAATAAATTTCCTATTAAAAAAAAGCTTAGCAATATGGAGGTCAGTGTAGAGCTTGATATGGTTTTATTAAAAGTAAATAAGCTTGGTCTCTTGTGCTGCAGAGAATCAAAGAAGGCTTGCTGCCCCACTTTGGGAAGCAGTTCAGTGGAGCAGCAGCAGCTTAAAGAAACCTATTCCAGGGAGATAAAGGAGTGAGCAGTGGCCCACAAAAGGAGCAGAGACCCAAGCTCTAAGCCAGATGCTTGGCTGAAATGATAAACAATGACCAAGACCCACTTGCAGAGAGAACTCAACAGTCATATGGAGTGAAGACTCAGGTCTTTGTTTTGGATATATAAAGTTAAAAAAAACATGCGAGTGTAAATATCTTTTCAGAATAATGATTTCTTTTCCTTTCAATATATACCCAAAAGTGGGATAGCTGGATCACATGGTAGTTCTATTTATAATTTTTTGAGGAACTTCCACATTATTTTCCATAATGGACATTCTCACCAACAGTGTGCAAAAGTTTCCTTTTCTCCACATCCTCACCAACACCTATTATCTTTGGACTTTTTGGTGATAGCCAATCTAAGAAGTATGAGGTGATACCTCATTATGGTTTTGATTTTCATTTTTTCTGATGATTAGTGATGTCAACTACCTCTTCATACACTTGTTGAGCATTTGCATGTTTTCTTGAAAAAATGTCTATTCAGGTCCTTTTCACATTTTAAAATCGAGTTATTTGTTGTTCTGGTATTGAGGTGTATAAAATTCTTATATATCTTGGATATTAATTCCTTATTAGATATGTGATTTGCAAATATTTTCTCCCATTCCATAGGTTGCCTTCGTATGTTGTTGATGGTTTCCTTTGTTGTGCAGGAACTTTCAAATTTTACTGTAGTCTCATTTATTTATTTTTGCTTTTGTTGCCTGTGCTTTGTTGTCAATTCCAAAAAATCATTTCCAAGACCAATGTCAAGGAGCTGACCCTTATGTTTTCTTCTAGGAGTTTTATGGTTTTAGGGCTTACATTTAAGTCTTTAATTCATGTTGAGTTGATTTTTAGGTATGGTGTAAGACAAAGGATCCCATTTCATTGTTTTGCATGTGGCAATCCAGTTTTTCTAAGACCATTTATTGAAGAGACTATCCTTTTCTTATGGAGTATTCTTGGTTCCTTTGTCAAAAATTAGTTCATTGCAGCATTATTATTCACAGCAGCCAAGATAGAGAAATGAGTTGAATGAATAACCAAAATGTGGTATAAATACACAATGGACTATTATTCAGCCTTTAAAAAGAAGGAAATCCTGCCATATGCAATAATATGTATGAAACTGGAGTACATTATGTTAAGTAAAATAAGCCAGATACAGAAAGATAAATATCGTATGATTTCAATTAAATGTTCAATCTTAAAAAAAAAAAAAGTCAAACTTATAGTAACACAGAGGGGAATAATGGTTATCAGAAGCAGAGGGATGGAGGAAAAGGGGAAATACTGATCAAAGGTCACAAACTTTCCATTACAAGATGAAGGAGTTCTAGAGATCCAACATACAGCATGGGGACTGTATCAGTAATGTTTTGTAGACCTGAAATTTGCTAAGAGAGTAGATCTTAAATGTCCTCACCATACACACACAAAAGAGTCTAACTATGGGAGGTGATAAATAAGTTGGTTAGTTTGATTGTGGTGATCATTTCACAGTATACACACATATATCAAACAATGTATTATAAAAAAAAACACATTATACTGTACACCTTCAATATACACAAAGTTTGTCAAAAATAAATAAACAAAACTCAGAAAAAAATAGTAAAATTAATATGATCTCATTTTGAGCCTTAACATTGTTGGGACTTGGACATATGATTTGTACATAGAAATGTAAACTCTTGAACACTATAAATGCTAAGAGAGTCTGATATAATTTAGACCAAGCTTTCATGTCAGATTCAGTAGAGGGTTTGTTCTAGTAACAAGTCAGTGGGCCTAATCAACAAAACTTCCCATGCCTTATTGCTCTTATAGTTACTGTGATAAAAATTTAAATCATTAACCCAGAAAAATCTATTAAGTATATACTGTGCACAAAGCAGCACTCTAGGCAAAGGAGATTATAGGGGAGTACAAAAGAGACTAAGTCCCTCTTCTAATGGTGTTTGTAGTCAGGTGAGGGGAGAGAGACAACAAACAAATGAACACATATAATATGCCAGGTCTGAAACTGATGCAGAAAATGATGAATGAGAGCAAGAGAAACAATGGTGTGGCAGGTAATGCTAGAAGGGTGCTATTTTACATAGGATGGTCAGGGAAGGCCTCCCCAATAACATGGAATCTGAATAGAAACATGAAAAAAGTAAGGGAGTGACTATGTAGCTAATCTGAAGGGAAGAGCATTCCAGCCAGAGAAATAGCACATTCAAGGCACCGTACTGACATGACTGTGGCTGGAAAAGGGATAGGGCAAAAAAAAAAAAAAAAAAAAAAAAGTGGGGGGGAAGGGCTGGAGGTAAAGCCACAGAAACGGAGCTGGGAGCAGATCGCTAGTACGTTATAATTAGAGATTAGAGATTATGGACTATAGATTACAATTGGAGATGAGAGAGAAATGGATGAATCAAGATGTCTCCAAAAGTTTTTGCCTGGGCAACTGGTTGAATAGAATTGTTATTTATGAAATGGAAAAGGCTGGTAAATAAGTATGTTTGAAGAGACAATAAAGAATTTAATGTTAGAGTTACCATGTCATTTGTACATCCAAGAAGAGAGGCCAGGAGGCAGTTGGCATTCTTCATCATGTAAAGTTACTTAAAGTCACGGACTAAATGAGACCACTTAGCCAATAATGTAAAGAAAAGAGATCTGAGTACCGATCCCTTTATAGAGACTGAGAAAATTAGGAGGAAGCAAAAAAGTCATAAAGAAGGAATAGCCAGTAGAAGAGGAAGATAACCAAGAGACAACAATGAATCAGAGATCAAGTATGTTAAGTTATCAGTGTTTCAGTGTGACTAAGATGAGGCTAGAAATGACCAATGACTTTAGCAACTTGAAGATCCTTTGTGACTTGATAAGAACTCTTCGGTGGAGTGGTGGACATGATGGCTACTGGAGCGGGTTTCAAGACAGGATTACAGGGAGGGAGGCAAACCACAAGACTCTTAAATATAGAGAACAAACTGAGGGTGAGTGGGGGAGAGAGGAAAATGGGTGATGGTCATTGAGGAGGGCACTTGTTGGGATGAGCACTGGGTGTTGTATGTAAGCCAACTGGACAATAAATTACGTTAAAAAAAAAAGACAGGATAAGAAATGTATCTATAGCACAGTTTAGTTAAGACTGTGATTTGAAGATTTAGACACATTCTAAATCTAGAATGGTTCATTCATGATGTAGAATAATCACCTATGTATAAGTCAACTCACGGTGAGAATTAGTGAGCCTATTTAGAAAAATCATCAAAGATGCCATAGTTAGTTCCAAGTCATGGGATGAAGACACAGCACCAACAGCAACAGAGGGCATAAGCTGAGGAGTGATCTGTCTACGGGGTTTCATTCAATTACTCTTTGAAGCTCCTTCTAGAAAAGTGGAAAGTTGTTTTATAGTTCTGAGAACTGAGGGAGGACACCCAGTAAATCTGTTGATATAGTCTCAAGCACTGAGGCCATCAGAAAGACCATCTCAATGACTATTTTTCTTAAGTTGCAGTTATACGGTATCAATTTACTTAGTTTTATCCTATTTAGATTTTTGTTCTTACCTTGGCACTCTGGGGTAACATTTCTGAGCGCAACTAGTAGTGAGTTTGTTCTTGATGGGCACATTTCTCTAGTTTGTGAATTATGGGCCAAGAATGGAATGGTAGCTCTGAAAATAAAAGCCAGGCACAAAGAGGTTTGTTGTTAACCTTCATGAAGGGCCTTATAGCAGTTTAAGTATCTCACCCTTCTGGGACTAAAGACATCATGCTTTCCCATGACCTGAAATGGAAAATCATTCCACTGTTTCTGGGACGGCACAGAACACACACCATGTGAAGCAGTCATAAAATATTTTACTTGTTTTATCCTACTTTTTCCTCTTGCTAGTTCCCTTTATTTTGGCAGGAGGTGGGATGTGATGACCTCAATTAGGCTTTTCCACATCTAATTTCCAGATTCTGGGACCTAAGTTTTACTTTCCTATTTAAAAACATATGAACTGCCAGAAGTTATCCAGAAAGAGTCCCACTGAAGGCAAATGTCCTATCAGTTTTAGCCTGGTCTGAAACAAATTTACTGGAATGGGATTTCCATTACTTCTCGAGCAGATTGGTCACATGAAGCAAACTTACAGTACAGTAAGTGGTATTTCCTGAGGTGATGGATCTCCCATCTAATAGCCTCCGAGCGCAAGTCTCATGAACCATAATGCTTTTTGCATACAAGCCTGTAAATGCCCACTGCAGATTTTCCCACATAAGCGTCTTCTGCATACAAGGTTCTAAAAGTCTATGGCAGGCAATTCAAACAAAATTGTGTTCACTTCTCCTCACTTTTTTCCTAAGCTTACACCCCTGGGTTTTTGTTAACATTTAAAAAAGATATTTAAAACTGCACTTCAGCCACCTTGTAAAATGAAAGAGTACATTGTACAGGCACCAAAGGTACACGTCAGTGCTTTTATCAAATTCAGGGTCCTGCTCTGCCGCACTAATTGGAACCATGTGTTGAAAATGCAAGACAGGATTTTTTCAGCTGTTCTTTAATTAAATGGAATAAAATAAGGACTAAACCTCACATTGCTTCATCAAGAGAGGCTGCCGGGTTGTGCTACTAGACAGGACTGATAGAGGATCCTGAGTGGGGATGCTGGCACCCGTGTCAGGGCTCCAGGGACAATGGTGATTACTTTAATATTGAAGATATTCTCAATGACTCTATGATACGATTTAGCCACATTCACAGAATGCCTGGTTGCAAATGCTTCTCTGATAAGGAGAGGAAGGCAAGTGATAGCAAGCCTAATTATTTTCAAGTGCACTGGAAGATTGACTCATGAAGATTTTGTAAAATATTTTCATAAAGTTCGGTCACTGCAAAAATCATCAGTAAGGTGGAAAAAGTGCCTCCTCATGCACTTGCCCACTGAAATCTGTGGAGAAATAGTGGCCAACAATGTGTGTGTCTACTAGAAAGACAGTGGAAAATACAGTCTCAAGTTTTCTGTTGAAACTTGAAAACAAAATGTAATTTGATTTTTTAAAAAGTGTGATTTCTGCCACTTTGTTTTGAGGAAAAGGATACTCTATACCTTTTAATTGTCCTGGGATCAAAATCCCCGGGAAGAAAAGGTTAGTTCACAATGTCTCCTTTCAGAATTGAAGCCCATCTTTCACGATGCTTTATGTTATTTAACATCCATTGAATGGCACCAGTGTATTGAACTCTACTCCCTCCTTCCTGTACAAGTTCTGGATCCAGAATGGGTACCTTTGCATAAAGTATTGAAGCTTTAGGAAAGAAATGTGGATATTGCTTCCAACAGCACAGTCGCACCTACGGCCTCCAGAAAGAGGTGTCAGAAGTGAATTAAAGAGGACAGCAACAGCAATTCCCCTAAAGGTGTATATAAGCAGCATTCTGCAGGACATGGGAATGTCAAAGCAGGGCTGAGAATGTTCAAGGAAGAAAGCCAATTCCACAAAAGGTTAAAAAACCCTGAGATCACTCTTAAAGGAAATGATGAAACCACCCCTGCTTGTATCAAAGCCCAAGGCCTGGGCACTAGAAAGGGGTCTCTCTGCTGTGGGCTGGTTGTGTCACTCTACCATCAGGAGTCTCTCAACTTGCAAAGACTGTTGGCAAGGTTTAATCAGTGGATACTGCTTGGTCTGAAGCAGAGTTTGACAGTTTTCCAGACAGGCTGGGAACAGCATCAGAGAGTTACACAACCTGCAAAGAAGTGGGAGACGTCTGGGTGCATGTGGTTGTGCCCTTAGATGGCCTTCGGATTGCCCTTTCAAAAGCACAAACTGAATCAGGTCACTCCCTTTCTTCTCTTAAGATCATTCTATAGTTGTTCTTTCACATAATCAGTGGGGAGCCTACACTGCCTTCTCAGGCTCTCACTGCATCTTTTTCCTCTCCCTTCGCTCCAGCCACAAAACACTGAAGATGCCACACTCGCCCATTTCCCTAAAGTGCATCTCAGCCACCTGGCAAATCCTCAATCATCCCAGAAGTTCAGCTCAAACTTCATCCATCTCCTCTCTGAGGTTTCCCTTGGCCATAACCTCTTCTTCCTATACTCTCCCAATAAAGTCAGAGCAGGATGATTCTCTTTTGTGCCCCCTGAACTTCCGGGGCTCCTCTCTTAGAGCACTTACCAAACATTTGATTGTGTACAGGTCTGCCTCCTTCCTTAGTCTAGACTTCCAGGCACCATGAGACAAGATGGTGTTACTCATCTTTATATCTCCAGTGCCTGGCAGAGTGCTTGGCACAAAGTGTTCACCAAACACGCGATGACTGAATAAACACATACACATGTGGACTTGTGTTCTTCTAAACATAGTTGAGAATTGTGTGTAAGCTCAAGGGCACAGGGCAGATTCCGGTGTCCTTGCACACAGCCTGAATTTCAAATTCTTGAGATGAATGATTACTGACACAAAGGACAGTGACAGTGAAACACACACTGAGTTATTATCGCTGAAAAACTTGTAACATTTGCCAAATGTAGGCAATTATGAAAGTTACTGATATCGTATATGACAGATTAGGGCTACAATCGAAAAATCAAACAAAGATAAAAATGCTCTTCAGGAAAGGCATTATTTTATATAGAATTCCTCAAGAAAATACTAGGATTTGTTTTATTATATAGTTTCTTTCCTCTCTCACCTTCCTCAAATGTCATAATTCTTGCAGAAAAATTCTTGTTAAAGAAGCATAGACTTTGGATGACATATTATTGAGTCTGAAAATCTATCTCCAAGTCAGAAGTAACTACACTTTGAGATTCCAAATCATATATAAGATAACCAATTGTGGCCCATAAAGAGCTGCAATTTCATCATTTGAGGGAAATTATGAATAAATAAATGGGTGGGTGAATACATAAACATATTTAAAGCTCTGGGATAGATTTTTCTTTTCCCTAGGTAGCATTTGGACTATCTTCCAATGTTTAGACAGACACACAATGTTTTCCTCTGGAGTTCATCATTTTTTATACTTTGGTGGCAAATGTGCCTCCCCTGATAGTCATTATCATTTCTTTAGATAAGTCAATACATTGAATTAGATCTTGCTTTGCTTAGAAGTCATGCCATCTTTTTAACATGACATTGCATAAATGGTGAGGGATAGACACCGCCATTTATAAATGCATTATTCTAACATTTAACACTAGGGAAAATGTTACATGGAGATACGTTGCATGACTACTGGTAAACACATGGGATGATCAGAATAAAGAGACAGAGAAACAGTTCTTTATGAGAAAATAACAGCAATTGGGGGAAAGCTGAGAGCGGAGGAAAGAGGGAGATGAGAGCAAAGGGATGGACGTCATAGCAGGAAGCTGGACTCTTAAGGTGACAAGTTGCCAGTGGAAAGTTCATACAGTAGGAAAGCCAGAAGGCTTTAAAGAATAGAGTTATGGCAAAAATGGAATATAAATCGCTCATTTTCTTTGAGGTAAACTACCTCTCTCTGATCCAAACCTTCCACAAATTCTGCTACACACAGACATTTCTCAGTGCTTTTGTCATGGAATTCAGAGGAAAGGAGGGAAGTTTCATGGCTGAGTTAGCATGGAGCAGAGAAAGAAGAAAATCAGTTTTATTATAAAACATAAGTGAGACTCAGAGCCCAGTGGAAGCAGGAATTCAGAGCAGAAATGGCCACAAAAATAAACTGCACAAGAATTCGTAAAAGTCTCGGGAAAAGCGCGAGACTTTAGAAAGGAGCAAGGATAGGGAGCTTGAGCTAATAAATCTCAGAGAGAGGGTCATCTGATCAGAGCAGCTGATCATCTGGCTTTACAGAACCGCGTGCTGATCCACTGTATGCTGATTTGATAGTGCAGTAGTAACACTCATGGTAAGGGCTTCTATACATGCTCTACTTACTGTGTAGCAGACATTGTGTTAAGTGCTTTATCTGCATTATCTTATTTAATTCCCATTGCATGGATGAGCAAACACAAGTTCAGAGAAAATAAGTATGTTGCCCAGAGTGAGATAGTTAACAGCTGGCAGTGTAGAAACCTGGCTTACTCTCGTCCCCAAATCCACACTTGTAATTCCTACTTATTCTATTATCAAATTCCAGCTAGAAGACACCAGATTTTTATGCCATGTACATATTAACAGCTACTACAAATGTAAAGTTGTCACTGTATGTTATTCTATATGAGTAACTATATTGGTCAGCTATTGTCAAAATACCGTGATATAACAAACTACAGCAAACCTTAGTGGCTGTGAGTAGTAAGCAATTGTTCTCACGCTCATGGTCAGCATGGTTGACTGTAGTTCAGTCTATCTGGATTGGGCTCAGATGGATCGCTCTTCTAAAGGTTTCAGGGTAGTGAGCTCGACTCCAGTTTAGGACTGAGTTCATTTCTGCTCCATGATCTCATCAGAGGCCCAGGCAGCACGGGCTGCAGCTACCTGGGGCATGTTCCTCTCACAGCAGAGATCAGAAGCTCTCAGGAGAAAAAGCAGAAACACATAATGCTTCTTAACTTCTGGGCACAAAAACTGGAATATTTTTATTTCATCCACATTTTATAGTCCAAAGCAAGTCAATGGAGCAGTGATAGTGGAGAGTAAATATTTACTGACAATAATTTAATCTTCCATAGTAATGTAATTACTTCTCTGTAAACATAGTTCTTGAGAGAAATATACTATATTATATCTCTCAAAGGAGCAAAGCAAGATTGTTTCCAATATTACTCAACAGGGGCTCTGGAATATTTCAGATGAACTACCTAAATGTTTGCAAAGCACAATGACAAAGCATATTTCTCCCATCATCACTACCAGCATCTTGTCCTAATAGGGATCCAAAAGTTTCACAAAGTCTTCTTTCTTTCTTTTTGTAAGTTTTTTTTTAAGTTTATGTATTTATTTTGAGAGAGAGAGAGAGAGAGAGAAAGAGAGAGAGAGAGAGAGCGCGCGCACAAGTGGGGTAGGGGCAGAAAGAGAGGGAGAGACAATTCCAAGCAGGTTCCACGCTGTCAGCACAGAGCCCTATGTTGGGCTTGAACTCACGAACTGTGAGATCATGACCTGAGCTGAGACAAAAAGCAGGACACTTAACCAACTGAGCCATCCAGGCACCCCTCTCACAAAGTTTTCAATCAGATCATAATTGAGAGAGCAGAGAGAGAGAGAGAAAGGGAACCCTTGTCATCACATAAAAACACTACAATTTGATAGAGTTCCTTTTACTATTTGGTAAAATCAAGAAAAAATATATTGCTTTGTATTCTTTAAAGGATTAGCATAGGTATTAATCTACCAATGATGGCAACTTTGTGACACCTTACACTTAAAATTCATTCCTAAGTAAAATTTATAGTACTATCCTATGTTGCCAAAGATCATAGACATTTCATACTACCATTCAGATCCATCAATACTTTAAAGACACATCTAATGTAGGTAAGATCTTAGCTATATATAATGGCATTTTAATGAGTTTTAAAGTTTTATTATAAAAATTATGTAAATTTTAATTATAAAAGTGGTTTTACTTTCCCCTCTTATTCAAGTTTGCCTATACCAATCTAGATGAAAACTCTCCTGAAATGTTCTATTAGTGGTAGAGTTAACTAGTGACAACTTGTTAACTGAAGATAATAAAAATTGATTAAAATGTCCAATGGAGAATATATTTGATTTCCTTATTAATTGGGTACTTTCTGCTTTGCTTTATGGAACCATTTCACTGGTAAGTCCTCAGAAAAGGGAGCAGTGAAGTTTAGACATATGTCTGCACTGAAACAGGCTCTGAACTACAGAATGACCTACATCTACTCCAGGCACCGGCTACTCTCCCAATCAGTCTCAAGGGTCACAGGGCACCTCTGCTCCATTGTGCTCTGCAGCCTTCTCTTTCTTCCAGTCAGTCTCTGTGCCAACTTACACATTGGCTTTTTCAGGGAACTCAAGTTCAGCCACGCAGTGAGAGTCACATTTCTTTCCCTGGCCTAATCAGCTATGGCTAGGGTTGGGGACGTGGAGCAGGGGCATGTGCATAAAACATGGGTTCTATATTGGACACCCCTTGTATACCACCTCAAAATCCTCAATAGTAGCCATTTCTTTGGCAATCAGTTCCAGGCAGGCTTTGCTCTACTTCAGGCACGTAAAATTGGTACCTGTGCTCCTCTTGTTTCCTGTCCAGGGCTTCTCTGAGACTGCAGCTTTGGTCACCTGCAGGGACCCCGCTACATACTAAACAGGGGCGAAGTGAGGTATGTGGGAACAATGCTTCCAGGCCACTCTTGACTAATGGGAAACAGCAACCCATGGATAAATGCTTCTCCCTTTTGCCCCCAGATGTATTGTTCTGAGGTGACTTTCAGAAGGTACCTCAGAACATCCTGGTGGGGTGGAGCATATCACCCACAGGGCAGGCTGCTTTGATAAGGCATCCTTGCACTCGTTTTTCCTCCTTTCCTTCTAAGTGCTTCCAGTCTAGCACTCCTGCTCCCTAGCATCATATTCCCAAATAAATTGCCTGTATGCAAGCCCTTCAGAGGAATGCAGAGTATGACAGATTCCTAGAAGGGTCTTGTATGAGCAGGTTCCAAAAAAATTATCTAATCCACCTACATATACTTGACTGGCTGTGTTATTTCTAAGATTATAATTAAGCTGGAGACTGTCTTTAAACCAAAAGTAAGTAGTTCAGGTGTAGCCTATATTCCACTTACTGGAACAGTAGCCACAAAAATTGCTCCTGCCCTTGATAAGACCATCCACTATCAAGATAGGTGTAGGCTCCAATCACTCTCTCCTGTCCTGAAGAATCAAGAACTTTTAGGGACAAAGAGACCCTCACTGAGAAAATACAGTTCTCTGTGAGATTTTGAGATGAGAGTTTAGGACAAAGGACCTCCAAAAGAGGGAAGAAAAATCAACATATAAACAACAAAATTCATATTACAGAGGAAAATCAGAAAGTAGTAATAACAGTTGGTGAATAACATGACATGTGGATAACTGAAAGGAAGAAAGTAAGTACAAAGTACACTGGTGAGTGTGTTTCCGGGTGAGTAGATCAGAGAGGTGGAAATTAGGACAGGAGACGGATGGTCAGTTAGGAAGCAACCATGAAGTTCTTGGCATGTATGTGTCAAAGTATCCTTTCCCAGTTATTAATATATGGAGAAAATCACAGCAGGCTTGCTCACAGAACACTTGCAAATGAAATCTGCCCTCCTGAAAAGCATTCACCAGGAGTTTTCAGAACACCAGTGAAAATTTTTAATTCAAACAATAGGTAGAAACGGATAAATAGTGACTATCATTCTCCCTTACCAAATGTGTTAACTACTTATTTTTTTTTTAATTTGCTGATGTATAGGTAAATTCATGAAGTCTTTCATGAATTTCGAGGTCACCTATTTAATTTTATTTTATTACAAATGGATTCTATAAATTATACTAAGTGTAAGACTGAGAGACACAAAGGGATGAGGGTTGGCTGCTTCTGCAAAGTATCTGTCAAGGGACCCACTGACTCGTTCTCCTTTCTCAATCCCAGATGCCTAAGAAGGGCCCCACGACCTGAAGATTTCTGGCAGTATATATCTTCCCGTGGAAGTGCCAGTCTGAAATGTGGAGCACAATTCTTGTTATATCTTTATTACAAAACTTAGCTTCATATTCTAAATCCACCTGGCCAACATTCTTCCTGGAAAGCCTTCTAACTTGTTTCCTTCATTCTGATGATTCACAATTACAAACTTGAACAGTAACCCCAAGCCCCTACCCCCAGGACCTTCTGCACTCTCCTCTGATCTGGCATACAGTTTCATTCACAGCATACGTTCCTCAACCCTACTGATTTCTCTTAGCCTCCCAATAGGATTTTTTTTTAAATTTTCTGTGGATCTTCACCCATAAACTTTTTGTTCTTTTCTTTATGACACTTACGCTACCACTCCTTGATATGATAGTTTATCAGATACTGATTTTGGGCCCCAATGTCAACTCCCTTCCATATACTTCACTCTTTGAGAGCAGGCCCAAATTTCACTTACTAGAATATAAGCTCCACAGCAACAAACCACACATATTATTCACTGCTGCATCTAGTGCCCAAAACAGAGACTGACACAATGCTTAACAGATATTTGGTGAATGGATGGAATTATCCGTAAATTCTCCACATGGCCCAGTTCTGTTTTTTTTTTTTGTGTGTGTGTGTGTGCATAACGGATCCTTTATAAACATTTATTGAGTCAAATCTACCCAATAAACAGCTGTTTGGCTCCAAAACACAGGGTCTAGTATTTTATAAATTTGAGTTATATGCCATTAAGAAAAACTTGTCTAAAGTAGTTTCCTGACCTTTTAAAACTATATAATAAAGACATCTCTTCCTGAGATGGGACTTTTTCTTCCATGAACTTCCCTAATGAGGCCTAAGTCATACCATCTGATCCCAGGGCCAAGAATTATAAATTTTAAGCTGAAAAAAAAAAAATGTCACCTTGTTTTATAACAAAGGTCAAAAAAGTAAAAAAACAAACAAAATTCATGCTGCATTATAACTTAATTCTTGTGCCTTCAATTTCAGTGTTTTTCTGTAACAATCTGTTTTTGAATATAAACAATGGAAAAATGTGAGGAAAAATCATAGCACAGAATGACTAGAGCTGCACATCTTAACACCAAATCTATAGATATCTGTCTACGCGGAGCACAAAATGTAAAAATAGCCCTTCAAATTCTCCATGCTCGATATAAAAGAGGGAACCATAACTATGTACTACTTATGCTTTGTTCTAACCAGCTGAATCAATCTGACACAAAACAATGGTGGAAAAGATACACTGCTCTGGAAAAATCTAATCAAAATCTTGTAAATATGAGCTTTATAGATTCTGTTGTTACGATTACTTAGGAAACATTTTCTGTACATCATCCCTCTCTCACCACTAGTGGGTTAATAGCCAAAATTCTGTTTTTCTTCTTCTCTTTCACTTAAAAAAAAACTTTATATGTAAGTATACACACACACAATAGTTGTATATTAATTTTGGTTATTCAGAAGAGATAACATTATTTTGAGATTCTAGTACTTTATGTACAAAATCCCCTTGGAAAGGTCCAAGGCAAATCTTAGATTATCTGAGATGCATAGTATAGTGAAGTTTCTATGTAACTGAGCAGAATTTTAGACTTTATAATTATGTTTATTGTATGTATATGTGTATTTATTTATTGAATTTTAGAGAGAGAGAGCATGAGTGGGGGAGAGAGGCTGAAGGGAAGAGGGGGAAGGAGGGAGGGAGGCAGGGAGTGGGAGTGGGAGAGAGAGAGAGAATATGAATCTTAAGCAGGTTCTACACTGAGCATAAAGCCCGATGTGGGGCTTGATCCCACAACGCTGGGGTCGAGACCTGAGCTGAAATCAAGAGTTGGCTGCTCAAGTGACTGAGCCTCTCAGGCACCCCTATATTTTCATATTTCACATATTTGTATCTACATTTATTTTAAAGTTTTCCTTCTTAAATGGATGCCACTATGGAAATAAAAATGTGGTAAATTTCTTTTTAAAGAATTTTGTTGTTCCATTGACTGAATAGAATCTTGTTTTGATATAAACAATAAAGTGTAATTTCTTTCTGATTCTCTCTCTGTAGTCAAGCCTACATGCATAAATATATATGTATATATTATTTATAATTAAGCACAAAAGGTACTTGAAGCTTTCTAAACAATTATTTCTCTGTGTCAAATCAACTAAGTTTCAACCTTTTCCTAAGTTTCTTTCAAAACAGTTTAATAACTTAAACATTTGAGTGGCTGTTTTGTGGAAGACATGCATTTATTCATTCAACAAATGCTTAGTAAGCCTTTGTGAATCTAGCCCTGTTGTACGAACTGGAAGATAGATAAAACAGATGGCCATGCCTCTGCTATGATGGGGCTAACTTTCTATTAGGAGACAGGCAGATAGAGAGAGAGAGAGATGAAAAAAATAATTCTGTGTGGTGATATGCACAGTGAAAAAATATTCCAATGGGACAGTGACTGGGAGTGTGCACATCTTTAGAAAGGGCATTTCAGGGAAAGTACCTCTGAGGAGGTGACATATGATTCTAGACCTGAAAGATGAGAAGAAACCAACCATATGAAGATGAACATTCTGACCAATACAATGGTTGTGAGATCTGACCTACTTGAGGGACAGTAAGGAGCAAGGCAAGCAAAGAGAAAAGAGCAGGAAACCAAGGGTAGAGATAGGTAGGGGCCAGATCACATCAAATCTTGTAAGCTGTGGTACGGAGTGTGAACTTTATCCAAAGACCAGTGGCTTACTATTGGAGGGTTTCAATCCAGGCAGGGAAATGCTCTTCCCTAAAACTTAAAAAATTCAGTTTGTGTGCATTGTACAATAGGAGATTGGCAGGGAGACCAGTCAGGGGGCAGATGTAGTAGATAGTAAGAGAGAAGTAGATAGAATCAAGCTGTATTTGGGAGGTAAAAATAACAGGATGTGGGAGAAGAGGGAAACAAAGGTACCGATCAGGATTCTTGGGTTTTCAGCTTGAAGGGACCAGGTGTCACCGTAATTTGTTGGGTGGGGAAGAATGGAGAAAAAAGATGATTGGGATGTAATCAGACCTCTGCTTTAGATGTGCTTAAACATCCAAATAATCATCCAACGCAGGTAGATGTAGTCAGATTTTTAAGAACCTCCTTTTGCAAAAAATTAATGATAAATTATACAGCTGACCCTTGAACAATAGGGGTGTGAACCATGCAGGTCCACTTATACACACATTTTTTTATCGTACAGTACTATAAATGTATTGTCTCTTCCCTATGATTTCTTAGTAACATTTTCTTTTCACTAGCTTACTTTATTCTGAGAATACAATATATAATACATATAAATGCAAAATATGTATTGACTATATTTTCAGTAAGCCTTCTAGTCAATAGTAGTCTCTTAGTCGTTAAGTTCTTGGAGAGTCAAAAATTATATGAAGATTTTTGACTACACAGGGCACCAGTGCCCCAACCCCAGCACTGTTCAAAGGTCAACTGACTCTACACATATATGACTGTGGAAACAGAACTATTCTAATTTTGGAGATAGTAGCATGCAAATGGTACTTAAAATCACAGAAATACTAGATAGACAAGGTAGGTAGTGAAAAGAAGAAGGCTGAAGAATAAACCTGAGGCACTAAAACACTTAACTCTGGGCCAAAGAGCCTCCGTGTACAAAAAGAAAGAGAAAACAAACAACATATGTCAATGCAAAAGTCAAGGGAAGAAAATGTTTACTGAGAAGTGACCGACTATGTCAGGTGTGTAGCTGAGAGGCTTAGTAAGAGGAGGACTGAGAATGGACCAACTGTTGAATTTATCAACATGATGGTCGCTGTTAACTTTGAAACCATGGAGAAAAGGGATGTTCAACTGGAGAGAAGTGAAGACAGAATGAGAGGGCAGGAGGTAGAAACAGTAACTATGTTTTTAAAAAATTGTGCTAGATGTTATCGACGATTGATAAGTAAATATGACATGGTCATTATTTTTAAAGAGGGTCCTTAATGTGTAAGAAGTCTTTTATCAACAAACTGAAAAGAACATGTTTTTTTTAAATATGAAATTTATTGTCAAATTGGTTTCCATACAACACCCAGTGCTCATCCCAATAGGTGCCCTCCTCAATGCCTATCATCCACTTTCCCCTCTCCCCCACCCCCCCATCAACCCTCAGTTTGTTCTCAGTTTTTAAGAGTCTCTTATGGTTTTCCTCCCTCCCTAACTTTTTTTTCCCCCTTTCCTTCCCCCATGGTCTTCTGTTAAGTTTCTCAGGATCCACATAATAATGAAAACATATAGTATCTTTCTTTCTCTGTATGGCTTATTTCACTTAGCATAATACTCTCCAGTTCTACCCACATTGCTACAAAAAGGCCATATTTCATTCTTTCTCATTGCCAAGTAGTATTCCATTGTATATATAAACCACAACTTCTTTATCCATTCATCAGTTAATGGACATTTAGGCTCTTTCCATAATTTGGCTACTGTTGAAAGTGCTGCTATAAACACTGGGGTACAAGTGCCCCTATGCATTAGCACTCCTGTGTCCCTTGGGTAAATTCCTAGCAGTGCTACTGCTGGGTCATAGGGTAGATCTATTTTTAATTTTTTGAGGAACCTCCACACTGTTTTCCAGAGAGGCTGCACCAGTTTGCATTCCCACCAACAGTGCAAGAGGGTTCCCGAAAAAACATGTTTTTGATACAAAAAGGGGTTACATTTATATCAATAAGCACCTTATAAAGTCTGCTACTATAATAAAGGAAAAAGGTAAGCTAAATAACATATTTTATTAGGAACATAAATCCTCAATGTATCAAAAATTTTATCATCAGATTTTGAGGTTGCTTGTGTATGAACTAAAAATAAATTTTATACATCATTTCACAAATTAAAATGCTCAAGCATCATTGTTCAGAACATGACTATTCAAAAAAGAACTGTAGACATTTTGTTTGTCCTTTTTCCAAAATCTTCCTAGACAGGATGTTAGACAGCTACCACATATAATATGTGTGAACTGAATATGATAAATGTGTCCTTTGCAATACAAAGTCTGAGATTTTATGTAATTATAGGCATGGGAATGAATAGTTTAGAATAATGTACCACTGTCATCAAATCATATCTTCATATACATGCATAATCCATTTTGCACAATGGTTTCGATTCAGTGTGTATGTAATTAAATTGTAGGGTACAGTAATAGCTGCTGCTGAGTTGAAATCTTGCTTTCTTAGTTTAAAGAAATGAATAGAAAACATAGTCTAGTGAACATCAAAGTACCTTTTGAGACAGTTAAATCTCATCAAAGAGATCTTCTGAACTACTGTTTCTTAGAGTTTCTAAAGACATGTTTTCAGTTGAGCTGTGCTCCTTTTTCAACTTCTCAGGTTGTGGAGGATCAAGCCTAGAGAAAAAAGAAAATCAAGATAATTTTAGTCTAAAAAATGCCATTTAGAGAAAAAGAAAAATAAGAGATATGTAAGCGAAATAAAAAGTTAAATTCTATTTCAGAATTGGTCTAGAGACTTACTTCCCTATGCTGCGTTAACATAAAAAAAAAAAAAAAGAGATGAAGAGAATCTAATTACTTTAACTGCTTTTAGAATTAATCCGTCTCTATTCTGAGCTAACAAAAAATCAAGGGCCTACAACAATACTCAAAATTAAGGTCAAGAAATAAAATATCTTCTATGTTGTCTTTTTATGCCAAGATACGAAGGTTCTCAAGCCATTTCTTCAGTAATCCCATCACAATTTACAATTCCTTAGACTCCTTTAAAATCTACCTATTAACATGCATTTTAATCTCTTAACATCAGAAGGTTCTGCTTACATGAATTTCTTTTAGTGGTCTTTTGACTGTCAGTGTGTCTATAATAGTGACTTCACATTTTAGCAGTGCTGAAATGCTGTTGGTCCACACTCATTTACTCAATCTATATATCTTTATTTAGTAACTAGATTTTATTCAGTGTCAGTACTGGAGTTACCACATCAATGGAATGACCTCTGTATTTACGTAAATATTCTCTCTGAGACCTAGGATAAAAAGAATGATGATCACTGACTGTTAAACAGATTTATAAAAAGGTAAGCTGGTAGGTAACAGAGCTCAATCAGAAGGGCCCCTGTATAAATGTTGTCAGTGGTTCTTTATGAACCTAAATAAATTATGATATTGAAAAATTAACATTGACAATCAGAGTGGCTTCTGGGGCAGTAATGACTAAGATGAGTCAACACAGTAAAACTCAGTAATGCCACCACATTTCCAACCTCGAAGGCAGAGGAGGAGTCATAGCAGATGGGTACAGATGAAAGAGAATGGGACTTGAGGTCAGGAAACAGATTTGGATCTAGGAGCATTTCTTATTAGCGATGTGACTTCAGACAAGTCATTTAACCTAACTGGATTCTGTTTTCTCACCTGTAAATATGAGGTGACATCTGCCTCGGAGGTGGTCTGAAGATGAAATGAAGTGTTGTATATGAAAATGCTTTTAAATTTCCACAAAAACTTTGGAAACTATTATTATTAGCCGCTAATGCTGCATGAACAAAAAGCTCCTGCTAATAGCGTCTTTAATTTAAAAGAATAACCACTGAAAAATCCCCAAACATTGAGTATGTTTAGATTATGAGTATTTCAGAAATCCAGCACCCACTGTTTTTTGTCTTCGTTTTTTTTGTGTGTGTTTTTGTTTTTTTCTTGCACAGAGAACTAAAAATTAATCTGCCACAGGGTCCTCTTTTGCCTCCTGACTGCATACAATCAACCGTGGTTGGCTGCCACTAAACCTGGGATGTGTTCTGTCTTATCCTGAGCAAGCCAAGTTCAGACAACATTATGCTCACAGGAATGCCAAGGTGCTAGGCATTGATGCATCATGAAGATGACAAGACCTCCCTCTGGGAACTTTAATGTTAAAATTAACAGTAAATATGGACACAATTATTGTGACATAAAATTAAATAGCTAAAAATATACTCTATAGAAGGAGAAACTGTTACAGTAAAGAACAAAAGTATAATTATTACTGGCCCCAAATGTCTTAGAGTTGCTTTTTCTCCTCCTGGCAAGATAGAAAACTGAATTTTTTTCAACTTAAATTTTTTCAGACTTTGAAAAGTCTCTAATTTTGTTTGCAGTTTACAACCAGAACACAAAGATCAATCAATTCAGCTTTTAAAAACTGTCATAATACAAAAGGACCACTGTGAAGTGACAAATCTGAAGGAAATAGATTCCTAGTGGTCCATTTATGATTCCCATCTCCTTCCAAAGTCACGAGAAGCTAACAAATTATATTTTGACTCTTTTGGCCTTAGTGTCCAGGGCATAACACATGTCCAATACAAGTTGTTGAATGAATTGAAGTCATTGCTCTATAGCTTTCATATCTGTCGTAAGTCAACAGGGTAAATTTAGAATTCTTCCCATAGCCAAAAGAAAAGTTTGATCATTTTTATAAGTAATAAATGTTTATTGTACGACTTGTGAATTAAAGAAGAATGGCTAATGATAATAAGAAACCACCTTTGTAGATTTCAATGCTGAAGAAGAGGACTTTTTCAAATAAAGGGAGTAAGTGAAACTAGATGATGACAGCTTTACTAAAAGATGAGTTATGTTCTCAGTAATATAATTGCAGAAAGTTCTGTTTTATTAGTTTGATTCCACACTATATTACAGCACACACATGCACATAACACACACAGGAACTACAACCCAAATCAGAACTGCACTACCACCATCTAATTAACAGCGAATAATGTAGATCAAAAGTTAGAATTGTCAAAAGATGTATCTCATCCTGGGAAAGTTTCTCTAAAATTTTAGAAGGAAGATTGGCTTCTCTTTTAACTTTCTGGGAGTTGAATGACCAACATCTTTTAAAATGTTATTCCAGCTACTGGCTCCTTTTGTAAGGACATTTTCTCAGCCAAGTTTCATATTGGTATTACCTTGGATGGAGTATCAACCGTTTCTTATTCAAATGAGAAACATTAGTATTGCTTGGAGTGAATTATGTGCATTTTGTAGCATATTCTGAGAATAGTATTTCTGAAACATGTCAAGGTGCCAATCTGAGCAAAGTGAGAGATCCAGGAAAATGTGCAATGATTGATGGCACTTTGACACTTGAAAAATCATGCTTATTTGACCATGACACAAACAATGGTTCTGACATCAAAAATCAAAAGTCAGTTTTTATGTAGTTTAACTGCATCTCTACCCACACAATACACATAAAATTTAGGACAATGTCTTTAGGATCTTAGGATAGAGATATTTATTTTTGGTTTTGTTTTTTTTTTAAAGCAGAAAATGAAACCATAAAGACTGATAAGTTCAATTACATTGGAAGCATTAGAAGTAAGTACTGGTAGGGGTGCCTGGTGGCTCAGTCGGATAAGCGTGTGACTTCAGCTCAGGTTGTGATCTTGTGGTTTGTGAGTCTGAGCCCTACATCAGGCTCTGGTTGACAGCTCAGAGCCTGGAGCCTGCTATGGACTCTGTGTTTCCTTCTGTCTCTACCCCTCCCTCACTCACACTCTGTCTCTCTCTGTCTCTGTTTCTCTCTCTCTCTCTCAAAAATAAATAAAACATCTAACAAAATGTGGGAAAAAAAGAAGTACTTCTATTCACACTTAGAGAAAATGAAAAGATAAGTTACAAACTGAAACGAGATATTGCAACATATGCTACTAATAGAGGATTACTGTCTAGAACTCCTATAAACATTTAAAAAATCCAACATAATTTAAAAATGTATGCCAAAGACCAGAGGAACTTCCAAAAGGAGGGAACAGTGGGGTCAAAAAGCATACGATAATAATAAGTTCAACTTGAAGGAAATGAAAGCTAGCATGAAATATCTTACAAATGCAAAAATGAAAATGTCTAACAGCAAAGATCATGAAGGACACGGAATATAACAAGATAAATTACTATTGGCTAGAGTATAAACACCAAAGCCATTCTGCACAACAATTTGGAAACAACTGCCCAGGTATATGGAGGTGTATATATCTATACCCAGGAATTCTACTCCCATGCTACACACTCTAGAGAAACACTTGCATATTTATGTCAGAAGATACGTGCACAGATGTCCACCAGTGCATTGTCTGTATGCACTATGTTTGTTATAGTGAAAAACTGAAAACTACCCAAATGTCTTTCCACATGGAAATGGGCAAATAAGGCCTAGAATTTTCACATGATGGACTACAATACAGCATGAATCTCAGTGTTGAACAAAAGAGCATGGCACAAAAGAATACACATTATATGATTCTAATATTTAAAATTCAAAACTATGTAAAATTATGCAATATTCCTCTGTGAATACCAGTGTGTGTGTGTGTGTGTGTGTGTGTGTGTGTGTGTGTGTGCGCGCGCGCGCGGTGTCAGTGTATTTGTGTAAGTACATAATAGTTCTGGATCTTATTTGGTCTTCCATGACAATGCTCTCAGATTTCTAGGTTTTGTAAGTTTGGCTTCCATGAAGATGGTGATACAGAGGAGGGCAAGTTTAGTATGGGTGTAAGGGTTTGGTTTTAAACTTAAATAGGTGAGTCTTAAGTGCCTGCAAGATATATGAATGGGGATAGATAGGAAACAGGTAAACCATTACATAGATGGAGAGCTCAGGGGAGAATACTGGACTATGTGTAGAAAGACAGCACTCATGCTGTATTCCTGGCGCTAAAGGCAAATGAGCTGAAGAGATCACCCAGAAGGAGTCTCCCAGAGAGAACAGTTTAGTATAGAAACCCAGAGAATATTAAAATTACAGGGGCAGACAGAAATGATTAAAAGAGATTCAAAGGAATGATGTGAAAGATATGGGGAGAATCAGGGAGAAGTGCTATCACAATGAGGGCCAAGTTTATTTTGTGAGCCCACAGCTTATGGTATTTCCACATGCTACCCAAAAGCTGGCTTTCTGTACAACTTTGCTGAATCTATAAACTCACATTTTCACCCACTATCAATTATCTGGAATTGAGAAAAATAGCTTGGAACGATGCCGCTATGCTTGAGATTTATTACAGAAAAGAACAGACAATGTTTTCTTTTGGAAAGAAGGAAGTCTTAAACTCTTGGACCATAGCAGTCACAGCAAAAATCTAGCAAAATGGTCAGTTCCTGCGTGGCCACCAAAGCAGGTCATTCTAAAGTAGCTGTTTCTCTCACATTGTGTGTGTGTGTGTGTGTGTGTGTGTGTGTGTGTGTGTGTGTGTTTGTGTATACTACCAACTTCCCTGGCATCCACCCACCACATCTCTGACTTCCTCTGGGATTGGGGTGAAAGTCAGATGTGGGACAAGGGTGAAGAGGAGAGCTGAGGTGGGGGCAATGTATTGGGAGAGAATCAGACCTGAGCACTGGCAATGAGATATATGATTTGCTAATAATAGAAACCACATATCAAATGATTTGTCTTTTAAGATGTGACAAATCAAACTTTCATTAAAATGACCACAAAAAAACCCCCACTAAATCAAAGTATTAGGCATTTGATACTATTAAATTACTAGGCAGCTATCATACTGACCTTAACAGAGTTCCCGTTATGAAATAAACTCAATTACAGAGACATTTTTTAAATGGACAAGTTTTAGATGTATGCTTAAAGAGTCAACACCACCAAAGTTACCATAGTGGTTTTCAAATTAAATTTCAGTATTAAAAAAATATTTAATGTTAAAATAAGTGGGAAAAGTAGCTTCAAATTTCTAGTTGACCTTATAAAAACCAAAAGCATATCCTAAATAAATTAACAGACTGAAGTCATCAGGATTCAGTATAACAAGTGTTGAATGCTGTCTGGAATTCAGTAGGCCTAGACAACATTTTGTTGGCCGGAGAAAATGAAAGAAGAGAAGAAATGAAGAAGAGAAACTTTCTGGCAATCAAAATGGCAATTAAAGAAACTGTGTTAGTTATTTCCACTTAAATTTCTAAAGTTATCTTTTTCTAAAGAATATGAATTTCCTGTTCAAAGTTATTAAGACCAAGAAGAAATTAGAAATAGGCTTTTGAAATAAGTAATTGTGATTTAAACAAAGAAAGGAGAATTATGAAGAGTGATGACCCTTAATGCTAAAATGTACCAGGGGTGCCTGGGTGGCTCAGCTGGTTAAACACCAGTCTCTTGATATCTTGGTTTCAGCTAAGGTCATGATCTCACAGTTCGTGAGACTGAGACCCCTGTCAGGCTCTGCATTGACAGTGGGGAGACCGCTTGGGATTTGCTCTCTCCCTCTCTTTCTGCCCCTCCCCTGCTCACAGGCAAGCGTGAGTGCACACGCTCTATCTCAAAATAAATAAACATTTAAAAAAATGCACTTATGTGCTTTATACAATGGAAAAAAATGTTAATTCTAAAATTTCCCTGTAAAACATATACATTATGGATTTGAAAAAAAAAGATTCTGTGGTTGTATATAATTCAATGTTTACAGTGATAAACATTAAAACATATATGTCCATAATCCACAAGGATGCCAAAATTTATGCAGGAATTTCATAATCAATTAGAAGATTTTGTTACTCTTATTGTACTTTATTCAGATAAATAATGTTACCCTGGTAACTCATCAGGTGATTAATATCAGAGTCAATACATGCTTTAAAAAATCAATACCTGAAGGCACTATATAAACCTCATTTCTTCCTGCATTCTTTGCAAGTTTTGAAATGGTGTAAGTGACATTTGTTACTGTTGATCTAGGCCTATGAAAGTAGAAAACCAGAAAGCAGAAATCTTGGCAGAAAATGATTCTCCACAACCTTAATTTTAAGACAGGCCACTGCTTACTGCTGATTTGTGTGCTACAAATGAAACCTCTCTCACTAGACTAGAAAGCTTCTCAGGTGGAGAGACTGCTTTATTTTACCCAGCTCATGAATGTTCTAATAATTGCATGTATTAACTAATGAACGAGTGACTGAATAAATGAGGTAGACCACATTAACAAGAAAGTCTCAATAAAGTTTAACAACCTGACCAAAGCCACACAGCCAGTTAGCATGAAAGGGAGCAAGCAGGAAAGTCAACAACAGAGCCAGGACAGTAGCCTGTCACTCTAAACCCAAAATCCCTCCCAAATCCATACCTGTCATGCTACACTGGTGTATGGGGGTCACTAATTCTTACTTACTAATTCTTACTAGTCCAGAGGAAGGCAGCTTGGTGTTAAGCAGTGTGTCTCAAAAAGTAGTTCTATGAGACACTCTTAAAGAGTGACATTTGTGGTCCAAAATATTTGGAAAATATGTTATTTTTCCTCCATGAAGAGCTCTGAGTGTTGCATGTGCACATTATACATTAAAAACTATGGAAATTCTTCCATAAATAAATGTGTTAATTAATTCATCAAGGAAAACAAAAACAAAGGTACAGAAGAGTATGTGTAGATAATTAGTGTATGTGAGTTTATATGTATACAGGAGAGTTCTGGAAGAATTCACAGGAAACTAGTAATGGCTGAAAGGAACTTGGGCTGAAGGACAGGCATACTTTTTGCTGGATACTCTCTTAAACAGTTAAGATTTTTTACAACCTTATACATAGAACATATCCTTATAAAGTGCTTAAAGAAAAAAGAAGCTTGCTTAACCTGGGTTTTAAAAGTGAATTTGGAAGTGGAAGCTTCTTTTTTTTTTTTTTTACTGTCTCTCAACTATTAACATCCCAAGAAAGCAGTGCACTCTGGAACTGGTGGCATTTCTTGCTTCCCTAAGAATACAACTACTAGCACGAACGCCAAAACTTAGTGGTCTAATGAAGGCAAATAAAAATACACAAAGAAAGAGAGCTCTACTTTTGGTTACCAAGAGAAATGTAAAAAACCTGGGCAGACAATAATACCCAGCCATGGAAGTTAGTGATTTCTAATGAACCAGGAACCAGGACTGATAGTTTCACCGTAGTGCGGAACCAGCTGTTTGAGTTTCCTGCTGCTGCTGTAACAAATTACCATAACGTAATGGCTTAAAACAACACAAATTCATTCTTTTACAGTTCTGGAGATCTGCTGTCTGACCCAGATTTCACTGGACTAAAATCATGGTGTTGGCAGAGCTGTGTTCTTCTCTGGAGGCCCTAGCAGATAATTTATTTCCTTACCTTTTCCAGGTTCCAGAGCTACCCCCTTCCTCCATCTTTAAACCCAGCAAGGACAGAAGGACCCCGTTTCACATCACATCACTCTGACCTTGCTTCCTTCATCACATTTCTTTCTCTGCCTCTCTTCTCTGTCACTCCCATTTAAGAGCCTGGTGATGCACTGGGCCTGCCCGGATAATCCAGGATATTTAGCTACTTGAAAGGTCAGCTGATTAGCAACTTTAATTCATCTGCATCCCCTTTGCCATGTGATCTAACATAGGCTCAGGTTCCAGGAATTAAGACATAGACATCTTTGAAAGGGGGTGGCCATTCTTCTGCCTACTTCAGCCTTAATTTGGTTAGGGCTCAAGTGTTATTGTAATCTGTTAGCTTAACTATGTTTCAGAATAACTGAATAGACAAACACGTTTTGTAAGCAGACATGCAAGGCCCAGAGCTAAAGGAAACCCTCAGCCCGGCTGGAGGAGGCATCTGCAAGGTGTGAGTAATGTGAACTAAAACTCCAAACAACCCACATTGGGTCCTCTTATCCAGAGATAAACGGAACCAGATTCCCTGAGAAGGGCTGGCAACTACTATTATCCATCACCTACCCATCCACTATTTATTGAGTACTTACCATGGGTCAGAAACTCATGAGACTGTGCTACATGCTTAGGATACAAAGGTGAGCATACAAACAATCTAAGGCAGAAGCAGCACTGAGCTGCTAAGCGCCCCTGAAATTATACTTACAGTAGCCTTTGTCTGGGCTGTGTTTAGAGACTTGTCTACAGTACTGTGTTTTATTATGACAGTTCTAAAGAGGAAGGCTGTAAAAGAACCACAGAAATGCCACCCTCATGGGAATGTGACATGTGCTGTCAGTCACACAAGGCCACTGGTATAGATGGTCTTCATCCCTGACTTAATGTCCTGCTATTACTATCTTGAAATTGTTAAATTTTGAACAAAGGGGCTCTGCATTTTTATTTGCACTGAGCCTGCAAATTACTGTAGTTTGTCCTGACCACGAATTTTGAGTGACCTCAGCACACCAGTCCCAAAATGAACCTAACCAATTGCTCAAACATCTGGACCAATAAACAATGGGACTTTTTTTTTTTTTAACCAATTATGTACTGATGTATGGACTCATTCTGTCCTAACCATAATCTAGTTTTGATCCTTAATTAGCATAACCGCCAGTAAACCCCATTTCTAACATTTATAACACACTTTTTCTCTCCTGGGAAATGCTTGATTTCTTTTTTTTTTTTTTTTTTTTTTTTTGCCTGCAAAAAAATAAGAATGTATTTTCCTGATAAATAAATGCTCTGCTTCATTAGGCTTTTCCTTCTCCTGCCTTTCTCTACTTTTTTTCTGTTGAAAGCTCCACTGTCCTTTGTTTTATAGTAAGAGAGCTCAGTTTCTATTTTAATTAACAGATTTCCCCATTATATTAATCCTTGCTAGTGGGCTTCATTCTTAGTGTTCTTAAAATTATCCGGTGTAATTAATTCCTTTACTCACAAAGCAGCAAACATCATCAGTGCCATCCTATGCTATGGCTTACCTATCTCCTTCCCTTTGGATTTAATGATTATCAGTGTGCTCCAAATTCTTCCTGAATGTTTTCCTAGGCTTTTCATGGAATAAGTGAGTAAGGATGATTATGCAGTCAGACTTTTTAAAAAAGTCAGACTCTTTTTGTAACATCACTAACATCATAACAACTTTTATACAAAATGGGTAGAGTACCATAATAACTGATGAGTGATATAAACAACCAAAAAACCACTTCTTCACCAAGTATATTAATTCAACTTGGTACTATGGGTGAAATGTAGAGAGTCAGTGACCAAAATCTGGGAGATGTCTGTTTACAGAAACATGTCAGAAAGGAATCAGAGCACTGGAAGAAGGCAGATGTAAAAAATCTACAACATTATGTGGATTTTGATTTTGAATTAAAAAGATTAAACTTTTCAGATGTTTAAAAAAATAACCAAATTGCATAGTAAAACCAAGTTGTAGAGGGAGGCAGGGTGTTTTAAAGACAACTGTCTCCCACAATTGGTAGCAATTCCTGGTGTAGATAAGGCAGTACAAAGCATGTAGGATGCAGTCTACAGACTCAGAGTGACCGAAGAAAGACCTATCTGCCCTTTGACCCTAGAAAAATTTATTACATGAATGGTGTTATGATTCCAGCAAAAGTTCAAATGTCACTAAACTTTTATTTATCACATTAAAAATACATGGAATAAATGCAAATGTTATTTAAAAGTCAATCAAATCCACACACAAAGCTGTTGACTACAGTTGTGTTTTACGTTTACATAATTATATTTACTAAATGAATCGTATACATTTTCTCATTTTAGCATCTTTATGACTACATAAATTACCATTTTTTTTTCAAGATTTCTGTTCATAATGTTTATTTCAGGGAAGCAGAGTAAGTATGACAAATGGTCCTATTAATGCATTAAATGATGCAATTCGGTCTCATTTGTTTTTGAATGTCCCAGTGTAATCGATGCCTTAAGAAAAATATAAAAATAGCATTATTTAATAATAATTCTCCAAAACGCATAGTGGAGGAAGTTTTCACAAAGCGCTCAGAAATATCACTAACACATTTAATTCAGTCAAATGTTTTGTAAAGGCATTGGTCGGATTTGCCAAAAAGCAGGACTGGCTGTAGCATTTAATTAAGCCTTGAACAGAAAAATTTAGTAAATAATCTATTCACAATTCAAACATCCGCTATCACCTAACTGATCTTATTCAGCTACAATAAGAAAGCTATCTATCTCAGCCTTGATTGTGTGCCATCTGAGCTATATATTTTTCCTCTTTGCCTTTTCATTTTTCTCCTTCAGCCCACCTTCCAACTGTTGCTAATTAGTTATCTATGACACAAGTCTGATTATTATCTTCCACTCTTACAATGCTGTAGCTGAAACTCCCTTGGCATAGCAAAAAGAAAAAAAAAAAGCACCAAAGAAGGAAATGTCTGCATAAGTTCTAGATGCCTGGCTTCTTTTCCAGCTCTAACTCTCTGATGCTCTTCTACACTAAACTTCTTTTCATCCACCAAACACACCATTCTTTCGCCACCATACTTTTCCACATATTTCCCTCAGTTTGAGGTCCCTTTCTCCTACCTTCTTTACTTAGCAGCCTCCTACTCATCATTAAAGGCCTAATTCAGATGTCACTGCTCCTGGGAAGCCTTGTATATTTTCCTAGGTAGAGAAACTAATTATCTCCTATTCTCACATAGTGTATCCTAAATCAAGTCAGTTATCGCTCTGTAACAAACCACCCTACACTTAGCAACCCCAAACAATAACCACTGTATTCTGCTCATACCTTCTATAAATCAGGAATCTGGACAGGGCACAGTGCAGGATGGCTTGTTTTTGTGCCACAGCATCAGGGCATTAGCCAGAACTACTGGAGAACTGGGCTGACCTATTGACCGGGAACTAGAATCCTCTGAAAGCTCAGTTAGTCATATCTGGTGTTTGGACTAGGAGTCTCAAAGATTAGCACTGGCTACTGGAGAGTCTTCAGTGTCTTGGCTTCCTCACTCTTGCCTTCCAGAATGGCAGCCTGGAGTACTCAGCCTTCATTTAAAAATGTTTAGGGGGCCCAAGGCGGCTAAGTGCCTGACTCTTGGTTTCTGCTCAGGTGGTGATCTCACAGTTTCATGAGTTCAAGACTCGCACCAGCTCCACATTGACTGTGTGGAGCCTGTTTAGGATGCTCTCTTCTTGCTCTCTGCCTCTCCCCTACTCGTGCTGTCTTCCCTCTCTCAAAATAAATAAATAAACAAACCCTAAAGAACAAAAAAAAAAAAGGGGGGGGGACACAAGGTTGCCTTTTCTGACCTAGTCTCTGGAAATTACCTAACATCACTTTTCCTGCATTTTGCTGTTACAAATGAGTTAAAAGCCCACCCAGATTGAAGGGGAGGAGCCATAGAAACTACCTCTCAATGGAAGAAGTATCAACCACAGACTTTAATTCTATACATCTTTGTCACTTACATTGTAACCAACTGAAGAACAGGAACTATGATTTAGAATAAGTGTCTCATTCAGAATTTGGCGCAGTTCCTAGAATAAAGAACTATGTGTGCTGAAACTGACTAAAAAGTGTCTTTTTGAGTACATCTGCCTTTTTTCTCTTTGAGTTGAGTATGAAAAAAGCTATAGCTACATTCATATATAATTTACAGAGAATAAAAACCATTGCAGAGGAGAATGGTACTGATATTGACGTTTTAGAAATCCCGCCACATAAAATCACTTCAAACCTCATTTACAGGTTCAACAAGGAAATTTTAATTCCTGACAACTACTGCTGGCTAGTAGCTAGCTTACTTTCCATTATGAAGTAACTTAAATTATTTATTTTTTCCAAGTAGTTTTGGCTGTTTATAAATCTATCTGTTTACACGTTCATAATGCCACTAGTGTAGTTCTATTCCACTTTACTGGAATGTTTGGGAAGAGAAAGTTGTGGTTAAATTAATGATGTTTCAATCTTCATGGCTAAAAGCCTCCCTAGCAAATGCTGGGCAACTTCTAAGTAAACACATACTCAGAACTATATAACAACTACTGGAAGACACTATAGTTTCTTGAATTTTCTGTTAACTTTCATTAAGTTGTCATTGTTGTTGTTGCTGTTACTATTATTATTACTTAAGCTTTAGGAATTTAAGACAATCTAAACCTTTTCTATCTGGCTATTGAGAAATAAGCAATCATAGTTTCCTTTAAAAATGTAAGTAAAATTCAAAGATAAAATAAAATCTTCAGTCCTATACATCCTTTATTCTGAGAAGAAATGTGACCCCTGTTAGCAATAGGGAGTTATCACCATCAATCTCACCACAGATAAGCAATGAAGAAGGAGAATCAGATTTCATATACCAGAAACCATAAACAGAATTTTAAATGTTGAACCAAGAAATTCTAACACTTGTTTGGAATTAGGAAAGCTGTCATCCATAAATTCACATGCAGCCCCAAAATATAAGCATGAAAATTGAACAGGCTACAAACATGCATGGAAAACATTCAGCTAGATTCTACAGTCTGATCATGATTTCCCTTAAAATATATATAACCCCCCAATTCTCCTCAAAATGTTATTGGGCTTCTGTGGTTTGGTAAACAGAAAATTTTAAATTAATTCATTTAAAATGCTGTCTACAATGCATTCTTTTATCGTTGCTGTAAAAATAGGCTATTTGTCATACTGTAAAAGAAAAAAAGATGTTTGATACTTCCTATTTTATCACTGGACAGTTTTCTGTAACTAAGAAATTTGGAAGTGACTAGAAAGAGCAATTAAAAACCCTATTTGTAAGATTACAAGTTTCTGGAAGGCAGGAACTACAGTTATCTATGTATGGTTTAACCACATACAGGACATTTGCAACTAAGAGTTGGTTTTTTTTTTTTTTTTTTTTTTTTAATTTTTTTTTTTTTTTTTTTAACGTTTATTTATTTTTTTTTGGGACAGAGAGAGACAGAGCATGAACGGGGCAGGGGCAGAGAGAGAGGGAGACACAGAATCGGAAACAGGCTCCAGGCTCTGAGCCATCAGCCCAGAGCCTGACGCGGGGCTCGAACTCACGGACCGCGAGATCGTGACCTGGCTGAAGTCGGACGCTTAACCGACTGCGCCACCCAGGCGCCCCGAGTTGTTTTTTTTTTAAAGTTTGTTTTTAAACTTAAACTCAGGACACAATTTTTAGAAATGTTACAAATAACAGATTTTCCACTAAGACCACTTAGCCTATTATATAAACAAACTATTAGAAAGGATTAATCATGAGAACAGTCAACACAATTATAAAAATCCATTTTTTATACATTTCTTACTTCAATCAGTATTTTCTCAATGTAAGGCATTGTGCTAGTCTCTGATATGAATAAGTAAAACATAACTCCAAACTCTGAAAATGTCTAGTGAGCAAAAAAGTTTAAAGAATTATGTTTAATATACTGTGATGAAATACATAGAAGTATTGATTTGTAAGATTAAAAAATATTTTAAGTTTCAGGGGCACCTGGGTGGCTCAGTCAGTTAAGCGTCCGACGTCGGCTCAGGTCATGATTTCAGTTTGTGAGTTCAAGCCCTGCATCGGGCTCTGTGCTGACAGCTCAGAGCCTGGAGCCTGCTTCACATTCTGTGTCTCCCTCTCTCTCTGCCCCCTCTGTGCTCATGCTCTGTCTCTCTCTGTCTCAAATATAAATAAACATTAAAAAAAATATTTTAAGTTTCAAATCTGGATTTCAGGAACACATCTCCTTACAGAAGGCTTATCTGTATTTGCAGTTATATGTAAACATGTTACACAAAAAATGCGATTTGATTACTACATGGTAATTTCCCATAACTCTTGAAGAGATACTTGGCTGTTAATGATTAAACGCAATTCTTATTCCTAGCAGCCATAACTGTTTTCTTTCCTTAAGCGACTTTTCTCATAAAGAAATGGAATTGAATGCTGTATCAGAAGACTGAATACTTAAGGAAAACATTTAAATTCACGGGAATTTCATTAAAACAACAATTGCTATTAGACACCTAGACAAACCCAATCCGAATATCCAACAGTTAGGTGGGGTGGGGTTAAAAAAGGCAACTCTATGTCTGAATGTCTGAAGGTCCAAAATATCAGTATTGTATTTTTAGGATAGAAGACTTTTAGGTTTCATCCAAAGTTATGAACCTAAATTTTCTGTATTACCTCCTCTCCTTATTTTGGGTGTTGAATCTTCATCAAATAAATATTCCTTATAGTGAAATAGTTACTACTTAAAATAAACATTTGATAAGAAGAAATTATGAATTTCCCAAATGAGTTTTTAAGATGACTTGGGTTTCAAATTCAGAAATTCTAATTCCTATAATTAATATAGTGGATGCAAGCAGCAACAAAAAATATTTTTTTTTGGTATATAAAGTAGTATATGCACATTATAAACACTTCAAAAACTTCAGAAAAATATAATAAAAATAAAAATTATCCTGTCCCTTCACCTGTTGATATTTTAGTGTATATACTTTAATTTATATATATATATATATATATATATATATATATATATATATATACATACACACACAATATACACATATACAGTCTTCTAAAAACAATTATACTATAAAAATATTTTATATCATATTTCTCTTAATAATTTTTGGGGTATTACTTTCCTGTGTCAATAATTATTGCTCCATGGGGCACCTGGGTGGCTCAGCAGGTTAACGATCTGACTCTTGATTTTGGCTCAGGTCATGATCTCAGGGCTCACTGACAGGGCAGAGCCTGTTTAGGATTCTCTTTCTCCCTCTCTCTCTGCCCCCCCCCCCCCCAATTTGCACTTGTGCTCTCTGTCTCTCTCTCAAACCAAAGAAATAAACTTAAAAAATAATTATGACTCTCCATACTCATTATTTAATGGCCTCATTGTCTATTCCATTACACTGAGGTACCTTAAAAATACAACTGGCTCTCCGTTCATAGTCCAAAATTATAAACAATTTAAATACCTATTGTAAATCACATTTCAATGAACATCTTGAATATATTCCTTCTAGGTAATGTTCTTAAGGTAACAGTTCTATTTAATTCTAATTGAAAATGGTTTGCTATATAACACTATAGTTCCTGACAGTTACTACTCTTAGGAATGCTAAAGGGAGAAGTACAGCTTAAGTCCAAGAGAGTAGCTAGCATGTATGTTTTTTAACTACCTGAAAATTAAATCAGTTTTTTAATGAAAATTCTATTTTGAAATTATGTGAATTTTGCCATAGAAAAAGTACTACATTAAAGTAGTACATTAAAGTACTATATAGAGATAAAAGAATTAATGGGAGCAACAACCAAAGTAACTACCCATATAAACCAGGGAAATAAAGTGATTAAAACCTTGGGAAGTGAAGAGAGTACTCATTAAAATATTTGTGTATTACCAAACACAAAAAAGATCAGACGTTCTTTAGGTTCCTCTCTGAAGACTACCCCACCCCTTGCTTTCCAGTAATAAAAAGTTTTGATATTATACATCAGAGGTGGGCCTCATACACATTATACACTACGATTTTTGTTCACTTTTCTTGGGGACATTAGGTTAGGTCAGTGACCCATTACAGGAGTGTCTTGTGTCTGTTTGTCAAGGTGTGGGCCAAACTCTCTCCTATACATTAAATGGTTATTACTAACTTGGAAATAAGGCAAAGAGGGGTGCTTCACAGGATTCGGGAAGAGTCAGAGCTGACAATGATTCTGAACTTAGTGTGCAGATAAGTAAAAGGATTCAAAGATAAAGATAACACATTCATTGAAAAGTACCTTATTCACTGTGATGTTGATATTTTAATCCAGGTATAAATGACTATACTCTGATGTCACTTTGCCACACATACAATTGAAGAGAATAATTTAAAATGGATACAGATGCCTTTTTAAAAGGAGGATCCTGAACTTTCTTGATGCAAATAAGAATTCTAACTGGAAGTTTTAGATCTTCACACATAGCGTGGAGCTGTCCTCCATAGTTTCTCGTGTGTGTGTGTGTGCGTGTGTGTGTGTGTGTGTGTGTTTTAATTCAATATTCAAAATTCTGTTTAAACTCTATTCAGGTTGTGCATCTGTCACCAAGACTAACAGCTAACATTTATTAAATATTCTCCTTACACTAGGTACTATGTTAACTCCTTATTCATGTAATTGTCACAATAACCCTATGTCTGGTTATGGTCTCTATTTTCCAAATGAGAAACCAAAACCTTAGATATATGACCCACTCAACCAAGTTCTCACAATTTATAAGTGGCTAAGGAAGGACTTACACTCAGTTCTGCTGGCCTCCATGCTCTGAACCAATGCCTCTTTCCCTTTTTCCTTTTGCCTGAAGTATCTTTTCCATCATTACTATATGTGCAAATTCTATCTACCCTACAAGGCTCAGCTAAAATGCTACATCCTTCATGAAACCTGCCTTGAATTCAGCCTCTTTAAAATCTCTTATCACACATCACTAGAGAATTATTCTAACACAAAATAAATGAATTCTGTTCAAAACAACGTAGCTTTATGTGTTACCTGCCTAATTATAATGTGTGAAATTAAAAGTAGGGTCATTTCCAGCAAATATTTCCTGAAGTACAAAAGGTGTTTATAGGCAGATTAGAAGTTCTATTTTTCCTTAAAGTCATTAATGTCACCTTCTTGACTGACAAATACTTAGCAAGCATTTGCAAGTGACTTATGCTTACTGGACATTGTCTGCATAACAATAAATTGTCATGATCACTGCCCTCTTTGAGCTTACAATCTAAAACAGATGTCATGTTGTAAACAAACATAAAAAAAGATAAAGGTGTTTACATACAACTGTTTCAACAATTGAGATATACTACATGCATGAAATGTTTATATTATATGCCAGTCACAGTGCAGCATTGTGTGTGTGTGTGTGTGTGTGTGTGTGTGTGTGTGTGCGCGCGCACGTGCACATGCAGAAGACGGAAATGTCATATACAGGGTCAAGATAAGGATTTTTCAAATTCAGGTTCTGTCTATGTAAAAAAGGGGGCAGCAGCTTACATCTGTGCAACTAGGACTTTATTAGGAGAATACAGATGTCAATCACCACAGACTAACCACTGTACACATGTGAACCAGATGCTTCCATGTAAAATAACCCAGGGTGTTTCACAGATGAATCACTGAAAACGTAATTACACATCAGTCCTAGTTTATTAGTAACAGGTCCACTTATGTGGAAGCCATATGGTACTATCCATCCTGAAGTAGTGGAAAATACAAAAATGCGTACTTTGAGATCTTCAAATATAAACTCTTCTTCTGTTGGTTTGCTATATTACTCTTGCGGCAAGGTAAGTGGTGACTGTATGTTTTCAGTCAAATGCCTTTGGGACAGAGGTCCGTTGCTGCCTCTTACTACTGAAGACTGGGTCAATAAAGTTTATATTCTATCCTTTCCCCTTCAAAGGATTTTACTTCAACAAAAAATAAAATGTTTTAGGGACCATACAACTTTTATATATCTAATTAATGACTGTCAGGGTAAATACAACACCTAGAATGTATGCTGAGCACTAAAGTATTACCAATGTTTTCTCTTGCATACAATTTAATGTTGATTCGATATATATGGATTCACTGCAGATAAACAAAGCCCATATAAAAGTTGTCAGAAAGCATCTAAGTTTTACAACATCGATTCTCTGAGCTCCAAGGGTCACTAGTCTGCGTTTCATAAAGCTGTCAACCTATTTACATAATCAATTTGCTTGTTTTCCTCACGTGTCGGACAAATAGCAATGAAACTCTTCAGTGAAGAGCAAAGCCCTTTAAGAGGAGATTAAATTTTTGCTTCAAAGAGACTCTTTAAAACAAAAAAAAATAAGCACACCAAAGACTACTTCTCTGAAGCACTTTGGTTACGAAACTATACCAGGAGGGCACACAGCATCAATGGTGTCTAGATTACCCTGAGAAAACCTCAAGGTTTTCTTTTGTTTACTCTTTGACCACAGGGGCAAAAATGTCCTGGCAGGTTGATTTGCTGTCTTCCCCTTTCTCTCCAGTCTTAAAGTGTTTTTTTTTTCAATTATTTAAACAAATTGGATTTAATATTTGATTTATATAATCTTTGTATAACATATAAATACACAGAAATTATAAAGCATAATAGTAAGTCTGACTCCTGCAGTGCTACTACTTAAGAAGACAAAATTACCAATATGGTTACACCCAACATGCTCCACTCTCGAACCTTCTCTCTTTGCTTCCCATAAGGTATAATTCTATCCTATGTTGTGCATTAATCATTTCTTTGCCTTAAAAAGGAACGTTATATTACACATATACGTATTCCTAACATTTTGTTTAAATGCTGCTTTCTTGTGAGGGGATGGAGAACTATTTATCATGCTACTAGAAGTCAAAAGAAAGCTGGAGTAGCCATACTTATATCAGACAAACTAGACTTTAAATTAAAGGCTGTAAGAAGAGATAAAGAAGGGCATTATATAATAATTACAGGGTCTATCCATCAAGAAGAACTAACAATTATAAATGTCTATGCACCGAATACAGGAACCCCCAAATACATAAAACAATTACTCACAAACATAAGCAACCTTATTGATAAGAATGTGGTAATTGCAGGGGACTTTAACACTCCACTTACAGAAATGGATAGATCATCTAGACACACGGTCAATAAAGAAAAAAGGGCCCTGAATGATACATTGGATCAGATGGACTTGACAGATATATTTAGAACTCTAAATCCCAAAGCAACAGAATATACTTCCTTCTTGAGTGCAAATGGAACATCCTGCAAGATAGGTACATACTGCGTCACAAAACAGCCCTTCATAAGTATACAAGAAGTGAGATCATACCATGCATGCTTTCAGACCACAATGCTATGAAGCTTGAAATCAACCAGGAAAAAGTTTGGAAAACCTCCAAAAGCATGGAGGTTAAAGAACACCCTACTAAAGAATGAATGGGTCAACCAGGCAATTAGAGAAGAAATTAAAAAATATATGGAAACAAATGAAAATGAAAATACAACAATCCAAACGCTTTGGGACGCAGCAAAGGCAGTCCTGAGAGGAAAATACATTGCAATCCAGGCCTATCTCAAGAAACAAGAAAAATCCCAAATACAAAATCTAACAGCACACCTAAAGGAAATAGAAGCAGAACAGCAAAGACAGCCTAAACCCAGCAGAAGAAGAGAAATAATAAAGATCAGAGCAGAAATAAACAATATAGAATCTAAAAAAAACTGCAGAGCAGATCAATGAAACCAAGAGTTGGTTTCTTGAAAAAATAAACAAAACTGATAAACCTCTAGCCAGGCTTCTCAAAAAGAAAAGGGAGATGACCCAAATAGATAAAATCATGAATGAAAATGGAATTATTACAACCAATCCCTCAGAGATACAAGCAATTATCAGGGAATACTATGAAAAATTATATGCCAAAAACTGGACAACCTGGAAGAAATGGACAAATTCCTAAATACCCACACTCTTCCAAAACTCAATCAGGAGGAAATAGAAAGCTTGAACAGACCCATCACCAGCCAAGAAATTAAATCGGTTATCAAAAATCTCCCAACAAATAAGAGTCCAGGACCAGATGGCTTCCCAGGGGAGTTCTACCAGACGTTTAAAGCAGAAATAATACCTATGCTTCTCAAGCTATTCCAAAAAAAGAAAGGGAAGGAAAACTTCCAGACTCATTCTATGAAGCCAGTATTACTTTGATTCCTAAACCAGACAGAGACCCAGTAAAAAAAGAGAACTACAGGCCAATGTCCCTGATGAATATGGATGCAAAAATTCTCAATAAGATACTAACAAATTGAATTCAACAGCATATAAAAAGAATTATTCACCATGATCAAGTGGGATTCATTCCAGGGATGCAGGGTTGGTTCAACATTCGCAAATCAATCAACGTGATACATCACATTATTAAAAAAAAAGATACAAACCATATGATCCTGTCAATCGATGCAGAAAAGGCATTTGACAAAATTCAGCATCCTTTCTTAATAAAAACCTCGAGAAAGTCAGGATAGAAGGAACATACTTAAAGATCATAAAAGCCATTTATGAAAAGCCCACAGCTAACATCATCCTCAACGGGGAAAAACTGAGAGCTTTTTCCCTGAGATCAGGAACACGACAGGGATGCCCACTCTCACCGCTGTTGTTTAACATAGTGCTGGAAGTTCTAGCATCAGCAATCAGACAGCAAAAGGAAATCAAAGGCATCAAAATTGGCAAAGATGAAGTCAAGCTTTCACTTTTTGCAGATGACATGTTATTATACATGGAAAATCCGATAGACTCCACCAAAAGTCTGCTAGAACTTATACATGAATTCAGCAAAGTTGCAGGATACAAAATCATTGTACAGAAATAAGTTGCATTCTTATACACTAATAATGAAGCAGCAGAAAGGCAAATAAAGAAACTGATCCCATTCACAATTGCACCAAGAAGCATAAAATACCTAGGGATAAATCTAACCAAAGATGTAAAAGATCTGTATGCTGAAGCTATAGAAAGCTTATGAACGAAATTGAAGAAGATATAAAGAAATGGAAAAACATTCCGTGCTCATGGATTGGAAGAATAAATATTGTCAAAATGTCAATACTACCCAAAGCTATCTACACCTTCAATGCAATCCCAATCAAAATTGCACCAGCATTCTTCTTGAAGCTAGAACAAGCAATCCTAAAATTCATACGGAACCACAAAAGGCCCCAAATAGCCAAAGTAATTTTGAAGAAGACCAAAGCAGGAGGCATCACAATCCCAGACTTTAGCCTCTACTACAAACTGTAATCATCAAGACAGCATGGTATTGGCATAAAAACAGACACATAGACCAACAGAATAGAATAGAAACCCCAGAACTAGACCCACAAATGTATGGCCAACTAATGTTTGACAAAGCAGGAAAGAACATCCAATGGGAAAAAGACAGTCTCTTTAACAAATGGTGCTGGGAGAACTGGAAAGCAACATGCAGAAGGTTGAAACTAGACCACTTTCTCACACCATTCACAAAAATAAACTCAAAATGGATAAAGGACCTGAATGTGAAACAGGAAACCATCAAAACCCTAGAGGAGAAAGCAGGAAAAGACCTCTCTGACCTCAGTTGTACCAATTTCTTACTTGACACATCCCCAAGGGCAAGGGAATTAAAAGCAAAAATGAACTACTGGGACCTCATGAAGAAAAAAAGCTTCTGCACAGCAAAGGAAACAATCAACAAAACTAAAAGGCAACCAACGGAATGGGAAAAGATATTTGCAAATGACATATCGCACAAAGGGCTAGTATCCAAAATCTATAAAGAGCTCACCAAACTCCACACCCGATAAACAAATAACCCAGTGAAGAAATGGGCAGAAAACATGAATAGACACTTCTCTGAAGAAGACATCTGGATGGCCAACAGGCACATGAAAAGATGTTCAACGTCGCTCCTCATCAGGGAAATACAAATCAAAACCACACTCACACCAGTCAGAGTGGCCAAAATGAATAAATTGGGAGAGTATAGATGCTGGAGAGATTGCGGAGAAATGGGAACCCTCTTGCACTGTTGGTGGGAATGCCAATTGGTGCAGCCACTCTGGAAAACAGTGTGGAGGTTCCTCAAGAAATTAAAAATAGACCTACCCTATGACCCAGCATAGCACTGCTAGGAATTTGCCCAAGGGATACAGGAGTACTGATGCATAGGGGCACTTGTACAATGTTTATAGGAGCACTCTCAACAATAGGAGCACTCTCAACAATAGCCAAATTATGTAAAGAGCCTAAATGTCCAGCAAGTGATGAATGGATAAAGAAATTGTGGTTTATATACACAATGGAGTACTACGTGGCAATGAGAAAGAATGAAATATGGCCCTTTGTAGCAACATGGATGGAACTGGAGAGTGTGATGCTAAGTGAAATAAGCCATACAGAGAAAGACAGATACCATATGTTTTCACTCTTATGTGGATCCTGAGAAACTTAACAGAAACCCATGGGGGAGGGGAAGGGGAAAAAAAAAAAAGAGGTTAGAGTGGGAGAGAGCCAAAGCATAAGAGACTCAAAAACTGAGAACAAACTGAGGGTTGATGGGGGGTGGGAGGGAGGGGAGTGTGGGTGATGGGTATTGTGGAGGGCACCTTTTGGGATGAGCACTGGGTGTTGTATGGAAACCAATTTGACAATAAATTTCAAAAAAAAATAAAATAAAATCAGGAAGCAAAAAATATATATATAAAAAAATAAATGCTGCTTTCTTTTTAAGTTTTATAAAAACAAAATCACACTATATCTAGCCTTCTATGACTTGCATCTTTTATTCAACATTAAGTAACTATGATTCATCTATCTCATTTATATTCTCTGCTGTGAAAAATTATATTTTGTGATTTTATATGCCTAAGTACATATTATATAAAATACTATATACATACATACATATATATGTATAAAACAAACAACACTGCTATGAACAGTGTTATATAAAATGTTTAGAGCACATATACCAGACTTTCTCTTTGGTAATATGCTGAGGATTTGGACTTTGGGGTCATTCTGTGCATGAATGTTTGAGTTGTTGTTTTTAAAAACAACAAGGCCAAATAGTTTTTCGAAGGGTTTGAACTCTTCTACTACCATTAGCAATGTTTATGGTTCCTGTTGATCAATTCTTCTTCAAAATTTGATACTGTCAGAATTTTACATTTTTGCTAAAACAAAATTTATTGGTATCTCTGTAGCATTTTTGTTAAAGCTTACTCTTGGGGCTCCTGGGTGGCTCAGTCAGTTAAGCATCCGAATTTGGCTCAGGTCATGATCCTGCAATTTGTGGGTTCAAGCCCCACATCAGGCTCTCTGCTGTCAGTGCAGAGCTTCCTTCAGATCCTCTGTCTCCCTCTCTCTGCCCTTCCTCTCCTTGTGCATGCTCTCTCTCTCTCATTTAAAAAAAAAAAAAAATGCACCAGTAGATTTAGTTTTCTTAATGCTGTTCAGGATTTTTACACCTATGTTCAGGAATAAGATTGGTCTGTAATATTCTTTGCCAAACTCTTGCTCTTTGGGAGAAGATTTTAGAATCGAGGTTATGTTACCTTTAGACTAAGTAGGGAGTGTTTTCCCATTTACTCTGCCAAAAATGTTTGATAATATTAAAATAACCTGTTCTTTGAAAAACCTGAGGACTTGCCTCCAGAGTGGATTTGTGTTTATTTCTACTGAGAGCAAGGTGGGTGTACTACCCAAGGGTACTTGGGGTCGAAGGTAGTCTTCCAGTGACTGTGCTTAATCAGCATTTTTATCTCAGGACAGCCCTACTTTTGGGTTTGTTTACTTCTCATAGCAAAGTGCCTGCTTTGGCTTTGGCTTATTGTTGCTTTGCTATTAAATCTTTCTCATAGCTTTAAATTCATTTTTGTGTGTACTAGAAAAAATAAATATACATCTAATTTATGTAGCATTTTCTTGTATTTTAGCAGAAGCATTCCTCTAAGTGTCCAGCTTGTCATATTGTCAGAGGGATTCAGTGGTTTGGATTTAATAAGAAGTAGTATCTTGTCACGTTTGGAGTCAGATAAGGCTAGGTTAAAATCTTGGATCTGTCACTTTAGTGATCATATGATTTTAAGGAAGTCTGAATTTTTGAGCCTATTTCTTATTTAAGATGGGGATACTAACTTCTACTCTTATGGCTATTCGAAAGTATATAACAAAATATAACTGACATTTACTGAACTTGAGTGCCAGACACTGTTATAAGTATTTAGAGATATTAATCCATTCAATCTCATAAAGGCCCTATGCGATAGAGATTATCATCTCCTTTACACATTTGTATAAAACTAGAGAATGTTAAGTAACTTGCCTGAGGTTATAAAACTAATAAGCAGAGGAGATGGGATTCAGACTTAAAGTCTGGCTCTGCTGTTAAAAAATACTATGTTACGATTTACAGCACTAAGTCCTTTCAGTTATGTAAATGTCTACCAAAGTACCTGGCACATAGTAAGTGCTTTTAAATAATAGCTACATTTTAATAATAATAACATAATTATCAATAGTGAAAGAATTTATAAGGTAAGTAGATAAATGTAATATATCTACACCTGGAGTATGCTCATTAAAAACAATGAAACAGTGCCACAGTTCTGCATGGAAGAATCTTAAGGGCATTATGCTACAAGAAAGAAGTTAGATTCAAAATGGCTACAAACTATATGATTTGATATAACATCATAAAGAAAACTATTGGGACAGATCAGCAGTTGCCAGGTCTAGGAGTGGGAAGACTGGACTGACTGGGAACAGGCATAAAGAACCTTTCCGGGGATGACAGAAATAGCCTGATTATATGTTTGCCAAAAGTCACAGAACTATACACTTAAGAATCTCGAATTTTATTTATCTCCATGAACAAAACAAATAAAAAATAGGGAGCAATCTTTCCCCTGAAAGAGTATTTTCCCAGCTATATTCATGAACTTCTGTCTTTGATTAACCTACAGAATTATGCTAATAATTTCTAAAATCTACTGATTTTAAAAACACAGTGTATTATTAATTTTGAAATATATAGATCCATGGAACAGCGCTAAGAGTTCCTTACCAATCCTGTGGGAATGGAGGGAAGCAATTAAGGAAGAGGGCTTGCTAGTTTCAAACTATCAAGGGATGCTTACTTAAGATACTTCTTTAGATTTTCTATTTCTTTCTATACTCTTTAAGAAATAGATTACAACATGCTTTCTGGCAAGAATTACAAGCTATATGACAAAAAGAAATGTAAGTGCATAGTACTAAAAACTCACATTATGCAAAGACAAAATTACACTTGTCAAAGCAAAACTTCAAGAAATAAACCGTACTGTAGTTCAAAATGGAAGAGTGGAAAATGTGATGTTAGTAAAACATATAGATCCAAAACGGATTTTTGTATAAAGAGTATGAAATGTGAAATCATTCAAACTTGGTTAGAAGGATTATTTAATTTTTTTCAGTTATCCTTAAAAACTTAGAGACAGATTCTATAATGAAGAGTAACTAAATAAAATGAAATTTGGAGGAAAACTTCCTATTAGTAATAAGAGAATCTGGCTGAAGGCAGGCAGAGTTACAATTCCTAAAAGCACAATATGGTCAAATACATGATAGCTTGGATTATGAGGCAGAAACATTTCCAGTTTCACTACAAAAGGGCAATGTTGACTTTGGAATCAGTCACAGTAGGGAATAGAATAGGAAAGGTATGTACACCAAAAAAAAAGACTCTTCTGCTCTACATTGTTCTAAGAAGCAACTTCAGTAAAAAATCACTTAACAGGTTCCCACTCCATCTGTAAAAGTAGCAGGAAGTAAAAAAGATCTCATTCTACATGATTGCCCAAGACTCAGACAATCTTCTGAGTTCCCAATGAGTTTATTTTCAAATGATTTTTTTATCTGCTTTTTACAAGACTGTGTTTGTTTTTTAACTTAGATGGTGATAATAGTTGTATTACCACGTCAGTCAAAATCTTTACTAAGGTGACTACCTAATGTCAAATATGTCCCAACCTTAGGGAAGTCTTATAGCTAATTAAGAGCATATTCTTTTCTTTTTAGAATAATTAAAACTGCATTTTCTTTCTTCCATATGCATGTGCACGTGCACACACACACACACACACACACACACACACACCCCTACACACAGAGCTGCAGAAATAAAAAAAAAAAAAAAGCCAGTCCCAACTTATGTACTTAAAAAAAAAGCAATGATGCAGACATTTGACCGTTTACCTCCTATCTTGTTAGGTTGAAGCAAGGATAAGATTTGTTGAAATTCTAAATAAATTAACACGGTATCCCAAGTACAATTGTGACTTTTGCCAAATCCCCACTGGTATACTGGCTGATTACACTGGTAGTTACTTTTCAGTCTAATTTTCCTATTATTGTCAGGGCTGACAAACAGAAGTAATTCATTGTCTAGAGACCAGCAGACCAAAAAATTTTGGAATGACTGAACTTCCCAGGCTTAGGCTGGCATGGGTAAAAACCAGGCAGACAGTGACAGCATAGAACTATATTTTTTGTTAACAAAATAGTTAAAGGACACAGCTTATTAAAAAAAAAACTTGAAAATTAATAGTGAGGCATACATTACCAAAGTACATGAAGTATTTGGATATCTGATAAGAAAACAAAGAGAAACATATATTTTTAAGATAGTCATAGAAGTCTTCAGTTTTACAATAAAATGAGAAGTAGAAATTATAAATTTTTTAAAAGAAATCTTTCTGTAAGTGAATATTACATATGTATTGTTCCTATGGGTGACTATACTATTCTATCAGTTATTTTTATAGGTATCAACTGATATACACAGGGTCAAACAGAAACTAGGCTTACAGGAGTAATGAGAGAGAGATTTTCCCAAACTATGGGCCATCCATCGTTTAAGCATAATTACTGTGTGTGAATAAAATATTTTTAAAAGTTTTATCAATAGCAAAGGTCTCCTGAACCACTCATAAAAACAAGCAGAATATTGCCATTTGTGTAATGAATTCAAATCTCCCTCTCAGTTTCATGTCTATTTGCATTAATAGCCAAGTTTTTTAGACTGTACTGGAGGCAATTATCTCAGAAAACCCTCTGTCAAAATAATACATGAAGTGAGACCTCCCTGACTGGCTGAGTTTGCAAAACTATTTTTTTTTAATTTTTTTAAAGTTTTTTTCATTTTTCAGAGACAGACACAGCGTGGGCGGGGGAGGGTCAGAGAGAGGGAGACACAGAATCCAAAGCAGGCTCCAGGCTCTGAGCTGTCAGCCTGGAACCTGATGCAGGGCTCCAGCTCACAGAAGGCGAGATCATGACATGAGCTGAAGTCGGACGCTCAACCGACTAAACCACCCAGGCGCCCGCAAAACTATTTTTAACTGGAGTGTAGACAGACCTCATTCAACATACTGTGTTTGGGCCAGAAGCCAGGAGGGTCTGAGGAGGGGGTGTGTGAGCTGCATGGCTCTCAGGTGAGCTGGAGACACTGAGGAAGGGAGCAAGTGTTGGGCTTCCATAGGAAGCTTAATGAATATGGCTAAAACATCATTTAAACACTTATTCCCTGGTGCTTTGGGAAGTGCCAGTATTTGGCCTCCTCCTTACAGACCTGAAGTTTGATAATGCCTAATGCTGTGAAAAGTGTAGGAATGAACTTCTCAGTATCTAGTCATCAGTTAATCCAGTTTCTTGGCTCTAGGAAAAGAACTTAAAGCAATAGCTCTACCTTTTTTACTTTTACTTTTATTGTGATCCCTGGATAATCAAACTGTTTTTTATATTACAACTTATTTGTCTTTCCCTCTTTGTTCTCACAGCCAAATCACTGAGAGCTGATGCACACCATAGTAAGTCCATTTGGCAGATAACAGCTTTTCTTTATTATTTTCTCTTAAATATCCAAATCAACTTTGCAAACAGATTTCAAAACTCATCCAAATTCTGTCCAGTCAGCAAAATTTCTAGGCCCCAAACAACATCAGATGTTTTGTTCAGCGCCCTTACTACTTCTACTGTTTAATTTTGACAAGAGAACACAGACAAATAACCTCTCTCTATTTTTCAATTGGACAAAACTTTTAGGCAAAGTTCTTACTAATCCTAATAAAATGGAAAAAGAGAAGAGAAATATTTTTATTAAAACTGTTGATTTGAGGGGCTGGTAATTATTTGTATAACTAGAATAAATGATCTCTCTTTCTCCAACTGACTAAACTATGGCACTGTTGAGATCTTCTAATCAAAATTTCCATGTGATAATTTCTCTCAGCTATTTTCAATGTCAGGAAATAATAATTACTCTTTACTTCTAGAATTGCAATATTCTTTTACCTTATTTTAGTAGATATGATATTACTCTTTCCAAGAATGCTTCACAGCCCTATACTCTTTTTTCCTCAAACACTCTTATTATTTAAAAAACTGAATATTTCAATTAGAGTTGTCATATTAGTTTCAGATGTACAACACAGTGATACAACGATGTTAATAAACACAATACCCACCATGATAAGTGTAGTTACCATCTGCCACCCAACAATATTACAGAACTACTGACTATATTCCCCATGCTGTATTTTTTCATCCCTGCGACTCACCTGTGTCTTGTATTCTTCTTTGATAAACATAACAAGTCAAATTTAAAACACCAATGAAAATGATTTTAGGGCTTAATATTTCCTGAGATAGAATATACATTTCAAAGTACAGTTTTGTATTAGAAAACTCACCACACTTTTTGTTTGTTTCTGCATTTTTGCACTCTCTTGTTTGAAAAACACTTATTTTTACTTCAAGCCTCAGTTCACATCTTTTAAGTAGCTTTACAGAACCCGATCTGCCAGAGTTAATGCTCCACCCCCACCCTAGCACTCCCCCTTCCTTTCCTGCATACCTCTGATGGGGCTCTCACTGCCCCATAATTATTAGTTTGTGCATGTGTCTCTTTAACTAAATGTTGAGTACGCCAGCATATCCATTTCCTATGGCTGCCACAACAAATTACTACAAACTTCATGACTGAAAACAACACACATTTATTCTCTCACAGTTCTGGAGTCCAGAAGTCTGAAATAAGTATAACCGGGCCAAAATCAAACGATTTGCAGGGCTCAGTTCCTTCTATATGCACTACAGAAGAATCTTTTCCTTCTTCCAGTTCCTGGCGATTGCCATATTCCCTGCCCTGGAGTCACATCACTCCAATCACTGCCTCCATTATCACATTGTCTTCTCCTCTTATGTCTGTGTCAAATCGCTCTACACCTGCATCTTATAAGGATACACATAACTGCATGTGGATTCACCTCAATACTCCAAAATAGTCCCAGGATATTCCCAGGCTGCTTAACTTGATCACATTTACAAAGTCTTTAACCATTTATGTGAACATTCACATATTCCAGAGATTAGCACATGGACCTCTTAGGGGACAATTATCAAGGCTACCATACTTAGTGAGGAACAAGTATCTTATTCATGTTGACCCCCTCAGTCCTTAGAATGGCAGAGAACAGAAGCTATAAGAATCGTTGATAAATATATACATAATTTCACTGAGGTTTTAAATGCTTATAAATTCATGCAAAATTGTGAGTTTACAGTGTTCATTAGAATTTACTATTGAGAAAAACTGACTAGAGGCTTTAACAGGATAATCGTAATGTTTTTAGTGGCCATATATAGTGAATAACTAAATTTGTTTTATAATTGGGTTCTCATTTAACACCTAACAATATTCAAGAATTACACAGACATCAAATAAGAAAAAATTCTCCACCTAGCACAATTTACAATTAAGTAATTCTTAAGTGTGAAAGCATAGAATGTAAAATAAGAAACAGCTTATGAGTACAAACTCATTATTTTTCCAATTAGAAATATAATTCACATATTTGCAATTACTAGCTTTAAAAGGGTTGTTTTATTTAAAAATCATAGATACTAGATAATGAAATATTCACTAACTCATAGAAATCAACTGGACCTCTCGAAGATGAAATATAAATGCCTCTGGAGAAATGTCTAGCTGGTTTCCTGGTCTTTGTACCATTTTGGTGTGACTTAATCAGGGTAATGAGGGACAGTATCACAACACATTACAACTTCTCTGCAGCCTGATCATGGATAATAAATGGCTTGGCAGAGGCCACTCTTTGGGGAACACTGTATCTCTGCAATTATATTATGTTCCTTCCCTGTATTCTGCAATTCCAATTAATGCTATGGAATAAGCTCTCTATGCCTGTGCCTGTAAGATAGACAAATCTAACTCACCTGTATGCTTTGTTTTATGAGATATCAATTTGTTGGTAAGTTGGTTCTCCCAACATTGACACTAATTTGAAAAAAAAAAAGTTAACATATTAACCTTATTAATAAATATTTGCTGTGGCTTAATAAAATATACAAGGCTACCAAGAAAATAATTTAATCTAAGTTTTTTATCTTAATAACAACAAATGCTTCCATGAGGGGGAGAGATCTAGAAGCTCTGAAAACACTTATTGCCAAAAGAGTTGGAGATTTTCCTGATGCAGTCTGCTATGTCACTCCAAATGATCTGATGAAATTTGTGGCAAATTTTGCAATAGCAAAAAATTGAAGTGAAACTAATATATTTTTATTGCAGTCATAATGCTCAAAACTATTACTTATTGAATATTGAAACAATGCTGTCTACTGAAAGCTCTTATCATCTACGTTGTGTAAATAACTATTTCTATCAATTTTGGGTACAGAGAATCTAAACTACTACACGTAACAATTTCACTTAGAATTAGAACTTTTTTTGTGCAATCAAATGGTTTTCTCTCACTAGGCCATGTATTACCTTAAAAAGGTGTTAAAGAATAATCATGAAAGTAGAGGAAAACATTACTTTTATACCTTTATTAGAACAAGGGGTAGGATTTACTTATCTAATAAAGAGTTGTTTTTTTTTTAACTGGTGTCTAGCATGTGCTATGATTATGATTTCTTCTTTTTTAAGTCTTATTTATTTAAGTAATCTTTAAACTCAACATAGGGCTCAAACTCACAACCCTGAGATCAGAAGTCGCATGCTCTCCCAACTAACCCAGCCAGGCACCCCTTGATTATGCTTTTATTTTATTTTTTTAAGTTTATTTATTTTGAGACAGAGTGAGCAGGGGAGGGGCCTAGAGATAAGGAGAGATAGAGAATCGCAAGGAGGCTCCACACTGCCAGAGCAGACCCTGATGCAGGGCTCAAACTCACAAACAGTGAGACCATGACCTGAGCTGAGATCAAGAGTCAAATGCTTAACCGACTGTGCCACCCAGGCACCCCTTATTATGCTTTTTAAAGGAATATGCATTTAAGTAACATTTACTAAGGGAAAAGCCTATGGTTTTAGGAGATATTTGAGAATCAAAAGGGAAATATCTAGAGTATGGATGTGATTAAACAATAATTAAATAATATTGATGGGGAAGACAATTTTCTTTAGAGTTATATATTTGTCTGAACATAAAATGTCTAGCAACTCTTAAAATTTTTATAAATGTTTATTTATTTTTGAGACACAGAGCATGAGTGGGGGAGTGGCAGAGAGAGAGGGAGACAAAGAATCCAAAGCAGGCTCCAGGCTCAGAACTGTCAGCACAGAACCTGACATGGGGCTTGAACCCACTAACCACAAGATCACGACCTGAGCCGAAGTTGGACACTTAACCAACTTCGCCATCTAGGTGCCCCAACAACTCTTTACTCATAAAGGTATCTGTGACAATTAAATAAAACAAAAAAAAATTACTCTCATTATGAAACATATGTCAGTGAAAAAAGAGACAAAATAAATTGGTACATAGTATTTTAGAAAATGAAACGTTCTATGGAGAACAATTTTAAAAAGGAAGTAGACTGGGAGTAGGATGGGATTATGATATTGAATAGTGTGATCAAACATGGAGAAGTCTAAAGGTGAGCGAAGGTGTGAAGAAGGGAGCAAACCAACACCTAAAGGAAGAGCATTCTGCAGGAATACTACTCTTGTGTTTGAAGAACAGGCAGGAGTCTGGTGTGGTTGGAACTGAGTGAGCACAGAGAGAAAAGTGGGTGAGCTCAGAGAGGTAAATGAGCAGACAGGTAAAAAGTCCAGCATCAATATCCTATAGCAGTAGACTGATTACATGTATCATGGGAAAGCTGTACAACAAGATACTGTGGAGCCATTACCGAGAATGTGTTGATATGAAAAGAACTCAATGGATGGGGTAAGTGCTCTGCATATGCTGTGATTCCATTTTGTACATGAATATGTGATCTTTACACCAGAAATACGCCGTTTCCAAAAGGACACCTAAGAACCAGTCAATAGCAATAATCTTTAGACAGAAGGTAAGGGGGTGTATGAGACAGGCTTTTATTTTTCATTTTATACTGTCCTGTACTATCTTTTTAAGCCATCTCTCTACATAAATTGTACTTTAAAAAGACAAGAAAGAGAGCGGCTTGTATATCTGTGGCATGGTGTCTTTTCAGTCAAACCTCATCAGCAGTTGATGAAAGCGTTGCCTTTTGCCCTTTGGATGCCATTTCAGCATCATGAAATAAACGTTGCAAGTTTCGTTTCCTAACTTCCTTTCTCAGAGCTTATCCCAATGATCTTACTAAGTCATAACAAGTTCACTAGAAAAATTAGTTCCTCAATTTGAGCCTCCTAGCTACTTAGCAACTACATCAACCTTAGCACTTTCCTCCCCATAACTTCTCTACACTGACTCAGGTAGCAACCAGTCAGAATTACTCATGTGACTATATTTCCTCCTGCCTCCACCCTGCACATAAGTTGTGTCCTCCCTCATCCAGAAATGCATTTCCTACTCCTCTCAGAGAAACAGTCTCTTCTTTCAAAACTCTCTTCCCAAATGAAGAATCTGAATTCATTTTCAACTTACTTTTATCATTCAGAACTTTCAAACATACTTTAACCTATATTAACCATATGCACATAGTAGATACATTTTACATTAACCATACATTCTCTGTCAGAAGAGAGACCAAGTTTTTCTTTTCTTTAGTATTATCCCATCTTGACCTTATATGATGCTCCACAAACAACAGGTGTTCTATCCACGTTGTTGCATTAACAGACTTAATTTTATTAACTCCTATTGCTTAAACAGTAATTCTATAAAAACACAGGGAATGATGGAGCCAAGAACAGTCTCTAAGTAACCTCAAATGCTTTGTGGTAAATTCTGTAGATTTTTCTGTTTGCCTTTCTGGGTTAAATTTTCACTAGTGTAAAAACTGCAAAGCTAAAAACTCGCTTCTGTAAAATTGGTTGAGGTATCTGGAAAGTGAAAATGCAGCAAAGAACATTTTCTTGACTCGTTTTATTGTTTTCCTCCCTCCTCCGACAGCAAGCAATGTTTTAATGGAGAATAAAAGGCTTTTCTAAGCAGAGTCTTTTGCCTATTTTTCAGCTTTTTGTCTGTCAAGAGGCAGCTGTTCTAGTTGTTCCTAACAGAGGAGACGCCAGAATCCATATTATTATGGCCATTCACCAATTCTGAGGCTGTCATGTAGCAGAGTTTCCTGGCAACTGGCTTAGAGTTACGGTAGTAGCTTCTTGGGTTCTGATGGCTGCCTGAAGTCGATCATCCCTAGAGGCCCACTACAGCGCAGTCCAGGCTTTCCGATGACTTTATGAGCACCTAAGGCCTTATGTGTATTAATTTTCTGTGGTTAATGACAACAAGCTTTTTGTCTTTCACAACAGAAATTTATTCCCTCACAGTCTGGAGGCCACAAGTCTGAAATGAGTGTAAAGGGGCTCCGGCTAAGGTGCTAGCAGGGCGATTTTCCCTCTGGAAGCTCTAGAGCCTATCTATTTCCTTGCTTTTTTCAGTGTCTAGGGCTGCATTTCTTTCATTCCTTGACTCATACCCCCTTCCTGTGTGGTTAAAGTCAGCAGCTTAGCATCTTTTCTCTGTGACTCTTCTTCCATCACATAGCCTCTTTGTCCTCTGTCTAAAATCGCCCTCTTCCTCCTTCTAATAAGGACACTTGCAACTGCTTATAGGTCTTCATGTGGATGATCCAGGATAATTTCTGTATCTCCACACTCCTAATTTAATCACAACTGCAACATCTATTTGCTATATAATGCAACATTCATAAGGCAAGGTTGTGACCTGGATATATCTTTGGAAATTATTATTCAGCCTACTACACAACGCCTTCCTTTCACCTGTCACCATATAAGGTAACATGTTCACAGGTTCCAGGTATTAGGAAGTTGACATCTTGGGAGGGGAGGGGTGCATTACTCTGCCAGCCACAGAGATACTTAGAATAAATGTGAAAACATGATAAAAAATAATGAGACTTCTAGTGCTGCTAGTTTTTCTTTATCACCTTCCCTACATCTGGCCCATCCTTCCCATTTAGCTTTAAGTCTCGCTGCTTTCCTAAGTGAGCCTCCTGCTGGAGCCATTCAGGTCTCAACAAGTGACCACAGTAGAAGATATATATAAAAGCCCCTGTTAGTTTGAAATATTTCATTTAAAAAATACAACTAGATATATATATTGGAAGATATATATTAAATAAGAATCTTTTTTCTATTTGGTAAAGAATGTCCCAAATATTACAAGTACTTACATTTTTTTTTTAGAATGGAAAGAGTCAATATTTTTCAACAGAGCTTTTGAATTAAGGACAAAAAATATGTTCAGAAGTATGGAGGACTTTTAGTATTGACCTTTCTAAGGAAACCAGGAAACTAGTTTGTAAATGCCAGTATCCATGTATTAAACAAGATTTTTCTTTTCTCCAAAATATAAATGGTTAAAACTGGCCTGTTTCTATAATATACTAACTTAATCTCATATACACTTTTTCCATTAAAATATCCCACACCATGTGCCTATGCTTCTATCCATTCATCTATCCACAATATTTATGTCATAGCATTAAAAGAAATGGCCTCCTACAATAAGTTAATGCTTTCTTAGTAATACAACTACACAAGAATTTTGCACTAGACCCACATTTCATTTTATTGGTGAAACTCCCTTTTTTTACATGAACTTTTGTAGAAATCATCTAACAAACCAGATAGTAAAAAGTTGAAATGCTGCAGAATGAGGGAGAAGATACAGGAAGAAGACCCTCTTATTTACCATCAGCTCTTTTGGTCCTCCAAAATACATTTAACAATTTTAGGGCTTCACGAAACATAGTGTGGAAAAGGGCAAGATATAATACACGTTAATAAGACACAGAGTATACTGCATGCTTCATAAAAACTTCCTTTACAGAAGCTGAATATAAGGTTCAATTATTTAGTATTAACTCTAAGTTATCTGATCTAAAATTTTCTATCTAGAATTCCATATGGTTGTAGACAGCCAATCTTATACAGTGTGTCACATATACGTAAGAGTCGTAAACACAACCACAACCTGCCTCCTGGCTTTCAGCTTACCTTTGAAGCGCTCTCTCTCCAACCTTCCCACTATGTCCTACACTACAACTAAAAAAGAACTGATTTCTGTTCCCAAGCATAGTTTGTGTTTTCCTTTTTCTGTGCTTCTGAATCTGTCACTCTCTGTTAGGATTCTGCCTTGCCTTCACTGTTCACACATCCAGCCCTTTATCACATTGGTATAAAGCTTCCTGATAGTCATGATTGAGTATGCTCTCCGTCCCAGTCTATGATACTCTGTTTATGATTAAAACAATTAAAACAATTAAAAACACTCTATAGTTTTTTTTAAGACATTCTATTTTGTCTTAAAAGTATGGATTTTGTGCATTTGTTCATTCCTCAGCTAAAATAAATAAATAAATAAATAAATAAATAAATAAATAAATAAATAAATAAATAAATTCAGGGAGTTACATTAGGGAGAGCTGGTAGCCCCTCAGCAGTGAATATAGTGTAAAATCTTCTATTTTTTACTGTAAAATTTTTTTAAACATTTATTTATTTTTGAGAGATAGAACATGAGCAGGGGAGGGGTAGAGTGAGAGGGAGACACGGAATCGGAAGCAGGCTCCAGGCTCTGAGCTGTCAGCACAGAGCCCGATGCGGGGCTCGAACTCACAGACCATGAGATCGTGACCTGAGCCGAAGTCGGACGCTTAACCGACTAAGCCACCCAGGCACACTGTAAAATCTTTTAAAATTGCTACCACTTTCTCCTGTCCCCAAACCCCAAACAACTGGCAGAAACAATGTATAACTACTTTTGAGAACAAATCAGTAAACATTACTAGTCTGGATTAATGACATTAGAAATCAGAATTCCGGGGCGCCTGGGTGGCGCAGTCGGTTAAGCGTCCGACTTCAGCCAGGTCACGATCTCGCGGTCCGTGAGTTCGAGCCCCGCGTCAGGCTCTGGGCTGATGGCTCAGAGCCTGGAGCCTGTTTCCGATTCTGTGTCTCCCTCTCTCTCTGCCCCTCCCCCGTTCATGCTCTGTCTCTCTCTGTCCCAAAAATAAATAAACGTTGAAAAAAAAAAAAAAAGAAATCAGAATTCCTTATCCAAATTCCTTGAACACTTTTAGAATTCTTCTATTAGCAACAAAGTGTGCTGGACTAAAATATTCTGGGAAAAAAAGTCTTATACCTCTTTTTAATATTTGGCCCGGGTGAGCCTAGAACAAATAACAAGGGGACAGGGAACAAAATTAAGCAGGCCGTCCCTCTGGCATAGTAAAAGTCGGTATCCCAAGTAAAAGCAATTCTGACTACTTATTCCCACAAAAATAAGGTCTGACCAAAGAGTGAAACACTGAAGTATGTCAGAGAGTTACAAAATTTCCCTTCTTCCTTTCTCCCCTTATTTGGCATGTTCCGTTCTCTGTTCTGCATTTTATGCCTCGTGAGGGAAGAAAAGAGGCCACAAAGATGAGTAAGGGTTTCCAGCCTCTAACAGAGACACTGCCCCAGCTGAAGCACTTCAATGATGCAGATTGCTGTTGCCTAATCAACAGTCCTTTGAGGGAGGTGGGAGGGATACTGCCGCTGTGGCTTTGTTCCCATCACCCACAGTCCATCAATGCCATGTACTGCTTACTTAATCTGAAAATGCCAAACTACGCAAAGTATCAAACGACAACGGCTCAGAACTGGATCATCCCGCTTCCATGATACTGACACTCCCTGTTGACCATATAATTATTCTTGTTAACACAAAGTCTTAATCATTTGGCCCTTAAAAAAGTCGATCTTAAGAGTCTACAATCTTAAGAGATTTACCTGATTACTTGAAAGCTTTCATTAAGTTTGGCCCTGCTTTAAAACATAACTATCAAGTCTAACATGGAATTCAATAATGATCTGTGATTTCATGTACTGAAATGTTTTTCTTTCCAAGTCTAAAATGAGATGAACATAGAAATGACTACTTAATCTTGAGTAAATTTTAATGTGATGACAAATTCTTTTTTTTTTTTTTTTTAAATTTTTTTTTCAACGTTTATTTATTTTTGGGACAGAGAGAGACAGAGCATGAACGGGGGAGGGGCAGAGAGAGAGGGAGACACAGAATCGGAAACAGGCTCCAGGCTCTGAGCCATCAGCCCAGAGCCTGACACGGGGCTCGAACTCACGGACCGCGAGATCGTGACCTGAGCTGAAGTCGGACGCTTAACCGACTGCGCCACCCAGGCGCCCCTAATGTGATGACAAATTCTATGGCTTTTAATAACTATCCACTTTCCTGCTTCTTAATCCTCATGCATATTTATTAATATATATACATAAGCACTGATTATGCATTTGCCCATATAGGTACCATATCAGCACTTGATGAGGACCACATGGTTTCTACTCTCTAGGAAGATGCAAACTTCAGAAGAAAATTCACTGGAATGTTCAGGTATAAAATTGGTATCAAGTGGTAAAACTGATTTGGGTTTGGTTTCTGGATGGCTGAACACTCATGAAAAATGATGTCACCTGAAAACTGCAAAATGCAATCTTCTACTTTCCTGACTTAATGGAGGCTGCAGATCGAAATTGAACATCTCCTTTGGGTGATCATCCTGAGAATCAGTTCTCGTTGTGTTATGATTCTGAAATTCCTTGGACGTTATTGTTATTTTTTAAATTCTTAAATATCATCTTTCTTTTAATTAATTCTGTCTCAATTTCTGATTATTGAGGCTGTGTATAATGAAGCTGTGGCTACAGCCAGGGAGCATAATATTCACAAGAAGTACCAAAGAGCGGGGTCAAGAGACTGGAGCTGAGAGTGTTCTGAGGAACCTAGACAACACCACTAGGCTGCTGCATCCATCCCCTGCTTTGTAAAGTGGCATCAGTGATAAATCCATGCTAAATACTTCCCAAGACTACTGGAAGGGTAAAATAATGATAATTATGATAATGATATTAACAATATAAATATGTGGGAAAAAATAAGTAAAAAGAGGTTAATAGTTTAGTTTTGTGAATCAGAATAATATGCTACAGTATAGGCTCCTGTAGCCAAGTATTTTACAATATTATTTGGATAGACATTTCCCAGTGAAACAGCTGAGAAAGTTGCTTTTGTACTGAGGCTAAATTATGATGAATCCCTCTTTGTAGAACATATTGTTTAATGAACCCTTACACTTTGATGGTCTTGGGCAAATTTGGGTTAATGTCTCCAGAAAAACCAACTTTTAAAAACATATTTTTATATTAAACCAAAAACTATAGTCAATCAAACATACTACACTATTCATTCTATTAAATTACAGACATGCATTTTTTTTTAAGTTTATTTATTTATTTATTTATTTTTTTGAAGTTCATTTACTTATTTTGAGGGGCGGTGGAAAGAATCCCAATCCCAAGCAGGCTGTGGGCTGTCAGTGTGGAGCCTGATATGGGGCTCAATCCCACAAACCTGACCTGAGTTGATATTCTGACCTGAGTTGGAATCAAGACTGGGACGTTTAACCAACTAAGTCACCCAGGTGCCCCAAGACATGCATCCCTTCTGAATATAATTTTCTGATTTCTTATTGTGAACTTACCTAGGAACATCTTGTATTGGTTATTTTCTAAAATATTCTTATACTGATAATTTTATGTTAAACAATTTATCAACTCATATTTGAGGATAGAGTATAGGCATATGATTTCAGTTATTAGCAACAATGTTTTATTGTTGTGGACATACACCATAACAATCACGGTAGGAAAATCCATATTTGCACAGTCAATAATTTTTTTCCAGGATATGCTGAATTATAGAGTAATCTAATTTATACCATTTTGTTAGTTTTTGAAGAAGTAATACATGCACTTGACACAAAAATTTTAAAGGTACATAATAGTCCATAAGAAATAGATTCTACTTTCATCCTTACACCCTTAGCCAATAGTTACCTCTAGGAACTAAGCACTGTTATCAATTTCTCAGCCATACTTTCAGAGATGATGCTAATGAAACGAGTTTTCATGCTTTCAGATCTATATTAAGTGCAATTTATGTGATAGGCCATAGTGTAGGACAGAATTTTTCAAAGAATGTTCCCTCAGAGTCTAAGTCCTTTGAAATGTTCAGTTACCCAATAATTTTGGAAAATACAACATATTCCTAACTCCACTTAGAGATTCCAATTACTTACCTTAAGAACTCTGAGTTCTTCAGGTCGGGAATATGTCCAACTTTGTTTAACTTAGCATTTAAGCTTATTTTATCACAAAACACTTTCTTCCTCCTTACCCAAGCACACTAATAAGCAGCCTGTGAAATTAATTTATATTAGAACTAAAGAGTAACTATCTGAGTAAATGGACTTAAAAGGTATCGACGTTGGTTTACTAACTATAATGAATGTACCACACCAATACAAAGTGTAAATAAATAGAGAAAAGCTGAGTGTGGTGTATACGGTAATATTATTTTTTCAATTTTTCTGTATATCTAAAATTATTCTGAAAAATGAAGCCTAGCATAAAAAAAGTTAATTTGGGAGCTGCAAATGGAACATGAAATAACACAAAAAGGCACATTAAGAAACCAACTTCTAGATTCAGTTCAAGAGAGTCAGGTGTCAGGAGGCCTTGGTAAGCTCACTATATTGGTTTTCTTGGTTGCAAACTGATCGCTAATGTTTGTTTTTTTCCTAAACACTATAAAATGTTTCTAAGATATGAAAGACGTACAATTTTTTTTCTATGTTTATTTGTTTTTGGTATTTTTTTTGTTTGTCTCTCTGTTTGTTTGTCATAGAAACAGAGAATGCAAGGGGGAAAGAGACAGAAGGAGAGAGAGAGGGGAAGGGGAGAGAGAAAGCGAATCTCAAGCAAGCTCCACACTCAGCATGCAGGCAATGTGGGGCTCGATCCCATGACCCTGGATCAAGAGTCAGATGCTCAATAGACTGAGCCACCCAGGCACCCCTATATTTATTTGTTTTTAATTCAGAAATTCAGCTTCTGTCCACTAATTCAATTTAAGGCATATTTATAGGTAGCTATTTCATACCAAGCAATCTGAGCATGTGTCTTTAAAAAGAAATGTAGGGGCGCCTGGGTGGCGCAGTCGGTTAAGCGTCCGACTTCAGCCAGGTCACGATCTCGCGGTCCGTGAGTTCGAGCCCCGCGTCAGGCTCCGGGCTGATGGCTCGGAGCCTGCAGCCTGTTTCCGATTCTGTGTCTCCCCCTCTCTCTCTGCCCCTCCCCCGTTCATGCTCTGTCTATATCTGTCCCAAAAATAAATAAAAAACGTTGAAAAAGAAATGTAAAAGTTATTGTTCTCTGAATCAAATGAAACATTATTCCCAGAGTCTTACTTAAATATCAGTTCATGCACAGTGTATGTGAAAATTTTATTGAAGCAAAGCAAAGGTAAACTTCCTCTAGAGATTATTTAAATGACTACATATTTGGGAGGGCACTCAACTCTTGGTTATCTGGCAGACAATAACTGAAGTTATAATTAACCATAGAGAGTGTATGTGTGAAGAAATTAAATTCCTATAAACCAATAAAAAAACTAGATACCAAAAGAGATTTTGTAGTATATAATCAATGGTAACCTGCCCCATTCCTCAGCCCATAGAGCGGTACTGTGGTATATTCTAATACTGAAGAGCAGGGACTTTGGTTGAACCAAGGTAAAGGTGAGCAATGGAAGAGAAAGGAGGCATATATCTGCTTAATTCAAGTCTCATGAATACAAGGGATCTTCACTAAGAAGTTGTTGAACAGCCCATTCTCTTTTTTGGCAGACACTTTATGTGGCCTTAAAGCACATGTATAACTTTTACAGTTTTGGATAATATCTGTGGACTGTGTTCTGAAATACTAGTTTACTGAGAAAAATCATTTCATGTCACATTGTTATTAGTTTTGTAGTTTTGTTTAACCCACAATTCTGGGTAATCTGTGGTTTCCTTTCAATCTATTCATCACTCCAATTATTCCAGTTAATCAAGGGTTGACTGTAGTCGAGTTCAAAGTAATTAGTTTTACTATATTCTCAAATTGTTTCCTTATTTGCCATGCGTCATCTGCAAATATTATCAAAGTTTTCCCTAATTCTATTTGTAGTCATTTTCTTGTACTTGAAATTGTACTCATTTGAATCATTACCTCAAATCCTTCATTCTCAAACAGTTTACTCCACATATTAACTAAACATAAGTAGGCTATGTGGTGTTCTTTGTCTCTCTAATTGAATTTTCTATTGTGTTATTTGCAGGGTTTTTTGCTAGGTTATATTTGATTTTCACAAGTTATTGTAGTATACAATTAGGGATATTTTAATTGGCCCATTTTTAAAGGTTTGCCATAAAAGCAACCTCTCGTTTTTATAGTTTAGAAGTATTGTGAATTATTTCTGGTACTTATTTTCCTTATACTTTATTATTATATTACTATAATTATAATTAAAGCTTCCTCGTAATAAAAATATTTGGTCATCAACCAACATTTACGTGACATTTCCTATACTATATAATAATTGTTCTAATAAATGCAGGCTTTGCTTCAGTTTTTTCTTGAATGAGATATATCTGAAATTTTTCTTTGTGCATAAATAATCCTTCATTTTTCCTTTACTGCCAGGGCAACAATATAGTATATACCATGGACTTTAGATTGTTATTACCCAAGTATGATTTTCTTTTACACCACTGATTATGTGACCTTTTTTTTTAAGTTTATTTATTTTGAGAGAGAGAGAAAGAGAGTGTGTGTTTGTGTGTGTGTGTGTGTGCGTGTGTGTGTGTGCATGAGTGGGGGAAAGGCAGAGAGAGAGAAACAGAGAGAGAGAACCCCAAGCAGGCCCCACACTGTCAGCACAAAGCCCGATGCAAGGTTCAATCTAACGAACCGTGAGATCATGACCTGAGCCCAAACCAATAGTCTGACATTCAACAGACTGAGCCACCCAGGCACCCCCCTCTGTGACTCTTTGTAGCTCAGTTCCCTCATTATAAGATGAGGATAAAAATACTAGTTATCTCATAGAATTAGTGGAAGGATTAATTGAAATAATACACACGAAGCCCTTTGAAAAACTGTTGTTAAGTCTTTAATAGTATTAGTGATCATTATTTTTGTTGGCGTTGTTATTTTTCACCATTCCAAGAATGCTTACAAACTATTTCTCCTTGAATTAGGTCTTCCATAATTAGTTTGCTATTAAACACGAAATATGTGTATCACAACAAGCTGTTTTCTAGCCACTCTGATGAAAAGTTATTTTACTTATACCTGTAGTACAGTTCTTGCTAAGTTGTAAGCTTCTGAATTTGAATGCTTGTCTCTAATACTTGAAAGGCTAGGTGTCTACATAATATCTATTGCTTTAAACGAACTAAAAAAACTAAAATGTGTGTCTACACATGTGAATGTGTACGTACATACATACTTTTTTCCCCCTTAATAGCACTGTACAGATAATAAAGTATGGAAATTATTAGATGAAAAACTAAGAGAAAGCAGGATCCTAGAAAGGGAAGGAGCACTGAAACTATGTTTACTTGAGGACATTTACTGGAACTTAGTGAATTTAAGGTGCAGTTTGTACAGAGCTGTTGAACCTAGGGCTTGCCCAAAGCAGAGATCCTCCTCCATAAAGGTGGGATGCCACAGATTCACTTAGTAACTACAGACATGTCCATGGGTATATTTGCAGCCCAAATTAATGCGATTTGGGTAATTAAAAAAACAAAGAACAAAAACCTCAGTGAAGGTGTGTTAACTCATTTGTGGGAACCCTGTCTCAATGTATATGTACATCAAATCATATTGTGCACTTTGAATATATTACAGTTTTATTTGACAATTATAACTAAATAAAGCTAAAAAAGAAACAAGAAACACTCAAACTATGTAGTTTTTTTTTTTTTTTTAATTTTTTTTTTTCAACGTTTATTTATTTTTGGGACAGAGAGAGACAGAGCATGAACGGGGAAGGGGCAGAGAGAGAGGGAGACACAGAATCGGAAACAGGCTCCAGGCTCTGAGCCATCAGCCCAGACGCGGGGCTCGAACTCACGGACCGCGAGATCGTGACCTGGCTGAAGTCAGACGCTTAACCGACTGCGCCACCCAGGCGCCCCGAAACTATGTACTTTAAAATAGCTGAAGAGCCTTAGGGCCCATGGGTGGCAGAAACAATGACAAATATTTTTTCAGGAAAAACACCTCCACAGGAGGCCTCAAAGAATTTCCACAAGTAATTTTCCAACAAAAATGAAAATCATAGTAAATGATTACTTCACTCATAAGGAAACAAGGATCATGAGTGCGAATAGCAGAAATAAAAGCAAGAGATACTGGTCATGAAGATTTCAAATATAACTAACAGCAATAAAATAACAATGCTTCCTCCAATTCAAGAAATAAACGATACTCTTAAGAATGGTCAGAGGTATCTGGGTGGCTCAGCCAGTTATCCAAGTGTCTGACTCTTCATCTCAGCTCAGATCATGATCTCTTGGTCCCTGGGATTGAGTCCTGCATCTGGCCCTGTGCCAACAGTGTGGAGCCTGCTTGGGATCCTCTCTCTCTCTCTCTCTCTCTCTCTCTCTCTCTCTCTCTCTCTGCCCCTCTCCTGCACTTTCTCACTCTCTCTCAAAATAAATAAACTTAAAAAAAAAAAAAAGAATGAGAAGAGAAAACATAAAGTGCAAAGCAGATTTTAAAAATGTATCATTTGTAAAAATAAAAATTATAATACCTGAAATACAAAATTCAATAGCCAGCTTCACAGAGTTTAGTCTGTTATACCTGAAGAGTGAATTAGTGAACTAAAACATAGATTACAATAGAAAGTCTGACAAATAGTATAAGAGACATTAAGAGATATGAAAAATAGAGTGAGCTGATCTAACTTAAGTGTAATATGAGCTCCAAAAGGAAAGGACAGAGATAATGGGATGAAGAGATATTTGATAAAATAATGGCTGAGAAAGTGACTGTTATCTTAAAAATGAAAAATCACAAATAAAATAACCAAAAAGAAAGCCACACTTGGATATATCATAGTAACATTTCAGACCGAAGACAAAGAGGCAATCTTAAAAACAGCCAGTGAGAAAAGGAAGATTAATCCCAAACACTGTCAGACAACTCTCAACTTCCGGTGAGATGAAATCTAGAGTATGCTGAAAGCTGAAAGAAAGTAACTGCTAACCCCAAATTCCAACACCAGTAGAATTTTTTCAAGAACAAAAGTGAAATAAAAATATTTTCTTTCATTTATTTATTTTTACTTGAGAGAGAGAGACAGAGAGAGAGAGAGAGAGAGAGAGAGAGAGAGAGACAGAAGGTGAGCGTGAGTCGGGGAGAGGGGCAGAGGAAGAGAGACAGAATCCCAAGCAGGCTCCAGGCTCAGTGAGGAACCTGACACGGGGCTGCATCCCATGACCTTGGGATCACGACCTGAGCCAAAATCAAGAGTCGGATGCTCAATTAACTGAGCCACCCAGTTTCCCCAAAATAAAAATATTTTTAACCCCCTAAAATTGAAAACGTTGGCCTCTAGTAGAGCTTCATAAAAGGAAATTCTAAAGATTGAATATAGATAATAGAAAATAATCTCAGCAGTTCTAAAATGCAAGAAGGAAAAGAAAATGAAACTTATAAATCTGTAGATAAATTTAAATGAGCACTGAACAGTAACAACAACAACAAAAAGACCACTAAACTATCCCCCAAATACAAAAATAACATATAGAGATGGTAGGATTTTGGAATTGAAGAAATTTAGAGGAATTAAAGTCTAAATCCTTGTGTGGTATAAGAACAAATGGACACTGATTGACCTTATGCTTTGTCTTTCTTTTTTCCCATTTATTTAGTTTATTTATTTATTGAGAAAGAGAGAGAGTGCAAGCAAGGTAGAGGCAGATAGAGAGAGTGGGAGAGAGCGAGCATCCCAAGCAGGCTCCACACCATCAGAGCCTGATGCAGGGCTTGAACTCACGAACCGTGAGATCATGACCTGAGCTGAGACCAAAAGTCTGTCGCCTAAGTAACTGAGCCACCCAGATACCCCAACCTTATACTTTCGCAAGTTAAGAAAGTATGTTGGAATTAGCCACTAAAAGAAGAAAACAATGTATTTCCTCCAAAATAGTAAAATATAAAAGTTGAAAGACAAAAACTGTCAGGACTCAAAAAGAAATCCATCTAAATGCAATATGCCAGAGAGATTTCCAAAATGTAAGGATACGTAAAGGTAGAAACTAATAAGGATGGAAAAAATAGGTAAGTTCTAACCAAAAGAAACCTCATGTGGTTATACTAATATCTTTTATTGACGTAAAACCATTACTAGAAATGAGAGCCATTTTAATAATAATAAAAGATTCCATTCTTCCAGAAGATAAAACTATTATATCTAATAATATGGCCTTAGATAGACAAGCACAAGACAAAGATACATTTATCATAGTGGGAGACTGGAACACATCTCTTTTCAGAGAATAATCAGAGGAAAATGGATATGGATACAGAAGATTTTAATAACAAGACTAACAAATCTGGCCCGATGAACACTTATAGAACACTTCACCCAACAACTGAAGACACATTTATCTCCAGCACATATGGAAGATTTTTGGTGCCATCAGAAAACATTCAACAAACTTCACAGGACTGAATTAATACAATATTTGTCACCTAAACTCTGCCACTTAGTAGCTTTGTAACCTTGCTGAAGTTAACCTCTCTGAGCTTCAGTCTCCTAACTTCAAAATGGGGATGACAGTGTGTTTCTGCTATGTAAGCAGAGACATAAAGAAATAATGAATTAAGGGATCCTGCAGGCAATGAGAAAAAGTATGGGTTTTCACACTAATCAATTTAAACAAGTAATAGCATGATTAAATCTGTTTTAATTAAGATAATTTTGGCAGCAAGGTGGAGAATGGTGGCAAGAAAGGGAAAACTGGAAGCAAAAGGATGGAATAGGAAGAAATTATAATAAATCAGATAAGAAATAATGAGGGTGCGAAGAGCATGTGAAAGGATTTAGCTTTACCAATATTCATGTTCCTACCTAGCAATTTCAGTCCTGAAGAGAACTAACAGAAACTAGGCATACTAAACATACGGCCATTGCTTTAGAATTCTTTGGTGAATAACTAAGGACACTAAAGCATGTAACTTTTTCATCCCTTAGAAATAGACAATCTAAGAACCTGTCTGTAAGGTGAATGTCTCTATGGCCTATAAGAAAAAGGAGTATCTTGTTTTTTGCATATATATATATATATATATATATATATATATATACACATTCCTTATGTATATACATTCCTTAAATCTATTTTTATTTATTTTTTTTCAACGTTTTTTTATTTTTGGGACAGAGAGAGACAGAGCATGAACGGGGGAGGGGCAGAGAGAGAGGGAGACACAGAATCGGAAACAGGCTCCAGGCTCTGAGCCATCAGCCCAGAGCCTGATGCGGGGCTCGAACTCGCGGACCGCGAGATCATGACCTGGCTGAAGTCGGACGCTTAACCGACTGCGCCACCCAGGCGCCCCAAGTCTATTTTTAAAGCAGTCTATGATCTTATTCTCTAATACTGTCTAAAGTTTAAGAATCCTCACTGCTTGGAATCTCTTCTTCACAGCCAATCCCCAAAAGCAAAAACATTGCCTATTTCTGTTACCTGCTATTAAGACGTACTAAACAACACTTACATACTGGTGTGTTTACTAAATAATTTTAGAAAACTCAAGTGTTTCTAAGCATAGGGTTTTGAGGAAGTTCACTTCATAAATGCAAATGAGGCAAATACAAACTTTCTATTTTCTTTGCAATTTTCATTTAGATGGAATTTAGCAAACATATAAAAGTGCATGTAGTTTAAATGTGAATTGGGGCGCCTGGGTGGCGCAGTCGGTTAAGCGTCCGACTTCAGCCAGGTCACGATCTCGCGGTCCATGAGTTCGAGCCCCACGTCGGTCTCTGGGCGGATGGCTCAGAGCCTGGAGCCTGTTTCCGATTCTGTGTCTCCCTCTCTCTCTGCCCCTTCCCTGTTCATGCTCTGTCTCTCTCTGTTCCAAAAATAAATAAAAACGTTGAAAAAAAAATTAAAAAAAATGTGAATAAGTGAAGTTAAAAATAATCTGCATGATACTTCTATATAGCACAAGAATTCTATAGGGAAGAGATTCCTTCAGAACTTAGTTTTTTTTGTTTTTTGTTTTTTTAATCATAGACTCAAAGCTCATAAGTGGTATGAAGCATGACTGAAATTTAAATTTAGGAGGAATAACACCTCACTAGTATAAATGACAGTAATAAGGACAGCTACTGCAGAGAATGCCATGGTGGCATATCTGTGCCCAAAGAGTTATTTTTCATAATACCAATTGAGTTTTCATTTACATGTCCTTTACAAAAGTGTCATAATTAAGGTGAAAGCAAATGAGGTTCATTCTAAGTAAAAGGGTATGCTGAAATAAAGTGTCAAAGGACGAAGAATAGAACAGGCAAAGGGGAGACATGACTCCAAGAGACTTTACACATTATCTCTGTCAGTCATTTTGGAAATCTTCCAAACATTAAATCAAATAAAGTCAAACTCAAGAGAGATCTGAATTCATATAGTTTATACTTTGGCATAAAGCAATGCTAAATAAATACTTGAGCTATTTGGAAAGGAGAGCAGAGGGGAAAAAAAAAAAAGATTAAGGTCATCCTTATTCGCTGCTTTTCTCTTTTTTCCCACTGGAAAGCATCAAACTCTATATCGAACCTGACAACACATCATCCCTTGATCTCTCATCTGGATTAACAACAGCCTCCTAACTGGTCTTCCAGAGCTCCACTTTTGCCCACTTTTCAATCAATCCACCACAGCACAGGAAAAGTGATCTTCTCACAGTGTAAATCAAATAACAAAATTCAATCTTTAAAACACTGCAAAAGCTTCCCAAAGTACATAGAATGAAATCCAAGCTCCCTTGCTTTGGCCTTCAGGCTCTGCATGATCTGGCTTCTGCCTACATCTCCATGCTACATTCACCCCACCCAACCAACCACATGTGCACGTGTGTGTGTGTGTGTGTGTGTCTGTGTGTGCATCCCTTCCTGTGTATATTATCACCTAGCCATGCTAAGTTTCTTCCCACCTTAGAGACTTTGTATAGGCCATTCTTTCTTCATGGAATGCCTCACTTCTAAAAGTATAGCTCTTCCTGTTTACATGCATATTAAATATTACCTGCCTGGATTCCTTCCTGACTACCTATCTCAACTACCTGTTTGTTTCCTTTCTAGCATATATCACTGTGCACAATTATTTTTTTTTGTATTTGTCAGCTTTTTATAAAGTTACTTATCTAACATGTAAGCTCTATAATTTCAGAGAGGTCTTTTCTGATGGCATCGTTTTACATACAACTTTTTTATGACAGAAAGGTAAGGTGGATTATTCTACATACTCATCATTTTTCACCCTCTTTGAAACAATAGGACAGTGTTACAGAAAACATGCACCATACTAATGCATGATGTTGGATGAAAGAGTAGTTCTACAGTTAAACAATTCTTTGCAAATGCTACCCACTATATGTTCCTCTTAAAGGTCAATTTGTTTTACTTTCATTCAATCCATTGACTTCTGTATTTGGACATTTTGCAAACTCCTTCATTTCCTTATTTAGCATGTATTAATCTGCTGAGGTACTAGTGTTCAACATAAGAAACTTTGAGAAATAATGCTACAGATTTCCAGGGAAGAACGAATTGTTGACTTTTCTATTTACCTACCTAAATGGATTCAAGGATTTCATCATAGCACCAAAGAGTGTTCCCCAAAAACCCTCTTGTTCTATATAAAACTAACTTTAAATTGTTCTTAAAAAAAAGTGTTAACAATATCTAAAATGATTTAAAAGATTCCAGTGCCGGAATAAAAGCATTATCATTAAAGCTAAGTAAATTTATGAGAACTAGTAATCGTTCGTAATAATTTATGCAGACCTAAAATTCAGGCTTCAACCCTTGTTTTGTATCTGGTGTGTTTACTTTTTGATACCTGGTCCTTTAACTCTAACTACACTACTTTTGTTGTCACTGTTGTTGTTGTTGTTATTTGTTTATTTTTGCTTATGATCTAATAATAGGCAACCTGAAATCTTAATTAATCCTACCAAACTATTCAGATAGAATTTGCTGCTAATGGTAATCTCTGCCAATGGTTTTTATAGGCCACATATATTCTCTGAAGTAATGGAGTATTACTTGGATATACACTGCTCCCAGTGTATATTTTTATTTAGCCAGTTCAAGAAGTTTCACTGATAGTCATGAACACTTGGGGCACATGTTTGATACAGTGAAGATAATTTTCCACTGTAAAACTATTTGGTTGCTCTATCTTTGAACCACTTCATAACTTTGCATTTTTTCTTCAAAACACCAAAAATTTAGACCTTAAAATCCAATAATACTAAATCTTTGTTTTTGTTGCCTCTGTTACCTTTTGAATGTATGTCTTCGGCACAAAATCCTATTTGGGCAGAAGAAGGTCTCTAAGTGCCCCCTATGCACTTGAGAAATTCTGTATTTATATACACCATTGGTTAGAGCATAAGTGTATCTGCCTACAACAGATGGTACTAATGGGTTAGTCCTGCTCATTTTTTATCAAATTTTACTCTTTAGTCCACAGAGCATTTAAAGTACTGTTTATACCTATTTATGATGAAAAGAGAAAAAGACAAACACCTTTGGACATTTTGGAAAAAAGATTTAAAGAGTTAGATAATACTGGTATTAAATGTCCACAGTTTTTTAAGTGAAACCAATGTTAAAAATACCCATATATTAGTGGTTTTAGAGTGTTAATTTAAGATTTGTTTTCAACCTACTCTGTTCTAAATTTTTTCTTAGGTGATGTGAGGTAAAAACACACTCATTCACTCATTTATTAATTTAGCAAATATTTTCTGCATGTCTAAAAAATGTACAAGTATCTTGCTAAGTGCCATGGAATACAGAAGATGCAGGTGTCCTATCTCGGCGTTCAAACAGCACATAAGCTAAGAATGGAGGTAAAGCATGTACATAAATAACAGGCAAAATGGTATCATGGCTGATGATGTGCTCAACAGCCTACAAGTTCAAAGAGGACAGATTGTTCTCATGATTTCCAGAAGTGGCATTTAAAGGATATGACTATGAAAGAAGAAGGGAGTATGAATTTTCAAGCAGAGACATAGTTTAGGAAAGAAAAAAAAAAAACAGGAAAGAAAGGATTCCTGTGCATTGGGTTCAGTGGAATGTTAACTAGTCTGTAAGAAAGAGAATAAAAGTACTGCTGTGTTTAACTTACAGAACTATAACTCAATTTTATCTATAAAAAGAAATTCAATCATTTCATTAATTTTGAAAATATGGTACTATTCAAAATGTCATTTATATGAAATAAAGTAATGTCATTTCATTACCAAAAGGCAAAGAGTGGGAAAGTGAAATGCATATTTAAAGATTTGCTTCAAATTAGATTTTGGAGCTTAAGTTTTTGGGTAATGAATACCATGAAACACCGACTTTTTCAGCAAAAAAATTTCAGTCAATCTCAATTATTCTGGGGGATACTTACTAGAAGTAGTAATAATTGTAATCAGAAACTTCTCTGGGAAAGTGTTTTTCAAAATCCCATGAGACACTGCAGTAAAAGGTGTTCTAAATTCAAACACATTTGGAAATGTTAGTTCACCAAAGCTAACGGGCAATGCATCCTGTTAATCTTAGAAAGGGTTATATAGCCTGCAAAGTTTTCTAAAAGCATATGACTAGAGAACTTGTTATTTGCCAGACATTTTACCATTTCAAGGAACAACTCTGAGATGCTGTTCTAAGGAGAAATTATGAAAGTCATTTTTCTGTATAAACTTGACTAGTTTTGCTTTGCCTTTCTTTACATAGTATTCACAGGGTGTCCTTTCTTTACATATTATTCACAGGGTGTCCTAAAGTCCTGCACCATGTCCTGCATGACCCCCCCCAACAACATATATAGTGTGTATATATATATATATATATATATATATATATATATATATATATGTATATATATACATATATATAATCTATTGAACAATAAATTGATCAAAATTTACCCTTCCTGGGTAGTGCCTCAGGATCCAGTTGTTTTCTCCCTCCATCTTTCCCAAATCAAAAGTCTTAACACATAGTGTTTCCATATCAGCTGTCACAGAGGAACACACCTAATAAGTTAAGATGATTTGGCAGATAAAGGTGGTAAGTAACCAGGTGTATACAAATTTTAAAAGAATAGGTTTGGCTGTGACCCAAAGAAATAAATCACAAACAATAAAGTAGTACAAGAATAGCTATAGTCTGAGGGAAATTGTTCTATTCTACTGGCCCAAGAACTATTCTACATACGTGTCTATCCCTCTGGCTTAAATTTAAGTCCAGTAATAAGTTTTTATCCAAGGACAGCTTTGTGATTATACCTAGGGGAACATATTTAATTTTTTTGTTATTCTTTCATCCTTCCCAACACAAAATTAAAATGTATATATACAGGAAGAAAACTTAGGCAAATTTTATAGGAAAATGACATACCTTAAAAAAATATTTTACAATTTTCTTAATTGTATAATCTTGGTGTGGACTACTTGTGTTTTACATATTTAATGTTTAGAGAAAGGAAATGCTGCCAGTAATGTTTATTTATTTTCTACCTGAATTTATTCATATTCACCTGCTGATTTTAAAGTCTTAAAAACACATGCATAATCTACTTAAAACCAAAAAAATACAAAGCCCAACAAAGTAATGATTATGTGACTTCTCCTTGCAAAAGTCACATTGTTTATTATTACACCTAAGGAAGAGTATTTTTACCTGCCAATACTCATTCTTGAAGGTGGTAATTTTGTAGCATTTGCAAATCTCTGAATTTTGAATACTGACAAAAGAATAAAACTGTATTTAGATTAGAGAAAAGAAAATTGTGAAGAACTTAGACTTCCTTATACTAATTTAACTCCCTGAGCTCTGTAAATTACTACATGAGATCTTGAACAAGATGTCACAAATAATGAAAATTTTCCCTTTGTGTAAATATAAAGTGCAACAGATTTTTTCCAATTATTTTTCAGTTAAGAAACTGTTAGCTTGAGCATTAATAATATGTTTTATAAAGTTCCAAATAATGACGATTAATTTTTAGAAGAATCCTTGTAGTCACATGGTACAGAATATAATCACAATACTCGAAATGTAATAATCATGTAATTAATATTTACAAGATGAATAAAATATAGATATTTAACCTTTGATTTTCTTAAACAGAATTAATAAAAGTACCCACTTTATATACAAGTTCATATAATATATAATTCCATTTTTATGATATTTTTAATTGTAAAAATTGAATTGAGTCAAAATAACATTTCAGCTCTCCATTTGTTTATGGATTAAGTAAATTTATTACACGAGGGGGATCCAGTTTCACTTCTCATATGTAAAGAGCTTGGAAAACATCGCCCCTTATCCTTGTAAGAAAAAGGTGAACAAACTGAAAATCAGTAACTTGTCTTGGACCTTTCAGATAATGAAAATTGCAGGGTAAACTACCACCCCAAATCTGTAGAGACAGGTCAGTTTAGAGTTATTGAGATCTACTTACCTGGAGTTGAGGCTTCTGGAGCCATAAATTGGTAGTAATACTTAAGCGAGAATTTCAATGAAACACTGGAGACTGAGTGTAGCTTGAGAGTGAGAAACTCCTGTGGGTACAGTCTTGCAGAATCCCCGCCCTTTTCTGGATTTTACTTCCAGGAGCTCTAACAGGTTCTCCTGCTGAAAAAAGATCCCCTTCAGGGGTGCCTGTATGGCTGAGTCCATTAAGCGGTTAAGCATCTGACTCTTGGTTTCAGCTCAGGTCATGATCTCACAGTTCCTGGGGATCAAGCCCCATTTCAGGCTTGCACTGTTGGCCAAGAGCCTGCTTGGGATTTTCTCTCTTCCTGTCTCCTGCCCCTCCCCTGCTGTGCAGGAGGATGCACGCATGCTCTCTCCCTCTCTCTCTAAACAAATTAAAAAAAAAAAAAAAAAATCCCTTCCAGATTCTGGGAGAGGGAAAGAGTCATCACTGTGAAATACACCCTGAGACTTTCCATGGCAAAGGCCTAATCTCCAGAGGAAAAAAATACCTGAGTCCTACCCTTACCTGGGGTAAGGATAGTTCTCATGCTCCAGCCTCCTCCACCCTTCTTATCTCACTTAACAGGGGAGGGGAAAAAAAAAAAATGTAACACCAGAGAAACACTTAGGATTATCATAGTCTTAAGACACAAGCCCAATAAAATGAGATTTAATCATAAAAATATACCACCATAGACCCGACCAACAGGATTTTGGTAAAACAACAGTGAATTATATTTGGAAGAGCTGGAACAGGTAGACTCTCTGACAAGAAGTACTCATAGAAGTCTAAAGATAAGAGGGGAGACAAAAACAAGGACACCAGGGGAATCTGAAGCTCCTGATACTTAAAGGTAGAATAAACATTAAATATAGCACAATTCTTAGTCTATATTGACATAAATCCTCACATTAATGACCTCTTAACTCTAGTTGCTATTACTCAATACAAATTGTCAGCTTTCAACAAAAAAAATTAAGGCATAGCTGGCAGCAAGAAAAAAAAAAAACTACCTCAAGAGTAAAAGCAAATGTCAGAACAAGAATCAGATATAGAATAGATGTTGGAATTAACACACAAGTAATTTAAAATAATGATGAGGGGCGCCTGGGTGGCTCAGTCGGTTAAGTGTCCGACTTCAGCTCAGGTCATGATCTCACGGTTTGTGGGTTCGAGCCCTGTGTCAGGCTCTGTACTGACAGCTCAGACCCTGGAGCCTGTTTCAGATTCTGTGTCTCCCTCTCTCTGCCCCTCCCCTGTTCACGCTCTGTCTCTGCCTCACAAATAAACATTAAAAAAATTTTTTTAAATAATGATAAATATGTTAAAGGTGCTAATGGAAAAAGTAGACCATTTTCAAGAACTGATGGGTAATGTAAACACAAAGATGGAAACTCCAAGAAAGAATCAAAATGAAATGCTAGAAATTAAAAAGCAGTATCAGAGAAATGGAGAATAAATTTGATGGTATCATCAACAGACTGGACACAGTCATAGAAAAAAATCAATGCACTTGAAATTAGGTCAATAGAAATGACCAAAACTGAAACGTAAGGTACTAAATGAATGAAAAACAGAACAAAGAATTGTGAGACAATTCCAGAAGGTATAACATAGGTGTAATTGGAATGCCACAAGAAGAAAAGGAAATAGAGTAGAAGGAATAATCTGAAACAATGCTGCCTGAGAAGGTTCCAAAATTAATGACAGACACAAGGCCACATATCCAGGAAGGTCATAGTTCACCAAGCCATATAAACACCAGAAGAAAGAAACAAACAACATACACCTAGGCAAGTCGTATTCAAATTGCAGAAAACTAAGGACAAAGAGAAAATCTTAAAAGAAGAAAGAGAGATATGCTATCTTTCCCTTGTTGCCCTAGGATGGTGGGTTGTAAACTGTTTCTAAACACAGATTTCCTTATCAGATGGATGAGCCTCAGCCAATGATTTTGCACTGAAGATTTTTCTCTTTTTTTCTCATATTACCCCTGAAAACTTAAGAAGGGACAGAATACCAATTCTACTGACAATCATTTCAGTATGCATGACCTTCTTTTTCAATCTCCTATCTAAGAATATTTTCACTAGAACTGTGAAAACGTGGGGTAAAGAAGGCAGGAGAATGGGGGTGAAGAAGAGTCACCAAAAATCTGCATTATTACTCCCTGGCAGCATAAAAAATCTAAACATGTAACATAACATATAACAATGATATTGGTATAATCATACACAGGCCAGTCTAGGATGCAGACATCCTAACAGTAACAGTCTTTTGCAACCGATTACATAACCTGTCCAAATGGTGACCACGCACCATGAACTCTACGTCTTTCATACTGTTTCTATCTGTGCCACAATTTTCATCTAGTCTTCAATGATCTGTAACTAGGCTAGAGTACCCAGTTACATAGTCAAACACTAACCTGTGTCTTGCTGTGAGGGTATTCTGTAGATGTGATTACTATTTTCAATCAGCTGACTCTCAGTAAAGGTGACTGCCATTGGTAACATGGGCAGGCCTTATCCAATCAGTGGAAGGCCTTCAAGTAAAACCTGAAGTTTCTCAGAGAAGAGTTCTGCCTCAAACCTGCAGCATTAACTCTTATCTGAGTTTCCAGCCTGCTTGCCATACATATTTCAGACTTGCCAGTCCTCAGAACTAGATCAATCAATTCCTTAAATAAAACACTATGTGTATATGTTTATGTGTATGTATATGCACACACACACACCCATCATTGGTTCTTTTATCTGGAGAACCCTGACACACACATCTCTATTTGTTCTTTTCTGCCTTAAGCTTCCTACTGACACTTACATAATACTCAGGTCTTTGACATTCAGGACCAAAGAGATAGTTCATGTTGCCAGAATAATGATGTTCAATAACCTTTTTTTTTTTTTTTTATCTGCTCTAAGCAGCAATGGAAAAAATACATTTTTGGATGATTAAAGTTGCAAACAATAAATTCTGTCCTTCATTATATTTGTACTACCATTAAGACATTTTTAAGGAATCCTTTTTACAAGGGCTTCAAAATATATACTACACATTAGTATGCATTTGAAATCTAGCTAAGAATGAAAAACATTCACCAAAACCTTTAATTGTGTTATGATCTACATCAATACATTCTACAGAGTGTCAAATGTATTGTCACTATGTTATATAACCACAATTTAAAAGTTATTTTCATATAAAAATTACATTAATAATAAAAAAATATTACCATTAGACACACACTATGTTATGTATTGCATGTGGGTTATCTTATTCATCACTAAAACAAGATTCAACAACCACACACTATCAGCTAAGACCTCTCATTATGTCCTTTAACAGAGGACGAAAATAAAGTTTAGTGATATGAAGTAATTTGTCTAAGGTCAAACTAATTAGTAGGTAGTACAGCTCATGATTCTAAAGCCTATATTCTAAACTGTTATTTAGCTAAGATAACGATTTTGACTGAATAAAACTCATTCCTCTTTTCCAAACTGGTGGGTATATACTGACATTGTTTTAGTTATTGATGAAGAGAGGCCAGTGGTAAATCATTTACCTGAACCATTTCTAAGATAGAATAATTATGTAGCTTTAGCAGATCATCAGATTATGATGACAGCCTTTAATAGCATTTGAGGCAACAAAATGCCAAGAAAAATAATAGCAACTACCTTTCAATAATTTAACTCATATTTAATTTACAGTCAACATCAGAATTAACAGGAAAACTGTGATGCTGTATACAGAACTGATTCTGATAGCAATATGTGTTCACTGGAACCTCACAGTTACCACTACAGAGTGAGATGTGCAATTCAGCAGGCTTATTTTGGGGCATGTTATTTAGACAGGGGTCTATGTCCTTACTTTGTCATAAATCTTTGGGAAAGCTCCCTGTGCCTCAGTTTCTCCATGTGTCATGTGTCAAATGGGGATAATAAGACCTATCTGGCAAGACTCTAATAAAGAGTAGAGAGGGTAAAGGGTAAGCACTGTGGTAAAGAGGAAAAAGAATTTGTAGTATAATGGTGGAAATACAGCAGGTGCTAAATAAGTGGTGGCTACTGTTATTATTGCTGTCATTATTAATGTTATCAGAAATGTAGAGGGTCACCTGTATCATAAAAAGTACATCTTAAAGAGTCACTTCAGAGAGCCACTTAGTGAGGCTGAGGACCACTGATGGTTGCTTTGGGCAGTGCATAAAGGTGACAAGTTGTCAGACAGCAAACGTGAGTCAGAAAGGTCAGAGAAGAACTATACAGGGAGCTTCTGCACTCATTTCAGACATGAAGTCGATTAGTTGAGAAAGGAAACTGCACGTCACACAGACAGACCAATTCACAGTCCACTGGTCCCAAGAGTCACATTTAGATTTCAGTCAGAGATGTGTTGTGCAAAATTATTCCATCTCTGGAACCTCACCCAGCAATGGATATTATCTTACTAACCAGGAATTAAGGGCTGGATCGTCTGGCTTTTCTAAATAAATACATGCCAAGCGCAGGGGTATCTTAGACTAATCCCACTTCTGATTCGAACAGACTGAAAAAAGGAATAACAAGCTCCTGTAAAAAGCCATGTTTTCTCATTTTTGTAAATCAGATGTTACATTCCAGAAGAGGGTGGAGTGAAAGCGGAGGTAATCGCAGTCCCTGCCTCCGCCCCCTCAACAAAGCCCAAAGGAATTACCAACAGGGCCAAATAAATAAATAAATAAATAAAAATTATACAGCACAGAATTACAAGAACATACTCACAGCTTTCAACTAAATTTATTACTTTTAATTTACGAAGGCTATTGTGATGAAACAAACACCCCTCTTTGATTGATACAAATTTGTTACACAATATAGCATCACAGCTGACTTCTCTTTGATTGCTGAGTGTTTCCCAAAACTATGAACAAATTAGAATGATTCTGAAAAGATGCTGACTTTCAATTCTTTTGTCTTCAACCAACAGGTCAAAATAAGCTATGAAAAACATTAGAGAGGTTCCAAAGATAGTGTAATGACCTGTTTTGTTTGTTTGTTTCACAAAACAGCAGAGACTTCCCCATTTACCACTCTATCCATCCTTTGTCCTTCTTGGTCTAGTTCAGTAACACCCAGAATCCAACTGTTCAGTCTTTGAAGTTTTTAAAAATTATTTTTAATTCCACAAGTCACACATGAACATATTTATTTATTTATTTTTTTAATTTTTTTTTTTCAACGTTTATTTATTTTTGGGACAGAGAGAGACAGAGCATGAACGGGGGAGGGGCAGAGAGAGAGGGAGACACAGAATCGGAAACAGGCTCCAGGCTCCGAGCCATCAGCCCAGAGCCTGACGCCGGGCTCGAACTCACGGACCGCGAGATCGTGACCTGGCTGAAGTCGGACGCTTAACCGACTGCGCCACCCAGGCACCCCACACATGAACATATTTAGACTGCACCTCAATAGGGCTAAGATCTTTGAGACACTTATGCTCCCCGCCCCACACACCACTGCCAATTCCACCACTCAGCTACATCAGAGGTGGCTATCATCAATAGTTTAAAGGTAACTTTCAGAGCTTTTATGTACCAATAGAAAACATTTGCCATTTTTCAGTTCTGTTTTTTTTAAATAATTTACATTATATGTACAACGTTCCAACTTGCTTTTATTAAGCTGTAAGAAATCCTATGGTACCCATATTCATTTATAGAGGCTAAAAGGTTCATGGACATAATGCTGGGAAGCTAGTAGGAAATAAAATAATGTAGCAGGTTCTAGCCTTGTGCGTAGCCATGAAATTCTGGGTATGTCACTAATCTCACTATCCTCATTTTTGTATAATCTTCCCATATCCCTCTTTCACAGGGTTTGAGTAAAAACTAAATGAAATAATACACATGTGTGTGTTTGAAAGGTTGTATGGTGTTATATATAAACAAAAAATTATTTCTCAAATATTATCTGGAAAATGAAATCAGATAGTGTTCCTATTCTCAAAGAGTATATACTACAGGTATGTAACCTAAAATTTTAATCAGGAAGTGTCATAAGGATATTTCAATACTTAAATTTTTAGCTAGTGGCATAGCATTCCTAGCTTTGAACGCTTCATTGGAAATACTGTGATATCTGATATCAAAGGTTTAACCATGAGAAAATATCTCTGCATGTAAGTCCATGTTATTAAATTGATTATTTACCAATCTTATTTCATTTTTACATCTGTGAATTTCTGTGCTTGATTCTCAGAGTAAATGAAGAGCAGCCCTACCGTGTTAAAATAATTAGAATAACTAAATCAGAAAAGAGTTTACAAAACTATGACATTTAAAAATATTTAAAATTTACCCCAAATCTACTACATGTGATATTCAAAGGAATTATTTCAGTAAAAGCAACTGTATAAATGATTTCAGTTTTAAGTTATAATTCTTTTAAGCAAACTATTCTTTATATGATACAAGCCTCAAAGTTTTGCATTTTAATTAAGATGTCAAGATAACTTGGAGGGGGGGAAATGGTTAAAAAAGAATGTTCCTCAAAGCCCCTCATTTCTAGGGTTTTTCATAAACAGGATCATCAATAACAAAAACCACCTTAAATAAAGATCTCCATGTATTTGTTCTGTTCGGATTGCTTTTCATTATGAATTAGTCTTTTTTTTGTTTTGTTTTTCCTTTGGCTGGAGGTTGGTAGGGGGTTTGGGAGAGTGACTGATGTTTCTGAACCTTCCCATTTTTCTTTATTTGAAACACATTACCTCACACTGTTTATTCAGAGTCTCCAGGGTCAACTGGCTACCCAGTTTTTACCTCTCAGCATTAATACAAAAAAAGAACCATGGGACAGTGCTGATATATGTATATGTAAAAAATATTACACAAAGTCATTACAGTTGGGGGGAAAGGGGTCAGTGCACTCACAGCAAGATAACTTAGAGATGAATTAAGGTCCAGAAATACAAGTAAAGCAGAGTCCTTCCCAAGTACATTCATGTCTGAGAAGGAAGGTGGAGCAGACGGAACATGTATCTAATGTCTACCTTTTAGATGCCAAAAGTGAGGGCAAATTACCTGAGGTCAATCCAGTCTAACACCAAATTATAAATCTGAATGAACATACACATTTAATGAATTAGTGGAATAAAGTAAATTAGAAAACTCTAATTGTGTAAATCAGAACACTGAGTCATATGACAGTTTCAGGATGGTTTAATGTCCTAGTTTGTGCCAGTTTTTCTAAATAGAAAAATTTTGACCACTGGAACTTCAAAAAAATTAATTTTTACTCATAGGAAAAAAGCAAGAAATAACACAATGATAGATCTTCCAATTAAGTAGACATAAATGAGAGACATGAAAATCATGATTATTTATAAATTGTGTGGACAGCAGAAAAAGCACAAGGCATCAGAGGATCAGTGCTTCCAGATCTAGCTTCCATATACCGAAATGTTTTGGATCATAGTTTCTTCAAATATAAAATGAAGGAACTGTACTGTATCTTCAGTGTTCTCAACAGCCTATAATATTTCATGGAAAAAAAATTCAAAACGGTAGGAGGTTTACAAAACCTATGATTTGAATGCCAAAAACGGTAAATTGGGAACTTTTCAGTGGCTTGTGGACTAGTTATTGCTGTCAACTAATTTTTTTTTCAAGAATCATTTTTTGTTTGGTTACAGAAATAATTACATGTTATCTGTAGACAATGTGGAAAAGAGAGACAAATCCAAGTAAGAAAAATAAATGACCTATAGTCATTACCCAAAGATAATCTAAACTGTTAACACATATTTCCTTATGTATTGTTGTTTAATATTACTATGACTTATTGAATATGGTGGTTTTCAAATTTTTATTTTTATGAGAATTTGTTTTTTCTAAAGAAAATTTCACATGTAACCTTAATACCTACAATAAATAAAAGTGAAACTATCCTGCCTGAAGTGATGATACAGGGCTGGGTTTTTCTGAGATTACCCAGAATCTCAGATGTAGGGCTGAGATTAGCACAGTCCTACAAAGGCAACACTCTAAGAAGTACTGTGTTAAAACCACTCATTGACTTAAAGAATTTCCTAATGTTGGACACCTATTTTTTTTTTCCTTTTTGTTGTTGTTAATGATAGATAATGTTCAGATCTTTGTATACATTCATGGTTGTTTTTTTTAGGTTGGATTCCTAGAGGCAGAATTTCTGGGTCAAATAGTTTCAAGGCATTCATTGTCATGCTGACCTTGATAACCATCTCCTCCCAAATCATTTGCCACTGGCAGGAAATACTCATCTTCCATTCTGCTTTTTTTCATGGCCACTAAGCCCAAGTGGAGTATTGGAATCAGATTTAATTTCTGCCTAATATATTTCCTCCTCTTTCCTTTCTCTTCCTCATGATGGCAAGTAGGTTGCTATTAAGGTTAAACAGATGCCCTCTTTGGAGCACCAATAATTCCTTCTGTTAAATGTAGTCAGATACCTAATGGATTAGTCTTTTGTTGCCTTTTGACAATGATCTGTCAGTCAGCTTCTATGTAGGAATGACTAACCAAAGTATATGGTCCTTTTGGAGAGAAATACCTTCATTATTTGGCACTTTAGGACACCACACGCCTTAATCCCCTTAAGTCTTACTTAGTATATATCTGAGCTTTGGTTAAAATCTGTTCAAAGCAGCCTTTGACCCCAGATTCCCAAAAAGGAACAAGACAGCAGACTTTCAAATAAGAAGAACCCCTGAAGGTCATCTGATCTCCTTTGTGAGCACGGCTCATCATTTTATAAACAATGACACTGAGGCCAATAATGGCTCCTTTGAGCTCAAACTGTAACACAAAAATAAATTATACACTGTCTATGCCCCCAAAAGACTTTACCACCTAATGAGGAAATCAGACAAATAAATCAACAAATACTACACAAAGGGACAGGTAGAATAAGGCCAATGCAGGTACATCAGAAGGGAAGGTGGGGTGAGTTTTCAAAGAAGTCAACAACTGTCCTGAACTTTCAAAGAAGTGAATGGGTCAGTGAGATAAAGAAATGGAAGGAGAGGAGGACACCCCAGGATAGAGTAAGCATAAACCTTTGAAAGAACCTGGTATATATAATTCAGTGCTATAAGAAAGGAACATTAAAGAATGGCTGGAGGGAGGCCAGAGGGGGGATGCAAACTCAAATGCCCACAAGTTACATAAAGGGGTGAAACGTCAGTGGGTGAGGATTGTGGTAAATCAGAGAGGGACTGTCCTCCCTAAAGACACCTTTACTGTAAGCAAAGCAGAATAAACCACTGCTTAGCTACATTTTTACAAAGTTAAAAATATCTAACATATTTCTAAATGTTACAGTTTGGAAGCTTTGTAGTCTCTCAATACCAGTGTAATTGTATAATATAAAAACTAGGAAAACTAAATTCTTCAATGAATGGCAAACAAATGAATACCTTTTAAAAAAGAAAAAATACCATTTTCAGGTTTTTCTCAAGCAGGTAGTAGGAATCGATTTTATTATTCACAAAGCTATTTAACAAATGCTCTTTCATAAGCTCATCTTGTGCCAATCAGACAAATGGAGTCCAGCTCCCATTTAGAAGGTTAAGAGAAAAAACACTAAAGATAACAGTCGGAATAGCCAAATGCCAAAGTGCGAGAGGATAATCTTCTAATTTCAAGAGAAGTCAGCAATCTCTCAATTTGTAATTTAACGTTCATGCCATATTTTTAAGAAAACATGGTACAAAACAGACCAAACATACATGAGCTGAATTCTGCTCACAGCCTGCCAGTTTACAACCTCAGGGCCAGAGGTAGGCAAGGGGCAGCTCGTGAAAAGCTTTGTGCACAACACTAAGAGATTTAGACTTTATCCTGAAAACTATAGGGACTCATTAACAGACTTGAAGTGATTAACATCTTAGAAGGGTCACTCAGGCAGCTGTGTGAAGTCTGGAAGGGAGCTATGTAACAAGGTCTTAAACCAAAGCAGTGACAGGGACATGGAAAGGAGGAGACAGATTTGAAAGATGTTAAACAAAGCATACAATTTAGTAAAAGACACAAACTTAGACCCAGATCTCCTACTTTCTTAATTAATATTCTTATAATTTTACCAGTATTGTAACATTTCTTTTTAAGTACAATAGTTTAGTTGGCAGTTAATAAGGTACAGGGGAGATGCTTGGCAAACATTAACTTGAAACACCAGATTTTTTTCCTTAGATGCTATTAGCGTAGTGTAAGCAAACACTACACCAAAACAAACTCCAGGAAAGGTGACATATAGACAAATTATGAGGACACAGACACTGTGCATAGACACTGACCATGAAGTCCTAGCTTGCTTCATTTGGCTAATATTCTATGCCAGTTTACAACTAAACAATGGATAAAGATATCATTAATTATTTGGTAAAAGAACAGAAAAGCCTATCTTACTCTATTTCCACCTTAAAAATTCTATGACAAAAAATTACTCAATTTATGAGTTTTTGGATCATCTGCATTGTGGTTAATCTCCACATACTTGGTGGGAGTGAAGACTACAGCTTTAATTTGGATAGTACATTTTTTAGTTCGGTAAATAACAAAAAGCAAGTCAAATGGAAAGTGAAGTCATTAGGTGGGGTGGAGTGATGTCAAATCTCTGAGTGTTTTCTCTCTTAACCTTCTAAATGGGAGCTGGACTCCATTCGTCTGACTGGCACAAGATGAGCTTATAAAAGAGCATTTGTTAAATAGTTTTGTGAATAATAAAATCGATTCCTACTACCTGCTTGAGAAAAACCTGAAAATGCTATTTTTTTCTTTTTTTAAAAAAGGTATTCCTTTGTTTGCCGAATCGTTGAAGAATTTAGTTTCCTAAAGTTTCTATATTATACAATTACACTGGAATTAAGAGAATATGTAACTTCCAAATTGTAACATTTAGAAATACGTTAGATATTTTGAACTTTGTAAAAATGTAGCTAAGCAAAGTCTCCTTTGCTTATGGTAAAGGTGTCCATATTCACTTCATGGCATTGGTAGTGAACTTTCAACCAATGTTATCTTATGGTTCATGATTTTTTTAAACAGTAGTGTGATGGTGCTAAGAATATGCTCTATCTGGACAAGTCTCTGTATTCCAGTGCTCAGGTTCAACCTAACTGATATTGAGTAGCAAGTACCCCAACATCTCAGTGACATAAAACAACAAAGCTTTAATTTCTCATTCATGCAGTTCTGTCTCATTCAACATTTCTCATATGTCCATCAGGAGTGGCCTGGGGGCTCCATTCTGTGCTGTCCTCATTCCAAGACCTAGGATGACAGGGCAGCTACCAACACTGCCAATCATTATGGCAGAAGGAAAGAAAGCGCTCTGGCTCGGAAATTACACATGACACTTTTAATCAAAACTTGCTGGTAAGACCTAGTCTCATGGCCTCACTCAACTATAGCTATTGAAGTGCAATTTTACCATGTGCCCAGGAGGCAGAGAGCTGGAAATATTTGGTGAACAGAACTAATGACTATCACAGTCACCCAAATAATTGCTCTATTATAGTTTCATGTATCTGTTTTTTCTACTTGCCTGGACTATGAAGTTGGAATCTATGACTTAAAAGGTTCCCAACAAATTCTTTTGATTCAACCATTATACAGGAAGAGAACAGTTCAGTATAAAGTGTGATTTGGAACTTTTTCCCCTATACTACATATAATTTAAAATCCAATTGATATAATATTAAAGTTGTCAGGAACAGATACTACAATTGTTCAGATGAGTTGAGAGCCCAGAAAGAAATCAGCTGGCCATAAAATCCATGTAGGATCCATAAAAAAAAAAAAAAAAAAAAAAAGAACTGAATTTATTCTCCTACAGCTGTTATAATCTATCAAAGAACAAAGCATGGAACTCTGGCACTACCAATAGTATCTCCTTTACCTTTACTCTATTTGTTGCTTAAAGCTCCACATTAGGAACTACTCAAGAATTACTGAAGAGAAACATCTACCTATACTGACTGTTCTCACTACAAAATCATAACCGTACATCCCAAATGTTTAGGACTCTCAAATCTTTAGCTCTAGACCTCACTTCTCCCAGGAACTCCAGATTCCTATATCTTGATATATCTGCTTTGATGTCTGTTAAGTATTTTAAATATAATCTAGCCAAAACAGAATGTTTCAATTTTCTTCTCTGCAAACTTATAAAAAAATTTTTACATATGTATGTATGTATTCTTAAAGAGAGTGCAAGTGGGGGAGGAGGCAGAGGGAGAGAAAAAGGGCATCTTAAGCAGGCTTCATGCTTAGCACAGAGCCTGACACAGTGCTCAATCTCACAACTGTGAGATCATGACCTGAGCCAACACCAACAGTGGGATGCTTAACTGAACAGCCACCCAGGTGCCCCTGCAAAGCTGCTTCTTTTTCAGTCTATCCCTCATCTGAAAACTGCACCACTCACTTAAGTTTCTCAAGCCAAAAGCATATGAATTTCAGAGGATAAACATTATTTCATTGTAATTTATTAAAAATCATAAAATAGAATTAGATGCTTTGATAATATCATTTTACCATAAGTAAATAACTTGCCTTGGAGGACAATCTGCATTAAACTTAAACAGCTGGACAATACAAGGGAAAATTAAGATGAACAAGAACTACAGTAATAACCAACACTGAACATTTACCATGTGCTTAGCACATTGTATTTGTCATCTCATTAATTTGAGTGAGGTGGGTAGCACTGCTCCCATTTTAGAAGTAACAAAATTGAGGCTCAGAGTGGGTAAGTAACTTGATCCAAATTACACAGCACCTGTCTGTTAAGATGTAGATAAATCTGTATCTAACTCCTTATTCTATGGCCTGCCCTCAGAAGATGGTTACATGGTGAGTAACGATGTAGCAGCAGCTATTACAACTATAAAATTAGTGATCTCTCTCTAAAGGGGATGTCTTTTAGATGGCAGTGTGTCTTTTAATAGAGAGAATCATACTTAGGTACAGAGTCTTGAGGTAAGAATATAATAGTTGATTGCATTTGTTAATTTTATAATGTATTAAAACTTAACTTCACCTTCAGGTAAGACTGATTTTCCATTTAAGAATGTATAGCTTTGGAGCACCTGGCTGGCTCAGTCGGTTAAGCACCCAACTCTTGATTTAGGGTCAGGTCATGATCTCATGGGTTGCGAGTTTGAGCCCCACATGGGGATCTACACTGACAACACGGAGCCTGCTTAGGATTCTCTGTCTCCCTCTCTCTGCCCCTTCCCCACTCGCACTTGCTCTCTCTCAAAATAAATAAATAAACATAAAAAAAAGAATGTGAGGCTTCTTCTTTCAATAAACTTATTTAATTTAAAACATAATTTAGTAGATAATTAACTCACAGTGGAAGTGTTAATAAGAAGGGGTAAACACTGTGGAAATGGGTGGTGAAACAGACACAACAAAAATCCAAATGGTGGCCTACGTATGACTACAGTTTGAGAAACTCAGGACCATTGTACTTATCTGTTTAGGTAGGCTTAAAAAAATAGTGATACCTCAGGAATGAAAAGTGTAACAGCTGGGGAACATCTCACATTAATACAAGTGTGGTGTCCCATCATTCTCGGTATAGATCACACCACATCTGAGATTATAAACAGGCTCTGGGACTGCTTCCATTCTGTGTCTCCCCCTCTCTCTGCCCCTCCCCCGTTCATGCTCTGTCTCTCTCTGTCTCAAAAATAAATAAAACGTTAAAAAAATTTTTTTTTTTAAGCAGGCTCTGGGAAAACAACTTCTTTTTTTTTTTTTTTTTTTTTAAATTTTTTTTTTCCAACGTTTATTTATTTTTGGGACAGAGAGAGACAGAGCATGAACGGGCGAGGGGCAGAGAGAGAGGGAGACACAGAATCGGAAACAGGCTCCAGGCTCTGAGCCATCAGCCCAGAGCCCGACGCGGGGCTCAAACTCACGGACCGCGAGATCGTGACCTGGCTGAAGTCGGAGGCTCAACCGACTGCGCCACCCAGGCGCCCCGGGAAAACAACTTCAATGGAACACTAGCAAACCATGTGTATTCAGTGAAAGGCAACTCCGACCAAGAGAATAACCACATGAAAAGCATGTTATATTCAGGGAATATTGATAAATTCAGGTTCTGTAGCTCACAGTAGAAAAACTCAGAGGATGTAATGGTCTCCATATTAAATGGGTTTCTATTTTATTTAGGGGTTGGGTTCTAACTAAAACTCACAGTAAGAGTCATAATGTGAAAATTACATTATCCTGAAAAATCGTTACGAAAATATTACCCTGGCATGATATACTAGTTTCAAGTAGTCCAGCACTATAGTTTTCCTTCCATTCTGATAAATGGCGATTTATTTTCCATCCAGCAGTAGAAAATGTAAAGTAGGTGCCTTGTGTTTAATGGCCATGTTAATGAAAAAGGTTTATTTTTAAATGTGCTATTCCAGTTATATAAGGATCATAGAAACTCAGACAGATAGGGGGAAAGGAGATCTGTTTCCCACTTGATACCCACTCCTGGCATATGTGTGAATAGAATATCCAGAACTACTTAAAATGTTCTTTCTCCTATGTCTCTCCCCTGCCCCTCTTTATGGTCAGAGAGGAAAGAGAGTGTACATTGAATATGTATACGTTGTATGCACTTATAACATGACTCCACTCTACATGAGTGACTTTCGTGTAGAAAATTTATCTGATTCGACAAAGAAGGCAGATCTAGGGCCTTTACCATGGACATTACCAGGTGAAAAGGGCTTTCACTGACACAGTAAGCCTTTTGTCCCACAAAACATTCATGTAAAGTTTATGTGGCCATATATTTTTTATTAGATAATCAATAAATTCCATTATAATACTAATAAATTAATTATCTGAAACAAGTGGACAAAATAAAAATACAATACACCATCTTATTACTCAGTAAGAATACTGAGATCTTCATTTGTCTTACTTAAACATATAGCAGTTAAGCACAAATGAAATGTTTTCTTTACCAGTTTTTAGGCCTTATGTGGCACCATTTATTGCCAAAAATAAACCTCAGTAAATAAATATTATTTTCATGGTTTCCTTGAAATAGGGATATATAGGCCTATTTAGTTTTATAACATTATCTCTTAACTTCATTGGTTTGTAAAATTCACTCATGAATACAACTCCTGTATTAACCCTTAGAGCCTGGAAATTTCTAGAATGTCATACATGTTGGCCCAAGTCAAAACACTTTATAAAATCAGTACTATATCCATAAAGGACTATAAAGCAAAAAGTTATTTTTTTCCTGTAGTCCATAAGTAGAATGTCATATCTCTCTAAGCAAGAGAAACCCATTAACTTCAGATTGAAATGAAAATACATGATACATGTCCAGACGGAATATTTCCTGTGGTTGGAGCTAACAAGAACCCCTTCAGCAAGAAACATTTTTGGAGACTACAGCACACCTTCCACAGTGACAATGTTTCTTAAAGTATGATTTGAAGATAGCTTACCGATTAACATACTTACCGATATGCTTAATTAAGTTTAAAATATCAAATAAATGAAGAAGTAAAATAGTATAAAATTAATGTAGTATATACCTATATACGTGAGTATATAAATATGCCAATCTGGAAAAGGAAATTTTTCCAGCCTTTCCAGAAGTCAATGCCAAGACCACCAAGTTCTGATTATCCAGCTTTTGGGGTAGGTTGATTTCTGAAGTAAGAAAAATGACTTACTCTGATAAAGACCAAGTCTAACAAATAGCTTTCAATACTGATGAGACTTCCAAGGTCTTTGGTAATAAGAAGCCAGCAATCTTAAGTGTTTCTCAATTCATCCCTTCCTTTCCTTTCCAATCAAACTCACACTTAAAATCACTATCCTTCTTCAGACTAACTCTTCCTGAACTACTGTAATATCCTCCTATCTTCACTGCTGATCTATAAACATTCCCTCCATCAAATATATGATTTCCAGGGAAATTTCTGTAAAGCACTATTCCTTATGCCATTCTTTGCCTCAAAACCTTTAACAGTTCCCAGTTGCATTCATAAAAGAAATCCAAATAAATCAGCTTAGCATTAAAGTTCCTTTGTGATCTGAGATCCATCTAATTTGCCAGCTTTATTCACATGTCTATGCACCTCATTATATGGTCACTGGTCCCCTATGTTCCAGACTCTCCCTCCATGTATTTAGTTTATTGCATTCTATTCCTCTGACAGTAACACCCTTCTTTTTAGTTAGGGGATATCTCAAGTTTCTGTAACAAAGGGATGCAAAAAGCACCATAACTCAATCAAGCTACACATTTATTTTTCTCTCACAGAATAGTCTATAGGTAGGTTGGGTATTCCTCAGCAGATATGCTGCTCTGCTCCATGAGAATGTCCAGGGGCTATGATTCTTCCTTTCTTATTTCCCTGCCATCTCCTAGAATATCCTCCTAACATGCTAGGCAGAAGATGAACTGAGAAGGAAGAAATGGAAGAATGTATACCCATTCATTTTAAGGGCAAGATCCCCAAATTGCACATATTATCTCCATTCACATCCCATTGTCAAGGACTTTGTCACATGGCCGTACTTCGCTGCCAATGAAGTTGAGAAATGTCGCCTCTAGTTTGGCAGCCACATGCTTTGTTAAAACTTATGGATACATGGATGTTGGAAGAGGGTTCTATTACTAAAAAAACAAAAGAAAGGGAGTCCCACAACTATACAGTCAACTAATCTTTGACAAAGCAGGAAAGAATATCTAATGGAAAAAAGATAATCTCTTCAACAAATGGTGGAGGCATCACAATTCTGGACTTCAACAAAGCTGTACTCATCAAGACAGTATGGTACTAGCACTAAAACAGGCACATAGATCAATGAAACAGAATAAAGAACCCAGAAATGGACCCACAAACTGTTGGCCAACTGATCTTCAACAAAGCAGGAAAGAATATCCAATGGACAAAAGAAAGTCTCTTCAGCAAACGGTATTGGGAAAATTGGACAGTGATATGCAGAAGAATGAACCTGGACTACTTTCTTACACCATAGACAAAAATAAATTCAAAACGCATGAAAGACTTAAATGTAAGACAGAACCATCAAAATCCTAGAGGAAAAAACAGGCAGAAATTTCTATGACCTAGGCTAGAGCAACTTCTTACTAGACATTTCTCCTGAGGCAAGATAAATCAAAGCTAAAGTGAACTACTGGGACCTCATCAAGATAAAAAGCTTCTGCACAGAGAAAGAAACAATCCACAAAACTAAAAAACAACTAGCATAATGGAAGAAGATATTTTCAAAAGACATGTATGGTAAAGGGTTGTATCCAAAATCTATAAAGAACTTATCAAACTCAATGCTCAAAAAACAAATAATTCAGTGAGGAAATGGGCAAAAGACATGAAGAAGACACTTTTCAAAAGAAGACATCCAGATGGCTAACAGACATATGAAAAGATGCTCAACATCACTCATCATAAGGGAAATACAAATTAAAATGACAATCAGATATCATCTCATGCCTGTCAGAATGGCCAAAATTAACACCACAAAAAACAAAAGGTGTTAACAAGGATGCAGGGGAAAGGGGAACCACCTTGTACTGTTGGTGGGAATGCAAACTGGTGCAGCCATTCTTGAGAACACTATGGAGTGTCCTCAAGAAACTAAAACTAAAACTATCCTATGACCCAGATTGCACTATTAGGTATTTACCCAAAGGATACAAAAACACAGATTTGAAGGGTATGAGCAACATTATCAACAATAGCCAAACTATGGAGAGGCGCCCCCCAATGTCCATCGACTGATGAATGGATGAAGAAGATGTAATATATATACACAATGGAATATTACTCAGCCATCAGAAGAAAGAAATCTTGCCATTTGCAATGATGTGGATAGAGCTAGAAAGTATGCTAAACAAAATAAGCCAGAGAAACACTAATACCATATGATTTCACTTATATGTGGAGTATTTAAGAAACAAAACAGGTGAACTTATGGGAAGTGGAGAGAGGGAAACAAGCTACAAGAGACTCTTAACGATAGAGAACAAACTGAGGGTTAATGGAGGGAGGTGGGTGGGAGATGCACTAGATTCATGATGGGTATTAAGGAGGGCAGATGTTGTGATGAGCACTGGGTGTTTTATGTAAGTGATAAATCACTGAATTCTACTCCTGAAACTAATATTGTACTGTATGCTAACAAAAATTTAAATTAAAAAAAATATTTATATATATGTATATATATATACATATATGTCTGTGTGAATATGTGTGTGTATATGTGTGTGTGTAAATACACACATATATACATATACGCGTATATATACGTATACGTATATACATATATACATACGTATATACATACACACACACAAACAGAATAGGAATGAGGAGGCTGGCTTCAATATTCATCTCTGCAATATCTTTCTTCAGTTTATCTCTCTAGAAATATCCATTCCTCTACAAAGCCAAACTGAGTAATACCTTCTAGTCTGTCTTCTCCGACTTTATCACATCTCCCTATTTTACAGCCTGCAGATGTGATTATCAACTCTCCCTCCTCTGAAATTTCATAATTCTTGTATCTATTATGGAATTTGGCACATTTTAGTCATATACATATTAAAGACAGTTTGTCACAAAAGATAAATGTGTGCTACTGATTAATCTTCCTTCATTGTTTTATATCATATACAAAGATTTTTGCAGACATAGCCTGCACCAGCCTCTTTATTCTGAATTTCTAGAAGTGGTACGTGCAGGATAAAGCACTCAATAATGCTGGTAATGATAACACGGCCTTATTCAATACACATAATTTATCCTCATTTATTATAAAAATAATATTTAAAAAAATAACATGTAAGTTTGCTCTAGAGAAATTATTATTTTTTAGGAACTGTTTAGAAATGAAATTATTATAAGATTTTTAACTAAACAAAGTATATGTCCTAAAATTTTACTAAAAATATTTTTAACAATGATGTTTAAACAAAGCATTTCGGTGCTCTTTGTCCTTTAGTAATGATTTACCAATAACAAGCAAAATCCCTGAATAATATTTATGAACTATGATATATTTTTAATTCCTTTATTTCAGTTTTTGTTTGTTGTTCTTTATCCTCATATTTTATTTTCTTCTTCCACTTGCTATCATCTCAGTTACTTGCAGAGTTTACATCTTCTTGTTTTGACATAATTAGCTTGTAGTTTCAGATAAGCTTTGAACGTGAAACGTTCAGTTCTATTGTGATGAAACATTTTATATCATTTCATGATGTTTTAATACAAGCCAAATACCTTTTTAACATTTAGTTACATATCATAGTAAATGATTCAAGTTATAGAATTTCACTGTTAAAGTGTATATATTTTGAATATGGTACACCAAATAATAAAGAATACATGTACCTATTTTTCTTTCAATATTGAACAATAAATTAGGAACAGGGAGTCAATTCTTTTGATTAATAACTCCTCTGGCCAGTATAATGAATATTTACACATTATTCCATGTTGATAGAGCACTTAAAATGCCTGAAACAATAACTATGTTCATGCCAAATTTAGAGAAATTTGATGTAAAAAAGTCTTTCGAATGTGAGCATAATATATATGAAGTATATGATAAATTCCCTTTACCTAAAACACAGAAAGATTATAACAACTTCCAATTAAAAATTATTTTAAACAGAAACTCAAGTCTGTCAGTAATTTGAAGTCTAAATGCATATAATAGCCAAAGGGAATAGTAGGAAAGGTTGTTCCCAGGGTTAGTTATAAACAAGGAAATACTTTACATAAACATCTATGTAATCTCCAATGAAACATATTATTTTGAAATTACGTTAAAACAGAACTCGAAATACATGCACTTAGAAGACTAAATCTCTGATACATTTAATCAATATGCTTTAAAAGGGCATAAGGCCATGGTTAATACTGAATATATATATTTTTAATATTAACATTTTGTCCTTTCTGTACAGTTACAAAAATCCACTCAGGGAAACTTTATCTTAAAATATAACTGCTGATTTTATTGGCAAACCTATAATAATACCTATGATCAATCTTTACATAATTATTTTGAGCTGCAAACACAATTAATAAATCATGTTTGAAGTGCACTGACCATAATCAGTATATTCTGGAACAAGTCCAGAGGGTCATTAATCAAAACATGCGGCAAGGAAAGTGAGAGCCGCAGCCTGAACAGTTAGGTAAACACAGAGTGAAGCTAATAAAAACCTATCTTGCTTTAAAACCACCACTGTGTTTACTTTTGCAACTAAGATAAACATTATGATAAAATTAAAACTTGTATAAAAAAAAATGAGGTTTGCTCACAATGACCAAAGTAAATATATAGCAATTGCACATTCAGTTTATGTCTCTAATTTGACACTAAGGAACTTTTAAAGTTCATTTACCAAAATTCTTCATGAACTAGAAATTTGAATCTGATGAATTATATTCGCAAGAAAAATCAAACACACACACACATACACACACACACACACAAATTTCATATACATTGAGGTTTACACTAGAAAAAACAGCAATAAGTTCTCAGGAATTGTTAAGAGTTAAGATACAAACATGAAAGCAGATCCTTTCTGAAAAAGTAACATGGCCAACTACCATATTTTAATTGGCAGATGGAAATGATCAAACAGTAACAAAAAATAAGTAAATAACTTGAGTTAAGTGGAAAATTAAATCTTAAATGATTAATAATCTAAGATAGAATACAAATGCATATATATGCATCTGAAATCAATCAAAGTGTTTTTAAAACATGGAACATGGTCTTCCAATTGTATTATTTTCCTGCAACATTATCTTCTTGATTGCCAAATGAAGGAGGAAAATTTGCTAGGCTAACACATAGAGAGTTATGGTTAATCCTCAATTCCATAAGAGTTACGAGAAAAGCAAACACTCCAGGTTTGAAAAGTGCATAAACACAGTTTCCTTGCCAGGAATAGATTTCCAAGATTTAGCTGAAAACCCAGGGATAATAGTGCTTTAAAAATAATGGTGCATCATATTCCTAGAGTATCCAACCTAGACAGTATTTTCATAAACATGATCTCATGTGACCTTGATATTCATATTGAAAGGCAAGCAGGAGGTCTTATTAACCCAATCTTTGCCCTCACGGAGCTTAGTTTTATTTCTACTATGTTACTGTAGAAATTTTGAACAAGCAGTTAAATCTCACTGAAACTCATCTTAATTTAACTTTTCATAAATACGGTTATAAATAGAGCCCTAATTCAGAGTTGTCGTGAGAATTAAGTATGGAATTTAAGTGTTTAACTCATCACCTGGTATATAGTAATCAGATACATATTAGTTATTATTTTTGAGCAGGAAAATAAAGTAGCTTAAAGGAATTTTCTTTGGAATAAGATGATTCGAGATTCAAAATCAAATTTTTGGGGCAAGTTATCTAATCTGTCTAGGTCTGAGCTTCCTGATCTATGAAATGGGCATAGTTAAATGAGATAATGCATATGAAGAATTTAGTACAGGACCTAGGACATCATAAATATTCAATTAATATTAAATATTATCATTATTATGTATGGATTGATCTAATAACTTATGCAAATACAAATGTCATTAACAAAAATTAAAGGGCAAATGATTGGCTGGGAAAAACAAAGATTAATATATTTAGATATAAGAAGTTCTCATAAAACAATCGGAGACAAAGACCTCCACTGAAAATCAGCTTAGGTTACGAACACATAGTAGACAAAAGATAAAATGCGAATAATTGGTAAATACCAGAAAAACTCCAGACTTCTCTAACGGTTAAATACAAAAATTAAGCAATGAGGTAGTCATCATTGATTAAATAATTAAAATGATCTGGCAATGATCAAAATGAACTGGAGAACAAAAGGCAAACACTGCTTGTGAGGGTACAGACTGTTAAAGCCTTCTGGAGGAATTCTGGCAAAACATAACAAAAGGACTAACAAGTACATATGCCCTCTGACCTACTAACTTCACTTTTGGGAATTCACTCTAAAATAATAATCAGTCCTATATGCAAATTTATGTACAAGTATATATGGAACTTTTTGTAATAACACAAATGTGGATAAGGCCTAAATGTACAGTATGGGAATTGGTTAAAGAAATTATGGTACATTTATGCAATGGAATAGAAAATGTTTATAGTTAAATTTAAAAATAGCAGGCTACATCATAAATGGTAGGAGCCTTGTTTTGCAAATAAAGTACAGAAGAGATCTGCAAATATAGAGCATCATGGTATTACTGAAAAATAAATGGATTCCTTTAGTCAGTAAGTGGATAAACTGTGGCACATCCAGACAATGAAATATTATTCAATGCTAGAAATAAATCAGCTATCGAGTCATGAAAACACATAGAGGCACCTTAAATGCATATTGTGAAGTGAAAGAAACCAATCTGAAAAGGCTACATACCGTCTGATTCCAACTATATAATATTCTAGAAAAGGCAAAACTATGAGGAAGGAAAGATGAACTGGTGAAGTACATAGGATTTTTAAGGTAGTGAAACTACTAAGTACTACAATAGTGTATACTTGTAATTATATATATATATAATTATATATATATATATATATATATAATATATATATAATTTGGATATATATATATATATCCAAATCTTATAGAATGTATAACAAACAGTAAGAAAGATCTCTAATGCAAACTACGGACTCTGAGTGAGAAAGGTGTGTCAGTGTAAGTTTATCAGTTTAACAAATGTATCGCTCTGTTGGGGGATGTTGATGGTGGAGGAGACTGTACATGTGTGGGGACCAGGGATACACAGGAACTCTTTGTACTTCCTGCTCAATTTTGCTGTGAACTTAAAAATACTCCTAAAAAAAGTTTATTCATAAATAAATGGATCAACACTGGGCTCTTCCCCTCCTTACTATTAGGTTTTATTATTTTTTAATAACCCATGACACTGACAAGAAACATAGAAAGAAATGTATCAGAAGGCAAACAAGTTTCTTCAAAACTCCACCATAAGAAGAATCTCACTTATAGTAAATATTTTATTTCAAACTCTGTTTGACCACAACTAGGTCACTATGCAGAACTGGGCTCTCTAGGACCCTGAAAAGCTTTGAAAGACATAACTTCACTTTAGTAAGTAAGGAAGACTGACGTATGCAACCATTACTCTAAACAAAAGTGCATGTATTGTGCAATTTCATCCAGGATGATGCTGTAAGATTCTAGAATTAAAAAGGAAAGAACTGAGCTTTCCTGGGTCCAGAAAGACCATGAGTTAGATGAACTATCTCAGTGGTGGCTGTGTTAGCACCTAAACCCACTCAACGAGGTATGAAAATACTGTGCTAAAATATGCTGCATCTTTTGCTGGTCCCTGTAGCTATGTAGACTTTAATAAGATTGTATAACCTTGGCCAATTAAACCATAAACTTAATCTGAAGAGGGTGTTTGCTGATCTACCACCTACCACTAATCTAAATTATTACAGCTACACAATTACTTAGTGGGACCACTACAGGTTGATTCAGAACACACAGTTAAAATTTTTCACTACAGTCCAAGGAGCAACATCTGTGAAAAGTTATAATTTAGTAATATTTTTAAGGTTGTTTGGAACATGTTAGAACCCTTTGTTTTCACAAGATACTCATCACATAGAAGCCTAAAGCATATCTGACCCTTGCATGACATGTGTGAACCTATATATTTTTACTTGTCAGCATGTAGAAACAAAGACTATATATAAGTATCTAAGGACTACACAAATATTTATTTGTATTTTTGGACCAAATTATTTTAATGCTTTTACCCTGCAGGTGAGATAATGTTGAACTGCTCCTTTTACGGATATAAAAATGTGTTCTAATCACTAGAAATCTCTTAGAAAATGATCCTGCTGCTCCCAGCAGGTCCATATGTTGGACAAGCAGTATGTTTCCAAGGTAGGAGGATTGTGGGGAGTGGCAGAAGAAAGTCTCACATATGCACCAATTTTCCTGTGAAGTCCCCCACTATTTTTTTCTTGAGATACACTCAATGGCTAACATTCTATAATTATGGTTTAAGGTTCTTATATTTCTAAAATCATTGATTTGGGGGAATTTTGAGAGTTCATAACCCAAACTAGGGCCCTGCAAAATATTATTCCTTGGACTGTTAACTGTTTCTAAACCATTTTGGGGAGGGGAGAGGTAGATTGCTTAAGGGTGCTATGCTTAAGTACATTTCAAAGGTGACTACAACATCAAATGAATTATTTACTATGGGTTTCTCAGAGCCTTTAAAAAATGTATCTCCAAGTTCTATGGGTTGGATCACATGGAAGTGTGGAAGCTGTGGCAGACAGCCATTTAAAAAACTTATTTGAATCTGGAACCTCTTACAGATTACCTGTTAAGATCTCCTTTAGATATTCTACAGAATGAAGTCTGTTAATGTTACTGTAAAGAATAAATTATGGACTCATCATCAACTAAATTCAATACACATCTTGAATTTCTTCCCACCAAATCTCAGAGATAGAGGCTTTTTGTTCTATCTGATCCATACATTTAGCTCTGTGACCACAGGGACTAATATTCTTTTTCTAGTTAAGGACCGCTTAAAGAGTTCAAAGTTAATTTAGCAGTTGCTTCTGATAAGAACAATAAGAACTTTTTATTCCAGTTCTGGTATTGTTACCAGAAGGTCTGTACGGTGTATCCTTGGTTGCATATCCAGCATAATCCTCACTTGGTTGCATATGGGTCTGGTTCTTCCCGGTCACCTCTCCTTAGGGTTAGAGCCTTGATTCTTAGGCAAAGTTTTCATTTCTAGGTCCCTTGTTCAGATTCTAACTTCATTATCTTTTAAAACCAGTTTGCTTTCAAGAAAGAAAATCTATAGAGTTAAGAAAGAGAACACCTAGAAAAAGGTTAAGCAGAATTGGGGAAAAAAGAGGTTGAAACAGCTCAAGATGTGACAAGCATTAAAGTATTAATTAAATAATCTAATCTGACAATTTTGTTCGTTGATTGATTTAATTCACTTGTTGCTAATTTCAGTAAGACTGATACACTGACTCAATGTTGCCAAATAAGTAAATAATGAATGAAATACTTAATCAATTTGTTAAGGTCATCCCACAAGTCTACCTGGTCATCAGTGACTTCAAGGCATACCAACAGAATGCTATTAAAAGACTTTAATTACATTCACTCTTTTAGGATGTTGGAAGAATTAAGAGCTCCTAAATTTTAAAGAATTTTAAATGAAACATTCTTCCTTGTTTATTATGTTGTATTATAAAGCATGACCTCATTAAAAATTTAAGCTCAGTACCTAATAAAGCCTGAACACGGTGACATTTCATTTTAGATACATATCGTGCCCTTATATATTTACAGAGTAATTTCACAATATTTTTGTTTACACTATTTTACCTGATATTAATAAAGTATATAAATATGAAAGTAATTTTATAATTTCTGTGGTCTTTTACAGCTGGTTCATTTTAATACACAGGATTAAAAAGTCACACCAAGCAACTCTATAAATCACAATTTCAACTGATGTAAGATAGTAAATAGCAAGGAATGTACAGCATATGGTTATGTTGAATAATAACTCTTAAGTGTTGATGCTAGTTGACAGAACAGGATGAATGTACCCCAAGAATAATCATATTGTGTGGATTAGTCACACTAAAATTTTTTTAATGAATATTTATCAATATATAACACATTCAAGGATTTCAGAGTTTTACTAGAAGTAGGAACTCTTCAAAGATCTAAAAATATTCCTGAAAAAAAGTATTAATATTTACCATAAAAAGGCAAAATAGCAGTACAATCCTGCACCTCAGTCAGGACTGCTAACACATGCCAATTTAAGCTATTATCCCTGGGAGCACTCTACATAAGTTTCGGTATGTTTTCAATTTTCTAGTTTCCTGTGTTTCAAGAGAATGAAAGTTGTCATTGGGAATCCAAAATTGTACAACATTAAGCAGTTTGAAAGTAGCGTTAAAAAAGAAGAAAAAGAAATTAAGTACAATAGCTTTAGATAATTTTAAGTGATCATATCTAAGAAGATGTAATAAGGATGAAAATATCAGAGTTTTCTAGTCAATATGGTACTTTATAACTCTTATGAGCATGAGTTTAAAACCAGTATTAAAAAGTAGGGAAAACAGAAGAAAAGTCTCCTGTGATATGAGAAACAAAAATGCTAATATGTATACAAGGAAAGGATGAATTTTTATTAAGAAGCTCGCAGCCAGCTTGGTGTGGCCTCTGAGCAGTCCTGTCTCATCACACTTCCTCCCTTCTGGCTCCCTCCACGCCATCGCTTATGCATTACACCTGGGTCATGCTCACAGGCTGTTACCTCTGGATTTTAAGCACTCTGCTCTCTACTCCACCATTGCATTCCTCTTTATCCTTCAGATTACAGCTCAAATGATTCCTCAAGCCACAAGCTCCCCTTGCCATGTTTCCCCTAAATCCTGAAATACTTCAAAAGTTTGCATTATATATTGATTTAATGATATAATTAACGCTTGTCTTCTCTCATATAGACTAAGCTTTTTGAGATCAGGGCCTCTCTCAGTAGTATGTCCCTAGTGCTCTGTAAAATGAAGGAAGGGTGAATGAATGAATGAATGAGGGAAAGCAACAGAATTCTTTTCTTCTCAACAAACAGTATCTACTGTGTATTTCTATTGTCAATGTAAAATCATGTAATAGTCATACAATGAATATAAACCACTCAGAGGCTACCGCAGAGAATACAGAGGAGATAAAATCAGGAGGGACTTACAAAAACAACTGAAAGCCAGCATATTCTTAGCACTGAAAACAAGTAATGAAGTCAAACTTCCCAGGTAAATGTAATGCTATGTAATGGTTAAAATGCTATGGTAATGTAAACTATAAACTCAAACTTTCTGTGCAATTTTTCTTCACTGAGAAGTATAAAAAATTATACAATACATTCATTCTCAGTTTAACTTTTTTCTAATTAAACATGGCTAAGAATACAAAGAAAAACAATATGGTAGAATAACTTTGTTTACATATAAAATTCATTAACTATTCAGACTTCTGAAAACTTTTGATACTGGTCATGTAGGAGTTACCTCTATTGAATGTCCGTAGAACATACACTTAAGGAGATGTACAACCAAATATTTCATGTACTTTTACCATGTAGTAAGGTTTGTAAGCAGGCAATACTTAAGTTAGCAGAGTAAAGTGCAAGAAAACACCATTGGTCAAACAACTGCATTACCTATAGTGACTGGTTGATGCAGAACCAACAGTTTAATTTAGTAACAATAACAGTAACAGTAATAGGATGATAATAATAATTAAACTGGTTTTATGGCTAAATTTAGCAATTGGAATTACTCATGCATGAAAAGACAGTCTCTCACTCTTTTATGAAAAATGGAGAATGTGTTATTCAATGATCCACAAAATAATTGTTTAAAATCACTCACTGTGTGACCTTGGATCAGTTACTTAAATTTTCTGTACCTCTGTGCAACAGAGTTTTTGCATTATGTGACAGAATTTGGTTAATGATTCCATAGTACATAGCTCCCACTTGACACGGTATTATTATTTTTTAGAGTAAACTCAAGGACTTAGAAAATTACATTTGTCTTGGGTTACAAAATATTTTGAAGATATTGGGAGTGACACATTTTTTTTTTAGAACTTTCAAAACATACCACAATACTTAATTATAAAAGCTGTGACCATTACAAATGCCATTATAGTTTACTATTTTTTAATAGTTGATATTTTCTTATATGGCTAAATAATTATTTTCACATAAGGATGGATTTTTACTTTGATACAGTGATAACATTAGATAATCTGTTGAGAAATTATCTTCATTATAGGTTTTACATTTATTGACAAATTAATATGCTAACTTTTCCTGTGTGAAAGTTATCTAGCTGTTCACTAATCATGCTGCTATTCACTCATTAAATGGTGTTTTAGAGACCAGACACTGAGAAGTCACCTTTGCTTTGCCTGGTTCTTTATACCCGTCTGAAGAAAAACCTGCTGTGTTTCTATCTAGAAAGGAGCTAAGAGAGGGTCAGAATGAAGAAATTGAACAGACTTGAGTCATCTTTATGTGGTTTCACTATTTAGTATTATCTTATTCCTGAAATTTTATATATATATATATATATATATATATATATATATATATATATGTAATTTTTTTTTTTTTAATCAAAAGCAAATAGGGTGCCTCGGTGGCTCAGTCAGTTAAGTGTCTGGCTTTGGCTCAGGTCATGATCTCATGGTTTGTGAGTTCAAGCCCCACATCAGGCTCTGTGCTCACAGCTCGGAGCCTGGAGCCTGCTTCGGATTCTGTGTCTCCCTCTCTCTCTGCCCCTACCTTTGCACTCTCTCTCTCAAAAATAAATAACCATTTAAAATTAAAAAAAAAAAAAAAGCAAATATATGAGGCTTGACTTCACTTTTCCATCTTTAGTATAACATAAACAGTATACTTTAATATTATCTTGTAGAAGATGGTAAACATTTCCATAGTACCTCTCACTCACATTTTCTGATAAAAACTGTATTGTGTATTTTACTATTTAGTATTTTTATTGGTACAAATAACTTTACTACAAAGTCTTCTTTTGTAGACTTCTGTAGACTTATTATGTATTTAATATTCATAATGTGCCCATAAATTTTAAAAGTTTATTTACAAATTGATTTACTTCTCTCAGTTGAAAAATAATGCAATTGGTATCAAACACAGCTAAATTACAATTTCATAACTTTCTAAACACCTTTTTCTCTGACAACTTCACATGTACATTAGTTAATCCAGATGTGGGTATTTACTACTGAGGGCTGAAAAGAAAGTGGCCCCTAATTCTAAACTTCTTGTGTCCTAAACCCTCTTTGAAAAATTCTAGGGCCTCTACTCCTTTCAAATATTCCCACTGGGCATGTTCCACATTTATTCCTTGACTTCCCTTGGTTTCTCCTGGTCTGCATTTCAAAAACAAAGTGGAGGAAGGGATGATCATAGGTACTCCGACTTAATTTAAAATTTTATTATGTCTACTGGAGTTTATGCAAGTCATTTCCTCTTTCTGGAACTTAGTTTTCTATTTGCAAAATGAAAGGATCAAACCAGATGATCTGTAAACTTTCCCACTATCTATAATTTTATTATGCTTTTAACTATGCACTACTTTCAAAACATAAATATGAGTTAGCAATAAATTATTTACACATTTATTAGGTATTAGCAATTAAAATTCATGAAAAAAGGGGGGGCACCTGGGTGACTCATGGTTCATGAGTTGAAGCCCCGTGTCGGGCTCTGTGCTGACAGCTCAGAGCCCAGAGCCTGCTTCGGATTCTGTCTCTCTCCCTCTTTCTGCCTCACCCTGCTTGAGCTCTGTCTCTCTATCTCTCAAAAATGAATACACATTAAAAAAAAATTTTTAATTCATGAAAAAAGTAAGGTTAAAAAATGCAGGATGTTGATGAATGAGAAAATTATTTTTTTTTAATTTTTTGTTTAACCTGTATTTATTTTTGAGAGAGAGAGAGACAGAGCATGAACAGGGGAGGGGCAGAGAGAGAGGGAGACACAGAATTGGAAGCAGGCTCCAGGCTCTGAGCCATCAGCCCAGAGCCCGACGCGGGGCTCGAACTCACGGACCGCGAGATCGTGACCTGAGCTGAAGTCGGACGCTTAACCGACTGAGCCACCCAGGCGCCCCGAGAAAATTATTTTTTAAATTGATGTATTTATAAGTATTTCACATTATAAAATTTTTACTGTATTTCTAAATACCATGGGTTACTCTGTACTCTTAAAAAAACTAAATACTAATGTATGCTAATCTATGTATATACTAATCTATACTAATACTAATCCATAACACAAAATCATGGTAACTTTTAAATTTATTTAAGCATTTATTGTGATATTGTCATTGGTATAGTGGCAAGGTATGAGAGAAGAGAGAGATACAAAATATATAAGAATTGTGATAAATTTTTTATATGTGACCTCTTATTTACATCTTACACAAACCCTACAAGGTAGATATTAATTTACCCTTCTTACAGATGAAAACAACTCAGACACAGACTTATATAATTATTTTTCCAGAGCAGCACAACCAATATTTTGTTGCAAAGCCCATGCTTGGTTCACTGCCTGAAGGGGCTTATAATCTACTGAGAAACAGGAGTATACACAATTAATCTTGTGAATGCAAGGACAGAGTGAGGGGATAACACCAGCCTTAAGGTTCTAGATTGGAATCTTTAGAATTATACTCAAAATTTTTAAGTTATATCCTAAGTGGGAGTGGTTTTAGGGTATTTTATGTGCAATCTGAGATCTACGTTTGATCTGTGTTAGAGAGGTATGTTTAGAACTAATGGATGGGGTCTCTAATCCCACTTCACCAGCATGGCAATATTAGAAAGTCAGAATATGTTACTTGTGTATCATATTTAAGTTGTGTTCATGGTTAAAAAGTATAATAACCTAGCTCCTTATGAGTGAATAAGACAGCATTATGAAGTGGTAATTTTAACTTAGGTAGTAGTTTTAATTTAAAAACATAAAATAAGGGTTAATCATCACTATTTGAGAATGAGTTATTTTAAGTTTTCTTTACAGTTAATAGCTTGTTTTTTGTTTTTTTTTGTTTCATTGAAGCTTTCTACTGTTTTTGATTAAAAAAATGGGAAAGAACGAGCACTTGAAACTTTAAGAGCCATAAAATTTGTCTTCTGTATTCAAAATGGAAGAAAAACCCAAATGTATAAAAAAATAAAATTAAATAACAAAATATATACTTTTTCTCTCTGCTTTACTTGGGCAGAGCAAGAGGAATTGTAGAGCAGGGTATCAACCACTCAACACATGATTGATAAGTGTTACACTAAATTTTCTTCAATCTTTAAAATTCTTCCTGACATCTAACATATGTTTTCCATTTCTTCTTAGGACCAGTTGAGCCTTAAGGTCCAAAGTAATAAAATTAGCAGACAATTCAAAGAAGCTGATATGGTTTTATATCAACTTTTAAAGTAGTGAAAATATACAAAATAAGTACTAACATGATTATCAAAATATAGAAAAGGAAAACATGAATTGCATATAATTGGTAGAAGCAAACACATTGCCTTTATTAAAAATCCTGAATAACATATTTAGTCTTGATTCAGATCTAAACTTCTTTCATCTCTGTACCATGTGTACTGGAAACCTGTTCAAGCAATATCATGTAATCAGAAAACGTTAGTAACCTCAAAACCTTGTATATGCTTCACACGCAGAATGAAAAGAACTAAGGTGCAGCTCTCTAACATAAAACCAGTACATTTCATTCTTCCCCCAGACCCTGAAATCTTCATCAGACAAAACAACTGAACCAAAAGTTCCATGAAGACAGAGGCTGTCTGTTTTCTACTCTCCTGAATCCCCAACATCTAGTTTCTGTCTAGCACACAACTGATACTCATTGCTCATTTGCCTACAGAGTGACTGAATGAAGTACAGAGCTTGAATACTTCAAACTGCTTGTAATTTTATTTTTTCCTATAATGATACATAGGAATAGTCTGGCTACTCTAATATTTGCAAATTGGAAATATTTTTGGTTCGTTATTTAAAAGAGATAATACATGGGTGGCTCAGTTGCTTAAGCGTCTGACTCTTTGATTTCAGCTTAGGCGGTGATCTCACAGTTGTGAAATCAAGTCCACATTGGGCTCCACATTGACTGTGGAGCCTGCTTAAGTTCTCTCTCCCTCTCCTTCTGCCCCCTCCCTGGCCCATGCTCTCTCTCTCTCTCAATAATAATAATAATAATAATAATAATAATAATAATAATGATAAATAAAAGAGATAATACAATACCTTTGAATTCTATGAAGCCAGAGGTTTATGAGCTAATGAATAAATTCAGAAGCTGAGTACAAACCAGTAAGAGTTTAATGTACACTGGGTTTTTGTATGTATTGTCTGGAGACATAAGGGTATAAAGACCTAATGCATTTTCAATACCAGTAAATCAGGCCAATGGTGGAGAGAATAAAAACCCAATGATAAATAGACAAACAAAACAATTTCACTCTTAACGGTACAATGCTTACTTTTATACCATAAACTCAAAAACTCCCTTCTGTCAGGCTGTCAGTTTCCTGAAGGTTTGGACTGTGTCTGTCTTGGCATCCTCAATGTCTACAACAAAACTCTAAAACGTTTTGCTCTCAGGAACAAAAACTTTTATACTTGTAAAAGTGTAAAAAAAAAAAAACTTTTTCACTTTTGAAAGTTCTTGAGAATCTCAAGAGCTTTTGTTTATATGTATTATATTTATCATATTCAAAATTAAAAACCCGGGACATTTTTAAATCTTTATTAATTCATTAAAAAAAATAAACCTAGTATATGTCAACATGAATATGATATTCTTTATGAAAGATCATTATATTTCAACAAAAAATCTTGTGAGGGCTATGTTTATACTTTGTAAAATCTGTTTCATGGCTGGCCTGAATGAAAAGAGTTGGATTCTCATAAGTTTCCACATTTAATCAGATGTGACATGTTATTCTAAGTGAAATATATGAAGAGACTGGCTTCACACAGGTATGGAACTGAAGAAGAGATGAGCTTGGGGACTGTCCTAGGGGGTCATCATTCCACACTGTGAAACCACTGATCTGTAATATCATTTGTCATATGACTATTGTTCATTAACTATTTGCTAAATTAATAAAAAGTTTAGGGAAAAAGAAATAAACTCTCAGGGCATATAGATAGAGATAGAGATAGAGGTAGAGATAGAGAGAGAGAGAGAGAGAGAGAGAGAGAGAGAGAGAGAGAGATAGAGATAGAGACACAAATGACTGGTACATTCATTTAGGATTCAACTGATAATTATTCTTTATAAATGCTATTTTGCTGAAATAAAATGTTAATTATCCCAACTCCTCAATTCACTACAACTAAATTGGGATGCATATCAAAAGAGGGTATCTGAATGAAAGAGTGAAAATCTGTAAAATTAAAGCATGTAATCAAAATTTTAATAGAGAGATAGAGATGACTAGGAAGAGACATTTCACTTGAAAAAATTCCAAGCATAACCAAATCAGGTAGCTAATTCAAATGCTGTATGAGTCTGCTTAAAGCAGTAAATCAGATTGAAACACTACTGAACACAAGCTGGATTCTAATATTTTTAATTTTTTTTTTCAACGTTTTTATATATTTTTAGGACAGAGAGAGACAGAGCATGAATGGGGGAAGGGCAGAGAGAGAGGGAGACACAGAATCAGAAACAGGCTCCAGGCTCTGAGCCATCAGCCCAGAGCCCGACGCGGGGCTCGAACTCACGGACCGCGAGATCGTGACCTGGCTGAAGTCGGATGCTTAACCGACTGCGCCACCCAGGCGCCCCTGGATTCTAATATTTTTAGTGTCTACATGCCATTTCTAATTAATCTATAAAAACCACAAGAAAAAAACATTTTGATTATATTTTTAGCACTTCTGCTTTCAATATTAATAAGAATTAACCAAATACCAGAGAAAAGACATTGATTTGAACATTTTACAATTTCCCAAATCACAATTTTTGTTGTTTAAAAACAGCCTTAAGTAAATTCAGAGATTTAAGTAAATAAAATTCTTGAGATCAGGTATTAGATTTTTAAAATAATATCTCATCATGTGGCAATAAATAAATAAATAAATGAATAAATAAATAAAATTACTTACTTTTCCTTTTCTTGAGGCTGAGTCACCTGAGAAGCCATTTTAGGTTCTGTTCCAAGATTTTTTTGCATCCGCTGCCTCCTCTTTCTACTTGGTGCAATATCAGTGACATCAGGACTTGAAATGATGGAATCATCTCTAGAAGTAGCTAAAATAAAATGATATGAAAATGTGACCCAATGAAATTATGCATATAATTTGTAAGAACTTGCTGCTTTAGCACTGATATGAAGTGGCACAATTAAAATATGGCACAACTCCTTTTTTTGTTTTAATTCATGAAGATTTGGTAAAGCGAACCAGCTAGATTGTAATACTTTAATATAAAACATAAAGTTTACTGTATACATGGAATAACTTGATCAAAACGGTCTCTGCCTATCTTGCACAACAACCTTCCCAAATACATGATAGGCAGTTTGATCTCTCAGTGCTAGAATTAGATAGAAGTGCCTTAGAGGCACCTCTAAAAGGCGTCTGGGGGGAAAACACTGCTATAGGAATAGGATAAATCAAATTGATAGTAAACAGTAATTATGAACAGGAATGGGGACTTTTGCTAGTGATCCAGAGATAATTTCATACTCTTCAGCCAACCGTGGGGAATAAGCACAAGAGAAATGTAAGAAAACTCAAACAAATGTCTCTACTGAAGCTAACCCATTAAACTACCCCTAAAAGTACTTATACACCTGAAACAGAAGCAAGAAAAGAAACATGTTTGATTTATATTCCTTATTCTCTATAAACAACTTAGTTCCAAAGAGCTTTAGGGAAGTTCAGAATTCTTTCATCTAATATAGTATACTCCATTCTAATACATATTTATATAAAAGAGCCCCTTTGCCATTGGTAAATAATGAACAATAGCAACATAATTTAGACTTTGGGTATCTTGCTGCTTCATAGGATTTTTTTCTAGCATGTTGACATTTTATAGTGATCAGAAGCAAGTTTTCACCCCAATTAAAGAGAAAGTCTTAACAACGTGTAAAGTCCTAAAAAAGTGCAAATGAGCGGCTAAAAATCCTGTACAGGTCAATTCCTTTAGTATACATAGGGGCTAGTTTAGTGGATTCAAGAACCCTACACTTTACAACAGTTAAGCTTTCTGTTCAAGAAAGAAGCTGTGAACATGTTTCTCCCTGTAGCTTGAATCAGATGTTCAATTTTGATGAAAAGTACTGGAATCAAATGCACTCAGTAACTGCCATCTCCTTGATTTGAGGGGAAATGTGATGCAAATGGTTAGTTGACTGTGATGTTAGGTGAAAATGTTGGCAGAGAGTTAGTGGAGTTAATATTTTCATTAGGTTTGTAACCAAAGAACTAACAACAACAATGTAAAGCTGCATAGATTTTGAGTGGTATGCCTAAAATTAATTTCCCCCATAAGCTCATTTTCAGTGCACAATTCTGCAGAATGAGTGGTTTATCAGGCACACATGTATCACATTCTAGAAGAAAAGTCTGTATTTTGAGTTCTCACTTGTACCCCATGCTTCTCTGGGTGGCCTGAAATTACTTGAATGTTGTTGACCACTCTCTTGAAAGTGTTTTGTTTTTATTTGTGTTCTTAAAATGCCTACTATTTTTCAGAACGTATCGGTAGACACTTCGCTAGAACTTAATACTGTTACCTTCATCTTACTTATAAAGAAACCACAGCTTTAGAGAGCTTAAGTAACTTGACCTCACACAGCCTTTGAGTTGATATTTTATCACATAACAACTAAAACATATTCCTCCCTAATGGATAAAGTATTCCTTGATAAATATTAACTGAATAACAATCTGAAGCTGTGTAAGTTATTACGGCACAGAATTTCCACTAGGTTTCTTATACTTTATTTTACTAATCCCTACAAATGAGTTAGAGAAGAGTAGACAACAAAGGGAGTTTCTCTGAACACAAGCTGAATAACTTCCTTAATTTATTAGGCTATGAGAGGACTATGGAAGATACCTGGTTTCCTGATTTCTTTCCCAGTTTGCTCTCACCTAGGAATTACTCAAGTCACATAAGCAATAAACAAAGTACAGACTTGTCTATGAACAAATCTAGTAAGAGTGTCAGAGTTATTTCAATTGTTGATAGACTTGAAAAATGAAAAAAAATTGCATTTAATGACATGTTGGACATCCAGAAGGTAATAATATTAAATTTGTTTAAATTAAAATGTTAAGGTAAAATTAAAAAAAAAATTACCAAGAAGTTCTGATATTCAAATCAAAACTGCCAATAATGACTTAACACATTGGTACCAAAGAGGATGTTTTACATGCAATATGGTTACACTATGTTATAAGCTTTAGGATTTACTTTAAAATACAATGCGTATTAAATGTGGGTTGTTAGGGTGAGCTATATCCCTGGTGCTGCTAGCATCTACTGAAAGATGCACAGCTCAGGAGCAGATTGTTGGGATTCAAAGCCCATACACTTGAGGGAGCTACTAGAGGCACTTTTGTTATTTGTATATAAATGAATAATAGTTTATTAATTAATATACTGAATGACAAAAATGTGTATCACTTGGTGAACACAAGGCACGAAAACAAGCAAGAGGAATATTGCATATAGGCTCTCATGAGTGAAATTAAATGTATTCCAGATACACAAATTGACTAAAATATTTTAGAGGTACTCTCCACTACTTTATGAAGACAGTATAATCCACTGAGGTCTGTTTAATCTTGGAGATGATACTCTCTGCTAAATTTTTAAGTGGTTCTGGGTCCACTTGTGAACTCTGGACAATTGTGGTCACCTGATACCAGAAAGAATCATCACTCTTGCCTCAGGAATCACTGTATTTGCCAAAAGTAATCTTCTTATATGAGAGTGTGACTGAGACCCCTAAAAAGACAGATAGCTGGAATTTCTTCAAGTTTATATAACCGGTCCATAAATTATTTTGTGCTTACTTGTTAGTAAATATTGAGAATTGTATGTGTGTTGGGGGGAACTTAATCTGATAATTTACTATTATCCTCATACTTCAATCTTCTTAATATCTTTCATTATTTACCACAAAGAACCTAAAAGTTGTGTATAACCAAGTGTTTCTGGTCAGTTCACCGCACCATTTTTATTCCTTTTTCTTGAAAATTACAGGTAGCCTATCTATAATGTGGTCATGAGGGAAAAGGGCTAGCATGTAAGTTAATTACTATTTAAATGGAATATATCTTGTTTGGTTTTGTTTTTTTACTATGGGAAACAGTTTTCCTTCAGTTTATTCTACACATGTAATAGAAAACTGTATCATAATAGATTTTCTTAATTCATATATTCCTTTAAAATAAAGTTTTGGTTGGGGCACCTGGGTGGCTCGGTCGGTTAAGTGTCCGACTTTGGCTCAGGTCATGATTTCACGGCTGATGGGTTCAAGCCTCGCGTCGGGCCCTGTGCTGACTGCTCAGAGCCTGGAGCCTGCTTCAGATTCTGTCTCCGTCTCTCTGCCTCTCCCCTGCTTGTGCTCTGTCTCTCTGTCTCTCTCACATATAAAAAAATAAATAATAAATAAAATAAAAAATAGTAAAATAAAATAAAGTTCTGGTAATGTTTACATAGTCTTTAATGAAAGGGAAAAGGTTCCATTCTATTCTTTCCTCTCCATCAATGCCAGAAACCAGAAAGAAGAGGCACAAGTTCCACACCTGGTACCTAAGTGTTAAATTTTTTTTAATGTTTATTTATTTTTTAAGGAGAGAGAGAGAGACAGAGTGCAAGTGGGGGAGGGGCAGAGACAGAGGGAGACACAATCTGAAGCAGGCTCCAGGCTCTGAGCTGGCACAGATCCTGATGCGAGGCTTGAACCCAGAGACTACAATATCATAATCTGAGCAGAAGTCGGATGCTTAACTGACTGAGCCACCCAAGGCGCCCCTGGTATACACACACACACACACACACACACACACACACACACACACACACACACACAATGAAGGTAAATATGGGACTTCCAAGTCTGTATTATTCATAACCTTACATATTTTTAAGGGCAACAACTGAAGTTTTCACTTTCAAGTAATGCATCCCATTTTTAAGGAAGAAATCAATTCTTACTAACTTTACCAGACTGTATACACTTATTTTACATATGAAAAATAACTTGAAAAGAGATGGACAAAAATGGCAACTGTTCAAAGATAACGAGAAGAAATGTAGTCTGGTTGGAGTAGTGTCCATGAAAGATGCAGAAAATGACTAGATAAGTAAGGACAGCAAGGAAGGAGGGGAGGGAAAAAGGAGATCCTAAATAAATATGCTAAATAAATTTGCTACCTTTCAAATCTAGGCAGAGAAGTATGAATTTAATATTGAATGTTTTTTTTCCCCTGAGATTTCACCTCCAGAATTCTCAGTTGCTACTATTATCATCAGCCTCTATCATGACAATTTGTCTTTCACCATTTCCAGGATTTTGTTTCAAAGAGAAAACAAAAGAAAAGAAAAAAAAAACAACTATTGCCAATGAACTTACTACAGCTGAAACACTGATAGGCAGAGCTGTGGGATGAATTTCAAGTTCCCATTAGGTTCACTGAATCCAGAAAATGGAGAATCTTTACACAAGCCTTGTTATTGTGAAAGGTGGCTCCAGGGAAAGCCACACTTCTTCTCATCTGACAGAAGAACTGCAGGAGTTTGGCAGGAGTAGTTCAGACATGAGAGACAGTGTTGGCTTCCCTGGGTACTCTCCACGTCTCAATGTCCAGACGAAAGGACACTGTTGGCTAAACTGCCAGCCATCTGCATAAATCTCATAAATTTACCTGGTAAACTACCCGCTCAACTGTGTACTCTCTTCCATCACAGCCCAATTCAGTCACTTCGGTCACGCTAGTAGCTCCAATCCACAGCAATCTCTCCTTTCTCTGTAAGTTTCACACACACTTCACTACACACACACTGTCATATACTGTTACTCTTTTTGTGGATACCTCTTGTTTCTCCAGTTAGATCATGAACACCCTCCAGCCAACGGCCATGCCTTACACTTTGCTATATCCCTAATGTATTACCCACTAGTGTTATAATGATCCTGAAATCATTGTTTCACTGTATGCTAATTTGGATGTAAATTTTAAGAAGTAAAAAAAAAAAAAAATACTGTTATAATGAGAAATGTGAAGACTTGAACCCTGTATATTTGATTTTTAAATCAAAACTTACTCATTTACGGCCCTCTAGATGAGCTGTAGGGAAAAGCAGAATCAGAAGATCTGGGTCTGGGTCTCTAATTCTGCCATTTACTTTGACCATATTACAGAATTTAAATTCCTAAGATGAGAAGCATATTTTAAACATGATTTCTGACATGATTAAATGAGATAAAATGTTTATAAATTTTTATAAATTTTTATTTAGTTTATAAATACCAGTATTTAAATATTTTTAACAAAATTTGTATGTCCTTATAAAAGATCAAGTTGAGATTAATTTAGATGACTCTGAGGAACTTTTAGGCTATCATCCATAGCTTAAGAGAGACATAAAAGAAAAAAAACCAAAGTAAGATGAATTTATGGTTTTCCAAATTCAAAATTACCCAATTGTCATAGAACTATTATCTGTTATAAATATACGGTAGCCAGTCTGCTGTGGCTGCTTTCACTATTTTATTCATTTACTCATTTCACAAATATTTATCGTGTTTATATTCAATAAGTCATTTTGTTTTATTTCAAAACACATAAAATATTGAGAGGAAACCCCAAAATCCAAACCTTAAGACACTACCCTATGTAAATCTGAAACTTCAAAAAACACTATTTCTTTCACTAGGGAAAACAACCAACCAGTGACTTGGGCTACTTCATGTTTCTGTAGTTTCTCTTACTGACAGGTATAAAGATAAGTAAAAAAGAAGCTGAGATAAGGTAGGTCACACCATTCTTCAATGACCAGTATCTCAAAGTGGCCTATCTTGAGGTAGTAAATTTCTAATCTGACCAAAGAAGCAAACATTATTTTCCCTCACCATTCATCAAAGAGCCCTTTTTCAAATCTGTAATCAGTTGCTACCCAGTTTTCACAATCTAATCTGAATAAATGATGACCACCTTACACAAAAGGTCAATGGTTTAACTTATTAATCAATAATGACCAAGTAAACTGATAATTAACATCACACTAAACACTTAAAAGAGTGTGTGTGTGTGTCTGTGTGTGTGTCCACATATAAATACTTTTCCAAAAACCAGCCTCCTCTTTTAGCCGGCACAGCTGGAAGTGAGACTTAATGACAAATACCTACTGACATTGGGGTAATGGAAGAGGTCATCTTTGGAAATCCAATACACTCAATGTCAGAGGCAGGGTGGGCTACTAAAGATAAAGTACAGACTCCAGAAGTATTCACAGCAAAAAAAAAAAAAAAAAAAGATAATTTGAATATATTAAGTATTGTTCTGCACCTACAAAACAATGCGATTGTTTAAAAAACTGAATGAACTCATTTCTTTAAATCATAAAGATTCAGTCATTCCTTTACTTTATTCAACACGTATTTATTAAGTGTTTTCTATGTGTCAAGGACTATCCAGAAGATACCACTACCAGGTATTCAAAAAGATTACAGTTAGGTAGAGAGGAAGAACACTACTATTTGCAAGAAAACCATAAGTCACATAAGCAATTATAAAGGAACTACTTTAAAAGTTCTAAGGTGCAGCTTTCCAACCTTTTACTATTTTTTCCAAATTAATCTGTGAAGATTTTTCTTTTCATTATTAAGCACTAATTATAACTTGATTTCTCACATTACTTTTCTTCTTATATGAATATTTCTTTTGAAAGCATAATCATCAGTACCAGATGGCTCTGAGGTAGACTTCCCAAAAGAGAAAATTTAAAAGGCTAGCTCACTTTGAGTAAACTGACAAGAAAAGATTGGGTTTTAAAATTAAGTTTTGGGGTGCCTGGGTGGCTCAGCTGGTTAAGTCCAACTTCGCCTAAGGTCATGACCTTCCGGTTCATGGGTTTGAGCACCACATCAGTCTCTGTGCTGACAGCTCAGAGCCTGGAGCCTGCTTCTGATTCTGGGTCTCTCTCTTTCTCTGCCCTTCCCCCACTTGAGCTGGCTCTCTCACACTCTCTCCCTCAAAAATAAATAAACGTTAATTTAAAGCAGAGACAATACCTATCCTTCTCAAGCTTTTCCAAAAAATAGAAAGGGAAGGAAAACTTCCAGACTCATTCTATGAAGCCAGCATTACTTTGATTCCTAAACCAGAGACCCAGCAGAAAAAGAGAACTACAGGCCAATATCCCTGATGAATATGGATGCAAAAATTCTCAAAAAGATACTAGCAAATCGAATTCAACAGCATATAAAAAGAATTATTCACCATGATCAAGTGGGATTCATTCCTGGGCTGCAGGGTTGGTTCAACATTTGCAAATCAATCAATGTGATACATCACATTAATAAAAGAAAAAAAGAACCATATGATCCTGTCAATCGATGCAGAAAAAGCATTTGACCAAATTCAGCATCCTTTCTTAATAAAAACCCTCAAGAAAGTCAGGATAGAAGGAACATACTTAAACATCATAAAAGCCATTTATGAAAAGCCCACAGCTAACATCATCCTCAATGGGGAAAAACTGAGAGCTTTCCCCCTGAGATCAGGAACATGACAGGGATGTCCACTCTCACTGCTGTTGTTTAACATAGTGTTAGAAGTGCTAGCATCAGCAGTCAAACAACAAAAGGAAATCAAAGGCATCAAAATTGGCAAAGATGAAGTCAAGCTTTCACTTTTTGCAGATATCATATTATACATGGAAAACCCGATAGACTCCACCAAAAGTCTGCCAGAACTGATACATGAATTCAGCAAAGTTGCAGGATACAAAATCAATGTACAGAAATCAGTTGCATTCTTATATACTAATAATGAAGCAACAGAAAGACAAATAAAGAAACTGATCCCAATCACAATTGCACTAAGAATCATAAAATACCTAGGAATAAACCTAACCAAAGATGTAAAAGATTGGTATGCTGAAAACTATAGAAAGCTTATGAAGGAAATTGAAAATATAAACAAACGGAAACACATTCCGTGCTCATGGATTGGAGGAATAAATATTGTTAAAATGTCAATACTACCCAAAGCAATCTACACCTTCAATGCAATCCCAATCAAAATTGCACCAGCCTTCTTCTTGAAGCTAAAACAAGCAATCCTAAAATTTGTGTGGAACCACAAAAGACCCCAAATAGCCAAAGTAATATTGAAGGAGAAAACCAAAGCGGAAGGCATCACAATCGCAGACTTTAGCCTCTACTACAAAGCTGTAATCATCAAGACAGCATGGTATTGGCACAAAAACAGACACATACACCAATGGAATAGGATAGAGACTCCAGAATTGGACCCACAAAAGTATGGCCAACTAATGTTTGACAAAGCAGGAAAGAATATCCAATGGAAGAAAGACAGTCTCTTCAACAAATGGTGCTGGGAGAACTGGACAGCAACATTCAGAAGAATGAAACTAGACCACTTTCTTACACCATTCACAAAAATAAACTAAAATGGATAAAGGACCTGAATGTGAGACAGGAAACTATCAAAACCCTAGAGGAGAAAACTGGAAAACACCTCTCTGACCTCAGCCGCAGCAATTTCTTACTTGACACATCTCCAAAGCCAAGGGAATTAAAAGCAAAAATAAACTATTGGGACCTCATGAAGATAAAAGCTTCTGCACTGCAAAGGAAACAATCAGCAAAACTAAAAGGCAACCAAAGGAATGGGAAAAGATATTTGCAAATGACATATTGCACAAAGGGCTAGTATCCAAAATCTATACAGAACTCACCAAACTCCACACCCAAAATAACAAATAATCCAGTGAAGAAATGGGCAGAAAACACGAATAGACACTTCTCTAAAGAAGACATGCAGATGGCCAACAGGGGCGTGAAAAGATGCTCAATGTCGCTCCTTATCAGGGAAATATAAATCAAAACCAAACTCAGATACCACGTCACTCCAGTCAGAGTGACTAAAATGAACAAATCAGGAGACTATAGATGCTGGAGAGGATGCGGAGAAATGGGAACCCTCTTGCACTGCTGGTGGGAATGCAAACTGGTGCAGCCGCTCTGGAAAACAGTGTGGAGGTTCTTCAAAAAAATTAAAAATAGATCTATCCTATGACCCAGCAATAGCACTGCTAGAAATTTACCCAAGGGATACAGGAGTACTGATGCATAGGAGCACTTGTACCCCAATGTTTATAGCAGCACTCTCAACAATAGCCAAATTATGGAAAGAGCCTAACTGTCCATCAACTGAGGAATGGATAAAGAAATTGTGGTTTATATACACAATCGAATACTTTGTGGCAAAGAGAAAGAATGAAATATGGCTTTTGTAGCAACGTGGATGGAACCGGAGAGTGTTATGCTAAGTGAAATAAGTCATACAAAGAAAGACAGATACCATATGTTTTCATTATTATGTGGATCGTGAGAAACTTAAAAGACCATGGGGGAGGGGAAGAAAGAAAAAAAAAAGAGAGAGGGAGGGAGCCAAACCATAAGAGACTCTTAAAAACTGAGAACAAACTGAGGGTTGATGGGGGGTGGGAAAGAGGGGAGAGTGGGTGATGGGTATTGAAGAGGGCACCTGTTGGGATGAACACTGGGTGTTGCATGGAAACCAATTTTACAATAAATTTCATATTAAAAAAGAAAACGTTAAAAATTTTTTTTAAATAAAAATTAAGTTTTAAGCATCTGTAAGGGTCAACTTAAACAGCATTTCTTAACTGAAGTTATACCATCACCTTTTGGACAGTCCTTTGTATGGTGCCACAACACTCTTAGATTTCATCATGCTATAATAATTTATCTAATATTTGTAAGCTCTATGAAGGCAGGGGTTGTGTTTATCTTATTCACTGTTGTTATAAGACAGACTAGCTGGGTTCTAAACACACAGTAATCCCTCAATGAATATTAGTTGATTAACTGATATAAATGCTTAAACACTAACAAAGTTAACAAATAACTTCTTAAAAATTATTTTGTATCCATGTAAAATACTATACTACTGTTTAGCTATGTGACCTGCGGCTAGTCTAGTTAACATTAAGAAAAGGAAAATATTGGGGCACCTCGGTGGCTCAGTCAGTTAAGCGTCCGACTTTGGCTCAGGTCATGATCTCGCGGTTCGTGAGTTCAAGCCCCACGTCGGGCTCTGTGCTGACAGCTCAGAGCCTGGGGCCTGTTTCGGATTCTGTGTCTCCCTCTCTCTCTCTGACCCTCCCCTGTTCATGCTCTGTCTCTCTGTCTCAAAAATAAATAAATGTTAACAAAATTAAAAAAAAAAAAAGAAAGAAAAGGAAAATATCAGTGAGGAAAAGCAGTTTATGAAACAGCAACATTAGCTTTCAATTTATATCATTTGGTAGTTAAAAATAACAAACACTGGAAAGCAGTTCTAATGGTTAATGACTTTTCTGAAAACAAAACTACAATTTTTAAGCTTTCAACAGCTTTGTAAAGTGGCCTCTGCCTGTGACCTGTGTCATGAAATGTTTGGACTGAACATAAAGCTTTCATTGTTGTACATGAGACAGGTATGGTTTGCTGTCAATGTAAGGCAATTTTTAACATTTTATTCATAGAGATTGAAAGGTTTTTAAAATTTTCATTTTTTAAAATTTTGGTCAACTTTTAATAAAACCTAGGTTTTTTACAGAGCTTAGGATTTCACTGAGGTAATATGAATGAAAACTTTGGATACAAAATGAAACATAAACCTGTTTTAAAGAAATGATATATGAAATCTTTCAGTTTTGTTTTATTTTAAATAATGTATTTTTAAAAATGGTTTTTTTTTTGTTTTTTTTTTTTAATTTTCAGACAGAGAGAAAGCAAGAGCAGGGAAGGGGCAGAGAGTATGAGAGAATCCCAAGCAGGCTCCATGCGGCCAGTGCACAGCCCCATGTAGGGCTCTATCTCATGAACCATAAGATCATGACCTGAGCTGAAAGCATGAGTTGCATGTTTAACCAACTGAGCAAGCCAGGTGCCCCTGTTTTAAATAATGTATTACCAGACTCTGGGTAACTTGGTTAGAAGGAGGACAAGATCACTAGTTTAACTAGCAAGTCAAAATCAGAATAGGATTAAAGTGGCAAAAGTTGGGGCCCTTGGGTGACTCTCTCTCTCTCTCTCTACCCCTCTCCCGCTTGCACGCGTGCTTTCTTTCTGTCAAAATAAAAAATAAAATGTGGCAAAAGTGAAGAGCTGCATAATTATATGGTAAACTAGGTAGATAAGAATCATCTTATGTCACCTAAAGACCTTGTCTTTTAGGTGACAGACACTTTCTTTGTGACTTTTAAGTCACAGACCTTTTCTTTTTTAGCAGGAAGGACTTGACTCAGGTTACATGACATGATGTACTTTTCCACTTTATTTTGCCAGTATCTGTTTAAACTTTGAAAATTTTAGAATAATTTTGATACATTAAGAAAAAGTAGTCTATTTTATTTGCACTTCTTTAAACCCCTGTGTAATAAGATTAATGCCTTTGTGATATAATTTAGCGATGTCATAGTGGTTTTGTAAAGAGGCAAATATGAGGCTAAATTTCAGAGGCTTCCCTTGAAAACTGTGCAAAGATTTTCAAAAAGATCTGCAATGCTATACATGTTCCAACTAGCCTTCAAACCAAATGTGATTAAAGCAATACTTTTACTAAGGATTAAAAAAAAATTCTCTGCCAAATAGTCAAATAACTAAGATAATGTTTATACTGAGTTAATAAAATACTTCAGAATAATCCTAAACCTTACAGTTAATCACTGACAAAATGGCTATAGGTAATTCTGTAAAGGTTTTTGTTTTAATATGTAAAATTAGGTTTGGAGAAGTAAGACCAAACAGTTACCTGTGGTATAAAAAATGCCCTAAAATACATGGTTCTGGGAGAACAGGAGAGCTACATGTAAAAGAAGGAAACTGGACAACTTTTAACACTATACATAAAAATAAGCTTACATTAGATTAAAGACCTAGATGTGAGATCTGAAACCACAAAAATCCTAAAGGAGAATGTAGGCAGTAATTTCTCTGCCACTGGCCACAGCAACATTTTTCTGGATACTTCTTCTAAGGCAAGGGAAACATAAGCAAAAATGGACTATTTGGATTAAATTAAAAAATAAAAAAAAGCTTTTGCATTTGAAAAGAAACTATCAATAAAACAAAAAGACAACCTACAGAATGGAAGAAGATATCTGCAAATGATGTATCTGTTAAGTCACAAGAATAAAAAGCACAGCATAAGGAACACAATGATATTATAATAGCGATGTAATAGGGCAGATAGTAGCTGCACTTGTGGTGAACACAGCATAAGGTATGAACTTGTCAAATCACTGTGTTGTATACCTGAAACTAATGTAACATTGTGTGTCAACTATACAAAAAGAGGAAAAAAAGGCAAAACAAAGCCCTGATTCTATAATTCATCATGCTTTTTAAAACTTATTATCTTATATTATCTGAATTTGATAAGAAAAACTAAATGTACTCTAAGGCCATTTTTAGGCACTTTAAGGTGCATATTGGGTTACATGTCTTGCGCAAACAAGAAAGCTTTTCTTCAGAAACTTTATTTCCAAACATCCACATGCTTTTCTTTACATTAAACTTTAGTTTTTATTTGTTTTTAATTGTTTTAAACATGTTATTTAATTTTGAGAGACAGAGAGACACAGTGTGAGTGGGAAAGGGGCAGAGAGAAAGAGGGAGACACAGAATCTAAGGCAGGCTCCTGGCTCTGAGCTGTCAGCACAGAGCCAGACAGACAGAGGGCTTGAACTCATGGACTGCAAGATCATGACCTGAGCTCAAGTTGGACACTTAGCCAACTGAGCCACCCAGGCACCCCAAACTTTTGTTTTTAATGGGCAACTTAAGGAATTTTTGTTTGTAGATTTTTTATTTTCCAATAAAAACTCTGTAATGTTTTTATTCTAAACCAAATTATTGTATATCCTTTTACCTTAATACTCAAAATTACACAAACAACATCAAAATAATTTTAAGCATTGATTTGACAAAAGTAACAGTGGGAATTTATTACAGTTTATTATGAATATACAGTTTCCATTAGATATATGAATCCTGTTTAGCAATCACTGTTGGCAAAGCCTGTAAAATGCCACTATCCCATAACTTGCCAAAAACCAAACTGGGAATCCTACTTGATGCCTTCCAAAACTTCATCTTGCACATCCTATCAGCACCTTGTAAAAGGTTCTTAAAGTTGTCCAATAATTCTCTGCATCCGGAGTATTCCACAATCCTTTCCCTAGATTATTGCTATATCTTATAAATAGCCAAGTGGTTACAATTCATTCCCTAGAAAACATTGAGGGGAATTTTTCTAAAACTGCAAATCTAATCAAGTCTTGTCCTTTTTCAATGCCTTGAAAGCAAAGGTAAAACTCTCTAATGCACTTAATATCTCTTTCTTCTCTTGGTTCAACTAACTTTTACAGTCTTCCTGAATTTTGCCTGATGCATCTATCAATCATTCTCTCTCTCTCTCTCTCTCTCTCTCTCTCTCTCTCTCTCTCTCTCTCCCTCCCTCCCTCCCTCCCTCCTTGGATTTTGCACATACAATTTTCTTAAGATATAGTGTTTTCCATCTATCGTTCAACTGGCTCTCACTCATCCTTATTATCTCAGAAAAGATACTATGTTAGGAAGCCTCAGACGTCTCGGTTAAATGTCCCTCCTCTGGGTTCCCATAGTATCTTTTACTACTCTTATCACTGTAGTATAGAGTGGGAAGGTCACAAACTTAGAAAAATGAAGTCTGGAAAAACTGTTTTGGGTCTCCTAGGGAGCCATATATACAGTGGGGTTGAATCTTATTGTACAGTCAGTGCACGTGGCAAACAATCACAATTAATCAAAGCTACCCTTAAAGATTCCTTAAGTTCCATTAAATACAGTCATATGTAGTGTGTATAATTCTGTATATTTGTCCATAAATATTTCATAACTACCATGGTGTGCAGTTTTGTAGAGACATTGTATTTTGAAAAAAAATTACTCAAGGCCTTCAATAACCTAAACACATCATCAATATGGAAACATTTGACTTGCTAGCTCTCCTGGTTTAAAGTCATTATTTTATTTTATTTTATTTTATTTTATTTTATTTTATTTTATTTTATTTTATTTTATTTTATTTATTTTTTCAATATATGAAATTTATTGCAAATTAGTTTCCATACAACACCCAGTGCTCATCCCAAAAGATGCCCTCATTTTAATCTTCTGTGGAAGATGTTATCAGTTCCTCTAATGCTTCCCTAGGCAGATTTCTCTACGGTTCCCAATTAATTTTTCATTGTTTTCTTTCATGGATGAAGATATCACCTTACTTGCTTGGCTACCTAAGTAGTGCTTACCATTTCTTTGTCAACAGCCTCACACCTTAAAGTTACTCACACTTGTTCATAAGTTTTTCCTACTGGTATTAACTCTTGTCAGGCTTGATTCCTTTCATTACTGGTGGACATACATTTGTTAAGTGGAATAGTAGGCAAGTGGCAGAACTATTTAAAAATAAAAGTTTTTAACTCCTGGTAAAATTATATTTGCCTAGAAAATACAGTTAAGGAAGGTTAAATTAAATATATATTAATAAATATATAATTTTTACATTAATATATAACATATATATAAAAGGCTACTGCACTATAATTCATAAATGAATGACTAATAAGTCCAAATTTCAATTTTTAAAGTATTTTAATTTTTTTAATGTTTATTTTTTAGAGAAAGAGACAGAGAGAGAGAGAAAGAGAGAGGGAGGTCGGGGAGGGACAGATGGAACGGGAGGCACAGAATCTGAAGCAGGCTCCAGGCTCTGAGCTGTAAGCACAGAGCCCAATGCAGGGCTCAAACTTGTGAACCACAAGATCATGACCTGAGCCAAAGTCAGATGCTCAACCGAGGCTCAACTGAGCCACCCAGGTGCCCCAATTTTAATTAAGGTATTTTAATCATGAAATGGGAAATGGGGATATCACAGCATAGTAGGCCTCACAGAATTATCATCTTACTCTCCCTGAAATTTATAAGTTTTTTCACCTATACATTTACCATAATACTTCGTCATAAGTTAAAAAGGACAAACTGTTACTATAAAGAGCTAGAATTTTTAGACATTATAATTTTGTATAAAATGGGAAAAAAGATAAGGCTACCAATATAAGAAAAGTCTTTCCAACGAAGTAGGTGCTACATGTATCCCTGCATTTTGGTATTTATAATTATTCCATAATTAACTGAAATTTAGGAAAAAAGGTCCATCATATTGCCTACAATACTGCTGGTGTTCAAAATATTTTTAAATGAAAATAGCAAGAAAAATACTGAAGATTTTATAAATAAAATATAATCTAAAAGATGGCAAAACTTTTGTAATTAAATACAAACTTAAACAAAAATAAGTTTGATTTGTTTATCTATAAACATAACTTCTAAAAAAAAAAGAAGCCAATAATATTCATTATAAAGCAAACACTGAATTCAAAGCCTAATACATTAAATTAGAGTTGTCATTTAAAATGCTCTTATGGAGAATATTCTGACCTTGTACAAAGGAGTATATTATTTGTAAATAATGGTTACCAGATATCTTAGCCAAAAAACACAGTTACACAGGAGAAGTTATCATAACACAGCTGGGAAAATACAGAAGCAGAAAAAAATGTCTGTAAGTGTGTTCACATAGACAAATAGATCTATACCTATACACATACATGTCTATAAATAAATTGGAAAATAAAAAACTATAAGTGTTCTAAATAAAAGTGAGAAGTACTATTGCTAACTAAGACGAAAAATAGGGGTAAAAAATAACTGGGAAGAAACTAGGATAAATAACTTGATTGAGAAAATACAGAAACATGAGGGGAAAAAACAGGGATCTTCAAGAATCAGTATTCAACAGACAAATAACACACTTCCTGGAGGTCACAGGATTGTTGTGGATGCCTATGTAACATGTTTTAAACTCACTGTCTCCATAATTGCCGTTGGATTTATTTGACCAATTTGAATTGCAGAGGAAAAAGGTAAATTTAATGAGTTCATAAATCATTCTGAGTAAAGCTGATGTTATTTTCTTAGAGTGGAATCAGCACAAAATTTTTGCCTAACTTTGTGATTCAGGGACTGAGTCAATAGAAACAAAAAAGAATACCCACATTCTTTTGGATATCATCTTTGATGCCAACTGTAATAATTTAGATACCTCCTCTTTATAAAAGTTTATAAAACTGCCCTTTAAAAAATTAATAGACACAAGCTCTACTCATAAAGGTATAATAATACAGAAACAACAATTAAATGGAAAATACATAGATTAAAAAAAATCACTGCCCTTGAACATGTGGTACCTTTTTTAACAGGGTTAGGTGGCAATTAAAAATTTTGTAAAACATTGTATGTTGCCAACACGTATGTAACAATAACACTAAATATAATCATGCAAGGTTTAAGACCTTCCCAAGAGCTAGACCTTGGCTAACAGTAGCTTAGATATCAAGCCCATCATGACATGCCAACAACTGGCTTGAATCCTAAATTGAGGGAAGCAGAAAGAGTACAACTAAGCAGTAAGCAATTCAATCATAAACGATCAAGGTGGGCAAGAGGATGGTATGAATACATCTTACTACCATGACTCTAAAGCTATAGAAAATGAGAGTATAGAGACAAGTATCCAGATAAACAAATGCCATCTCTCACAAAAGTAACTCAAATCTCTGAGTTATCCAGATAACTAAGAACTAGGTCACTACTTTGGGAGACCTAGCCTCAAATTTTCTTCTTTAGATCACAATAATATACAATAATATTAGATCTAAATTTGTTTTTAAATAGAAAAAGAAAACAGGTAGGAAGAGAGAGAGAGAGAGAGGATAAAGAGGGGAGAGAGAGAGGGAAAGAGAGGGTGAAAAGAAGGAAATTTTAACCAAACTGTTATCTAAAATTAATTTGTATTTTTTCTTCTCTGATCAAATGATATATCTTAAAATATCTTTCAAACAATTATTTACTTCATCTATATTCATTTTCTAGATAAACAATTATTCTTCCTTAATGCAGATATCAAATGAACATTTTAAAACTGAAAATTTAAATAAACTCACATGTTTACAGTCATGAAAAAAATCTTACACAATTATTCACAAAATAATTTGTCACTAACTTTTCCTCATTTACCTTATATGTATTAATGTGTTACTTCTATGATGCCAATAAAATTATATTCCTAGGTTTCTAGTAACCACATGTTTCTGCTTTGTTTTGAGACAATAAATTATTTTAAAATCTACTAACTCTAAATTGTTACACTAACCAGGATAAGTCTAAAAATTAATAAGGCCACTTCCTAGACTTCCTTCTTCAAGTCTATATGGCAACAGATTAATTTCAAAATCTCTTGTTTCAGTAATTATAATAAAGAAAATAAGGGACCCTAATGATTTAAGCCATGAATAGTTTTTTGTTACCAAAACACCTGTTGCTATTTCAAAACCTATTTTCATTAAATACAGAAGAATGTTGATTTTGTTACCCGAGGACATCAAAAGCTAAGAAAACAAACTTTCTTTAATGTTAGAACCATTCTCAGAACACTTTTCCCAACCCAAGTGATTTTAACATGCTGCTCCTTCTCAGGATGGGGCTTTTATAAAGTATTTTACATTAATGTTTCAAGCTGGTGTGACTTATCTTTGATATGTTGCTAATATATAGCAATGTTTAACTTCTTCAAAACAGCACTGTTAGTATGAATATGTAAAACTGACCTCAGCAGAAAGCAACCTCTAGAAAGCTGAATTTAATTTTATCAAAACTCATGTTAAAGATGTTTTCATCTTCTCAACAAGAATTTATTGGTTTTCAACAGTGGACAACAGTCAGTATAGGACTATGAATACAGAAAGAAGGGAAATACAAGAGGTGAGTTCAGGATCACTCTGTGTTTCTGACTGGTGGCATTTTCTGGACCTCAGTACAGGGAGGTAGATGGAGCCCTAGTAGAATACAATGATTTCACTCAATTGTGTTGAGGCAGAAATTAGAATTTGGTACTATTGAAATAGTTGGAACCTGCAGTGCAAAACACTGGACAACAGATAACTGTAAACAAAAATGGGCCCCAAAAGGGGACATCTCAAATTGTTAGATGAATAATAAACTGCACATGCACTGAGCAAGACTGTAAGGCCCAGTAGAAAATAGCCAGAGCTGTCACCTGAATAAAAATTCCAAATGTTAAAGGGGTGCCTGGGTGGCTCAGTTGGTTCAGTGTCCAACGCTTGATTTTGGCTCAGGTCGTGATCTCACAGTCATGACATAGAGCGCTGCATTGGGCTCCACACCCAGCATGGAGACTGCTGAAGATTCTTCCTCCTCCTCTGCCACATGTGCTCTCTTTCTCTCTCTCAAAAAAAAAAAAAAAAAAAAAAAAAAAATCCCAAATGTGACATATACTATGAGATGCAGAGCATCTCACTGGTACAGTAAAATACCACACTGAAAATGCTAAGTATTCAGGAGAGCCACCCCAATTAAGCTTGGAAAAAAGGATCAAGTTTATTTGCCAGTAAATTAACTACCTGCCAGGGCAAAACTCAACATTCGTTAAAAGAAGACCACAGATTCCAGACTCTCAACAACATAAATTATAATAAAAAAATTACTGGACATGTAGAATAGGAAAATGTGATCCATAATAAGGAAGAAATCGCTAATACTTTGAGTACATAATGAGGAGAGTTATATTCACTACACTCACCATTATAAAATAGTACAGCTCTTAGAATTGTAGAAACATCACATTTAAATTAGTATGCCCCTTCAATTCTAAAAACATTATCTCAAAAAGATATGCTCTAAGAGCCTGCCTTCATCTGCCACATCCCCACTATTGCTTATTCCGCTCTCCATTAATTCAAGTCTTTCTGAGCAACAGGTACACAGCAAAGAAATAAGCTATTCAGAGCCCTGAACATCAACTTTTGGCTTATATATAAGGAGGCTGGGTAGATCATCAAATCTAGCACATTATTCTTTCTTGCCCTTCCTTCCTACACATCATTAAAATGTGCTTCCAATTTCCTCATCTATTGCCTCCTTTATCCTGCTGATGTCAGTATTCAGGATCAATGCTCTGTTGATATCTTTCTGCTAGCTCTCATTTTCATTAAATTGACCCACAGTCCTTTCCAGGGTAATTGTGTGCAACTGACTGCCTTTTTCATGGTTAAGAAACTCCTTGTTCAAAACTGAACTGTGTCTCCCCAAGATTCATGTATTAAAGCCCTAACCCCCAATGTACCTCAGAATATGACTATATTTACAGATATAGTCTTTAAGAGGTAATTAAGGTTAAGTCAGGTTATATGAGTGGACTCTGTTCTGATATGATTGGTATACATATAAGAAGAGAGACAACAGAAATGCTCACACACAAATAAAAAGCCACGAGAGGACACAGCAAAAAGCACAACCATCTGCAGATGGAGAGAGAGGCCTCATGAAAAACTATACCTGCCAACACCTTGATCTTGGATTTCCAGCCTCAAGAATTGTGAGAAAATAGATTTCCGTCATTTAAGCCACCCAGGCTATGGTATTTTTTTTTTTTATTATGGCAACCCTAGCAAACCAATATATGCATAAATACATTTTCATTTTTGCTGGGCATTCAACCAACTTCCTCATCATTGTGAAATGCCACCACATCCCTTAAGACATCATTCTTATCCCATGAAGTAAGACGAGCACATAGCCAGACCACTTACCAATCACTACTACTTCTACATTATTATTCCAATATTACATGTCAGTCTTTAAGGATGATAAGTTTGATTTTAAACGGAAATGATACATCAGGAGGAGGGGTTGTAAATATATCTTGGTTGAAAAACACAAACAGCACGGTGGTGTTACATAAATTTGTTTAAGAGAGAGTTATATATGACACCTGGATTTGAAGCCCAGTTTCCCTGCTTATTATCTGTGTAACCTTGAGCAAGCTACTGAATCTCAATGTGGATAATAATAGTACCTACTTTATGCTGTTGTATGTTGAATATGTTAATATTTGTAAAGTACTTAGCCTGGCACATTAACTGTTATATAAGTGATTTGCTATTATCGAGGGAAGTGATTTTGGATGAGATTGCTAAGTGAGTGCAGGGAAAAGGACCAAGGTGACAGGAAGGCTGAAGTAGCAAGTGTTGATTATATATTAGAAATTTGAAGGTAAATGAAGGTTAGATTCAATAATAATTTTAAAAATGAGTAGAACAAGAGAGAAAAGTTTTTTTTTTTATTTTAGGATAAAGGAGAATTGAATATATTTACAATTTCACAGATGAGACTCCTTGAAGGTGAGAGAATAGGCATTAATAAAGCAAAACACTGAAAAGAGATTAAGGAGGTCAAATACTGTCTGGAGCAGGTCAGGGCCCATTAATAAGTTATAAATTAAGAGGATGGTAACCAGATTTTAAAAACCAAAATATCTTAGAGAACATTAGAATTCAAGAGATGTAACAGTGTGAGTAGTGTCTCATGAAATGAAATGTGTCAGCTTTATATACACATATAAATGTGTATACTCGGCTGAAATATGCAATATATTCTTACTGTGGGTCTCGGTTGAAAACGTTCTTACCTTAGAGTATAAGGCACTTTGGAAAGAGATTTTTCTTCTGACGTGAGAAGAAAAAAGTATCAGTGAACTGGGATTGGAAACGTATTATTCAATTTAACAAAATTAATTCACCTATCCATTACATTCATTACAAAAGAAACTAGTATAAAATTATGTTGTGCTTCTTGGATTTTAAACTAAATGAGTGAAATGATTTACCAAATGTATTAACTTAAAAGTCTTACAACTTAATTTTCTTATTTATTTTGTTTTACTGAATATTTAACACAGTGAATGAATCACTCTTTGAAAGTCTTGTGGGCTATTCATTAGATGCCAATTATATATAAAGACTGGTTTTCATTCACCTGTATTACTTATTTTGCATTCTAAGAAACACCTCAAAACTTATCTTTGCCCTTCTTCTTTTTTTAATGTTTATTTATGTTTGAGAGAGAGAGAGAGAGACAGAAAGAGAGAGAGAGACAGAGAGAACAAGCAGGGGAGGGGCAGAGAGACAGGGAGACACAGAATCCAAAGCAGGCTCCAGGCTCTGAGCTGTCAGCACAGAGCCCAACACGGGGCTCGAACTCATGGACCGTGAGATCATAACCTGAGCCAAAGTCAGCTGCTTAGCCAACTGAGCCACCCAGATGCCCCACTTTTGCTCTTCTTGACAGTGCTTGTAGAGGACAAGGTTCAGAACTCCCAGGATCTCATGCAGCTAGCTCTCCCGGGTGATTCTGCCCACTTTTCCCAGCTTCGGCTGTCATCTACAGAATATGGAGACTGCCCTTGTGTGCTTCCCTTGCTCTGGACACACAGCTCCAACTATTTCTGGGACATTTTTTTTTTTTTTTAATCTGAGATTCCTAAAGCACAAATTCAATATCTGAAAATTTTAAATTTTAAAAATTTAAATCATTCATTTTGATCACTAGCCTTACCATCAACCTACTAGTTTAAGGTAGAAATGTAAAAGTCAGAATGTTCTCATCCTTCTGCAGTAAATCATCAAGTTCTGTCAATCCTGTCTCCAAATAGCTCTCCGTGTCTCCCCCTCCATCTCAGAGGACATTATTTTCTCTCATTTTAATTCAAAGCCCTTTTAATTCATCTCCACCTTCTTGTTTTTCTCTTTCTGGTTAGTCTTCCACACTCAAATCAGTTACCTTTCTAAAATGTCAGTGTATTATATTCTAGAAATCCAGCTTATCTCTCCCCATTCTTCCATGACACCTGCACTTTTAGCCAGTCACATACAACTTGTGTCTCTTCCTTGAATATGTCCTATTCTTTCATACTTTTTTTTAAAAAAACACCTTCATACCTTTGCATATGATATTTTTTTCTCCACTTGGAATGTTCTGGGCTGCCTTCTCAACCTGCTTACTCTTTAGCTCTACTACTCTTCAATATACAGTTCAAACATCAACAACTGACATTCCTTTTTCTTTACCTTCTCAGACTTTCTACACAGCATTGGAAACATTCATTCATTAATCACTCATTCACTTAATCATATACTGAGTACCTTCCATGACCCTATACTTGTTATTTTGCATTGTAATTAATTGTTTTGATGTTTCTTTCCCCAACTAGAGAGGGAAATCCTAAAAGACAGAGGCAACATCTGATTTAATGTGGCTTCCCTGAAGTCAGACTTCAGGCCCACTACCTAAAAGGCATTTAACAAATGTTGGCATAAATTAATCTGATGCTTTTTAACATATTATTTTCTTCTACCCTCCAATTATTTCTCTTTTCTCCAACAAACTTTAAAATTCTGTGAGAACAGAATCATCAGGCATTTAATTATTAATGGCATAGTCTGGGGTGAACAGGATTAAACATCTTTTCTAAAGAGATACAAGCCTACTTGAAAGCTGCCTGAAACTTGGAATCATTAGCACCGATTTGTGGTCTCCTAGCAACTAACCATTTCTTAAAGAAAAAGTTAAAACTATTTTGCCTAGTTCCTTAGGCTTCAAAAATTCATTATCTTAAAAACCTTTACATTTCCTGAGAAAATGGTTTAAATTTTTATTACTGATGAACCTGAAAACCATATAGCTAAAAGGTATGACCTAAGCTTCTTTCTTTTATGAAAAATAAATTGCTTCATGGAAAAGTCAGACTTACTTTAACATCAACAAAATCACTTAGGCAAATACAGTGCTCTCATTTGCTCATTTATACACAAAGATGAACACTTTGTGTCTATTAGTACTTATTACTGTTTATTATTATATTTTTTCTACCTCATTCTTTAATGTTTATTTTTGTGTTATTGAAAAACAGCCTGCAAATTAGAGAATTTCCTAAAGAAAGGGCTTTGTGTGCATTTAATAACATTTACTGACCCAAATAAGCACTAAAAGAATCTTTAGAGCACAGCAGTTTTGTCCAAATTTTGAAAGTGCCCAGGGGTATGAAAGCTCACTGTTTATCCTAACAACTCACATTCTCTAAAGCCTGGCAGATCCTTTCCCCAAACCAAAAGTATTTGTTCAAGAGGCAAGATCTTACGTTCTGAGGACCATCACTATATCTCTTCATAAATCTATTACCAAATTCCAGGAATTTTTTTAAAATATTTGAATTACTAGAAATTTAGACTATTAGCATATTTTCTTTAAATATTTTTTGAAAATTTACATAAAATAGCAGTATGTTATTGCATTTAACAGTGGTATTGACCATCACCTCCACCACAAATAGTAACAGTAATATTAATAACAATGCTAAATCAGCTCATTTTTATTAAGTATGTGACAGGTACTGTATTAAACTATATATTTATGTAATAATAAATATATAAATATACATATTTAAAGGGGTTTAAATTTTAACCTATTTAATTTAAAAAGAAATTTAATGTTTATTTATTTTTGAGAGACAGGGGGGTAGAGGCAGAGAGAGAGGGAGATACAGAATCTGAGGCAGGCTCTAGGCTGAGCCATCAGCCCAGAGCCCAACATGGGGCTTGAACTCAGGAACCGTGATATTATGACCTGAGTCAGAGTCAGACGCTTAAGCCAGGCACCCCAAATTTAAACCCCTTTAAACCTACAGTAGCCTCCATTAATATAGTCTCCTCCACCATTTAGAAGACTAATTCTTTTCAGAATTATTGGGATGGCAATAGGTACAAGAAAACTTAGGAACATTTTTCTACCTACCAAGCAACATTACAGTTATCTCCTGGCACACTGCTGACTTTCCCTGACCTTCTTACAGAACAAAAAGTACCCTTTAAGTACATTGGGAAATTAGAAATTTAGAGCTGATTGAACTTCACAGATTATCAAATTTTCTTCTTACACTTTACAGATAAGAAAAATGAGATGCAGATAGATTGGTCAAAAAAAAAAAATGCCTTGATCAGAATGGTTATTGGTAGATCTACAACTGAAGCCTAGATTTTCATAGCTCTACAAATAATTGTGGTGTAAATCACTCAGTAATTATTGCTGTTAACTAAAATTTTTAAAGAATAGAAGTGGTGGGAAGGAAAGGTTTGTAATACATAAAACTCAAGAGAGATCTGTTCTTTTCTGAGGAAGGATAGGTTCCCCCTAATGAGGCAATCAGTAAACAAAAGATCAACTTACATTATTCTAACTTGAAACTGCATCAGCAATGCAGTTGATTAGTAACAACAGTAACCTCCTCTAGAGTGCCTAAGGAAAGAGTAGAGGAGGCTCTGATTCTCTCTTCTGGACTCATTTCCAGAGAAAATCAGAATCAGTCGAGTATTTCCATTTGCCAATTGGACACAGGAACACGTGGTTATCCAAGTCAAAGTTAGAGAAATAAGATTTATATTGATCTCAGATCTATCCTTTCTGTGCATTCAAATGAATGTTAAATAATGTCTTAGTAACTATTTTCCAGTATAATAAATGACAAAAAAAAGCTGTTTTACTTCATTTTTACACTAAATCTTGCCAGTTGACGTATATAAAATAGTTACGATTTAACAACCAAATCTAGTTATTAATTAATAATAAAAGAACCTGAAAAACAGAGTGGGTAATTAAACAGCATGGGCTTTACCATCACCCACAAGTGAGTTCAAATTTTGGCTGCTTCTCCTACTAGTTGTGTGACCTTGGACAAATTACTTAATCTCTCTTTGGAATTGAGAGCTAGAAGGCCCGATATTGATTGTGTTCAAGATGAAATGAGATACATTATGCAAGGCACCTAGCACAGCATCCCACACGGAGCAGCATAAAATCAATGTTGATTCACTTTTCCATTATTCTTTTTGACTAGAAACTTAGCAGACTCAATGACCTTGGTCTGAACAAAATTTGATTACAGTAATCCTAGGCACCCTAATTTTGATATTGTTTTGAAAGGGTAGACATACTCAAACAAAACTCCACATATTCAGTTCTCCCCAAACTGAAAAAACAGTTTCCAGTGAAAGTCCTATTGCTTTAACACCTGGTCTTTTGCCCAGCCACCTGAGAATTATGTGACAGGCTGAGCCCCTGCTCATGATTTTTTGGCTTTAGGTAACAGTTCTACTAGAGACCTTTGTGGAGCAGTCACTAGTAAGACTTTTCATAATTTTTTTAATGAAAATATTATGACAATTCAATTGAAAAAAACAAAAAAACAAAAACGTGGCTATCCATTAAATACAAAGCACCGTGCTGATGCTGAGTAGCAAAGATGAGTAAACCATGGTGTTATCCGTTTTCTTTAGAAGTTCACAATCAGGCAAGTGCACAACTAACTATGTTGATGATGTTTCTTGTGCATTTAAAAATTGTTCAGGAATGTAACAAATGTAAAAGGTGACTTTGGTGAAAAGGCTGATGTAGAATACCGTAACTGCTTATTTTTGTGAAAATATTTAATGGAGGCATAATTAGAAAGCCCTCTGGCTTTTAAAATATTCTAGGATATGGTTTCATGGAAAGAAAAGTATAATGGGGGATAAAAGTTTTCTTTAGAGTAGTGTCCAACAAAATAGAGATTTAAACCAGGCTAGTCTGCAGATAAAAGGAGTGCATTTTGCAATGAAAGTCATTAAAAACACCTTATTACATGTTGTAAAGTCGAATAGCAGAGGGAATTGTGACTCATTTAAACTCTAACAAATGACCAATCCATGTAAGTGGGTCTCAGAGGCAGTTTATAATCAATCATAGTCAATGAATCTGTGAGTAAGTGGCATACCAGCCAGAGAACAGAGAATGAATGGAGTCTTTTAGGCTTATTTGGTATAACACAATGTTTAAATAAGTGTTATGAAGCTTAGGGAAAAACAACTAGTATAAATTTTACTTTATCCTTCTGAAATAGGTAGGAAATTGTGCCAAACAAAAGTCATAACTGCTGGGCTTTGTTTAGCAATACGATGATGCTAAAATAAACTCTGAGGCAGTTCTGATGCTATGCCAGATAATGACAGAAGTCCAAACGTGTCAACTTCTTACTAATAGTGTTCAAACAAGATGGCAGGTAAGATGAGTTAAAAATTATAATCCAATTAAAATTGTATTTATTGTGTTCATCTCAAAGATATTAAATTATACTGTGAAGGAACCATTTACTACTTAATGAACAAATGTTAGAAATCCTACTGTGTGTAAGGCACTATGATTGGTGAGGTAGGAACAACACTTTTAGAACACAGAGAACAAAGAGTATGGGAAACAAGGAAAACTCTATCTATAAAGTTCTTTGAAATCCATATATCCCTAAATAAAAGAATAACATTGATTAGAATAATACTAGTCTGTGTAATCTACAGAGTGCAAATACTTTCACATATATTATTGATACATGGCTTCCAGAATCCCTGCCTGAGATAGAGGTAAGAAACAGGTATTCTATCCACAATAATAAAGAGAAGATTAGACATGAGCTCTCAGCTCATTCTAAATCTTTCCATTAAAATAGGCTATGCTAGCTCTCCTTACAGACATACACTTTATTTTCATGATGCTAACGTTCAAATAAGGAAGCAGGATTAGAATGTGGTACCATCTAAATCACGTGTTATTACAATTTATGTGACATTTAAACAAGCAATTCTAGGCCAAAAGGAATTCTTACAAAAAGGTAACTTTTCCTCCCCATAATTCCAAAGAGCTAGTGATTCAACAGATGTCAAAATTTCCTTCCAAGACAGAATGCAGGTTAGTTCTTAAAGTATTTAATTTTTTGTTTTTAAATTTTTGTCCCTAAATAAGCATGAGGTGAAGCAACAGAAAGATACTAATAAAGTAATGGCACCTTCATTTTATGTTTTTGAAACAATTCACTTCTTATTCTGAGTTTCTGCTGATCACACTCTCTGTAACCTGAGCTATGAGAACTTGGCTTTGAAAATAAAGTCTTCGACTGACAGCATGTCTATGGGAAGTTCTCCATATAATTATCAGATGCTATTTTTTGTTTGTTTCTTTTGTTTATCTTTGGGTTTAAACAAAAGGTGGTCACTTAAAAAGCAATTAAATTTTTAAAAGAAATGGTTCATTATTCCTGATTTCTTTTGTAATGGAAATTACAGCAAGTATATAATAGTCTGTACACACAATGTCTTAAAGATATTATTCATGTGGATTCTGACTCTAATGGTAACAAAATCTAATTTTATTTTACCTTGAAAAGCTATACACCATAATATAGCAGAGAAAGAGCTTGATCTGTAGGTGGAAAATCAGGAAAAGAAACCTGAAGAGTTTTTACAAAGAAAGTCAACAATAATTACCCTTTGAAATTTGTATTTTTTTAATAAGGAGAGTGCCAAGAATTTTGCCAGGTAAACTCAACCTATGTATTATTTTTTAAATCTCTCAAAAATCGATACTAGTACAATTTTTATTTCAAAATGTATTATCACCTAACTTCATCATTTTGTACTTCCAAATTAAGGATGCCACAAACATCTCCGAAACAGAATAACCAATGAAAGGGAATAAAGACAAATGCACAGAGCTGTGTAAGGGAGCCTCTATTTCAGCAAACATTGTTTATTAAAGACCTAGCTTAATATCAATGAAATTAACTGCAGGATAGAAGGCCAAATTAAAAAGTAAAGTATATCAAATATTGTTATATGCTTTATTTAATTTTCAATAATCTCACGTTCTGTTGGAAATAAATTAACTTTCTAATAATGCAAATGTTGAACTGTGGAAAATGGTACATGGTGTAGTCCTCGCTTAACAAGATTGAAAATGCATACTAATTAGCATATTAAAGACTGACCTATTTAGAAGTAAGGAAATATGTTTAATTTTTATTAACTCAGTGTTTTCCAAACTTACTTGGTCACAAAACATTTTTAGCAAAGAAAATTTTTAACGTTTATCTCCTGGAATATAGGTTTAATGGAATGAAGATCATGTCTAAGAAAATATTTTTCTAGTTCAAAGTTATCTTCCTATTAGTACTCAATTTTAACTATTTTTTTTTTTTTAAATAAAAACCAATGGAAAGCAGTGCCTATAGCATCTTTTTCAGAATCCATTCTTGGTTTCTTAACAATAATAGAATCATCCCTGATACCTCATCATCACTGTCACCACTATTGGCCCCTGCAGTTTTAATAACCTTTGGGTCACCAAAGTCACATCACAATGGCGGCCATCATAATGTCTGAGAGTATTACATTGTATGCCAAAGACTAATATCTCAAGACCAACTCACACAATACATTTTTTTAAAGTTCCCATTCATACTGCAACACCATTTCCAGTCCTTCTGAATAGCATAAAACTCGCCTCCAAGGACAAGCACTAGAGCATCAGATCAAGAGAGATGGAAAATGTAAACTACAGTGCTTAAATTCTAGAGTTGTTTCTGTTGATTTTAATCACCTTTTGGTGGGATTTAGTGATGGTGCTAATTTGTGTTAGGCAAATCGTCTCCAAATCAAGGTGGTCACTATTTCTCTGCACCAAGCAAACCAAATATTAGGTTGAAACACATGAAATTGCCAACATTTGGCCATTATTGATGCACAAAGATCTCAAATTGCAAATAAAGAGACATTTAGGGGCACTGCCTCTAATTATATCTTAATCTAAAAAAAAAAAAAGGAAACTGTGAATTTTTATGATGAAACAGAAAAAGTAGGATATCACAAAAGGCCTTATGGAAGAGAATATACCCAAAACTGGTGAAGCGAGTTTATACTTAAAAATCAGCATCCAGCATACTCCACCTTAGTTTTGAACATTATGGGAAAATTTTGTTTTCTTTTAATGAAGGAGATTTACCAGCAAGATTACGTTACATATAAAAACACAACAACAACAACAAAAAATGTTTCAAAGCAGTGTTTTTGAAAATTGTGAAAACTCTATACCTATTGTGAATGGATGCTTATTCATTATGGGCCAACTTCTAAAATCTTATATGTGGACTCAAATTTTGCAGGAACTGTGCACTGTTGAGTTTATTATAGGAATTCTTGAAAACATTCATTTCCAGGGAGCCTGGGTCGTTTAAGTGTGATAGTGATGATAGATAGGATCATCTGAGTTCTTGATGACATTGTGAAGATACTGACTTATTCAACAATGGAAATGCTTTATGTTCACACTTGATATGTGAGATAATAAAGTCCTTATCATTACCTATACCTGAGTGTTAACTGCAGCTGAAATCATCCCAACTCAAAAACAAGCTAATGACTCTTTAGACAACAATTCTGAAAATGCATGTCATAGAGTACAGCATGCAAACCAGAGAGAAGCATGTAGATAATTTAAGACAACTATTTACTAATTACACAAACAGTTTACTATAGCCCCACTTTGTACATGACTACATAATGCTCAATACTAGCTTAGGCACTTTTATATATTTTGAAACATTTCACCAATGGGGGTAAAAACACTTTCAAAGCATTTAACATACATTTTCCACCAAAAAAAAAAAAAAAAACAATATGGAGAACACACACAAATTGTATTCACTAGATGAATTTTTTTTTGAAAAAATTTATTACATTCCTTTTCATTGCATGACACTGAATGAACCAGGTACTGAGAGAGTACCACCTTCAAGCAGCTAACTACCCAATGTAAAGAAACATATCTTCATACTTTATCAAAACTCCGACATACAGAAAAAATCTAATATAGATGTAACTGGAATCTCAGAAAAGGAGAAGAGAAAGAACAGGATAGAATCTCCTTAACCTGAAGAAAAGAAGCCAGGGGGTGCCTGGGTTTGGCTGAGCATCAGACTTTGGCTCAGATCATGATCTCACAGTGTGCGAGTCTGAGCCCCATATAGGGCGCTATGCTGACAACTCAGAGCCCAGAGCCTGCTTCAGATTCTGTGTCAGATTCTGTGTGTGTCTCTCTCTCTGCTCTTTCCCCGCTCATGCTCTGTCTCTCTCTCTCTCTCTCTCTCAAAAATAAAAAAAATAAACATAAAAAATTTTTTTAATAAATAAATAGAAAAGAAGCCAGAAGACAATGCAGTGGCATCCTCAATGTGCTTAAAACAGACAAACAAAACAATCAAACAAAAAACTGCCAACCTACAGATCTATACCTGCAAAAATTCCTTTCAAAATGGAAGGATTTCAAAGAAACCAAAACCCAAAGAATTTAAGAGCTAAGGTGCACTAAAAGAAATATTAAAGGGAATTCTCTAGGTTGAAGAAAAATGACTTTCAATGAAAACATATAAATGCAAAAAGAAATAAAAGAAATAAGGAACAAGGTAAAAGCTAAAGAGAAATGAATAATGGCTTTTCAATACTACAATAATAATCCTTTATGAGGTCTAAAATAAATGGCAAATTGGAATATATGTTACAATAATGCAAAAAGTTAAGTGGAGTTAAAGCGTCCATTATCTAGGGAGTAGGAAAGTTAAATTAATGTCAGACTATAATAGGTCATGGATATATGTTGCCATCTCTAGGATAGTCACTAAAGCAAAAATATAAGAGTTGGTAAGTAACAAATTAATAAAAGGAAAAAAAATAGAATAATGAGAATAAATAAAAGAGTATATTAGCAGGTCTAGATCTAAATATGTAAATAACTATATGAACTATTAGTGGAATAAACTCTCCAATTAAAAAGAAAGATTGTTAGAGTGGGTTTAAAAAACAAGTATGGGGCGCCTGGATGGCTCAGTTGGTTGAGCATCTGACTTCAGCTCAGGTCATGATCGGTGGTTTGTGAGTTCAAGCCCCGCACTGGGCTCTGTGCTGACCGCTCAGAGCCTGGAGCCTGTTTCAGATTCTGTGTCCCCCTCTCTCTCCGCCCCACCCCTGCTTGTGCTCTGTCTTTCAAAAATGAATAAACATTAAAAAATTAAAAAAAAAACAACTATAGATTTTAAATATATAAAAGATTGAAAGTGAAAGAGTAAAAAGAGATGAAAAAGATATATCATGTAAACATCAAGGGAAAAAAAGTTGTTATAGCTATACTATTATCAGACAAAGAACTTTAAGGGAAAGAAGCAGTACTAGACCAACAAGAGAGATTTCATAATAATAAAAAAAGTCAATTCCCAAAAAGATATAGGAATTCTAAATTTATATCCACCACATAATATATAAATAGTATACAGTCTAAGTCTATATTTAAAACTACGTCTGTATATTTTTAAATGTCTACATGGACATTTGGTAGTATTATTTAATATTTATTTCCAAGCCTTTTATTCAAGGACTAAGTATAAATCACTGTTCTGCTACCTTATTTGCTTTGCCATCAAATCATAATAGAATATCCAACAAGGATATGAACATTCACATTCATCTTCACAGTGCATTAATGTCACCAAACTATATCTTTTTCCACTTAAATGTGTGCCCACTCCATTGAGTCAGAAATCAAGGAGGCCATATACTCCACCCTTCCTTTATTAGGAGCCTTAAATTGTTTTATAACAATGAAGGCATCAAATACACTTAAATTTAAAATATAAAATCAAACTCTCTGAACTCTTAGATTTTAATAGAGTGTTCTACTAAATGAAAACAAGGAACGTTAGCACAGGAAGGGTTCTCAGAGACAAGTTCTGTACTTAGACTTTCTGGGTTAGAATCCCAGTTCTATACTTTACTAGCTGCATTGCCTTAGAAGTTTTCTAATCTTACTGTGCCTCAATTCTCTCGACTGTAAAATAACAGTATATACTTCGTATGATTATTGTTGCATGTAAATAAAGTAATGCATATAAGAAAACTAGAATACATTCTGGCACCCATATAAATGTTTAAGTCTGTAGCAGTTGTGGTGGTGGTAATGAAGTTACAGTAATAGAGGTAATGGAACCATAATAGAAGAGTAATAGCAACAACAATAGCAATATTAATAGTAAAGAAGTAGAAAAAGGGGGAGGAACAATAATTGTAGTAGAAGAATCAGAATTAGAAGAACTAGTCACAGTAGTTACCAGTGTCAGAATAACTGTAATTTTCCAGGGTTCACAAACTCAAATACTTCCAGAAATCATGCAAATGATATCAATGAATAAAGTGAACCAGATTAAATATAAAAGCCCTTTCTGTGTTAAGGACTACAGAAAACTAGGGAATCTGTGTCTTTTTTAAATGCATTCAGATTTATTATTTGGAAGACTCATGTTACCAAGGGGGAAAAAAAAAGTATATGACCTAGGTCATACCAAAGACCAACAGTCACAATCTCTGATACAGTCTCAAGTTATTCATTTATATTAAAAAAATATATATAATTGTTAATATGGCTACCCATTATGCTTGAGAAATAACAGGGCTAGCAGTACTCGAAGTTCTTTTTTTTTTTTGTTCCGCCATCCCTCAAATTACAACTCTCCCCACAAAACCCTGAGTGCCACAGATACATGTTTGCAACTACTATTTCTCATTACCAGTGAGTTTTACCTCAAAGCTTGAAATTGGCACTAAGGATCTCACTTTGAGTCCTTCTTCTGCCCACCCCACTTGTAACTATTCCCTTTCACTACATCTTGTATTCAGACTCTGCTTAGCAAGCCTGCTGATATCCATCCTTCACACATACCCAGCACCACCCCCCCAAATGAAGCTGCAGCAAGTATCATGTCAATGCTGGTGGGCTGGCAACATTCCAGAACCTCATCACTGGTAACCTTCCTATCCCTTTGATCTAAAATATGGCTTATAAATGATGTTGATGAACTGGTTCAAGGAACCAGATGCGCTGTTTGTGCTGGAGATCCCTGTCACAATCACAAAGAGGCAAGAATCCTTTATACTACATTATAGACATTCAGCTGATTTAGAGAGGATCGCTACATTACCCCCCCTTTTGTCTCAACTGGATCATGGTTGCAGTTACACAGGATCAGTAAAAATGTTTAGCTTCATTTTCCAAGGACAAAAATGACCCAGGCTTTCTTAAGTCTGTTTTACAATGAATCAAAAAACAATAAATAAATAAGACAGCGCAACCCCTTTAGCATTTCTTATATATAAATATTCAATCGCACCCATAGTCATCTACATCCACCTAAAGATCTCACACCCTTACATTAACAGCTTCATAAAAACTTGGTAGTACAATCTGATTTAATTTTCACAATGATACACAGCTATTACAGAACCACAAAATCAACCCAAGATGGAACTTTTTAGAACACCAAGATCCGTATGTCAAACAAATAGAAATATATGAGTCACATACAGAATTTTAAATTTCCCATTAAACACATTTTAAGAAGTAAAAAAGAAGTAAATGAAGTTAATAGTAATAATATATTTAACTCAATATATACAAAATAATTATTTCAAGATTTAATTAATACACAAATGCATTAATGAGACGTATTACTTCTTTTCTCATACTACATTTCTGAAATCCAATGTGTAGTCTATACTTCGATCACATTTCAATTTGGACTAGCCACATTTCCAGTGTCCAACAGTCTCAGGTAGCTGGTGGCTACCTTACTGAACAGTGCAGTGCCCAGCCAGAAAAATGACGGTCTGATGAACTGACAGATTGTGATTTAGCTTCTGTTTGAATGCTATTTTCTCTTCTTCCAATCTTGTCATGTAGTCTAAATTGCAGTTTCCTTTTAACATATCTTATTCCATCTTTTCTCATTTAAATACCATTCTCCTAGGTCAATGATTCTGAATCATGTTTGGAATATAGTCCCCATTGAAAATACATTAAAAATTTGATCCTTGCTCTAGAAGAATGTACATTTGCATTGTTAAGAGTTGAACTGCCCACCCACCACCACCAAAAGGCATTTTGGAGTCTTACTCCCTGGTATCTAAGAATGTGATTTTATTTGGAGACAGAGTATTCACTGAGGTAACACACAGGAGAACCTTTCTAAGCCTCAGTTTCCTCACTGGAAAAATGACAGGCTTGAACTAGAAGATCTAGATTACTGAAGTACATAATATCTTTTCTCAGCAATTATGTATAAGAACCCATGATTGCTAGGAAATATACTCAAACTGCACTTCCTGTTTTGTGACAGGTTTTACTAAATCAAGCTTTTTATTTAGAATTTATAAATAAATGAGCCTATGATAAACAAGCTGGATAAGATTAAGGGAATAATCTGTGATTCTAAAGTTGAATTTCTGACTAATCTCTTTGGCAGTACATGTTGTTACCCCTCTGTGAGTAGACATTCACTGTTTGAAGCAACGAGCTCTTTGATACTTAAGAGATTTTGGATTCTGTTCTATTTTTAAAAGCTACTATATCAGTATTCATCAACTGTTTGACATAGCCATTCATTTATTTTCTAAAAGGCTATTCTATAATCACACTTCCTTTCAGGAAGCCCACCAACTAAGTAGAAGCCTAAATTACTGATAGCAGTTTTACAGGGACCTTCCTGTTGGTTAAGAATCAAGACTAATTAAACTAATGTGCTAAATCGCGGGCTAATAATTACGCAGAAAAGTGGTAAGAAAGCTTATTTTATTTGTTTTAGTGGTTGTGTACCTTTAAAATAAAGCTAAGAAGAATAAAACATTCTAGAATAAGTATTTTTCTTATTTATACTTTTAGTAAAGTTGATTTAATTGGTCTCTAATTTTAAGAAATCTTGTCAATTTCTGCTAAGAGAAATAATTATAATTTAAAAATATTGATTATCTTAATAATTTAAAATAAATAATTAAAAACAATTAATGAGACATTAAAATAATTCCTCTCGTAAAGGCTACTTAGGAGCCAATTAAGCATAAGTTTTCAAAAGGCTTTATAAGAAAAAGCCTTTTTCTATCAAAGAAGCCCAATCTTTCCAATAATTATTCACACACATTTTGAATTCTGTTAACATTAAGAAATGTTTTGTAATAATGGTTAAAATTCTTAGACTATTCATATACATTTTAAAATTATTTTCTCGTGTAATTTTACTATTATTACAGGTCAAAATGGCTATATATATGAAAAACTGCAAAACCATAAATTATTTTTTAGTTTATATAAGACATTATTGAGGCCAATGAAAGCCCACCTGCAGTACTCAGATGCTATACTAATTACACTCTGATCTCTTTGTATTTTGGTGAGGTTCTGTTATTCAGGAGACCTACTCAACCTCAAGTTTCTCTGCAGACATGGACATCAGGTGTTATCTTGCTCTGTACCCAACAAACAGATTTCCGGTAGGAAAGGTCGTTTCACTATAACTATAGTAAATAATGTATAGTAAATAAATCTATAGTAAATAACCCAACAGGTTATTTTTCCATTGAATTAAAAAACAAAAACAACATAAACATTAAAAAAAAAAAAAAAAAAAAGATCAGATTCTGTGTCTCCCTCTCTCTCTGCATCTCCCTGGCCGCATTCTGTCTCTCTCTCTCTCTCTCAAAAATAAACATAAAAACAGAACAAAACACTGTAGGTAGGATGAGTCCAGACTAAGCAGGAAGTCCTTTAAAACCACGAGGAGTTAATACAGACTAGGGGAGAGTGAAAGTGACCCATTCCATCCTCCTTTGTAATCCAGAGGCTGAGCTATAAATAGAGATCACTGCAACCAGTTTATAGATCATAATCTTAATCTGAAAGAAAGCAAAATACCCATGAACTCTAGGGCTTTACTATGCAGTTTAGTTTACTTCTTAAACTAAGGTTGTAATACCGTTGCTACCTACCTAGAAACTCTAAAAATTAAGACCTAGAAACAGTAAACCTTGCTTTATATTTTTACAGAAAATTATAAAATGTAGTTGTAGGGTGGTATAGACTGTGACATTCAAGATTCAGAATTCTTCCAAGATCTTTTAGCTAACAAACTTTTAAATGTTTTTAAAGGGTTTTCATACTATATGATATCATACACATAAGCATGATATACTTTATTACATTGGAGTACTGTCATCAGTTATTTCCTCAACAGTCCTAATGATGGGAGGGAATTTAAAACTTTGGAGAAAAAAAGTAATAAAATAGATTGCCTATGCATAAAACTGTTACCTATCAGTTTTCTGTAAACTACAATATCCCTATTGTACTTCTGGATATATATATACATCTCCAAATAAAATATATATATATATATATCTCTCCAAAAAAAAAAAAAAAAAAAAAAATATATATATATATATATATATATATATAACAGACCTTTTCCTTGAATGAATACTGTGAATCACCAAGTGTCTTGGTCTCACTAAACTTATATTATGCAGGAATAGGGTAAAAAAAAAAAAGGGAACTCATGAGGAAATTTGGTGGTTTCAATAATAATGAAAATACATTTGCATAATAGAAATGACTACCAAGTTAAACATTTAGCCATTTAAATAAATGCCTTTCTGGAAGAGTTAAATGTATTAAATCCCATCAACTGCTTTCCTCTTGTTCTTACTGGAGGGAAAGTGTACATGAAACTGCACTACCTACAATAAATTCAAATATTTACTTGTACAATAAGAATAGGTAATTTATTACCAAGATGGCAGAATAAGTCCAGGAAAAAACTTTCACTGCTCTGGTCCAAATACATAGTAATAATATACAAAATGCCAAAAGACAAAGCTATGATTAAATATATATTCATATATCCCATGGACTACTAGTATATTTTGTCTCTGTAAAAGAATAACATATATAAGGAAAGTTATTTTTTGTTTAATACATATAATATTTTTCCTCAGATGTATGGAATCTAGTTCTTAATTCCAGATGAAGCATTTTATATCTGAGGTTCTTTTTTTTTTATCCCTAACCTTAAGTTTCCTGAATAATTCTTACTGAAGCAGAAGGAAAAGAACAGCTAAAATTTAAAATGAAAGTGCTCTTAATTCTTTTTTCATGCTCTTAATTCTTGACATCAAAACCTGCCAAAAGCAAGTTAAATGCAATAAATAAATAAATAAACAAACAAACAAACAAACAAACAAACAGGATTGGACGCCTATAAGTCAAATATGTAGTGAATTAGATTTGAATTAAAGAAAATATAACATGTAAAAAATAGAAAAAATGTACAATGAACTAAATGTTTTTTGAAGAGAAGAGAAATTCTGCCAAATTTAAAATAGTACTATTATAGTAAAGCTTTGCTTAAAACAGACTGAACACATAAAGGACCCCATTCTCATATACCCATTATTTAACCACACATTTTCTCTTCAAAAATAATTTCCATCTACTTCAAAGGTTGGTGAGGTACTCTGAATAAGGAACAAAATCAAAGACCATTGTACTCAATAAAAAATCTGAACATTTAAGTTGGAAAGAGTACAGATTCCCTTTTTAGTGAACTTTCAATTACATGTGATTATTAAAGAATGACTTCATTTTTTATTGGGTCACTAGTGTAAAACAAGCATGCCCTCCAAATAAAAGGAAATTTAACTCTGATGTGCGAAAGTGAGAGTGTGTTTGAATGTGTGATCCAAATTCAAATCTAATTAGAATCAGATTAATCAACCAACTTATTGAATCAATATCAGTAAATTTCCATGGCTGCAATTAAATATCTTCCTGTGTCTTTGTCCATTTATTCTGCTTTCTTTCCTGTCATTAAGCAAAGCTCCCACGTTCCAAGCTAAACAAATCCTGTCACTTGTCCATCTGATCCCATCTTCGCCCATGTACTCAGAGACACTACTCCAGCAACTGTGGCAACATTTGCCCCCCTTCCTTCCTTAATCCCATAAATATGCAAACATGATGTTATTTCTGTCATCTAAGAAAACAACAACAACAATTCTTGACTCCAAGTGCCCCTCCAGCAGCTAGCCAGATCTTTCCTTTTCGTTACAGTGAAACTTGTTACAAGTGTTGCCTAGGCTTGTTGTTTCTTTTCCAATTATCTTGTCTCATTCTTTTTGAATTTCCTCTTCTTTCTATTCCACTGAAAACGTTTTATTAAGATCCCCAATTTGTGTTGCCAAATCATCAGTCAGTCAGTCAGTCCTTGATCCTCATCTTCTTACCCAGTCTGCAGCATTCAACTCAGTTTATCTCTAGCTCCTCCTTGAAATACTTCCTTGACTTGCTCTCCAGGATAACACTCCTACAGTTTCCCTGCTACCTCCAGGCTGCTCCCTCAGCCTTCTCTGCTGGTCTCCTCATCTTACTGACCTGTACACATCCAAGTGTATGTACTAAGGTGGAGTCCTTGGATCACAGCCCTTTTCTGACTTCTCAAACTCCCCTGACAGCTCAGCCAGCTTTAAATATCTCCTTACTTAGCCTTCCCCCAAACTCCAAATTTGTATATCCAACTCCATACTCAGCATCTCAGACTTAATGTTTGCAAAACTCAGTTCCTAACCTTCCTCTTGTAGATTCCCCTAATTCAGTAAGTCAACTGCATGCCTTCAGTATTCAATCTAAAAAACTTACCATGATTAGTGTCTTTCTCTCAGGAGCCATACCCAGTTCATCAACAAATATGCTGCCTCTAGACATACCTAGAATCTGCCTGTTGTTTATCATCTTCACTGCTACCACTCTGGTGAGCCACTCACATCCTTCACTCATTGTTGAAACAGTGTCCCACTGCTATATCTTCTTGTAAGCTTATCACACTATGTATACTCTATTCTCAGCACAACAGCCAGATTAATCCTGCTAAAACTGTAAGTAGGATCCCATCACATGATGTTTGCAACCCTCCAACAATGTCCAATGTAATTCAAAGCAAAACTTGAAGTCCTTACAATAGCCTGTAAGGCCCTACACATGATCTGGCCTCTCTCTACCTCATATCATCATTCTTCCTATCTTCATCTTCCTACTTTATCCATACCTCCCTCCATTCTATTGCTTGAATATATCAATAAAAAGTTAATAAAAACTCCTGCATCAAGACCTTTGTACTACCTGATTTTTTCTGCCTGGCATGCTTACCCCACAGACAAACTTGTCACATTCTCACCAAGGCCTTTTCTGGTGCCCTGGCTAAAATCATGACCTTTGTCCTACTTCCATCCTGACATTTTCTATCATCCTTCCCTGGTTTAGTTTTCTCTTCAGCATTTGTAACTATCTACAACAGTTTATACTCAATTTATGCATCTTGTTATTGTCTATTTCCCTGACTAGAATTTATAAACTCCATGAAAGTAGACATTTTTGTGTTTTGCTCTCTACTGCATGGAATAGTTCCTCGTACATAATAGGCACTCAAAAGGTATTTGCTAAATAAATGAATCAAACATTTATTTTGAGAATACGGGGCTTCTGTCAGAAACGTAAGTGTAAGATGTGTTCAGAGGCTCTTGCCTCTAGGAAAGGTTTAAATCTCTAGAAAAATCATCCATGGGTTTAAATCTGAGGGACTGAGTGAGGCTCAGGTACTTTAACTTAAACTGTCATTTTTCCCTTCTTTTCCCCTGTAACCCATCTCCCCCATTACAATTTCTTTTCTGAATAGCGAGAGAAGACTCAACCTCAAGATAATGTGAAACATTCTACATCCCCCTGCTTACCCACCAATAGCTCTAGCTAGGTGATCTCAAATGTTACAGGCAGCCAGCTTCAAGCTGGAGATAACTAGCATGAACACGTATCTTGCTTATTCCTTATGCAACCTTGTAATAAGGAATAGTATGACCTGGAGGGTGTGTATGTGTGTACGTTTGCTTATTTTGTTGCTAATGAGTTGTTGCATATTATAATAAATATTATTTTCAAAATTAAGTACTTGAGGTTTTAGACTAAAAACCCTAAAAGAAGTTTTGTAGAAGTTTTTACTTTTTGTTTTTTTAATGTTCATTTATTAGAAAGTGGGGGAGGGGCAGAGACAGACAGGGACAGAGGATCCTAAGCAGGCTCTGCACTGACAGCAGAAAGCCTAATGTGGGGTTCGAACTCTTAACCCTGAGATCATGACCTAAGCTGAAGTCAGATGCTTAACTGACTGAGCCACTCAGGTGCCCTGAAAAGATTTTTTTCATAACATTTTTCATTACAGTTTATTATCATTAGAGTAATAAGCCAAGTGAAATATTCCACAAAGGTAATACATGTATATCTCTTACCTGGAGCTAACACAGAGGGATCAGGCAGGTTCTCACTTTCTTCATCAGTACTTTCATCGTAGACTGCATCTCTATCAGCGGTCATTTCAGAACATGTTGTGGCTTCCCTAGAAATAGAGCAAGGTAGAATTATAAAGTATTGGCTCACCCTTGGTTAGGTATCAAATTCACCAGTAAGATATTATAAAAAATGTCCCTGAAAAAATACTGTAGTTAAACAAACATATATTGAAACATATGTGATCAAGATGAAAGCACTTAAAAAAAATTTTTTTTTTCAACGTTTATTTATTTTTGGGACAGAGAGAGACAGAGCATGAACGGGGGAGGGGCAGAGAGAGAGGGAGACACAGAATCGGAAACAGGCTCCAGGCTCCGAGCCATCAGCCCAGAGCCCGACGCGGGGCTCGAACTCACGGACCGCGAGATCGTGACCTGGCTGAAGTCGGACGCTTAACCGACTGCGCCACCCAGGCGCCCCAAAAGCACTTTAAAGACTATCTGTTAACTCTCTTAAGAACAAGCTTCTCGGGGCGCCTGGGTGGCGCAGTCGGTTAAGCGTCCGACTTCAGCCAGGTCACGATCTCGCGGTCCGTGAGTTCGAGCCCCGCGTCGGGCTCTGGGCTGATGGCTCGGAGCCTGGAGCCTGTTTCCGATTCTGTGTCTCCCTCTCTCTCTGCCCCTCCCCCGTTCATGCTCTGTCTCTCTCTGTCCCAAAAATAAATAAACATTGAAAAAAAAAAAGAACAAGCTTCTCTTCTACATAATCTAAATGTGGCTAATGTTCACTGTAATTAACTCCTGAATCAGTTTCTTATCACATCATTCATCTATCAAAATACTATTCCTCCAAATTACCTTCTGTGGATCACACAGTGTTAAGTGTTTTACTGATCTCAAAGCAGTCTGCCTTGCATTTGATTGCCCCAAACTTCTGAGACAGGTACCTTTATTCTTATTATGAAGATACCAAGTAAGACACAGAGTTTAAAGTATTTGCCCAAAGTCATGTACTAATAGATATCAGTTTCAGACCAGCACCTGAACTAGGAACATCTGACATCAAATGTTATATTCTTTATATGATGACATTACTAAACCTGTGCTTTCTCTCAGTTTCAAGGCAATAGATCCAAGCCTGTATCCACTAAAATAAATAGTGGATAAATGATAAATAAAACAATAAAACAATAAAAATCAGACTAAAATAATTATAGTTGTCCAAACCATACCAGCTGTAAATCCCCTGTGACTTTTCCTTAAAAATCAAGTACACATCCACTCTCAGCCACCTGATTCCAAGATTAACCACTGCTTAGACACCAAAATGATAAATGTGTATTCAACTCTGCAGTTTTGCAGAAGATAAAAGTTTTTAATTAATATATTTTTAATGATGTCTAAGAATTAAACAAATAATACTTACTTAAATCATGTGACAGTTTTAGGATTTAAGTACAGCTATGACAGTGGGGAGACATGGAGAGATCATGCTGAGAATTCTCCAGCCCACTGATTCCAACAGCCAGAGCATCTCACCTCAGACTAGCAAATGATCTCCTAGGCTACAAAGTTGGCACCTAACTTTCATTAAGTTTGGGAAGAAATTCCATTTAAATTTATGTATCTGTCATCTCAAAACAGACACTCCAAATACCTTTCACGCTCAATGTTCCTTTCTGGTTCTTGAACTTCATTTAACAATTTATGCAAGCTTCTGATCTTTGCTTTCTTCTCATTCAGCACTAGAATAAACCGCTTATAAAGATCAGTCTCCAAAGCTTCCTTAGCACTCACACATTTTTCAAATCTAAAATGTAAATAAACAAATAAATAAATCATGCAGTTTTCTTTAACATTAATATTATTTAACCCAATAGTGAAGATGATTTCAAGAAAACTTTTTAAGGAAAGTATAATTAAAAGTCACTTTTATGGGTTTCCATTGATTTAAAGTTTTATATAGATAATTAAGCAAATAATGAGAATTGATTGTTTATTAATGTTAGTAATTTATGTAGTGAGATAAGGATCAAAATTGGAAAATGATACCAAAAAGGTTCAAAACATCTAAATGCTTAAATGTTAATAATTTATTCACATCTACAATTTATTTCCAAAAGGATATTTTTTATGGGAGAAATTTCACACCAGAGTAATTATAGCCTACGTTTCCTGTATTTTGCTAATATTACTATAATATTAACTGTGATAGTGTTTTGTGATTAAATGATTTACCTAATATGTTTTCCCTAAAGAGATAATGAATTGCTCCACAGCAAGAACATGACTTGTAGAGTTGTGTCTTCAGCACCAGGCATACTCACTCACATATGCACGTATATAATGAATGCAAGTATTTAATCTGAAATTCCTAGAAATGTGAAACACTATGTATCTCCAATTTTAGATACATAAACATAAAATTTTCTGTCATTTATAATTCTTTCTACAATGTTCAAATAAGTGGACAAAAGACTATACTAATTTTAATCTCCCAGATGTAAGAAAACTAGTAAGCAGAGACTGCATATGTAAGATTTGTGCATACACACAAACCATGAACACACCTATATTTTAAAGATTCAATTTCATGTAAAATATTCTTGTAAACGTAGTCTTGCTCTGCCTAGTTTTCTCTTCATTATTTATTTATACTTTTGTTGTTCTATACAGGTATTCTAGTATTTTCATGATATCTGTAATTATGTGTATATATTTCAGATATTTACAATATATAATTTCTTCAGTGAAAACTTAGAAACAAAAATGTCAAAATTTGACACCTTTGATATATATGTCCTTATGCTTTCAACAACCTACCTATCTAGAGATGTAAAGAATTAGGGCCTCTTATGGAATGAAAAGGAACAAAAAGTAGTATAATTTCTGGGAGTAATTATAGCACTCTTACAGTATAGTCATTGCCAAGGCTGTCAACTCCATAAAGGCAGGGTGCAGGTGTGTTTTATTGACTGCTTTATCCTCAGTGCCTAACACAGTGTTTGGCATTCGAGAGATGAGCAGCAGCTATCAGAAAAATGAATAAAGTAAGGGAGTTACTATGGACATCTTATAAGGAAATGAAGAACCAGTGATTCTGAAGTTATTTTTCACTCTTTAACAGCTATTCACCACTGTAATAGTAACATTTTTGATCTGCTTCAGCTTCTAAAAAATCTGTGGTAAATATTAATACAACAGTACTCCTTTACCAAGCAAAGCTCTTTGAGAAAGATGTATACCAAAAGGTGTAGGGAAAAAAACAGAGCCAAAGCTAAAGAGGAGCTGGTAATACTGATGGCTTATTTTAAGCAGGGATATGTCAATGCATTTTTATTTCATATGCAAAGCATTATATAAACATTCTACATAATTTTCTTGAACTACTTTCTAATGTAACATAACAAAAATTTTAAGAGACGAGTAGAATATATGTACCACTAAAATACTTGAGTATATTATAAAATACTTTAAACAAAGGCAAAGTAAAAATCAATTATAAGAATGTAAAATAAAAATCTTGTATATTATATAAAGTTTTAGGAACAGTAATCAATTAGTTATTTACCTGATTTAAATGCATACTTAATCTCCATATAAGTCACTTCAATAATTCTTAATTGAAAGATTCTGTGCATGTAACAATTATTAAGCATATTTCAAAACCTTTATTAAAATTAATATTTAGTATAACATATGGATTAAAATGAAAATATCAAAATAAAATATCATATAATCTGTGTAAAGAATACCATCAATCCTAATGAGTAGCATCACAACTACACTGTCCAAGTTAACATGTCTGTGATGGGAAAGCACACAATAGAATAAATGGCACCCCATGACTTCACTTCGCTTGGTTTTAGAAAACCTTAAGGATTTTCTGGCAACTAAACTTCTGATTATCAAACTGGATGTCACTTCCTAGACAAAACTAGGAAGTGGGGGTTGACTAGGAGAGAGTATTAATGTGAACAGTTTCAGGACATAAATTTACTCTTAATTATTAATTTATCAACAAATTTAGAGAACACTATCCTTCTATTCAATATTCAGTAACTAAGAGGTATATACCATCTGCCCCATCCCATTTTTAATGCCAATTCTCTCTTACAGCATTATGATGTTACGATGCCTTCCATGTTACTTGCCTCCTGTCAACCTTCCACAGAAAGAACTAGACAGGTATTAGAACATGAGGCCATTTAGTGCAGGAGAGACATGGGATTCATTGCTAAGTCAGTGATACTAAAGGAGAACTCACATACAACTAGATTCCAACTAGATCTCTAAGCAAAAGCCAAACCTAATGAAACCAAAGACAATATCAAACAGCAAAGGACTAATGATGTTTCATCCTTTCAACAGTGACTAGGACAACAGAACAATAATGCTAAGGTTCATTATTACCCTAGGACTGACATATCTATAAATGTAGTCAAAAAACAGTTATCAAAAAAAATTAAAAAAATAAAGACGTCTGGGGAAAATACTGAATATTCAAAATAAAATATTTCTGCACAGGAAGACAAAGAATCTAAGAAGAACATCAAAACATAACAAAAATAAGAGCAAAAACAAGGGAATTTCATGCAAAAACAAAATCCAAAATAAAACAGATTAAATGATAACCCAAAATAAAACAACAGCCACATAAATGTGAACATGTGGTATTCAGAAATAGTGCAGTAACTCTTGTATTTCCAATCAGCTCTGGCCAAATTTATATCTAGGTCAGGGTTGTACAGCAAAAGAAAATGTGAATAGAGTTCAGAGGACAAAGAATACTAAAAAGAACTGGAAAAGAAAGCAGTGGTAAAGAGATTTAATAAGCCTTTAAGTACTGAAGAAGATGGTAAACAGCTGTTCCTCATCCTTTCTGACGACAGAACAAGAGGAAATGGCCTTCAACTATACCATGAAGGACTCAGATTACCAAGAGATGGAAGGAAGAATTTTCTGACTGTGACTGTTCTTAAACATTATAATGGGCTACCAAGGGGAGTTGAAGCTATCTCCTGAGGTGTTTAAAAATCAGACTGAATTCATCTGGATATAATGTGATCCTAGCTTGAAGGCAGAGAGTTAAAGTAAAAGAGCTTTCAAGGTCTCTTCTATTCTAATGATTCCATGAGTGTCAACCCCATTCAATCTGCTGAGAACTGCCTCCAATTATAGGTTTAATAACTGTAACTCAGAATAAAGCTGGAGAGTTTCTAACTTGATGTCTGAATGCAAACAAAAGACCTATTCAGTAATATGGAGCTTGAGAATTGTATTTGAAATTAAATAGGAAAAACAAGTGAACTAATTACAGCTAATAACCCAAGGACTGGCATATAATATTTTTAATGTTTTCTCCTTTATCTAAACTATACAAAATTAAATTGATCCAGTAATGTCATTTGCTCAAAATGGAGCTAAGACTGCAATTAGTAAACAGTTAATAAAAAATAATAGCAAATATATATGTTAAAAGTCTGTACATTAAAGCTCATTCTTTTTACTCATACTGTAATTCCTCATTCCTTATTCAAATTTCATTTATTCTCTACTGTCATCCCAAATGGAAATAGCTTTAGAGTTGGTTCTGATTATAATTATACATTTTTAAATAACAAAATATATGCAAAAAAATCCCCACAGAGTAAAAAAGGAAATTCAATCCACAATTCCAGACATACACTATTAAGATTTAATTTTCTCCCTCTACATATTTTCTATCTAAAGATATACTTTGAAAAAACTGGCACTCTATTCCTCCTTTTGGTAACTCACATTTCTCTTCTTAACATGTCATTAACATTTTCCATGGTACAAGCACATGTGTATATGACTGCCTTTTGCTCATATTAATATCCTATTGTGTATTAAATTTATTTCAGACCTATCTACCATAGCCTCTAAGGGAATTCTCAGCATCTATTTTGTGCTGCTCATCCCCTTAGCTCTCCCATGCATACACAGTCTGAAACAATGATGGGGAAGAAATGATTGGAACATGGATGGACACTGATATAAGAGTATCAGAGGCCACCCAGAAAACTGAACTGTGTCCAGGCCTAACACAACAGTCCCCACTCTAATGATTCTCTAGTTTCTATGTCTTCAGTTACCTAACTTAGTATGTTCACAACCTATTTCTAATTTCTCTAAAGACTCTTGATCAGTACCACTGCTTTATGAAAGCTGGAGACGTAAGTCCTTTGCTCATTTTCCACTGTACTAAGGCTCTAGAGAGAGAACACTTAAGAAAGTACTGCATGGCCAAAACCATGATATATTTATAGCTCCTTAAAATGGCCACTTTCTCCTCTGATAGAAAATAAAACCATTTGAGAAATTTGGGAAATAGATAAAGCTACTAATCTAATATCTGGAAATAGATAAAGCTACTAATCTAATCTAATAATCAAGAGCCTAGAATTCTCTGGAGCAGGCTAACTTTCCTCTGCTTGAGGGGGAGGAGGGCACCGCAATGACACATATCTTCAACCCCTGAGGAAAATATGTGACCCAGTATTTACACAAAAAGAAGAGCCGGAACATAATAAGACTGGTGATGAGAGATATGGTTGTGCTTTTGATCAAATGGGAAACCTTTTGCCACAATAATGCAAAAGCACTTTCTGGGTAGTTCAAAAATAGCAAATCAAGCATCTGTGGGCTACATGTTGTATACAACCCTCCCCCACTGTCTTACAGCACAGGGTGCATTTGTCTCCACTGTCTCATCTTTGTTCCCTGCTGCTTTCCAGTGTATGGCAGTGTGTTGAATACTGATGAGATAATACCTCTTTCAACCTCTGGCAGACATTTTAAAGCAATTTGTTCAAGTACCAAGTACCCAGTCTGCATTTTTGTGAGCAATTTGTGGATCAAATTTCCTATCATCCTGAGGGTATTCTGAGTTTTAAATACAATGGCTTATCACAACCATAGTACATCTCCTTTAATTTATTTTGTATGTAAAATAGAAAAGCATATCCAAACTATAGATATAGACTCCAAAACGTGATTTCTAGCACAGATATATGATAGTGATTCATACTAACATGATTTTAAGGAGATAAGGAAGATCAAAATTAACTTATTTTTCTGTTTGGTTTCTTAATATTTACAATTTTTTTGGTCTCATTTTTATGTAATTGGAGATAAGTATTAATTCAGAGATAAAAGAAAAAAAGATACTTTCTTAATATAATAACTGAGAGCCAAATATAACCAACTCTTAGGTGTTAAGTTTACATATCCTGCATTACTCGAATGTGTAGAAACATAATTTCATCTAGTCAACATCCTTTTCACAAACATACACTGACAGTAGTAAACCCTTCACATTTTTCATGTACTCTCACATTTACTTACCAATGTCCCCATAAAACAATCTTAGGGGTTGTCCTGAAAAGACTCTAAGTTAGCAAATTGTTCTTATGTTTTAGAGCTACTGGTTTGAATGAAAGATAAAAAATCATCTACTGGATATAATGGGTGTAATGATAATATTCATTATTATATACATTCCATAAAACTCTTTCAGATGTCACCATGTATATATGTACAGACACATGCATATGATAATGTCTCCGTAGACATACCAATGTTCACAACATACATTTTATTTCCTTCAAACATCTTTTACATAACAGAGTAATAAAAAAAATACCTCTGCAGCAGCCTAGATTATGAATGTTATACTTGAAAAAATGCATAGAGAAGAAAAGTGACTTTTTTCATTGTTTAAAAACTAAGAGGCAAAATCAGGAAAATAATATATTCCAAAGGTCTTATCTTGCATCTTTTTAAAATGTCAGTAGTATGAATTTTCAGTGAGCAAAATAAGTCTCTATCAGGAGCCAAAGTGCACAGCATCTGAAATAGTTACCATTTGTGTAGACATTCCAATAAGAAACCAATTGTGCATACTGACACTTCATGTCTCTTTTATATTCATTATTAATCTTATAATTTGAAATAAATCTCAAATACCAACATCCTAAATTTTGATTAATATTAATGGATTCTGATTCTCACTGCCTGATTACCACTTACTGTTTGTTAGTGTGCTGGTGCCACCAAGTACTAATGACCAGAAAGTGTTAATGTACTACTATAATGTACAGTAATAACCAATAGTTTGGTGTAATCATATTAAGTAAAGGGTTTATTCTAAATACAGGCTAGTCTACATATATTATAAGCTTACAAATCATTAACATAAAGCTATAGCAATATAAAGAGCTTAGTATTTTTATAATACAAGAATATTAGCACACACCGTCCTTGAATATCATTCCAATCTCTCAGAAGCCTTTCATTTTCCTTCTGCAGGTGCTCATTTTTGGCTTGGTTTTCCGCAATGGTGTCCAGGCAATCACAAATAAGTTTCCTAATGACCTCAGCTGGACTTGCAACTTTCTCTAGATTGAAGGAACCAAGTCTAAACTAGAACACAAGGAAAACATTATTAGTTTGGGGAGAAGATCAAAATCAAGCAATGCAGTTTTTAAATATACATCATTTCTTCTGAGGGGGAAGAAAGTGTAAGATTCAAATACAGTGCATTTATCAAATATAAATATAGTGGAGAAAAACTGGCCAATTTCCTACCTTCTTACTGAAATTTATCATAAAAAACAACATATAACCCAAGAATAACTTGTATAAGTGGTAAATCACTCTCCCACCTCCTACTAGAAAACAACTGAGTACATATAAGCCTACAACCATTTGTTTGCTACAACTTAATGTAAGTCCCTACTCGAAGTAAGAAAAGGAATTGTACACAGAGATTTATACTGTAGTTTCTGTTAATAGCAATGATAACAGAATAACTGACATAATCTATTTCTAAATAAAGAGCAAAATTTTAGTAATAGTTAAGAGACATGCAGGGTTTCAGGAAAACTGATAAACCCAGTACTTACTTATGTATCAAAAACCAATAATGTGTTACTATAAATTACAAACAATATTATCAAATGTCAAGTTTGTGTATTTCTTCATAAAGGTAAGACTTGTGAAGATATATTCTCTACTGAAAGGCACATAATAAAATAGTATTAATACAGTTTCATTATATATATATGGAATTTAGGAGGGAAAACAGCTTCTTCTCATTTGGTAGATAAAGATCCTGAAATATAGTGATTTAATCAGAAATATTCTTACTAGTAAAATTAAAATTATTGTAACAACTAAAATAAGATTTTAAAAATAATAATTACTATATAGTTACTATGCCCTGAAGCTGAAATTTAACTCAAGCATAACACAAATACAAACTCCTCTAATCATCACCAAAACAAAACTATTATGGTCCACATTACAGATTAGTAAACTGAGGTTCAGAGCAGTAATCTAATATACTGAAGGAATAAAGTCACAATCATACTATGCAATGCTGTTACGCTGTTTCCTGACATTAAAGGATATCCTAATTAACAAACTAGTAAGAGCAAGAATTAGGTTCAGAAACCACACATAACTCTGAAGAGAGATTCTAACGGGATGGAGTTTGGGGCAGAAGTGGGAATGAAACTGAGGGTTTTTAGTTGTTTTTGGTATTTTTTGGGTTCCTAGATCAGTAATTTCTACTATGACACTCATCTATAGGAACTTTTCTAAAATGTCTCGCTTTTCAAAAGATTGTTTCTATAAACGTGTTATATTCAAACTGAGAAGTATTTAACAGTGATTGATAATTCTGAGAAAAAAATCCTTATTATTCAATGTACAAATAAAGCTGCAAGTCAGTAAAGTGAATATCCAATATTTATAATAGGTAGCATTTTATAAGACATTTCAGTTAATTTATGTGATTTAGGAATATTTAGGGCCATTTAGGAATTTTTAGGATCATTTAGAAACAATTTAGGAACATTCAGGTGTTTAACTCCACAAAGTAAACTGTTATGGATAAATTGTGCTTACTAATTTGCTTTCACATTTCAGATAGAAAGCATAAATAGATGTCTTAATACCACAGAAAATCTGCCAGAAGGCTTAAATACTGATAATTCCTAGTTGTTGAAAAGCATTCATTTATAGTCACTTAAAATGTAAAGAAAAACAAAGAATATCAATATTCTTCAGTATTATACTACATTTGAAAGGACTAAAGTAGTACTGTGGTAGCTACAAAAAAAAAAAAAAAAAAAAAAGTGTGTATGTATTTGTATGTGTTTTTGAGACCCAAGCAGATCAGACACATCTGCTTAATTCTTCAATTTGTTTCATCTCACCTTTTCCTGTTTCCTAACAAAAGAAGGTAAGTCAGATTAAGAAAAACGCTTTATTTCAATGAGTACAGGCAGTTGTAATAGGCTTATATATGTGAGCAAAATTAAGCAATTGAAGTAATGTTTACCAAAAGAGACCTAGAAAAGGTTAAGAATTTTTATTTATTCAGTTGAAATTATTTCAGACTATTTGTCACATCTGATTTATTTATTTCTCATACACTTAGAATCAAATGGCCTAAAAACATTTGCAGTTTTCGCATATGAGTCCTTTTATAAGCAGAGGAATTTAAATTAAAAAGTTTTATGTGTGTGAAGCATACATAAATTGAAAGTAGATTTGAGGGCAAAAAAATAAAATAAATTTTAGCATTTACTTTTTGAAGCATCTGCTAGTATAAACAAACCTAAAAAAATAAAGATAAAGATAACCTATAGAATATAACTTTTTGAGTTGATACAAAACAGAAGAAAAGTTAAGCTTACTGTTAGGTAATAGATTACATTATCAGTAAAGCGTAAACCCACAAACTAACTCTGTATTTCCTCATTATCAAAATTGCCAGCTAGCTTTGACTAAGATGGACATTTTTAGAAGGGGAGAGTTTTTCATCATTTGAAAGTTTCAACAATGACAAAGGGATAATGAATTCATGCTACACGTTGATCCTGAATAAAGTAATTGGTAAAATACAAATGCACAAATAAACACAGGCCCAGCCCCCTAATCTTCTATCTTAGAGAAGGAAGAAGGGACAAATTCTAAATGACTAATAACAAGCAACTTCTTTCAAAATACCATTTACGCTTATATATTCAAATTCCAAAAGAGAACTCTTAAATCTTTTCTTGGCTATTCACTTTAGTATAAACCTAAAATGTCATTTCTTCTTAGGAATAAGTAACTATTTTCTGTTTCTACTTTCTAATTATATTCACTAGTTTTTGGACCTTTAAATGGTGTGAAAATGTTATTCTAAACAATGGAAATATACAAGAAGTATCTAGAAATTCAATCCAAGAAGAGAAATGTACTTGAAATATTCAAGTTATTTCTTAGAAGAAAAGTTATATACTCAGAGTTCAGGTTCTTTCCAGTGGCCAGATGAAAGAGAATATATAACATTAGTAAAATATACAAAATAAATACTGTGAATAACTACTAACCAATTCCTGGGGAATCGTTTGTGGCTACTGTGAATGTTTCTGGGGAGAGGAGAGTTGTCAAGGTGTGAGTTGATATTCTGCTTAGAATACATCAATTAAAGAATCTGAGCTTTGATACATTATCAAAGTAGTCTAAGTTATCTTGCAGAAGTAATCTTTGCTACTCTCCCAGGAACCAAAATATAAAGCTAAAGGAAAAGGAGGAAAAAAGATACTTGATGTTATTGCTAGGCAAATAAATGATGGTCAGATAGGACCTCATTTCTTTTCAGTATGTGTTTTTAAATTTATTCCTATCAGAGAAAAGTTTAACTGTATCTAGATATGTATACAGTAAAAAAGTAAAGCTTGCCCATTATAGTTTATAATACAGAATGTTTTGACTATTTTAGACAAATACATAGTCTCCAAAAACACCTCCTGCAGGTCCAGGCCCTGGACAGTGTATGACCCCTTTTTAATACAGCAGAACTTGCAGGGGCAAGACACATAACAAGTTAGTAAAACAGGTAAAAGACAAATACATAGTTACATATATGTAGCTTTGATAATACAAAGTTGCAAAATCCAGTAATACAGGAAATCAGTCAAGTTAAATAAAAAAGAAGCTGAACTATATTACTTTGGTCTACTTATGTTAATTATCACTTGCTCATATTTTGGATCAAATATATTTTTACAAAGATTTGTAACATGAACCCTTTGGTTTAGTGGACTGTTGAAATGTTTACTTTGTATTTAAATAAACAACATTACAAATGTACTTCCTAAAGCAGTAACATGTCTAAGTTGACAATTGGTCAGATTTCTCTTCTAAACTCTCTAGAACTTAGAAAAGAATACCAATAAGGACTTCTTCTAAAAAGGTAAGACAGGTATATATACCGTGAGACCACTAATCTCACATTTCCAACTATTTTCTTGTAATTTCTTACAGCTCATTAAAAAAAAAAAATGTTTAAATGTCTGAAGATGATTGTATGATCAAGCAAGCCTCTGCATATTTTAGATCCCATAGGTTCTTACAATCAAAATGCAATAATCTAAAAGTGAGAAATATGCTGAACTCAAATTCTAGTGTTGCAAAATTATTAGAATTCTAAGGTCATGCTATATGCTTTCATATATTAAGTATCATCTAAGAAGTCTTATTTTGGTCTTCATAACTGCAAAAATCATTGGTGGACGTTAGAGAATCCCTGACAACAAAAACCCCAAAAGCGTGTGTAGTAAGAAAATCTCAGAAGTTACTTCTACTCTGAATGACTATAAATGTTCACTCCACTGCTGTCTTAAACCAGATGATGAGTCTTTTAGTTCATGGGAAATACAGTAAAATCTAGATTTATCTCAGCCTAATTAAGACTTAATATTAACAATGAAAAATTATACCACACATGGTTTTAGAATCAACTGAAAATCTTTTTATAGTAACTGAATTGGGGCGAGGGGTTGAGGGCAGGAGTTGTCTATTATTTGCCTGTTACTTTATTTTTGGTATTAGGTGCTAATACATCGTGCCTTGGATTCCCTGACAGTCTTTTAATCTCATAATATTTATCTAATCACATGTGTGCGGTATGTTTTTCTATCCTCCACTCAGACGTGAAATTGTAATATTTCTTGGCATGGTCTCTTGACCTACTTTTCTTTTTTCTCCATAGTTATAGGGTTATCCACAACCGCAACTTCCATTATTACAGATAAACTGAAAACTGCCAAATGTGTATCTGTAGACGGGGGCCTATCCTAAATCCCAGACTTACATACACAGTTAACTCCCTTTTGGAAGGGTGACAGCAGGATGACCTACACAAACTTCAAACTTCAAATGCCAAAACAGAATTCATTGTCCATCCCTCTCACTACTCAACTAGCTCCTCCCTGCATTTTCCAATAGACATTCACCATTCACTCAGCTATACTTGGGTGGTCTCGTGAGTGAGTATGGACATCTATCATAGCACTACAGTATTTACTCTTTTTCTTTTTTGTAGTAGGCTAAAAGCTGCAAAGGAATAGCAGCTACATATTACTCAGGTTAGTATCCGCATTCTTATACAGTGAAACACAGAATACTTCAGACTTTTTGGTACTATGTACGAGGCATTGGAGACATTGATGTGAGAAAGGAAAACAATGTCTGCTCTCTTGGAGCTTTTCAATGGAAAGAGTTGGTGGTACACAATGATTATAATTTCACACAGCTGTAGAATCAATGAAGAAAATAAAACAGGTAATGAGGTTGCGACTAGAGGGCAGAATATCTTTAAATACGGAAGTCAGGAAATAAGACCTTGCAAAAACTTAGGGGGAGAACACAGGAGATGGGATGGAAAAGGTACAGGAGGCTAGATCACATAGAGCTTTTTAGGCTGCAGCAAGAAGTTGAGAATTCTAACTAACAAAAAGCCACTGGAAGATTATAGGAAGGATAATGACTACTTAAATACTACACAGCATTTCCTCTAAGACTGCCCCTGATTATCTCAAACTCTTAGTACTCATACTGTGTAATCCTTTCCCCTTGAGTGTGGGCAGGTCTGTGTCTTACTTCTAATAAATGGAATACAGCAAAGGTGACACACATCACTTCAATGATTAATTTATACAAGATTGTAAAAGCTATCTTGCTAAGGGACTCTTTCCTTGTTGGCTTTTATGATGCTAGTAGCCATGCTGGAGAAGCCCATGCAGCAGGAAACCAAGAGTGACAGCTGGCAAATAATCATTTAAAAACCAAGGGAGGCCTCTGACCAACAGCCAGTGTATTAGATGGGTTCTCTATAGACACTGAAACAATAAGACGTTTATACATATAAGAAGAGACTAATTCTAAGTAATTGGCTGACATGATTATGAATGTTGGCAAGTCCAAAATCTGCTGGGTGAACCAGCAGGCTGAACGTCTAGGAAGACTCAATGAAATCTGTTGGCAGATTTCCCTCTTGTTCTGGCGAAGTCAGTCTTTTGTGCTATTCGGGCCTTTAATTGATTGACTGTAGCCCTCCCTTATTTGGAGGGCACTCTGCTTTATCCTAAGTACACTAATTTAAATGTTAACCTCATCCAAAAACCTCCTCACAGAAACATCCAGAATAATGTTTGACCACACATCTAGGCACCCTAGCCCATCCAAGTTAACACATAAAATTAACCACCACAGCCAGCAAGGAACTGAGGCCCTCAATCCAACAGGTTACAAGGAATTGAACTGTGCTACCATCCATATGACCTTAAAAACAGACCCTTCAGCTTAAGATGAGACTCCAGCTCTGGCCAAAACCTTAATTGATTGCAGTTTTCATACGTCCTAACAAAGCCTTGCCTGAATTTCTAACCCATGGAAACCATGAGTTAATAAATGTATATAGCTTCAAGCTGCCAAGTTTGTGATAACCTGTTACTCAACAACACGTAGTACAAATATGCTTTAATATTACCAGTCTAAAAACAAAAGCAAAACAAAACAAAACCTTCTTAATGCCGTATCTCTCTGATTCTAGCTACTGTTCATTTGTTTCTATCATAGCACAGTTTCTCCAAAAATATATGTAGTATCTGTCCTGCTTCCAACAGTTACTACCTACACATGGGCTATGAAAGTTTAAATTGACTAGAATTAAAAACTGAGCTTCTCAGTAACACAAGCCACATTTTATTGCTCAATAGCCACATGGGGCTAGTAGTTGCTGTATTAGATAGCACAGATCTAGAATCTATCATCCCAGAAAGCTCTTTAGCATAGCATCGATCTGTTTCCTCATTTTATTACATCCCATTTTCTCTTTAAATACTCCAATGTATAAAAAGGCTTTTTATAATCTGGCCCATGACTACCTAATTGCAGCTCTCACCATTCCCCTAACTTTGCTATTGCTAGCCACTTGCTTTCTTTATATACTTGACCAGGTCAATTATTCCCATAGGTAATAGACAGCTTCTCCGAAATGTAATGGTGCTGCTCCGAAATGTCTGTCTACACCCTACTTCCTACAACTTGTGAATATGTTACTTTCTACATGAAAAGAAACTTTGAAAATGTGTTAAGGACATAGACCTGGAGATGAGGAGACTATTGTGGATTATCTGGGTCAGCTCTATCTATTCACATAAATCTTTAAAATCAGAGAACTCCCTTTCTCAGGTACCATCAGAAGGACATGTAATTTGAAAAGAGGCACAGAAAGATGCAAAATTTCTGGCTTTTAAGACAGAAGGACACCATGAACCAAAATGTGGGTGGATCCTAGAAGATGGCAAAGGTAAGGCAATGGGGTTCTTCTATAGAACTTCCAGAAAGAAATACAGTCCTGAAGACACATGGATTTTAGCTGAGATTACCTGTTTTGGACCTTTAATCTACAGAAACATGGGATAGTGAATTTATGATGTTTAAGCTATTGTTTGTGGTTATGTGTTACCATAGCAATGAAAAATGAATATAGTGTATCAGGGTCTGGTAGGATGAATAATTGCCACCCCGTGACACCCACATCCGAATGCCCAGAATCTGTGAATATTACTTTATATGGAAAATTGCAGATGTGATGAAATCAAGGATCCTGAGATGGGGCTATTATCATGGATTATCCAGGTGGCTCAATGTAATCACCAGGGTGCTAATAAGGAGAAAGTAGGAGATAAGACTGAACAAAGACTGTGATGATAAAAACAGACTCTGGAGTGATGTGGACAAAGGCAAAGGAATGCTGACAGCCTCTGGATGCTGGGGAAAAAAAAAAAAAAAGGAAACCACAAAGTTTGTGGTACTTTGTTACAACAGTAACAGGAAACTAACAGTCTTTGCATGTTCCTCGAGAATGTTCTTGTACCTGAATTTTATATGGCTTCCTCCTATATTTTATTCAAGTCTCCGTTCAATGTTACCTCTAGAGACTTTCTTGACTACCCTAACTATGATATAAGCATTCCAGAATCCTCCAAATAGTCCTACAAAGAAATGCCAACAGTACAGGTATTAAGAAACAATATTTTATAATCTCTACAGCAGTTCTCATCATCTTACATCATTTTATTTATACATGGTTATTGTCTCCTTTCCCCATGCTCACAACAGGGATTCAAAATTTGTTCATTAACTGAGTGAATACTTGGTAACAATGCTGCAAATATTTTTTTGGTTTGGAATATTACTTGTGTAAGTAATGCTCTATAGCATTTACATTTTAATGTATTTAAAATCTAAAATCAGTTTCCTTTGGGGTGCCTGGCTGGCTCAGTTGGTACAGCATGCAACTCTTGACTCTAGGTTGTAGGTTCAAGCCCTACACTGGATAAGTTTACTTAAAAAATAAAATCTTAAAAAAAAAAAAAGTTTCGTATTAAGGTCTTTACAAATCAGAGAAGTAACTATTCACCTATATTTTAATTCTTAATTTCTTTTTCCAAATACATTAGCAATGTTTTCTCACCATTTATTCAGTGATCTATTCTCTCCCTATAGATATAAAATGCCACCATTATTAGAAACTACATATTTACTGGGGCACCTGGGTGGCTCAGTGGGTTAAGCATCCAACCCTTGGCTTTGGCTCAGGTCATGATCTCACAGTTTTGTGAGCTCGATCCCCATGTCAGGCTCTGTGCTGGCAAGTAGATCCTGCTTGGGATTCTCTCTCTCCAGCCCTCCCCCACTCATGCTACCTCTGTCTCTCTCAAAATAAACAAATAAACCTTAAAAAATGTTGAAAAACAGAAAATACATATTTATGTATAGTTAAATGAGTTTCCTATTCAGTCTCATCAGTCACTATTCTTTTACTAGTGATAGAATGCTCTTTTAATTATCATAGCTTTATAATAGGTCTCATTATTAAAGACAGTAAGTTCCATCGCACAATTCCTTTTCAGCATTGTATTGTCTAGTTTGCCAAATATGTCACAAGAGTTTTGACTGTGAATTTCAGACAAGGCAAAAAACAAACGAAAAAAGCAACTAAAAATTACTAGGAACTTTGCTTGGAATTACATTCATTTTCAAATTATTTTATAAGAAATGAACTTATTTCCAATATGAATTAACAGTGCAATTCCTCCATTTAGGACCATTATGTTTCTCTATCTAATCACTGGTTATTTTTATGTCCTTTGGTTAAGTTTCTCATTGTTTATTTGGGGTTTTATGTTTGTTTGTTTGTTTGTTTGTTTGTTTTATTTTTAATCAGACTCCCTACACTCCAGCTGATAAGATCATCAAATAATCTATAGGTAAAAATAGAAATTCAACTGCTTACTCAGTCTTATTTTTTATTATTTTTGATACTTTTGTCACATCAAAACAATTATACAGTATATGGGAACCTTAAAATCTCTATTTTAAAAGTTTGGTTTTTTTTCCTTAATGTTTATTTACTCTTGAGAGAGACAGAGACAGAGCATGAGTGTGGGAGGGGAAAAGAGAGAGGGAGACACAGAATCGGAAACAGGTTCCAGGCTCTGAGCCTTCAGCGTAGAGCCCGACACGGGCTCGCACTCAGGGACCGTGAGATCATGACCCAAGCCGATGTCAGATGGCCAACCAACTAAGCCACCCAAGCACCCCAGAAATCTCTACTTTAAAATCCCAATACTGAAATTTATTTTCAGTGGGTCCAGCACAAGCAATGGTGATTGCTGTATGCAAAATAATGACTTCTCCTATAGAAGATTTTATATATCTAAGCACTGATCATGAAGGATTTTGCAAATGAACCACAATAGAAAGAGCACGTAAGGGCACAAAAACCTCCGTTCTCTTAAGTCAGTAAGAATTTGATTTGTCTTCTAAAAACAAGTGATTACTTTTACCCAGTAGCATTCCAGAACGACTATTGACAGAGAAAAATCTCACTGGGACTGGGATCACTGCTGTCGCTTTGCTTTCTAGACCTCACAGAAACAGTAAGCAAGAGAACACTGGACAAAACTTACGATAAAATATCATGCTATGGGACACTTCGGAAATGTAACTGTTAATAAACCATAGTATAAAATGTCATAGATCATTTATTTCTGAACTTAAATCAGTTTATCCTGTTAAGGAACAATTGTTCAGGTCTCTCATAACATTCTCCAGGAAAATTAAAACAGTAGAATCTTATATATTTTTTTCTGATTATAAAATTCTGGCCTTTTGTCATTTAAAAATTTCAGAAACTTAAGGTCAACCAACCCTCCCTATCCTGCCCCCAAAGCACTGAACTATAGTTTTTTGATGAAATAGCATGACGGGTTAAAAGTCATTATATTGACATCGGAAACTTTTTAGACACAAAATATTTTCATAAAAACTTATCGTGTTAACTATAACTCCAATATCCTTAAAATCAATTATCATAAACTAATAAACTAGTGATCCTTAAAAAAATCACAGAAGTATCAAGTATCTTTAAATTCTCAATTTAAATAAAATGATACAATATGACATAAAAGACAAAATACACTCATTTTTCTGTATGGTTTATAAATTTATTTCAAACTATTTTTAAAGTTCAATAATTATCTTTTTAAACCATGGATTAAAAGTTCTTCTGCAACATTTTTTTCCTTCAAAAATATTTACTAAGAATCCTAAAAAAACTTTACTTATAGTAATTCAATGGCAGATCTCTAGCAAATAAATTTCTATCCAAAATATTTATACAGAAAAGTAATAATATTTACTTTGATCTATTCCCTTATATATCTAGAGACAAGATAAAAACAAATTATTGGGCTAAATAACATTTTTAAATTTTCAAGGTTTTTTTTTTAAGTGAATAATCAATAGGAAAGCAACCTATAGGGTGTAAAAATTATTATCTTTTGTACTTGAGAAGTGAAGGGCACAATGGATGGGAACACAATATTTAACTGAATTTTCTTGCAAAGAAAAATGTAATTAAGAATTAACATTAAGGTAGTTCCAATTCAGGTAATGGCAAAGTAAGTTGTATGAGACTAACCCTCCTGGAGGGTTTAACTTTGAAACCAAAACCAAAAAACAAAACCTATCAAGGGATCGGAGAATGACTGAAAGCAGACAGCAACCAGAAGGTACTCCAACAAGGTGAGACCTATGTTTCCTTGGGGTCCTCACAGGGCACTCTCTCCTGTAGTAGAGCTCATATAAAACAAGAAGAAACCATAATACTGACTTGAGGTATCAAAGAATAAAATTCATATAACACACACACACATACACATACACACACACACACACACAAATAAATAGATGGAAAACAAGAGAAAATATAAGAAAATTAGAGGAAAAGTACAGTACAGGATCAGTTAAAATCCACATAATAGAGTTAGCCAAAAGAGAAAACAAAACAGAAAAAGAATTTAAAAAGCAGAAGAAATATATGAACTGAAATATTTAGATTTCCAGATAGAAAGTTCACTAAGGCCCCAATACACTGGATTTTTTTAAAAGACTCATATCAAGATGTAACATTAAATTTTGGAACATTTGGGACAAAAAGAGAATACTAAAAGATTCCAGAGCAATAAAAAAAGTTACATGTGAATGATCAGGAAGTGAAATGGCACTGGATTTCGATAGCAATGCTGGATACCAAAAATCAACATTTTTATGTCTTCCAAATAATAAAGAAATATTCAGAGAATATGTTCCATCAATGTGATGAAATAAACCAAATTATATCAAAACATTTTTTAATAATAATAAGTGACATTTATTGAGTACTTAGTATGTTACAGACATTATATCAGTTAACAGAAAAGTCTCTCTGGGGCCAATAGTAATAAATTCAGATTTTGATCTTGGCTCTAAGACTAAAAGAGCATAAGAAATATATGAAGTATATAGTCAGTAAATTTCTATAGAATCCTATGGGAAAACTTGAAATTCAATGAAATATTCTTTCGTTAGTTTCTACTATGTCTATGTACAAGGCAATCTACGTTATACAAAGATAAGCCAAAAAGATTATCTGCTTTACATAAATGTAAAGAGAGTAGTATTTTTTAAATTTTTTATATGTTTTTATTTACTTTCAAGAGAGACAGAAACAGCACAAGTAGGGGAGGGGCAGAGAGAGGGGGAGGCACAGAATCTGAAGCAGGCTCTAGGCTCTGTGCTGACAGAGGGGCTTGAGCTCATGAACCATGAGATCATGACCTGAGCCATAAGTTGGACGCTTAACCAAATGAGCCACTGAGGCGCCCTGAGAATAGTAGTATTGTATAAGACCTACAATGTTAATAGATTAATTTCAGAAAACTCTAGGGTCATCTGGGTGGCTCAGCTGGTGGAGAGTCAGACTCTTGATTTTGGTTCTGGTCACGATCTCAGTCATGAGACTGAACCCCACTGCAGGCTCCACACCAAGCATGGAGCCTGCTTAAGATTCTCCCTCTCTCTCCTTCTGCCCCTCTCCCCGCTTCATTCTCTCTCTCTCTCTCAAATAAAATTAATTAATTAATTAAAGGGGTACCTGGGTGGCTCAGTCGGTTAAGCATTCGACACTTGGTTTCAGCTCAGGTCATGATCTCAAGGTTTAGTGAGTTCAAGCCCCGCACTGGGCTCTGTGCTGACAGTGCAGAGCCTGCCTGGGATTCTCTTCCTCTCCCTCTCTCTGCCCCTCCCCCATTCATGTTGTCTCTGTCTCTCTCAAAATAAATGAATGAACTTAAAAAAATTAATTTATGGGGCGCCGGGGTGGTGCAGTCGGTTAAGCGGCCGACTTCAGCCAGGTCACGATCTCGTGGTCCGTGAGTTCGAGCCCCGCGTTGGGCTCTGGGCTGATGGCTCAGAGCCTGGAGCCTGTTTCTGATTCTGTGTCTCCCTCTCTCTCTGCCCCTCCCCCGTTCATGCTCTGTCTCTCTCTGTCCCAAAAAAATAAATAAACGTTAAAAAAAAAAATTAAAAAAAAAAATTAATTTATTATAAAAAGAAAAATCTATATAAACCATCATACTCAACCATGAATTTTGAGCTTTTAAAAGCTCAAGGTAAAAATGTAGCCAGACAAAAATTGTGAAATACTGCAGTACTAAAATTAGTTTCAATGAAATAATGTCGCTATTGCATGAAATACCAAATGTTTTGTGGTAACTATGTAAATAAGTCATGTTACATAGAATAGCACCTTGCTGTTAAGCAAATATTAAAAGCAGAAACCTAGTTTTAGTTAAATCCAAAAGAAATCAGTTGTTTTGGCATACTGTTGTTGCATTTCTGTGACCTACTTATAAAGTAGCTCTCAAATGAGAATACTTACTCATTGCCAAAAATGTCCAAATGGTATAGCAGTTACTGTATTTTGACAATATAATAATTTCAATTTATTCCATGGGGTGCTAAGGGATAAATCCCTAAAACTAAAGTGAGGGTGCAGTGGAAGAAAGGGTAGCAATCTGAAAACAGAGTATACAGTGAGATACAGAGTTATATGAAGAGTTATAGCCATGGGGAAATAATGTCAGATGCAAAATGAGTATTTCATACTTTTAAAAGGATAATTTTTCTCTGACTGTATGACTCAAAAGGTCAGATCAAAGACGTATGTTCAACTATGAGAAATGTTTTGCCACTGTCAAGGTTATAATTTATTAAGGGAGAAAAAAGCATTCCCCTTAATAGTTCAGAAAACTGTAGAATGTAGACTCTTTAAAAATTACAATGATTTTATAAATCAGTGTTTGGCTATAAACTGAAGAAGGAGGCCACAATGCCTGGTGTGCCTGTCACATACAGAGCTCCTTTTGGGAAAGGTAGCTCCAAAGAGTTTATTTAATTTTTAAACAGGTGGGTGAGCTTCAAGTTTATGGCAGTCTTTTATAAATTCATGCTTTGGATAAACTCAAATTTGCTACCCAAGCATTACTAACTGGATCAAGGCACAAGCCAAAAAAAAGAAAAAATTACATAAGGATTGATTATGAGGATGGCTTTTGAAATAAACTCTTCCCAAAGGGATTCTATGTATTAAAGGACAGTAAATGTCATATTCCATGTCCCCTTAGAATTACCAAAGTGGTGATTTTAAGCAAGCAAAACAAAGACATTCCCATGAGGTTAGGTTGCTTTCCTAAACTGGACAGAGCTAAGATTTCAGTTCATCATACAGCAGTCACAGGAGCTAGAAACCAGGCATTACTGAGTGGCCAAAAGAGGTGGTTTTCCAATCTGTACCTACCTTCCCCTTAACCCAATACTCTCATTTCTATGGTTATTCCTAACATACCTCTGTCCTCAAATCTGTATACACTTCCTCTTACTGATCTTAAGAAAACTGACCAATTTGGCTCTACAATCTAGAAATATTTTCCGCAGTTGAGTATCTATTAGACTGGCTACCTCAAAAACAAATTATTTAACATATGTTTAACTGAGATTTTCATTTTTAACAACTATAGATCTTAGCAACATCTGTGCTTAATGAGCATAAATTCAAAGTCTACTTTAAATTCTGAGGTTGTCAATGTAACAATTAAATTGGCTGTAAGAGTCAATACCTAGACCTAAATGTCTATGGAAGACTGACAATCAGATTTAAATTCTGATTGTTCTTCATCCATGTCTTTCTTCCTATGCATATCTTCCTCTTAGCTAAAGCTAAAAATAGGAAGAAAAATAGAATATGTTCTAAAATACCCTAAAAATTTCAGATTTCCTTCCATATTTTATCCACATTCTTTGTACTTAAATGGAAAACAAGATATACATGAGATAAATACTATAGTCTAGATGAAGTTCCCTTACCAACAAGCAGTGACTAATCTTTGAACTTCAAAATCTTGGGACAATGCTACTGCCCAATCTATCTATCCTAGTTCATAGGTATTATATAGATTGTATTTAAGAAGATAAACTACCATATAGCCTCAAGGAACCATTCTTTCTTATAATTTAATTCAACCAACGTTTTTGAGGAACTTTTCATGAAATACTAATACACACATCAAAGCAACAAAGAGGAATAAAGCAATGTCCACCTCTGCAAAGAGATTTATACGCAGGAGACTTATAGGATATACCCATTATTTATGATGAGAAGTGTTATAAAACTGTGCTCATTAGTATAGTATTCAATATTTTTCACAAGGACATCAATCCCAGGATAAGTATATTTTCAGGCTAATAGTAGCAGCACGAAATATGATCAAAATACCAACATATAGGACCATATTCAGACTCTCAAGACTGACTAAAGCAAGTGTGATGATTCATTGTATGTGTCAACTTTACAGGGTCACTGCATGCCCAGAGAGCCAGTTAGACATTATTTCTGGGTGTGTTTGTGAGAGTGTTTATGGAAGAGATTCGAATTTGAATTGGTGCAATTGAGTAAAACAGATTACTCTAAGCAATCAGTTGAGGGCCAGAATAGAACAAAACGCAGATGAAAGCTGAATTCACTTTCTGTCTGCCAACTTAAGCTGGGACACAGATCTTTTTCTGTCCCCAGTACTTCTGGTTCTCAAGTCTTCAGACCTGGGCTGGAATCTACACCATCAGCTCTCTGGCCTTCAGCCCTTTGAACTACACCATCAGTTTTGCTGGATCTCCAGACTTCAATGTCAGATAGTGAGACTTCGCAGGCTCCATAATTGTGTAAGCCAATACCTTACAATGTCTCTTTACATATTGACTTTATTTCTCTGGAAAACTCCAATACAGGTAGTATTTCAGTACTTGCAGCTTTACAGAGTCTATGGTTATATCCTAAATTCATTTCCTATATTCTCCCATTATGCCCTGGACATCCTCTGACCAAAAAAAAAAAAAAAAAAGTTAGGATAAGAACTACTTCTTTTCAGGCTTTTTGTTCTTTCCACCCCCAGCCCCCACCACGGGTATGGACTGAACATTGCAAATAACAAAAGAAAGAAATACTAGAACAAAATCTAAAAATAAAACCAGAAAGTACTGAAAATAATGACTATAGTTGGAACATATACACAAAACAATTTCTTGCAGACAACTAACATCATCACTATTAACTATCAATGAAAAAAGATCAGCCCAGAATGTTTTGAACCTGTGAGATCAACACAAAAACAAGATCACAAAAAGAATTTGTTCACAATTTAACGGAGAGCAAGAAAGAGCAATGATGCAAATTTTTCCATTGTTATTGTCTCATCAGTGAGTAACCTAGAGGAACCACCCTGTCTTGGATTAAATACGATTTCTTTCTCATTGCCAACAACAATCTATGATCCTTTTTAACATGAGTAGCAGCTACCTCTATTTCATGCAAAAATACTTTTGTGTGATATTGTGTATGTGTGTGTGTGTGTGTGTGTGTTTAATTAGTTCAATATAACATTTCTGAAAAAGAGAACTAAAATATGCAGAAGAAAGGCCATCCTCAAACCCTAATGGGACAATTTAATTACAAAGAACACTATAAACTTTTCCTCCTAGATTTAGATATATTCAATAAGCCCATTTATACTGTCATGTTTTAATCCAACCATAAAGAAATACAATAAAAGTTCCATTAATCATCAAGACAGATGAATTAAATACATAATTAAATACATAATTCTCCAATAACCAAAGCCACCATTCTCAAAAACACCTTAAAGACTCACAGTGTAGACACGCCTAGGTAGTTTAGTCAGTTAAGTGTCCCACTCTTGATTTCAGCTCAGGTCATGATCTCAGGTTGCATGAGATCAAGCCCTGTGTTAGTGTCAGGCTTGGTGATGACAGAGCAGATCCTGCTTCGGATTCTCTTCTCACCCCATGCTCACATGCATTCTGTCTCTCTCTCTCTCTCAAAATAAATACATAAACATTAAAAAAGAAATCACAGTTTAAGATGCTCATTAATGACCAGCAATGGTTAGGATATCTGTTTAGAAAATTTATTAATATTTACTGATGGATGGATACCCACAAACAAAAAGCCTTTCAGTATCTTGGAAAGAAAAGAATTAGAGCCAATTGGAAGCCCTACTTTCCCTCTGTTCTCCAGAACACTGAACATATAACCTTGTCAGGGCAGTACCAATTTTCACACTCCCATGAAAGAATGGAAGGATCAAGACACTGAAAATGTTGAAGGAATTCCACAACTACTACATACCATCATAGTACTACAATGGATTATTTGGAAACCAAAATAACTCTAGTGATTCATTTGTGGTAGAGAATAAAGTTTTAAGATTTTTCAATAGTGCTGAGAGTTGATACTTTCATCTGTATTGCCTTTTGAGCAAGTCTACGGACACATAAAAATTGGTGTGAGGGTACAATAAACACCATTCAAATCAATTTCAAAGAGTGCCTAATATGTGTTAGAAATTGTGTTTGAGTGGTGGGGGGGGGGGGGGTGCCTGGGTGGCTCAGTGGACTGACTCTTGATTTAGGCTCAGGTCATGATCTCATGGTTCATAGGATAGAGCCCTGCATCAGGCTCTGCACTGACAGTGTGGAGCCTACTTGGGATTCTCTCTCTGCCCCTCTCCTGCCCTGTCTCTCTCTCTCTCTCTCTCCCTCTCACTCTCTCAAAATAAATAGAAAGAAAGAAAGAAAGAAAGAAAGAAAGAAAGAAAGAAAGAAAGAAAGAAAGAAAGAAAGAAGCAATTGTGTTAGAGACTGAGAATGAAAGTATAAACCAAAAATACTTCCTGTCCTTAGGAAATCACAATTTGGCAGAAGGAAATGAAATGTAATCATCCAAATAAAATACAACAATTTTGAAAAGAATTAATGTGAGGAAGTTAGGAAAATTATGAACCGTCATGCTAAGAGCTAAGACCTTCAGCCTTTATTCTCAAGGTCAGGGCTTGAGAATCAACTGTCTTTAGAAGCCGGGAAGGTAAAGTAAAAGAATAAAGCTTATGGGCTGGCAAACTACAGGAAGCATTTCCCTTCTACAGGGGGAGCTACTAGGTAGTAGTAGTAGATTGTTGCCTGGTGGAAATGTGGGCCAGATTACTCAGATTTTTTAATTTTTCAAGAAAGACTAGAAATGTAGATTTTTATATATAAGCTCCTGATTTTGATAGTTAGAAACTCGTGTTAAATTTTTTCTAGATGTAAGTGCGAAACATAACATGTCTATAGGCCATATTTGGCCTTCTGCTAAAGACAACAAAGGGGGGCTTCCAATGACTTTTAAGCAAAATAATGTGATTAGATTTGCATTTTAGAAATGTCTCTCTGGCAGTAGATGAGAGTAGGGAGGGCCAGAGAGTAGGGAGGGCCAGAGAGTAGGGAGGGCCACAGAAAAAGGCACACAGATTCACTTCAGTGATAAGACCTGAGGACTAGGCCACGTGTAAATTGCAGGGAAGGAGCAAGGAAATAGAGGAAAATGAAAATACAAGAGTGTGAGTGGGGGCACACACAGGTCTAATAGAGTGAATTCAAAGAGGGGTTGGAAGGACCTGATGGAAAAACTTAAGCTTAGAACAGAATATTCTTCCTTTTATGAAACTAAAGAAGGAATGACTACAGACATACATGAAGATGGAAAAAACAAACTGAAATAACACATATCTAATAGTCTTCTATTATTTTACAGGTAGGCACTAAGATGACCCTCAAGAATTCCAACCTCCAGAGCACATGCCCTGTATAATCCTCTGCTTTTGCATATGGGTGAGAACTTGTAGATTTAATGAGATATTCGTTCCCATTAGGTTAGGTATATGGCAAGGCTGACTTAAAAAAAAGATTATTCTGGTTGAGCCTGATCGAATTAAGTGAGCCCTTAAAATGGATTGAGATCTTCTTCAAGAGCAGGGATTCGACTTGAATGAAATTCCTGTTGTGGGATTTAAGAGGGAGGGTGTCATGAAAATGGCTTCTAGGAGAAAGGACTACCTTTGGCTAAAAGCCAGCAAGGAAATGAATGCTTGCCAACAACCATCACGTGAGCTTGGAGGCGGAATCTGAGCTCCAGGTGAGGATACAGTCTGGCTGACACTCTGATTAGCTTTGTGAGACCCTCAGCAGAGAACCCAGTTGTGTCACAACAGTAAACTAATACACTTAGTGAACAGAAAATCATTTTTTGAATGAAACAAGTCATTGTTTTAAGATACAGCTGGTAGAACTTCCATGAATTAGTGTCGGGCTGAATACATTTTCTAGCAACTTTGGTCTCATCAAGTTTTATCCAAGTGTCACATCAGGTACAAAATGATTCACTAGAAAGAGAAATAGCTGCTTGTGTTACATAAAATATTGAGTTCAATACTAAAGGAGGTGGACACTTCCAACTAGGTTTTCAGAGTATACTTCCATGAAAAGACTATAGAGGAAAGTAGCCGCAAGCAGCAAACACACAAGATGCGCCAAGTCACTGCTCCCCTGGTAGTCTACAAACATGAAAAATGTTATCAAGTAATTCCTGACAATTTAACACCTTCAGAAAGTTCTAGTCATCATAATTGCTATAAACAGAATATATTCAAGTTTCTCCATTTAGTAAAATAAATACTAAAAATTTCCACTAAAATTTCTAAAAACAAAAATCATGTATGCATGCCAAAAGACTAACATATATATCATAAAATTATTTCAGAAAGGAACGCCTGGGTGGCTCAGTGGGTTGAGCGACTTACTTGGGCTCAGGTCATGATCTCGCAGTCTATGAGTTCCAGCCCCACTTCGGGCTCTGTGCTGACATCTCAGAGACTGGAACCTGCTTCAGATTCTGTGTCTCCCTCTCCCTCTCTGACCCTGCTCCACTCATACTCTGTCTCTGTCTCTCTCTCAAAAGTAAACATTAAAAAAAAAATTAATTATTTAGAAAGCGTTTCAAAAATTATGGTAGAAATAAAAGCTATGAAAGAATAATAGTATTACTGCAGTCCTCTTGGCATTTAATCAGTTAGTCTTTTGAAATCATTCTGTTTACAGTCATACTTGCTTTCTGGTTTCCACAGTAATAAACACACAGCCTGTTTATTTTAAATATTCTATCCCGAAATAAGAAGCTTTTTTTTTCTCAAAATCATACTTCACACTAACCAAGCTCCCAAGCCAAAAAGAACACAGGAGACCAAATGTGTAAAAGACAAGTAAGCTCCAGAATGAACATTATCCAGTCTTTAGACTTAGAGAAGAAAAATGTCAAACTCCAGCTGTTCTAACTTAATAGGAGAGCCCAGATTGGCCTAGTCTTCTCTCTTGAGGGAGACAAGCAGTCCATGACATAATGTGTCCGTTTTGTTCATTTTACGTTAGCAAGCACTGCATTGGCTTCATGTTTCATCTCTTGTCAACTTTCAACTCTCTTTCCCTAAAGAGAACAAAGAAAGTTCTCTTTACATTAAAATAAACGTCTATTCCAAATCAAGGGATATAAGAAAATCAACCGCTGAGAAAACACAATTGAAAATTTAGAGTTGTCTCCAAATAAATACATTCAAGGAGGTATTCTTTGTATGGTATGCTATATCCAATCAGCATATATTCTAAACAGAACAAAAGCACTTCCCTTTAAATCTGGAAAAAAAATTTATGAAGTCATACACAATTTTAAAAAGGAAATAAACTATGAAAAAATAACTTTTTCAAGAAATAAGAAAATAAATCTGAAACATATTTCTTTTAAAATAAAAGCATAAAAGAGATGGAAAATGAGAATGGGGAAAATATTAAAAACAATTTTTGTTCAACAAACTTCAACTCTAACTCTTAACAATCCAACACATCAAATAATCACCACCATCAACCACCACCCCCCCTTAAATTCAACCCTCCTGGCCCTCTCACCCACCCCTGCTCCAAGATGGATTGACAGTCTCTAAGTCCACTCTATGTGGTCATCCTGGATCTCCCTGTGGCAACATCATAAGGATTCTCTTGGTTGTACCCGTCTGTTGTTGTTGTTGTTGTTGTTGTTGTTGTTGTTTTAAGGAATCAACTTCTTCCAAATTCTTCTTAATGTTATTTTGACCTCTTCCCATGAATCACCAATATTCTTTTTTTTTTTTAATGCTTCTTTATTTTCAGAGAGAGAGAGAGAGAGAGAGAGAGAGAGAGAGAGAGAGAGATTGCATGTGGGGAAGGGGCAAAGAGAGACACAGAGAGAGAGAGAATCCCAAGCAGGCTCCACACTGTCCGTGCAGAGCTTGACGCAGGGCTCAAACCCATGAACCATGAGATCATGATCTGAGCCAAGACCAAGAGTCAGATGCCCAACTGACTGAGCCACCCAGGCGCCCCCATACACCCTGTTCCTTACATCACATAGCATGAGATAAAAGCTTGCCTCATCAATTTTCAATCATTGCTAAAATACACATTTAAAACTAGGCTAACTCTTCAGCTTCAAGTTATGATCTGCAATGTTTGAGCCGGTGTTTAATTCTAAATATTTCATAATCTTTAATTTTCTTCTTTGGCCCATTAATTTTCTTATATGTGTGTGTTTTACATTTGTGGGAGCAACAATCTTTTTGTAATTAAGTGTTATAGAAATATTGAATTCTGTTTATTCTCCAGTTGAGCAGTCTTTTGTGGCCTAGTATATAAATATTGTCATGTTTTAGTATGCTTGAAAAAAATGTATATTCTCTAATTGTTAAAGGAATATCTTTATGTATCTATCCATCTACCAATCCATCCATCCATCCAAGTAACCTTGTTAAAATATACTGTTCAAAGCTTTTTTTTTTTTTTTTTTTTTTTTTTTTTTTTTTTTTTTGCTGCTTTCTTATCTGCTTAATATATTGGTTTTTGAGACATGTGTTTTTAAGTTTCAATATGATTTTGGATTTTTAAATTTCAGTGTGTAATTGAGCCAAGTTTTGCTTTATATATTTTGAGGTTATGTTGTCAGTTGAATACATGCTGTCAGAATTACATCTTTCAGTAACATCATTTGGTCTTCCCTATTCCTAGTAACAGTTAGTGCCTTTAAGTGTTATTTTTTGTATGATAATAGAATTCCCTCACAAGTTATATTTTGATTAATATTTTTCTCATGTATTATTTCCCTTTCTTTCAACCTTTATGATCCTTATGTTCTAGATGTATTTCTTATACACAACATGAAGTTATATTTTGCATTTTATAGAATCTAGAATCTTTCAACAGAAAAGCTTATATTAACATAATTGATTTACTGACTTATTTCTACCATCTTATGGTTTCCTATTTTCTATGTATTTATTTTTCCTTTGCTCCATTTTATTATGTTTCATATTCATTTACAATCTGCTTAATCACTTAAAATATACTTATTTCATATGAAATGTTTCATTACATATTTCATATTTCATTACATTTTTCATTACATTTCATTACATATTTCATTACATTTTTTACATTATTTTATGTTTTGTGGCAATAATCCTTTTTATTGTGTTTGCTAACTACATCATGTTATTCACATTAGATATTTCATATAGTTGCCATTTTTTTCATTTTGAACTTGCCTTCAGAGGGGACACTCTTCCCATAAGATGCCCATCAGTGTGAGCTTTGCATTTGTTTCTAAATAACGTAGCATTTGCTTCTGCAAGAGTTTCAGAAATTAGAGCAGTCTCTTGGCTTGAGATCCCTCTGCTATGGGGACAATATGTAATTCTGACTCCATTCAGAGGCTCCTTCCCCTCTCATTCCCTAACCCTAATATCCTATCACCACGTAGCCATTAAACTCAAGCCCAAAAAACTTATAAACAGGCCAAATGACCTCTCTGACCAATGCAACATAACTCGGGCTTTGAGTTATCCTTTTATCTGTACCCTGGAGATTTCCCCCTTCTTTCCTTGCCTCAAAATTTCTATGTACCTGGAATGGAATAATCACGTCACAAGTCAGTCCCAGAAATCCATAGAACACTGTTGTAAACATTCACTTTACTTCCGTGAATATCATCAGTATTTATTGAGTGCTTGCTTAGCACAAACATGAATGACAAAAAAGTCACGTTCCCTGTGGACTTGAGTTTACAAAAGGCCTGAGGATTATTCATCAAGGTCCTCAGGATTTGAGCATGCTCTAATAGCACTACACCAGTTTTCTATCCAAGATGTAAAATCTTGTAATTCCATAGTATCTTTTTAATAATAATTTTAAGTTAAATCTAGTATAAGTCAATTAGGTCTAGGGGTTACCCTAATCCAGACATATTTATCACCACAAGAATTACTAAGAAATTTTTCAGAAAGAATATCTCCTTACAGAAACTAAGTTTACTCTTATAGGTTATGTTTATTTAGATAAAAGGGTTATTTCATTATGCCTGGGATCAGGAAAATTTTGCATTTGTTTTCATTTTGAATTAAAAACTGATAACTAATGCTGCACGTTTGTTCAAAGCTGTCAAGCTCCAGGATGCTATTTTATAATGGGATTATCTCAAATCCTTACCTACTCAGACAATAATTTACCATTTCACATTATGTGGAGACTTGAGAGAAAAGACATTTTAATTATTTAAAATAAAATAAAATAAAATAAAATAAACATACCAAATGAAACAAAATCATAACTTATGCCTTCCACAAAACAATTTCATATTCCTAACTGGTTTTTATATTGTACTCCCAATAATTTCTTAAAGTCTTTAACAAAATGAAATCAATGTGATTCATAGAGGCATTCTTATTTAACCTAAGTATGAAAGATTGAATTTTTTTTTACCTGAAGATACTTTCATGCAATATGTTACATACCCAAAATATATCCCAAATTGTAAAATTGTTAAAATTTCCTGTTTTAGATCTTAATAATGTCTAAAGAGTAATGGTTTTCAACTTTTTAAATTAGGATGGTTTATTGAAATATTATTCTGTAACACATGTAACTATGTGAAATTCACTTATAGGCTGTGCTGATGTAATAAATTATTATATATTCTATTTTAAATTTCATAGTGATTTAGATAGTACAAAGCTGAAAGTTGTTTTCTATTTAGTAGACTGTTATATAGACAGCAGACATCATTGTGGTGGATCAGACTTCTTAATAAACCAAATTTCATTCTAAAAACTATGTTATTTTTAAGAAATTATCCTTTAAGTTGACAACCAATAATTTTTTTCATTTTTGTTTTTGTTCTGTTTTGTGTAAGGACCTTAATGTGCTCTCTTATAGCATTTCTTTAAAAATTCCATACAGAAAATCTTTGATATGCTGGCTAGATTTTCTAAGACCTTAGGAAATCTGCACATTTACAAAAACATAAACTATTCTACCAGCTCCTAGCATTTTCAAAGCCATATTGCTCTCAGGAGACATGTTTCTAATGTGTTTTGCTACAAGTCAAGAGCATTTTCAATATTCACTAAAATTTTCCTTCTCAATTGGTGACTATTTCTCCACAAAGACACAATGTTTTGAATATTTCAAAGGTTACTGTAGTGACAGCACAGTACGAAAGCTTATATGTGGATAAATAGGCAACACTCCCACCTAAGAATCTGTGGTTCAAAATTAAAATTCATAACCACATAAATTTACAGATCATTTCATGTCATAGACACAGGAATTGCTCATAATTTGGATATTAAATCCACGATTTAAATTTTTATATTTGGTCTTCTCCATGAATTAATCTAAACTATAATGCTTTACTTTGCTTTACACTACTCTGTTAACAGGCATACAAGTAGAGAAATGTGTTCATTAAGATAGATGCATTAATGAAGACTGATTCCCAAATGTGGCAAAACTGATGACTAAAGAGATATCAATCAACATTAATAAATCAGTTTGAACAACTATAGGACAATCTGAAAGAAGGGTACCCTTATTTGAGACATTTCCTCAATCTTATTTATTCAGAATTATTTGTTTGTTTTTTTTTTTTCAGACCAATAAATAACTGAGAAACCCAATGCCTTAAAAACAAGCTACTGTCAAGAGGACTGACCAGACCTAAGAGACTCCAAAAGAGCAGCAAGGCCTATTTCAAATAGCCACAGATGTCCACCACATGATAGCTAACATGCTGATCATGAGGGACACGATGAAAGTCCTCTGTCTCCATTGTATTTGTCATAAGGTGTGACCAGCCATCTGTTCTTTATTTATGTTTCTAGAAACCCAACAACTTTTGAGATGCATTGACTTGGAAAAAAAACATGTATTAAAAACAAAAAGGAGACAGTTATGAAATGACTCAGTGGCAAAATCTGTGAGACATTTTAGCAGGTATATAATAAAAGTTCATCAAAAGCCTTACAAAATCATCTCTTCCTTCATAAATAAGCAAACCCGCTGAAGAGGCAGGCAGGAACTTACTGAAACTGAACTCTCATAGCCATTATTACAAACCGATTGTCATTAAAATAGAAATCCAAAGATAGGGGAGAAAATAAAATGCAATTTATCAACCAAACAAAGTTAAGAAAGTTCATAAATATCTAGTTACAATAATAAGAACGGGCAGGGTAACCCAACATATGAGGGAATTAGCATCTTCACTGCAGAAAATAAATGAATTTAAATTTTACATATGTATTTGGTTTCAATAGCTACTCAAAAAGACTGAATAAAATTTTAAAGGCATGTGCCAAAGCAGAATTTAAGATTAACAATACCAAACAATTGTTGGTATCAGTAAGTCAAAAGTTTTTGTACCAAATTCACTTCTAATCATAAGTCCAGATTTAAGGACAAGATAGGAAATATATTTTAGCCTATTTATTAAAGTTCTTCATACTCTAACAGACAAGACAAACAAACAAATATGCTGAGTGGAGGTACGACATGAGTAACCTTCATTAGTCTTTTATTAGCACCTATTTTTTTGAGGTTAAAAAATAGCCAAATACAACTGATTTAAATTAAATTAAGACAATTGAGTATATTAATAAATATTAAGGGATTCCCTGGACTTCTTCAATCAGGTATTGTTTTTATTCTTTTAAAAGTTAAAACTTAGAGTTATGATTTATAATGACAGGTCCTCTTTTAATGTAAAAAATTCTGATAATGCATCTAATAGGAATAAAAAAAACTGAGACTACTATGGTCACACTAGCTATATGCCTGTGTATCAATTTCCACATCTGTAAAATGGGAATGATCATAGTATCAATCTCACATAGTTGTTTTATTATTATATTAGCTTAATATTTGCAAAGCACTTAGAACAGTCTTGGCTCATTAAGCGCCTAAAAAAATGATAAATTATAGAATATCATATGACAAACTTAAAAAGGAATTATTACCAGGTAATCAAATTTAAATTGGTCCTTCTTAAGTGGAAAAGTTTAAAAAAATAAATACATAAAAGAAAAAATAAGTAGGGGTCTGTACCATCTCTTACAGCACAAAGTGATAGCAGTCTATAAACAATCAAAAGATAAGTCATGGAAATACACTAAGAAGAAAAGCAGGAACATCCTAATCAGAAGCAATTGGAACTGACTTCCTTTGTGAAAGCACAATCTGATTAGAATCCTGAAAGAACACTTTCTGAAGTAAGAATAAAGAATTTCACAGAATAATGCAAACAAAGGGAGATCAGTCATCCTATATGGTATAATGGTGACATCTGCTTACGCACGCACGCACGCACACACACAGACACACACACACACACACACAACCTCACTTTGGAGTATAAAACATTTAAACCTTGGAACAAACAGGTTATTACCATGAATATCTAGCACATTTCAAGGAAAATATTAATAAATGAAGCAGAATTGATGAGACTATTTCCAATTAGACACTGTACCTACGTAATTGTAATAAATAATGGATGCATCAGATGGTGATAAAATATTATCAATATATTTGATCACAAAATTGAAAGCTGACTGCTGTACAATCCCCTGCATAGACTACTTGAACTGTTCCCTCTTTTTGTTCCCTCAAACAATTTAATATTCTCTGACTGATGCAATTCAAATGGCATATCCTATCAATCAAAGTTCTCTTTTTTTTTTTTTTTCAACGTTTATTTATTTTTGGGACAGAGAGAGACAGAGCATGAACGGGGGAGGGGCAGAGAGAGAGGGAGACATAGAATTGGAAACAGGCTCCACGCTCTGAGCCATCAGCCCAGAGCCCGACGCGGGGCTCGAACTCACGGACCGCGAGATCGCGACCTGGCTGAAGTCGGACGCTTAACCGACTGCGCCACCCAGGCGCCCCATCAATCAAAGTTCTCTTAATAAGGCTTTCAGAAATGTAATTGTTTGATGAATTTAGTTTTTTTTAAATTTCAAAAAAGGATAAAGTTTGCCAGATAAGATTTATTCAGAACTATTTTCATTTCTTTTTATTTTTAATTTTTTATCTCATCATAATGAAAGTGAGAAATATCAATCAGGGTCTTAAAACTCAGGAACTCTTCTAAGTGTTTACATTTAACAAATTATTGATTTAATATAAATTATATGCATTTACAACCGTGGTTAATGTAAAATTTTTGCATTTATGATAATAAACAGAAGCTCCAAAAATATTCATAGCACAATATATATGACATGATGATCTAATTACAGGACTCAAATTTTAAGTGGTAAAGATAAAAGAATATATTTTTTCATCCTATCAGGGTATCTCTGAAACTGCAGGTAAACTCTTACTTAGAAATAACATCAAAAAGCCAAAGTTTGAAGCCTCTCACAAATGTGAATTCTGACAACAAAAATGTTTCAATGAATTGCTCCAGAAAATTTATTATTCTCCATTTTTATTTCAATTTTCTGAGATTTTCTACATTTTCCCCCAAACTGTCATAACTACAAAATCCCCCCCCCCCCATATTTCCCATAGAGGAAGATATCAGTAAAATTTAAAAAGTGATTAAACCTTCATGAAAAGGTCAAGGGAGGGCCCTGGTTTTGGTTTCTTCACCTGTCATCACAGCAAAAAGTCTTTTGCATAAACACACTATACCTTGGTCAGGCCATAAATATATTATAATTGCATCTTCACCAAATCTCCTAAATTCAAACATTTCTTCTTTCACTATGTCCAATTGTTCCTGCTACATGGCAGAACTCTAGAACATTCATGGATGCTTTTTAAATTGCATAAACTAGCACTTTGGGTCAAACACTCCCAAAGCCGTCAAATTTTCTTACACTCTCCAAATACCTTATCTCAGTAACTGACAGTTCTACTAGATTATAAATTCTCAGAGAAAGGGAATTATGTCTTGCAAGCATATCAAAATGTTTGGCAATATAAGCAATAAAATGAATAATCATTATTTTTTCAAATTATAAAATGTGGAAGAATTTTAATAATTTTGAGAGGCTTTAAAACATTTCATTAAATTAAAATTATTTTTTTCATATTTTCCACATAAGCCTCCAATACATTTCTTACTATCTATGTAACAATCTCAAAATCATGTGCTAACAAACATTTCATAAAACTTAATAAGTTACAGGAATTTAATTTCCAATATATTTCTTCTCTAATTTGTATGGCTGGGGTATAGAACAGCTTAGGTTGATACTCATGTCGTGTCATAGCATGTATCTCTTGAAGAAGTAAAGTAATTTGGTGAGTAGTGTAAGACAAGAACTATAAAAGGAATTAACAGAACTGTACCAATTAGAAAAAATAGATATTTTGTACTCTTTGCTCAATGTTGTGCACACAAGATCAGTTCTTTGTGACTATCGTACTTTCTATTTCATAATTAAAGAAAAAAGCAGTTTCCATTCAGCTAAACTGGGCAACATTCCCTTCTGACTCGTACAATTAAAATTGTTTACAGTTCTCCAGGAAAATATGTAACAGTCTTATGAGGGAAAAAATTAATATTTATTATGAATCATAAAAGGCAAACATCAAATTGTCTTTGCCCATCCATAAATTACTCCCCCCTTACTTTCCTCTTTTTTCTCAAAAGTCATCATGACTTTACACTATTTGATATTACTATCATCTTTACATGAAATAACTTTTGTGTATATTAGGTGGATTTTATTTATTTTTTAAAATACAGTCAAGATAAGCTCTCTCATGGTTGATAATGATCTTACATTAATTATCAATATAAAATCTTTTTATATTGGTAGTGGAATATAGACAATGATTCTTTCACAATCTAAAAAGACATCTAATCCCTGTCATAAAATGTCTTATGTGGAGTGGTTGATTTTCTGAATTATATAAAAAGAAAACAAGAATTATTTTTAAATGGAAAAATAACTATTATATCCTCTAATCCATCTGCTATCATATACTTCTTCCTAGCATGGAAGCGTAACAGACCACTACGGAAAATGAGTCCTTTACTTGGTAGAAATCCCATGGCTTCACAAGTTTAAAGTTAATGAATGTAGCCAGCTTTTCTCAAATTGTTTCCAAAAGATAAAATCCCACAGAAGTATTCAGATTTAGGAATTGCTTCCTCATACAAAGAGATAATTATAAAACAGTCATATCCATATTTATAAAAGCTTCCAAAAATGACATTTGAGTAAACAAGCTCTTCACCATGTAATGTACCATCCACCTAAATGCAGATTTTTTTTATGTGGAGAGAGAGAGACAGAGACAGAGAGAGAGAGAGCAAGGAGGGAGAGCACAAGCAGGGGAGAAAGGGGCAGAGGGAAAGAGAGAGAGCATGACAAAGGGCTTGATCCCAGGACCCTGGGATCATGACCCGAATCGAAATCAAGAGTCAGACATTTAACCAACTGAGCCACCCAGGTTCCCCAAAATGTAATTCCTGATAAACAGCTAATTGGATGGACAACAAATTTCAAAATAAGGATAGGTGTTTTCAATCACAGTGTATCCAAAGTTTTGAGGCACTGGTTTTGTTTTGATAATTTTTCATTCAGCAAGCAGTGCCTATAATCATACCTTCTTCTTTATCAAATAGACCTATAATCACACTTTCCTATTTATGTTCTTAAATGTTCACAGCATTGTTTGATGCAATTTAAAAAAAAAAACTTAAATCCATTATTTTTCAAAGTGGGTTTTATATCCTGTTAGAAGCATGTGGCCATGAGCCAAGAAGTAGGCAAAGAAATCCACATAATCAACCCAGCACATCAAGCGAATATTTAACTAAAGCATTTTGAGAGTTGGAAACTTTTCTTAATAAAACAACCACAAGTATAAAAGGGAAGAGAATACCAAAGTCACAGGCATATTTTAGTTCCATCTTTAACCAAAATAATGCATATTGGTAGTTTAAAAATCAAAGCGTTCTACAAGATTCATCATGAAAAAAAGCTCCATCCCACTCCTGCCACCCAGATTCCATCTCACATAAGCAGACCCTTTCACCACTTGTGGCTACTTTTCACAACTTGTCAATTTTAGCCATTCACTACTGATTTCCTTTAGTCTTTCTTCAATCTACTCACCATGCAAGATGTGGATTTAACTCTTTCACCATTCCTTCCTCCAATTCACTTCCTCTGCTTCCATTCACATGTATATATATGAGCAGATTTACGAGACAAGAACTAAAAAAAACTGATTGTAAACTCTGTGTGGGGAGTCATGCAGTATAATATGGAAGTGCAGAGATATCATATTCTTAGATTCTATACCTGCCTATATCTGAGAGTCTTTTTTCTTGATCAGCTCATTCTTGTACTTAGGAATTATAAGGCTGGCTGCTACTATTCTTGCAATCAAACAAGGAAAGGTAGCCTGCTCCCATTGTTAATTATATAGACTTTCATTTAATCCTCATGTTTTTCGTACAGTCCTTCACTTTTTCTTCAGCTGTGTTTGGTTTCTGTAAACCTAGATTTTTTTTCTGGGAACAAAAAGAAAATTAGGCTCATGGCTACCTGGGGGGTCGAAGTCCCTCATTATAATGCCTTAAACAAATCATAGTTTCAACACTGTTCTGTACTGTCACCTTTGGAAGAAATTGGTACCTCCAATTTCTGAGGCTTTCTGCTTAAGAATTAGTCTGGTTTTGTAACAATCTAAAAGAATTAGACTCTTTCTCCATTCCACTTACTGAGTTACAAATCATTTCATTTGTCTTCTACCTTCAAAAATTGTATAGATACTTCTTAGATGCCTCTAGTATTCTTCTTGGGTTTGTGAATTTATACTGGGTTTCAGCCACGTTAACAGAAAGCCTCATATAAAATATTTAAAGCAATAAAAGACACTTCAAAGAAATTCTGCATTTATGCTAGCTAACAGGTCATGCATCGAGTTCATTCCCCTTAGCTAAAAGGGATGGTTGAACGGAAAATTTTGAGAAATGAACATCGTCTAAATAAACAGTCTTTGATTTTCAAAAACTAACAACACTCATATGTGACAAAGGAGCAAAGGCAATACAATAGAGCAAAGATAGTTGATTTAACAAATGGTGTTGAAATAATTGGACATCCACAGCCAAAACAAACAAAACAAAAACAACAACAACAAAAAGGAATGCAGACACAAACCTTATGGCCTTCAAAAAAAATTAACTCAAAATGGATCGTAGACTAAAATGGAAAACACAAAACTAAAAACTCCTAAAAGATAACATAAGAGAAAACCTACATGATCTTGGGTATGGCAGTGAGTTTTTAAACACAACACCAAAGGCACGATTTACCAAGAAATAACTGATAAGCTGGAGTTCACTAAAATGAAAAACTTCAGGAGCTCTCTTCTATTTGCTAAATGTATACTGCCTGATTCATGAATCCTGAAATAAAACTAATGAGATCTTTAAATTTACCCAGATAATATTAAAAACCTTCTCTGCAAAAGACAATGCTAAGAGAATGAGAAAAGAAGCCACAGACTGGGACAAGATATCTGCAAAAGACCTACCTGCAAAAAAAAAAAAAAAAAAAAGATAAAGGACTGTTATCCAAAATATACAAAGAACTCTTAGAACTCAACCTAAGAAAACAAACAACATGATTTAAAAATGAGGCACAACCCTTAACAGACACCTCACCAAAGAAGATACAAAGATGGTAATAGAACATAGGATACGATGATCCACATCATATGTCATCAGGGAAATGCAAAATAAAATAACAAGATACCACAACACACCTACCAGAAAGCCCGAATTCTACAATTACTGACGACACTGTATGCTGACAAGGGTGTGGAGCACCACGAAGTCACTTTTGTTGCTGGTGGGATTGCAAAAGGGTATAGCCACTTTGGAAACAGCTTGGGGACTTCTTATCAAACTAAACATACTCTTAAGATCATAATATCCAGCAACTGAACTCCTTGGTAGTGCAAAGGAGTTGACATTTATCCGTGGGAGTTGAAAACTTGTATCTACACACAAACCTGCAGCTTTATTTATAACTTCCCAAACTTGGAAGCAACAAAGATGTCTTTCAGCAGGTGAATGGACAACTTGTTAAATCCAGAAAACAAAATATTATTTAGCACTAGAAAGATATGACCTATCAAACCATGCAAGACATAGAGAAACCTTAAATGAATATTAGTAAATGAAAAAAGCAAATCTAAAATGCTATACCCTGTATGGTTCCAACTATATGGCACTCTGGAAAAGGCAAAACTATGCAGATGGTAAAAAGGACAATGGTTCCCAGGGTTTGAGGCCAGAGAGAAGGATAAGTAGGCCGAGCACGGAGAATTTTTAGGGTAGTGAAAATACTCTGTATTAAACCACATTGATGGATACATGTCATTAGACATTTGTCCATACCCAAAGAACATACATCACCAAGCCTGAACACTAACATAAACTATGGAGTTTGGGTGATAATGATGGATCAAGTATAACAATTCACCATTCTGATCGGGGTAATGTTGATAATGGGGGAGGCTGTCTGGGAATATATGAGAAATCTCTGTACCTTCTTCTTAATTTCGCTGTGAACCTATAATTGGTCTAAAAACATTGTGCAAAAAAAAAAAAAAGTATAATAAAAACTCTAGTTGCAAATGTAACTGTAAAAGTCCATCAAGTGATTAATGGATAATCAACTTGTGGTTGATCAGTGTAAAATAATACTGTTCAACAATGAGAAGGGATGAAATACTGATACAGGCACCAACATGAATGAATCTCACAGATGTTGATGCTGAGCAAAAGAAGCTGCTCATATAAAATTACATACTGTATGACTGTATTTACATAAAGTGCAAGAACTGGCAAAATTAGTCTATCATGAGGAAAATTAGAAAAGTGGTTGTCTATGGGGGATGGAGACTGGCTGGGTAAGGACACAAGGTAACATTCTGAAGTGATACAAAGCTTCTATATCTTGACTGAGGTGGTAGTTACAAGGGAAGATACATCTTCAAAATGCATCAAACTGTACATTAAAGATCAGTGCATCTCACTGACTATAAATTTACAGAAGTGGGAGACAGAAAGAGAGATGAAAGAAATATATATGTATATGCATATCTCCAACTAAGCGACCACAAGTTTTGCCATAAGATTAGTGACATATTTAATATTGAAGGCTGCAGATACCTTAGAAAACTTTTTTTTTGCAATAATTAACTGTATCAAATAAATATTGATGATTTCAGTTTTGAGTTAAGTCATAGATCTGATACTACCTAGTTTCAAGATTTTTTTCTCAACTAATAAGAACTATTTTTTTAGTAAGATTCATTGATCTCTTGGACCTCTTCCCTTTCTAAAAATACCATCTCACTAAGAAACTTAATTTGATTTGTGCATATTAGTATTTCTTATGATTAGTTTTGATTATTTTTAAAGTATATCACTGAGAACATTTTAAAGCTTAAGAAATACTATAACCTTTTAAAATATAACTACCATATCCTAGTTAATAAATGGTATGCCTAGGACGCCTGAATGGCTCAGTTAGTTGAGTGTCTGACTCTTGATTTCAGCTCAGGTCATCACCTCACGGTTTGTGAGATGGAGCTCGGGACACACTCTGCTGACAGTGTGAAGCCTGCATGGGGTTCTCCCTCTCAGCCTCTCCCCTGCTTGTGCTTGTGTGTATATATATATATATATATATATATATATATATATATATATACACACATATATATATACATATATGTATATATGCATATATATGTATGTATATGTGTATATGTGTGTATATATATGTATGTATACATATAAAAATTGCATGTTCACCTCATAGTATTCAATTTGCTTAATTTTTAAGCTTTTTATATTTTATATGTTGTTTCTTAATGCTAGTTTATCAATAGCACATTTTTTTCTTGTGGATAACCAGCTTCACAAAGAAATAGTTTGATTCGTAATAGTTTTTGTATATAATACAGTGGGTTGTAAAAAAAATCTATTTTGAGATATCAATTTATCAATTTTGTTATCTCACTTAGGAAGTGACTTAACTACTACAGAATATCCTTTGTGATATACAGAATTTAATTTTGGGGGCACCTGGGTGATTCAGTCAATTAAGCGACTGACTCAATTTCACTTCAAGTCCTGATTTCACGGTTTGTGAGATCGAGTCCTGCACAACATCTGTGTGGAGCCTGCTTGGGATTTTCTCTCTCCCTCTCTGTCCCTTCCCAACTCACGCTCCCTCACTTACTCACGCACACTCACTCTCTCTCAAAATAAATAAACTTAAAAAAAAAGAATTTAATTTTGTGCTTAAAAATTAAAAAGTAAAAAAAAATTAAGTTACATCACAAACTTGGGCAGCACACCAATGTAAAATTCTTGAATGACAAGAACATACTGAGAATCATAGATCTTTACTCTTTTAATTTTATCATTTAGTTTTAATGTTTTCATTAAGTTTTTTCCAATGACACTAAAAACACATGAAAAATACTAACAGAATGTGCTATTAGTTTTTAAAGAAACTCTACTTTTACCCCATATTATCAGAAAGATGAGACAAAAAGGAAACAAAGATAACAGCATAAAACTCAGCCAGAAATGAGCTATTACACAAAATACATCTATAAAGACGTATATGGTAAGTGGAAGTGAGATGTCTGTTATATAACTATTATTTACTCAACTACATGAAATCTAATTTGTTACAAGCGAAAATACAATCTTCTTTATATTTATTAATTTGTTTCAGATAATATTGGCACAAATTCCTAATATAATTACCTAATTATATAACAGTAATATGATTTCACAATATATACTCAAAATTAAATAGCATTATGTATGCCTGATAGGAACCTTTCAGCAATTCTGCTAGAGTTCCCTTCTCTTCCATGTTTACATTCCATGCCTCAAAATAAGAGACGTATGAATATTCCTAAATATAAATGGTTCAAATCTTTCAAAATAAAAACTCTTTATTGAAAAAAATAGTTGAAATGGTTTATGAAAAACACTATAATTTAAAAGCAATATCAAGTATAAATTACTATTACTAGCATTTAGGTCTTCTAGAAACCTAAATTCGCTCCCTAAGACTCACATATACTGTGTGCATCATTCCATGAAAGACTGCTTTCTATAAAATAAATGAATCACCCTGAAACAAATATTAATATAGCAGTGAGAGGAAAGAAGAGGATGAGTAAAGGGGGAAAAAAAGGTGGTAAAAAGGTCAGGACCATAATAACGGTATAAATCTGAACAAAGTGAAACATTTTCTTAAAGTGAAGTCTATTAAATGATGAAATAAGCTCTGTAGGAATGCAATAAAAGCCCCATCACTTAGGTTAAGAACTAGCCCAGACAAAGCACTTGAGAAAATCCCATGGGTACAGACTAGTATTGGCAGGGGAGATTGCTTTGATGAATGTCTTAAATTTTCAACTATATTTGTCATTCAAAAGACAAAGAAGATTGGTTACATTCCCTGAAGAATATATCTGTAAATAAATGATGCATGAAGACCTCACTTTAAAATGAAATGTTATGTTCTCTCAGCTTGTCCTTCTAAAAGTAAAATAATTAATAGTTCTTTTGCATTGAACATATTTCATTCAAAACTGACTTACCAGTTACAATTTGTTTTATTTCCTCTGCTTTTAAGCTACCAATTTCCAGAAAATATTTAACTAGTGAGAGTAATATTATCACGTAAAAATATAGATTATAGTTCATATTGCCTATGTAAAACTAGAGAAAAAAGAAGAGCTAAAATAACAAAACATGTAAACAAAATTTCCTAGATGTACCTGGTTTTAAAATTATTTTTGAAAGAACTCATTCTTTTAAACGGGATTTTTTTCGTCAGTTTTATGTTGGTACCAAAATTAACACTGACATTCAAATTGTATAAATATTATCACTGTATTCCATATGTTATATTTCAATTAATCATATTCTAGTCATATCTGTTCTTACAATTTTAACAGTATTTTTACGTGTACTTTTATGTATTGGAAAAATGTCTAAACCATGATCATCTAAGTTGTTTTCTCACTTTGTATCACTCTACTTCGTATCACTCTACTACTTTGTATCACTCTACTACAGGCTAGTCTAAGACAAATGCTGGAATAAACTTTGTATCACTCTACTACAGGCTAGTCTAAGACAAATGCTGGAATAAAATCCATCAAGGCCAGAATTCAAGATTCAATTAATATATATTTTGTACTTTACATATAACTAATCAGCTACCAATTTCATATCATGTAGGATCACATAAAATCAATGCCTGCAAACCTCTTTTAACCTGGTGAAATACTGGATTAGTATATACGGAGCAATTAGTTTGTACACTACTTGTTTGACTGAGTATAGGGACTGAGGGAAAGCTTCCTAAAAGGGACAAAAGGAGTATTTTCTTCTAGTATTTTAATCCTTCCTCACGTTAGAAATACATCAGAGTTCTCATCAAAGAGTCTGAACACTCCACCAATAAGGTCTGATCAAGAATCCTATCTTGACTATATTCTAGCAGATAAGGTTATGACAAGCTTGGTTTTTAGTAATTTAAATTTTAAGACTTAATATTTTAGAACAATTTTAGCAGAATTGAGAAAAAGTACAGAATTTTCCATATATGCTACACATACACAGCCTCCCCCATTACCAACATACTTCATTGTCACAGGTACCATCGCTTATTTATCCATTCAAGGTAATAATAACATAGCAAGAATACGGTATAGAAAAAATTCTGGGGAGAAACTAAAAACCACATGTGTGAGCCTGCATACATAAATATCCATAAGCCTGGGAATGATAAGACATGAAAGCAGATAAAGACACAGGCCAGGGGCGCCTGGGTGGCTCAGTCGGTTGAGCGTCCGACTTCGCTCAGGTCACGATCTCACGGTCCGTGAGTTCGAGCCCCGCATCAGGCTCTGTGCCGACAGCTCAGAGCCTGGAGCCTGCTTCAGATTCTGTGTCTCCCTCTCCCTCTGGCCCTCCCCCCATTCATGCTCTGTCTCTCTCTGTCTCAAAAATAAATAAATGTTAAAAAAAAAAAAAAAAGACACAGGCCAGTTAATGGGTGCCTTAAAGGCTACGTGAAAAAGCTTGATCCATACCTACAGGGGACCAAAGAGGCACCTTGTAGTTACTTTCTGATTTGTCCAGTGGATTTGTAAAGTTCATATGTAAAGAAGCCTAAAAATAACTCCATATATTGGTTATAATTAAATATTTAATGACTGACAGGCTGAAAGAATACAGTGACAGGCTGAAATACATTCACTTTCTAATCCCCAGACCCTGTAAACATTAGCTTATATGAGAAAAGATGTGATTAAGCTAAGGATCTTGAGAGAAAGAGCTTATTCCAGAGAGTCAGAGTTCCCTCTCTCTATCTGTCTCTCTCTCTCTCACACACACACGCACACACACGAACAAATATAGACACACTGTATGTACACTCTCTGTATGTACAGAGAGTGATGTAAAGATTAAGGCAGAAATAAGTGATGTAGACACAAGCCAAGAAACAGCAGCTATAAAAGCTAGAAAGGCAAATACATCAATGTGAATGTATGTGAACATCAGCAAATTGCACACTTCAAAACATGATGGTAAATTTTATGAGTATTTCAACACAATTTTTTTAAGCTGGCAGGACAGCAGGAAGGGAGAGTGGAGACACCTGGACAAGGCAAGGAACAGATTCTTCCCCCATAGTCTCTGAAGGAAGTGTGGCTCTCTCTACAAAGAAACCTTGATTTGGGGTATCTGGCCTCCAAAAACTATGAGAAAAATTTCTGGGTTTAAAAAAAAAAAAAATTTAATGTTTATTTACTTGTGAGAGAGAGACAGACAGGCAGAGAAAGTGTGAGTGGGGGAGGGGCAGAGAGAGAGAGGGAGACACAGAATCTGAAGCTGGCTCCAGACTCTGAGCTGTCAACACAGAGCCCGATGCAGGGCTCGAACTCACGAACGGTGAGATTATGACCTGAGCGGAAGTCAGACGCTTAAACAACTTTCCCACCCAGGCACCCCAAGGATAAACTTCTGTTTTAAACCATTCAGCTTGTGGTAATTTGTTACAGCAGCTATAGAAAATTAATAATTACATATACATGAAAACCATGTATGTTAAAATACCAAGGAGAGATGTATAAGGATTTATACTTATATAAATTTTAGATGTGGGTAAATATATTATGGGAAAATTAGCAACTATCCTTAAAAATTAAAATAGAGTCATTAATGTGTATTCTACTTAAAAATGTAATATTTAAAAATTTTATTCTTAGCTCTATGGAAAACACATATCATAAAAATGACAGTATTTTCTTCACAGGACAGCCTTTTATAAGAATAATATACACCAATGACTGTCACAACTGTAGGAAATAAGATGAGGAACCAGAATATTTCCTATGCAGGTGGCTTTCCTCCTAGTATTCTAGGCTTACATACTGTCAGAAAAGTGACATATCAAGAACAAGAACTGCCACTGAACTGAATCCAAGAAAGTTTATAGGTGCAAGAAAGTTTATAGGTGATCCCATCCATGAAAAGCTTATATATGTATATGTATACATATATATACATATATATATATATATGTTTTTTATCAGGCTCGAAAACCTGAAGAATAGAATTATTTCCATGAAAGCTATAAAAGATTTAGTTAATACAAATATGAAGGAAGCTACCTCAGTTTAGTTGTGGCTGTGTTAACAGTAAAAAATAGTTCATTCGAAACCGGTAATACGTTTTTCTATTTTGGTTACCAGGGCTGTATGCACTATTATTTTTTGATAAACATATTTGTGCTGAAATTGCACCACTAGGGAAGAGTCTGGAATGGAATGGAAAGACAAATTATATATCAATAAATAATACTACCTGAATATGTGGTTTGATGTCGAATAAAGAGTTATGTTTTATAATATAGATTCAGTTCAGCAGAGGTTATTCAAAACCACACATAATTAAAATATTTTCTATATGCATTGCTTTCTTTCCTAAAGCACTTTGTCACTACAGTCCTAGGACTGATTCCAAGCAGTACTTCACACTGGAGTTACAGTTACCCAGATGTTTGTAGAACTACTTACAAATCCAAAAGCATGTCTTAAAGTTATTATTTTCTAGACCTATATAATACGAAACATACTAACTCATAACTATTATTTTATAGAAATCCAAAAATGAAATAAGTTATATTTCTCAGTAACTAAAGCACTGAATTAGCTGTTACCAAACTATAAAAGATTTAAAAAATTTAATTCAATCGCTGTCAATAGTAGTTTAATAGTGATTCCTGATTTTTTAAATTATTCAACTTGGTTTTAATCAGGGATATAAAAATAAAATTAAAGGACTACGAGTCTCCTCTTCCTGATTTAAACTTAATACCTAAAAATAACTGTATATATACACACAATTGTTGTAGGACCTCAGATATATTTACTTTAAAGAGCTGTTTTAAGTTTGAAAGACTATTCTGGGAAGATTCATGTTCTTTTCTTATTAAACTTTTAATGTTGAAATAACTGTATACCCACGCAGTTGTAGAAGTAGTACTAAGAGATCCTGTGTAGATTTCACCCAGTTTTCCAAATGGTAAATTCTTGCAGAACTATAGTACAAAGTCCCAACCAGGAAATTGACATTGATACAATCTACCCATTTCATCCAGATTTCCTCATTTTTATATATATTCATTTATGTGTATGTGTATGAAGTTCTATGTAACTATATTTCATGTGTAGCTTCCTGTATCCATCACTAGAGTCAAGAACACATTATGTTGTAAGTTCTATCACCCTATCCCTAACCCCTGGCAACCATTAACCTGTTGTCCAACTCTGTAATTTCAAAAATTTTGTGATATAAATGGAATTATTTTGGGACTGGCTTTCTTTGGTCAGTGTAATTACCTTGACATTCAACCAAGCTGTATGTAAGACGAAGTCATTGCTTTTAGTGTTGATAATATTCCATTTTATGTGTACCACACTTTGTTCAACCATTTACCAGCTACAGAATGTATCAGTTATTTCCAGTTTTTGGCTTCTAAGAATAAATCTGCTGCTATGAACACTATTGAATAGTTTTTATGTGAACATAAGTTTTCACCTCTCCAGGATAAATGTCCAAGAGTTTGATTGTTAGGTAATATGATGAGTGTGTGCTCAGTTTTATAAGAACCAGCCAAATTGTTTTCCAGAGTGACTGTGACATTTCCCATTTCCACCAGCAATGCATTTATGATACAGTTTATCCATGTCCTCCCCAGCACTGTCATTACTTTTTATTTGAGTCATTCTCATAGGTGGTAGTGATATCTCATTGTGGTTTTAATTTACATTTCCCTAATGGCTAACAATGAGCATCATTTCATGAGCTTATCTGCCAAGTAACTATTCTCTCCAGTGAAATGTCTGTTCATGACTTTTGCCCAGTTTTCTAATTGTATCATTTGGCTTTTTATTGTTGTGTTTTTATTGTATTTTTACTGTGATATTTTAAGTCTCAAAATACATTAGACACTAATCTTCTATTGGATATGTGGTTTGCAAAGATTTTCCCCAGTCTGCAACTTGTCTTTTCATCCTCTCACAGATCTTTTGTGCAGCAAAAGTTTTTAAGTTTTTTGGTTGCATTTTATCAATTTTTCCTTTTATGAGCCATGATTTCAATGTCAAGTCTAAAAACATCTCACCTATACCTGGATCCGAAAAATATCCCAAAGATTTTTCCTTATGTTTGCCCTCCTAAACGTTATATAGTCTTATGTTTTACATTTAAATCTGGAATCCATTTCAGTTAATTTTTATATAAAGCATAAGCTTTAGGTCAAGCTTTATTTTCTTGCTGTGGATGCTCCACTACCATTTGTTGAAAAAGCTATCCTTCACTGAATTGCTTTTGCACTTTTACCAAAATCAGTTGGGGAGCAGGGGGAAGATGTAGGAGCAGTCCCAGGTGGCTACAGTCTTTTTCCACTTCACTACCCTTCATCTTCTTCTCCAAGGAGAGCCACTTGCAACTAAAAAGTCTGTCATGTAATTTTAGATTGGCATAAATCTTAAACAATGATGCAAAGTGAAACAGGACCATGATAATTATGATGTTTGTCTCAGGTATTTCCTGGTTCTTTGACACACAGTTGACCATTGCCTGGTAATTACTGCTTTAAGACTTCATATCTACTTTGACAATAATACTTTAATGAATTAAACTGACTTCTTGAAAGCATCAATTATGCATATTTGTATGGGTGCACTTCAGCGGTTTTCAATTCTGTTCCAGTGATCTGTGTCTACGCCTCGCCGATACCATATTGTCTTGACTAGTATAGCTAATAAACAGCAACCTTCATATAGAGTAGTGATCCTTCCCACTTTATTCTTCCTCACCAAGACTGTTTTAGCTATGCTAGGGTCAGTGCCTTTTCACCTGAATAAAAATTAGAACAATTCTGAATATGTCTACAGAAAATCTGTTATTTGACAGAAATTGAATTAAATCCATGAATCAATCTGAGGAGAAATGAAATCTTGACTATGTTCAGTCTTCCAATCCATGAACACAATAGATTTTTCCATTGATTTAGCTCTTCTTTGATTTCTGATGCAGATTCTGTACATGTTTTATTAAGTTTATATCGGAGTATTTCATTTTCTTTGGAGCAACAGTCGATAGCATTATTTTGTATTTTCGTTGCTACATGTTTGTTTTTTAAGGTATTTTTAAATACTTTACATATACTTACCTTTAATAGGGAAAATTGTTAACGATATTGAAATAGGGAAAAAGCTCTGAGTGTCTTTTCAATAGGATACTGGATGGCCTCTAGAGAGACTCCCATGTTACCTGATTCTATGGAAGCATACAAATACAACTATTTTTGACTAGGTTCTTTTATAACTTTGTAAGCCAGAGAAAACTAACAGTAATTATAATGATTTTACCCAAAGAAATTAATTTTGTCTGATATAAATACACTAATTTCCACCCATAGAAAATATGATTCCAAACCTTACAATGTCCTATAGAATATTTTACCCAATTTTACGTGGATTACTAATTATATACATATCTCATTCTCATTTGAAACAGTTTTACTATCTCACAGGTAACCTCATTAATTAAGAAGATGAAGCATCTTAAAGGTTCATTTTATATTTAGATGAGAGTCATGATTTTACTTTTTTGAAATTATACTTTAATAGATTTGATAAAAACTAAAAGTTAGTTTTGTTTTACTGACCTGCATCTGGAGGAGTACCTCCCTTGTTAGGATATGTAGACAAGACTTTCTCAATCCACAACTGTCAAACTGTAAAACTGGCAATATCTAATGCAAAAGCCAGCAAAATTTTTCTGTTAAGGGTCAAACAGTAAATATTTCAGGCTTTTACAAAAAAATGTTAATGTTTATTTATTTTTGAGAGACAGAGCATGACTGGAAGAGGGGCAAAGAGAGAGGGAGACACAGAATCTAAAGCAGGCTCCAAGCTATGAGCTGTCAGAACAGAGCCTGACACGGGGCTCGAGCCCACAAACTGCAAGATCATGACCTGAGCCAAAGTCAGACGTTTGACCGACTGAGCCACCCAGGCACCTCTAGACTTTGAAGTCCACATAGCTCTCTGCTGCAAAGATTCACCTCTGACCATGTTGCAAAAAAGTACTCATAGTCAATATGTAAAGGCATGAGTGTGGCTATGTTCAAAAAAAAAAAAAATTTATAAAAACAGAAGGCAGGCTGAATTTGGCCCACTGACTGTAGTTTGCCAACCCATGGCCTAATGTTTTGCTGTTTTGGAAAAATAGTTCTCAATCTTTTTCTAAAATAACACCCACATTTACAAGCAAAGCACTCCCAGAGGTCTATCAAGGATGGAATGGTTGTCCCCTGGTCATAGCACTGCCAGCTGCTTCCATGCAGTGTCCAGTGAGTTAATTCTATCTCCACCCATTTCTCACCACTCCTTCTGACCAGTGTGTCTGGATGATCTGACAAAGATCTACTACTAATGATAATTATTTTTCCTTCTAAAAGAGTGATTAATCCTTTGAGTAAAGACATTTTCAAACTTACAGTACTGTTCATGGGAAACAACTATTTATCAAAAAGCAAACATAATTTATAACATAAAAATATGATGCGGTTGGAAACTTGGCTGTCCACGAAAATATTCTCAGTTTAGTATGCAACTAAAAACTGAGAATCTCAAAAACTAACCCAGAGGAACATGGCAGTACACACTCATATAAACCTTTTTCTGTTTTTCAAAAATTTCACACTTTGATTGAGCCAAACATTGATCAAGGACCCCATGCATTTATACTAAGTACTTTGTATGTATAGTACTCAAATAAAGTAAAGCACAGCACTTAAGAGAAGTGGGTTAAATGATTATAATACCTATGTCAATATACAGGGTTCAAAGAATTTAAATACACAGAAAAAATACACAGAAACCAGACATGGGAGAGAAGGTGAGGTGAGAGTGAGGATGGCTAGAGAAACCAAGATGTGTATATGTGTGTTGATTACCGAGCCAAGACTCAAACTACTAGGAGTTAGGTAAGAATATAGGGAGAACTAACAACATCCTTACTCAGAATTTCTTTTCTTTTGTAAAGTTTACTTACTTATTTTGGGATAGAAAGAGAGAACACAAGCAGGTGAGAGGCAGAGAGAAGGAGGCACAGAATCCCAAGCAGGCTCTGTGCTGATGGCACAGAGCCTGATATGGGGCTTGAACCCACAAATTGTGACACAAGATAATGATCTGAGCCAAGATCAAGAGTCATGACCTGAGTGAAGATCAAAAGTCAGATGCTTAACCAATTGAGCCACCCAGGTGTCCCCCTCACAAAGAATTTCTTGGTGGAAGTACGCAGGGAAAGGAAGGGAAAACTAGATCATACATGGCCTTACACTACATGCTAAAAAGTTTAATTTTATCAGAAAGCTTTTGAACAATGTCAAAATATTTTTAACAGATGGATATGGAATGTGTTATGTCCAGTAACATGTTATTATGCTTAAATAATTCTTTACAAATTTACACATTTTAAATAACAGGCATAATTCTAGTTACTTTTCAAAAGTATTTGTAGTTGCATTCATGGTGAGATAGAAAAGGAAAACAGAAATATAGTGATGCCAAATTATTACGAGGCCATTTTCACACACCATCAGAGATATGTTACTATTCCCATTACAAGTGAGCTGAGGCATAGAGGATTAGCAAAATGCCTTATTAAGTGAAAGGGCTGAGTGAAAAGGCTGGATTCAAACCAGGAGTTACCCATCACCAAAGCCCATGCTCTTCTGATTATGTATTTTGTCAAGATTGTAAATACTTGCGTTAGGCTATCACAAGTAATGCAGTGAAGTTATATCATACTTAAGATACACAAAATCAACTGTATGTGCTAATGAAAAAAAAATTCAAACAAATATTTTTATTCAACATAGCACCTAGATTAAAGGAAACTTTTTTACCTGGTCATCAATGAAAGAACAAGAAATGTCTTTAATCACTAGAGGAGAAACTGCCTATGCTGGACTTATTGGTAGGTAGTGTCATGGATATTATACTTAATGACAATTAAAGGACCTTCAAGAGTAAATCTGACTATATTCAATTTTTACCTTAGGCACAGACTTTAAAAGTTAGCCTTCATTCAAGACTCTTCTATAATTGTAACAATCCACCATGATTTACACTAACTCATTTTCACTTAATCTACCACTCTCTATGTTAAGGGCCATAGACAAACCACTTAAAAAGTGCTATATGCTTATGTTTATACAAGAATGTTTATAAAGGAATTTTGTTTTTATTTTAAATAAACCTATTTTAAAACTTGCTATGATAAAAACACACACACACACACACACACACACACACACACACAAGCTCTATTTATGTTCCAATATGACATCCTCCTGACCAGCAAACAAATTATACAAATATGCAATTCCCTAAAAATTAGGTTTATCTTTGTTATGGAGGTAATGATTCTAGACAAGGTAAATCCTAGAAATCATTCACAGAATAAATTTTCAAAAAGTTAGAATATATTTTTTGGAATAATTTCATATCACACAAGGCCAATAATCTTTCTCATTGTTCATGTAACAACCATGCGAGGACTTTTATGTTTGTATATGTCTATGTGTGTGTATTTATGGTGAACCCTCAGTAAGCAGCTAATACCAAATTAAGTGCTCACTATACCTATATTTTTTGTTACCACTGAAAGCATTACCTTTTTTTCCCCCTTAATTGAGCAGTTAGTTAAATTCCTGGGAAACCCTCTGAACTCAAAGCTATCCAAACACTACATCACCAGACCACAGATATATTACTACTCAAACCTTGATCGACCGAATCATGCTTAGAAAGCTTTTAACACCAAGAGGCTTCCCCTGCAAAGTAAAACACATACTTCATTATGACAGATTGCTATTAATGTGCATCACTCAAGGATATCAAACAAAATTGTTATCACAATGGTATTTGCTTTTTTAATAGTCCCAAAACACAGAGTGGCAAACACAGAGAAAGGTAATACAAATATCTTATGAAGAATGATACTGTTGCACAGAAAACTATTTAGACATTATTTACAGTAAGATGTGATGCATAAAAATTAAATTTTATAATTTAATGATTTTTAGAAAATTCACTTTAATTTTACATATTAAATTTACATCAAAGAAGATTCTTCTTTTTATTATTTTTATTATTTTTTAATATAGAATCTCAACAGCTCAGATACTTGGAAAGATTCATTTCTAATTTAAATCAAGCACGAAATCACAAGATCAGCAATAGTCATTGTTCAGGTGGTAGCGGTTTAGTAAGTCTCCACTGGACTCTGTGGGTGGCCCATTTTGGTGTTGCAGCTGGCTTAGCACACAGTATACCAAACAAGTTGTTATTTTAACAGGAATAAACAACACCCCCTGCTCTCACTACTCAAAACCCTAAAAGAATACTCCCATAAAGAATATTTACAATCTGTCAGATAGCAGCTTAGTGGAGCAGCATTATCAATACATTTATAAATCAGTGCTAATGACACCATCTCTTTTGATAAAATGCTACTTTAGTTGGGGGTAAATATTTCAAAACACTGAGTCACACAGAAATGTAACTTCTTTGATCACTGATGCAAGAGAGTAAAAGGAGTGCAATAATTATAATTAAGAATGCTAGAAGTATTTGGAGTTTCTTGTGTTGAATGAATTACTCATTTAACTCTAAAGCTGCATTTAATCATTATGCTACTATTACAGTATACAATGTATAACATGTAATGACATATCCATTACATATATTTCCTATATTTCAAAAAAAAAAAAATACTGTAGACCAGAAAAAAGATAATGCATCACACTTCAAGGTAGTTCAGCCATTTGAAAAACACATGCTAACTAAATTGCTAACTAAATGCTAATTAAAAGAATCCCTAACTAACTTAAATACTACTGATTAACAAAAGAGAAGCCCAACATAACCTCTGTAAACAGAATACCATGCAAAGAGGAGACTTTTCTCACATTTTAAGAACCATCAATAGATTGGGGTACCTGGATGGATCAGTCAGAGGAGCAGGTGACTCCTGATCTTGGGTTTTGAGGTCAGGCCCCACGGTGAGTGTAGAAATTATTTAAGATAAATAAATAAACTTAAAAAGAAATCATCAATAGATTTATCCAAATCTCTGCATGGCTGCAGAAACCATTAGAAAGTGAAAATATAAATCAATATGGTCATATTAACTATCAATGATATGATCTGATAATTAAATATAAAATGTACCATGGATTTTGATTTAATAACTTTAATAATATTTTGATTTAATATTTTGATTTCATAATCAGTATTTTGATTTAATATAAAGTTCTTGTTTTGGATTGAGCTATTCACTGTACAATGTTGCAAAAATACTATTATCAAAAACTCTTATTTTTGCAAGTAGAAGCTAAAGTTCTTTACAGCTTATTAAATACTCTGTTAAAAAGCATATTTCTTCATTTGGAGTACATTTGATACAATTTCTTAACTATTTTCTTTACTACAACTTATTACTATTATAATGAATGTCCTAAGTAAGCTCTCTCTTTCAGGAAAAGAATCCAGGAAAGGTATCACTCACTTGAACTGTCACATATCCAAAGGAAACACCTAACGCAAATCTCTTACATAAAGTGAACACTCAGTAAATACTTGTTTTAAAAAAATGTGAAGTTACATGAGTATGTCCTTAAGAATTTATTTTATATCCTCATTTATTGAAAGATGAAAACTGAGGCCATGAACAGGTAAGTGATGTCAAATCTGGTTCATAGACTCCTATCATTACAGGATATCTTTCAGTGAACCATGGAAGTAACCCAAGAGTACTTTGAAGAACAGCCCTCCAAGAAAAGCTCCCACCAATCAGAGATGGCACAAGAAAGAGACTGAGTAAATTCAACTCTTCCAAGTATAAACAACTTAACTGAGAATCAAAGGTTAAGCCAAAAGGTTCAAAATCACATGGCAAGTAATTGGTCCTATGTTAAAATATAAAATTATCCAAAAAGCAAGAAGGAAGAAATTATAAAGATTAAGATGAACAGAAAAACTACCAAAAATACCAGCTATCTTTTATTGAGTGTCTACTGCATATCTGGTATGATGCTACACAATTTTATATACTAATCTCGTTTTAAACTCACATCTGCCGAAAGAAATAGGTACTAATTACCCACACTTTTTAAAGATGATACAACTAAAAGAAAGATTAAGGAAGCTTTCAAAGGTCACAAAACAAGCATAATATGTAGCCAGAATCAAAATCAGGACCACTGGACTTAAGACCTTGTGCTGTTAACCACTTTAATATTCTCTCTTCTGGCAAATGATTGTGATATCGTTTTTCTGTAGTGAATTCCACAGTTATGACAAAATGAAATCTTTTCATTCTTTCCTCTGACCAAAACTACAGAGAACACCTAAACACCTTAAATTCAGGATTCTGGAGTGAGGGGGAAAGAGAAATATAGATAATAAGAGAGGGACGCCTGGGTGGCTCAGTCAGTTAAGCATGTGACTCTTGATTTCAGGTCAGGTCATGATCTTGGGGTCGTTAGATCAAATCCCAAGTGGGATTCCACGGTGAGTGAAGAGCCTGCTTGAGATTCTCTCTCTCCCTCTCTCTTTCTCTGCCTCTCCCTCTTGGATGCTTCCTCACGCTTTCTCAAAAAAAAAAAAACAAAAAAAAAAAAACAAACAAAAAAAAACAGAGAGAAAGAAAATAAGAGAAATAATGGAAAACATCAACCTTAACTGTCTCTTTCAATAAGTGACATCCACTGGAAGAGTATGTTGCTTTTTAGCAAAGTGTAATAAAAGTACAAGGAATACTAACACTTACTGGGTATTAGGGATACCAGACACTGGGCATTAGAAATATAATGATAAGAGAGTTCAAGTCCCTGCCATCAGGGAATTATATAAAGAACATATAAAAATGAGTACCATATTTTTTCTTCCTTTCCATAAAATTTTTTACTATCAATTATAAATTTTCTAAAGGAATCCACTTTTTTACTCTAAATCAGAGACTCATATTAATAATGTAAAACCTAAAGGGCTTTCCTGCTAATGACCACACAGTCAAATAGCCACTAGGAAAGTTGATTGTGAGATCATACAAACTGTCCATCTGCCAATACAAGACCTGGGCTTATTACTTGTTTTTCCTCTGACTTTTCCAATTTAGTCTGAAAAAGCTCAGAGAAAGTCCCCTTGCCAGATTGTTTAGTCTCACGAATCTCACCATTAGATACTTTTTCCTGAGGATCAGACTAACTGGCCCTTTGCTTACTTTCATTGCATAAAACTCCTTTGAGTGTCAATACCAGCTGCTCACTTTCCCTGGAAATTTTCCACTTTTCAAATACAGGCATGACTTTAATTAGACAAGGCATAAACTAGGACAGCAGAAAGACTGATTTTAAGAAATCAGGCCAGAGCACCAATTTCTGAACAGGCCAAAAGATCTGAACAGGCTGAAAGGACAATATAAACATGCTTTTGTTGAAATATGGAGAAGAGCCACAAGACCACAGTGCCTGGGGAGCTCAAAAGCTAAGTGTAGACCTCTGCTTCTAGTCATCATTAGATAGTTCCCATAGGACCAACCGTCCCAGAGGTAACAATTACAGACTATGAACAAATATTTTAGAACAAGGAGAGGAGGAAAAGGAGAAGGAGGAAAAGGAGAAGAAGGAAAAGGAGAAGGAGGAAAAGGAGAAGGAGAAGGAGACTTGAGGGCAGAGGAAAGTGAACCAAAGCAGCCTGAATCAGAAAAAAAAAGGGACATACATTGAACAAGATTCCCATTTTTATGGGTTTTAGCCAATCCTGGCCATGAAGAGCAGTTAAAATTTAATAGAAACCAGTAGTCTTAATTCTGTTATAGAATTTGAAGACAGAGTCCAGGAAAACCAAAGCAAGAAAGTGAAGGGGAGAATTCTAGAAAGGAGAGAACCAGTGAAGGGAAACTCTAAACTCCATAGATAAATTGCTCAAGTCTCTTGCTAATCCCCAAATCAAGTATGTGAGAGACAGATTCCAAGCAGCCTTCCTAAGGTTAAAAGAACTGGCCTGAAATTTCAGCTAACACCAACCAAGTGGGAAACAGAATTTGAAGCTGGAGTATAGCCAAGCTAACTGACTTAAAAAATAAACAAAGGGGCACCTGGGTGGCTCAGTTGGTTGAGCATACGACCTAGGCTCAGGTAATGATCTCAGAGCTCATGGGTTTGAGCCCCGCGTTGGGCTCTATGCTGACAGCTCAGAGCCTGGAGCCTGTTTCAGATTCTGTGTCTCCCTCTCTCTCTCTGCCCCTAAGCCAATCTCATTCTGTCTCTGTCTCTCTCAAAAATAAATAAACATTAAAAAAAAAACTAAAAAAACAGACAAAAAAAAATCAATAGTCTTCAAATGAGTCTAACAGAATGCAGTGTCTATAATAAATCATTCACAATATCCAGGACAAAAATCTGTAAGTTCTCAACAAATGAAGAAACAAAAACATATTAAAGATATAATACATACAATCAGTGGAGACTGACATAAGTTTATCCAGATATTAGAATAAGAAGAAAAATATTTTAAATCAGCTCATGTAATTATAATCAAGGGTTTAAAGTTAAATATGATCGGTGTGACTGACTTCACAGTTTGAGAGACTGAGACCCATGGTGAGCTCTGCATTGACAATGAGGAGCCTGTTTGGAATTCTCTCTCTCCCTCTCTCTCTCTATCCCTCCTCTGCTCACGCTTTCTATCTCTCAAAATACATACACACTTAAAAAGATAAAGTAAAATATGATCATAATAAATGAAAAGATAGAAAATCTCTGTAGAAAAATGAGTTCTAAAGAACCAAAGAGAAATATTAAAAACCGACAATTATTAGAGGTGTCTGTTTTGTTTTCTTTTTTTTTTTTTTAATGTTTATTTATTTTTGAGAGACAGAGAGAGAGAGAGCAGGGGAGGAGCAGAGAGAGAGAGAGAGAGACAGACAGACAGACAGACAGAGGAACCAAAGTGGGCTATCCACTGACAGCAGAATGCCTGACACAGGGCTTGAACTCAAGAATTGCAAGATCATGATCTGACCCAACATTGGAGGCTCAAGTGACCCAGCCACCCAGGTACCCCAGAAAAAATATTAGACTTTTAAAAAATCACTGGATTGAGATTTAAAAAAAAGAGACAATGAACTTAAAGGAAGACCAATATAAATGATCTAATCTGAAGACCTGAGAGAAAAAGGAATTTGAAAATAAATCGAGTCTAAAGGACCTTTAATTGAAGCCTGAGAATGGGAATGGGGGGGGGGGGGCGAGGGTGGGGGATAAATAAATAAATTATATATATATATATATATATATATATACACACACACACACACACACATACATATACACACATATACATACATACATATATATATATATATATATATATATAAATATATATATATATAACTAATGGCAAAGAATTTCCCAATTTTAGAGATAAATTTACAGATTCAAGAAACTCAGAAACCTCTAGGAAAAGATATTTTTTAAAGCCCACTCCTAGACATATCCTATATATATCTTAAAATGGTCAAATTGTTGAAAACGAAAGATAAAAAATATTAATATCAACCTTCAAAAAGTATTCTTTCACTGGTAACTCTTTAAAACTCTCTATATAAGTAGCATCAAATGTACAAGATCACCTGACACAATCAAAATTGTATCATAAGCACTGTATCCCAAACTGACATGCAAAACCATTGACAAACATTTATGCTAATCAAAGGCTTGTGAAAATTATTCAAACAATTTTTCTGAAGGAAATTTTAACAATGTCTAACATGTAGCACTCGGAACTAAAAATGACAGAATTAATTTTATTAATTAGAATAATTAGAATTATTATTCTAATATTAGAATTAATGATTTTTTTCCCTTTTACCTCAGCTCCTTCGGCCAAGGTCCCCCCCAACTTTACACCTGGAATGTCGTGAATGCCACAGAATTTTATTTTGCCATAGAACTTTTATAGATGAATCCATTAAAAATTTGAGCACAGTAACTACATACAAAATTAATGGGCATTATATACAGAATGGTAATAATTAGCCCCAAATGCTTTGAAGTCACACCACCTGTGTTCAATCCTAGCTCTGCCACTCACAAGTTATTTGGCTTTGGAGAAGTTATATACCAGTGAACTCTAGTTTCCTTATCAATAATATTAAAATGATAACAGAACCTATTTCAAAAAAATCATCAGGGTTGCAGGTAGTATAATGTATAATGTAGGGCACATAGTTGTCACTCCCACTATAAAGCACAGTAAAGGAGGAAAACATGATAATGGCAAGGTCCCAGATCTCAGGTAGCAGTAATAGCTAAACACAACTCAATGTAAATAGAATTATGAAATACATAAAACTTACAGGAATACCAAGAAAGGCAGGGACAGTTTTGAATAAAAGCAGAGGGTGAGTGCAAACTTCTTAAAAGATCAGGCATTTCCACAAACCCACAGAAATGTGCACTTTCCTTAGGACAGTATAAATGAAAGATATTTAGAGAATAACATGAACCATACAGAGGTGACAAAAAGTAGGATTCATTTTCTGTCACAAAGAGATTGACATAGCATTTTTTTTTTTTCAGTACAAGATGATTTATCTAGAATATCTGAGACATAACTTGTTCCAGATTAGTATTTTGGGAAGTTTACTAACAAACAAGCATGCTGAATGAATAAATCTTAGTGCAATAAGTAATACCCACACAAAGGGCTAATGTCTCTAACATATAAAGAACTCTTAAAATTTGAGGGGCACCTGCGTGGCTGTAAGTTAAGCATCTGACTTCAGCTCAGGTCATGATCTCACAGTTCGTGAGTTGGAGCCCCACAATGGGCTCTGTGCTGACAGCTCGGAGCCTGGAGCCTGCTTCGGATTCTATGTCTCCCTCTCTCTCTGCCTCTCCCCTGCTCGTGCTCTGTCTCTCCCCCTCAAAAATAAATAAACATCAAGTTTTTTTTTTTAATTTTTTTAAAAAGAACTCTTAAAATTTGAGAAAGGACCAAAACCAATAGAAAAAAACTGAAAAAGATGGGACTAAAAAGAAATCTAAAAATGATCCTTAAACATATGTAAAGGTGTTCAGATTCACTCAGAATCAGAGAAATGCAAATTAAAACAACATGGGACACATTTCATGCCTATCAGATTGGAGAAAATTAAAAAGTGTAACAGCGTGTTCTGTTAGTGAGGCTGTGGGGAGCTAGACAATTTCATATGCTGCTGGTGGAAATGCAAATTGGTCCAACTCTTCTGAAAGGGAATTTGGTGACATCTAAGAAAACAATATATGCACTGATTTTCTAGCAATCACACATCTAGGAGTTAATCTTGAAGATAAACTTCCAAAAACATACAGAGATAATTCACTGCAGCATTGTTTGAATTTGCAAAATACTGGAAACAACTTATATACATAAGTAACATCCTATGCTCATCCTATGCTTACATACATACATAACATCCTATGCTCATACATAGGAGAATGGTTGACAAACTGATATACACAATGAGAGTATGAAGTTCTTACAAAAATAAAAGAGAAAAATCTTTATGAATTGACACGGTGCAATTTCCAGGAGATGCTATGTAAAAAGATCAAAACGTAAAAAAAAGTGTTCATAATATACTACCATTCACATAAGAAAAAACAGAATATAAGAAATATATGTGCTCATGTGTACAAAAGACAGAACCCATAAACCAGAAACTTATGAGCTTAATTAATTATCTAGAGGAGGTGGCTGGAATGTAATGAAAAAAGTATAGACATGGGAACAGAGCAGTGGGGATGAGGGAAAAGTGACCCTTCTCTGAAATCACCTTTGTATATAGCTTTGATTCTTGATAACTGTTCACATAGCAAAAAATAATCAATATCAACCATAATGTGAGATGAACCCCAAAAGGAACAGGGACACCAAAACGGATGGTAAGGCACAGGACTAATTTAAGACATTTTGGCAAATCATATTTTGAATGTATATTACAAGGACAAAGACAAATTGATTTGTCTATTGTACTATATTTAGAAAATTTGTTTTTCACAAAGGTATCACAAAAAATTTATATATAAATATATATTTATATATATAAATATATAATTTATATAAATTATATAAAAAATTTATTTTTATATAATAAAAAAATAAATAAATTTTTATTTATATACATAAATAAAAATTATGTATATTTATGTATACATAAATAAAAATGTATACTTATTTACATGTATAGTAGGACTGAGTAAATAAGTAAACATATTGTGGAAAATGAAAGCTAGATTTTCACCATAAGAGAAAGTTACAAAAAGAAAGTAGGGAAGGATAAACACTGGATTAACTAACAATGACTCTTAACATATGTACTGATGGAGATATGCAGATGTGTGCACATATATGTGTAGGTATGCAGTTATATTTGCTACCTCTGTTAGTCTGCTGAGAGGACCCAGACCAATAATACCTCAGTAGAAATGAGCATGCCTAACACCCAGATATTGATTACACAATGCAGCCTTGAATAAAAGGAACTGTGGCTCTTATGAATAAATGGTTGATTCTATGGCTGGGTCAGGAAACACAAGATGACCCTGTGGTACCAAAAAGCAAGGAAGGGCTCAAAGTAATGAAGACATATCTTTTTTTTTTTTCTAATAAAATGGTTTTTATTTTTATTTCTCTTATATAATTTATTGTCATTAGCTAACATACAGTGTACACAGTGTGCTCTTGGCTTCGAGGGTACAGTCCCATGATTCATCACTTACATACAACATCCACTGCTCATTCCAACAAGTGCCTTCGTCAATGCCCATCACCCATTTTCCCTGCCCCCCCCCAGCCCCACACCCCCCATCAACCCTGGTCTTATATTAAGTTTCTCAGGTTCCACATATGAGTGAAAACATATATCTGTCTTTCTCTCACTGACTTATTTCACTTAGCATGATACCCTCTAGTTCCATCCACGTTGTTGCAAATGGCAAGATTTCATTCTTTTTTGTTGCCGAGCAGTATTCCATTATACTATTACTATTATATACACATACACACACACACCCCGCATCTTCTTTTTCCATTCATCAGCTGATGGACATTTGAGCTCTTTCCATAATTTGTCTACTGTTGATAGCACTGCTATAAACATTGGGGTACATGTGCCCCTATGAATCAGCATTCCTGTATTCTATAGGTAAGTTCCTAGTAGTGCTATTGCTGGGTCATAGGGTAATTCTATTTTTAATTTTTTGAGGAACCTCCACACTGTTTGCATTCCCACTAACAATGCAAGAGCATTCCCTTTGCTCCAGATCCTCACCAACATCTATTGTTTCCAGAGTTGTTAATTTTAGCCACTCTGACCTGTGTGAGGTGGTATCTCAATGTGGTTTGGATTTGTATTTCCCTGATGATGAGCAATGTTGAACATCTTTTCATGTGTCTGTTACCCATTTGGACGTCTTCTTTGGAAATGTGTCTATTCATATCTTTTGCCCATTTCTTCACTGGATTATTTGTTTTTGGGGTGTTGAGTTTGGTAAGTTCTTTATAGATTTTGGATATTACACCTTTATCCAATATGTCATTTGCAAATATCTTAATGGAGACATATCTTAAAGACACAGTTGTCAAGTTGAAAAAGTTCCCAGGGGCCAAATCTAGCACAATTTGAGCAACAAAATAATGAAAGAAATTTAACCCATAGAACAAAATAAATGTTCTCATGAGAGTACATGCTGATATAAATAAATAAGTGAAAAAAATAAATGAAGGAGAAGATACAGTTTTACCTTACAGTAGGATTCCAATTAATAAAATAAAGAAATAATGAAAATAGAAAATCATAGGTATATCATAGTAAGAACTATTGGAGAAAAAAATCACCAATGGGTGCTGAAATTAGTAAGTAAAAGTATAGGTAAAAACAGGGTATTTGTATACCTTCCAAACTATCTCTGCATAAGATACTTATTAATAACAACAAAACAAAACAAAAAAACAGCAAGTTTACAGCAGAGAAACTTGGCAGGTACCACCTTAACCAAGTATTCAAATTTAACATCACCAGTCGTAGTGCATATGGATATCATGTCCCTCCCAATATGTTCCACTGAGAAGGGTAGAAGATCATTTCTGTGTAGAAGATCATTTCTTGACCTCCTATGAGGTCAAGGGAGGTCCAAGCTACACACAATTATTTAGTTTCCAGATATATTAAAAGTCAAAACTAGTTTATAAAAATAGTATTGACATATTTAAATTGATGTTATTCAAAATATACTTCAAGCAGTATGGTTTGTATCATACAATTTTAAACTGGTATAAAAAAGTCTGCTACAACCATGTGTATAAATTCATTCACAGATAATATTACAAGTATATGATTGAAGCCCTTCTGAATGCAACTCAATGGCTTCCTGAGACAGACCACATGGTATACCAATTTACAGTTTACAAAACATTTGCACACACATCAATCTGAGTGCCAATAAGCATAAACACTATGAGTTGGCATTATTACTCTATTTGAACTCAGTTTTTTCATCAAAAACATAAATTATTTGCTAAAACCCATATAATTAGAAATAGATTTAAGATTCAAACCAACATCTTAAGTTATTTCCACTATGCTACATTTCCTCTCAACAGAAGGCCATCCCCAAAACATCTGCATTTGCTGGAATTTCAAGTTCATTTAAGACATGGTCACTTCCCTCAAGGAATTTACCGTATAATGGAAAAGACACTCAAGTAAATAATTAATAACAACAAACACTTATGAAATGCTTACTATAAAAAAGGACTGTTTTAGAAAAAATATGCCCACACACACATCTATACACTAATTTATTAAATCCTTACAACCACCCTGTGCTTAACTATTAGTATTATTTCCAAATGATAAACTAAAAACTGAGGAAAAACAATTGAACAAGCTGCCCACGGTCACACCTAGTAAATCCAGGGCTGAGAAGTTAAAAGTCAACTTTTAAAAGTTGAAAACTAAAACCAAAAATAATAAAATGTTATAGAGTTTATAACCTACATATAAGTAAAACGCATGATCACAGTAGCCTAACACCCAGAAGTGATATTCAAATATATAGTTGTAGATTCTTAAACTATCTGTGAAGTAGTATATTACTTCAAGGTAGACTGTAATAAGGTAAAGATGTATACTATAAACCCTAGAGCAGGCAAGAAAATAGCATAAAAATGAGTTAAATAAGCCAATCAAAACATAAAATAGAATCATAAAAAATAATTCGTCCAAAAGAAGGCAGAAGAGACAGCAAAAAGGAAATAAAAATGAGACAGATTTTAAAACTATCATTATCAATAATCACATAAAATGTAAATGGTCTAAAAACCCCAATTAAAAGACAGAGATTGACAAGCTGAATATAAAAAAGCAAAATCCAACTATATGCTTCTTCAAAGAAACCGAATATAAGTAAAAACAAACATAGTCAAAAGCAAAAGGATGGAAAAAAGATCACGCTAACCCCTATCAAAAATTAAAAAAAAAAAAAAAGAAAGAATAGGAGTACTAATGTTTTAAGTAGATTTTAGCTCAAAGAATATTAATGGTTTGAAGGTCACTTCATAATGATAAAAGGGTCAAATCATCAAGAGGACATGACAAACCATTAAGGTTTGAACCTTCAAACAAAGATTCAAAATACATGAAGCAAGGGGTGCCTGGGTGGCTCAGTCGGTTAGGCGGCCGACTTCGGCTCAGGTCATGATCTCGCGGTCCGTGAGTTCGAGCCCCGTGTCGGGCTCTGTGCTGACAGCTCAGAGCCTAGAGCCTGTTGCAGATTCTGTGTCTCCCTCTCTCTGACCCTGCCCTGTTCATGCTCTGTCTCTCCCTGTCTCAAAAATAAATAAAATGTCAAAATACATGAAGCAAGACTTGATAGTACTGCAAGGGGAAATAAACAAATTCATATTTACAATTGTAGATTTGAACATGTTTTCAGTCATTGATAGAACAGTTAAATAGAAAGTAACCAAGAAAACAGAAAACTTAAACAAGATTAACCACACTGACCTGACATTTAAGGAACAATCCACCCAACAACAGCAGAATATTTCCTTCAAGTGCACTCAGATCACTGAACAAGAGAGACCAGATTCAGGGCCTTACTGCACATCCAAGTAAACTTAAAGGCTTCAGGTCATATTATGTTTGCTAACAACAATGGACCTAAATTAAAAACCAGTAACAGAAAAATATCTGGAATATTAAACAACATCAACAACAACAACGAAAACCCAAATTGGAACTAAATTATGAACTTCCAAATAATTCATGAGTGGAAAATGAAATCAAAAGGAAAACTGGTAAAGTTTCCTTTATTTAAACGAAATAAAAACAAAACCATGACACACCAAAATTTGTGAAATGCAGTTAAAGCAGCACTTGGTAGGAAAGTGAGATCCTGAAATGCCTATATTAGTAAGAAGAAAGATCTCAAGTCAGTGACCTAGGGTTCTATATCGGAATGACAAACTGATAAAAGATTTACAAGACCTACACTTTGAAAACTACAAATGGCCAAGGGATTAAGGAATACTAAATCAGTATTTCTCAACTTTGACACTAATGATGTTTTGGACCAGGTATTTCTTTGTTGTAGAAGCCTGTTCCTCTGCATTGCAGGATGTTTAGCAGCATCCCTGTCTTCTACTCACCTGATGCCAGTAGCAGCTGCTAACTGTGGCAATTAAAAATGTCTCCAGATATTGCCAAATGTCCCTGGTAGAGCAAAATCTCCCCCAGGTGAGAACCACTAACCTAAATAAATGGAGAAAAAGATCTGTTCACAAGATAGAAGACTCAATATTGTTAAGATGTGAGCTCTGTAGATTCAAGTATTCCCGTCAAGATTTCAGCAAACTTATTTGCAGAAATTGACAGACTGATTCTACATCTCATAAGAAAATTTGAAGTATATAAAAATTATCCAAAACAACTTTGAAAAAGAACAAAGTTGAAGGACATACACTACCTGATTACAAGAACTATTCAAAACAATTTAGGGTTTGTACAGAGATAAATCAATAGATCAATGGAGCAGACCAGAATCCAGATATAGTCCTATACATACATGATCAAGTGGTTCTCAAACAAAGTAGAAGAAAATTCAGTGGAGAATTCAACAAGTGATGCTACAACAACTAAATATCCATATGCAAAAGATGAGCTTCAATCCATATCCTGCACTATAAACAAAAATTAACTCAAAATGTATCACAGACTCTAAATGTAAAACCTAAAATTATAAAACTCATACACGAGAGCTCAAGAGAAAAATCTATGATCTGAAGGTAGGCAAATATTTATTAGACATGGTATCAAAACCATGATCCATAAAAGGAAAAAATTCAACTTCCTTAAAAATAGAATTTTTCCTCCTCTCCAACAAACAAGAATAGGTATTCCCAAATCATGTATCTGTTAAAGAACTAGAATGTAGAACATATGGAGAACTCTTCAAAACTCAGTAAAACAAGAAACCCAGTAAAAAAATAGGATCTGAATAAATATGTCACTAAAAAAAATATATTGATGGCAAATATCATTAGAAATTAGGGAAATGCAAATGAAATACAATTAAATACTATCACATACTCAATAGAATACCTAAAATTAAAAATATGAACTGGAATTTTTCACATCTTGCTGGTGGGATTACAAAATACTACAACCACTATGGAAAACTGTTTATTGGTTTTTTTAAATAGTAAAGATTCACCTGCCATTTAACTCAACTATTCTTTTTTTTTTTTTAAGTTTATTTATTTTAAGAGAGAAATAGCATGAGTGGGGTAGGGGCAGAGAGAGGGAGAAAGAGAGAATCCAAAGCAGGCTCCACACTGTCAGTGCAGAGCCCCATGTCAGGCTTGAACTCAGGAACCATGAGATCATGACCTGAGCCAAAATCTAAGGCGCCCCTTAAGTCAACTATTCTACTCCTAAGTATTATCCAAGAAAAATGAAACATTTCCACACAAAGATCACTACACAAATATTCACGGAGCTTCATTTCTTATAGTCCAAAACTAAAAATCACCCAAATGACCATCAACTGGTGAATGCATAAATTGGGGTATACTCATAAAATGCAATACTACTCAGTATTAAAAAAAAAAAAAAGGAAGAAAGAAAGAAAGAAAGAGAAATGAACAATTCACACAATAACCTGGAAGAATCTCAAAATAATTACGCTGAGTGAGTGAAGTCAGACCAAGGGGGGGGGGGGGGGGGAGGGACTACCTACTGTAAGATTATATTTATATGAAATTCTAGAAAATGTACAATAATCTATGGTAACAGAAAGTGACAGAAAGTGGTTCTATGGAGACTGACTGGGGGACAAGCAGGTGTGGGAGGGGAGAATGACAAAGGTAAACAAAACGGTCTGCTGGGGAAGGAGGATATCATTACCTTGACTGTGGTCAAAGCTTGTTAAAATGTATCAAAATGTGTACTTTCTATATGCACATTATATATCAATAAAGCTGTTATAAAAAACATACCCACAAAAAGATTGACACATCAATGTATACAGCTGCTTTACTCACAGTAGCTGACTACTGGAAACCAACCACACACACACATCTAAAAGTGAATGTGGTATATCTGCACAAGAGAATACTGCTCAAAAATCAAAAGAAGTGAGTTGCTGATATACAACACATTATGATGAATCTCAAAAACATTATACCATGTAAAGTTACATAAAAGAGTTCACAATGTATGGTTCCATTTATATGAAATTCTAAAACAGGCAAAGCTAATTTGTAATGACAGAGAACAGTGGTTGCCTGGGGCCTGGAGGGTAGGCAGGGTTAGGGGAGAAAAGGGGTGTAATTGGGGACTGACTGAAAAGAGGCATAAAGGAACTGTCTGGAGTGATGAAAAACGTACATTTAACAGAAAGTACATTTTATCATATGTACATTATACATAAACTAAATTAAAAAAAATTTTTTTTCGGGTATTTAAGACAGAAGCTTAGGGCTACCTGGGTGACTCAATCGTTTAAGCGTCAGACTTTGGCTCAGGTAATCATCTCAGGGCTTGTGTATTCAAGCCCTGCGTCCAGCTCTGCGCTGACAGCTCAGAGCCTGGAACCTGCTTCGGATTCTGTGCCTCCCTCTCTCTCTGTCCCTCTCCAGCTCACACATTGTCTTTCTCTCTCTCTCTCTCTCTTTCTCTGTCTCTCTCTCAAAGATAAATATTTTTAAAAATTTTGTTTTAATTAAAAAAAAAAAAAAGACAGAGGCCTAGATTCTATCCTAACTCAATACTTACTGCTTTTCTTAGGAACTTGTTTAAGCCTTCAGCATCTGTTTTCTCACATATAAACTATAACAAGGTGAAGTGAGTACATGTTAAAGGAAACTGACTGACAAGTAAGAAGCAGTATTAATATTATAAGCACTCAAAAGTCCTTCTAGAGCATAATTTTTCCATGTTATTTTCTACTTCTGTCTTTAGTTTGTTTCATTCCTGAACTACAGAAGAAAAAACTAAAATATAATGACTTTGAGATGAAGGCAAGAAAAAGCAAAAGTTCTCAAAGACGAAATAGTATAACTGAAAATTAATAATCTTCTTAAAGTAAAAGTTCTATTGTCTCTTTTATGGCTTGACTAGAGAGTACATACTTTGAGCAGGATTTCTGTACCACTTAGATTACTGATTTAGTTCTCACATTCCAATGAAGTAGGAAAATTATGAAGTCTTTAATATATAAATGGTAGATGTGTACAAATATTTCTATCACAGAAATAAAGAATACTATTATTTTTTTTCAGGCATTCAAAGAACACATTTCCAACCCATACTCTCACAAACCTGAAAGCAATTACACTTTTGACAAAGTCTTTGGCAGAATATCATATAAAGGCTCAAATTCTGATATTTCATCTGGAAATACCCATTTGAATCCAAAGTCCCCAAACCACAGGGACACATGACAATTATACAGGATTTTAGACTGATGTTTTTACAAACCACTTTGGCTGCTTTGGGCGAACTTATTGTACTTCATTTTTATATATCTGAAAATGAAAATTAAATAGCTATAGGGAAGTTGTGTGACGTTAGAATGCATTTTTTTTATTTAAAAAGTTACAATATATAGCAAGATACAAATTAGTCTGTACCTTGCTACATCTTGCAACATTTTTTGAACTAAAACATGACTGAAACAATTGTTTATAATGAAAATGCTACAGAAATAACCCTGTAACAATAAAAGTGAAACCGTCTAAATGATACATCAATCTCTCATAAATGTTAACATGCAGAAATTGTTAGTTGCCCCTCTTATCTCTACCTTCCCCTTTTTACACGGTAATGGAAATTACTGGGCATAGAACACATCTGATGATCACATTTCACAGATTTCCTTGCAGTGAGATGAAGCTTTGTGACTTAGTTCTGGACAATGGATGTAAGCAAAAGTAATGTATGCAACTTTAGGTCATGGCCTTAAAGAAAATACACACGCTCTTTATTTTCTCCTTAACTCAGTCCTATTGCCTAAAAGGTGAACATAACAGCAAAGCTACAGCAGCCTTCTTGGACCAGTAGATAAAAACTGTCTGTTAAAAATGGCAAGGCGGGGAACGCCTGGGTGGCTCAGTTGGTACCTCAGTGGGTCCAGAGTCTCTCTCTGCCTCTCCCCAACTCGCTCATGCTCTCTCTCTCTCTCTCTCTCAAAAACAAACAAAAAATAAAAATAAATAAATAAGTAAAAATGTCATTTAAAAGGATTTAAAAAAGACTGGGCCTCCAACATCATAAAGCCATTATATTAACCCTCAACTGCCCATCTGTATTTTTAAATCAAAGAAAAACAAACCTCTAAGGTACTTAAGTTGTCAAATTTTCAGCCTAAACTGTATCCCAGCTTCTGATCATGGGGGCAGTGGAGACAAAGAAAAAGGAATAAAAAATAAACTTTACTATAATTCTAAAAGAGACCCGTAGCTAATTCTCTTTTGTGTGTGTGTGTGTGTGTGTGTGTGTGTGTGCACGCGCGCGCGTGTGTGCACGCGCATGTGTGTATTATGTTTAATTGTGCTTCAAACCTCATGGCTTTCCTTCATTAGGGCTATTTTTAGAGCTATAAAACCACAGTATGTTAGATGACCTGTAATGAACTCAAGAAATCACTTTAAACCTTTATAGATGAAAAAACAGAAGTATGAGCAAACAAATAATGAGCCCAAGGTTATTCTTATCAAAAATTATTAGATCTTTTTTTTTTTGTGGCTCATAAACAAGTTTTTTTCTGAAGAAAAAGAGCAAGTTATGAAAGGAAAAAAGGAAAACATTATTAACTAAGATGTATTGTTTGCATGACAAAGAATATACTGCAAAATCAGGAATTGCAAATGGCAAGAAAATAACAATGACTTATGAAGTATAAGAAAAATCTCTCCTGAATGGGGGTTACTACTTACAATGAAGAGATGAGTTCTAAATACTTGCATAATATGTTTTCATCTAGAATAATCTACTGCCAACAGAAAAATATTGGTGATAGGGCAGGAAGGGTACCAGAGGTTTGTACTGTGTGGAGAAAGGTAATGTCTAGCTGGTCATTCAACATTTATTCCAATGGCAATTAAGTTAAAATAAAAACACCTATGTTATCTTTAAAGAAAAACTAATTAGAGCATAAATGAAATTTTGGGTGTTATGAGCTCAAAAGGAATCTCATGACAATTATGCACACACTCCCTACAAAAAAGGTATATAACATCCACATTACCCATTTTTAAATATTTCATTGCTTTGGATTGACAATTATTTCACTCTGATGAAACACAAGATAGTATTTTCAAAAACTCACATATTTTTGAATACAAAAATCAGCCATTACATTCTTTAAAAAATTTCCCTCTAAAAAGATTTTTGTAAAAGAATATTTTATATAAATTTCAAGTAAGTCTTATATGACTGAATACCCAAAATGTTCAAATTATGCAGTGATCTCCAGCACAGAATTAAAAACATAAAACTTCTTGAACTGATGGCAACAAATGACTAAAAACCATGACCCTGAGAGGTATAAAACTGGTAGTAACTGTACTTAGGACTCATGGGATATCCTTTGCACTGGGAGAGTAACCTTATGACAACAAACGACAGGATTCACTACAACTCTCTGGACGGAATCTACATTCATTCTTTTCTTCTAAGTATAAGAAGATTTTGGCCACAATCGGATGTCTGTGTCCATCAAGCAAAGGATTACAAATTCCTTTTAAATTTTTACATCATCCAAAGCACTATAACCCTTAAGAAGGATTCTGCCATGTGTCCAATTGTCTGCATATTTTTTTTTTTAATTTTTTTCTTTCAACGTTTATTTATTTTTGGGGGACCGAGAGACAGAGCATGAACGGGGGAGGGGCAGAGAGAGAGGGAGACACAGAATCGGAAACAGGCTCCAGGCTCTGAGCCATCAGCCCAGAGCCCGACGCGGGGCTCGAACTCCCGGACCGCGAGATCGTGACCTGGCTGAAGTCGGACGCTTAACCGACTGCGCCACCCAGGCGCCCCGTGTCCGCATATTTTTGCCAGCAGATGAATTTACAAGATATTGTCACTATGAAATTCAATTTCAGAAACACATCCTGAAGCACTGGGAGATTCCCATGGCAGTTTGGCCAAATGAACTTGTAATTTTCATCTGCATCCATAAGGCTGACCACAGCACCACAAACTGAAAGTTACACTTCATTCAAATATCCAAAAATATCTTTCAAGTATGCCAACTCATGAAAAAACTCATGAAACTCTTCTGAGAGCACCATTTCTTTTTCTCATAAGCAAATTAATAGATGAAAAATAAGGAAACAGTTAGCTACACTACAGTGTAGTGCTCTAAGACATATCCTGGGACATACTGGGAATCGCTTATTCTGTTTCCATTTCTTGAGAAAACCTGTTGAAAAGTAGCATTTCAAGGTTTTCTCTCTCTCAATAAAGTTGATTATATCCAAGGTGGTAAGCAAGACACCTTTTAGGATAATTGTCACAGTTTTTAATGCTGATTCATGCCAAGCCAATTGTAAAAGACATAGATCATGAATCCTTGAAGTTCTTTCTTCACAAAAGCAGCAAAATCAGATGTACTTCCAAGCACTCCATCCAAATCCAAGCAAACCCCCCAAATCAAATACAGCAAAAGCCTTTCAGGCTTCCAATAGGTAACTCACAATCTTGGAATTTCTCATGCATCAGTGTACATAAAACAGATAAAAACCAGAAACTAGCTACATGAAATAATGTCAGTCATTACACATGAATGCTTGTTGAATGGGAAATGGTACTACTTCCAATTTGATGATAATCTGCTTCAAAGTATCAGAAGAAAAAGTCGAGAGCTCTTTTGAACATAACATCATTTGATTGTGCTTCGGTCATAGGAAAGAACACTTTGCAATATATAACAAAATTTCAGTAGTCAGTTCAGACCTTACCTAACCTATTTTAGATTATCATTTTAAGGACCTCAGCATGTTGAAACTTACATAAATTGGATAAGTAGAAAAAGTATGTATCTTCTAAACAGAAATAATTACCGAAGCCAGTCTCTCTGTGTTATTCTCTATAGGTTAACATACATTTCAAAATAATGATTCCATCTGTTGCTTTATATGTTTCTCTAATTGGTGAAATCCCTTTAATCATTCTGAATTAAAGAGTCATTTTAAAGGAATTTTTTTAACTCAATTTAGTTCCAGCACAAATTGCCAATAACTGTCTCTAAACATAATGGGCTAAAAATTTCCCTCCCTGTATTCTACTATAGACGTCGTATCAGAATGATAAACCACTGGTCAAAAGCAAATAATTCAATCTCTGATTATACCATAAACTTAGGTAAAATATATAAACAGTACATTTTGATGCATATGTTTGATACAGAAACCACCCACTTTGATCTGAATTGGTATAGGAACTAAAGAGGACAAGTAGCAGATATTCTTGTCTGTAAAGCATGTAAGCCTTGAAAAACTTGGGTTGAAATTTATTCCTATTTTAGTATTTCTAAGTTTGATACATAAATAAAATAACTTAATTCCCAAGGACATGTCTTATTGAACTTAATTTTTTCGATTTGTAATTTCAAATACATTCTAATGAAGTTGAGAATAAGTCATCATTATTAAATATTATTGGAAAATATATATTCTTTCTTAAAATCAGTATTTTCCAAAACGTATTACAATAAACTTTGCCTCAATGGTCCAAAGCTTCTGACCCCACTTTTCAGAACTATTGATTCATGTAATTATCTCTATTATCCTTATTTTTAAACCATTAGCAACTAAATACATTTCCTAATAATTATTTTTCCACAATTAATTAATATGAAGCATTTAATGACTATAATGTTGAATGAAGCATTCTTCCAACTTGGAAACAGAGTACTTTTCAAACTTTGATTTCCTAGGTATTCTGGTAATAAGCTAGTTACTTAGAAAATTCCTCAATAAATGCTCTGACATTTTACCACTTACAGTATTATGGAAAGTTTTACTTACTGAAACATCTTTCAGGTTTTTCTCAAAGGAGAAATGACAAGACTCTTTAGAAAAATCAAACTTGTATGCATCAGCTGGTCCTCCTCCTGATATCAATACTTTCCTCAGTTCATCAACATATTTCTCTTTTTCCATTGCCATATCATCAGCTTCTTGAGAAATCTCTGATTCGGAAACTATGGGGGACAAAAATAAGTTTCAAAATGAAAAATAAATTCCTAAACCTGAGAACATACTTGATTACCTGTTGCTACTAATTTATCACTTATGTTACAGAAATTTAAACAAAAGGTAAAACCAATCCCCATATCACACGTTTTTAAGTAAAATTATACCATTTAACTGAACTAGCAATTTTTTAAAATGTTATTATTTACTTTTGAGAGAGAGAGAGTGTGTGTGAACAGGGGAGGGGCAGAGAGAGAGAGGGGCACAGAGCATCTGAAGCAGGCTCTGAACTGACAGCAGACAGAGCCCAATGCGGGGCTCGAACTCACGAACCATGAGATCATGACCTGAGCCTAAGTCAGACGCTTAATTGAGCCACCCAGGTGCACCTGAACCTAGTAGTTTTTAAGAAACATGTTAATTTAGCCTCAAATCTCATCTGAAAAACATTAGACTCCTTGCATTTTTTTCTGCCCTCAAATGAAATACATGCATTGTAACTTACTAGAAAAACTACCGTCTTGTATACCTGCTCCTATGTCAAAGTCAGATAAATTATTCCTTATGATGATTAATACGCTCAGTATTTTACAACATCTTTCTTGTCTCAATTATTAAAGAGATAAAATAGTCTATAGCCTATTTTTCACTCACATGGGCTGAGTCAAATTAAAGTAAAAATGGAGTTCATTCTTCTCATCTCATTATGTGCCAACAATAAAGAAAGTGGATGAGGCAAGTGATGAGGAAGAAAAGAGAAGGGAATTAATATTTATTGAGTGTCGCCTGTGTGACATACAGTATATTACAGATCCGGCTTCCAATTCTCTCACCTAGGTATTTTGAAAGCTGATGCTCTATTCATCTATAGAAATTGTTACTTCAACAATTATATTCTCAATTCTAGATATTCTCTTTCTTTTTCATAATATCCTGTTCCACACCCTTCCTTTAAATATTGGAAGGCTTTAAATATACTTAAAATCTCTTTGAGATTGGTCTCCATGCAGGGTTCTTAGAGTATTAATTCCATTTCTACTACCTGCTGACACATTCTCATTCTGGTTTTTGCCTTTCAAGCTTTGCAATGTTTGAACAAGACTCTCCTCTAGCCAGAGTTTCATCTGATCTGGGAAACAGAGGTGGCCTTAAATGAAGGTTGCTAGTTTAACTTTCTTGGAGTCTCTATAGGCCTTAACAGCTCCGGACCAGTTTTGAAAGTTACCTTCTTCACTTGTTTTTTTACATCTGAAGCAGAGTTCAAAGGTAAATCCCCCACCCCTCATTCATACGTAACACAGGCTTAGAGATCTGATTTTTGTGGATTTTTTTTAAGTTTATTATTTATTTTGAGAGAGAGAGTGGAGGGAGGGGAAGAGAGAAAGAAAGAGAGAGACTCCTAAGCAAGGTCTGTGCTCAAAGTGCAGCCCCAGTGGAGCTCAACCTCACAAAATCAAGAGTCCAGAGGCTTAAATGACTGAGCCACCCAGGCGTCCCTGATTTTTGTTCACGCTTTTATTCACTCATAGCTCTTAGTGACTGGTCTGATTCTTTTTTTTTTTTTTTTTTTAAATTTTTTTTTTCCAACGTTTATTTATTTTTGGGACAGAGAGAGACAGAGCATGAACAAGGAAGGGGCAGAGAGAGAGGGAGAGACAGAATCGGAAACAGGCTCCAGGCTCTGAGCCATCAGCCCAGAGCCCGACGCGGGACTCGAACTCACGGACCGCGAGATCGTGACCTGGCTGAAGTCGGACGCTTAACCGACTGCGCCACCCAGGCGCCCCATGACTGGTCTGATTCTATGTTGCATCTTCAAACCAGAGAGTAGGTTTTGTTTTTGTTCTGTTTTTCTTTTTTAGGATGATTTCATTCACAGGATAACTTTTCAGTTTCCTTTCTTGACATTGAGAGCGAGTTCCAGTTCCTTGAGAGGCCTGCACTCTCAACATTCCGCCCCACTCAGGTAGTGCAGTCACAGTCATTTAGACACACATCTAGTTCAGATATTCCATGGACCTATAGTTAAGTTCTAGTTCCCATTAACCACTTTGGTTTCCCAATACCTTTTCATAGATGGCACCGGGGATTTCCCTTTATTACATTCTAAAGCTGCAACGTGTCTTTTTGCTTTTCAAATTACAAGATTTAACCTAACATTTGTTTGAAACGTGTGTGGTTGGATGGTTTCCTGTGTCAATTCAGGCTACTGCAATGATGAAAGACTCATGTGGTCCCATCTTTTTATATTCAAAGGTTACATTTATCCATTTTATCCCTTATAACACTGATAGACATTTTCATTTCTCAAATGCTAAAATTGAGGCTCAGAGCAAGTAATTCTCTATGGACACAGAGTAGATACGTGGTCAAACTGGGGTTCATACTTATCGTCTCTCTGCTTGTTTTGTTTTGTGGTAAGGCAGATACGGGACACTGGAAAAACTATTTCTTTCCATGATATTAAAAAAAATACATTAGTATGATATACTACAGAATATACTACAATGGAATCTTTACTAAAGAATCTCCAAAAATTTAACATGGATTTTCATTCCACTGGTCTGAATCCTATCAAGTGTGTCTGGAAGCCTCATGACAGGCAATGAAGAAAAGGGTTTGAAATATCTCCATATATTTTTCATTACCTTTTTTTGGTAAGTTCTGATATTAAAATATGAATGTTAACACAGACTTTGAAAAGAGGTAAGAATAAAGATATTTTATATTCTTTTTAAAAATATTTTATGTTCTTTACATGATTTTACAGCTTCTAAAATACTTTCATATATTTTGTCTATCTCTGAAGCAAAGGCAGATTTAAGATGATCACCACTATGAAATCTAACTGACCTTCTAAATACCCTATTGGTGCTTCTGAAAAAAAAACCAAAAACATAAAAATAAGAAGACAAATGCTTCCTTTTAAGGAATAATTTCATATTTTATCATTTTGAAGTTATAAAGACCTAGGAAGAGAAAATATTTCACAGAGAAATAGGAAATACATCTGTAGAAACCATCTTTAATGCCACTACAGAAAAAAATTATAAGAAAACACAAAAGAAAATTATGTCTACTGATGAAACATCCAGTAAAAAGCATTCTAAATTTCATTAAAATGAAAAGATACCTACCTGAAAATATTTCAGAGAATTTATTCATTCAACTCTCTTATTCAAAACAATACTTAATCAGCATCTACTATGTGCCAGGTAACATTCTACGCACCAGGGATACAAGTTTAACAGACAGAGAAAAATGCCAGCCTTATGCAGCCTAGATTCAAGTGCTAACATCTTAGGTATTCTCTTCGATATTCTCTTATGTTATGCCATCTGTGAAATGCTGTGATGATTATTGTTATGGAACATGCCATTTTTGAGGGAAAAAAACATGAAAGGAAATTTTCTATTTACACTTCCCCCTTTAAAAACTGTGAGAAAAAAATTCAGAAAAAAATGTACTTGAACATTTCCATTAATGGTAAATGTGAAATTTTGACTGCCTATTTAAAACTTCAATCCTGGAAAAACTTGGTCACCAGTTTTGAATTTTGTGCTAAGAACATCTGGAAGAAGCACAGCTGTAAGCATTCAATGTTCCAAAACCTTTGGTGACCAAAAATAAAAGCCATGGAAATAATAAAATTCAGCAAGGATACAGCTGAACCGCATAATAATGGCATAAAAAGGGAGCAGGCCAACATGACCAAAAACCAAGGAATTGTTCTCAGACATGTAGGAATCAAGAAAGCATCATTTTAACACTATTTGTGGGTAGATGAAGATGTAAATAAGGAACGAAGATTTTTTTCTTTTGGATACTTATGCATAAGGAACCGAAGACCGTGCATATCCTAGGTTTGTGTCAGTGCTTCGAAGACCACCTTATTATCCCATTAGGGATCTTGCTGTTTTGATGTTCATTTATTTGAGAGAGAGAGAGAAAGAGAGAGCACATGCGAGCAGGGGAGGGACAGAGAGAGAGACAGGATCACAAGGAGGATCCCAAGCATGCTCTGCATTGTGAGTTGTAGAGCCTGAAGTGGGACTCGATCTCACAAACTGTGAGATCCTGACCTGAGCAAAAATCAAGACGCAGACGCTTAACCAACTGAGCTTCCCGGGCGCCCCCTATTAAGGATCTTTGATGATATCACATCAAAGGTACTCTACTACCTTTATTAAAAATCCTTTGTCCACTGAACCCTGTCATATAATCTCCAAATAGGTCACTAAATATCAATGCTTAGGCCACATATAAGTAGATATAATTATGTGACAATAAATGTGTTAATAAAGTTTAATTTACTTTTCAATGAACTTTAAACTACTCTAGAGATGGGTAATATACGTTTCTCTTCACTGACTGAAATTCTTATAAAGGTCACATAATAGTCATCAATCATTAACCTACTTTGTGACTTAACTCTGCGATATAACCCTCTATAATGTTGAAGTGATGACAGACCACATGATAATTAGACCTCAAAACATTCATTAGATAAAACATTACTAATGGAAAAGAAATCAGTGAATTTAGTGTGTGGGAGATTAAAAGGAACCCCACATCCTTTTAATTTCACTCAAATGAAAAGAGAAAAAAAATTATCCAAATTGAAGGTTGCAGCAATCAAAAAATTGTACAAAAAAACAGGATGAGGTATAGGAAGGAAATCCATTTTCATGTTTCAATTATGTAATTGTTTCAATGTTCTTAATCATGTTATTGTCTATCTATAAAGTGCCAAACCAAATCATATTTATGTAATAAGCCTTAACTAAACATGGAAACAATGTTATATTATTTGGCTTGATACTTTGTCCCTGAAATGTACACAAGAAAATAGAAATGAATAATGAAAGATATAAAACATTTGTGAGATTAAAACTTAAATATTTTTGAAAATAAAATGACCATATATGGTGCATTATAAAATGTTCTGCTTGAAAGCCTGTTTAGTAAGGAAGCCAAAATGTTAACAATTCACCAAGGATACAGAAATCATACATCACATTTTTCTCACACTATTCATTAGCTGGAAAACAAACGACAAAATATACTACATTTACGACTAATGTCAACATTAAATAAATATACAACTGGAGTTTTCATTAAAAAACATGCTAACTCTAAAATAAATGATTCTCTTTCTTTTCTTTCCTAGCAAGTTTTATATGTTTGAGGCATCTTTTCATTCTCTCTTCCAAAGAATATCTATTGAGCATGTATTTTCTAGGCACTGGTCTAGATACTTCTAAACAATAACTGATGAATCACATGCATTCCTTGCTCCTAATTAATCTAGCCTAGGGAAACAATATTCATAATAATAGTATTAAGAACAACTGCCAGCACATTCTGTTTGACATACACAAAATGTTCCATAAATGTAAATTCAACTTAAATTTCCGGTTAAATCAAGATTTAACAGTTAATCGGAGCACTCGCTTATTCCCAATCCTTAGTAATAAAAAAAAAATTAAAACGACATTTTATTGTTCTTTGCTTTGGTGAATGAAGTTTACTAACTAGATTACAATTTATATTTTCTTTCGATAATTACATCTCTTAAAGCATCTCAAAGTCATCTGTCTACTCATAATTTATTATACAGAATAAGCCATTTGTCAACTATCAATATCTATGTTATAAAGAAAGTATTCAGTATTCCCTACATACAAGCAACCACTTCACCTAGGACTCGTATCCTGGGCTGTGCAGTTGAAACTGCTCTCTCTCCAGATAACTGGCATTAACCTACTGCCATGATCTTCAACCCTATGCACCTCCTTTTCAAAACAGAGCTATTGTCACCTGGGTACACCTTTACCAGCATACACAGAACTAACCTGACAAGTTCTGACTCATAAAAGGCAACAACTGATTTCTCTTACATAGAAATTTACAGCTGGGGCAACTGGGTGGCTTAGCTGGTTGATCATCTGACTCTTGATTTCAGCTCAAGTCATGATCTCAGGGTCATGAGATGAAGCCTTACATCAGGCTCCATGCTAAGCTTAAGATTTTCTCTCTCTCTCTCTCTCTCCCCTCTGTCCCTCTCCCCTGCTTGCGCTCTTAAAAAAAAAAAAAAAAAAAAAAAGGAAATTTACAGCTTAAACAGAGACCATAACAGGTACTGCAAACATTATCCTTGAAAACTCTTTATTTTAATAATACTTACATCAGCATTCCTTGCTGTCAAAAAAGGAGAATTAAAATAAATAAATAAACTCTGCAAGTATAAATTCAGTTTGACTGCACTGTGTAACAGAATTTTTAACATCCAAGAAAGAAAACTTTACCATGTAATTTTAAAAGACGATATAATAATTACAGTAACAAGTTTTAGGGAAATATTTCAAAATTGATAGAAGATACAAATGGTATATAAATTAACATGACAAATTTATTTTACCTAAAACATTATTTACAACATAACTCTAGAAATGACTGTTACATAACTGCGTAAATACTTTTTCAAGTCTTTCAATAAAATACTTTAATAGAGAATAAAAACTGCTATATGAGCAAAAGATAATTCCATGTATTTTCACTTTAGAACTGCCATGTTCCACAAATAATAATTAATTGCAGGGGCATCAGACTTTTTAAAAGATCACTGCCAAACATAAATTAAAAGTCTATTTCATGAAGTAATAGCGAAAATACCACATACAGTTTGAACCTTGATTTACAAAATTTTACACCATGGATTCTGTTTTGTTTTTGTTACATATGTAATGCATGTATACTAGAAAATAATTCAAACAATATAAGTGTGTGAAATAAAAAGCAAATCACTACCACCCCACTCCTCCAAGCCCACACAATCCCTTGGCCCAGCCAACCCACCTTCTTATGCCTCCCAGTATTTCCCTGGGGTCCTGAAAATACATATATGTATAAACTACTATTTATGTTTTGTATAAAGACATCATTTAAAAACCCTGACCAACTCTAAGTATTAAGACTAAACTACTAACCAGAATTTACTGGGTTACATGCTAATTTACCTATCCTTCTATTAATTATATAAAATGGCATTCAGGGGCGCCTGGGTGGCGCAGTCGGTTAAGCGTCCGACTTCAGCCAGGTCACGATCTCGCGGTCCGTGAGTTCGAGCCCCGCGTCGGGCTCTGGGCTGATGGCTCGGAGCCTGGAGCCTGTTTCCGATTCTGTGTCTCCCTCTCTCTCTGCCCCTCCCCCGTTCATGCTCTGTCTCTCTCTGTCCCAAAAAATAAATAAACGTTGAAAAAAAAAAAAATTAAAAAAAAAAAAATGGCATTCAATCTTAACAAATCTACACGTAAATTAGACAGCAATAACACGTAGAAGCAATCATGCTCATTTTACCCAGTAGCTACTAAAGAAACACTTTAATATGAAGTATCACTGAGGACTAAAAAACAGCACATTACTGAAATTTCACCTTTAAAAAACTTGCTTTGAACATTACCTGTTCCGGTCCATGCTGACTGACCATCAGTAAGTGTAATAACAAAACCAGATGCTAGCGTTCTCTCCCAAGCAATTTGTAGAAAATGAATTATATCTGGTTCAGAAGCAAAACAAATTCTGCTTACTTTTCTTTCCATTTCTGGTCACCTGTTATAAAATAATTAAATTAATATTTTTGTAAGAAACTTTGGCTATCAAATAATAATGTTTTCTTTTTTTCTTAATTTTTTAATGTTTATTTATTTTTGAGAGACAGAGAGAGACACAACATGAGTGGGGGAGGAGCAGAGAGAGACAGGTAGATACAGAATCTGAAGCAGGCTCCAGGCTCTGAGCTGTCAGCAAAGAGCCCGAAGCAGGGTTCAAACTCACGAACTGTAAGATCATGACCTGAGCCAAAGTGGACATTTAGCTAACTGAGCCACGCAGGCACCCTAAATAATAATGTTTTCTATATTGGTCTCTCAGCTACACAAAGCACCAAAGAAATATTAGTAAAATAGAACACTGTACAATAGTTAACCAAGCATCAAACAGTAAATCATAGTTCTATTCAATATTGGTTTATAATTTTTACAGATAAAACAGAAGCCCGTAAGTGCCAAACGAGTTGCCCAAGTTGTGTGCTGAAAAAAAAAAAACTATGCTCACCAATATGAATAAAGACTTTTCTTACTAATCCCACTTTCATTTCTAATGATTAGAGGTTCTTTTTCTATGAATTCAAAAACCATTCTTCTGCTAATTTACTCTAGAATCTTGCCCAAATTGACCTCAAACTTACCAAACTGTGGTATGACACATATTTGATTCAAAGCAAATAACTATATTCCTTCTAATACTGGAATATCCCTTGACCATGTGCACTTCGTTAAGAGAGGCTGAAAGGGGCACTTTGGTGGCTCAGTCGGGTAAGCATCTGACTTCGGCTCAGGTCATGATCTCATACACAGTTCATGAGTTCAAGCCCCACACTGGGCTTGATGCTGACAACTCAGACTATGGAGTCTGCTTCAGACTCTGTGTCTCCCTCTCTCCCTTCCCCTCCCCCACTCGCACTCGGTCTCTCACTCTCTCAAAAACAAACGTTGAAAAAATTTTATAAAAAAAAGAGAGATACTTAAGCTGTAGAAACCAACATCCAAAACAAAAACTACCCTAAAAATTACAAATATACAAAGAAAAAAACATTACAAAAAGTCAAAACCAGGAACAAAGCACACAAATTGCCAAAGATGAAAAACTAGAATTATTCTTTAATCACAAAGCATGAATCTCTTGCTAGATGATCCTTAAAAAGCTAGAAAGAATTCTTGGGGTGCCTGGGTGGCTCCGTCGGTTGAGCATCCAACAGCTCAGGTCATGATCTTGCGGTCTGTGAGCTCGAGCCCCGCGTCAGGCTCTGTGCTGACAGTTCAGAGCCTGGAGCTGCTTCAGATTCTGTGTCTCCCTCTCTCTCTGTCCCTCCCCCGCTCATGCTCTATGTCTCTCTGTGTCAAAAATAAATAAACATTAAAAAAAAATTTTGTTAATAAAAAAAAAGCTAAAAAGAATTCTTTAATCTTTTATTCAGGGAGAAGGTACAAAATTTCTTCCGTTTTTATGAACAAAATGTATAACATGCTGTAAAAATCCAAAGTAAATTGTTAACTGACACTTGACTGACAACTGATTAGTAAGTTTTAACAAGAACAAAATCTTAAAGCAGTTTTAATTCACTTTCTCAATTTAAAACTACTATATTCTTGGGGCGCCTGGGTGGCTCAGTCGTTTGAGCGTCAGAGTTCGGCTCAGGACATGATCTTACGGTTTGTGAGTCCAAGCCCTACATCGAGCTCTTTGCTGACAGCTCAGAGCCTGGAGCCTGCTTTGGATTCTGTGTGTGTGTCTCTCTCTCTGCCCCTCCCCCGCTTGTACTCTGTCTCTCCCTCTCAAAAATAAACATTAACAATTTTTTTAATTTTTTAATTAAAAAAACTATTACATTCTCATAAAGCATATTATTTTTCTCAATTAACAATTGCATATGAGAATACCAACAACTGAAATATGAAGAAATGCCCCTTGTCAGCTCTTTACACAATTGAATATGAAAATAAAAACAACTCACTTTGTCAGCTCTTCACAAAACCAATTTTACTACAAATCTCTATCTTCTGGGAGTGGAGGAGATGCTTAATTATAGAATGCTAGAGCTATTCTATCTTACAGTAAAAAGCGTAAGGAAGCAGGGCAATTTCCAGAATAAAAGAAAGAGTATCTAAAATTAAGAATGTAAGATACCTCTAAATTGATAAATTAACAATAATTCTAACTGCTACCTAAAGTGTACTCAGAGGAATGTTTATTCTTCTTCCCAGTAAGAGACAAAGTTTTAAAATAACCATACTTGAAGCCACATCAATTAAGCATGTTTGTGTTAAAAATATACAAATCTGTAGACTTGACTATAACATAATCACTGAAAAAATATAATTCTTTTCAATATTTCATTTAGTCAAAAATTTTCCTACACTGAGGTTTTTTGTTTTGTTTTGTTTTTGGGGGGTTTTTTGTTTGTTTTGTTTTGTTTTTTGCCTAGATGTGCTTACTTCTGAAATGCTTTATTCATTTGGGAATATTTTCTTTTAAATCAATTAGTCAAAACCACTTACCATGCAGCTAATTATCCACATGCTCTGTAATCCTTAAATTTGAAAATTACTGGAAAATGCATATTGCTGTTTTTCTATGCCATTCATTGAAAAAGACACATAGCTAAAAGCCTTACATAATTCTCATAGGCCTCAAATCCACAACTTTGGCTGGGGGAGGGTAATAGAAACTACTTATGAAGGCCACTTTTTGCCTCTAGAATTTATATACAGACACACAGATATACAAACTGACACTGATTATTTCATCTTAAATAAGCCTCAAGAACATGGCCATTGTTAGCAATTAATGTAACTTTGTGAAAAAGAAAACTCAGCACTTAGAACTGCTGATAAAAAGCAACTGGTTTCACTGATATTTTTACCCTAGGGGGGCCAAAAGACAAATTAATTATTGACACAAAGTAATCTAAAATTGATTATTTCAGATACTTCATCCTACTTTCACAATGATACACAGAGCTTTAACCTCAATAATGTTAAAAAGACATTTAGGGATCAGATTTGTTTTAACATCTTTGAATTATTCATGTTTCAAATATTTTCCATTGTCTGGTCAACTCTAGGTTTTTATAGCTAAAACTAAATCAAATTATTTTAAAGATTCCATTATTTTATTGTACTCAGATTTGAAACTGTGGATGCTGTGAGTCATGTTTAAGCACTTGTATATTAATAGCACAAGTCAGTATCCTGTAAATACTTTGTAGTGAGTGCCTCAGTAGCCTCAGATATGTCTTCTATCAACCGAGCTTTAATTTCCTGATAATATACTATTTGAACCACTTTTGAAAGAAATTCATTCTTTACTTACTGAGGTCACCCCCTCATTAAATATCAAATACAAATTATCTAAGAACCAACCACAAAGCAGAAGAAAGGATGACTTGCCATGTCTTTTAAGATTCCTAAGGGCAAACCAATGATGTCTTTGCTTTCGCCAGCCCTATAAATGGGAATACTCAGCCATAGTTTTTCTGCCCCAAGAATACTTCAAGAAAGGGGTGGAATCCTCTTCAGAAGGACTGATTGATTAGGACCATAAGAAAGCCTATGTTTTGTTTTCTAAGGGCACTAAAGGTCGCACTGGTATCAGCACCTCTCCCAGCCAGAGCCAAGGATCTAAGACATGCCTGCAGGTGGAAACAGTTGGGTCCCACCCCAATTTGTACATCAGTAGCTTTATTGAGAGCTCAGAACAGTTGAGAATTGAGAAGCTTATCTTTAGTACTTTGTGTCTCTGATACTTGGCTTCCTTCTTAGGAGAGAAATAAGTTGTTGGCTGGTATGCAGTTGATGTGATCTACACTCTGAACAAATACCATTCACAGTTGCCTCTGAATAAACAAGACGCTTTTTAAATTAGTTTACAAAGAATTTTGTATGCCCTTTTGGATGCTGATAAGAAGCAGTGCAGAAGCCAACTCTCTTAGGTCAGCTCAAGTTAGTGACAACACTGTATCATTGATAACACCATTTTGAACTTGAGCTTCTTTTATTTTCCTTTATAGTTAAATTACAGCTTCTTTTCAAGCTGCTTGGGCTGCAGGTGTTCAAACTTCTGCAGCTATGCCAGATCAGAAGAGACTAAATGCATGTTTCTAATGAAGCAATTAACTTAAGTGCCCCCTTGTTGAGAAAAGTAGGCTGATACCTAAAGTGAGTTCAGAATAAAGATTAGCACACAGCACATTGCCACTAAGAGTCTGTAATTAGATTCCTGATCATGTTATTTTGTTTAACCTTATTTTTTTCTTAAGGAAGAAAAGAAAAAAAAATGTAAATTGTAAACCAAAAGCACGGTAATAATTTTTTTTTTAAGTTCTATCATATTATAAAAATTCAAGGACAGGACCAAATATATTACTCAATAAAAAGGAAAGAAAGGTTTATGTCACAAACACTGGGCTATTTACTTTTAATAATACAAACGTCACACAATTCAGGAAAACTAAATGCAAAGAGGATGACTATTTTCCCATTTGTTTAGTATTTTTTTTAAAAGCATTGATTATCCATACTAATCTTAACAGAATTCCCAATTGAAGACTTTTTTTTAATTAATAATTCATTCCTAGAATTTTCATTATTTTTTTCCTATAATTTTAATTAATAACATGCCAGCACCTACCTAAAGGGTAAATTCAGTTTTTTTTAAATCAATTTACCTTTAAATTTCCAAGGCAATTAAAAATATTAAGCTAACTTTCTATAGAAGAAATCGTTTCTTGAAACAATGTTTTCACGTTCCAGTTTCCTAAACTTTAATGATAAAAAACATAATATTATTCAATATTTTTCTAATCATGTCAATATTATCCCCATTCTAGTAATTTAGGAATGAAAGTAAAGTGACCAGCGGTCCAGGTTTGTCTGAGATTTTCCTGGTTTCAACACGGAAAGTCCACGTACAGTAACCCTCTTAACCCCAGGCAAATTAGGATGGACGGTTCCCCAAGGTAAGAGTAAAATATAGCTAAGACTGTTGGCATAATCTTGTTCAAAAACTTGTAAAATACAGCTAAGTTCAAGTTACACATTAACAGTCTGATGCTTCAGAAATAAAGCATTAAAACTATAAAATAAGTCTAAAAATTAAGGCATCTTTGCCATGGTCATAGTCCATTCTCAATTACCTCTCTTATAACTGTGGAATGCCAGCTGCTGCCATTCCAAATATCGTATTACTGCTCATTTCCTCTGCTTATCTTTTACAAACACCATTAATAATCATTAGTTTCAGTGATTCATTTAAAGTTCACTTCCTCTCCTTTTTTCTTTACCCAATGAACTAAGTATTTAAAAACAATAAAAGGCCTGAATAAATTTCCCACATAAAATCTAACACCTCGATCCGAAATGCCCTGAAAATTGGACCCACAGTTCCAGAACTTCCTTTATCTTCATCAAATGGACACTCTCAATTACAAATAAACTTGGCAGAAAGGATGAGAGTATACTTATCATTTTGGAAACTTTCTAAACTTTCACAAGAACACTTCAGTCCTAATTGCAGAGTTTCATGTGAGAATGACACTTAACAGAACTGAAGAGATAAGATAATACCTGAAATACAGCATTAGCTAAACAACAGTCATTTTTTCATTAAGAACTTAGTAATTATGATTTCTTAAGCCTTGAAATTCTGACACCTCTCTTGTATTTTAATTTCAGAAGAGTGAGGGTGTTCCTATGAAATACCATCAGTTAAGCATATATACAGTCTATCCTACTTGAAAAATGTGCTGCCCAGAAATGAAATCAAACTAAACACACTTTCTGGAAAAGAAATAGGACTTGCACTGTCCTTTTTCCCGCATTCACAAACCCACCATTTACTTACAACTGTACCCATTTATCTGCCTACTTCCAATGGCAACCAGACGATGAATAATAAGATTGGGGTACAAATCAGAGTTAAACCTGAAAAAAAGATCCCTACAACATATCCTCAACTGGTGACACTACCTAATTCAGCCATACACAACTATTCAGGAACTATATGAAATTGCCAGTATTTAACAATTTTTAACCTACACACACACACACACACACACAAAAATGACTTCACATGGTTCAAATGACAGTAAGTTATAAACAACCCATTCCTAATTGGATGAATAATTACATATTTATTTTCAAGATAAAAACAAAAGAGCAAAAGATGAACTAAGCTCATAATTGTTGTGTTAGGTGATGGGTACACAGGGATCTATTACTCTCTCAAAATCATTCTCTCAAAATTTTTAAATTTTTTCACAGTAAAATGTTTAAAAAGAAGAGGGTTCAGTAAGTATTAGTTGACCATCACGTTGATTACGTTGTGAAAGAGTACTTTTGTAAAAAGAGAAAACATCATCTATTAGAAAGATATTCTTAAATATACAACTTAAATATGTAATTTAACACTTCAAAACTTAGGACCCTATTTAAGAAGCAGTGAACTCAGTGTTGACTCTTTAGTAACAGTCTTTATGTGGTAAGCATTACACCAGAAATACTGGTGTGTCATGCACCTTTGACTAACTTAGAGATGAGCACATGATTCAAGTCAGGACCACAAAGACCAGTGAAGCTCAATTCCAGGACTTTGGATATACATTCTTCTCTACTGGACTTGATGTTCTAACACTGCGAGCTTGAAGCCGCTGACAACAAAACCAACAGAACAGAAAGTCAAACTGAGGTGTGGGGAGCAGCTCAGATCTGATTCCAGGGGTACCAAAATCTAGATCTAACTATAGATGGTTCAGGTATGAGGCCAAGAACGTTGTTTTAGGCTTTGGAATCAGTCAGACTTCAGTATGAATCCTCACTGTCATGCCTTGGTTGTGTAGACTTCAGCAAATCATTTAATTCTCTAAACTTCAATTATCTCATACCTCAATTATCTCATACCTGCAAAATAGCTTTAAGTCAGCAAACTGTGTATTCCATCAGTGACAGGAGTACCAAACTTTGGGAAACATTAAACTTACAATATTCAACATCAAACACCAAGTTTTACACTTTCAGCTTAATACGCTTACACTCTCATCACATCTAAAACACATGACATTTTGAAAAGACTGGGCAACTTTGTTATCACTACATGATAATCGGTAACAAATGATTCAAGAAGACAACTGGTCAAGGAGCCAACTTTGCATAATGGTCATAATCCTAATGATTCGGCGGGGGGGAAGTATATTCAAAACAAAGGTTCAAGTCTTGGTGACACTGCAAAAATACGTTTTCCAAGTTTTAAAAATCACTAATTAATAAGTCTAATGCTTTCTCCTTAAAACTCAACAGCTTACCTCAAAGTATCCACAAATGATCTCGGGAAGAGGGATCAAAACAATTTAAATTTAAAAATTTTTTCTCTTCCATCTTTACTACACTGAAAAGAATAGATTAAAAGACTTTTATGGACCTCTAAATACAATTTTCTTTTTTATGTTTATAAGATCTTTATAGAAATAAATGTAACTCCTGGCAGAATATACAACCTCAATTATACTTTGCATCCATTCTTCACAATATAAAGATAACAGTGTGATGTGGTTAAATGATTCAATTACTATATAAAAGCCATCAATCTCTGTTATAAGAAAAGCAACAAGAGGGTCAGTCTTGATACCCATAGTTAACGCTCTTCTAGGACTGTTTTAGGACTATCATTCAAAGAATGCTCAGTTTAACCTTTTTCTAGACGTCTGCAAAACAGATGGAAGATTGTTTGTATGGTTCCAATGACTTGGAAAGCTTCAAATGTCTCTTTACTTTGCATCAAATGTTCTATTACAGTGATATTCATATGAGAACAGTAGTGAACTATGACATTCAACCAAACATATCAACTTTACTTGCTCTGAATATTCTCATTTTTCTTGAGACATAGTTGTCAAATAATAACAGAACAAATTTTCTCATCACATTTAAACTTCACAAACTTATGTTTTTTCTATTGCTAAATTCACAGAGCATAAACTTCCCAAAAATAATAGCTAAGTCTTGACTTCAGCCAATTTTTATAAGAATAATGTGCAAGATGATGAGGTTGGTTCCCAAACACAGTATTAAGGCAAGAAATTTTGATTCAATTTATAGATGAGTATCATTGCACAACTAATTTATAAAATTATAAATTGCAACCATGCTGTCATTTTTTAAAAACATAAGTTAAGCCCAAATATGAAATTATATCAGTATACTATTTTATATACCTACTATTTATATACCTACTATTTGATATCTACCTACAAATTACCAAAGAATTGTCAATATATTTTTTTTAATTTAACTTTAAGTGCCCCAAAGTTTACACAGATGTTATCCTACTTTCTCTCAGCAGCTGTTCATTGGACATGTCCCTTATTTATTGATATACTGTGTTCAATGCTAGGGTCACATTTCTTAAACAGGAACTTGGCAACTTCCAAACTCTATGGTAAATATTGACATATCTCAGCATGTCAATATTTATACTGTCAGGACTCTGACGAGTCTCCTCAACAATGGGAGTATCTTAATTTCTAAGCAGCAGCTTGCTTCTGTTCCAATTGAGCAAGGTCTTACGTTATTCAATATCATTCTCACTAACTATTTGGATAAAATTATAAGTAAGCTAATAGTATCCTCTAACATAAAGACCAGATTGAATTCCTTGCTGATTTCAACATTTTGGACACTTACAGGGTTAGTAAAGTTCAAAGAAGGCACAAAATCAGGAATGCCTTCCAAGGAATATTTGTTTTTGATTACTTAATCCCAAGCCTAATCATTATTTTCATCCTCATTAATGGGGCTGAAAGCTGCTGAAGCCTTTTCAGAATTTATAGAGTTAAATTATCTCCTCTTCTGTTAGTACTAAAGGCTAGGCAACATCACAAAAAGATTGGCTTACAGACTACAACAATGATAAAAATATTCAGAGGAGAGTTTAAATTCAGAATGTTTACCATAAAAGGTAGTCGGAAGTCTAGCTCATTATCTAAGATTATATAGCATTTTAAATGCAAAATTAATTTACCTAATATGGGGGCCAACTATCAGAAATCATGCTAACAAACTAATCATTTTTAACTCAATCTTAACAGCAATTTCCATATCAGTGGAAGAAAATCTTTGCAATATCTTGAAAATAGCCTGGGATTTCCCAATGGCACAAAGCAAAAGTTTAATTTAAAGCTATTGGCAGGGGGCGCCTGGGTGGCGCAGTCGGTTAAGCGTCCGACTTCAGCCAGGTCACGATCTCGCGGTCCGTGAGTTCGAGCCCCGCGTCAGGCTCTGGGCTGATGGCTCAGAGCCTGGAGCCTGTTTCTGATTCTGTGTCTCCCTCTCTTTCTCTGCCCCTCCCCCGTTCATGCTCTGTCTCTCTCTGTCCCAAAAATAAATTTAAAAAGTTGAAAAACAAAAAAATAAAGCTATTGGCAGTGCAGGCGTCTAGCAAAAGCATGAATGCCTCATGAGCAGTTTGGAATTCTAGCATTCCCCTTTGAGGCAACAAAAATCTCAACAGTGTTATCCCAACAAGAGCCCAGTTTCATCAAAATTTAAAATTGCTGACTATAATAACCCTCTGTTCATCTATTTCAGCCAGTGTCTTAGAAAAAAAAGCACAACTCATGTTCCCATCAGCACTGGCAGCTTCACAAATGACAAGAAGCAAATTGCCCAGGACTATAAAATGCATTAACTACCTCCTACCTGTATAAAAAGAACTATTTTTCTATTATTTAAGGACAGCCACCTTTTCCTAGAAAACACAGTTTAGCAAATAGAGTTAAATTTTATGCTCAGAAGATTCGGATTGAAATCACAATTCTACTGCTCCAAAGCTCAGTGACTTTGGTCACGTCATTATTATATTAAAACATTCACTGATGGGGCGCCTGGGTGGCGCAGTCGGTTAAGCGTCCGACTTCAGCCAGGTCACGATCTCGCGGTCCGCGAGTTCGAGCCCCGCGTCGGGCTCTGGGCTGATGGCTCAGAGCCTGGAGCCTGTTTCCCATTCTGTGTCTCCCTCTCTCTCTGCCCCTCCCCCGTTCATGCTCTGTCTCTCTCTGTCCCAAAAATAAATAAATGTTGAAAAAAAAAAAAAAAAAAAAAAAAAAAAAAACATTCACTGAATGCTCCCTATGTACCAAGCTTAGATATTCCCAAAATGAGTAAGACACATTCCCAACTCTCTAGTGAAATAAAAAAACCCAAAAGGAATTATTTTACAAGTTTGTAAAGTGCAGAGACAGGGTGGTACCTCCTCTCAAGAGTACATGTAAGCCAGCCTGACATTTCAAGGAAGGCTTCCTTGAATTACACCTGATATGAATCTTAAAAACTGAAAAAGGAAAAAAGGATAAGAAAAGGCATTCCAAGCACAAGAACTTGCTTGAGCAAAGGCTTGGAGGCAAGAAACAACATGATATATGAAAATGATCAACAATTCAGTGTTTCATGATGACTACAAATCAAGGATGACTAAATTCAAATAACCAGTCAAGTCCATTCATTTAACCAAAACATGCACATTTGTATGCATCAGACAGTGTTTTAGAATTTGGCATAAGGAAGCAAAACAGATAACAATTCTTGCCTTTTTAAAACTTACGGTTTAATAGGAGACAAACGATTAAAAACCATAAAAAACACGTAAAATATACAACATGGTGATAAGCTATAGCAAAAGGAGAGGATAAAACAAGAGAAAACTGGGAGTATAGAGGCCAGTAGGGGAAAGGGGGATAGTTACAAAGCCTCAATTTTAAAGGTTTTATTTTCATTATTATTATTTTTTTTTATTTGAGAGAGAGAATGCGAGCATAAGCAGGAGAGAGGGGTACAGGAGCAGAAGGAGAGAAAGAGAATCCTAAACTGACTACACGCTCAGCACAGAGCCCAACCCCAAGACCTGGGGTTATGACCTGATGCGAAATCAAGAGTAAGATGTTCAACCAAATGAGCCACCCAGGAGCCCCCGCTTTTTTTTAAATTTTTTGTTTCTTTTTTTTTTTTTTTTTTTAATTTTAAAGAGGCAAAGTTGCAATTTTTTAAAGGAAGTTGAGGTAGGCTTTCTTGAAAGGGTGATATTTGAGCACATACATAAAGGAGATGAAAGATTTAGTTGTTTGGATGTTTGGGAAAAAGCATTCCAAGCAGATGAAGCAGTTGGTGGAAAGGCCCTAAGGTAGCCGTGGGCTTGGTATACTGAAGAAACAAGGCAGCCAATATGGCTGAGACAGAGTGAGGCGAGGAGAGAATACCAAGGGTGATGGGAAACCAGATCATGTAGAGTTTTGTAGGCCAATGTCAGGATGTTAGCTTTTACTGTGAATCAAATGAGAAGTCATGAAACGTTTTCAAGCAAAGAAGTAATTTCACATTCCTTCTAATAAACTTTCTATTTTGGAGTAATACTGAATTTACACAAAAGTTGCAAAATAACACAGAGTTCCCATATACACCTGCCCCAGTTTCCTCTAATCTTAACATCTTATATTACCATGGTGCATTCATTAAAACAAAGAAAGCAACAATGGTGCATCACTACTAACTGAACTCTAGACTATTTGGATTTTACCATTTTTTTCCTCTAATATCTTTTACCTGTTCCAGGATCCAATCTAAGATAACACATTGCATTTAGAATCTCACATTTTAGGGGCGCCTGGGTGGCGCAGTCGGTTAAGCGTCCGGCTTCAGCCAGGTCACGATCTCGCGGTCCGTGAGTTCGAGCCCCGCGTCGGGCTCTGGGCTGATGGCTCAGAGCCTGGAGCCTGTTTCCGATTCTATGTCTCCCTCTCTCTGCCCCTCCCCTGTTCATGCTCTGTCTCTCTCTGTCCCAAAAATAAATAAACGTTGAAAAAAAAAAAATTAAAAAAAAAAAAAAAGAATCTCACATTTTAATACAATTTCTCACCTATATTTTAAAAGTATCATTCTGGCTATTGCGTGCGAATAGATTGCAAAGAAGCAAGGAATGAAGAAAGCAGAGAGACCAGCTAGAACTATTACTGTTAATCCAAGCAACAAATCATAATGACTAATAACAGACATCCAAGGAAGAGATGATCAATGTGCTAACAGCAGAAATAGTAGGAAATGGTTAAATTCTAGATATATTTTATGGAGAGAGTCAACAAAAGACTCACTGATGGATTTGATGGACTAGAAGACAAAGCAGGGTCAAGAACGACTCCAAATACTTAACTTTGAGCAACTGGCTGAACAGAGTTGCCATCAACTGAGGGGAGAAAGATTGGAACAGGTTTTGGAGGAAAAGGAGTTCAGTTTGTAACATGTAAGTTTGCAATACCTTTAAAGAATCCTGTTGTAGACAACAGGATACTTGAGTCTGGAGTTCAGAAGGGGGGGGGGGGACTAGGAATATGAATTTGGGAGTCTTCAGTATACAGATGGTATTTGAAGTCATTAAGACTTGATGATATCATCAAAAAAAAAAAAAATGTAGGAAGAGGAAAAGAACAGAACCAAAGAGTGAGCCTTAGAACACTTCAACAATATGAGATCAGGAAGAGTAGAAGGAAGACAGAAAGAACAACCAATAAGGTAGAAAGAAAACCAAAAGAGTGGGATGTCCTGGAAATCAAGTGAAAAAAAATATGTATCATGGAGAAGGAAGTGATTAATTGTGTTAAAGGTTGCTGATAGGTCTAATACAATAAAGACTGGGAATGATCAACACCTGGAGATCACTGGTGACAATAACAAAAGCATTTGGGGGAAGAATGGGAGTAAAAGCTATACTTTTAAAAAGAGCACTTCGGATTGAGAACATAAAGAAGTCTTTGGAGGATTTTTGTTCAGAAGAGAAATAAATAGGGTTAGAAGTGGAGAAAGGTTAAGAGAAGCATTTCTTAAAGTAAAGTAAAAGAAATAACATGCAAGTCAAACATGGGTCTTAAACTAAGGGCCATGGGGAAACAATATAAAAAAGACGGGGGTGGGGAGAAAAGGACAAAAATAAACAGAACACAAAGAACCTTAATCTTAAATTAGGAAGGCTATTGAGGGTTAGAGAAAACAAGCAGTTAAGTAAAACCACGGTCTTTTAACATACGCAACTACCAGTGTATTTTAAAAGGAAATCATACAAAAGGAAATCATTAACATCAATACTAGATACAAAATAAAAAGGAGTTGGGGGGGGCAGCCTAGTGGTAAAAAGCAATACCAATTTAATTCAAAAACCTTTATTGAGTTTCCAAGAACTATGCAACCTGAACACTTCAAAACACCTGTTTCTTTATCTAGACTATGCAAAGACAAAAACGGAGGGATAATACAGCCTCATCAAATGGGATTATCAAAACTAGAAGAAGCTAGGGGCGCCCGAGTGGCTCAGCGGGTTAAGCGTCCAATTTCGGTTCTGGGTTCAAGGGTTTGAGCCCCGCTTCAGGCTCTGTGCTGGCAGCTCAGAGCCTGCAGCCAGTTTAGGATTCTCTCCCTCTCTCTCTCTCTGCCCCTCCCCTGCTCATGCTCTCGCTCTCTCAAAAAATAAACATTATTAAAAATTAAAAAAAAAAAAAAACTGAAGCTAAATAATACTACTGATTAAAAGAGAGTACCAAAGAACTACTGAACTCAGGAAAGGGCAGTTCCTTTCCATTTGTTACTACAGAAATTTCTTTCCTGACCCAAAGGGATTAGTACACTTCGGTCCCAGGTGAAACCCATGGACAGTTTACAAAGAGCTGGGAATTGGGAGACAGAGAGAGACGCGGCCAGCGTTAGAAAAACGTCCAACAGCCTACTTAACACAATACTCCAGATTCAAGTGTTTTCCTAATCCCACAACCAATACAAGGCTTTTCCAAGGCGCTCTTAACTCTAAAGAATCCCTGAGGTGCAAAGGAAGAAACTGAAAAGAGGGCGTGGCAGATGCACGCCCTGCGCCCAAGTTTAGGGAACCCAGGCGTCCCCCAAGAGTCCGTAAACCGAAGTCTCAGGAGCATACAGTGAGAGGGATCCGAGCTGGGAAAAATCCAAACACCGAGTTCTACAGGGAAATAACAGACAACTAAAAATAAAAAAGAAAGCGAAACAAAAAAAGGACAGGACTACAGATAACTATTACTAAAATACGCAGCCCCCACTTCCGGACACTACCTCTCATTCGCTCCACTTCCGGTCTCCTCCAAAAGGCCCGCTCCTACAGACAGACGACCCGCAGCCAATGAGAGTGTCGTCCACTTCCGCAGAAGCGCATGACGTCTCTTAACTCCTGCCTTTTCCGGTTGCGAGGAACCTATCCTAGTGTCGGGGTCGCGCGGCTCAGAAGGAGGTGCCCTGACAGGCCCAACCGAACGCGGGGAGGGAACGAGAAGGGCAAGTGGGGTGGGCACGCCTCTTCCGCCCTGCGCCCGGAAGGGTGATGTGGCTGGGGCTTCGCCGGCCTCACTATGGTAAGAATTGGGGCTGTGGGGTCGCAGCTGAGCTTTGTGAAGGGGTAGTGGGCGCGAGCTAGGGCCGGAGGGTTGGACGGCGGCCCTGGGTGTGCGGGCCAGGGAGTTCAGTCACTAGCTTGGTTCTGCCGGGCTCGGAAGATGCACAGGCCCGGGAACCATGTGGCCCCTGCAAGCCCAACACGGAGAACCGGGGCCCACCGCCCAAGAAAGACCCCGCGGCCGCCGGTCCCAGCCTCTCCCGCAGAGTCCACCTTTCTGACTTGGTTCAAAGGAATTCGCTGGTCTGGCTTAACCCAATCATTTAAATGTACTCTTTGTGGTCAGTGACTCTAGGAGACATGGAGCTTCTCAACTTCGCGCTTGTTATTTTGCGTCCTCTAATGCCCCACGGGCCTGGCCCACACCTTAATTTTTGTCTGTTGGGTTAGTGACCTTTCAGGCCCCTTTTACTCCATTCTTTCAGTCTTAACGATACTCTTTTACAAACAGTAGATTTTAAATGTTTGGCGATCTCTGCAGAAGCAGTTTTTCGCAGGAATGTACTTGAGGTAGTGCCTGGCCTGGGATCTTCCTTCCCCACACCTTTTTAAAGTTTTATGTATTATTTTGTGTTATTACAGATTCCTTTGATAGTTTGGGCCTCTTAGGAAAGCTTAAAACGAGTCATGAAAGTTTGCAAAAGAAATGCTTACATCTCCAGGCAGAGAAAAAGAGTTAAAGCCAGCATGGCGGGAGGAAAGATGTAGTAGTAATAGTGAAATCTCTCAAGCTATATCTGAAGCCATTTTACTTTTGTTATAGTAAATGCCAGCAGCTTCTACACCAGGACCTCATGGTGCACTTAATTAAATCCACAGGCCAAATGTTGCATTTATGAGCATACTTCTGGGGAAAGGATGCATGTCTTTGATTATAGTATCAAAAGAAACCATGACTCAAAAAAAGCTATTGTGGGGTGAAAGTTGCTGAGCTTATGTTCCAGAAGTTCCTGCAGAAACCCATACAATACTAAACCCTTAGACATTTAATCGAAATTTCGTTAATTGTTTCTTGCTTTACTCCAACTACTTTGATTATAGATGGGGCATAAATCACAGGGTCTTGCCTGGAGAACATTACCACTTACAGAGGAGATGGCAGTTTATTGGGAGGTTATTCATTCCTGAGCCAAGAATTTACTCCAGCTTCTTTCCCTCTGTACCACACAATTGGATGAATACACTTGCTCTTTTTTTTTTTTTAATTTTTTAAAAATTACTTATTTATTTTGAGAGCATGAGAGAGGATCCCAAGCAGGCTCTGTGCTGTTGGCGCAGAGCTGGACGAAGGGCTTGAACTCACAAACCCTGCGATCATAACCCAAGCCGAAATCAAGATTCAGAGTCTTAACCGGCTGAGCCACCCAGGTGGCCCTACAGTTGCTCTTAAAGATTGCCATTAGTGAACTGTTGCTGAATGAACTTAGAAAATCTTCATTTTTTCAATTTAAAAATGGTAGAGTCTGTTACTCTTTTAAGTACTCTCTACCCCCAATGCGAGGTAGACCCAGAGAGCAAGTCACATGCTCTACCTACTGAATCAGCCAAGTGGCCCTAGAGACAGTTACTCTTAATTCTTGCATAGCTTCATAGATGTTAAGGTTGAGTTATTTTACTCTTAGTACAAGTCAAAGATCTATTATTTTCATCATCTTAGTGTCTTATGATCTAGCTAATAGCAAGACAGATAATGTGTTTAAGATCATCAGTATTTAAACTGTCTAGCCATACTTGTTTTTTCAAAAGTAACAAGAATAGCTCTCGTTAGCACTTGCTGTATGCCAGGCTGTGTTCAAAAAAATCAACTTATAAGCACTGTCTTATTTCAAGCCTATAATGTCTGAGTAGATGTTTACAGGTGAAGGAAGTCAAACACAAGGAGACTGACCTGCTTGGGATTGTACACTTAGTAGAGCCAGGACTCAAATTTATTTTAGTATCCAGATGCCAGAAATCTTCATGCTGTTGGTAATAAAAACAACATAATGGAAGATAAAGTATGTCTTAGTGATTTGTTGCTCTCAAGTATGCCAATCTTACATGGATGGATAATAGAAACAACTGCCAGGTGGTTAGTATTTCTTTCCTGCTCTGTTCCTCTGAGCTTAGAATGTCAGCATTTTTGAGAAAGCAAGTACCCTGTAGTTCGAAGAGCTACACAATGAAGTTCCTTTTTGAATTTGCACCTCAACTTGTGTATTTGTGAGGTAACTCAGTGATCATGACTTAAATTTGAATTACTGTATTTTAATGAATCCATTTTTAAAATGCAATTTCACAGCCATAAAAGGTTTATCAGCCATAATTATTTACAACTACTAGAACACAATCTGATAACTATATCACTTATGAATGAATACTTTTAAGAACTTCAGAATGCCTTGTTCTCCCTAGCTCTTAACATCCTTCAAGATGTATCTCAAGTTTCATCTTTTCATAAGAAACCTTCCCTTCTTCTGTTTTCTCCTGGATCTCATTTGGGGTCTATAGTCCTTTATATTATCTCCAGTATCCCTCCAGAGTAGCAGAAAACAGCAATACCTTGTGACCTTTATTTCTTTCTAGCTAGAGTTTCTGAAGTAGATAACCAGGTCTTTTGATATCTACATCACAATGGCAGTTAGCTAGTCCTCAAATGATTGCAAGTCTGAGGATACAAAGTCTTGCCCGGTGTCTTAAAGGAGTTCACAGTCCACTGGGGGAGATTATTAAATAAGCAAATTCAATGTGTTGTCGGAGATGATAAAGAGAAATAACGTGTAGTGGAAAGGACTTTGAGAAATTCAATGCCTGACCAATTCAGTCCAAATCTGGGCATTGATAGTCTTTAAAAGCTCCAAGTGATTCTTATGAACAGCCAAGCTTCATGCCACATTTCCGATTTCATGGTCAGAACACTTTTCTTCATAACAGGAGTTGCACTTTGTCCTTTGGAATACTTTGTCTTATCAAATTATCAACAACACGTGAAGTATTTTTTGCTTTATTTTTTTTTTTATTTTTTTTTTTCAATGTTTATTTATTTTTGGGACAGAGAGAGACAGAGCATGAACGGGGGAGGGGCAGAGAGAGAGGGAGACACAGAATCGGAAACAGGCTCCAGGCTCCGAGCCATCAGCCCAGAGCCTGACGCGGGGCTCGAACTCACGGACCGCGAGATCGTGACCTGGCTGAAGTCGGACGCTTAACCGACTGCGCCACCCAGGCGCCCCTGCTTTATTTTTTTAAGCCTACTGCTCACCATAGTTATGTATGCTTTCTCCTATTAACACCTATTTTTTTTTTCAACGTTTATTTATTTTTGAGACAGAGAGAGACAGAGCATGAACGGGGGAAGGGCAGAGAGAGAGGGAGACACAGAATCGGAAACAGGCTCCAGGCTCTGAGCCATCAGCCCAGAGCCTGACGCGGGGCTCGAACTCACGGACTGCGAGATCGTGACCTGGCTGAAGTCGGATGCTTAACCGACTGCGCCACCCAGGCGCCCCTCCTATTAACACCTTTTGATCCCCTTGTTGCTTTATATTTAGATCTGTGGCGTTCATAAAATCGCTCGGAAACTAAACAATACAAACACAGTAAATGCATTATAGATACCATGACAGTGAGATGAAACTAAGTGCAAATGACCATCTGTGTTGCCAATGGAGAACAGAATTGAGGTGCTTTTCTCTGGACTGTAGCTTTCCTCATAGCCATGAAAGTTCTTAATTTTAAGTGGAAAGTGGAAGTAGGAAAGGTCTCTCTCTACCATTTGAAAGAGGACCAGTAAGATCAAATGGCTATTTACTCTAGCTCCTCATTTTACAATTGAAATTAAACTGCTATGTAGAGGTAATGGATTTATCCAAGAACAAATTTATATACTTGGATAATTTCCTAAATAATCCAAATGTTTAGTAGGCACTCATGTTGAGAGACTGTTATTTAACATTAAAACATTAAGCAATCCTGGTTTCTTGGTTTCATCTGAAACCAAGATAATTTGTGTATTTGGTACAATTTCAGTGCTGCCTTACAGTAAGCAACAAAGATTATTCTTAGGTGCTAACAACACCAAAAGAAAATGTTAATATTTCTGTGTGTTAATGGATGTTAGTAATCACCTGTGGTCACCTGTGTGGGGCAAGTGTTTGCACATTTACATACAGGCTTCATTTATTCCTGCATTTCCATGTTTTCTATTCTAAGAGCAAATAGTGTTACCTATAAATTTACAAGTAGAAACTAGTTAGAAAATGCTGGCCTGACCTAGAATTGTAAATGATAAAATGCTGACCCACTTTTGCAGTGCTGTATAATTTTTATCACAATTAGGTCAAATATCATTTCTGGGGTCTCCTTCCACCTCTGGAGAAGGATAAATCACTACTTTTGTGTAAAAGCAGTAAGTATTAAAACAATTAAAATTATTATTATTTGGACTTGTAACAGTTTAAGTCTTTGGTATTCAGTTCTTGTTTTAAAGTGAATTTCAGTAAAACTGGAAGAATTAATATGTTAGTCACTTACCACATAAGAAGCAATCAACATTTGAAGCCCCCAGTGTTATAAGGAAGGCCCTTAATCAGTAAATTGGTTAAACAATTTGTTTTGATAATGATAAAAATAAATATGCTACAAGGAGCTCAAGTGATCCAGGACTAATGAAAATACTGTAGGCTTAGGCAGTCTTTTCTGCAGATTAAGTACAGTTAGCAACCAGTCATTGAGCACACTGAAGAACTGTTCAGCCTATTAATATGTATATTTCTGCTGCTTTTCTCATTGCTTCTTTGTGCCTTTATACTGCTGGGATCTTTTCTCCTATTTTTCCCTCTATTCCTAATGTTTTGGGTGGTTTCTTAGACTATTTTTATATATACATCTAAAAGCAAAACCTTACACTGAACTCTTCCCTTTATATACAAACCTAATGACAGTTTTAATATTCAGGAATGACTAAAAATAAGAAATTGTATCTTCATAGATAAAATGATAAAAATTGAATCTGAAATAAATATTCCTAACTTTTCAAATTGACTTGAGAGTAGGGAGTTTTTAAAAGATGTGTTAACATCACAAGTAATTTTTTGTTTCAGCACTAAGCTTTGCATCAAACATTCTGCATCAATTCACTGATAAATTTTTTTCGTTAGTGGTGTCCAGATGAAAGTCTGGATTATTTTCATTATTTCAGATTGCTTAACAAATTGTGATTTACTTCAGAATGGTTATACAAAGTGACTTGTTGAGTTTATTTCCTTCACATTTGGATAATTTGATTTAGTACAATAGCACTAATTATTTGAAGCATATCAGAAGGTCTGATCAGCTGTGAGTAGTAGATAGGGCTACTATCTACTACTGTGGAGGGATAATAAAAGGCGCCTTCGGAGAAAAATATTTTAGGATCTCCACCGTATCATTTCGAAGAATAAACACAACTCTCAGACTAATGGTCAAAAGGCAAGGCTGCTGTGATCCACAACCCCAAGTATTACTGTCCTGGTTGTATTTGAGGTTATGCTCCAGAGAGTGTCATAGGTAGCCCTGAGTTGAGGGAATGTTATTGGATGCCTCTTAATAAAAAATATTTGTTAGGTATGATAGACAAAATGCCCTCCACCACTTCAAAAACACAAAACAAAACAAAAAAACAAACCCTGTAAATATGGTATCTTATTAAGCAGAAGAGAACTGGCATATGGGATTAAGCCAAACATTCTCGAATGGGAAGATTATCTGGAATTATGGGGACAGAGAGAAATTTAATCATAAGATTTCCTTTAAGAAGTAAGTAGTAGGGGGGCGCCTGGGTGGCGCAGTCGGTTAAGCGTCCGACTTCAGCCAGGTCACGATCTCGCGGTCCGTGAGTTCGAGCCCCGCGTCAGGCTCTGGGCTGATGGCTCAGAGCCTGGAGCCTGTTTCCGATTCTGTGTCTCCCTCTCTCTCTGCCCCTCCCCGGTTCATGCTCTGTCTCTCTCTGTCCCAAAAATAAATAAACGTTGAAAAAAAAATTAAAAAAAAAAAAGAAGTAAGTAGTAGGGTGGCTCAGTCGGTTGAGCGTCCCAATTCTTGACCTTGGCTCAGATCATGATCTCACAGTTTGTGAGATTGAGCTCCGCATCTGTGCTGACAGCTCAGAGCCTGGACCCTGCTTTGGATTCTGCGTCTCCTCTTTCTGCCTCTCCCCTGCTCATGCTCTGTCTCTCAAAAATAAAATAAATGTTAAAAAAAAAATAAGCAGTCGGGTCATAGTCACAAAAGAAGTATCAAGGTCCCTGTGATGATTCAGTAGCCAAGAATTGCAGAAAGCCTCTAGAAACTGGAGAAGGCCAGAAAACTTTTTTTTTTCCTAGAGCCTCCAAAAGGAATGATTTATAACTCCTTAGTTGCAACGTGAATTATTTGATGTTTAATAGCTGAATTTGTTAAACTGGGTAGCATACCATTGTATAACTCCCTGGTGTTGTCTGACTGAAAATTACGTAAATAAGCCTTAGACTTGAGAATTATCTGAGGTTCTAGAATTTTCTGTCAGCCAGCTAGCGTACTCCGTCATCCAGGGAGAGTCAGAAGAACACTCATTGTCCCATATGCAAGTACTTTGAAGCTGGCTTCTTGGTAGGACTTTCTTTGAATTCCAGTTGGTGACCAAACAAAGTTTAGATACTGAGAGGGAATTAACCTTGGGCCTTGATTTTACCCTATACCCTGGGCCCTTAACATAAACGTAAGGGTGTTGCTTCTTCCATTTGCATTTTCCAAAATACCATTGATAAGTAAATATAAATGCAGAGCAGTTCGTGGCAGTTTCTCTGGAATAGTTAACAAAATATTCAACAGTCTAATCTACGCTTTTTTTAATAGAATACACTGTTGATTTGGCATTTAAATATGCTCTTGAATTTGTTAAAATTGTTATTTTGCAGTTTTCAAGTTGCTGTTCATTCAGCATTTTTCAGTGACTTCTGTGCACTATTCTGTTTAATAGGCACAAGGGGTTGATAAGGACCTCAATAAAATAGAGGAGACCATTACAGTTTGATGGGTGCTATCATATATATATACACCTGCACAATTATCTCAACCTCTGCTTGGTGTAGCAAGTGGGGACAGGGAAGACTTCACAGAGGGGACTCAAGTTGAAACCAGAAGTTTGAGTCAGTTCACCATGCAGGCAAAAATAGTCTGCAAAAACACAGAGCACCTTGAAAAAGATGTCATGATCTGAACAAAACAGTAAATTAACTTTATTTCCCTTATCACCTTTTTAAAAATCTTTTGTATTTTGTAATCTTAGCTTCTTCCTTTTTAATAACATTTTTATAACTTTATACATTTTAATAACATTTTAATTTTATAACATTTTAATAACATTTTAAACAAATCCTAATTATTTTGCTACAAGAACAGGAACATCTGTTTCCTTTAAACCTTAGACTAAAATTTTGTGTCGGCAGACAACAGATGCTAAGCTTTAAAAGGAATGCTTAGGTACAGTAAGCAGTGGTAGGCTAATGTCTGGATGTTTGAAACATTCTTTTTTGGTCAGTCTGAGTACATGTAAAAGACTATATACCACCTAAGATTATTTGTTTAAATCTTAGGGTCTATAAACCCTAGAAACAAAGTTGTCTGTATCTTATATTGCACACTTGTAACTGGTTTTCATTTATAAGTTGTTTCACACACATATGTATACATACACATTCCAATTCTTTAATAACAGGCATGTCTCTAAGTGCCCCTTAAATTCTGTTACTATATAAAAATTCAAACATACAAAGGTAGGAAGAAGAGTATAATGAAGCCTCATATACTCAGCATTTCATCATCAACCACACTCCTCCCATCACACAAAATGGATTATTTAGAAACCAGTCCCAGACATCCTATCATTTAAGCATTTTTTTTTAACTAGACATTTAGGGAAGGAAAAAGTACACATTGCAAAATTGGGAGATTTAGATACTCCATTAGGAATGCGATAAACCTGTGTGGCAAACTGATTTCCCAGCCAGTTTACTGCATAGGTCCTTTGCTTAATACAGTAAGTCTGCTCATTATTCCCTGAACATGCAAGTTCTCGATTCTATGGGGATGTTTTCCTTGCTCTCGTCTCTTCTGGAGCCTGCTCTCTATTTGCCAATCCAAATGTGCCCTTTCATGATTTGACTTCAGTCCTTGCTTTCTTCTTGAAGCTTTTCCTGACTTTTCTTTATGAAAACAGCATTTTTTTTTTGTCCACATGGCTTAGTAACTAACCACTTACATACGCTACAAGGAGTTGCTGTTTACTTGTTAAAAATACATGACCTGTTCTAACTTGATTGTAAATGCTGCATGCCTCAGTTGTCTCATGTATAAAATAAAAGTATTAGTAACACCTACCTCAAATATACCAGGATAAACAAGATAATCCAAAAGAAGCTCTCAGTGAATATCAGTTATCATTAGCTGTAAACTCCTGAAGGGAAGGAATCCTGCTGTGTCTTTTTTAATCCTGTGTCTAGCCTCATGCCTCAGACACCATAGATACTAAATACATGTTTAGTTACTTTGGCTGGAAAGAAATCTGTGCTTTATATTTCATGAGGTTGTTATCAAATACTATATCAATAAATTCATAATACATGTTCAAAATACGGTCTTTAAAAGACAAGCGTTGTGAAATACTGTGTTTTCTATATAAAATTTGTCTTTAGAGTTCATTTATTGATTTAAGTTATAAAATTTGTATCACTTGTTTTCACAGATGTAAAATTAAAATCCAGTTCAGAAAAAACCAAGCCATATTAAACTTTACCTTTGTGTATCCATTAAGAAATGATTTGCAAGCAAAACAACTATTAATAATGCAAGTCATTTTTTATCTTTTTCAGACTATAAATATAACACTTAGGAAATTACAGAAATCCAGAAAAGTTGAGAATTGGGTTAAAAACCTTCCAGAGATAATCACTGCATTCGCCCCTCTTGCTTGTATAAGGTTTACATAGCTAAAGATACACTGATTATGGAATTTTGTGTGCTGTTTTCCCCACTGTTTGTCATTGTACATAAGCATTTTTTGTCCTTAATATTGGCAAATAACGTAATTATCTTAATGTTTTAAATAGTTTGTACATATTTGCCATAAAAACATATAAGAGGTTAAAAAATATTGATAGCTTCTGACATGTCTAGTTCTTTTAGGATTCTTCTGGCTATTCTTGCTTTATTTTTCCATATGAACTTCAAAGTCAGTTGTCTATTTTGAAAATAACTGGTTGGTGTTGAGTACACTGTAAACTTACAGATTAGCTTTATGATGTTACCTTCCAGTGTAAGAACCTCACATACCACTCCATTCTAATTTTGTGTTTTTCGGTATGTTTAAAGGTTTTGTCAATTTTGTTCTTTAATGCCAGTACTGCATTTTTTGTTAGGCTTATTCCTGGATATTTCAGCTTTTTATTCTAGTTGCTGTTACAAATAGAGACTTTTTTTTCCATTATGTCTTTCAACCAGTTGGTAATACAGTCATGAAGCTACTGATTTAAATATTTAAGTTGTGTACCCAGCCACACCCAATTCCCTTATTGTCTGTAATTGTTTTTCACTAAATTCTTTTGGGCTTTTCAGGTAGCACTTAACATTTACAAGTAACAATTTTGCCTTTCTCAAAAAATTTTTGTAACTCCTATTCTTTAACTTCTGACACTATGGGAGGTGCCTCTGGGTTTAGTAATTAAGCGTGTTGCTAGCTGCTGTGTAAGATTGATGTATTTTATCTACCTGTGTAAAATGGAAACAATTTTTCTTTATTATTTATATAGTGGTATTCTTGCACCTTCAAAAATTTGTTTTATTTATTCAGCCATTACTTCTTGGTCTGCTCTGTGGTAGGTGCCTTGTCAGGTGCTGGAGTTCAGAGTCTGATAAGGCAATGTCCACTTTCAGAGATGAGTATTATAAAATGTGTAACAGTTTGGGAACAGAAAGGAGAGTTTTTTATGAAATAGGAGAGGGGAGGCAGATAGGTCCAAAGAAACTTCCCGGAAAAGATGATGTTTGAGCTGAATTTTGAGTAGACTAAGCCCGCCTCCATTTTACTTTGACTGAAAAACTGTGATTTCCAATCATTCCTGTGTTAAATTATTTCAATAACTTTTAAAGAACCAACAGTGAAAGAGCAAGTGGTTTTCTTTCACCAAAACCTAATAGCCTAGTATTAGTCAATGCATGGAACATGATTGCTTAAATTTAAAGCATTCTTACTCTAAAAGAATTTAAGAATTGAAAGAAACTTGAGCCAACATTTAGTCTATATCCCCGCTGTCCACCAAGGTTTACAGATGTGAAAGACAGCCTTAGGTCAGTGATTCAACTGAAGTCCTATGGCCAGCTACAGGCAGAGCATGGAGACTCTCTGTCCTGCCTCATAGTCTGGGTTCCTAGAACATCTGTATTAATTACATAAAGATTGAGTTTTGGTGAGTTCCTTGGATTCATGACATTTTTGGTAATGTTTTCAAATTCTTGAATTTAGAATTTTTTGTTGCATCTTCTGCATTCCTCAGCCCAAAGAATGGAGAGGAAAGTACACTCTCTGAATACCTTATGATTTGGGGTTTTAAGTATTCTCAGACATGTCATTCTGTTTGCCTTTTTTGAAGAACAAAACTATGATTCTTAATATGGAATTGTCTGGCAGTTTTTACCTATGCAGTTTTTCTTGTGATATTAATTTTTCTTTTTCTCTTTTTTAGTCTGCCATTTTCAATTTTCAGAGTCTGTTGACTGTAATCTTGCTGCTTATATGTACCTGTGCTTATATCCGATCTTTGGCACCCAGCCTCCTGGACAGAAATAAAACTGGGTATGTTACTAATGATATCTAATCACCCATATTAGTTCTTATAGACATTGAGGGTAAATTACCATAAAAGTCATTAAATAATTTAATGCCTATATATAAATTATTTTTATAATAACTTTTTACATTATTTTCTCCTCTGTTTTTCAAAATCTGAAAACTTTGGGGATGGCTGCGTGGCCCAGTGGGTTAAGTGTCCAACTCTTGGTTCCAGCTCAGGTCATGATCCCATGGCTCATAGGTTCGAGCCTCATGCCAGGCCCCACACTGACAGTACAGGACCTACTTGAGATTCCCTTTCCCTTTCTCTCTGCCTCTCCCCTTCTCAAGTTTTCCCCTCTCTCTCTCTCAAAATAAATGAATAAATAAACTTTAACAAAATATATTTTTTAAAAACGGAAAACTTTCTATTCATAGAATCTTACTAAATAAAAAGATAAATACCAGAAGTAACCTGAAATGTGTTCAACTAAAAAAAAAAAAGTATTTAAAAAAAGATGGAGTTCTGTTTTTTTCTGGGATTAGAAATACAGTTTAGTACTTTCAAAGACAGTATTTCACCTTACTTTTTATAGAATAATTGGTAAAGTTGGTATTAAAAACAAAGTTATGTTTTTGAAGCATTTAACAGTTTGCAAGCACTGTGTCCATAAATATAATAATGTAGACATTCCCTCTCCAGTGTAAGACTGCTCTAATCATATGAGCTCCCTGTCAGTATCATAAAGCAAACATCTTTAGAGAAATTTATGTAGCTAACTTAACACAGTAATAAAAATTAAGTCTTGGGCATGTCACATCTGTTTTATTATATGTTCATACCCTGAAAAAAATCTGAGCTTAATGTGATACACAGAATTAAAATTTTTAAGTGCCATATTCACAATACAGAAATATGGGGCAGCTGGATGGCTCAGTCAGTTAAGCGTCCAACTCGATTTTGGCTCAGGTCATGATCTCACAGTTCCTGAGATGGAGTCTAGTTGGGGCTCATGCTCACAGCACGGAGCCTGTTTGGGATTTTCTCTGTCCCTCTGTCTCTGCTTGTCCCCCATACATGCACACGGGTGCATACACTCTCTTTCTCCCTCTCAAAATAAGTAAGCTTTAAAAAAAGAAAAAAACATAATACAGAAATACATGTTGAATTAAACCAAAAGGAAGAGTATATTAAAAAACAGAGACCATGTGGTGGGAGCTGTATACATTTTATTTGCCTTGCATATTTATTAATTATGTGAATACTTTTCTTAATCGTTTTTTTTTTAACTTTATTTTGAGAGAGAGAGGGAGAGCACATGAGCATGTGAGCAGGGGAGAGGCAGAGAAACGGGAGAGAGGGGAGAGAGGGAACGAATCCCAAGTAGGTTCCATGCTGCCAGCACAGAGCCCAACATGGGACTCAAACTCCTTTCTTGATAAAAGCCTATATCTGTTTAATCCTTTTAAGAAATAAAAGCTGAAAGAATACTTCACATTGGAATAATTGTCTCCAAACCTGTATCAGGCCAGATTAGGATCCTGCAAAGTCAAATTTTGCTTTTCCACTAATAAAAATCTACAAGAGGCAAGGTGGTAGATACTCAACTGTGAAAGTAATCATTTCTGCTTCTCTTTCCTTTACTTCCATTTTATCTTTGAGGTCATAATTAGCATTTATCCAAACATTCCATTATCTAAATTATTTGGTTTTTGTTAACATTTCTTCCTTTTTATTTATTAGGGTTGTTCAGACATGTGTAAAGGAATAAGTAGAAGCTCTAATCAGTTGTGAATATTGAAAATCTCGTGATCCTGTTCCAATAAACTGATAATCTATTGCTAGGTAAAATAGCAATACTGAGGTTATTTGTCCATCAGTCTTTATGACAGTCCCCCTCTTCCTTCATAGACATTGATTTCTCTTCACTCCACCTTTTTTTCCTCTGAAGTCCTCTTGCACTAAGTCTTTATTCATTTTAATTCTTTGTCCATTTGTTGAAATTATATAGTACTATGTCAGTTTGTTGAAGTTGTATAATCTTATGTGTTGCTTAGTTGTGCATGAAGCCTTTCCTCCCCTGACGATTAACTTAAAGCATATGTTAGAAACCAATAAACATTCTCATTGATCTGTTCCTTGGTATTGGAATATAATACATAACACCTACCTAATAACATATTTATTTATTTCATTAAAAAATAATCACAGGGCACCTGCGTGGCTCAGTTGGTTGAAAATCCAACTCTTAATTTCGGCTCACATCATGTTCCTAGGATCTTGGGATCCTGCCTTATGTTGGGCTCCTGTGGAGCCTGCTTAAGATTCTCCCTTTTCCTTTCTTTCCCCTGTTAATGTGCACACTCTCTCTCTAGAAATAAAATAATAATCATAGTATTTCATTAAAAAATAGTCACAATACTTAGCTTTCCAATACAGTTATGGAGAAAGTAGATGGCATGTGGAAATGTCTGCTCCTCATTCCTTTGGGAGCAGGAAGACATCCATTACATGCTACATTGAAAAAGGAGTTCTCAGGGCTGCCAGCCTTACAGTAGAGGCTGAGTAGTAGTATATTTCTCCTACATAGAAGACCAAAGAAATGGCATGCTTCTGTTTGTACTGTAAAGCATATACTGGTCCATTCAGCTCTTAAAAGGCTTTTTTTTAAAAACTTTGTTTCTGTTTCTATAAATGTTAGGCCCCATTTTATTTTGACTTGTATATAAGAAGTATTTTCTCCAGGAGAAATTTTTACAGGCCATTGTCCTTTTGTTACAATATGCGTTTTTATGAGATTCATAATAAACTGCCCTTTCATTACAGCGAGTATTCCATGTTTAAGTAACGATGTATAGAGACCAGTTGAATAAAGCAGGTTCTTGATGACTTCACTGTTGAAAATAACAACTTAATTTTTTACTGCTTCAAATAATACAGAACTAAAAAGCAGCAATAAAAGATTGCTACTTTTCTCATTGCCTATTATCATAGACCTGATTAGTTCTATCAGCAGATATATTTACTGGCTTACAGCCATAGAAACCAAGCAGCATAATTGTATTGGTTTTTACTAACTAATAAAGTTTCTGTGTTAAATAAATAGCATTTATTTATTAATTAATAAATAGCATATTACAGAAATATGTCTAGGTAGGGAAATACATGGGAAAGGCCAAAGTGATACTGATAAATCTCTAAGTTGCCCGAGTTAGGAAACTTTTCATGTATCTAGCTTTTAATATACCGTGTTATCACAATTTCCTAATGATGCTTTGAGTTATTTCTAGGTTAGCAAACCTGAAATCACCCTGATTGTGATCATATGATTTTAGATTATGTTCTTTGGGACTATAAGCTTCTCATGCAGGAGCTTCAGGTATCCTGCCTCTGAATCCTTCAGCCAGAGTAGCTTTAAATCCACAGTGCATGTTCCACTCAGTAGATTTTTACAGTCAAAGAACCATGGCATTGCATGTCACTAACCAGTTGCCTTCCATTTTTTGGTGAAATGTAAGCCAATTTTAAGTGATATCTGAAGTTACTGTCACATGTGCCTTTAACCTGTCTTTTACTGAACACAGAACATGTTAGTCACTACTCTGAAGAGTTTCTGTGTAATAACTCATTTAATCCTTATAACAACCCTATGAGGGTGAGTGTTATTAAAGAGAAAATAACTTGTTCAGAGTTAATGCGACAATTAAGTAGAATTAAACTTAAGCACAATCTGACCCTTATATTATCCTACATTATTTCCAAGAATATGTTTGATTTTTGTCCTTTTATTTCTATAGGAAAGTTGCTTCACCTATCAGAATATCCATCCTTCAAAATAAACATCTATGTTTGCCCATTTCGTATCATCTGAACTAAGAGACATTTTGCTTTGAGGTCAGGAAGTTACACTTCAGAGGAGGAATGCATATAGAACTTACTTGAAGCAGTATTTTCTTTCAGTCTTAACCACTCAGATACAATAATTCATCAGCCAGCCATCTCTTTTGGCAAAAAGTATATCAATTTACCTGAAATTTAAGTATTTTGATATTGTAACACCAGTCCTAACCCACTGCAATAAGTACTGCTGATCTGTCTTGACTTTTAGCAATGTATAATACCATTTGTAATTCTGTTCTTCCGTCAAAACAACAAAATAGTTGCCTACAATGTTTTATATCTTTTAGCTACCTCTATTCATTGAATGATTCGGTTGCTTTTCTTTTAAAGGCAGTACTTTTTATGCATGCCAAAGAAGTGAAATACACATAATTTGTATTCAACTCACAGTTTATTCATTCATAGAATTGAAATGAACATTTTCATTGTAATTCTTATTTCCAGAATGTATGTATTTTAATTGCCATATTTAACTCATATAGTGTTCCCAAACTAGGATTTTGTACTAATATTGAAAACATAGCTACATATTTTTATATTCTCTCTTACTGAATGACATAGCTATGCAAATGCTATCATTGGAGTTCATGGCTATAAGGCATTTAAATATAGAACTACATTCTGTAAAAAGTAATTTCTTTAGTGTGAAAGTTTTATTTTTAAATGTCAAAATCCTACCAAACCAACCAAATGTTCATTTACCATTTTTTCAAATTAATGTTTATGCAAATTGGCATATGTATTTTCTACTTTTAAAAGTAAAGCAACTGAAGTTGACTGAATTAATTCTACAAAAAAACCCTGTGCAAATTTTTGCCAGTCATATTAATTTACTGTGTGTTTAACCTAGGATACTGCATATATCCCAGTTTATGACAATTTATGTACACTAACAGTTGATAAGTTCACGTGGCCTCCTTTCCTACAAAGATGGTGGCTCAATATCAAATAAATTTCAGTTTTTGAAGCAAAGTATCAAAAGAGAAAATGCCAGTGTATAATGAATTCTCTATATGATACTGAGAGAATGATTTACTTTTCCCACTAAACAATAGCTACTTTTTCCTTTTTTTACTCTATGCAGATTGTTGGGTATATTTTGGAAGTGCGCCAGAATTGGTAAGTGTCCTTCTATAACTTCCACATCATCAGCTGTAAGTTTATAGAGTTCTACCAAACTTTTTCTTGTGCTAAAACTAGACATGGTGGATACCTCATAATACTTCATACACAGGGAAATGGAAAATACAAGAAAAAATCTTAATTCAGATATCAAATACTATGCTTTGCTGGTGTTGAGATTTCAGACAAACATTTATAGTTTTATGCACACATGCATATAGTATACAATATGCTGCTCTGTATAATTTGTACTGTTTTGGTCACTAAGGATGAATTTCCCATCTAATGAAAGGCTTGCTAACCAACTGTCTAAACATAATCATTTTACTGCCTTATGCTAAGTCCTAGAATGTTGTTTTTAGAAAGCAATAACTGTTTCACCTGTCAAATTCATGTGATCATAGCTGAGTTTTGTTCTGATTAAAGTTAAATGTGATTATCTTCTAACTTTTCATAATAAAATTTGTGGTGTTTTTGTGTTTATGTTTAGATAGTAATATACCCTTGTCTCATCCCTGTGTGTATATGACATTTAGCACAGTGCCTAGCTCATAGTAGACTCTCAAGTGATTGGCAGGTGAATGAATTAAAATGTATTTTACTGATACAGTTTACCAGTATTCCTGAATAATAGAGTATACCCTTTTTAACATCGCTGGTTCTAAAACACTTCAGAGCATTTGTACTTGTTCCACTTGGACTGAAAATGAATATTTCTTCTCCACCTTGGAATTATTTACATGACCCCCTCAAAAAAAAAGGTTGATTTTAATATTTTCCCAATATTTAATTTGTATATAACTACTTTTTTTTTTTATAAAGTTATGAGACTTCAAAGACAAATTTTCCTACATTTGACATTTACTCTGGTTAGCCAACCTGACAACAGCCTGAATTACCCCAACGAGTCACTTTGAATAGAGAAAAATTAGGAGTCATGTCCCTTAGATAATGTGTGTTCTATTTAGAGTGTTAGGTTTTGTTTTGGATTCACTTCTCAGAAATGTGGAAAATTTAAAAGATGGTTCATAACAGGAAACAAAATTGATGAAAGATTGAAAACTACAAACTAAGTTCTTATAATATCTAGACATTTTTCTAAAGAATACCTGAGAATGGGTGTAATATATCTGAAGATATTATCGGTATAACCTAGTCTCAACTAAGGACTAAAAATTAATTGTGACAGTTTCTAATTCTTTAGCGTCTTCTAAGATTCATATGTTGTTAGCCACTGAAATAAATAATTATGAGAGTTTCTTCCCTTGAGCTTTTAGTGATAGGCAAGAACCATTAACAGGAGAACTTGTAAGCATCCTACTAAATTATATAGAAATCCTTTTAAAATCTGCTATGATGAGATTATAAGATTCCTTAGCCAGATTTCTTGCCAGAAAATGACAGTAGTGTATAGAGGCACCTAAAACTACTTCCTTCAAGGCCCTCATTCTAATGTATTGACTACTGAAGCAGGCGTCCTTTTGAGAATTCACTGTGCTTTTAACATGTTAAACTGTCCTTCCTCAGTGTTCTTTGTCATACTTTATTATCTCTTAGAGTGACAGACATGAGAATTCTTCTTTTATAGGAAGAAAATTGACTTCAGAGAGGTAAAGCACAGATAAAGCCTAGCTAAGTAGTTATCAGGACATTTAAACCCCCCCCCAAGACATTTTTGATTGTCATAACTAGATGGGGGAGGAACGTATACTGAGTATAGGTCATTGATATTGCTACATATCCTACGATGCACTGAGCAGCCCCCCTCGCAGAGAATTAGCCCAAAATGTCAGTAGTACCAGAGTTGAGAGGGCCCAACCTAGATTTGCAGAGATTTGTGGTGCAGCCTTACCTGACATCTAGTGTGACTCAACAGCACAAAGCCTGAAATAACAGTAGAAATCTTAATCACTTGAAAAATAACAAAGGGAGAGATAAAGAGAAGAACACCCTTGATGGCTAATGCTGATTGATAGAGAGTAGCAAATGTAAATATATGCAAATTAATGTAGTTTCAAAGCCAAGTTACCCAGAAAAAGAAACAATATTGTCAAGGACAGAGTCGAAAGAAACCCTCAAGGAAACTGCGAACAGAGAACATAATGGAAGAACAAAACTGTCCTAATAGAGTCATAGTCTCTGTGTCAAAGTAATACTGAAAGTTCATTGGTAAAAATAAAAAGTCTGCAGTGAGGGGGCAGAGCTTTCACCTCAATATGATGAAGTTGCTAAGTCACAAATAAAAGTTCTTTAAGGTATTAAATTAAGTATCAAGGTATTTTAAATCCATTTTATATAATAAATTAGAGAAGTCTGTACAGCTTCATTCAGTAGCCGACCCAGGTGACACTTTGCACAATGGTTACTTCGAAGTATAACTGAAAATTTAAGGCGTTTAGTTTGTAGCTTTCGTAATGATTGCCTTCAGTATCATCCATTGTTATTGTCTGATTATAAACTGCCTTTTCTTTTTGCTTGGTCAGTTATTGTCTTCATTGTTTCTCTTAACAGTATGAATGCCATAGGTTAAATGGTTCAGTTAAACTATGCATTCTTGCCACTTATGTGTAAGCATTAGCTTTTCATTTTGGCAAAATGGCTCAGAAAATGTTAATGCTGATATACTCCTCTCTTATCTTGACACAGAATATATCCACCAAGAAGGGATACAGTTTTAATGGGAAAAGGCCCAGCCAAATCATCTTATCATGTTACACATCACGTTACAGCAACTGTTTCACATTCACTTAGACAGACCTAAGACCAGACGAGAAGTAACATTCTTACACAAGTTCAACCAAAGATGTTTAGCTCTACCACATGGCAATCTCTTTTAAGAAAATTAAAAACAGGAAAATGAAACCCATATGTAAATTATAGCATTCTGAGTTGGAAGATGAGGAAGAGAAGAACTTCCTCAAAAATTAATCTCCAGCAGATGGAAAATTCAGGGCAATTTAATTTCTTCTCTTAGGTGTTTAATAAGACTATATTAGACAATGAGATTATCTAGCCCTAACTAGAGTGACTGGCTTGCTTATGAAATCCACTTGAAAACTATGTCTGAATAGTTTGGTTTTGTTTGATAATTTGGGTGTTGCCTCAAAAGAATTAACATTGTTTAAAAATGATGTCCCAAGTTATTTTTTAGTTTTAAAAGATTTTTTTTTTCCAATTGAGATAGTGGCATTGTGAAAATGCTGTTGTCTCATTTTTTAGAATTTCCTTTAGCTCGAAAGCAGTCCCCTAAATGTCTCTTAATAGAAAAACACCAAATGTTTCTTTTATTTGTATGTGTGTAATATCTTCTATGAACACTGTCATTGAGCAGACACAAAGATATAAAGTTAGTAACAATATGACTGTGAGCTCTTTGAGGAAGCTCTGAAAATGAAAATGACCTTGAGGATTTTAGTTGATGAGAATGGTCAAGATTGGCATTTGCCAGAGGTAGTTAACTTACCAAATGAAATGGTTTGTCACCGAAGGAACTTAGTTACTGGGAGGGAGCTGATTTTAAACACCATAGAAAAGCACAAGTGAGGGGAGCATACACAATCTCTACTACAGGACACCAGGTATATGCCATGATTATTTCTAGAAATAGCATGTCACTCCCTCTTCCTTCTTCCTTTCTTTCATACCCTCAGAGCAGCAGAAATGTCTGGTGCTTTGTGGAACTGTACAGCCATTCAATTAATGAACAAACAGGAAAAGAAGCTGACGTTGGGATAACTCAATCACAGAATCTCTAATCTGTTTGCAAGACAGTTTCACAAGCCACCTCCATTCTGCTTCATGGGAGGGAAGTTCTCCAAATACAAACACTTTTTAAACACATGTGAGAATTGACTCCTATAAAAGTGGTTGTTTTAAGTTCTACATTCCTAACCCAAGAGCTACACTATAAATCATTTCATATGAAATCCAGGTCAGAAATAGTTTTTTCTAAAATGTTTCTTTATGAAGCATTTTATACCCTTTCTAAGGTTTTTATTTAAATTCCAGTTGACATACAGTGTAATAGTAGTTTCAGGTATAACAGTATGATGATTCAGCACTTCCATATGCCACCCAATGCTCATCACAGGTGCCCTCCTTAATCCCCATCACCTATTTCACCCATTCCCTGCTCACTCCCCCTCAACCATCAGTTCTCTGTCCATAAGTCTTTCTTGGTTTGTATTTTATGTCTGCTTTCTTACATGAAGTTTGATTGATCACTCTCGTGTTTAAATTGCGACCAATCAAGAAAAAAATATATAGCTGAAAATTGTATGTCAAATTTCTTTTCATAGGTAGAAATTTCCTTTTTTAAAGGAAAAAATAAGCGATTTTTTTGGCCTAAATTGAGTTGTTTGAGATAGTTTCTCTTGAATCTCTGTCCTACATTCTGTGTTGTATTTTGTCAATATCTGGGTTTATGCAGTGGCATAGGAATGGTGCATTAAGGGTTTTCTAAACACATGAAAAGGAGGTGGTCTTAGAAATAAATCCGTGTAATTTAGCTCATTCTGTGTTGTACTGCTTTTATGTTATATCTAGTTCTTGTTTTGGCCATCCCCCCAAATGTGTGGGCCTTCTAGGCAAGAACTTTATCTTGATTCTTCTATATCCCTCTCCCATAATAAGTAATAACCTTATCATATCCATGTTAACCACTCAGTGAATCAACATGAATATCTCCCTTTTTTCCAACAGGTGAACGGAAGAGTCCTTACGTTGCAGTGTGCTGTATAGTGATGGCTTTCAGCATTCTCTTCATACAGTAGCTCGGAAAAATATCAGAATTTAATTGCCATTGGATTACAGTATGAAAAAAGGACTTTATCTATAGAAAATAATGGAAAGAATGGTTAACCCTTTTATCTCTGAACATTGAATGAGATAAATTTCCAGCTGCTGTTATCTATTTTTGTTATTGGACCAATGTTCTATGTAAATAGGATGTAACCATTTAATACGCAGAGTTTAATATGTCTGTAACAATCAACCTCTGTACTCTCACTACAATATTACATTCTGCAAATGTTATTCTGTTATGTCGGATACCAGTTTTTAGTGAGGTATCTCTTAAGACATAGAATAGAAAACAAAATTGGTAAATTACTCCACTTCCTTTCACTGTGATTTGGAAATGATTAATCTTTATAGAATGAGACATTTTTCTGGGCTAGCTTTTTTACTGGGAAAAAAAAAAGGTTCAATTTGTGTTGGTAAGGATTGCATTCATATTTAATAATGCTTGCTTTTCCTGTGGCCACACCAGACCATTAACATAGTACATCTAAGCAAACTATATAGTGTACTACAGGCATTTCAACTATTTAAAACAAGCCTGTGTGGTTCTTAAGGTAAATGAGATGTGACTTAAGAGTACTATTGAGAAAATGTCCATATGTAACATAAAGTTTAGAGTAGATGACTGGTCCAGTAGCCTCTGAAAACTCTAGATAAGTATGGATAAATATCTTACAAATAAATTGACCAGCTGTCATTCTCTGAATAAGACTACATTCTTAGAGTGAAAAGAGCAAAATAGAACAATTCAGAATGATAATCCTGTATGTGTCTTTCTTTTTAGTGTCAGGTCTCCAGTTTTAATTGCCCCAAAATGCAAACTGAATTTTTTTTGTTTTTAAATACAGCACTTTAAATCTAGTTTACTTTTTGTGTGTCATCTTGAACTGGAATCTGCTGTGTAACTCAGTAGGCGATGATAAACAGTTTTCAAATCTGCTTGTCTGTATACCTTGGCATAAGTGTCTTTGAGTTTTGATAATAAAGACCTTCAATAACCTTCATCAAAGCAAGAGAAACATTTGGAATATGACATAAATTTTGCAGTAGAGCAGTTAGTAAAAGGTCATAGGTTCCTTTTTTTTTAAGGTTTAACTGAAATTCTGTTAGAATTTCAAAGCTAGGGGGAACTTAAATATCTTAGCTAAAAATTGCCCATCATAGGTAGTACTAATTAGATATTATCCTTAGCTATTAATTCCTTTTCTCTTTTTAAGAAAAGAAAATTATTTAGAATTATTTGAAAATGAGTCTGCCACTAGCTCTTTCTGCAGAAACAAAGTATGGAATTGAAAGCCATCTTTTTTAAAGACCGCTTTAAAGTACTTGAAAAGAATTCTAGGAAACGTGTAAGAAAAGCTTGTGATGCATTGCCTGCTTTTTTTACAAAAGATAAAAGCTGCTGTAGGCTGTCTATATATTTATTTTACAATTTTGGCCTAAGTAACTGGTAAAAAGTTGTCTATTTTGCTTTAGACCAGGAATCAGGCTATGGTCATTGTGTGTACTCTGAACTGTCTTTCTCCTGGGCTTTGCACTAGGTCAAGAATTTTCCGGGTGTCCTAAAAATAGGACTCTTATCAGCATATACATGCAGAGCATGTCACCTTTCTGAGGCTGGTTTCTGAGTGGCCATCTGTTGTCCAACTCTGCTGCAAGCTAGACTTTCCAAAAAGCTATGTCAACTGATCTTTTTATGTGCTAACACAAATCCAAATCCAATATGAGTGGTATGAATAAAGGGAAGAATATTCTAGATAATCAGTTCTAAGACATTTCTGAAATTTTGACATTTCGGAGGAGGTAGGTAGAAAGTGGAGGAAGAAATAATTTCTTTGAAAAATGTGTGGTAGCATATAAAACTTGGTGTTGTGTGTATAAGCTTAACAGAGTGGGAGGCAGCTCATTTCTGACCCCAGACATTGTGACTCTTTGGGAGGTTAGGGACATAGAGGATTCTGTAAAGAAAAGCAATTAGCACTTTCCTTAATGTATTTTTTTCAAAGAGTTACCACAATCCTGTTCTCTAGCCCAAAGGGCCATGTCGGTAGTTTTAGGTCCACTTAGTATTCAGATATTCCCATTGTGGTCTTGGTGGGGTGGTCGGATACAGAAGAGGATTAAGGATCAATTTTGCATCAGGTGGCTGCCTCTGTCACATGGTCTTACTACAGAGCTGGATGGGATGGTGGGCACTTAAGTCCATGTGTTGCGAGGCTTGAATACTCTCCCTAACCTACTTCCTGGCTCTAGAATCTTGATTCCATCTCTCGTGGAAACTGTTCTGTGCTGATGCTAAGTTCCTGATTGGCCTCAGTTATGCCCATGTCAGGAGGACTTCGTTCTAAGCAGTCTTAAAAGACGGCCAATTAAAAGGACCCTTAGTCAACTGAATTCCCTCTGTGACTTAAAAAAATTTGGATTCAAGTCCAGTGTCCTGTTAATGTCCACTGTGCCAGGCACTCTCCATGTTCAAATTAAAAAATTAGCCCTTTCACACTGGGGATAATAGCAATACATAATTTGTAACAGATTCCTTTATCGTGAATATGCACATTAGTTTTATCTTAGGACAGAGGTCAGAATGAAGTGACTTCTCCAGGTATACAAAGTGAGAAACGAACAGGTCTCTGCCTAGTTTTCTGGGAAAAACCTAGCACTTGTAAATAGAATGTATCACCATTCTTTCAAGAAGCATTTATGGAGTGCATACAGTACATTATCACTGAAGACAGAAAAACCAGTACACAATTTCTGCCTTCTGATAGTTCCTAATGCAGTGGATGGGAGAGATTATTTATACAAAAGTGCAATGTGATAGCATTTATAACAGATAATGCCAGGATTCTAGGAGAAAATAAGGGTGACACCGTAGAGGTAAGAATTTCCTTCCCGAGAAGCAGTGCTTACACTGAATGAAGAGCAGTACGCAAAAGCACCAGTGGTATATTTATGGACTCTAAGTCCCTAGCTTGTTGTGCCACATGAGGCGTATTAAGACATAAGCCTAAAAAGGTGGACAGAGGTTAGATCCTAGGGGGTCTTCTATTTTTTTTCTCACTTCTGTTACCTACCTCAAAATTAGTTACATGTATTTTCCCTCCTACGTGACAAAAAACCTTCAAAAAAAAAAGTTCTTCCTTTGGTGTATGTGTAAACACGGTTAAATACATCCATGCCAGCCTTAATTTGGACCAGGAATACAATACTATACTCTCCAGACACTCTCCTGCATAGTATATAAAGCCAAGGTAACACTAGTCAGGTCAAATAATTTTAGGAACTCTTAGTGGCTCATACTCCATCGATGCCCAAAGCAGCCGTGATTCTAAGAAGCAGAAGTGGTTTCACTGTCTACATTTCCCAGGTGCACAGAAAAGATTTCTAATAAGCAAGAACTTGTACTCTTTTCGAAGCCTTTGGGGAACTTCCTGGACCATAGGAAGCTGCAAAGAATGGAAGATTCTTAGGGACCACTTTTCACACACATCCGGTAAAGGGTAGGTGTTCAAAATATAAGCAACTGAGTAATATCAGCATTGTTTATACAGCCTTGTTAGTCTCAATCAGCAAGTTACTACTAGCTTCATAATAATGTCATTTAGCTTCATAATAATGTCATTTATACACTACCTTCCATGATTTCTTTTACTTTACCCTAAAGTAATCCCAAAATAATCTGAAATGCAGCTCCAATATCAGGAAAAAGGGGGGAGGTGGAAATAATATTTCCTGTGATTTTAAGAGAACAGAATCATCCTACTCTGGTTAGTGAATATGTCTGTGGTATGTAATAAAAATCAAAATGAACTCTCAGCCTCCCAATTTTGTCTTACTGTCAGATGGGTGAGAACAGTTTCTTTAGAAGTTAAATGATTGAAATTGGCACCTTCTGAGTGAGATGGGAATAGAGAAATGTTTCTCTTCATTTTACCTGCATTTTAATTAATGGCTGGTCAAGATTCTTTTGGAGAAGTTTTTATGTTTTTTTGCATCTTAAAGCTGTTCTATTGCTGTTTCTCTGAGTGAACTTTCAAGAGCCTAAATTACTCTCTTTAGATATGAAGTCATTAATTCCCCCCAGATATGGGAGAAATTGGATTCTGAATGAGAGTGACAGATTGTTGACAATTACTTTCAACTTTGTCCTCCACTATGAGCCTTCAGATACCCAAACATTTGGTCCAAAATCTACCTGTGAGCAATGTCCATCAGAGTCAATTATTCAGCCAATTTATACCATTTATTGAGAAATACAAAAAAGCTTATATGTACTATGTGCCTTGCTTTGCGTGGCATGGACTTTCTGTTATCTTCCCAGCACCGAATTCACACAGATAAACTTTTATTATACCTATAACTAGAAAGGATTTGCTTAACCAAATGAATTGGTGCAACTATATTTTTTAGTTGAACTTTTAACTCAACAAGCATTTAGATAGGAATAGAAAAACAGTATCTTAAGTTAGTTCCAACAATATATATTAACCTCCCTCACTGCTTAATCACAACTACCAGTTGATCTGAGACTTTATAGAGAAAAATCACTAAATTTCTGATTTCTAACTCAGGACAAAACTATTCACAATGGCTTTGAGACCATTGAATTTAACAATGGGAAAGCAAAATCTGTTTTCAATTCAGAGGGTTTGTCTTAATATCCTTAACCATAACAGATTTATTGGGGGGGGGGGAGCATAAATATTGGGAATAAGGGTAAATCACATACATTATGTGGAGGATGAGACCACTTGGGAACTGCAAAATACCCAGACACCACTACTGGTTGAGCTTTATTTGATATGGGAAGTAACCTACGAGCAAATGCATAGTGACTGAAGGTTTGTAGCCAAATTGCCAAAACATGTAATTTATGAGTCACTTCAACATTTTTGATCAAGTAGTACATCTAGACTAAATGTTGGAAAAAATGTGCAAGGATACTGTTTAAAAAGAAATAAGAAATCATTATGGCATGAAGGATTTCAAGAAGGCCAGCACTGAAGAATTATTTCCAGTATTGAAGTGTTAAAGAAAAGTGACCTGCAGGCTCAGGGTAACACTAAAAATATTTGACCTTGGAAATTGGAAATTATAAAGATAGAATAATCTCAATAATATTTCATTTAGATTCCTAAAAAACACAAGATAGCATTTTTCTTTTGATATTATTTAATAAAGTTGGCTTGCTTTTTTAATCAATGTGTTATTCACAAATTGAACCTTTATTAAATCTTGAAAACTAATGAGAGTTCTTTGACTTATAAAATAATGTTTAAGAAGTCTGCAATATGAAATTAAGAGAGCTATAGAACACAATATAGGATCACATTCTTAGCCCTAAGTGAATCAAGGCCAAAAAACATACAGTGACTTAATTCTAAACCCACAATGTAAAATTGCATTCATACTACTGGCAGTTCCAATACTAGTTGAAGTATTAACTATCACAAGCATCTTTTCAAAGAAGTGTAGTTGAATCTGTTAACACTTAGAAATTGGATGTAGGAACTACTGAGATGGTTCCTGAATCCCTAGGCAGTTAGTTCAACCTTGCATGAAGAAAAGAAATAGGGGTGGAACTCAGGATGATCTGTATGTCCCCAAGGAATAGAAAATTAATCCCTTTGACATTCCTACCCTACAAAGTAAGGTCTTCCATATCGCCCTTTCTATTCCTAAAACAATTCTTGGAGAACTGGCTGTGTGCCAGCCACAGTGCTAGGGTCAGGGTTATCCAGTGTGGAACAAGACAGATACATCTATCATGGAACCTAGATTGTAATGAAGACCAGCTAACCAAAAAATTAATTACATAAGCAAACAATCTCTAGTAAGGACTCTGAGGAAAACAAAGGATGATTTAGATGGAGTGGTCAGAGAAGACCAGTCCATGGAGTCAATGGGAAAGAACTTTGAAGATTGAAGCGGTGAAGAAATTGATAGGACACTAGAATGAGGAATATTACTGAGACAAAGAATGGTGTAAATTGGCTACAAAAACAGACCAAATCATGCAGTTCTGTGAACCCCAGAAAAGGCCAGCCAACTCATACAAAGGGTCTGACCTTACACAATTGGAGCAGGTATAGTAGTTTAGTCCCTGTAAGGCTACTGTATTTGTGATATTAGAACTGAAAACCCACAGGGCAGATAGTCAAGAAGGGAAGGCTAGAAGCTTTAGGATGGGCTGAAACTCATGTCAGTTGTTACTCTGATCTTGGTGCTGTGGATATCCTGCAGAAAGAAGCCAGTGACCTTCATCTTGGAACTAAAAAATACACATCTGGCACAGGAGTCAGAGAAGCTGAAGGAAAAGGTAAGAGTAGCTGTAGACCCAGCTGTGACTTCATGCTAACAAGTTAATCAGCACATCTGTTACAACATGTATGAGCTAATAAAATGGCTACTGCTTTGCCTCTGCCCTCCTCATTTCAACAAGACTCTCCCATGGTCCATTCTAACCGGAACCTTAAAGGGAAAGGAATTCTAGGAGATGTAGGTCAGCCTAACCAAGCTGACACATCATTAGGTCATCGTGCCCCCTAAGACCCTTCCACCTGGATCTCTTCCCAGCAACTCGCAACTTCATATGACAAACAAAGCTTTGTCTTCCCTTCTCAACCTCCTCCTTCTTTGCTGGGTTTCCCTAATTTTGTAAATAGTACAACTTTTCTTCTATGACCAAGACTTTCTAATCCCCCAAACCCTTTTTTTTCTCTCTAATCCCCATCTTGCTCCTACCAATGTGTAACTTAGTTCTATCGTTTTTACCTCTGCAGTACTTACCCCAGGTGTATGAGTTCAAAGTCACCAGGTGATTATACAAATCCCACACACAGATTTCACCTTTAGTTTGCTATCAGTCCCATTTTGGAACCCCAGAAGTACAGCAAGGGCAGCTCTCGCCCCCAAAGACATGTACTAGCGAATGAGTTATGGGGAGGACTAGCATGCTGTTATCATTATTTAAACCAAGAAAAACATACTGTAGACAAGATGAAAGATCTAATAAAAATGTGTTCTTATTCCTGATTCTAAAACTTTAACAGCTGGGCTTTCCCATGTGGAATAATGTTACATAAATAACTCAGCCAGGAAGCAGAGGGGCTGTGAAGAAGTCCAGCAAAATGACAGATGATCTTAGACACCCTGAATATCACACCCAATGGAGTTACAAGGAAATAAGTGGTCATTGGAAGGTACTGGTGAGCTGATGCTGGTATGGTCAGCCGACTTTACAAAACCTGAGTTGTGTATCACTAATTCTACAGAAGTTTCCTTTCTACTTCAGGATATTAACACTCTCTAATCTATTCCATAGGGACTTTTTCTGCTCCGTCCAAATTTCTCATCCTTTAATCAGTCATGGAAATCTACAGAAATTGGCTCTCAGAAAATAAAGTTGTTGAGATTGAAGACAAACACACTCAATTCTTATGTTTAGTTTCCTTTTAAAGAGGACAAAGATCATCAAAGACATCCTATGGATTACTCTTGTCCACATAATGTAGGTATGGGTCCTGTTACATTTCCTACTCCCACCTTTTCCTTCCACTCAAATATATATAGTTGCAGTTATGGCACAAATGGCAAAAGGCCTTATGAGAAAATATGAGTGAGGAATAGAACTCCAGCCTCAGAAATTTCGTGCTCTTCCGCCTTTCCATTTACCTCATGGGAAAGTGGTGGGAGTATGATAGATACAGAAATTTGGGGCAAGTCTCATTTCCCTTGGGTTTGGGTTAGAAGATTCCTGAAAGCCTTTCCAGCTCTAAAAACAGATGACTGTCCTGTGTTTATAGTACAGCGAACGTATTCTTCACTGGCCCCTACTTCTGTTTCTCAGGAGTTGTTTAAACATCGACAAAGAGCTTTTAGAGAATGAAAATTCACTTGTTTGGGTTTTTTTTTGTTTTGTTTTTTGGGTTTGTTGGTTGGTTTAAAGGCGTGTTCTTGGAAATCCCACTGTGGTTGGAATTTCTACTTTGTGAAGTGTACCCAGGACTTCACCTTGCCAGAAATTACGTGAGGGCTCACTTCAGTCTTTTTGAAGAGTTACAGGAAACACTGTGTGATAACAAGAGGGCTTACTTCAGTAGGAGACATTCAGGGGGCATGTGCTGGTTACTCCTTTCTTTCCCCAATCCTGAGATTAACCTTATCTATGAATATCAGCAAGAATCAACTCACCCACTGGCTACACCATGCACAGGGAGATATCCACATCAATCTGCGGGGGAAAAAAAGGAGAAAAAGTAGAAAATTACTTCTAGGCTTTTAATTGCTTGTCATTTCCCCCTATTCTCTGCTCTGCATAAGTTTTTACTCATTATGATCCAAGGCAATATGCTAATGTAGCTGCCCCTCACCTCTAATCCCGATAGCACACTATGAGTCACTAAGCAAGAGATGCTTCTCTTTTCCACTATTTTTATTCTTTCTTCTAAGAGGATGTTGGCCTCCAAATGACAAGCCCTGTGCTTAAGAAATGGTATAATGAACCCGTTCAGAATCATATGGGAGAAAGAATTCCATAGCACTTTTCATCTTGTATCTAGATAATTAAAAATGGTTTTTTTCTCATTACAAAATTTAAATCTTTGAATTAAAGAAAATTTAGAACGTTCAAATACACAAGAAATAAATTTTTCCAGTAATCTTACCAGTCCAAAACAACGATTGTTAATGATTCATGTAAAGATATTGATGTAAAGATAAAATATACATAATTATTTTTACAAAGTGGGATAAAATAGTACACACTATTTTACAGCCTCCAATTTAACATGAACATATTTACACAAATTATAGATTTTTGGAATACCATTTTTTAATAATTGGAGAGTATCCCACTAGAGAATACAACATAATTTATTTAACCAATAGCCTGTTATTGCACAACTATTTTGTTTTCTCTTCAGGAACGATATATTTAAAGGACAGCACAGCACAAGTCACATCAGTGTCTTCTAAGATTACATTTTTTTAAGTGAAATGGATATCCCAAGTTTCGACTTAGCCTGCACAAGTCTTTTGTTTAGGATATGAAGCATATGTAGGCACAAGAGTTGACTGCTCACTGCTGATTATTTCAGGGGTACTTGGAAATTTCTCTCCACTCCGCCTCTACTTGCAAACTGAAATCATACCCTTAAAAAAGCTTCACATTCAAATTTTATCAACTTTTAAGAGAGTCGGGCACAGGGCATTTGAAGTCATTCCCTCCCGGCCACCAAGAGTCTTCAATTAAGTACCTGTGTCTATTGGGTGGGGGAACAGTGCTGAAGTACCACATTTGAATCCAGTTCTATTAAACATTGCAAGACACTGAGCAAAATAGGGACCTTCCCCAGGCTGGCCAAAAGAAATGAAGCATCTGAGAGAATAATAGCAGGCACAGGAACTTGAAAAGTGAGCTGAGGCCATGGGCATGTTATAGAACAATCCAATTTAGCAAAGCACCTCTATGCAACAGCCTGATGTCATGAGGCCATCTAGCCTACTGACACATTTGCTTCTACAGGTTTTCCGCCATTCAGGGTGCACTGGGGCTATAGCTTCATTTTAATAATAGAAGTAGTGGGAGAGAAATTTACGGAAAATTTTTGTAGAATTCATTTATTTGTTTATTCTACAAAATGAAATGTTTATACAGCCATTAAATGTATATTGAGTATATTTTTGACATGAAAGGATGCACACAATATATTAAGTGGTGAAACCATGTTACACTTTATAAAATGTGATTCATTGGTATAAAAATCCTGTACTTGTGTGCACACACACACACATTTGTAAATACCAGCTATAAAAAATGCATACCAACATGATAATAATGGCTTTCTCTAGGAGGTAGGAATACAATGGTTTTTCTTCCCTTTTATTTTTTTAAATTTGGATTTTTATGGTGAACACCTATGATAAAATAAATGCTAAGTATAGACATTTGAATTTCATGCTCTACTTTTCCTTCATGCTTGTTATTTTCAGACGATCAGACTCTTGATGCAACTTGCTTTATTGATTTTTTTCCTCTTTGTTTCATTCCCTTGAGAATATGAAAGGTCTGTCGTTTTATCTCTGAATCCAATTCTCTATCTCCCCATTCTCCCACTTGCTTCCTCAAACTAGATGTTTCATATGAACTTAAAGTATTTAAGGTTGGTCACTCTTATTTGCCTTTGGAAAGCCAGAATGTGAACAGTATTTAGTAAACTTTCATCTATCATGTAAATTCTTAATTCTTTGAAGAAGCACAAATGGACTGATTTACCTCCTAATGCCCTGACTTCAACATTTTTAACCATCAAGAAAGTAAATAATTTAAATTTAGAACTGACAAAAAACAGACTCCATTATCTCTAACATATATGCATTAAGAACAGTCTGTCAAGGGTTTTGTGTAAAGGCTAAAGATAATAAACTTAAAATGTATATATTAGTCAGTGAATATTTTACATATACATTAGAGTCAGTGTGATCCAAGTTCCAGAATTAAATGTCTTGGGTTGAATATAAAACTAATGCCGAGTAAATGAGTTTATTTTCTGCGTGACAAAACTCAATTCTCTTCTACCTTAAATGAAATGAAATGCATCTATCTGAGATTACATGGCACAAGGACATCATCTTCTTAAATATTCCTTATTCTCTGGTTTATGACAATAATGGCAAACATATATCCATTCACTTTACATACCTTATAATATACTGGAGAATTTGGTATCTATTCCACTATTCAATTATGTATACTTTGAGGCTTTAGAAAAAATGAAGTATTTGACAAGGCTTAGAAAAAAAATAAAAAACACCGTGCATGAATGATTTTGTAGTTGTATATGGCTTGAACACTTAATTTTTTTTTCTGTAATAAAACCAGGTTAATGAATGGACAATGTGTTGAAGAAGACTATTACATAGGAGTTGTGACTAGGAACTCCTCACTAGGAGTTCTTAGCATATCAAAATGATGTCTAAGTTTTAACAATTAGATAAGGAATAGAAGTGTCAAGTGTCCATGAGGCATAATTCATTAGTTTTAGAATTGTGGATGGATGGAACTCACTGAGTGAAAAACTTTGATCCTTTTGAAAGACAGCCTACTGACCAACCCCATTACTCATGTGCTCTGTGAGGAAGTAGGAACTGTTGAACATTCTCAAAGGCATAAAATAAAAATCCTGCCTCACACTGTACAGAGAGTCTCCCCTACACCATGCCATCAGAATTGTGGACTCAGGGACTAATGTCCCTGCTTCCTCCACTGCTGGCCCATTTCACTCTGCTTTTCCAAATCTTTCATTTCCATGAAACATAAGGGCTGATCAGACAGAGTTCTTATTTGCAAATAACACTGACTCAGACCAAATTAAGCAGAAAATAAATTTATTGGAAGGATATTTGTTATCTCAAAAGGATATTAGTTATCTAATGGAATAACCCAGAAAGCTGGTATACCAGGGAAGAAAATGAAACAAGAACATAGGGCAGCTGGGGAGCTGAAACCTCAGCCAAAGTGATGCCACTGCTGAATGCTGTGCCTTGTCATTAGCCCTCTGTCATATGTTCCTAAATGTGGTATCTCCATAGGCAATATAAACTCTTCACTTTCTCTGCTCCCATGCAACATGTTCTACAAGTTCAAAATCCCCAGATTAAATGTACTGGTCAACTGCTACCACAGTGGAGCTGCATAGCAAAACTACTCCAAAATTCAATGACTTAAAATAACGATTTTTATTTGTATGTGGATCAGCTGAGGGTTAACTGATCTAAGCTGTGCTTGGCTGTGCTTGGCTGTGCTTGGCTGTGCTTGGCTCCAAACTTCAGGTTGGGTTCTTTGTGAACTCCTTAGCTCCTATTCTTATTGGATCAATGGGCTGCCTGACATTTCTTCTCATGGTAATGGCAGAAATTCAAGATAGCAAGCCAAAATGTATAAATACATTTCAAACCTCTGCAACATCAAATCTACCTACACTCCATTGGCAAATACAAATTATATGGCAAGCCCAAAGCCAAGAGGCCAGTGCAAAACATTCCACCTCCAATGAGAAAAGTGTCAAGTCATATAGCAAAAGTCATTGAAACAGACTGTGATGAAGAATTGGGGCTGGGGCGCCTGGGTGGCGCAGTCGGTTAAGCGTCCGACTTCAGCCAGGTCACGATCTCGCGGTCCGTGAGTTCGAGCCCCGCGTCGGGCTCTGGGCTGATGGCTCAGAGCCTGGAGCCTGTTTCCGATTCTGTGTCTCCCTCTCTCTCTGCCCCTCCCCCGTTCATGCTCTGTCTCTCTCTGTCCCAAAAATAAATAAACGTTGAAAAAAAAATTTAAAAAAAAAAAAAAAAAAAAAAAAAGAATTGGGGCTAATGTATTAATTTATTCTAGTGATAATTCCTATTGGTCAAGTTCAAGACTTGTGATAGTGTCCTCGCTGCCAAGGGGATGAATAGATCAAGAATCTGATCCTTTCTACTCCTATAGGGAAGAAAGGATTCTACTGTAAGTGTTCAAATGCTGAGCAGACATCAAATCACCAAACACACATCAAAAGTGCCCAATCATGCTTTCCCATTCCCTTCAATAAAGTTCCAAGAGATAATAAAGAAGTGGCATACCTGGGAAGTGGAAATTAAGAATAGGAATTTGGAGACTTAGGCTACATAGCAAGAAAAGAGGAGGAAACATCATTTTCCCCAAATAATGGCAATGAGATGATCACACTTGTAAGACCTTTGCTCTGGCTCTACACAGAACCCTGAGTCAATATGCTATTCTCTCATCCTCAGACCCCAAAAGATATGCTGGAATCAAATATATGTGAAATGGAAAGAAAGGGACGCTTATATGTATGAAGATGTTCAATCCCCTGTGCACTCACACCCCATAAGCAGGAGTTTAAACTCCTTTAAACCAGAACAAAAGAAACAGAGAAATCTGCCAAACACCACTTTTTTTTCTCTTGAGAATTTTAACAACCATTACTCTGACACCTCTGTATTCCCAAAAACAGAAATTTGGGGCAAATCTGCCTCTAGTAGATTCTACCTCTATCTCTACTCCTTTAATCTTCCTAAATGTGACATTAGGCATAGATATGCGTTGGGCCAGAAAGTCCAGAATTTAACATGAGTGGCATGACTCGATGATGATGAGAATGTGGAGGCAAAAAAGTGAGCTGGTCCATGGGTAACTACTTACTCCATATTCTCCAGATGGGCATGGCTGGGCTGGTGCGGAGCTAATACATGGGGCTGTGCACCAGGAAAGCGACCTCGCCCCCTGTTACTCTTCCTTTTTATAAGTCAGGTATGAAAGCAACAATGGTTAGGAGGAATAAATGTTTTGGACTCAGGCGTCAAGCAAAATAAGCCATTACTTGTTTAGGGCAATAATAGGAGTTACCAGCTGCCTCAGCACCTAAAGACTTTAGGGATCCAAGTTCCCATGGGAAACTGAGTTCAGCTGTATCTCCTCCCTCCACCACTGGAATGGGTCCACCTCGCTTATTGCTGGACAGAGTTCCAGGGTCATTCACTGGAAAATCTTAACAGGCTTAATAATGGGCCAGTTATTATATTGCTACTGGTATGGCAGAAGAGATTCAGGGGTAGGTCAGTTTTGTAAATAAGCAGCAGTTGCAACTGTTATTGGTGATCATACGTTATACTGATTTCTCTAGATAAGAAACGGGCTCCAACTCGACCTGCTTGAAAGTCACTGAGTATCTATCATTAACAGCACCAGTCCCTAAAGAACATCTTAAACAGCTCCTATCTTCCTGCCAGTTCAGTAAATATAAGGTACTGAACATCAAGGTGCTGTGGCATCTGGTATGGCCTGATCATCAAAATGTAGATGTACACGTAGTACTGAATTTTCCCTTAGCAAAAAAAAAAAAAAAAAAAAAAAAAAAAAAAAATATATATATATATATATATATATATATATATATATATATATATATATATATTAGTCTGTTTGCATTCAACAAAAAATAGACTTCTTCCTTCCTTCTGTGAAACTTAGATTCTTGCCCTCAACTCTGGCCCTTGCACAGAGATCATGTGTGTTTGAGTGATGTGGAGTTGGCACGTGTTTCCTGAACAGGATCCTTTTGGAGTGCCAACCCAATTTAACTTTCCTGCTTTCCTGAAAACAGCCCTGCGTGGGGCTGATTCTTCTGGCTATGGGTGACACCTGGCCAATGTAGACAATCATATTCTTTCCCCCAGGTATTTAAAATTTGGTTCGGAGAGATAGTGATACTTGAAGTAAGAGGAGTTAAGGTGCATTAATGGTAGCATTCTGATGAGATGCTCATGAAAACCCTCAGAAGCTTTCTAGTAACTTTGCTACTCCTTTCTTTCCTTTTTCTTTTCCTTTTTCTTATTTTGCTTAAGTTAGCTAAATTTTGTTTCTGTTATTTGAAACTAAAGTAACTATTCCAAACACACTCCTTCTGGAGGGCAAACCAGGGTTCAAGGACATGCAAGCTATCTACAGAACATCATAGACAGAATTGTTTCCCACTGGAGAATCTCAGAAGGGCTCACTGTCAAGCACCCCTCCTAATAACATCCTCCAGAACAGGTGGCCGGCTGAATGCTTCATATCTTCTATCTAGGACAGGGACTAGATGAAGTTGGGCAACAGCTAAGCGATGCTTTGAAACCCTGGAAAACTCCACAAGACATGACTAAAGTGCCATCTAATTTACTTATGACTCTAGTTATAATTATGCTTATTTGCCAAGCACTTCCAGTGTATTCAAGTCTTTTAATAAGGAGAGAGTTCTTGGAAGATTCTTTCAAAGGATCTAGAAGTTTCTATATAAGTGATAGGTCATCTTTCTAAAATGAGATGCAGTATACAAAAGGAAATCAAAGGATGCTTATAATTCCTGCCAGCTTGCCTTGACAATCCATCCACTCCCTGAAACAGCCTTTTGATATAATAGACTGGCAGAAACCATTTTATTCTGCCACAACAAAGATTCATTAAATTAATGGTAATTAAGACCATACCAATAACTTAATTACTTGTTTTGTTATTCCTTACTCCTGGGTGTAACACCTAATTGGAATGTGTCTCCTCAGAGAAAAGAGGAAGGAAGAAAAATTTATGAAGCTTTTTGATGACAGCTTAAATCAAATAATTTTATAAGACCCTTCATTACAGTTAACATTTGAGTACTTATAGTGCCAGGCACTGTGCTGGGGACTTTCAATGCACTTTCCTAGTCTTGGAAACCACCCAAAGAGAGAGGTGCTCTTATTATCACATTTACGATTAAAAAAAAAAAATGAAGTGTAGAGAGTTTTTAGTAATTTACCTATGGTCACACAGTGGATGAATTTAGCAGTTTGGGTTGGAACTCATGTTTCCTGCACATCAGACCTGTGTTTGGGAGTCTAATTCCAGCCTCCAGATCACTACTTCCAGTTATTTTCAAACTGTGGTCCTCAAAACATAATTTTTAAAGTTTCCTTGAAGTCACAGGAGGAAGGAAATGGTGAGCACGCTGGGATCCTGTTAGGATAGCAATTCTTTGGATTCTGCATAAGACTTCATTTGGGGAAAGGGCTTCAGTCAGAAAATATTTAAAAACCACTAATTTAATCCATCCCCTCATTTGACCTGAGGGACCAGACTATTTCAGAGATGTAGTTAATAAGTTGTCATTCTGAAACAAGAATATGAGCATCCTGATTCTTCTCTATTTTTCTCTTCCATTGAGTTAATTCCAGATTTCACTAACTCCATTTGTTAAGTTGACTTCACGTTCAAGAGAAACATTACTTTTTAATCTTTTCATCAGTAAAAGGGAATATCTTGACTCAAATAACTGAATAGTCCTGAGCAATCCAATAGATTCAGGTATGGCTTTATCTAGAGGTGTGATCTAGAACTGTGACTAGAACCCTAATTGTGTCTTCATAGTTTTCTCAGCTCGACCCTTTGTATTTTTCCCTTTGTCTCAACCTTATTTCTTTCATCATAGCAATAATGCCTGCAGCCATTCCAGAATTTGCTCCCTCAGCATACAGTACACAGCAAAAGAAAAGGTCTCTTTCTTAGCTGCTGATGAAAAACAGGTAAACTCCTTTTCCATAATTTTCCAGCAAAAAATCCCTTCACATTTCATTGGCCTGAACAAGGTCTTGTTCTTATTCCTCAACCAATGACTGTCACCACGGAAAATCAGATGCTCTGATTAACCTAACCAACCCAAACCACAGGGCCACTACCAGTGGAGGAAAATAAGGCCTCCAAAGGAAAATAGTGGACACTGGCCGGAAGAAGGACATTGATGCTGAAGAGACAACTACCAGAGCATATGCTCTAGAAGAGGTTGAAGCTGAAGCTTAAAAGCCAGAATAACAGGAACAGCACTTTCTAGGAGTGACAGTAACAAGCAGGTTGGCTCACCAGTAATTCCGACAAGCTCCTGTTAAGACTCCTACTGACAGTGAATAAACCACTAGGCTCAGGCTGAGCCAGGCAGGAAGATAGATGACCATGCCTCAATCTGGGCAGGTGAGAATCACCTGAGTCTCCATAGAATAGGAATTGACAAACTATGACCCACAGCCTGTTTCTACATGACCCACAAGTTAAGAATGGTTTTTATATGTTTTAATGGTTAAAACATATTAAAAATACTTAATGATGTGAAAATTATATAAAATTCAGATATTGGTGCATATAAATAGACTTTGACCAAAACACAGCCACGCTCATGTGTCTACATATTGTCCAGGGCTGCCTTTGAAATATTCCCTATGTGATGCTTCACGGAAAAAGTTTGCCAACCTTGATTTAGGACATCGGTGCTCAAAGTATGATCCCTGACTAGCAGCATCATTACCATCTGAAAACATGTTAGAAATGCTATCTTGGGCCCACCCCAGACTTTTGAATCAGAAACTCTGGGAACGGAGTCCAGTAATCTGTGTCTTTTTCAAGCCATTGAGGTGACACTGATGCAGGCAAAAGTTTGAGAACCACAAGCACAGAAGAATGTTAAGATGAAAAAGGTCTGGGCGCCTGGGTGGCGCAGTCGGTTAAGCGTCCGACTTGAGCCAGGTCACAATCTCCCGGGCTGTGAGTTCGAGCCCCGCGTCAGGCTCTGGGCTGATGGCTGGGAGCCTGGAGCCTGTTTCCGATTCTGTGTCTCCCTCTCTCTCTGCCCCCCCCCCCCCCCCCCCCGTTCATGCTCTGTCTCTCTCTGTCCCTAAAATAAATAAATAAATAAAAAAAACAAATAAATAAAATTAAAAAAAAACAAACAAAAGATGAAAAAGGTCTGAAGCTGCAACCCCAAGAAGAGGGGCAGTGTAGAGAATTTTCTGACACCAGAGCTGAAGTCATAGAGCTTAGTAATGATAAAAATAACAATACTAACAATTGTAATGTTTATGGCAAACAAAGTGTGTCAGACATTTTGTTTTACGTTGACAATCTTATTAAAACCCCACCAGAGGTGTAGGAAGGAGTTACTATTATTATGCCCATTATGTAGTAAATAAAGTGAAGTTCATGGGACTGACTAGTTAGTGTTAGTAAGTGGTGGCTCCTGGCTGAGACCTAGATGGTTTGACACCAGGGTCAGACCTCTTCATGTCATATACCTCTGAGTTATGTAAGCTAGATAAACGGAAGTGTTACTGAAAAAAGAAAGTGACACATGAATACCATCAGTTTTGAAATCAATTTTATACATTTATATGAAGTAAGATGCACTTATAACTCCCATTTTCTTCGGGCTGGGGAACTAGTTTCAACTAAACTAGACATGCAGCCTTTCTTGAGTAGATTTGGAGAAAAGTCTACCACCATTTGTGATCTCCTACTAAAATCTATTCCTTTTCCTCCTACATTTTACATAAATTTGAAAAGTAAGATTTTTCCTCTTCATTTGACTGGGAGTCGCTGACTTTTGCTTTATTATTTAGATTGCAATTACTTAATGCTTTTGTTGTTTTCCACATGAATGTTAGAATAGTATACTTTTGTCTACTTTTTCATGGCATAACAAGTTTTAGTTTCTTTTTCTGGTCAGGAAGGCTGAGCAGGAAGGGGAGAGGGAGGTGGGGGAAGATGAGAAGTAAACCAACACCAGGAGAAATAGAAGTGGAAAAACAAAGCTAAAAAAAAAAAGATTCTTGGTACTGTAGGATGTCAAGTCTAGGCAAAGGACACCTAAGAGCAGTGATCTGACCTTTTTATATTAGAAAAACAAGACCATGTTGAGATGTGAGAGACACTTGAAAGGTACAATTTGAATTTTGAACAATGTTTTCCATATGGTGCACGTGTCATCAATAATCTTTACAGGTTCGGTTGACTCTTCAATGAAATTCACATTTCCGGTTTCAGTTTATAAAAAGTAGGGATTATATAGCTCTGCACACTTTAAAAATGCACTGAAAAATATATAAAAACTAATTTTTGAGTATATTTTACAGGTGGAATAGTCAATAAAACCCAGCTTTGATTTCTGAAGAATGAAAATGTTCATGTTGATCTATATGGCTATAATAAAGCAATTGACCTAAGAGACCAAGGGCTAATTAGAGAAAACTTTGCTTTGTGTTGCAAAGTTTCAGACTCTGTCCATTAAATACACCACATGTGGACAATGTCACATAATACTAGTTGACTGTAGGCAGAATGATCATCAATTGATGGATTAACCTAGAACATTAGAAAAAATACGGCCTTATTACATAGCAAGTTCTTGAAGAGATGGAGATGAACTATATTAATAATTTTTACATTTCCTTGGATCATCAATCTCTTAGGAAAACTGATAAAACCTAAGAATGCTCTTCCTATAAGTATGTGCATACCTATAAACAATTATGCTTATTAATTCCTAACCTAGGTTTTGAACCCTAGGTTACAAATTTCCAAACAGTATGCGTTTTGGGGTTTCTTCTGATCCAAAAGATCTGCGATGATATGATTCCATTGTTTAAATCATCTGAATTAATATCACTTAGAATCAGCTGATGGTTTTCACATAGCTCACAGAACTCTGGGGAACCAGGATATGGGTCATCTTGGTGGAAAGCCACTGAAATCCACTTTTCTACAGACTGAACACTGATCATTTGCAGGCTATTTTGAACTTTTAACTAATAGCAACTTGTATTTTTTTAGTTTCTTAAACAAGGTACGGTTAGTTAAAAGTAATGAATTAACTGACCTTGGCTTTCATGTGCTAGCGTAATGCTTAATTTCTGACTAGCTTCAGAAGATGCCTTGTAGAAACTTCATCGGTCCTATCTACAGTCCACAGAGACACGGAGCCCTTTAAAGTTATCAAATATAAATCCCTTTTGTGCTGTGCCATAGGCAAAGTTGGCTCATCAAATTCACTTCCCATTGAGGGGAAAAGACAATAAACAAAGTGACAACGATATTCAAGGGGATTTGGTTTAATTCAAGATGAATGGCGTCCGGGTACTTACTTGTGCTAATTGCCTGGTACTAGAACTACGGTTCTAGTCCTTTGGTTTCTGAAGGATCTGATCTTGGGGGGGTGAGCGGGGGGGCTTGTTTTATTTTTTATTTTGTTGCTGCTTAGTCTTCGTTTTCCACGAGGGGTTTCCCTTACAGAAATATTCTGAAAGTACAAAAACAAAACAAAACAAAAAGATAGCAGGAAAGTATAAAGCCCATAGGGGAAATAAACAGTACAATTATATATGACACTAAAATAAATGAAGGCTTACCTTCTTCCAACCCTGCTTCCTCCTAATGACTGTGATAACTGAAGTGTTGGGTTTTATTAAATAGAGCAGCAGTGAACTCTCTGGAGATGAAAGCAGCTAGTGAAATTCATACCTGCTGAAACAGAAGGAGTCTCCTCCCTTTTGTAGCTGACAGATCCATAATGAGCACATTTTGTAGCTGGAGAGAAAGAAAAGAAGATGAAAGAAAAATCTTTTGAAGACTAGGAAAAAAAAAAGGGAAAATCCCACTAATATAGTGAAACCCCTTAAATTGTTTTGCGAGAGACAGAAAAAAGAATACTATTTAAAAGGTCACATTGGTTGTTTGAATTAGTTTGGCTTCGAGGAGATAAATATTGTGTACTGGAATATAAGAATGAATGCTAGAAACCACTTTCACACAGTGAACAAAGGAATCATCCCTAATATGTGATTAACTGATGTTCCCTGTTCACCACAAATGTTGGCTTTCAAATACTTCAAGTGCAGGGGCTCTTTGTTAATTGGCTCAAGCATCCCTGAGGACTTCTAAGATATTAAGACCACAGGATGCTTCAAGGTTCTTTCTTTCTTGAAAAAACATGCGTACAGAGTTTTAAAACATGGTGACTGCCATAGCACTGCCATCTATTTTAAATGACAAAATGAACCTATCGTTAGTACTCCAAAACTTTTCCGCAACATGCCATATTAGCTCAATGTCTATCAAATAACAATTTTATTTTTTTCTTGTACCTTCAAAAAAATGTCTGTGATAAAATTCGCTCTCCAACCCAAACAGGTTCTGTGACTTTAAATGCAAATTACCAAACTGTTCCTGAGGCAAGTGAAAAGGAGGATTGCATCCATCATGCTGTTATTTAAAATGAATTTAACCCCTTAGGCGGACAACAAACACAAACCCAGATTGCCACGAACAGAAGCCTGGGGGTCTGTTCAGATAAGAGCTGCCATTTCCAAAAAAAAAAAAAAAGTGCTGCAATAATGCCACAGTGAGCAGGACTTGATGTTGAAACCATGAGCCTGATCTAGATAAGGCTAAGGGTGAAAAACTAGGGAGGACATAAATGACATTTTACATTGGGTAGAGGTGATTTGAGGTGCTTCACACACTGCTGAGGCAGCCAATGTTTCATAGACTCTGGGTGCCATACATGCTCCAATCCATTGACTGTCTTGTTTGGAATGATTGATGTCCCTTTGGCTCCAGGGATCTGACATCCTGGGATGTGACAGGATATGGTGAATTGTTTATTCATAATTTAATCAGAAAACCGACTGATCTCCAGAATCCATGTATTTAAAACTGGGTCTCAATTAGAAGCCACCCTATAAGCTATTGCTCTAAATCCTGCACTGCTTATTATAATGTGTGTATTTAGAACTTCATATTTTATCATTGGTTCTATAATTCTTTAAATAAATCATTCCCTGTATCCTTGTAGTTGCTAATGGCTCAATTCTTTAACACTGTTAATGGTTCAGGCTAGTTCATAGTAGTGACTTGTTACAGGGGGCTGTGTATCTGTGCTGTCCCAGCCCTCACCAGTCCTGCTCTCTCTGAAATGTGGCTGGGTGCCCAGAGAATGAACTAGCTACTGCCTGATAGAGAGGAGAATCAAAGACTGGTACTTGGCAGGGGCCTCTGCTCTTGCAGCTGCTGAGTGCTAAATTATTACTGATGTGCTTCTCCAGCCGTGCACAGCAGGGCTGGCCTAATGCAACAGTGAGCCTCTCCTCTGGCCCTTAACACAGGACTTGGGTTTCAGAGTGGGAATAAAGGGGGCAAACTGAGCTGGCTCCTGCCCAGGGCAGAGTGGCGAGCCTGTCTGTCCTGCACAGACTGAAATGCCGTGGACACGTTTCATGCTCTTCATGTGCACAAATAAGAACTTGTGTAGACTCCAATTGTGAGCCTAATGTGATTGCTGGAGAGAACCTTGGTAGGTTTTGCATAGGTGTATGAGTTCATCAAACAGAACTTCTGGGGCAAAGTAACACCATTCAGAGTTTTCATAATGCTGAGGAAGCAGAGTCTCAGCAGGAGACACCAGTGAAGGAGGGAGGCAGCTTTTCTTCTACTGTTTAAAGAAAATCACATGCCCATCTATCTACCTGTGCTTTGCCAACAGGTGTTTTTAAACTGACATTAGGTGTCCTGTAGTCTTCCAGTACCCTGGTGAGGTGTGTCTGCCCACTGGTATGGTATTTGTAAAGGAGACAGGGAAGAAAAGAACATAGAAAGAACCTAGGGTCACAGAACCCCCGTCCAGGACCCCCTGCAAATAACTTGGGCTTTCTCCATTTTCTCATCTATTACCTGTGTGTACTCCTAGATTGCTAGTCCTGGTTATTTCCTACACTTTTAGGCTGAATCTCCTGGAATGCCAATGCAAATGGGATTGAATGAAGAGTCAAATTGTACATTACAACATACATTACATTTTTATACTGTCCCCTCCCCACATCCCACACTCAATTCAACCCATCAAAATGGGGGCAAACTCCACACAGAGCCCTTTCCCCCAAGGCTTGTATACAGGAGATAAACAGAGTTTTATCTCTTTTCAGATAATTTCCTTCTAAGAGCCCATCAGCAGAGGGTAACAGTAATTGTTGGCAATTGATTTCTCTTGCTTACAGTGACAAACTTTAGTAAAGTTTTAAGATCAGATGTACCTCTGTTGCTTGTATAAGACTGAAACATTCAGTGTGACTTTTATTACTCTTTCTTCTCAAGGTAATGAACTCAAGGAAGTATAATTAAAAAGCCAAAATTTTGTTCAAAATAAACAAGCACACACACATTTTCCCCACATACCAGCTGAAACCTGTTCTCCACTCATCTTTCAAGAGAAAATTTAAATTTAGCGAACAAGGCATCTCCTGTTAATTGCTCATGTTGGTTGTCTGACAGCTTCTAGAGCCCAAACAACTGAGATGTTAACATTTTGTTTTTCCACCCATTGCTTTGCTCTAAAGTGGATATGGCCTTAGAATATTTTCATGCTTTTACAAATGTTGTTCCAAATGGAATGTGAAAGAAGCTACAATTCCACCTCAAAGGCAAACCCATAGGAAAAGTGGTATTAGAAGAGACATGCTCTATATAGTGGCACATATTTCGTTATACATTTTCATTTTCTCATTGACAAATCCTTCAAGAAGTAGCTCTCCAACATTCCTTCTTATGTGTAATCTTCGAAGAAAACAGGGAACAAAGTCAAGAAAGCCTCTTGTCTTTGTAGGTGATTTTACATAGTGCCAAAAGTCATCTCAGGGAAATTGCCTTAATACTGCAAAATTCAAGCTATTCGTGGTGGGGGCCCAGAAGTCCACAACAGTTTGACACTTTCAGGGAAGGACCCTGTTTGCTTTTGAGAGGTCCTTGAACTCTTTCAGGCTCCTGGGATCCATTTCATCCAGCACTGTCCAATAGAGATGTAACATGAGCCACGTATGTAATTTTAAGTTTTCTATTGGTCGTACTAGAATAAATAAAATGAAACAAGTGAACTAAATTATAATGATATATTTAACTTAACCCCCTATATCCAAAACATCACTTTAACATATAAGCAGTATAAAAATTATTAATGAAATGTTTTGCATTCTTTTTGTTGACATCAAGTCTTCAAAATACAGTGTATATTTTGTTGTGACAGCATATCTCCGTTTAGTCCAGACACATTTCACATGCTCAGTTGTCACATGAGGCTAATAAATAGTTAGGGTATTAGACAAAGCAGATTGAAGTCATTGCTCTTTACCAGAACATGTAATGGTGTCTGAGGGACCAGAAGGAATTGATGTGGCTCCAAACCATGAGCAGATTATCACCTTTGGTTTCTACCAAACCTTTTTCAAAAAGCCGTATAGCAAAGTGGGCTCTCTGATGCATTGAATCATATAACCATTCGTTCCTTCAGTATTTAGTGGTTACTGGGCACTGAGCTTGCTTGACCTCACAACTTTGAAAGGTGAATAACTGAATAACTGAATTTCTACTGACAGTATCCCATATTTAGATTTCTTTTAATACGGTTTTATTCTAGAATAGTTTTAGATTTATAGAAAATCTTGAAGATAGGTCAGAGATCTCCTTATGCCTCCTTCTCAGTTTTCCCAAATATTAATATCTTACATTAGTATGGTACATTTGTCACAATGAACCAACACTGATACATGGTTAAGTAAAGTCCATGCTTTATTCATATTTTCTTGGTTTTTAACCAGTTTCCTTTTTGTGTTCCAGGATGTGACATCGCATTTAGTCTTCATGACTCCTTTTGCTCCTCTTGGCTGTGACAGTCTCCCAGACAGACTTTCCTTATTTTTAATAACTTCAGCAGTTTGGTGGAGTATTGGTCAGGCATTTTGTAGAATGACTCTCAGTTGGGATTTGTTTGGTTGCTTTTTTTCATGATTAGATTGAGGTTATGAGTTTGGGGGAGGAAGTGCATTGAAGTAAAGTGCCATTCTCATCACATACCATGTATATGATTTATGACTGCAATATTAACCTGGATCACTTGGTTAAGGTAGTGTTTGTCAGTGTCTATACTCTAAAGCCACTCTTTTTTTTTTTAATTTTTTTTTCAACGTTTATTTATTTTTGCGACAGAGAGAGACAGAGCATGAACGGGGGAGGGGCAGAGAGAGAGGGAGACACAGAATCGGAAACAGGCTCCAGGCTCTGAGCCATCAGCCCAGAGCCCGACGCGGGGCTCGAACTCACGGACCGCGAGATCGTGACCCGGCTGAAGTCGGACGCTTAACCGACTGCGCCACCCAGGCTCCCCTAAAGCCACTCTTTTGTGTCTTTTCCATCTTCTACTCTTGGAAAAGAGGTCACTGTGTGTAGTTTGGACTATAAGAGTTATGTTTCACCTCCTTAAAGGCAGAATATGCACATATGTTATTTGGAATTCTTTTTTCATGAAAGATTTGCTTATTGCCCCAATACATTTATTTTTTTTAATTTATTTATTTATTTTGAGAGACAGAGAGAGAGAGAGAGAGAGAATAAGAGGCAGAGAGAGAGGCAGATAGAATCCCAGCCAGGCTCCACACTGCTGGTGCAGAGTCTGACATGGGGCTTGAACTAAAAAACCACGAGATCATGACCTGAGTTGAAATCAAGAATCGGTCGCTTAACCGACTGAGCCACCCAGGCACCCCTCCCCAATTTACTTTTTAAAAAAAGTCATGTTTTTTTATATCAGTTTGAGCTCGTGGATATTTATTTTATACTTCAATTATTATCCAATATAACTTTATTTACTTTGTTGCTCAAATCATTTCAGCTTTGGCTGAGCCATTGGGAGCACTTTTAGTTGGCTCCTGTGTCTTAACATGTCCCCATCGCTGTGAGTTTTTGAGTTCTTTTGTTTTGTCGTTTTGCTTTGTTTTGTTTTTGAGAACCTCCTTGCTCCAGGATCCTTTTGTATTCTTTTTGCCATAGGCCTGGCGTCAGATGTTTCTCCAAGGATATCCTAGTTCCTTTTATTGGAAAATGGTTAAAAACAAACAAACAACAATACAAAAACAACAAAAAAGAAACAAGATGAGTGCTAGATATTTAACATTTTGTAGAGCATTATTAGTAATTTATAAATAGTGTTCCCCGGGGAAAAAATGAGGAAAATATAGTTTCCTGAACATTTTCCAAAGGACACATTTACACATTGTAAAAATTGAAGAGCTTCTGAAATCTCTATCCTAGTGCAATATTACCAAGGCATTCTTGTCAATGACAATCAGGTGTAAGAAAGAAAATGTGCCTAAGTCAGGTAAATTAAGACTTTTCATAATCTTTTTTTGTGAGTTATATGTGAAACATGACAAGCAATTGGAATATTCTATTCTATTCTATTCTATGACACCTGGGAAAAAAAATCACCTCAGTGAAACAGTAAAGAAAATGCATTGGCCCAAAGAGAGATGAAAGACTATTGAAAAATAGAAAAAGGATTAAAATTATACAATTGAGCTTGAGTGTGTGTTCATGAAGTTGTAAGATCTTTAAAGACTGTTTTTAATGACTTATTATAAGCACAGTGACTGGTATATAGCCTAACATTTCTTAAACATCTAAACTGAATTATAATTAGATATTTAAATATTGCTTCTTAACTTTATAAAAACCATACAGTTTTATAATACTCAAATAAAAAAAGAATTTAGAGGATATTTTCTGTTCTTAAAGTACAGAAGCTCACTTTGAATAATATTATACTCTGGTCAGCTCAGTTGCTAAATCCTTCATCCTGTTCCTTCCTTGCCCTACCTGCCCCAGTACCACAAAATCATTCACAACTTTTTTCTAAGAACTCATGGAGTGATCATTTCTTAAGGTAAAGTTGGACTAGACCAAGTGAATATTTCACCAAAACATTCTACTGGAGCAAAAAAGGGAATAAAAAAGGGAAACACTCTTTCCAACTATGGAAACACTAATGCAAACCAGTTCTGGTGTTTGGTTTGATTCTTCTGCTTCTAATTCAATAGTGCAGTGACCTCATTCTAGCCCTTCCTCATGCTGGTCTGGTAATCCTACTCTCTTCATTTTGGCCATCCCAGCATTTTCTACAGCTAGCTGTTCTCCACATCCCCTTCCCTCTGTCTATACCTGGAGAGTATATTCAGTCTTCACGTGCATCTTGCTCCCACTTGTGCTTGACCCTGCAGACATACCCATTAACTCCTCAGTTTGAGGTCAATTTGGTATGAGGAAGAGTAAACACACATCCCTGGTAAGCCCCAAGATAATGATTTAAGCCTATATTACTTCAGATTTTTAGTGAGTTTTTGAAGCAAAGTGTAAAAAGTGATGAACTGCTCAACTACATGTGCTTAAGGTTCTATATTAAACCTGTATTTAACAGTTCCGTAATCCTGCCAAACGACATTTTGAAAAAACTAAAACCTGTGTTCTCAATTGTTCTCTTTCCCTAGACAACATATTTGGATTAATATGCATTCTCTCTCTCAGCCTGTCTCCCTCCCTCTCTCTTCCATTCAAACATCTTTATCGTCCTGAACTCACTTCTTTGTGAAGCTTACTGTCTCATTTTTGGACAGGCCAATTTGTGGAAAGCTGTCTTTCATAGTGAACTGAAATTTACCTTATCATCTGCACCTATCATTCCTGGAATCAAATGGGATTCTAAATGTAGAAACATTTTGAAACAGCAAAGTACTGAATAAATATATATATCAATTCCACCATGTAGAGTGTGAAAATTTGACAAGTGTACTGTCCTATCCAAGTCACTGGAATAGATGAACTTGAGAATAGGACGTGAAAGATAAACCCTGTGTAGATTTCCATACAGTTCCTTCCAGGTTAATATTACTCCATTAATCCGTGTTCTTGAAATAGTTCTACTTAAGCAATGAGAGACAAGGACCAGGCTAAGACAAATGCTAGAAAATAGTTTTTAAAAGCCCAAACAGGAGAAAACCGGGACTGAAGAACTAAGGCTGATCAAGGTCCAGAAGGAGCTGGAATAGGTTGGTGCGACAGAATCTCTGAATCTCGCTGCTGCTTAGGACACTTAAGTCTTTGCAGTTAGTGGAAGCAGTGGTTTCATGTCTTTCATTTCTTGCTTCTCTCCTCATGGTCTATGACAACCTCAGAATATTTAAGAAACTGTTCCAATTCTGGGCCCACCAAATAAAAAAAAGCACTGGTTTGCAAAAGAGTACCAGATGAAAGCCTGAAAAGATTCCCAAACTTACTCTGAAGACATTGTTTGGGGAACATTTCTCAAGGCTTAACTGGGTGAGCTCAGCTTCCAAGCTGAGCTATGGGTGAACTGCCAAGAGTTCTGGATTTGAGGGTCAAAAAAGGGCAAGAAGAGAACAGGACCAGACCTCATGTCTACAGGTGTCCGCTGGACAAATTTGACAAGGACTCCCACTTCCAAACTCCCACCCATGGTCAGAAATCACATGAAGCTATGTGATATTTCAAAGGCTGTAAATAGAGCACTTTGATTCACGTAACACAGAATACTTGGATATACACGAGAGAACCTTTGGGGGAATTTCAACTCATAAAATGTACGAGGCAGCTCTCACAGAGGGTGAGACATGGGTTCAATATAAAACATAAATGACTAAATATGAGCAACTTCTAGATCCTTTGGAATTAAAAATAGTACTATATATCACTTGGAACATAAACTCAGAGTTCATGGTAAAGTCTAGGATATGCAACATGACCTTATACCATGATAATTAGACCCTTATCCCCAGTGACCTTTACAGAGACAGAGTCTTTAAATATCTTATTAATCATCATGGTCCTTTCATAAATGGTAGCTTTGACAGCAGTCTTAACTTTTAGATAAGAGGCCTAAAGTCTAGAAAATTTCTAAGGTATTTATTGTACACAATACTGCTCAATTTAATGAGTATATATCTGTAAACTGCTCTAGGCCCAATCAAAAGATCATACCAACAAATTTCCATCAAAGAATATTAATAATAAATAGTAAAAACCCTGTCCTGACTATTTAGCCAACATTAAGAGTTATGTCTTGGGGATTTTATATAGAATTGTACCTCTTGGAATATAACACAAAAAAATGCTAAGTGGAAGTATATTAGGCATTCTTTTTATTATTCTTTCTTCAGCTTTATTGAGGTATAATTAACTTAAAATTGTATATATTTAAGGTGTGCAACCTACTGCTTTGATAAACATATACATTGTGAAACGATTACCACAATTAATCAAAGTAGTTAAATACCCAGCACTTCACATTGTTATCTTTTGTTAGTGTGTGAGAAAGATTAAGATCTACTATCTTCCAGCATACAATACAGTATTATCAACTATAGTTACCATGCTTTACATTAGATCTTTAGAACTTATTTACCCTGCCTAACTGAAACTTGATATTCTCTGACCTACATCTCCCTGTTTCTATCCCCCTCATTCCCTGGTAACCACCATTCCAATTTCTGTTTCTAACAGTTCAACCTTTAGATCATGCAGCATTTGTGTGTTTGGCTTATTTCACTGTGCATAATGTCATACAGGGTCATCTATGTTGCAAATGATAGGATTTCTTTATTTTTTAAGGCTGAATAATATCTTCTTGTGTAAACACCTCACATTTTCCTTATCCATTTATCTGTTTATGTACACTTAGGTTGTTTCCATATGTTGGCTACTATAAATAATGCGGCAGTGAACAGGGGAGCACAAATATCTCTTTGCTATTCTGACTTCATTTCCTCCAGATATATACCCAAAAGTGGGAGTGATGGATCATATGGTAGTTCTATTTTAAGTGGAGGAATCTCCATACTGTTTTCCATAGCTGCTGTACCAATGTATATTCTCACCAACAGTGTACCAAAGCTCCTTTTTCTCCACATTTATCACCAACACTTATTATCTTTTGTCTTTTTGATGACAGACATCCTAACAGGTGTGAGGTGATAGCTCATTGTGGTTTTTATTTGCATTTCCCTGATGATTAGTGATGTTGAGTGCCTTTTCATTGGCTATCCGCACATCTACTTTTGAGAAATGTCTATTTGGGTTCTTTGTCCACTTATTTGTTTTGGGTTTTTTTTTTTTTTTTTTCTTGCAATTGACCTGTTTGAGTCCCTTTCATATTCTGGACATTAACCCCTTATTGGATAGATGGCTAAAAATATTTTCTCCCATTCTGTAGACTGCCTTTTTAGTCTGTTGATTGTTTCCTTCACTGGGCAGAAGCTTTTTAGTTTGACGCAATCCACTTGTCTATTTTTGCTTTTGTCTGCCTGTGCTTTAGGAATTATATTTTTAAAAATCATTGCCCAGAGGCACCCAGGGGATTCAGTTGGTTGAGCGTCCAACTTCGGCTCAGGTCATGATCTCACAGTTCGTGAGTTCGAGCCCCGCGTCAGGCTCTGTGTTGACAGCTCAGAACCTGGAGCCTGCTTCAGATTCTGTGTCTCCCTCTCTCTCTGCCACATCTCCACTCATGCTCTCTGTGTGTCTTTTTTTTTTTTTTAATTTTTTTTTTCAACGTTTATTTATTTTTGGGACAGAGAGAGACAGAGCATGAATGGGGGAGGGGCAGAGAGAGAGGGAGACACAGAATCAGAAGCAGGCTCCAGGCTCTGAGCCATCAGCCCAGAGCCTGAAGCGGGGCTCGAACTCACAGACCGCGAGATCGTGACCTGGCTGAAGTCGGACGCTTAACCGACTGCGCCACCCAGGCGCCCCTCTCTGTGTGTCTTAAAAAAAGAAATAAAACATTAAAAAAAAATTAAAAAAAAAAATCATTGCCCAGACTAATGTCAAGTTAGTCTGTTACAGTTTTCAGGGCTCATATTTAAGTCTTTAGTCACTTTTGAGTTGACGCCGAATATGGCATGAGATAAGGGTCCAATTTCATTCTTCTGCATGGGGATATCCATTTCTCCCAACACCTTATATCAAAGAGGCTATCTTTTCCCAACTGTGTGTTCTTGGCATCTTTGTCAAAGATCTATTGACTATAAATGCTTGGGTTTATTTCTGGAATCTCTATACTATACTATTGGTATATATGTCTGTTTTTAGGTCAGTACTATATTATACTATAGCTTTGTAGTATATTTTGAAATCAGGTAGTGTGATAGCTTTAGCTTTATTTTTCTTGATTGCTTTAATCTTTATTTGAAGACTACTTTAGCTATGTAGGGTCTTTTGTGGTTCCATATGAATTTTAAGACTTTTGTATTTCTGTAAAAAATCCATTAGAATTTGACAGGAACAACATTGAATCTGTCAATCACCGTGGGTAGTATGGACATTTTAACAATATTAAGTCTTCTATTCCAGGAACACAGGATATTTTTCCATTTATTTGTGCCTTCTTCAAGTTTTTTCACCAATGTTTTATAGTTTTCAGTGCTCAGATCTTTTACTACCTTGGCTAAATATATTCTTAAGTATTTTGATGCTGTTTTTTGATGCTATTTTTTTATTTTTATTTTTTTGTTTGTCCTGTTGATGCTATTTTAAATGGGATTATTTTCTTAATTTCTTTTTCAGATAGTTCATGGTTTGTGTATAGTAACATAGTTAATTTCATGTGTCGATTTTGCATTCTGCATCTTTATTGAATTCATTTATTACTGAACAGTTTTTTGGTGGAATCTTTGGAGTCTTCTACATCATCAGGTGATCATATCATCTGCAAACACAGACAATTTGACTTCTTCCTTTCCAACTTAATGTTTCTTTTTCTTTTTGTCTTTCTCTCTCTCTCTCTCTCTTTTTTTTTTTTCGTCCTGATTGATCTGGGTAGGACTTCTAGTATTATGCTGCATAGCAGTGGTGATAGTGAGCATTCTTTATTGTTCCTGATCTTAGAAGAAAAGCTTTTGGCATTTCAATGTTGTGTATGATACTAGCTATGGGCTTTCCATAATGACTTTTATGTTGAGGTAGTTTCCTTCTGTTCCTAGTTTGTTGAGGATTTTTATCATGAAAGGGTTTTGAATCTTATTATCTTGTCAGATGCTTTTTCTGCAAGTATTGAGATAATTATATGATATTTTATTAAGAATTCTTGAATGATACCATTTAGTACACAGAAAAACTATCTCAGTGTATAATTTAAGGATTAAAATTTTAGACTAAAAATTAAGATCCACCCTTCATGAGAAAATTTGACCACAATACTGAAGTGACAGTGTGTATATCAGGTTCCAAGTTTCCTTTAATTATCTCTACCTTTTTTTTTTTTTTAAACAAGAGAAAGTAGGGGGTGCTTAATGATATTCTTGTTAGCTAAATTGACACAAAGTATTTGAATCAACTTGATCTCTGCCTGTTAAGGCTTTTTAAGCACCCTCCACCGTAATCTGGATTTGGTTCAAGCAGATGAACTTCCTTTTTTCTCATAATACAGAGCATAACAGACATATACAATTGAACTAGCTACTTAAAAATCCTTTCTGTGGAGGATGATGTAAAGAAAAACCTTTCATCATACCCACCTACTTGCAGACTAATTTTTCCCCCTTTCAAATAAACCTCCCAAGAAGCTTGCCCTGAGTGCCTAACACTCCTGAAGTACATCCATTGACTACCAGAGACAGAATTGGAGGGCAGACTTTAAAGGTCACATAGTTCAGCCACCCTCAGAAACACTCTCACTTCCGTGCTTCTACTGGGTTAGGTCACCTCCCCCAGCTCCCAATGGAATGAGACGTTTAATTTACAACAGCCCGTTGAGAAACACAGAGCAGGTGCCCATTTGACTTGGTCTCAGTATTTGCTTTTGAGAAAGGGTCCTGGCTGTCTGGTTGACTCCAGAAAAATATTATAGATGATGCAGTTGAGTCATGTGACACATGGTTAAAAAAATAAACAGCCCTCTTGTTGACACAGGACCTACAACTAAGACAGAGGCTTTAGTTCATGTGATGAAATATTTGGCACTGAGGAAATGTCACTAGCTTTGTTTTTCTTAGCATGGAAAACCAATTCATATTTTCATATTAGGCTGACTCTCAACTGTTTCAGCCTTGTGTTATCTCAATAAATTGGACTACTCAAGAGCTGCTTTCTGCACAGCAAAAACAAGTTACAAAAACTTTTTGAAATGAGAGACTTTAGAAGCCATTCTCTATCCTTTCCGTGCTTTCCCTGGTTGCTGGCTTGCTGACCTGGAGCTTTTTACCTGGTGGTCTGATGAGTCATGGCATTAGGGAAAAACAAAAAAAAGAAGAAGAAGAAGAGAAAGATAACAAGGCTATTTGGCCGGTTAAATATAGAAGCAATTAAAAACCTGCTGGGTGGGCTCTTTTCCTGTAAGGCCTGGATGCTGATTTGCAAGACAACAGTGGATTCTCTTCGTGGTACCTACAAATATTCTAGAAAATGTAGTAGGAAAGGGATGTGAAGACAGACTCAGCAGAACGGACAGTCCGTAAATTCTTAGTCTTCAAGTATTTTACAGTCTTTGACAGATCTCCAGGTAGGTTACTAAAAAAAAAAAAACAAAATCCAGCTGCAAAATTGACTTGGAAGAACAATCTGGACACAAGCAAGCTTGATCACAATGCTAACTGTGTCCAGTGGTGGGTATTTTGTCTCTTAAACCAGCTCCTCCTGTGTTCCCTCCCTCTCTGTGCTGAGCAGCCACTAACAGCCAACCAAACCAAAGACTTTGGAATCCCTCTATCTCACCTCCTTCATCTACACTCATGGTAAGTTTCTTCTCAAATACTTGTCTCCTCCTTTTACTACTGCCACCATACAAATTGAGGGCCTCATCTTCTCACTTTGGGGTCATGACCTGATCTTTGAACTCTCTCCATTCTAGACTATATGCCAGAATGATCTTTCTAAGATCAAGTCCAAATGCACCCCAGCTTAAAAACCTTCTTGATGATGATCACCTCATCAAGATCAAGTTCAGATTTTTAGTGAGGGAGGCATAAAATGGAGGTTTGCAAGCCAACCCAACCTACATTTGGGAGGCATGTAACTTCAGAGTGGAGGTTCTGGAGTGCGGGTGGGAATATTGCTGATCCCTTTACCAGTTGTATGATTTTAGGGAATTAAACTCTCTGAACTAAAGTCACTTCATTTGTAAAATAGGGATAGTAACATCTACTTCACAGAATTGTTGTGGGAATTAAATTAATAATGCAAAATATACTTGACGTGGAATCTGGCAGATAGCTACTGCTCAATGCTAACAAAATATTATTATTGTTTTTGTTCTTGTTTTTACTTTTCTGTTTCTAGTATTTGCTGCTTTTTCCCCAAACCTCCATCTTTTTCAGCGATTTTCAACTGTTGTCTGTACATGAACAATACCCTGTGATTTCCCACCAGTGTTTTTAAGCTTTGCCCAGGAGGATGAGGCAGATTTGATAGAGAAATGCCTAAAGGAACTACGGATCATTGGAAGGTACTAGACTTTGGGTTGAACGAGGGTGGTGTAACTCAAGAATCCTCCATTAATATACAGAGAGATATATTGTTCATGTCAAAGTGTAAGACAGATTGGTTCCTTTATTAAGCCAACTGGGAGGAGACAGGTCATACAAAAGCTGATAAAAACTGGTGTTTCAAGAAGAAAAGTTAAGCAAAACTGAGTGTGCAATGAAAAATTCTAGGGGCGCCTGGGTGGCGCAGTCGGTTAAGCGTCCGACTTCAGCCAGGTCACGATCTCGCGGTCCGTGAGTTCGAGCCCCGCGTCGGGCTCTGGGCTGATGGCTCAGAGCCTGGAGCCTGTTTCCGATTCTGTGTCTCCCTCTCTCTCTGACCCTCCCCCGTTCATGCTCTGTCTCTCTCTGTCCCAAAAATAAATAAACGTTGAAAAATTCTATACTGTGGGATGCATCGCATTCTGCCAGAGGGGATAGAACCTTGAAAGTGCCACACCAGGTTGGGCAACTCCCTTCTTTCCCTGAATTTCCCTTCTTTGCCTTCTTTGCTGATTCATTTTCATCTTCAATGGTTATTTCAATTATCCCTTTCTCTATTAGCCTCCCCTAACTTCATCAGTGTTACCTACCCCCTCCGAAGTAAGCAAAATTTCTTGCTTTTTATTAAGCACATACTATGTACACTGTAGTCATTGATTGACTTACTCTAGGTCTTCTATATGAGGTAGTAAGTATTTTGATCATTGTCAGATACACGGTAGCAATCAAGTGAGTATTTGTTAAATGATAGTTCACAAAGCAATTTTTCCCCCTAATATATGTTTTTGACTTGTCTGAATTTTATTTCAGCTCTTTGAATTTCTCTTAGACACAGGATACTTTGAAAGGAAGAAAATTTTATAGGACTTTTGACCAACAATCTAAAAGACAAAAACAAAAACAAAACAAAATTGTGTAAAGAAACCAGTACTTGAATTCAAGATTAATGGAAAATAGAAATTTAACTGGAAATAATTGGTCACAGGTAGAAGGCACGCTACCACATGAGTAAAGTAGAAACAGATTAGGATAACCCATAGGAAAGCATGTCAGGGTTCTTAGAAAAAATACAGGAAATAGAAAGCTAGTGGTTCTGGCTGACCTGAATGCATAGCGTTCCATTAATTTTTTCAGGCAAATCCTTTCCTGCCTTCTCTGGCTCTTCTTCTTACCAACTGTATCATCTTGAGGAGCTGAGACTCTCTGAATCTCAAATTTCTAATATGTAAAATGGAGTGGGGGAGAGGATGGGAATGACTATTCTGCCCACTTTATGGGATTGGAAACTATGGTTAAACTGGAACTCATTATTGAGATAGTCGCTTTGTGCTTTCAATGGAAAATTAAAAATTACCTAAAATATTGAATGAATGCTTTCTTTATCAAAATTCTAAAGCTATTTTACTCTACTAGTCCAATTGAGAAATGCAATTACACAAGTCATTACAGTTTGGATTTGGAGATTAGAATTCATCCTACAAGTAGTTTGCTAGAAGGCACATCACACACAAAATACCAGAATTACAGAACATTTTAAAGTAAAATAAATGGCAGAACTAAATGGATTTATTTATACTCTCACCTTTTGGTGCTTGATGTTGTAAATCTGTAGCTTAATTGAGTGATATTAATATACTGTAAGTGACTTTATAGAAATTTGATTGCTATTATAACTACAATTATAAACAGTAATAGACCAGGTTATAAAGAAATCTTGTGGGACCAACTTTCTTTATAATAAGTGAATAAGAATGACTGGTAATTCACTGGGTATAATTTAGTAATAATGTATAATGGTAACCTGCAAGTAACTGGATTGAAACAGCTTTGACTGGATTGAAGCAGCTTTTGCCTCATTTAATATTAGTGATTGAGAAATGTTTCCTGGCTCTGTAATAGATATATGCATGATATTTATTATATTTCTGAAGGTATTTGAGTTATTGTAACATCTTAAACTCTTTGCTCATAATTTTATTTATACCTTTTATTTTCTTTAATCAGGTATATAAAGTTTGTTAAAAAAAGGTAAACTTCCCCTTCCTCTCCTAATGAAATCATATGAGCGAGGACTCCATTTAAAGTTATTTGTAGAAAAAGGTGTGAATGGCTACCTCTATAAATAAGGTTTATGTATATTTTGAAATAGGATATGATGCCTTCAAAAATCACAAGAACCGTCTGGAAATGTTAGGAATTTTTAAACAAGCAACTACTTGTTTTACAAAGTTCCCTCAAATGTCATTCAACCTTTCTTCATCTCTTTATGAAGAAGCATAGCTGCTGTGCAATTTTCTGCAGAGCCCTTCCAGCTAATATTAAATTGTAAGTGCAGAACTAAAATAAATTTGTTTACGTTGTCAACTTTGGGTACCTGGTGTTTTAAACCCAGAGTTCTAATTGGAAATATGATATCAATATGCTTTCTTTAGGTGCTTGACTGTAATACTTGTTTTATGAAAAAAGAAATAATCATAAAATTATTAGCTCTTTTAATCAACAACCATTTGAATACTCATAAAGATATTTAGATGTCAAGGCAATAAAGCCTATGAAATGAAATGGACCAGATAACTATTTAAAAGAATTCTCAGGTGTCAAGTTTCATAAAAAACATAGTCTAGAAGTGAGGATTAATTTTCTCTCAGATAACATGTTATCTTGTTTTAATGTGATTAAAAATCTCCACTGGGTCTGATGCTAATCTCTCCTCCAAAGGCTTGGATCTTATCAAGCTTAGGAGCTACTTGATACCCTCAAGAGCCAGTATCAGTTTTTATAATCTCTTCTGGGCTAATGAGACAGTGGTTAAGTTTACACAGATTATCACTTGTGGCTGTCTCATCAACTTGACATTATACAGAAGAACTCAACCCTCAAGGAGGCTCAGACAAGTTCACATGGGTAGAAACTGAGAAACCATATTTAGTGATTTGCCTTAAAATGCTTTAGCCTTTTTGGTTTTATTTGTTTATCTTATCTTCTCCTTCTGATGTGTCTAAAATATATCTTTTTAGCCCAAAGGCTTTACATTGTATACAGAGTTCTTGATTTTTTTTTAAATTTTTTTTAACGTTTATTTATTTTTGAGACAGAGAGAGACACAGCATGAACGGGGGAGGAGCAGAGAGAGAGGGAGACACAGAATCGGAAGCAGGCTCCAGGCTCTGAGCCATCAGCCCAGAGCCCGACGTGGGGCTCGAACTCGCGGACCGCGAGATCGTGACCTGAGCTGAAGTCGGACGCTTAACCAACCGAGCCACCCAGGCGCCCCAGAGTTCTTGATTTTTAAATATATTATTCACCCAACGAACATTTATTGTGTGTTATGTGCCAGTTACCATGCTAGGAGGCTGGGATGTCACATATGATCCCTGAATGTTTCTTTCCCCCTTAAATGCTTTCTTTCACTGTGGCTTTCTGTAATAAAACTACTTGTAGGTTATGTCCAAGTCCTCCTGTCACTTTATGTTTGAATATAATACATATTCATCCATCCTTTCATTCATTATTCTTTCAACAAATATCATTTGAGTGACTCTATCATCTTTCTAACAATTGGGTGATAGAAAGATGAATTAGTTCTGCCCTCAAGCAACTTATGGTCTAGTGTAGGTGGTAATATACATACTACATGATTGTGAAGATGTCACTCAATAAGGGATAAGGAAGTTCAGATAAAGAAGGAATTACTTCAGTTGACAGGATCAGGGCAGACTCTGGGTGAAGAGGCTATAATGGGACCTTACGATTAGTGAGGCTAGACACACATGGCAAAAGGAGGATATCCCAGGTAAAGGACAGAAAAACAAAGGCATAGAGCTGGGAGCTCAGAAAGAATTAATACGCAAGAGAAGTGTTCAGTTTGGCTCATTTCAGTTTTGCTGGGTAGGTCAGGGAGGGTGAGGAGATAAAAGAGGAATGTTAAAAGCAGCTAATAGATGCTTGTTGCCAAGGACCACCACAGAATCTTCATATATTTGGAAACCCTTTGATGAGGCAGACTTTGAAATTTAGGGTGCTCTACAACCAACCCACCCCATGATGCTGGTTCTCTAAATTGCCATTCTCTTACATTATCTAGTTGTTCAGGAATTCACAACATTAAACACAATAGATTCCGGGGCCAAATAATCAACAATAGTTGGAAACTTATAACTTAGAAAGACATGTCCTCATTTTGAAATTGAATCCCAGACATGACTTCTGGAATTTCAGGTTTGGTTAGGAACAATGAACTTGGACAAAGTTCACCAAAGTTCACTTCTAGGGAGCCTGGAGAAAGTTGGGCATAACTCAGAACCAGCCAATGTGGTGGCCTGCAAACATGCATTCATAGGTATAGACAGACATGCCTCAGTCCCTCAGGTGGAAACCATATGAAATGCCATGGTATTGAACAGCGTTAGCTAGAAGCCTGGCCAGCTCAGTGCCTTCCACCAGTTCTCTCCCAGTGGTTTTATTTCCATCTGATCCCAAGCTTACTGCAGGGTGCCTATCATGACCACAGAAAATAAGAAGCCTGAAGAAATAGGCGAGCCCAACCTATTGGACTGCCCTCACTATCCAAACCTTTCCTATAAAATTCATGACATATGTGATCACCCCATATTTCCATGTAAATTAGAGCATGAAAGGAGAAGTTTAACTTGCCTGGGCTCCCACTATTGGATTTTTCCAGTTGGCATCAACTTCTGTTCCTAGATGGAATTACAGGAAAAAATAGGAGAGAATATGTCTTACCTTCAACAGGACTGCTTTATTGCATATTATCAATTATGAAGCATTTTGATTCACCCATACAATGCATCCATCTATCACAACTTTGAATTGTGAGTGGTACTTAACTTACAAAAGAATAAAAGCCATGATGACTAATGCTTTTTTAGTGCACTTTCTTGGTTAAAAAAAAAAAATCTTAAGGAAGTTGAGCATTGCCGCTACTGGGACTTTTCTCTACTATAAAAACTAAAGATGCAAACTTTAGAACCAAATAGATGAGGGGCGCCTGGGTGGCGCAGTCGGTTAAGCGTCCGACTTCAGCCATGTCACGATCTCGCGGTCCGTGAGTTCGAGCCCCGCGTCAGGCTCTGGGCTGATGGCTCAGAGCCTGGAGCCTGTTTCCGATTCTGTGTCTCCCTCTCTCTCTGCCCCTCCCCCGTTCATGCTCTGTCTCTCTCTGTCCCAAAAATAAATAAACGTTGAAAAAAAAAAATTAGAACCAAATAGATGATAAAGAGATTCCTATTTGAATCTGCTTGAATAACTGAGGTGATGCTTTGGTGCTTTGTTTAGAAGCTTTAGACAGAAAGTCATGTGTAATATGGTTTAATGTATATTTATTACATCAACTTAAAACATACCTGAACTCTCTGTCTTCACTTCCCTTCATAGTACCATAAAAAGTTACTTAGGTCCTAAAATGGTGCTCAAAAAAATTTAAAAAGCACTTTCTATGTCACATGAATAAAATATACAAATGAAGACAATGTGTTTTGATGTTGTAAAATAAGTTTGAAAGGCAGGCATCAAAATGAATCTATTTTTAAAGGTCTGCATTTCATACGGAGTGGTAATGTGTGTTTTATTGTTCTTCTGCAAGGTCTAATACAAAGGAATACAATATCCCCCATCCACAAGGCTGCAACAATCCATTAAACTTCAGACATTTTGCTTCCAATTGGAAAGAGGGAAAAGGTTCCTCTTATGTGTTCTAATATATGTTATTTCAATATCTAAGATGTCTACCACTATAAAAACAAAGTATACATTTTTTTTTTCCCAAAGGCTTGCCTTCTTAGTTTAAACCATTGAGTTAAAAATAGGGAATAAATACGACAAAGAAAGAAAGGTGTAATCACTGATTTTTTCTTGCAATGTTCCGCAGGAAAGTGGCACCACTGAGTGATATATGCACCCCAGGGCTAGCAGCTGGAGGGCAAAAACCACTTTTTATCCATGATTGACAAATAATACATAATGAGAAGAGCGAGGCAATTCAAGTTTTAAATTTCACTCTTTCTTTGGCTTTTCAGGGCAGCTGGGCACTGCTGTTCTCACTTGGTAACCTTTGAGGTGCTGCCAGGAAAGGGGACCCAAGTGACAATTGTTTCTCTCCTCCTACAATCCCCCAAAGCCTCAATAAATATGTGTGCTTCATTCTTTCAAAGAGGATCCAGCTGCTAACAATGCTGCCATTTCTCCATGGAATGAAAATCCTGGAGGTCTGGAAATGTACTGCATGGTTATAATGACCAGCATAGAGTAAAGCTGAGATTTAAAATCCCTAAAAGTGGCATCCATCAGTGGGGAGTCAGTTGGTAGCTGATAAGTAAGCAGTTGGAGAGACAGTAGAGAGTCTTTAAGAAGAGAAATCAAATCAGAGCTCCGTCACAAGTGAGCTTTATAAAGTAGTGTTGTAGATATTAAACATTTTTATATTTCATAAAATTAAGACATGTTTAATGTAAATAAGTTAGGAAACTCAGGTAAGAAAAAAATCATCAATGAACTAAAAAACTAGAGATAGCTAATTTAACATTTTTGGTCTCTTTTAGATTTCTTTCTACATTTCTGAAACTCTGTCTCTATATTTTGTCTATGTCAATACTCATACCCAGATCTTCATCTCTCTGTAACTATGTCCAAATACATCACATATCCTTATATCCTTGCATACATATCCTTATTTACATCACATGTTCTTATGCACATCCAACAACCTAAGTGTCATCTGATGCTGTCTTCCTAATCCCTCTGCCTTGAACCAAAATTGTTCCCCCCCTCCCCCCCCCCCGCCCCGTGTTTCCCATCACAACTACAAATGACAACTGATCAGGTCTAAAATCTTAGATTCAACCTCTACTCCTCTTTTTTTCTCATACTCTGCTCTAATGCATTAGCAATACCTACTGATTCTACCTTACATATTTACTCAGAATCCATCCAGTTCTCCTTTCCTCCATCCCACCACCCTGTCCAACTATCGTCATCTCCTGCATGAATTATTGTGACAACTTCTTAACTGGTCTCTGTGCTATGCATTGGTCTCCTTTCCCTCCAGCACAATGGCAAGGCTAAGACTTAATAAATATAAATTAGACCATTCACTCTTCTGCATTAATGGCTCTAATGGCTTCTCAACATTCAGAGTAAAATCCAGGGTTTATATAAATGGCTTAATGGTCTCTTAATGAGGATGATGTTGGCATTTTGTGCAAAACAGTTTTTCACTGTATAAAATATCTTGGAGATCACAAAATCTTTGGTATAACTTTTTCTACCTAAGTGCCAGTAGAGTCCCAGAGTCTTTGTGATAACCAAAAAATATCTTACCCCAACATTTCCAAGTGCACTTTGAGGGGGCAACTCTTTCTCTGTTCCCGTTGGAGAACCATTATAGCATCCCTACTCACACTTCTCCCTTAATTCATCTCCACCCACTTGCCTTGGCTCATCCTGTCACAGACTTGCTGTTTATTGGGTAGACTAAGAATCTTGCTGTCCAGGTGTCTTGTACTTGCTGTTATCTCTACCTGGAACCTTCTCCCCCAAGTTACCTTAGTTCTTATAGGTCTTTACACAAATGTCATCTTTTCAGGGAGGGCAGCCTTCTCACCCAACACTTCATATCCCCTCTCTCTGCTTTATTTTTGTTCCCCAGCACTTTTTGCTATTAAACATACTATTTCTTCATTAATCTCAGTCATTATGGTCTAGTGTTCTGCCTTATTAGAATATAAACTCCAGGAGGCAGAGTCTTGGTCTATTTGTTCATGACTATATCCTCAATCTCCAGAGCATTCCTGGGACATAATAGGCACTCAAGAAATAAGGATCACTAAAGATTTAAAAAATAGAATTATTTTTATGTATTGCATATCAGGATAACTTACTAAGTTAATGGTCTTAATCTTTCTTTCTTTTTTTTTTTTATATTAGGAAACTTTCTGAAAACACAGTGGAAGCTATGAATCCTCTCCCAAAGAAAATGCATATTTGTGTCTATGCACTTGCATGTGAAGAATCCAACAATTTTCTTCCCCCAGAACCTTGGAGACAAGACGATATAATTAACAATTGAGTTGGGTAGATCAGTGACCAGTAAATTACTATCCTTAAAAAAATATTCGGGGAGGAGGGAGCCAAGATGGTGGAACAGCATGGAAGTTTTTTGTGTGTCTCGCGTCCATGAAATATAGCCAGACCAACACTTAACCATCCTGCACACCTAGAAAACTGACCTGAGGATTAGCACAACAATCTGCACAACCTGAACCACAGAATTCAGCAGGTATGTGGCGCAGAGAGGTGAACTTGGGGAGAGAGAAGCCACGAAGGGCAGGGAGCCACTTTTGCGTGTGAAGAGAGGAAAGAGATGGGGTGGGGGTGGGGTGGAGAATACGGGAAAAGCACCCCTCCCCAAAAGCAGCTGGAGAGAAAGTAGAAAATTGGAAACAGCCACAGGGACTAAACTAAAAAGGGAGAAAGAAGAAAGGAGAGGGTTTATATTCTATTTAGACTGTAAACAAGGGGAGTGCAGAGTCTGTAACTCTGCAGCTCAATACCTGGCGGTGTTCTGGTGGGAAGGGCGAATCCCCAGGAACAGAGTGGGGTCCCAGAGGTTATCAGGCCACATGGGGAAAAGTGGTTCCACTGCTGGAAGGACACTTGGTACAGACTGTTGAGGCCACTTGGTCCCAGCAGACCCCAGAGAATGGCCACATGCGCTGGTGCTAGAACAAGGTCGTTAAGAGTGAAGTCTGGTGTCAGATGTGTTGTGATTTTCCAAAATCCCTGAAATGCTGCTGCTACACTATCTCACGAACTTTTTCTAGGGCGGGCTGGCACCTGGACACAGGCTCTGGGCATTGGCAGGAGCATGGTCCCGCAAGTGTTCCTGGGTGTGGCGAGCATTCAGCCATTGCTCAGTGAGACCCTCCACAGAGGGGTAGAACGGGTCAAAGCTACAGTTCCTCAGAAGTAAGGGACGGGGAAAAACAGCTGCATCTGAGATAAAACTCAGGAGAGAGGTACCACCGGGGCTTGGTCATGGACAGTGTAAAAGCAGGGAGTGGATGAAAGCTGAAGACAAAGGGCGGGTGCATGATCGCTGATCGGGGAGAACAGAGTTCCAATACTAGAGACTGGGTAGCTGGGTGATGCCATTTTCACAGCTCCCACTCAAACTCACTCGCACCTACGAGTGCCACAACCACCCACCCCAGTAGGCTAGCAGCGCCATCTAGTGGAGAACGAAGCCCTTACCCTAAGTCCTGCCCAATTGGGCCAACCTCGCTCTTCAAGAACACAAGTCTCACCACCTCCTTAGTTTATGGACTATAAAGCGCTTCATAGTCTGACTTCTAGGGGAAAATGAAGTAATTTCAGTCGTATTTCAGTCTGTTAGCAGGTCCATCTATTCAATTTTCTTTCTTTTTTTTCCCTGTTTTTCACTTCTTTTTCTTGAATACAGAAAGAGAAAAAATTCATTTTTATTTTCAATTTTTATCAAAAATATTTTTCTTTAAATTTTTACTATATTTTTTACTTTTGTGCAAATTTTTTCAAGTTCTATTTTACTTCCACCATTTTATTTTAGTCTACTTCAGTGTATTCACTTTTTCAAAATTTCAAACTATTTCCTTTTTTCCCTCTTTTTCATTTCTTTTCTTTTTCTTGAATACAGAAAGAGAAAAAATTCATTTTGATTTTCAATTTTTATTAAAAATATTTTTATTTTTTTGTACTATATTCTTTACTTTGGTGTAATTTTTTTCAAATTCTATTTTACTTCCATCATTTCATTTTAGTCTACTTCAGTGTATTCATTTTTTCAAACTTTCAATTTCCTTCTTTTATCTTTCTTTTCCCTCTAATCTATCAAACCACTTTCAACACCCAGACCAAAACACACCTAGGATCTAGCACTATTTATTCATTTTTATTGTGTGTGTTTTAAATTTTTTAATATTCATATTTTTTTATTTTAATTTTTTAATTTTAATTTTTTCTACCTCATTAACTCCTTTTCTCCCTTCAAAATGATGAAATTAAGGAATTCACCCCAAAAGAAAGAGCAGGAAGAAATGACAGCCAGGGACTTAACCAACACAGATACAAACAAGATGTCTGAACCAGAATTTAGAATCACAATAACCAGAATTTAAAATCACTCCAGCTAGTAAGCTGGAGTTGAAAATAGATTAGAATCCCTTTCTGCGGAGATAAAAAGAAGTAAAAACTAGTCAGGATGAAATAAAAAATGTTATAACTGAACTGCAATCATGGGTGGATGCCATGGCAGTAAGGATGAATGAGGCAGAACAGAGAATCAGCGATATAGAGGACAAACTTATGGAGAATAATGAAGCAGAAAAAAAAGGGAGATTAAGGCAAAAGACCACGATTTAAGAATTAGAGAAAGCAGTGAGTCATTAAAAAGGAACAACATCAAAAAAAAAAGGAACAACATCAGAATCATAGGGGTCCTACAAGAAGAGAGAGAAATACGGGTTGAAGGGTTATGTGAGAAAATCATAGTGGAAAACTTTCCTAACCTAGGGAAAGACACAGACATCAAAATCTAGGAAACACAGAGGACTCCCATTAGGTTCCACAAAAACTGACCATCAACAAGGCATATCATAGTCAAATTCACAAAATATTCAGGCAAGGAGAGAATCATGCAAGCAGCAAGTGAAAAAAGTCCTTAACCTACAAGGGAAGTCAGATCAGGTTTGCATCAGATGTATCCATGGATACTTGGCAGGCCAGAAAGGAGTGGCAGGATATATTCAATGTACCGAATCAGAAAAATATGCAGCCAAGAATTCTTTATACAGCAAGGCTGTTCATTCAAAATAAAAGGAGAGATAAAAAGTTTCCCAAACAAAAATAAAGGCGTTTGTGACCACTAAACCAGCCCTGCAAGAAATTTTAAGGGGGACTCTCTGAGGGGAAGAAAGATGAAAATATAAATGAATACATACATACATACATACATACATACATACATACATAAACAAACAAACAAACACAAAAAGCAACAAAGACTAAAAAGGACAGAGAACACCACCAGAAACTCCAACTCTACAAGCAACATAATGGCAATAAATTCGTATCTTTCAGTACTTACTCTAAAAGTCAAAGGACTCAATGCTCCAATTTAAAGACATAGGGTAACAGAATGGATAAGAAAACAAGATCCATCTATATGCTGTTTACAAGAGACCCACTTTAGACCTAAAGACACCTTCAGATTGAAAGTAAGGGGATGGAGAACCATCTATCATGCTAATGGACAACAAAAGAAAGCTGGCGTAGCCATACTTATGTCAGATAATCTAGACTAAAATAAAGACTGTATCAAGAGATGCAGAAGGGCATTATATCATAATCAAGGGGTCTATCCACCAAGAAGACTTAACAATTGTAAACATTTATGCACCAAACGTGGTAGCACCCAAATAGATAAATCAATGAATCACAAACATAAAAAAACTCATTGATACTAATACCGTAAGAGTAGGAGACTTCAACACCCTACTCACAGCAATGGACAGATCATCTAATCAAAAATCAACAAGGAAACAATGGCTTTGAATGACACACTGGACCAGATGGACTTAACATATATGTTTAGAACATTTCATCCTAAAGCAGCAGAATATGCATTCTTCTCCAGTGCACATGGAACATTCTCCAGAATAGAGCACATACTGGGACACAAATAAGCCCTCAGCAAGTACAAAAATATCGAGATCATACCATGCATATTTTCAGATCACAATGCTATGAAACTTGAAATCAACCACAAGAAAAAACTTGGAAAGGTAACAAAAACTTGGAGACTGAAGAACATCCTACTAAAAAATGAATGGGCTATCCAAGAAGTTAAGGAAGAAATTAATAGTATATGGGAGTCAATTAAAATGATAACACCACAACCCAAAACCTCTGGGACACAGCAAAGGCAGTCATAAGAGGAAAGTTTATAGTAACCCAGGCCTTCCTAAAGAAGAAGAAGAAAGATCTCAGACACACAACCTAACCTAATGCCTTAACAAGCTGGAAAAAGAACAGCAAATAAAACCCCAAACCAGCAGAAGGCAGGAAATAATAAAGATCAGAGCAGAAATTAATGCTACCAAAACCAAAAAAACAGTAGAACAGATCAATGAAACCAGAATCTGGTTCTTTGAAAGAATGAACAAAACTGATAAACCACTAGCCAGTTTGATCAAAAAGAAAAAGGAAAGGACCCAACTAAAGTCAAGAATGAAGGAGGAGAGATCACAAGAAATACAGCAGAAATAAAAACAATAATAAGAGAATATTATGAGCAATTATATGCCAATAAAATGGGAAATCTGGAAGAAATGGACAAATTCCTAGAAACATATACACTACCAAAACGGAAACAGGAAGAAATAGAAAATTTGAATGGACTCAAAACCAGTAAGAAAATCAAATTAGTATTCAAAAGTCTGCCAAAAAACAAGAGTCCAGGGTCAGATGGCTTTCCAGGAGAATTCTACCAAACATTTAAGGAAGAGTTAACACCCATTCTCTTGAAGCTGTTCCAAAAAATAGAAATGGAAGAAAAACTTCCAAACTCATTCTATGAAGCCAGCATTACCTTGATCCCAAAACTAGACAGAGACCCCACTAAAAAGGAGAACTATAGACCAATTTCCCTGATGAACATGGATGCAAAAATCCTCAACAAGATATTAGCCAACCGGATCCAATAATACATTAAAAAAATTATTCACCATGACCAAGCGGGATTTATACCTGGGATGCAGGGCTGGTTCAATAGCCACAAAACAATTAATGTGATTCCTCACATCAATAAAAGAAAGGACAAGAACCATATTATCCTCTCAATTGATGCAGAGAAAGCATTCAACAAAATACAGCATCCTTTCTTGATAAAAACCCTCAAGAAAGTAGGGATAGAAGGAGCATACCTCCAGATCATAGAAGCCTTATATGAACGACCCAATGCTAGTGTCATCCTCAATGGGGAAAAACTGACAGCTTTCCCCTTAAGGTCAGGAACAAGACAGGGATGTCCACTCTCGCCACTGTTATTCAACATAGTATTGGAAGTCTTAGCCTCTGCAATCAGACAACACAAAGAAACAAAAGGCATCCAAATCGGCCAGGAGGAGGTCAAACTTTCACTCTTTGCAGATGACATGATACTCTATATGGAAAACCCAAAAGATCCCACCAAAAAACTGCTAGAACTGATTCCTGAATTCAGCAAAGTTTCAGGATATAAAATCAATGCACAGAAATCGGTTGCACTCCTATACACCAACAATGAGCAATAGAAAGAAAAATCAAAGAATCGATCCCATTAACAATTGCACCAAAAACCATAAAATACCTAGGAATAAACATAATGAAAGTGGTGAAAAATCTAACACTGAAAACTAAAGAAAGCTAGCGAAAAAAATTGAAGCAGGCACACACACACACAAAACGGAAAAAGATTCCATGCTCCTGGGTAGGAAGAACAATTATTGTTAAAATGTCGATACTACCCAAAGCAAACTACATATTCAATGCAATCCTTATAAAAATAACACCAGCATTCTCCACAGAGCTAGAACAAATAATCTTAAAATTTGTATGGAACTGGAAAAGACCCCGAATAGCCAAAGCAATCTTGAAAAAGAAAACCAAAGCAGGAGGCATCACAATCCTGGACTTCAAGCTATACAACAAAGCTGTAATCATCAAGACAGTATGGTACTGGCACAAGAACAGACACTCAGATCCATGGAACAGAATAGAGAACCCAGAAATGGACCCACAAACATATGGCCAACTAATCTTTGACAAAGCTGGAAAGAATATCCAATGGAATAAAGACAGTCTTTTCAGCAAGAAGAGGGAAAACAGGACAGAGACATGCAGAAGAATGAACTTGGACCACTTTCTTACACCATACACAAAAATAAACTCAAAATGGATGAAAGACCTCAATGTAAGACAGGAAGCCATCAAAATCCTCAAGGAGAAAGCAGGCAAAAACCTCTTTGATCTTGGCTGCAGGAACTTATTACTCAACATGTCTCTGGAGGCAAGGGAAACAAAAGCAAAAATGAACTACTGGGACCTCATCAAAAGAAAAAGCTTCTGCACAGTGAAGGAAACAATCAGCAAAACTAAAAAGCAACTGACAGAATGGGAGAAGATATTTTCAAATGACACATCAAATAAAGGGTTAGTATCCAAAATCTATAAGGAACTTATCAAACTCAACATCCAAGAAATAAATAATTCAGTGAAGAAATGGGCAAAAGACATGAATAGATATTTCTCCAAAGAAGACATCCAGATGGCCAACTGACACATGAAACAATGCTCCACATCAGTCATCATCAGGAAAATACAAATCAAAACTGCAATGAGATACCACCTTACACCTGTCAGAATGACTAACATTAACAACTCAGGCCACAGCAGATGTTGGCGAGGATGCTGAGAAAGAGGATCTCTTTTGCATTGTTGGTGGCAATGCAAGCTGGTGCAGCCACTCTGGAAAACAGTATGGAGGTTCCTCAAAAAACTAAAAATAGAACTATCCTACCACCCAGCAATTGCACTACTAGGTATCTATCCAAGTGATACAGATATGCTATTTCAAAGGGGCACATACACCCCAGTGTTTATAGCAGCACTATCAACAATAGCCAAAGTATGGAAAGAGCCCAAATGTCTATCAATGGATGAATGGATAAAGAAGATTTGGTATATATATACAATGGAGTATTACTCAGTGATCAAAAAGAATGAAATCTTGCCATTTGCACCAACATGGATAGAACTGGAGGGTATTATGCTAAGTGAAATTAGTCAGAGAAAGACAAAAATCATATGACTTCACTCATATGAGGACTTTAAGAGACAAAACAGATGAACATAAGGGAAGGGAAACAAAAATAATATAAAAACAGGAAGGGGACAAAACACAAGAGACTCAAACATATGGAGAATGAACAGAAGGTTACTAGAGGGGGTGTGAGAGGGGGGATGGGCTAAATGGGTAAGGAGCACTAAGGAATCTACTCCTGAAATCATTGTTGCCCTATATGCTAACTAATTTGGATGTAAATTTAAAAACAAACAAACAAAATATTCAGGGACGAGCTTTACTCTGGAAACCAAGAGGGAGGACTTAAGTCAGGTCTTTTCCCGTTCTGCATGTTTTCTAGCGGCCTGGAGGAAAGATTTAACTACATACACATCAAATTCACAGAGACAGAAATCAAGAAGGGAGAATTCCCAAATAAAATCCCAAAAGACTTTTGGGGCGCCTGGGTGGCGCAGTCGGTTAAGCATCCGACTTCAGCCAGGTCACGATCTCGCGGTCCGTGAGTTCGAGCCCCGCGTCAGGCTCTGGGCTGATGGCTCGGAGCCTGGAGCCTGTTTCGGATTCTGTGTCTCCCTCTCTCTCTGCCCCTCCCCCGTTCATGCTCTGTCTCTCTCTGTCCCAAAAGTAAATAAAAAGCGTTGAAAAAAAAAAAAAATTTAAAAAAAAATAAAAAAATAAAAAAAATCCCAAAAGACTTTGATGGTTGAAACAATGGGCCAATATAAACATGCTGAGATTTAATGGGCATAAATTAGAAGCCCAAAAATCCAACTGTGGAAGCACATGATGGTGAAGATGAGCTTTAAGAAAACTTGGGCATTCCAGTTGACTGCAATCACAATGTGAGTCAACAGAGATTTGAAGCTGACAAAACAACTAATTAAATTTTGAGGCTGCATAAATAAAGTTATAGTAATGATATGATTCAATACAGTTCTGCTATGTTTTGTTGGACCAGACAATACCTGTAAAGCTATGTCTAGTTTGGGTTGCCAAAAATCTTGATGGAATGTAACAAACCAGAGAAGAATTAACTAGCAATTGTGAGGGCGTTACTAACCAGAAACCTTAGGTATTTCACCTGAAGAATAGAAGACTTTGAAGTAACAAGGTCATAGTCCTTTAATAAAGGCTTTCTCCTGTGATTCTTGTTATTCCAGAGGGGAAATGAAGGACCAGTGGGGGAAAGTTATAGTAACTTTCAGGTCATCTTTCCTTACACATGAGAGACAATGCTTGTGCAGCACAAACTGTGAGAATTAAAATGGGCTTGCCCTCATTGGAGAGCTGAAGATTTTAGAAATCAACTTGGTAGGAATGTCATAGAAGTAATTAAAGCACTGTATTGTATTGTCCTTGTTTAGATCCATTCCGGCCCTGAGTCTGTCACCTTCCCTGCATTTTATCCCCAGCGCCCCCCCCCCCCCTCCGCCTTGTGGGACACGAGTAGGTAGCTTCACTGGCAGGGTCTGAATGTGAAATCCTGTGGTTCAAATGACAGTTTTCTTTCTGTGTATAGAATTTCCCTGTATTTCCATTAACATTCCTGAATGTAACAAGTGGCTTCACTTCCGCTTAAGGTTTTCTGCATGAAGAGGGTGAGTTACTCTTTCAAAGATGATTGAGAAAATTGCTTTCACCAGGCCATTGTTAAACTGGGCATAAAGCTCTGGGAACAGAAGATGAATCTTGGGGATTTCTTTTTCTGAAAGAAAAAGGATCATCATTTCTAGTAGGAATTGCAAGTGTAAATGTATAGCATCCAACAGATATTACAAATCAGTATAGCCAGCCAGGTATAGGACAGCAGTGAATAGTGGGCAGCCTGTGCCTCATTAAAAATGGACAGGTATTACCAACTCCAGCCAACTTTGTCACGTGGTAGGGCAGACTCAGTGTTGCTAGATTTTCCCATTTGTAAGAAAACCTATGAATCCAGATTTTTACATGAAATCATCTAATTTAAATTTTTTTATGTTTATTTATTTTTGAGAGAGAGAGCGACAGAGTGTGAACGGGGGAAGGGGAGAGAGAGAGGAGACACAGGATCTGAAGTAGGCTCCAGGCTCTGAGCTGTCAACACAGAGCCCGTCGCGGGGCTTGAACCCATGGACAAAGAGATTATGACCTGAGCTGAAGTCAGACCTTAGCTGACTGAACCACTCAGGTTCCCCAAATCTCCTGATTTTAAATGCTGGAAAATAATTCAAATTAAAAACTAAATCATGAAAAGAAACAAAAATTGTGCTAGCAAAATACACATGTATTTTAGAGACGCCTGGGTGGCTCAGTTGGTTGAGCGTCCGACTTCGACTCAGGTCATGATCTCACAATCTGTGGGTTTGAGCCCCACGTCGGGCTCTGTGCCGACAGCTCAGAGCCTGGAGCCTGCTTTGGATTCTGTGTCTCCCCTCTCTCTCTGTCCCCTCCCCTTCTCATGCTCTGTCTCAAAAATAAATAAAAATTTTTTTAAAATACACATGTATTTTAGAGAGTGACACAAAATATGAGTTTGTGATCTCAGTTGTAAAATGAGTTTCTGGGATCTCTCCAAAATTCACTTCATCTTATAGTATACCTTTGGTGTCCCAGAAAATCAATTCTCAAATAGAATTAAATAAATATTTTTGAGCCCTTGATAACAGACACATAGTTTGCTAGATATTTGGAAAATATGAACATAGATAGCTACGATCTTTGTTCCCAGAGTTGACACCTTTGCACTAGGTTAAGAGAAAACAATTCAACTATAATTTAAGATTAACACGCACTTTTATGAGTGGTACAAATATAGTACTGGGAAGGGAAACGTTGGAACAATGGAAGAATCAGAGGGAGTTGCATTAAAGAGGACCATTCGTGGTTTGCCATGGAAGATTTTCGTAAGTGATGAATGAAGTGGGGAGACATACTCATGGGGAAGAGAGGACACGGGAGAGGTACAGTGATAGGAAGGGGAGAGATATTTCAAAACCTAGCTTTCAGGTAGTTTAGGAACAAAGGATAAGTGTTGGGGATTTGTATGAGAAAACTTCTAAGGAAGGTAATAGATCAAATAGATCAATAAGCAATGTGTGAGAGGCAGCAGAATATCACAGAAAGGGGCAGGTATTCCATGCTGAAGTCCCAGCAGTAATGCCAGCTGGCGGTGTGGCCCTGAACAAACCTTTTAAATTCACTACATGCCATTTTACTACTTGTCATATAAGGTGTAACCTATTTCAAAATGTGTGTGAAATATAAACTATATCAGTAAGTAATTTCTTACAAGCCTTGTAAATTAGCTATTATTAATGATGGGCAACCTCTAAAGGTTTTAGACTAGAGGTGGGATGTGAGGGGGGAACCATGCTATGGGGAAAATTAACTGGCAATTATGCTCTGAATGCATCATGAAACAGGCAAAAAGGCCAGTAGAAAGTGAAGTCATTTGCAATACACATATTTGTGAGTACCTAAACAAAACATGTATAGACTTCTAAATTGAAAAAGGACAAAGGATTGGTCATGGAAAGTAAGTCTCCTCTCTTTGAAAGTCCTCTGAACACCGAGGTATCTTTCTCAGAGTCAATCACAATGACCAGCTTTTATGTTTTCTCCCAGAGATTACCCACATATTTATAAACGCGCATGAAGGAACTACTTCAATTTTGGAGCTACTTTCATTCCCAGTAGGAGGAGAATTTTAGCTCTGACACGGTGTGTGTCTGCATTCTCTTTCAAGCTGTCGTGGCAATGCTAGACTGCAAAATGTGTGGAATGTGCAAGAGCAGCCCTGGGAGGTCACCTGGGGCTGCAGGATTTCCAGGTCACCAGAATGTCTCTCCCTTTCTCCCTGGGGTAGTCTGACCCAGGATTTGAAAAGTATTAACCTTTCAGCTATTAAGAACACTTCTTCACTTTCGTGTTTAATCTAAGTGTCTGAAAAGATGTTGGGTGGTCTCCAGTGATTCACTTCAAGTCCTCTGGAGTTTGAAGATTACAGTTGAGGATGAGAAAGAGAGATGATTTTGAAGTTACCTTCTAGTGAGCAACTGTTTTGCAAAACTCCTCAAAGGCTTTATTAACCTCTATAGTTCAACTCCACTGGATTGGTGCAATCTTTTCCTCAACTTTGACCTTGTCCAAACTTTGGACTCAATCTGGGCAGTTTCTTTAAGGGTCCAGGATATACTATGGACACTCTGGCAACTATGCTTTCACTCATGCTGGTGTCCCTGCCTAAAATACCCTTCTCTGTCCTCCTTGATTAAGGACTGCTAAATCTGCAAAGTGCTCCTCAAGTTTGTTTTATTCCAGGAAGGCACAATACAGCAGTAACACTGTAGGATTTAACTATATGAGCTCAATGCCTAATTCTCCTTTTCACTAACTTTCCACTTTGGGCAAATTAATCTCTCAAAGCCTCGATTTCTTTGTATAATATTGATGCTAATGATTGTAATTTATAATGTTTTTGTGAGATTAAATGATATATTATTAAATATATTGGGTATATGGGGAGTGTTCAACAGCTGTTAATGTGATGGTAAAGATTCTGTAATTTCTCTGAAATGCATGATTTTCCTCCTCTGGTCTTTTCTACATCAACATGCCCTGAGACAAAATTTAGTGGTTAATCAAATGCTATTTTTTTATTATTTACTAATTGTTTCTATATATTTTTTGGATTGATGCCCTCAACTAGATTTTAAATTCTTTAGGACAGGAATTATCCATTATAATTCTTTCTGAGTATATAGTACCTGTTCTATAATATTTAAATAATCAATTAATATAAATAGTCATTTTTCAAACTAACATTAGTTTTAGAGAAAAATCCAATTCCTTCTTTGGGATAAAGATTTGAAAGCACATCAAGAACAACTATAGGGCAGTGAACAAAAAGAAATCCTAAATAAAAAGAATATTTCCTACTTTGATGCAGTCATCAAGGTCCAAAATAGCATTTCCAGAAAGGCTCTATTTTGCTCTTGAGCCATGACAGCTCTGAAAATTCTAATTTTTCATTTTTTAAAAATTGTGGTGAATATTACCAGTTGTATATAAATCTACTTGTAAGTAAAATCTCATTTCCAGTAGAGTTCTTTTTGTTACTGGGTTCTGGACCGATCACTGGCTGAAATCAATCCATAGATCATAGTAAAACTGGCATTATAGAAATCTTAATACCATGCCACTCCTGCACGCCTATCCTAAAGCTGAATGCTTTCCATGGGAAACCTCATTTTTCTTGTTTAATATTAGTTTGCATGAAATCTTCTGGTTCCTATTTTTAAGAGGCAATATGCACCATTATATGTGCATGAAACATATTTGCACAGGCCTGTTTTCCTACACTTGGACTTATCCCAGCCATTAAACTTAAAGTTTAATCTTGTCCATGCCATGTGACATGGATGCTTGCCAACAGTGTAAGGATTTCGTAGCTGAAGCCAATTTATTTAATACTTAAAACATTCATACTTTTCTTCCAAGGGCATATCAGGAGTATTTATTTGTGCTTTAGGATCTTAAAATTCAGTTAATACATCTTAGAAAAATGAATGGGTAGACATTGGAAGAGGCAAAGAACACTGATGGTTCCCTACACAGAAGTATGTGTTCTCCACTTTTCCTCCCCAAGAGAATCCCAATTTTGTTTTATTCATCACCCTTTTACTATGCAGCCAAGTACCACAGGTAAAACTGACCTTGGGTGGCCACAATTCCACAACTCTACTGTCTCAAGCGTTGCTACACAAGTGGGCATGCAACCCAGTTTTAACCAAAGACACATAATGGGGAGCTTGCTAGGGAATTCGGAAGTTTTCTCTCTTTTATGAGAAAGTTCTGAAAGCTACTTTTTATTCTCATGTATATGGTCATTTGTTTTTGCAGGGTTTGTATCTTCTGAAGCCATCCTGATCCATCTCAAGGACCATACCCTGAGCTACTTTACCTTTGAACTTCCAGCTATGCAAATCAATAATTTCCTTAATGTTTCATCCATTTTGAGTTTTCTATTCATTGTTACTGAGAGCATGCTAAAACGATACAGAAATATTCTGAATTTATGCATATAAGAATGTTGCTGAAGTCATCACCACCTAATATAAAGACTTTAGGGTGTCTTTGAATGAATCCCTTGGAATTACAAATGAGTTTCTTACATGCATTTGCTACTACTGCATTTCAATCCTACAATTTTGGATGATAACAAAATTAAAAGGAGACAAGGAAAAAACAGAGCATTAATTGTTAATGATGGGGGTTGCCTGGGTGGCTCAGTCGGTTAAGTGTCGGACTCTTCATTTTGGCTCAGGTCATTATCTCACAGTGCATGAGATCAAGTCTCGTGCTGGGCTCCACACTGAGAGTGCACAGCCTGCTTGGGATTTTCTCTCTCCCATCTCTCTGCCCCTTCCCTGCTCATGTGTACACATTCTGTCTCTCTCTCCTTCTCTCTCAAATACACTTTAAAATTGTTAATGACAATTATTTAAATAAACATTATCTTGATTTAGTTGTTGGTTTATATTTAGTTGTAGGAAATGGATCCAACCCAAAAATGAAAAGGAATCCTCTAGCCTCTAAGAATCCATATCAAATTGGGCCACCTGATTTTAGACATATGTACAAATTCAGGTTGATCGAGGTTTGAAAGTAACATTGATTCCTATCCCTTTTGAATAATGTCAAATATTTTCACAAAGCAATGCTTTCCTACTTCATCTATAAGGATACTCATAACCATGTGTTGATCCAGAAAATTTATAATAGAATTCAATAAATAATTTTAGTAAATTTTAAATTTTATTATGAGATCAAAAACCTAGAGATTAAAAAGATGGAGTCATATAGCTATATAAGACATATTGTTTATCCAGTTCAAAGAAATGCTTCATGTATGTCTGGATTCAACGACCCTACAATAATTCCAAGGTGTCGAAGGGGTAGAATGCAAGTGCCCAGAGGAAAGGTTTCCATATATGTTCAACATTTTGTGTGTAATGAAACCTATATATTGGTTTTCATTTTCTTTCCTCCAAGAAACTTCGATATACATATTATCACTTGCTGAGCATTACTGGGAGAAGAGAAATCAGGATAAGGTAAAATACTGGTAGCAATGATTTTTTTTTTTTTTTTTTAATTTTTTTTTTCAACGTTTATTTATTTTTGGGACAGAGAGAAACAGAGCATGAACGGGGGAGGGGCAGAGAGAGAGGGAGACACAGAATCGGAAACAGGCTCCAGGCTCTGAGCCATCAGCCCAGAGCCCGACGCGGGGCTCGAACTCATGGACCGCGGGACCGCGAGATCGTGACCTGGCTGAAGTCGGACGCTTAACCGACTGCGCCACCCAGGCGCCTCTGGTAGCAATGATTTATGCAACACATATATTGTGGCCAAGAATTTTACATTTGTTACCTTATGTAAGTTTCATAACAACCGTTGTTTTACAAATGAGCAAACTGAGGCTTAGAGAAACTAACTTGCTGAAGCTCATCAAACTAGTAAGTGGAGGAATGGAGCTGTAAGCCAGGTCTGGATGCCTCTAGAGTCCATGCTTAACTATGAGGTCATGCTAATTGGAGAGTACTAAATCAGGCTAGATGTGGTAGAGACAGGAATTCAGAGCTCTTGAATTTCAAACTGGTCCATACTTGTCTCACCTGTCTATTCAAACTGAATTTAGCTTCTGAATTAGAGAATTTGGTAGAGTGCCCCTTTGCAAATTCACAGTAGAGTACAGATGCATGGGTTCTTACTACAACTCTGCCATTTACTGTCCATGGAACCTTGTCTGAGCCCTTATTCTATTTCTTTAACATGGAAAGAATACAAATTTCACTCCTTATGTCATAGGTTTTGAGGAGTAAGCCAAATTACATATACTGTAGGTGTAAAAAAGTATGCATTATCATTATTTTGTGACTTTCTCATCCCATCTACTGCTTTTTCACACTTGGTAATACTAAATTATTATACTGGAGACATCTATTGTTATTACTGCTGCTGCTACTGTTGTTGTTAATCCTATATAAAGAGACAGGATTGATTATCCATTAACTGGGGAAGGAGTAAGAAAAAGGAAAAAAGGTTCCAGGGCTCATGCTCACTTCGGAATACATGATAATCTAGTACTAGAATGAGACTTTGGAACTGACTTCAACAGAATAGTCAAAGGGCTGTTCCACCGTGAAACTTAGAAAACCCTATTTTAAAAAAGGAAACACTCTATTTCAATTTTCTCATTTGGAAGATGTAGAGCAGATTTTAAAAGATGACTTTCCATCCGCCATCAAAAAAATGAAAATAAATCTTATTAATGTAGCATATGTATTAGAAAATTTAATTCTCTTTCAGCATTTAAATGAGTAAAGGACTTATTTTTATGACCACAGAATTCCTTGAAAAGGAAAGATTATGGAGAAATTTACATGTAAAACAATTAAAAATGTAGAAAATGAAACCATACTTACCAAGCCAATTAGAAAAATCCATTAATAAAGATTTCTCATCAAAGTAATGAGTTCCAGATTTACTGGGTTCCTTACCACAAAGATAGTCCAAGTGCAATATATATATGTATGTATATATATACATATATATATGTGTATATATATATATGTATGTATATATATATATACATACATATATATATATATAATTTTTTAAATGTTTATTTATTTTTGAGAACGAGAAAGAAAGAGTGCTAGTGGGGGAGGGGCAAAGAGACAGAGGGAGACACAGAATCTGAAGCAGGCTCCAGGCTCTGAGCTGTCAGTACAGAGACTGACGTGGGGCTTGAACTTGTGAACCATGAGCTGAAGTCAGACGCTTTGATGACTGAGCCACCCAGGCGCCCTAATATATATTTTTTAAGAACCACAAATTGGCTTTAGGCCCTTTTATTTATTTTTTTAAGTTTATTTATTTATTTGAGAGAGAAAGAGAGAAAGAGAGAGAGAGAGAGAGGAGAGAGAGGATCCCAAGTAGGGTACTCACAGGCAGCGCAAAGCCCAAAGCAGGGCTCAATCTCACTAACTGTGAGATCATTACCTGAGTCAAAACCAAGGGTCAGACACTTAACTGATGTTAAGTATATATGTATATATGTATATATATAGACACTTAACTGATGTTAAGTATATATGTATATATGTATATATATATATATACACACACACACACACACACACACATATACATATACACATATACATATATGTATATATATGTATGTGTGTATGTGTGTGTGTGTGTGTGTGTGTGTATATATATATATATATATATATATACATATATATATATATATTTAATGCTAATGTTTCACCTAGGTGGATTTTTTTCTAGGATTGAGGGCAGTTACAGTCTAGTACCAGCCAATTACTGATTCAGTTTTTGGTTTTTCATCATGCAAAATAATAACATGAAATAATAGAAAAAGCTCTGATCTAAGATACAGAAGTTCTAGGTTCTAATACTTAATGGCTTCATGAAAGTAACTATGTAACATACTACGTTTGCAGATTTCAATTTTACCATCTGTTGCATGGAAAAATATGTGTTTGGTTCACTTTAAGGTTATTATAAGTGCGAAATAAAATGGGCTCCATAGTGCTTCGTAAATGATAAATACCAACCAAGAATTCTATTAATTACCTTCCCACAAGTTTCTGTGTATATCTTGACTAGTGAAGTTTTAAGAAAACAAAAACTCTAGTTGCTCTTTTATGATGGCATTCTGAATGGGATGTTTACTAACACATAACACGAGCAAATCAAACGGTATTTGCTCTCTCAGTTTTTGTTTAGGAACCCATATAACATAAATTATTTGGAAAACTGGTTTTAGAATCAATCTGTAAGCAGTTTATACTGTTTGGCTATTGCTACTTAGAGGAGACCCTTAAGCAAATCCTCTGGATGTGAGTTGGAATTGTGCTAGCTATATCTAAAATTTACATTAATTATAATATACATATATTTATTTATTCATGGATAACTATTTCAGGTGTTTTTTTGAAAAAAGACTCATAACTACTTTCAGCATTAAAATATTTCTATTATTTCTTCAAAAACAAAACAAAAATAAATTAGTAAACTTTTCCCTTTCACCATTCTGGCAGGCTAATCATATGAACTGAAAAAAACGGATAAGGGAGCATATCTGGTTCTAATTTCTGAACTCAACTCCAGATGTTTTCAAGGTTTGCCTTTTTTTTAAAGCTATCTCAGCCCAAAGGGTGAAAAATCACTGCAAACTAAAACTTTTAATTTTATATTTTACTATTAAACCATGCTTATGAGGGAAGAACATCTCCAGTAAATGATCCATAATGACCGAAGAGACCCTTTCCATATAAATATATTATACAGATCTTCCTTGACCTATGATGGGGTTACATCCTGGTAAATCCATCATAAATTGAAAATATTGTAAGTCGCAAATGCATTTAATATACCGATACTACCAAATATCATAGCTTAGCTCAACTTACCCTTAAAGCTGCTTAGGACACTTACATTACCCTACAGTTGGGCAAAATAATCTAACACAAAGTTTATTTTATAATAAAATGTTGGATATCTCATGTAATTTATTGAATACTGTAGAAAGTGAACAACAGATAGGTGTATGGGTACAGAATGATTACAAGTGTACTGATTGTTACCCTTATGGTCACATGGCTAACTGGGAGCTACAACTCACTGCCTCTGCCCAGCATCACGAGGGAGTATTGTACCACATCTCGTTAGCCCAGCAAAAGATCAAAATTCAAAACTCTAAGCATGATTTCTACTGAATGCATATCACTTTCACACCGTTGTAAAGCAAAAGAATTGTTAAGTTGAACCATCGTAACTTGGGGATTGTCTGTATACAATGCTCATGTATTGTCAGACATAGAGTATGGGATGAGAAGTTTGCCCCAAATGGAAACACTGTGTTTTTTTTTTTTTTTTTAATTTTTAATGCTTATTTATTTTTGAAGGAGAAAGAGACAGAGCCTAAATGGGGGAGGGGCAGAGGAGAGGGAGACACAGAATCTGAAGCGGGTTCCAGGTTCTGACCTGTCAGCACAGAGCCTGATTTGAGGATCAAACTCATGTACCTCAAGATTATGACCTTAGCTGAAGTCGGAAACTAAAATGACTGAGCCACCCAGACACCCCAAGAAACACTGTGTTCCTTATGGAGCTCCTCCATATTGCAGGGGTAGAGAGAGGAACTTGGGAAGAGTTTGTATCACTGGAGCCTTGTGAGATACTCAGTTTTGTGGTCTGTATTTGTTCTGAAAGCGTGTGCTGGGGACAAAAGTGAGTCATGTGATGCTGGTGAGGATGGGGAAGCCCCAACCATTCACAAAATTAAAAAAAAAAAGTTTACCTTTTAAACAATCATTTCCAATTGTTTCCGAAAGGTGTTTTCCAGCTTTTTTGTAATTGAAAGAAAATATAATTTTTGACAACTGCAAGTAGGTTATTAGCCCAAACAGAATTACTAAATGTTGAAATACCTCTAGTTATTCCCAAAGTAATGGGAAAAACCTATGATATACTACTGTCACTTTCTTTAAAATAAATTTTATGGGTATGTTTTTATTTATTTGTGTTAAAATGACATTTCATGAGCATATCTTATTTGAATTTAAAAAAGCTATATCTTATTTGAATGTAAATGACATTTCATGAGCTATACCTTATTTGAGGATTGTGAATAGTGTGGTATATAAACTAAAAGAGTATCTCTTAGGGGCGCCTGGGTGGCGCAGTCGGTTAAGCGTCCGACTTCAGCCAGGTCACGATCTCACGGTCCGTGAGTTCGAGCCCCGCGTCAGGCTCTGGGCTGATGGCTCAGAGCCTGGAGCCTTTCCGATTCTGTGTCTCCCTCTCTCTCTGCCCCTCCCCCGTTCATGCTCTGTCTCTCTCTGTCGCAAAAATAAACGTTGGAAAAAAAAAAATTAAAAAAAAAAAAAAAAAAAAGAGTATCTCTTAACAATTCAACAAACATGTATGAGGGCTCAATGTATACCAAGCACATGGCCATGGAGTTCTAAGATGTACATGTAAAACTCAGAATTTATAAATAAAGATAAAGAAGCATGAAATAATTGCAATGACATGTCATTAGAATTCAGAGACTTGAGGGGACTTAACATTCATTTTTTGTTCATCTAGCCTTGTTTGTTGATTACTTATATACTAGGCTTCAGAGATATCATGTGAAAGATGAACAAGACTGACAGAGACCGTCCCTCTTAGAAAGACCTTTCCAGTTGTCCACATGACAAGCCAGATGTTCCACCTGCACATCAAAACCAACTCATGTAAAATTGAACTTATTGTTTCTACCCTGAAGTCAGCTCTTCCTCTGGCATCCTTTCTTCTGCTAATGGCACTTCCATCACTTCCATTTCTGAGACCTCAAACATCAAATTGCCAACTCTTTTCCTTTGCTTCTCCCAATGGTTCTGTTGATTCTGCTTTCCAAATATCTTGGCATCTTCTCTTTTCTATCCTCACTCTCTCCTTTTAGTATTCCTCCTCACTACTTTTCACCTGGCATGTTGCAATGCCTCCTATATGATTTCACTTGTCTTCTATTTTTGTCCTCTTTCATGTATATGAATAAAGCTATCAAATGATTCTTCCTAGAGAAGAATACTAATCGCCTCACCACCTTGTTCAGGAGTCCCAAAGCGTCCCTAGTCCTTGTCTAATTAAGCAAAATCTCTCTAGTCTGTCATTTATGCCTAACCTAAAAGCTGTGACCCCACTAATCAATGAATATAAATCACATTTATGTCCAAATTACAATGGTGCTCATCTACCCCCCTGTAGAGAATATCCCTTTAACTTCCGGTTCTGATGATCTAACTTTGTGTTGGTTTTAATATAAGGAAGGCAGGCAGACAAGTTTTCAGCTTGTATATATATATATATATTTTCCCAAAGATTGTTGCATTTAATTACATTTCAATAACAATGGCATGGGCCTTCTAGGCGCCTGGGTGGTTCAGTCAGTTAAGCATCTGACTTCAGCTCAGGTCATGATCCCACATTCCATGAGTTCGAGCCCCGCATCGGGCTCTGTGCTGACAGCTCAGAGCCTGGAGCCTGCTTCAGATTCTGTGTCTTCCCCTCTCTCTGCCCCTCCCCTGCTCATGCTCTGTCTCTCTCCATCTCAAAAATAAATAAAAACATTAAAAAAATTTTAAACAATGGCATGGGCCTTCTGCCTTTGGCTGTTTTTGTTTTTGTTTCAGTTTGGTCTATTTTTCATTCTTTTTTCTTTTTTTTGTTTCAATATTTATTTAAATTTTCATTAGTTACATATAGTGTAATATTAGTTTCAGGAGAATTTAGTGATTCATCACTTACATATAATGCTCATCACAACAAGGGCCCTCCTTAATACCCATCTCCCACCCACCTACCTCCATCAACCCTGTTTGTTCTCTATAGTTAAGAGTCTATTTTATGGTTTGCCTCTCTTTTTTCCCATGTTCATCTGTTCCGTTTCTTAAATTCCATATATGAGTGAAATCATATGGCATTTGTTTTTCTGACTTATTTCACTTAGCATAATACACTGTAGCTCCATCCACATTGTTTCAAACAGCAAGATTTCACTCTTTTTTATGGCTAAGTAATATTCCATTGTGTGTGTGTGTGTGTGTGTGTGTGTGTGTGTGTGTGTGTGTGTGTGTATAGATATAGACATATAGATACGTAGATATATAGGTATACAGATAACACAACTTCTTTATCCATTCATCTGTCAATGGACATTTGGGCTCTCTCCATAGTTTGGCTATTGTTGATAATGTTGCTATAAACATCAGGGTGCATGTGCCCCTTTGAATCTGTATTTTTGGAACCTTTGGGTAAATACTTTGGAACCTTTGGGTAAAAAGCATTAGTGAAAATGCTGCATCATAGGGCAGTTCTATTTTTAGTTTCTTGAGGAACCTCCACACTATTCTCCAGAGTGGCTGCACCAGTTTGTATTCCTACCAGCAGTATAAGAGCATTCCCCTTACTCCACATCCTTGCCATCATCTGTTGTTTTTTGTGTTGTTAATTTTAGTCATTCTAACAGGTGTCAGGTGGTATCCCACCACAGTTTTGATTTGTATTTTCCTGACGATGAGTGACGCTGAACATGTTTTCATTTTTCATTCTTGATTGTGAGAACCAAAAGAATGAAGCTGACAAGGCAGGACCCTCCAATACAGGTGGAGAAAAGAAAGAAATGGTACATAATTGTCAGAGCCAGTAAGTGGATGGGGAAGACTGGAAACAGTCATCCGTTAGTAATTTTGGGCTCAGTCACACCCATTTGCCAGCTGTAGTCAACATTTGGCATCCTCCACCTTCTCCTTTTCTACTTTCCACTTGTCAACACCCACCACATAAAAAGTTCCTTGCAGGAGCCTGACCACTGTTCCAGCATGAGGACATCAACACTTATGCCAAGAGCTGGATCCTAAAGCTGACTTCTTTACCTGGCCCTCCAGAAGAATGAGGCCATAGCTTCCTCACCAAACATACTCTGAATTTTTGTCTTCATGTCTTCCCTCTTTCTGAAATGATCATTTTGGCCTATTATAGTCCTGTCATCAAGGTCTGTATCTCATGCCAACTACTCTATGACATTTTTCTCAATTTCTTTAAATTATCGTCTTTGCCAAAGAAGTATTCCTGGTCACTTTGAATAAAGGGCCTAATTCAAGACTAATTTTCCCATGTGAATCAAAAAGGGTGACATACCGCCCCCCCACCCACAAAAAGGGTGACAAATACTTCTATTTTATCAGCTAAAATAGGATTGTCATGTGATAATAGCATAAAGATAATTTATAATTCATCTTTATATCATGAAAATATGTAATTCATGACAACTTTTATTTTGAGAGAGGTATATTATTTTGAAACCTGTACATAAAAAGTCACTTGGAATACCTCTATTTGTCCATAGTCAACTGAGCTATGAGAAGAATATTTAGAATTACAGGCATAAGAGGTAAGTCTATATGATATAAAAATATTCAGTAAAAAATGTTAATATAAACTTTTCATCTAGGACAAACAGCAATAAATATTATCCCCCAAGAGACATTTTCATATATGGGACTAGTATGTTCAAGAATGTCACTATGCTATGTTCAGAAAGGTCTGGAAAAACCTTATGTAACCCATTTCCATTTGGGGCCTTTTCTCCTCTTGAATTATTAGTAAAATTTGACTCAAATCTCCTAAAATTTACAGCCCACTTTCCTTTCTGTCTACTTCATCTCTCTACTAAATCCTACAGTCCTTACCACCTGTTTTAGTTTCTAAGTAAACAAGTGAATAAATTGAAGATCTTAGGGGAATTGAGTCTTACTGTGGAGTGGCAGGTTTGCGTCATCTCTTTTTTTCTCCTCTCCTTTCATGACCCTTTAATTCCACTCCTGTCTATACCTCTCTGATATGACCAGGAAATTTTTTCACTTTGTCTGGCAAGACAGTTTGAAGAACAGTCTTATTTTTACCTTTACTCTCAAGTGTCTGCGAATTATTTTCTGAAGAATTTCAATGTCCTCCCTGAAAGGAATTCTGGTTAACACAATTTGTTTTTGCTTTAGTTTTATACTAACACAGTTTAGAAATCAGGACTTATTCAAGACAAAACAGGTGTTGGCGAGGATGTGGAAAAAAAATAAACTCTTGTGCACTGTTGGTGGGAATGCAAGTTGGTGCCGCCACTGTGGAAAACCATATGGAGTTTCCTCAAAAAACTAAAAATACAGCTACTCTATGATCCAGTAATCACACTACTGGGTACATACCCAAGTAGTATGAAAATATTAATTTGAAGTCATACATGTACCCCTATGTTTATTGCAGCATTATTTATAATAGCCAAATTATGGAAACAGCCCAAGTGCCCATTGATAGATGAATAAAGGTACCATCTCATAACACCTAATAAAAAAGAATGAAATCTTGCCATTTGCAACAACATGGATAAATCTAGAGAGTATAGTGCTAAGCAAAATAAGCCAATCAGAGAAAGACAAATACCATATGATTTCATCATATGTGGAATTTAAGAGACAAAACAAATAAACAGGGGTTTAAAAAAAAAGACAAACCAAAAAATAGATTCTAATTATAGAGAACAAATAAACGGTTACTAGAGAAGAGGTGGGTGTGGAGATGAGTGAAATAGGTGATGGAGATGAAGAGTACATTCTCATTATGATGAACACTGAGTAATGTACAGAATTGTTGAATCACTATATTGTACATGTTAAATTAATATAACACTGTTAAGTATACTGGAAGTAAAATTTAAAAAAGAAAGAAATCAGGACTTAAGTCACAGTGATGGAATTAACACATATTATATGCATTGATATGAAGATATAATGAGTTTTATTTTTGAAGCTTATAACAGGAAGAGATTATGGGCTTGATTGTGTGGTGCCAAATACGGTACGATAAAATGAAAGTTTGGGTTTTACTTTGTAATCAAAGAAAATGCTATGGATAAGATTAATTATTAATTCAGATATCAGACACAGCAGTTACTTCTGTGAATGTGCTCTGTATTCTAGAAATTATCCATTGCAGTGACTAGGCAAGCCTGTTTGTTAGCATATGTTTTAAAACATGAGCTCAATATATGTTAAAAGTTTTCAGAAGAGTGAGTCAATAGGTCAAGGCACATAAATTACCCCCTGAGTTTTTACAAAGTAATAACATTTATCACTAACTTCCATAATAAAATTATAGTGAAACATTTCCATGGGCATTGTTCTTACCTGAAAGGAAAGGCTGAAAGTGCTAGGTGTTTGATGTGCCAGAAAATTTCAAAGTCTCACACCAATACTGCCAGTCGTCTGCAGGAAAATGGCTCTAAACTGACATCCAATTACTGTATATACTGGGTAAGGTTTTCTAACTAAATTTGGAATATGAAAAAAAAAAAAAAAACTTGAGTCTCAATTTTGTGCCATGTTTTTTAAAAAAGCAAGAAACAGAAGATATTATACTGGAAAGGACTGAAAAAGAGTCCATGTACTTCTCAAGAAATTTAAAATTTGTCTTTGGGGCACCTGGGTAGCTCAATCGGTTAGGCATCTGACTCTTGGTTTCAGCTCAGATCATGATCTCATGTTTGGAGTCATGAGACTGAACCCTTCATTGGGCTCTGCGCTGACAGGGTGGAGCCTGCTTGGGATTCTCTCTCTCCCTCTCTCTGCCCCTCCTCTGCTCTCTAAATAAATAAATAAATAAATAAATAAATAAAAATTTGTCTTTATTAAATGTTATCTTTTTTTAAGAATTTATAAAAAAAGGAATATACAGAGTTTATTAGTGGTACCATAAAAAGAAGATAATACATGAATCATAAAGACATGAAATCAATAAAACAATGTCTATTTTCTACTTTGAACAAAAGACTATTTTAGTTGCCCGAGTAAGTGCATGAATAAAAAAAAAAATTCTGATGTAAACAATAAGAAGCCTTTTGAGTGATTTTGGGGTGATAATTTTGGGGGTGTTGATTCAAATACTACCTGCTGACTATGTCTACTCAATCTTCAAATACTCAAAACACTTCCACGGCAATTTTGTAGTGAAGGCCTTTGTAGTTAAGGCCTGTGGGGCAGTCAGGTTGGTGACATTTACCAAAAATATTCCTTAGTTTACACATTTGTTTTGACTTTGAAAACTTCTAGTTAGCCCTGAGTTCATGGGCCAACCACGTCTGTTTACCTCTGTCTCCTTCCTAGTGTTTGCACCTCACTTCTGTTTTAAGAACAAAGACACAACTTTCACAGACACTCATAGATGCAGAAGGTGAAAATCCCTAATGAATTGCAATCAGGGGATCAAGAAGATTGTTCTTCATGTTCTCTCCATTTCCTCATGGTGATGCAGCTGACTTTCTGTTTTCTTAGCTTTGGTTGCTGTTTACCTTCTCCATAGCATCTACAATATTTCTTTGATAAAATGAACACTATTCTGAACATTGTTGTGATTTGAGACTTCTTGTTCCTTTACTTAAAATGAGTTAACTGACAAATACACTCTGGGAACTTCTTGTGATAAATACTATATAGATCCTTTGAGAAGGACAAACTAGTATTTATACCTACTTAGTCTGGATGACTTAGAGGACTGTAAATCACTGGGTTTTCCTTAAGAAGTCAAATTGCAAATGAATTTTATCTCTTAAAAAAATCACCATATGAAAACAATGTAATATACTATATGTGAGTATAATAATACACTATATGCTATATTTACTAGACAGATATACCCATTTATGTTCACAGAGGCATATATGTTTAAATGCAGATGGGTTTGATTTTAGTGGTTCCCCATGTCATTGTTTATCTTTGGAAGAAATAGAATTCGCCAGGAGCGACTCGGTACCTACACACCCCTTTCGTGAGGCAATTATTAATCTGTGTGAGAATGTAGGAGGATCTCACTCATCCCAAGGTTTGCCTTTATTTTTTTAACACAAGTCCATTTAAAAAGTAAGTTTAACTTTCTGGTAAACATTTCTTCACACCTATTTTCCTTCTTTAAAGTTTTATCCATTAGGGGAGCCTGGGTGCCTCAGTAGGGTAAATGTCCAACTTTGGCTCAGGTCATGATCTCATGGTTCGTGGGTTCGAGCCCCACATTGAGCTCTGTGCTGACAGCTCAGAGCCTGGAGCCTGCTTTGGATTCTGTGTCTCCTTCTCTCTCTGCCCCTCCCCCGTTCACACTCTGTCTCTCTCTCTCTCTAAAAAATAAAACATTTAAAAAAAAGTTTTAGCCATTAACTTCAAAATGGAAAATTCCCTTCCAGGACACAGTGGAGGGAAATATTTAAGAGGAGTGGTGCTTTATGGCACATTTCACGTAATTCTGTAAAGGACCAGGCTAAAGATACTGTGAAATGACTTTTTGTTAGAGAGCAAATACAGGCACCTGTTCGGCCATCCACGTCTTTTGTGAGGTGCAGAGTGGAAATAGCAAGGGATTGAGGTCAAAAAGATCCCGGCTTTGCCACCTTGGGCATGTTACTGAACCACTTCATCTTGAAATTTCCTCTATCTTAAAGAATCTTTGAGGTTTAAAGAGAATACATGTAGGAGCGCCTGGGTGGCTAGGTTAAGAAATTGATTCTTGGCTTTGCTCAGGTCATGATCTCATAGTTTGTGGATTTGAGCCCCCTATGGGGCTCTGTGCTGACAGCAGGGAGCCTGCTTGGGATTCTGTCTCTCCCTCTCTCTCTGCCCACCACACACTCACACTCATGCACTCTCTCTTTCTCTCTCTCTCTCAAAATAAATAAACTTTAAATATAATGAAAGATAATACATGTAAAGTGACTAGCAAAAGTTACTAGGCACATAGCTTTATGTGACTGTTTTTACAGGTTTAAAGATCGCATCTTTCAAGCCACTCTGGGGAAAAGGTCATTGATACAGTGTTAGAGGGGAAGAACTAGAAATACTACTATAAAGAGTTCAGCTATTGTTCCCAGCCTGCATTTATTTATGGTTATTTTGTAGTTAGTGATCCTGTGGATATGAGAATTCCTTTCTTAATAGTGCTCCTGTTTATCGGGGAAATAGAGCATTATTTACAACTAGTGCCCTTTTCCCTCCAAGATACTTTCTCATTACAATTGTTAACATTTGCTAACATTTTGAAGATTCTGAACGGTAAGATACTAAATATTAACTACGCATATTTACAAAATTGACTTCTCCTTGATGGAAAAGTTTTACAAAATGAATTAGAAGAGGGAGGAAATTAACAGCAGAAAGGAAACTTTATATTTTGGCAAGCTCTGAAACGTGAAAACATTATTCTTCCTTGGTTTTCCATGAATTTGAATTTCTTGACAGTTTCTCAATTATAGCTTGTTACTGTGGGCTTCAAAGCAATTCTGCAGTTCAGTTCACCTCAGCCAGTCAATAACGCTTATTGAATTCCCATGGAGGAAAGAATACTGAGTGAAGGGTACATTTTCATTTTCCTCAGCATGGATGCCTTGATCCAGAGAGTCTGTCATTCAGCCAGCCAGACCTGCTAATGCTCTCTCACTTTGAATCCTCCCCAGCAGTGTTTTCCCAGAGACCCTCTGAGGCTGGAGCTGGCCTTCTCCCATCTGCCAGCCCTCATCGTGTCTCTTCCTGCCTCTACCAGATGAAAACCCTTTAGGCCGGAAGCTTTCCCAGATTAATACCAGACCCTTAATCTCATACCACCTCCTACCCAATGCTGCTCAACTTTATTTTATAAATATGTGTATTGTTTGGGCTGAACTGAACCAAACTATAATCTCTACAAGTTTAAGGCTTAGACTCAATTATAGGATCATAGGGTATCCAAGTTCAAAGGAGTTTTTTAAGGCTTTGCCCAATCATCTTGTTTTTCAGATTAAAATAAATCAAAACTAAAACCCAGAAAAGGAAAATTACGTGTCACAATATAGTGAAATGGCAGGAGGCTTTAGAGTCTGAAAAGTAAAACCTGGGGGGCTAGTTCCTGGCTCAGCAAGTTGCTAGCTTACTATTAGTACATGAGTACTTGAGTTAGTTAGTACTTGAGTAGGTCGCTGAACCTCTCGGTGACCTATTTCACTTTAATCTAGAAAACGCAAGTTTAATAATTGCTGTAGCACTATTGACATTTTTAGAAATGAATGTAAAACACTTGGCAAGTTTGAGATATTCAATAAATGATAACTGTTCTTCTCCAAGGTCACAGCTGATAAATGGCAGACCAGAACTGGAACCCAGAAGCTCTGAGTTCAAGTTCAGTGCTTAGTCTTTCCTAACCTGAGGCTTACTTCCAAAGGAATACCAGCCCAAATCCTCCCCCACCCTGCCCCCAAGGGTGTTCAATAAACATATCTTGGGGATGGTTATTTCCCAGACAGATTAGAATTCTTTTGAGACAGGCAGGTAGGAGGAACTTTGTTATTGTTTCTTGCCTTGGGGGAAAGCTTCCATCAGTAAAGTTGCCATAAAAATGTTTCCTCTATTAAGTGGAAATGATTAACACTCCTTCAGTTAGGCAATATTTTCCCACCCATTTCTGAATCAGGCCTCACACGAACCAAGCCACACAGATGGCGAATCAGAAACCTAAGAAAACAGCAACAAATTGGTTTGGTGAGTGGATGTGGTTGAAATCTTTCATCTGGTTTGTCTCAACTGGTTGTGGAAGTTATATGGGTTTTGAATAAAGTTGAAAATCCAAGCAAAATGTTATGAATATTAAGCCACAGGTATCAAAGCTTGGAGAATCTGATGAAAAACGAACCAATGTAAACACAAAACACAAGGACATTACACACCTCCTTTTCTGAAAGCCAATTTCTGGCAGGAAGAAACACTTAACTCGTTGTATGAGAGGAATATGCAGCCTTTCTAATTAATTATCACCTCAGTGTTTATTTTTCAATGAATCAGTGGGCTGGAATGATTAAAGCATATGTGGCTCAGAGACTCAGGCAGGAAGGAGTAAGCTGGGACTAAACGCCAATGCTAAATATGCCCATGGTGGAGTCCCTGTGGAGCCCAGTCTTGCTTTGAATAAAAGAGTTTTCTGAAGCATAAGTACTTACACAGCCTGCCAATTTTGCCCTTCATATATTTGTGGTGATTGTTTGAAAATGGTAGTTCCAGACGGAAAGCTGGGAAAGAGCAAATAAATAATTTCAGAAGTGATACACATTGTCCACTTCCTTGGTAGAGGATCTTGGTCACAAAGGCATTGATAGCCTATGGTGCCTTCCTTCAGCTTGTTACTAAAAGTAAGACTTTTTCCAGCAGAACAAGTATCTGAGATAAAGCACATGACTTCTCTTGCTTCATGGAGACCAGGAGGTAAAATTGCTGGCGGGTGAGATTGTGCAGAGTGAAGAAGCATATGTTGTAAGTTCCAGGACAGCAATTAAACTTTTTGCTAACTTTCAGCACTTTTTTGGCCATTTTCAAAGGGAGGGTTTAGCCCTATAGAATCTATCAGACTAGTAAACTAACAGGTTTTTGTGACTGGGTGATTTGACAAAGCATTGGTGCACCTCTTAATACTCTAGGGAAATTCTGTGTTTGGAAGCTGCTTTGTCATAGGCTATTTTTCAAACAGCCTTTTCTGTGTGGCTGTCAAACTGCAGTTTCTCAGAGTTTGTGAATTTATTTTATTTTTTAAAATGTTTATTTATTTTTGAGAGAGAGATGGAGTGAGCATGTGAGAGTGGGGGAGCAGAAAAGAGAGAGGGAGACAGAAGATGCCAAGTGAGCTCTGCACTGACAGCAGTGAGCCTGACCTGGGGTTTGAACTCATGAACTGTGAGATCCTGAATGAGCCAAAGTAGGATGATTAACTGACTGAGCCACCCAGGCACCCCTGAAGTTGCTTGTGAATTTAGAGTAAAAAGATCCAAACCAAAAATTTTTAGTTATCATATTTAATTATAATGAATGTTTACACTTCTTCGTACAAGACGTGTCCGTATATAAGATACCACTTTAAAATTGATTAGCTTTCATTACAAAACCTGTGAACAACACCATCACTTAAAGCTTGTGTTTAGTTCAAAGGTGTAAATATTCATTAATAAAAAATAAGTTAAGTCACTTAAAAGGCTCTTGTTGAAAAACATCATGCTGAACATGTTAATGAATAATCTTGAGTCATTTTATATAAAGTATTAATACAGTATATAGATGATTCTTAAGAGGAAAATGGCCTTGGAGCATATGGCTTGTATAACAGTGACTCCTTGGTAACTGTCTCTTCCTCACTTGCCGTGAGACAAGGAAAATGTGAGAAAAGAATTCTCTTTTGGATGAAGAAAATACAAGGATTTGATTTCAGCCAAGCTGAAGCAATGGCTTTCATGTCAAGCATGGAGGCACTGAAGTGACTCTGAACTCTGGTAATTGAAATTCTTTTATTTATTAATACTTCTTAATTTTAAATTCTTTTAAACATAAAATGGGTGCAGTGCAAGTTAAAAATGGTTTGTTCATTTAGACTAGGTTACAAACATAAAAACTGCAACAGACAGTATTAGATAAATAATAATCATTACCACTTAAAGCACTACTGCAGGTATGCTGGAATGGAGAGCTGTGTAAGGACAGAATGGTCCCAATTGCTCTGCCACATTACTTAGCTAAAGCGTTCTGGACTCGGGACAAAGAGGAGGTTCATGGTTTCCTAGATGATTTTAAACTTCATTTAAACTGTGTTCTTAAGGGGCGCCTGGGTGGCTCAGTCAGTTGAGCGTCCGACTTCGGCTCAGGTCATGATCTCGCGGTTCGTGAGTTCAAGCCCCGCGTCGGGCTCTGTGCTGACAGCTCAGAGCCTGGAGCCTGTTTCAGATTCTGTGTGTCTCTCTCTCTGACCCTCCCCCATTCATGCTCTGTCTCTCTCTGTCTCAAAAATAAATAAACATTAAAAAAAATTAAAAAAAAAATAAACTGTGTTCTTAAAATATACTAACATTTCTAGATGTTCATTTCAAGATGGTGGATTGAGAACATGCTTCAGTCTTTTACTCTGTATTGTTCAGGGACTATCAAGAAAATAAACCATTCTAGATATTTTAAATGAGTGGAATTTAATATAGGAGATTGGTTACCACATAATGGAAGTGCAGAAAAGGAAAACAGGAGGCAATGAGAGAAATAAAACATATATAACAGCAGGAAGCTGCTATTTCTAGACTGTGGTAACAGACTGCAGAAGGTGGGGCCGTCCAGCTGCAGGGCTAGTCATGGTCTGGGATCCTAAAAGAAAGGGGTGAGTGGGTACTGAAGCCACAGAGAAAACAGAGCCATCATTAGAGATGCCAAAAGAAACAGAGAGGAGGGAGAGAAATAACTTGGGTTTTCCCCTTCTCTAATATTTCAGATATCTTACCAGTGTCTCTTATTAGCAAAGTGACCCAGAAATAGACAAGGGAATCTAGAAACTGTAGTCCCCTGCAATATGGAGCAAAGAGGTGAAAAGAGAGCAAACTGACATTCAATCCTCCTTCACTGAATCTCTAAAAGTACACACATACAAGCATAAATATATAAGTGTACTTGAAAATAGGACATACAACTCAGAAGACCAGAACCTACGATGAATATGTGAATTTAGAAAGTGATAAGATCAAGGTGAACAGAGAAATTGTGGGTCTGGATATGGGTATGGGAGTCCTAATGGTGGAGAACAGAAAGAAGAGAGGAAGCCAAGCATAGTTGGGGGCTCAGCATTGAACAGGATCATTATTTGGAGTTCAGTAGTAAGGAGCAAAAACACACATTGAGCTGTATTCATCTCCCTACCTTGGACTATAAAACCTGAACAGCAAGTCTGCTTCCAACTGAGAATAATGAAAATAAGCACCCCGATTGAAGGGGGGGTCATTCAAGATCATGAGAACAGCCACTGCCCAGGGGTATACCTTGCCCCTGCCCCTTTCTCACTAAAAACAGTCTGGCATGCAAGCTGCAACAGCAATAACCACTCTCTCCCAAAGAGACTGCATGTAGGTCCTTCAGACAATCTAATAAGGACTCTCAAATGATAAAGATGAATGCACAATCCAAAGTATCATACACTATGGAAAACCACCTACATAAAGGAAGGCAGTATATTTAATACCCAAGGAAAGCAAGTTAGCAAAGCAGCCAGAAAAGAATGCTAGAATAGGTAAAATTAATATTATAAATAAGGATATTATTTTGATGAAATTAGTTATAGGTAGTTTTGAAACAAAAAAGAGATAAATCCAACTGCATCATTATTCGTGAATATCAAGGGAGGAGAATGAAAAAGAAATTGCTTTAGCTAGAATGTAAGTTTAGTCCATATATTTCAATAACTACTCACCTACTGAAACCAAAACTTTCAGTTTAAATCTTGGTCCTTAAAAAAAAATAAGACAAACTAAAAGCATTTCTGCAGTTAGATACAGGAATCAAGTCAAGTAGCTCAACAGGAAAACAACTACAATTTTGGTCCAAGCAATGACATGAAACTAAAATTAGATTCCCCACCTCAGTACTCAACACCAGTTGAATGCCACCCACGTGAAACATTTTTTTTAGCATGTTTTTGCTTTTGCTTTTGCTTTGTGGTGACCCAAGAGGTGCATGTATGTGTGTATGCATATGCATGTATATGTGTGCTATGCATCAAAGTCAGACCTGTAGACCTACAGGACTCCATCCTCTCATCAATGTTATCAAAAGCTCTCCAAAATATTATGGGAACTCAGATTTCTAATTATCAGAAAGCCTTAGAAGTAGATGCATATGAGATTCACAAAGGTGTCTTAGGAGCATTGCTAGGATTATTTATATGATTTCCTCTTCCTCTTATATTGTAGAAGTTACTCTCCCTCTTTTATTCACTTTCAACCTGACAAATATCATTATAACCCCAATTATAAGAGTAGAACTTACTGTACTTCATCAGTTTTAAGGTATTTGTTTTTATCATCTCTTAAATCACAAAGCATCTTACAATGGATAGCATGTCAGCTTAATTATTAATCTTTTTTTTTTTCTTACTGGTACATAAATAATGATGCAGTTTACACTCAACCATCTTAGAGTCAATAAAATTTGACTTTGTTTTGCATGTCTGTTTTCACCAACACAGAAGATGTGACTATTTATCTTGATAACTATTCCAGCCATCAACCATAATTCTCAGAACCACCATGTGTGCTTGGTGGATTTTTTAAATAATATTTATAGAATGCTATAGAGCTGTGCTTTCTAAACTTGGCCAAGGAGCAGAATCACCAGAGGAACTTTTAAAACAACACAAATGTCTGAGATCTCCTTCTGAGTCTCTGGTTCTGGATTCAGCTGCAATTTTAGAAAGCTCCCAGGCTGATCCCAATGACCAGAGGTTTTAGAAGCTATTTAATGGATAAGAAAAACAAAGAGAAATGTCTATCTGCTCTATAGGAAGCACGTGAAGAAAATTAATATTTAAATATCACTGTCTTAAAGTAGGGAAAGAAAAGTCTACAAAAAGTCATTTCTTTCATAGCCAAAATTTCTGTTGTTTAATAAAAACAATCTACATGTATCTTCAATAAATTTTTCTAATATTAATATAATTTTATGATCCAAAATGTATTAAAAGTTAATCTTCAGTGACTGTTAAAGTTCAAATAGAATTTTAACTATAGAAAATTACATTAATTTCCACTGAGACTTGAAAATCAATTCAACTCAATTCAATGCCCTTTTTATGTTGCAATACCAATAGTATCAGATCTAGTAGATCTGATGGAATCATACTAGTCTCCTGAAATACTGTGTTTTTTTTAATTTAATTTTGGTAGGCTTCATTGCACATGAGGAGGTATGATTTAATGGAAAGAGTCAGGAATCACAGGAGATCTACCATTAACTGTATGACCTTAAACAGATCACTTAATTTCTTTTGGCTCCAATTTTCCCATCTGTAAAATAATTAAGTAGTATTCAATGACCCCTAAGGTTTCTCCCACCACTAACATTTTATGGTTTTTGTGGTCTGACTGGAGGCAAAGCCATATTATATTTGCAGTTTATTGGCAGGATTTTATTATATTTACAACTTATTGACAGGAACTAATTAATCTGCAATGTAAGGTTAAGAGATGAGTTTGTAACTGGTGACCTTGAACTTTCATAATTCAGTACATTAATGAATGGGCTTCAGGAAAAATATTTCAAGAGAGAAAAGATTAGGAAATTAGAGAAATCTAGAAACAAATTTAAATGAATTTTTTAAACTAATGTTATTCCAAGGACAAAATTAAATATAGAAGATGCCTTAAAAAAGAAAAAAGAAACTTGGGAGAAGTTTCTTAGTCAAGTAAAAGAAAATAAAAGTTAAATTTAGAAATAAAAGTGAGAGTGGTTTTGTCAGTTTGGATGATATCTGTTCCAAGTAACAAAAGCCTCGTCAAACAATGGAAGAAATTTATTGACATATAGAGCTATTTTTTAATTAAAAAGATAGACTTCATTTAAATTAAAACAAAACAAAACAAAATAGAGCTATTTTTTCCCATTTCTCCCAACTAACAACTATTAATCCAGCTGTACTGAGTAGGTTTCAGGCATGGTTTGACCGGGAATCTGGCCACATTTCTTAGTAGTTCACTTGGCTCTGTCTTGCTCTACATATTGGCTTGTCTTAGACTGGCTTCCATCATGTTAAAATAGCTACAGCAATTCCATGTCTCATATGTGTACATCATACTATCCAGAGCCAGAGAGAGACCTTTTCTTCCCTCCACCCTGACATAAACACCTAAATATCATTTTGGACCAACCCAAACCAATCGCTGAAGTCAGATGAACAATGTGTCCTAACTGACTGTTCCTTCCTCAATCACCAGAGATTAGATTAACACATATATTGACACCTGTTAAGATTCCATACCTAGAGCAGGAACTGGAGTCAGGAACTGGAGTTCAAACCACATGCCTGCCTCATAATAGGAGAAGATTCACTCTCCAGAGGAAAATCTGGTTGCTCATAGCAAGGGAAAAGATAGGAATGGACACTTGGTATGGCATCAAGAAACATTTACTTGCAAGTTGATCATGTATTTCTACACCAAACATGGAGAAAACTAAGAACCTTCTTTCCCAAGATTATGCCCTGAGATATAAATCACAGAAGTTAAAAATATTGCCAAAAGAAGTAAAGGAAAGACAGTGAAAATAAACTTGACAACAATCGCAGAATGGTTAAGAATTTGAGTCACAAAAAAAGATCCAGATTTCACTTCATTGTGCTCATGTGACCCCTTCTCCTCCATTTATATTATGGCTATGATAATAATATTTATGTCAGGGAGATTTTATTTTGTGAGAACTGCATGAGATAAGGTATATAAAATGGTCCTCAGAGTTAGCTGTATCCTGAGGAAAAAGCAAAAATCACCCATTCTGAAAAATCTTCAAATAAGGGTAAAAAAAGGAAAAGCAATTCTCAGTAGCAATTATGTCAGCGAAAATATAAAAACTCAATCCCACAAAAAGCTACACTTACACAGCTATTGTGCCTAAATCTAGAGAATTGATAGTTCTTTGCAAAACGACTCAAGAGTTCACAACTGGAACATGATGCTTTGTTTAGAATTTGTCATACAGTTCAGAAAAGATACTGGTTAATCGTACATAGGTAGTAAGTTCAACTGAAAAGGAAATTGAAGGATGGAGTTGTGAGAAAATATACAAAGCAAAATGAAACATTTAATTGTCAGAGAAAACTTCCTAACCATAAGAGCAATTAATCTTGCTAAGAAAGTCATAGAAGTTTCAATATCTGGGAACCTTAAAAAGAAAATTGTGTAAGTTGAATATCTAATTCACCTAGAACCAGCCAGACATAAAATAGGTACATAATAAATGTGTATCAGATAAATGAAGTTTTATAAGTTATTATGCATTAGTTAATTTACCAAGTATGGATTATCAGTCAGAAGCTGTTCTAGGAGCTTGGAATATTTTAATGAACCAAAGAGATAACATCTCTTGCATTCCTGAAGTTTATATTCCTTATTAACTTTCTAAGTAAATACTTTTACCTCAGGATTCTCTTCCCTCAGAAACACAGACAATTTGAGAGAATCTTAATTTCCTACAGGCCAGAGAATCAAGTTCTTTGTCTTAGTGTAATCCCCAGAGTTTAATGCAATAAATACTAATTACATGACATATCATCATTGAAAATAAAGACAAAAGTAAAAGTCTGTCAATTGTCAACACTTAAGTATTCACAGTATTTTGGGTTTTCGGACATGGTAACATTTCACTTTAAAATTCTTGCAAATTGATTATATTCTTGGCATTCATTATTGGTATGCTGAGATATAATGTTATTTCATTGTGGTAGATTGAATCGCTTCTCGGCCTTTTGGCTAAGATCAAGTGTGGTAGATTGAGTAACTTATTTTCTCAAGATATCCTCCCCCGTGTGGTACCTTTTACAAAGTAGGTGCACATCCCATAACTCCTGAATGGAGAGTGTATAATGAAGCCTAACAAAATGTCACAAGGTTAAAAATATTACTTATCTAATATATGTAACCAAATTCCTCAATAAGAAAACTGTATTTGTTTGGAAAATATGTTTCAATGATTTTACTTGGAAATAAAAAGCTCATTCTAGGGGATATAAGGAATGCTTGTTACTCTGGAGAGGGTGGAGCAAAAGCAGAAGAGAGTGAGTGGAACAGGTCTAGCAAAATGGTAGAGTGGGATGTGACCTCTTCCCATGACCTTGTGAAACTTTAGGAAAGTTTTAGAATGCATGAAATTGTTGGTTCAAATTGATCTTTTGTGGAAATCAGCAAAAAAACTGAATTTTGGATCAAGGTCAGCAGAGGCTGAGACAAGGCATCATAGAATGAGGGAAAATATCAGAGAACACGTTAATAATCAGTGGAAAGCATGGGGAAGACTGTCTGGATCCTCCTGGGTCATGCAAATGAGGAGTTCATGCTAAGTATGCCTAAATCTTTTGATGGGAGCAACTCAGTGAGAGCAGAGAGACTTTTCAATTGATTGATAAATGCAGGTGGAGATAGGAAGGTATCCAGCTGACAACGGGGTTACAATAAAAATAAACAAAATTAGTAATATTCCTGTTTTCTACTGCTTGGCAAAACTGTTCTTTAATAATTCAGCCAACTGTACCTTTAGAGACTTAGGCTAAGCATTTTGCATTGAGTTTTGAATTATGGTGGTGGATATACTCTGACCCTTTCATACTTCTTTGGAGATTAATACTAGTAGCTGACATTTATCAAACAGTTGCTGTATATCAAGAGTGTTATTTATTTATTTATTTATTTATTTATTTATTTATTTATTTATTTATTAAGTTTATTTATTTCTTTTGCTCTCGTGCTAGAGAGAAAGAGAGAGAAGCACAGAAGGGGCACAGAGAATAGGAGGGAGCAAGAATCCCAAGCAGACTCTGCACTGTCAATACAGAGTCCAGTGTGGGGCTCAAACTCAAGAACCATGGGATTGTGACCTGAGCTGAAATCAAGAGTTGGATGCTTAACTGACTGAGCCACCCAGGAACCCCAACACTTTATAAAGAGTAGATTTTTTTTTTTCAACGTTTATTTATTTTTGGGACAGAGAGAGACACAGCATGAACGGGGGAGGGGCAGAGAGAGAGGGAGACACAGAATCGGAAACAGGCTCCAGGCTCCGAGCCATCAGCCCAGAGCCCGACGCGGGGCTCGAACTCACGGACCGCGAGATCGTGACCTGGCTGAAGTCGGACGCTTAACCGACTGCGCCACCCAGGCGCCCCAAGAGTAGATTTTTTAATCCCTACATCAACCTATGAGGTAGGTACTGCTTATATTGCCATTTTACAGATGAGGAACTGAGATTTATAAAGGTTAATTAAAACAACCAGACAGGATTAATAAAGGAACAGAGGACTTGGATAACAATATAGAACAATTAGACCTAACAGAAATATACAGAGCACTTTATCCAATAACAGAATACATAACCTTCTCAAGTGCAAATGAAACATTCTCCAGGACAGAACACGTGTTAGGCCACAGAACAAGCCTTAACAAATTCAAGAAGGTTGAAATCACACAAAATGTCTTTTCTGATCACAATGGCAAGAAACTGGAAAGTAGAATGGTGGTTACCAGTGTCTGGGAGGAGGAAAAGAGGAGTTGTTGTTTAGCGGGTATAAGTTTCAAAGTATAATGAAAAGGTTCCGGAGATCAGTTTCATGACAATGTGTATATACTTAACACTACTGAACTGGATCTGGGATGTGGTTTCCAAGTCAGAGCTCACAGGCTCCTAGAGTGTCATATTTTTTTTCAAAGATAGCTTGAGTCCATATGTTCTCTAAATACTTTCTGATTTCTGAATAAATAATGTAAGTGCTCGCATAAATCTTAGTCATCAAATACCAAGTACCCAACATACTAGGCTGACAGGACATTCCATCACAGGCATCACCAAGTTTCCTTCTCCCTGGTTAGCAAGGTTTTGTGTAGCATCGAAGCATGAAGAGGCCCCTACATTTCCCACCGTTCACTCTGTAAGGGCCACTGTTCTCTGGTTCCCGGGCTGCCTGTGTCCCGGTGGGATCAGGACCTGCCAGAATGTGGTGTTCAAGCAACTTCTGCCTTAAAATTCCTGTAAAAATTCCTGAGACAGGGCAATTTGAATATTTTTGCTTTTGTCTGACCAGTAACTATTCCTTATTTTGGTTACAGCACCTTGGCTTTCTTGGGGCATACTCTTCTTCCCCATTACTAGTTTGCTTGTTTATATGAGAGGAATCTTTGCCAGCATAGACACATGACCTAATTCTTGTCTCTTTGACCACAGCGATTACCCAAGAGATGGGCAGAAGAGCCAGGTCAGGCTAATGAGACCCACACAGTACACAAAAGGTAGGCTCTCCCTCTGCTAGATTTGATAGGCCTGGAGCTACTGGGAGCTGGAAAGAAAACCTGCAAGAGAATGGAACCAGCCCAAAGAAAGTAGAGCCAAGATGGACAGAGACAGAGAGCATCATTTGAGCTTTGGTCCTAGTCAATCTTGGACTTTCCAGGGAAGCCAATCAAGCTTTTGTGGTGACTTCACTTTGCACTATGATTGAGAGTCCTCACTCATAGAGTCTTCACCGATATACTGTGCTCCAAGCTCATAGTGCAAAAGAGGGGAAAATTAAAAAGAAAAAAAAAAACATATGTGAAGAACTCAAAAAATTACCCTTCTGCATACTTCCTACACAGAAGAGTATTTATTCAGACAAAATGGAACCTGTTCCAAGCTGATAACATTTCCAAAATTTAATTAGGTAAATAATATAATAATAACCAACTCGATTCATTCCCCCAAATTTCTGGAGGTATTCTTTTTTTTTTTTTTATATAGATTAATAAAGGAGATGAATAAAATAGATATGTTAAGAATGGCAGTTTGAATCTTTAAAGTATTTTTTACCTGTCAAAATATACAAACAACAAGGCTGATGTATGAGAATATCAATTGTTGAGTCATATCACCTTTTCAATATTTGCTCATTTGCTTCCACAGTATGAGGTCTTCATGCACATTATATATTAGAGCAAACTATCCTTCAATTTTTATAGTGGCGTGTTTTTAAAAAATGAATGGTCATATAGAAAAATTGGGAAGTTCCATTTTTTAAAAAAAGTACAGGGTACTAGAATACATTTTTGTAGTGAGAACATTTTTTTAAATGTTTATTTATTTTTGAGAGAGAGAGAGAGAGAGAGAGATCACACAAGTGGGAGAGAGGCAGAAAGAGAAGGAGACAGAATCCCAAGCAAGCTCCACACCAAGCAAAGCCCGATGTGGGGCTCAAACTCACAAACCACGAGATCATGACCTGAGATGGATCAAGAGTTAGATGCTTAACCGACTGAGCCACTCAGGTGTCCCAGAAAGTTCCATTTTCGATGTTTTCATTATTTACACTTCTAGAAAAATGACCTGTATATTCAAATGCATATAGGTATATTTAAATAAAACATTTATTTGCAAGACATAATGAATTTATAATAGCTCTCTGACATTATGTCATACCTTAATCAATAACTGTTACACAGAATTCTGATATTTTAAAATTTTTGGCAGAGTAAGTTCTTAGCCTTGAGGAGTTGGAAACCACTGATGGAAGGGATTTGATGCCCTGTACAGTAAACCAGAGACTCCTATTGCCTGCAGGGTTCATCCACCACTAAAACTCTAGCGGGGTTCAAAAGCCATGTCTTTGGAGACAGAACTTGCAAAATTAAAGACTTTTACTGAGGAATTTCCCTTCCCTATACTAAACTTTCTGTACACATTTCAAACCCTCAGAAGAGAAAACATTTCAAGATCCTATCAGAGAAAACCAACTAACTTCTGCTGAATCCATTCAATGTTCAACATTTCAAATGACAGCACAAAAGTTGACACATTTACTAACATAAACAAATGCAAGTGAAAACACAAAAACCAGGGGTGCCTGGGTGGCTCAGCCGGTCAAGCGTCTGACTTGGGCTCAGGTCATGATTTTGCATTGTGGGTTCAAGCCCCATGTTGGACTCTGTGCTGATAGCTCAGGGCCTGGAACCTGCTTCCGATTCTTTGTCTCCCTCTCTCTCTCTCTTCCCCTCCCCCACTCTCTCTCTCTCTGTCTCTCAAAAATAAATAAACATTAAAAAATATATATTTATAGAAAAACAAAAACCAATCCAACCATCTCCTTCTGAGGAGAATACCTACGATTCAGAATTTGGTAATTTTAGAATTAAGTTTTGTCAGGTTCCCTTCACATCTCTCCTTCCCAGGGGAAATTAATTCACAGCTGATGTCCCACATATTTACAATAAGAGCTAATACATTTTAATCCATGGACAATAAAAGCCACCTTAGTACGCAGTTTTCCTGCCTTGATCTGTTTGTTCCAAGCCCACAGTGAGACATTTCTGTACCACTTAATCTCCACCTACAGGGCTAATAAAAGAAAGCAGGTAAAATTGTGACAATATATTGAAAGTAAGATGTTTTAAGCAGCAAACAACTTATGGAAGAAACATTTTTACATAATTCAACTTCAGTTTTATCTTTAAAAGTTTTCTACAGTTTCTATATTGATTATGAGAAAAACATGCCCTTTGCAAAAATCTCAAAAAATACACAAAGGTATTTTTAAAACCACAAAATTTCCAGTTAACCCAATACCCAATTACAGCAACTATTATGTTGGCATATGTCCTTCTAAACTTTTTAAATCTGCGCATACACATGTACTTATAAATGTAAGATTTCTATAAGTTACTTTTAAGAAGAAAACGAATAATCTTGAAAAATAATCATGGCATGATATTCTAGATAATTTCATTGTTTTCCAGAGAAGGTGATAAACTCCCTGGACATCTGGCCTTTTATTTTATAAACTATGCTTGGGAAAATACATAGAGATAATAACTGTGAATTATGTCTCTCAGCTTGAGGCTGTAGGAGATCACAACCAGAAACTTGTACAAACCACATCTATCAGCTGCCAGGAAGAAGCACCAGGATTGTGCATTTTCTCTGTATGTGCACGTATACTCTGTAGTACAACAAAAAACAAATATGTGTTCAGCACAGTACACTATTTCCCCTTTCTCTATTTTGTCTCCTTTTCTTCGGTCTTTCATATTGGTGTCTTAGAACACAGCAGTGACACAGGTGGAAAACGGCTCCTCATGGAAACTCCTCTCTTGACCTCCATGACTACCTTCACCAGAACTTACTTCTCTGACTATTCTTTCTCTTCATTTCTTGCTGAAGACAAGTTACACTCTTTTTGATAGAGTCAGAGACAAGACAGTTTATTTTGGGATATGATCCAGGGAATAGGAATTGGGGACCAGGAAGAGTGAAAAGTGGAAAAGAGAAGAATCTGTTTTAAGTGCATGTTATCACGTTGGTCTTCTCAGTAGCCTTCCAAAAGGCTCCTAAAAAAGCTCCTTCTAAAAGGTTTTTCAGAATTGTCTATACAGGGAATGAAAGGAAGAAGCTTTATCTATTGTCTGCCTTTCCATGTTGTTTGTGGATTGCCTCACTTAATATTTATTTCTTTACTCATAACCTGAATGCTGAGTGCTCCCTTGAAACCAGCATAAGAGATTTTTTACTTGTTTCCTCCATAGCATGTAGTACAATTTTTATTTTTAAATACTTGCATTATTGATGAATTGTCTTCCTCCCTAACAAAACAACAATAAACAATATTTTAAACCAGGAAGCTACAATTGCTTTATAATGTTAAAAATAATTATCCACCTTTGCAAAAGAAAGTATATTTTCAAATGTCTTTGTCATTTGAAATGTCAAATGTCAACAGAAAGAAAGAAAGCTGGTGGGCTCCTTTTATTTCTTTGAAGACCCACAGTTTATCACTCTTTCTTTGACATGTAGTTATTATGTTGTTTATAAAAGTCTACTGTAGCTACATAGGAGGTGTCCAAGAGATTTCATAGTAAGGTATAAAAGCTTCTTCCCTAGGAAATTACCTCAAAAGCATGCAATTTACTAACCCCTAGAGACATTTCATGCTGTAAATAGCTTTAAGAGAGCTCTCCTTATGTTAATCACAACTGACACTGGACTTAAGCATATCTGGAAAGTAGTGTAAAATTACTATAAAACTTTCTTTCTTAGGAAAGCTTATATATTTGATCAATTTACAATATAGAACACTTACAATATACAGTGTAATAAGATTTTTTTTCAAATTCCCTATCAAAGCCAGGAATACATATCATGTTATAGACACAATGCCAGTTGGGGGTAATGGGCAGATAACTGTAAGACAAACCCTTAGTACTTTTTTCTAATTGTTATATGCCTTTGCAAGATCCATTCATTAATCTCATACATATATAAGTTTGTTACGCTGGAACAAAATAAAAAGCCCAAGGTTAAAATATTTTTGGCATCACTGTCTAAACTTCAGCAACAGTGACTGTGGCCTATTGTCGGTATAATGAAACTGATACCTTTTTCCTTTTACCCTTGTTCTAAGAAATGATTATAAACACCATGACCAGACCAGAAGGAAGCTGATCACAAAAGTGTTTACAAAGGAGATGTGTATGCCATTTGACAGACAGCTCAGTCTTCGTCTTTGAATCGGCGCCTGCAGTTTCACTGCAGTTAAAAAGACATGAAATGCATTCTTTTTGTCCCTCTTGCCCTTACTTTAGCCTGCAAGAAAACAAATACATAACCCTAAAGACAGGACTCATTCCCAAGAATGTCCGATTCTGGGTGACAGCTGAAGAGCCAGGGTGACAGGCTCTTCTGACAGAAGTAGGCAGTTTGCTGTGTCGTTAATCTTTCATTCCAAGGCAACTTTTCTTTGCCTGATTTTTCTTTGTTTTTTTCAGGCTTGCAGATGTTGAAAGTGCTTTCAGGTCAGATGCAAATACAGATGCATTACTGCTTGACAGCCCTGTCAGTCTTCTCCTGTTTAAAATGCTTTTTGGCACTTAGGGTTTTGAGACTCATAATCATGGCTTTTCACCTTAAATTATAAAGTCCTTTCATAGCTGATACTGGCCTTTCAGGGGAGCCTGATGCCAAGAAGTCTGAAGTTCCTGCTTGCGGCCAGGAGCATGAAGTGTCTCTAACAAAAGGTACTAAAATACACTGCAAAACAGATTATTTCCATTCAGGAAATAGTTCTGGGAACAACAAGTATCCATAAAGACCACACTGAAGTAAAGTTAGTGTTTCTCAAGTTAGGCTGTGCTTATCTGCTCTCCAAACAGCTTCTGTGGATCTAAAACAGTTGTCTAGCACAATAAATCTCCACAAGCTGCGTTGTTTAAGCAGACTCTGTCACGGTGAAAGTAAATGAGCATGATATATATTTCAATTCAGACCATTTTTTTTCCAAGGGAGAAAAGCTGAAACTGTTTCTGTTGTGCATAAAAACTGCAGTAATGTTACAAGGAGCTACAAGGCAATTATTTATACAAGTCTTTCCTCCTTATTTCCTTCTTTCTTATCTTGCTCGTATTTATTTTGACTACTCAGCAAAGTGACTGACTTCACTCAGGATGCTAACAAGGCTGAATGAATGGTGCCACCCAGCTAGTTCCTAATAACAAAACTGTTGAAGGGTTTGTTTCTTCTTCTTTTTTTTTTTAGGATTTCTCATTTGCACATCATGAACATTATGCAGCATTTACATAATTTGAACTATGAACTACTAGTTTCCAATGACAGTTGTTAGATATTCACAAGATCAACTGCATTTATAAACATTTTATTGTATTTTCAAATAGCCTAGTATTTGGAATTAGATTTGACAGACTGGCTGGGAGTGAGTAACTTGAGACTCACCTGGACCAAGCAACTTTGTAGAAGACAGGCAAAGTGAAATTGCCACAATAATTTTCTCCAGACTTTTATAAAATCCAAATCTGATTCTTGTCAAATGGTTAGTGTCTGAGGTTGCTTTTGTGTTAGGGTATACATTCACACTAACAGAAAGAAACAATTCAGACTTTTATTCTACTGGTATACATCAGTGCTTTGAAAATGTGGTCTCACGACCAGCACAATCTGGGAACCTATTAGAAAAGCAAATTCTCAGGCCTTACCCAGACCTACCAAATCAGAAACTCTGGGATTGGGGGCCCAGCATTGTTTGACAAGTCCTTTCAGTGATCCTGATGCTCCCTAAGCTTGCTCACTAATATAAATATTATCAAAAAGAATTCCAATACTGTGGTTTCAAGCTTATGAGTAATCTTAACCTACAGTGTCGTTAAGTCTGAATAAAACTCACATAATTACCTTCTTTACAGTCTTCATCAGAAATCAAGGAGATAAGTTAAATACAGAAAGCAAAATTTAAATGTCTGATGTTGATTTAGACAAAAGAGTTTTAAGGGTGTAACAACACCATCGCATCCCTTTCTTTTCACTGGTTTTCAATTCATTCAGTGAAAAAGGTGACTCTAACAGCTGTAAACAATGTTAAGTCAGGTGGATACTAAATATTTAGATTCCTGTTTTACTGTGTTTTTCTTTCTATACAACTGCTTAATTTCTATGTTTGTTGTTCGTCATTGCCAACAGCCTGCCAAATTTTACAATTTAAAGATGAAAAGAGACCTCACCTATACAGAGAGATGTATTCTAGAAATCTGTATTTCTATAAAAGTCACTTTCTAAAAAATTCCTAGAATTTCCTATGTGAAGAAAGCAAAGGAATCCACAAAGACAGGCACCTTTCTCAAAGTAATACTCGAAAGTTGGGAGAGGCTGGTTGGTGTTTTATTGATGAAAGACAACCTTGAGGCTATTGTTCACAGAGATTGGTATGGTTTAGAATTCTGAGAAGAAAAAAGGGGAAACCAATAAGGCAAAGAAAAACAAAAAATTTTAATTTCAACAAGCTTAAAGGAAAAGTAGAGAATTTCAATGAGAATCAAGAAAGGTGTCCTTCAAAATGGGCCATTTCCTAAGGGAAACATTAAACTCCATTCTCTCCCTTACATCTGGAGGCAAGTTAGTTATGTGGTTCTCACTTTCAGGTGGCCAGACCCCCTCTCTCTTCAAGAACACAAGTCTCACCGCCAGCTTAGTTTATGGACTATAAAGCACTACATAGACTCACTTCTAGGGGAAAACAAACTGATTTCAGTCTTACTTCCATCTGTTAGCAGGTCCATCCATTCGATTTTCTTTTCTTTTTTTCTCTTGTACACTTCTTTTTCTTGAATACAGAAAGAGAAAATTTCATTTTTATTTTCAATTTTTATTAAAAATATTTTTCTTTAGTTTTTATTACTATATTTTTTACTTTTGTGTAAATTTTTTTCAAATTCTATTTTACTTCCATCATTTTAGTCTACTTCAGTGTATTCACCTTTTCAAATTTTCAAATGATCTTTTTTTGTTATTTTTTTCTCGTTTTCATTTCTTTTCTTTTCATTGAATGCAGAAAGAGAAAAACTTCATTTTTACCTTCAATTTCTATTAAAAATATTTTTCTTTAATTTTTATTGCTATATTTTTTGCTTTTATGTATTTTTTTAATTCTATTTTACTTTCATCACTTTATTTTAGTCTATTACAGTGTATTCACTTTTTCAAATTTTCAAGTGATTTCCTTTTCCCCCCCCCTTTTTTCTCTTTTTCATTTCTTTTTTTTCTTGAATATAGAAAAAGAAAAACTTCATTTTTATTTTTAATTTTTAATAAAAATATTTTTCTTTAATTGTTTTCTACTATATTCTTTACTTTTGTGTATATATATTTCAAATTCTATTTGACATTCATCATCTTATTTTAGTCTACTTCAGTGTATTCATTTTTTCAAAGTTTCAAATGATTTCCTTTTTTTTTTCCTTCCCCCCCTCTTTTTTTCTCTAATCTGTCAAATCACTTTCAATACCCAGACCAAAACACACCTAGGATCTAGCATCATTTATTCAATTTGTGTGTGTGTGTGTGTGTTTAATTTTAATATCTTTTAATTTTAATTTTTTAATTTTAATTTTTCTACCTCGTTAATTCCTTTTCTCCCTTCAAAATGACAAAACGAAGGAACTCACCCTAAAAGAAACAGCAGGAAGAAATGACAGCCAGGGACTTAACCAACACAGATACAAGCAAGATGTCTGAACCAGAATTTAGAATCACAAATATCAGAATTCTAGCTGGAGTCGAAAAGAGATTAGAGTCCCTTTCTGCAGAGATAAAAGAAGTAAAAAATAGCCAGAATGAAATTAAAAATGCTATAACTGAGCTGCAATCACGGATGGATGCAGTGGCGGCAAGGATGGATGAGGCAGAACAGAATCAGCGATATAGAGGACAAACTTATAGAGAATAACAAAGCAGAAAAAAAGAGGGAGATTAAGGCAAAAGAGCACGATTTAAGAATGAGAGAAATCAGTGACTCATTAAAAAGGAACAACATCAGAATCAGGGGTCCTAGGAGAAGAAGAGAGAAAAATACAGGTTGAAGGGTTATGTGAGCAAATCATAGCAGAAAACTTTCCTAACCTGGGGAAAGACACAGACATCAAAATTCAGGAAACACAGAGGACTGCCATTAGATTCCACAAAAACCGACCATCAACAAGGCATATCATAGTCAAATTCACAAAATACTCAGGCAAGGAGAGAATCATGAAAGCAGCAAGGGAAAAAAAGTCCCTAACCAACAAGGGAAGACAGATCAGGTTTGCAGTAGACGTATCCACAGAAACTTGGCAGGCCAGAAAGGAGTGGCAGGATATATTCAATGTGCTGAATCAGAAAAATATGCAGCCAAGAATTCTTTATCCGGCAAGGCTGTCATTCAAAATAGAAGGAGAGGTAAAAAGTTTCCCAGACAAAAATTAAAGGAGTTTGTGACCACTAAACCAGCCCTACAAGAAATCTTAAGGGGGACTCTCTGAGGGGAGAAAACATGAAAAAAAAAAAAAAATATATATATATATATATATATTTATATATATACACACACACGTATATATACACATATAGATACATATCTATATATATATGTGTGTGTATATATATGTGTGTGTATATATATAAATAAATACCAGGTGGCCAGAAAATCATTTCTCTTTTGCTCAGGGCCACAGTGAATCCTTTCCCTAGGCTGGTAAAAAGAGTCATAAACTAGGAGTGAGAAAAATCAAGTTCCATTCTCTGCTCTCTACCTCTGACTTAGAGACACTGGGGAAACAATCCAATAACTTCTGCCTCTGCTCTTACTCATGAATTTTAATTTGTTCTCTTATTTTCCAAATGAAGGGATTGTAACAGAGACATCAGATGGTAGCATCCAGCTCAACTATTCTCTATTTTACCAATGCCTGGATATTAGAGTGAAAATGATAGATGACTTCCTAGTTTAAATATAACTACTGTTGGAAAAAAATGATTTTGACTATTTATTAGGAATCATGTTTTCTGAGTACTGCTTCTAATATTAGTGATGGATTTATATTGAGCCACCCAGTCTTCCACTCTATTTTTGTGAACAGCACACATTGACTGACGAGGGTTAAACGTTGAACTTTCCAGTTATGAATCAGAGAAAAGCCCTTACTTAAACTTCACATTTATGACTGACCTCATTAGCACCGAATTTTACTCTCTACCCAGCTAAGCTAACCTGCCACAAATACTTTACCCGGCTAGGATAAAAGAAAGTTCCTTCATTGTGCAGCCCAGTTGCCTTTATCAGATGCATGAATGTAGATAAGCCACTTAAACGCTGCTTCCTTAAGCATAAAACGGACACCATGATTCTACCTTGCAAGGCACCTATGGGTTGCTACATTTAAACTATGTAAACTAGATTCCAGTCCTTAGGAGTTGCTCAATAAGTGACAGTTAAAATGGTAGAGATTGAACTGAAAGATGGAGATTGCTATTTAATATATAGGAAACTTAAAATAACAATACAGATCTGGGAATTTTATGGTTTCAGATCTCACATGTGGGTCTTTAATCCATTTTGAATTTATTTTTTGAGTATGCTGTGAGAAAGTGATTCAGTTTCATTCTTTTACATGGAGCTATCCAGTTTTCACAGCACAATTTACTGAAGAAACTGTCTTTTCCCTATTATATATTCTTTGTCATAAATTAATGGATTATATCCATTAGCATGGATTTATATCTTGTCTCTCTATTCTGTTCCACTGATTTATGAGTCTATTTTTGTGCTAGTACCACACTGTTTTGATTACTACAGCTTTGTAGTATATCTTGAAATATGGGATCATGATACATACAGTTTTATTCTTCTTTCTCAAGATTGTTTTGGTTCCATACAAATTTCAATATTATTTGTTCCAGTTCTGTGCAAAATGCCGGTGGTATTTTGATAGGGATTGCACTGAAAACATAGGCAGTAATTTCCTTGACATTGGTCTTAGCAACATTTTTCTAGATATGTCTCCTCAGGCAAGGGAACCAAATGCAAATATAAACTATTGGAATTACATAAAATTAAAAAGCTTTTTCACAGTGAAGGAAGCAATCAACAAAAGTAAAAGACAACCTACTGAATGGGAAAAGATACTTGCAAATGACATATCCAGTAAAGGGTTACTATCCAAAATATATGAAGAATTTACATAACACCAAAAAAAAGGCCCCAAAGAATCTGATTTTAAAATGGCCAGATGACCTGATTAAAACATTTTCCAAAGAAAACATACAGATGGCCAACAGACACATCAAAAGATGTTCAACATCACTCATCATCAAAGAAATGTAAATCAAAACCACAATGAGATATCATCTTACACCTGTCAGAATGGCTAAATCAGAAAGACAAGAAGTAACAAGTGTTGAGAGGGTATAAAGAAAAAAGAATCCCTGTGCAAACAGTATGAAGGTTCCTCAAAAAATTAATGATAGAATTACCACATGGTCCAATAATATTTACCCAAAGAAAATGAAAACATGAATTCAAAAAGTTCTATACACCCTTATGTTTAGCAGCATTATTTACAATAGCCAAGATATGATAATAACTCCAGTGTCCACCAACAGATGAATGGATAAAAAAGAAGTGGTCTATATATACAGTGGAATATTATACAGCCATACAAAAGCAGGAGATTGTGCTAGGTGCAACAACACGTATAGACCTATAGGGTATTAGGCTAAGTGAAATAAGTCAGAGAAAGGAAAATACCATATGATTTCACTTATATATGGAATCTAAAAACACAAAAGAAAAGCAGAAATAATGGTTGACAGAGGGGTACAGGGATGGGCAAAATGGGTGAAGGTAAGGGGAAGGTACAGGCTTCCAGTTTTAGAATGAAGAAGTCACAGGGATGAAATATAAGCATAAAGAATATAGTAAATGGTATTGTAATAGTGTTGTATGGTGACAGATGGCAGCTACACTTGTGATCATAGCATGTAGACTTATGGAATCACTCTGCTGTACACCTGAAACTAATATAACTTTGTATGTCAACTATACTTCAATTAAAACAACAACAACACAGATCATATTAAAATACAAATGCCGACACAGGTATGCCTTGTTTGCAAATGTAGGATATAAACCTAAAGGCAAGTTGATGCTGCCCCTTCCAGTCTTTGTCTCTTCAGTAAGCAAATGCAAAGCAGTCAGAATGCAAATAAAATTAGGATAACGTAGCCAGAATTCCCCAAATAATTATTTCCATTTACCTATGGGATTTCTCAAGTATAAATGACTCTGAAGCTGTGAATGTAGATATAAGCTAATAAGAAGGAGTCTAAGTAACATTAAATAAGAAATAAACTAATTTTTAAACCTGCTTTAATTTAAGGAGGACTTCTTAGTTATCTCCTTCTTTTCTCAATCTCCTACATCAGAATATCCATCATAACAGGGAGGTACAAAGAGGATATTAGTGGAAGACTGTACTTTGTGCACACGTAGAAGGAAAAGCTGTGGGGGGGATTCTCTCTCCAGGCAAATTTAGTCTTTACCTGTGGAATAATTCCTTTGAACGCATGTTATTTGTTAACATACAATAAGCACCATCTTTCCATGTGTGTAGAAAAAAATGGGTGGTTCTGCTCACACTGCTGATAGGAACTACATATATGAGACTTTTTCATCCTTTTTTTTTTTTTTTTAAACTGGGCAGCAACTACCATTAAACAAGTCAGCAACTATTAGAGCTAAGATGCTCTCTTTTACATCTCCATAGGTCCTAGAAAGCAAATGTGTTCAAACTTTCTGGTTCCTCACATAGGTCCAGGCCATTCAGAAAGCACAATGTCCACATATCTGGGGGAAATAACACACGAAGGTGAGAGGATGAGAAACTGTGTCCTAAGTAACCAGAGTAATCAAAAACTATTTGAGTGCCTTGTCTTGCTGGAAAATAATTTCTTACATTCAGCACGCTAGCATAAAATCACCTACATGATTTAAAGAAAAAGTTAATGTTGTAGTTATGTATAACATTGTTGACTTGTATTTAACAAGATATTTTTGGCTGGTCAAGGCCCTGGGGCATAGAGGCTCTTCTCACAACATATCCATTTGCATTTGGCTTTTGGATACTGCTATAGAAGCCTAATGAATGAAAAAGGAAAGGGAATTTACTTTCTTTTACTTGGAAGCCAAAAGATAGAAACTGTGTCTGATGGTTAGGCTCTTCTGTTGGGGGTAAGCTTTGCAGGAATGAGCAAGAGGACCATGTTTAGCTCACCTAAGAGTAAAGGGGTCTGATCTGGTGCTGCTAAGTTGGGGGTGAGAAATGGTAAGAGAAATTAGCTGGCAAAGGGAAAGTGCCAGCCTACTATTGATGCTGGAATCTATTTTCATCATGTCATACTTTGATGTTGTGAACATACCTTAGGGAAAAATTGCATGTATGTCCTTTAAAAGAGCTGCATTATTAAAAAGCTGTAACATTTGGGGTCCACATGCTTTTTGGTCATGGTAAGACTTTTTTTTAACGTTTATTTATTTTTGAGAGACAGAGCGTGAGCAGGGGAGAGGCAGAGAGAGAGAGAGAGGGAGACACAGAATCTGAAGCAGGCTCCAGGCTCTGAGCTGTCTGCACAGAGCTGACATGGGGCTTGAACTCAGGTACCGTGAGATCATGACCTGAGCTGAAGGTGGATGATTAACTGACTGAGCCACCCAGGTTCCCCAGGGGTAAGACATTTTTAAGGCAAAGAAAGATGGAAAGGGCATTACAGTGAAAGAAAAGAACAGTGTAAATATGATTTGAGACCATGACTAAAAAGGGAAAATTATGGCAGGAGTGTGGCAGTTGTGAGGTGGGGGAGTGTAGGACAGGTTAAGAGGATGGAGGGTGGAATTTGACCTGAGAACTAAAGAGTAACCATATTATGACATGCCTCATAAACCAGGTTAAGGAGTTTGCATGCAATCGGGATGGCAATGAGGTGCCATTTAAATATTTTAAGCATGCAAGTGATATAATCTGAGTAGTGTTTTCAAGAGATCACTATGCCTGCAGTGTGCAGAGGTAGGGAGATGAATTAGGGATTGTTTCAGTGCTGGAGGGGAGCTAATAGTGGAAAGTGGCAATTGATAGGTTTAATAAATGGAATCTACAAATCTCGGCTGACTGGTAGGAGGTGGCTGGAGCAGAGTGCGTGAATGGGGAGAAACTCTAAGGAGTTAGGAATTTATTCTGAATTTGATGGAAACCTACTGGAGGGTTTGGCAGAAGAAAGATGACTTGTGTACATTAAAAAAAACAATAATTGTGACTGTTTTTGTTTGGAGAATAGATTGTAAGAAAGCACTGGCTGAGAAACGACGGATGAGCTATAAGTGAGCGTCAGTGCCATACATAGTTGCTGCTCAGTAAATTTCTCATCGCTTGATAGGTCTGTAAAACTGGTGACAGAAAGCCTTCCCTTTCTGTCCCTTCCCTTTCCCTTTGAATCAGAGAGTGACACAAAGAATGTTTCATTTAAACGTAATAACACGCACAAAACTCATGGTAGGAAAGGTATAATTCACAGAAAGCCTCTAGAAGAACTGTCTTTTACATTTCATCAGGCATTCATGTCTATTAAAATCTTCTATCCAACAAGCAACTATAAAGACATTAAACTCTTCTTTAAGAAAACGCCTCAGACAATAAGTCATCCAATAAATTCTGATTTTTCCATTTCCCATACATGACGCTAGCGAAAACTTCTTCTTTCGAACTGTGACAAATGATCAGCAGAATGAAAATAGTAGCAGGATCTACAATAAATTGATACTACATACATCCAGATTCCTCTGAGATGTTCTGATTGCTCTGACAAACCTGCCCACACCATGGCCCTGTTAAGTGGATTGACATAACCTGACAGCTAAGTAAATTCTCTTCTTTCAAGTTGCAACTACTGATGAGATTGACTCATCTGGTTCGAAAGGAAATTTATCCTCCTGAGCATCTTATCCCATGAAAGACACAAGGCCTTCCATGGAAGCCAAGGTCTTCAAGGTTACAGCATCTGGAACTCATTCTTGAACAACTGCCCAGCTTCCCTGTATAAACACTGCCTTTCTTCCCTTCATCTTTCTTTCTGATGTTAAATGTAAAATCTTGGTGAGAACTCCAGTTTTAGTAATCAAGAAATGTTCACTTGAGAAATTTATATCACAAGCTTCTTCCATCCTCAGAAAGCCTAAAAGATGAAAATAAGCACTAAACACAATGTTATCTGACTGATCTCCGAGGATTTCCTGGTTTTTTTTGAAGCAAAAATATAGATAGAGATCTATATTTCTATAGATAGAAATATAATTTAGAGCACAGTTAGAAGACACACAGGTCAGTCTTCAAGACAGAAGGAAAATACAGACAGATTTGTACACTTGAAGTTTGGGCACTGAAAGACTTTATTCAATTCACACTGAAATGCCATAGGGTTTAGAGGTAAAGCATACATACATTCAAAGAAAAATGGGTTTTCAACTGCTTCCACTTGACAACGATCAATTATTTTTTGAAATGATGGCGGTCATAAGCAGTTTCATTTTCAGACATAATCTTCTGGTGGTGGGATATTCTGGCTTCTTTGATAAAACAATCTGTTATGCATTTTAGACTTTTTTCCATACATACAAACCTGAAGACATTTCTGTTTTCAATAAGATGAAAGACAAGTAGGAAAATGAGTTTGTTCAAAGATCATTTAGTAAGTAATACCCATGAAGAAGTTACGGTTTCACTGAAAAACATGAGCAAATCTTGTCAGGATGGTAGTAATCTCCCTCCCCCCCCACCTCTCTCTCTCTCTCTCTCTCTTTCTCTCATCTCTAATAAATATAGGTAGAGATTTATCAATTTTATTGATCTTCTAAAAAAAAAGCCACTTCACTTTGGTTTTATTTCCTTTCTGATATTTGTCATTTTCTTCCTTTTGCCTAATTTTCGTTTCATTGGCTTTTTCATTTTTCAAGATGGACTTTTTTCTAATATAGGCATTTAGAGATATATCCCCTTAGCTGTATCCCATATATATTGATATTTTATTTGTTCATTTTCATTCAGTTCAAAATTATTTTTCTATCTCCATTTTGATTTCTTCTTTAACTCACAGACCTTAAATATCCAATTTAGTTTCCAAAAATTTGGGGATTTTACATATATCTTTGGTATTGGAGTTTCTATAATTGAGGTATTGTCTATTTCTCCTTAAAGTTCTATCTGTTTTGCTTCATGTATTTGGAAACTCTGTTATTAGGTGCATGAACTTTAAGGATCATTATATACATATGATGAATTGATTCATTTATCATTATTCAATGGTCTTATTTATCCCATGTAATACCTTTTTGTTCTGAAATCTACTTTGTTTAAAGTTTGGCAATTTTGGGGTGTGAATGCAGGCCAACAAGAAGGAAGTACAGAATTAGGCCAGAGAGATAAGCAGGGTGTTCTGATGTTTTTATTGTTTCAACATATTTTTTTATGTTTTTAATTTATATCTTTCGATGGAGCATTACCTATATCACTTTGTTATTTTAGTGGTTGCTTTTGGGTTTATAGTATACATTTTTATGGTTTAATTTAACAGAGTTTCTCAGTGGAGAGTGCTATTGACATTTTGGATAGGACAAATCTTTCTTGTTCTGGACTTTGCAAGCATTGCAGAATAGTTTAGCTTCTCTTCCGTACAGCCACTAAATGGCAGTGGAGCTCACTAGTCTCTCTATCCAAGAATGACCCTCCACCCAAAATGTCCACTAGGAGTGGTACTATTCCTGCTTAAGAATCACTGAAAGATGGAGAACTGAGAAAAGGTGTTAAACAGAGCAGTTTTGTAATTAGATCCCCTGTTCACCTTTTCTTTATTACCATCCTCTTCCTCTAATTTTTGAATACTGACTGTGAACTTAATGTATGGAGACTTATACAGAATAATCTAAATAACTATAGGAGCTGGTCTATTTTTTTATTTTTTTATTAAAAAAATTTTTTTTTCAACGTTTATTTATTTTTGGGACAGAGAGAGACAGAGCATGAATGGGGGAGGGGCAGAGAGAGAGGGAGACACAGAATCGGAAACAGGCTCCAGGCTCTGAGCCATCAGCCCAGAGCCTGACGCGGGGCTCGAACTCACGGACCGCGAGATCGTGACCTGGCTGAAGTCGGACGCTTAACCGACTGCGCCACACAGGCGCCCCTGTTCTATTTTTTTAAAGAAGGATGGACAAATATATTTCTTTCAAATGCTTGGGTAACATTTATGTATAGAAATAATTTGCATCACTGGACTGATTTTTCAAAAACTTAAAAAAGTATTATACAAGTGACACATGATCAAACTAGGGCAAATTAGAAAACAAAAATAAACCAATTTGGAAAAAATAGAAATCAAACAAATTTATTCAACCAGGAATGACCAGTTAATAGAGGCTGTGTATTCTTTATGATTCAAACCAGTTGTTATATGTAACTATCTTTCAGGTCAATAAATAATCACATTGTATGTTTAAATTATTGTTATATTCCATGATATGAATGTGCTATCATTTTTCAACCACCATAACATTTTAATATTTTAACATTATACCAATTTTCTACTATAAACAATTTTGTTATGTGATAAAACTCTATGTACATCTGTCTGATTGTTTTCTTAGATGAATTTCCAGAAATGGGACAAAAGGTCTTCACATTATAAAGCTTTAAAATATATATTTCCAAATTTTCTTCCAGAAAGATTTTTCACCAATATCTAAGTGTGCCAGTTTGTTCATATCCTTCGTAGATATTTCTTTCCTTAATTTTTTTAAACTGCTTGCAATTGAGTAAGACAAAAAATAACCAGACACTCAAATAGCATTATTATATGCATTTATTTGACTATTTGTGGAGTTGGGTTTTTCCTGTTTCATACATTTATTAATCATTTATTTCCACTTCTCAGAATTATTTTAGGCATTTTTTATCTTTTTCTTTAAATGACATAACTACTTAGTTTTTGTTATATGTCAGCATTGTCTTTTGTCTTTCAATATTGTTTATGGTTCTTGTTTAAACATTCTAAAATTTTTGATAGACAATTAACACTGTCACTTTTCCCTTTTTCTTTTGTTTTTCTTTAGAAGGTGCATATTTAGTAAAAGATTATCTAAATATTTATTCAAATTTATTCTAGTAATTTACGATTTCTTGTTTTACATTTCTACTTTTAACCAATATGCAATTTATTTTGCTCTAAGTTAGGGGTATGCCTCTAACTTTGTACATTCCCAATGTGCCCATTTGTCCTACTATCAATTACTGAATATTTTATTTTGTCTTACTAATTTCAAATACTACCTTAGCAATATATTAAATTCCTGTGTAAATTCTTGAATCTATTTTGGGATATTTTATGTGGCCAGTTTTTTTAAGTTTAATTTTTAACTCATGCATTTGGTATATAAGAAAGTGTTGTATCTATTTATTTTATAGCTGGCCAGCTTATTAAGCCTTCCATTATATTTTTTAGTTTTAAAATTGAGTCTCTTGGAATTTTCAGATGAAGAATTTCATTATCTAGAATTTTGCTACCTTCTGCCTATTTTCTCTAACATTTTTTTTTTTTTTTTTGCTCAATTGAATTGACTAGGACATCTAAAGCCACAACAAATAATAATGGTTATAATCCTTATCTTGTTATAAATTTTAACGGTAACTCTCTTCGTAAGTAATGGTGACTATTTTTTTTGACACATTTAGTATGTAAAGAAACCATATTTTTTCTTCCTGTTTTACCAAAAAATTTGCTTTAATCAGTAATATTTCACCAAATGCCTTTTTAGTTTCTGTCAAGGTAAGATTTTAGGAGATCTATTAACAAATTTTAAAAGGGTAAGCCACTTTGAAAAGATCAACAAAATTGACAAACTTTTAGCTAGATTCATCCAAAAATAAATAAATAAAAGGAGAGAAGACTCAAATGAACAAAATCAGAAATTAAAGAAGAGAAATAACAACCCACACCACAGAAATACAAAGGATTATAAGAGAATTTTATGAAAAAAATTATATGCCAACAAATTGGGTAATCTGGAAGAAGAAGTTTATAAATTCCTAGAAACCCATAACCTTCCAAAACTGAATCAAGAAGAAGTAAGAAATTTGAACAGACCAGTTACCAGCAATGAGATTGAATCAGTAATCAAAATACTCCCAAAAACAAAAGCCAGGACTAGATGGTTTCACAGGTAAATTCTACCAAACATTTGTAAGAGAGTTAATACCTATTCTTCTCAAACTATTCCAAAAAATAGAAGAAGAAGGAAAGCTTCCAAATTCATTCTAGAAGGCCAGCATTACCCTGATACCAAAACCAGATAAAGACACTATTTAAAAAACAAACAAACAAACAAACAAAAAACAGAATTGGCTACAGGTCAATATTTCTGAGGAACATAGATGAATAAATCCTCAACAAAACATTAGCAAACACAGCAAAATAAATCCATTAATACATTTAAAAAATCATTCACCAGGAGCAAATGGGATTTATTCTTGGAATACAAGGGTGGTGGTTCAATGTTCACAAATCAATCAATGTGATACATCACATCAATAAGAGAAAGGATAAAAATCATATGATTATTTCCATAGATGCAGAAACAGCATTTCAGAAAGTACAATATCCATTCATGATAAAAACCCTAGGTTTAGAGGGAACATACCTCAATGTAATAAAGGCCATATGTGAAAAACCCACAGTTGACATCATACTCAATGGTGAAAAGCTGAGAAACTTTCCCTAAGATTAGGAACAAGGAAAGGATATCCACCCTCACCACTTTTATTCAACATAGTTACAAGAAGTCCTAGCCAAAGCAATCATGCAAGAAAAAGAAATAAAAGGGATCCAAGTGGATGAGGAAGAAGTAGAACTTCCACTACAGAAGTAGAACTACCACTATAGATGGTATGATACTCTATAAAGAAAACCCTAAAGACCTCGCCAAAAAACTGATGAATGAGTTCTGTAAGGTTGCAGAATACAAAATCAATATACATAAATCCATTGAATTTCTATACACTAATCATGAGGTAGCAGAAAGAGAAATTAAGAAAATAGTTCCACTTATAATTGCACCAAAACCAATAAAATGCCTAGGAACTTAACCATTGAGATAAAAGACTTTTGCTCTATAAACTATAAAACATTGATGAAAGACAGTGAAAATGACACAAACAGAAAGATATTGTGTGCTCATGGATTAGGAAAACAAATATTGTTAACATGTCTATACTACCCAAAGCAATCTACAGCTTTAATGCAATCTCCAGCAAAATACCAATAGCATTTTCCACAGAACTAGAACAAATAATCCTAAAATTTGTATGGAACCAATAAGACCCCAAATAGCCAGAGGAATCTTGAAAAAGAAAAACGAAACTGGAGGTATCACAATACCACATTTGAAGATATGCTACAAAGCTGTAGTAATCAAAAGAGTATGGTATTGACACAAAAAGAGACACACTGATTGATAGAAAAGAACAGAGAGTCCAGAAATAAGCCCATGATTATATGGTCAAACTTTGACAAAGGAGGCAAGAATATGCAATTGGAAAAAGCTAGTCTCTTGAAAAAAATGGGTGTTGGGAAAACTGGACAGCTTCATGTGAAAGAAGGAAACTGGACCACTTTCTTACAATACACAAGAAAAAATAAAGTCAAAATGGATCAAAGTCCTAAATGTGAGACCTAAAACTATAAAACTCATAGAAGAGCACAGAGGCAATAATTTCTCTGACATTGGCCATAACAACATTTTCCTAGATATTTCTCCTCAGGCAAGGGAAACAAAAACATAATGGGATTATACCACAGTAAAAAGTTTTGCACAGCAAAGGAAACAACCAGAAAAACTAAAAGACAACCTACTGAATGGAAGAAAATATTTTCAAATGACATATCCAATAAAGGGTTGGTATCTAAATATATAAAGAACTTATACAACCTAATACCACAAAACAAAACAATCCAATTAAAAATGGGCAGAAGACAGGACTAGACATTTCTCCAAAGAAGACATTCAGATAGGCAACAGACACATGAAAAGATTCTCAACATCACTAATCATCAGATAAATGCAAATCAAAATCACAATGAGATACCGCATCACATCTGTCAGAATGGCTAAAATTAAAAACACAAGAAACAGTAAGTGTTGGTGAGGATGTGGTGAAAAAGGAACTCTCATGTACTCTTGATGGGAATGCAGAGTGGTGCACCATTGTGTAAAACAGTACAAAGATTCCTCAAAAATTTAAAAATAGAATTACCATTAGATTCAGTAATTTCACTGCTGGGTATTTACCCAAAGAATATGAAAACACTAATTCAAAAAGATATATGCACTCCTATGTTTACTGAATCATTATTTATGATAGCCAAATTATGAAAGCAGCACAACTGTCCATCAATAGATGAATGGGTAAAGAAGATGTGAGATAGATATAGATATAGATATAGATGATAAAGATACAGATATAGATATACACACAATGGAATATTATTCAGCTATAAAAAAGAATGAAATCTTGCAACAATATGGATGGATCTAAAGGGTATAATGCTAAGTTAAATACTTCAGTTAGAAAAAGACAAATACCATATGATTTCAGTCATATGTAGAATTTAAGAAAGAAAACATACAAAGAAAAAAGAGACAAAAAAAACCAGACTTTTTTTTTTTAACATTTATTTATTACTTTTAGACAGAAAGAGATAGAGTACAAGCAGGGGAATGGAAGCAAGAGAGGGAAACAGAATCTGAAGCAGGCTGTAGTCTTTGAACTATCAGCTCAAAGCCTGACATGGGGCTCGAACCCACAAACTGTGAGGTCATGACCTGAGCCAAAGTCGGACACTCAACCAAATGAGCCACCCAAACGACTCCCAAAAAACACTCTTAATGATAGAGAGCAAACTGATGGCTACCAAAGGGAAGTTGGATGGGGCAATGGTGAAATAGGTGATAGGGATTAATTTGTGCACTTGTGATTAGCAAGTGATGTAGGGAAGTGTTAGGTCACTATATTGTGCACCTGAAACTAACATAACACTGCATGTTAATTATACTGGAATTAAACTTTTAAAATAATTTTAAAAATAAAATGATGAACCATCTTTATATTTATAGACATTTTCCAAAACCAATTGCTATTTTAGACACAGTGTATACATTAGGGCTTCTGATTTACTAATATTTATTTCAGAGTTTTGTACCTATAAATAACTGAGCTAAAACTCTAGTGTTTTGTGTGTTTTCTTTGTTGCATTAGGCAACTCCTAGCTTGGAGTTACAGAGTAGCTCTTAGGTTATCTTGAGTAATTATAAATAGCTTTTCAAACACCAAACCCTCTTGTATATCTTAATTAAATTAAGCATATTTACAACCAGACCCTTAAAAAAAGGAAAGAAACCAACTAATTTGTTTCTTTTTAACTAAAAGGAAAATGAGGAAGTGGAACTAAATAGCCTATTTACCTATACTCTCACCTGTGCTCTAGAGATAGGAGAATCACAATTTTCCCCTCAATAGAGGGATCTTGTAATAGGTTTAATATTAATGACTTCTTCGGGACCCTTATGTGAAATACATAGGGGCTCCTGGGTGGCATAGTCAGTTAAGGGTCTGACTTCAGCTCAGGTCATGGTCTCACTGTTCGTGGGTTCAAGCCCCATGTTGGGCTCTGTGCTGACAGCTCAGAGAATGGAGCCTGCTTCAGATTCTCCAAAGAAGACATCCAGATAGGCAACAGACACATGAAAAGATCCTCAACATCACTAATCATCAGATAAATGCAAATCAAAATCACAATGAGATACCACATCTCCCTCTCTCTCTGCCCCTCCCCTACTCACACTCTGTCTCTCTCTCTCTGTCAAAAACAAATAAACGTTAAAAAAAAAAAAAAAAAAGAAATACATAAAGCAATCTTCCATTCATGGTATGTTAAACAAAAACCTAGATATGCCAATATGACCTTTCATTCTTATTTTCAAGGGGAATAAACAACAAGAATATTTGATTAAATAACTACAACAAAAACTTCAAACAGCCTGAACAATTTTACATTCTTGAATTTTATATTCTTGATTTAGAAGTTCCTCTTTTTAAGTTGCTGAGTGTATTTGTCATTTGAATGTCATTCCAGGAAGAAGTGAATGAAATTTACCTTTAAAGCTAGCTGGGCCATAAAGACTTCTTTGTATTTGCTGAAGTGTGGGCAGTTTGCTACACTTGTAATGGTGTCCCATATGCACTTATCTTTTAGAAAGTCCTTGTAAGCATTTAGTTTATTGATGGTTCTCTTCTTTCTTTTCTATCAGTAAGACATACACTGTTTTTTGTCTTTTTAATTTTTATTGTAAAAATATTTCAATAGGACTTTGAGGGAAAGTAAACTCAAATCAACATGTAGAACCAGATGTTTCTGTGAGTCGATTAGAAGGGTAGGAAAAAAATTCATGGTGGTACTTCTTGCTAACATAGGTCCAAATTGGGTTCACTTTTTAATCTTCTTCCAGAGACACCCACAGAACATTAGTGCACTCTTAATTTTATACCAGCAGTAACATTAGGCAGCCAACAGTTAAGCATTTAAAAAATTTTAAAACCTGGGATGCCTGGGTGGCTCAGTTGGTTAAGCGTCTGACTTCAGCTCAGGTCATGATCTCCTGTGTTGTGGGTTCGAGCCCTGTGTGGGGCTCTGTGCTGACAGCTAAGAGCCTGGAGCCTGTTTCAGATTCTGTGCCCCCTCCCCCTCAAAAATAAATAAACACTAATTTTTTTTTTAATTTAAAAACAGTGTGACTTTTCTACCCACCTAGTCTAGGAGGCAGTGGAGCCAAACATTTCCAAGGAATCCTCTGGCATCGACCTCAGGAGGCAGGCAGCACAAGAGATGAGCATCTCCTTGCCTTGTCTCTATTCCAGTTCTTCCAAAGCTTTTATTTCCTCTAATGCTGGGACTTGTAGGAATTGACTAAAGCAAAATATACCCCCTGTATAGTTTTTAAACTTTACTTTTAGGTTGGGAAAAAATGTGAGGCTTCAGAATCACTCAAATATTTTGTGGGCTCAAGTATCATTTGTACTCTGTTGTGTAAACTTGAGCAAAATAAACGCTGCCTGAACTTAGGGATGAGATTCACCTTCTATGGGGAGACATTCTTCTCCCCTTTCTGAAGGTGTACAGATGGCCCTGATGATGTTTCAGCATCTTCAGGACTATCAGCTCTGTGATCTGTTGTAAGGGGATTACTACAGGCAGGGCAGGAGTGTATTATTCAGGAGGAGAGGACTTAGGAAACATGGAAGAAAGACTGTCCCATGAGATGAGAGATGCAGAACAGAGTCTCATGGGAGCCCGGAAGCTCAATGTGGGGGCCTTGGAAAAGTGCAGCCACACCCAAGGGATATTCACTTCTACCTGAAGCTGTTCTCAGCTGTCAGCATAGCTCTGCTCATCTTCTTCCCTGGGAACTGCACTTTCCTGCCCACTTTGCCACCAGTCCATGCTGGGGCCACATGCCTCTTGCCACATTTGCCACAGTGAGGTGGCAAATAAGCAGGCACTTTGCTCAAGCTATGACTATCAGTTCCTTCTCCAGAAATTCAGAATTGAGACCAAGAAATACTTCAGTCCCTCTCCAGGCCGCTGGACTTGTGTCATGTAAACTTGGAAGTTCTTAGTTGCCTTTGTTTTCTGTTATTGAGTTGGATCAGCAGGAGAAGCTGATCAAGAGAGAGCAAGCAAAAGAGAGACAGATGCAGAGACAGAGAGACAGAGAAAAATTGCACAAGAGGGAGCAGAGATAAGAGACAGAGAGAACTTCCTGAATCTGGTTTCAGTCTTTTCTAAGGGTGCATCCTTGCCCTCAGGTTCTATACATCATCTCCTACTCCTTACAATAAATTTCCTTTTCTTTGCATAAGCTAATACAGTGTGTTTCTTCTGCTTAAAATCAACAAATATAAGCACATGTGATATACCCCAAGGGATATGCTGAAATGTTTGGAGCAAGGGGTCTTTTCTGTAGGGGGTTGAGGCCCATCAGCCAAGAGTATTTGGGAATTAATGTTAATGTGACTCATTTGTGCTCCTAAGCTGGTGGGGTCTAGGGACATCTAGGTTACACATTTAAAGTAATATAAAAACCAGAAACAGGCTTTATTGCAAAATCCACATTGTTCATAATGTAAAAACAAATTAATTGCTCAATTGCTTTCAACTGTTCCTGAGACCAGAAAGAAAATTTTCCCTGGAGTCCTCCTAGAGAAGACTCTGTGAAATGTACTGGAAACAAACACAATGCCAAGCAATCATACTTTTTAGTATATTTGTTCTCACATGCAGGTCCCCAGCTGGGACCTTTGTTTTAAATGAGCTCTTAGTGAGATCAAAGAAAATAAAGATTTCCCTCCACTGGGTCTGGGTATTACCTCAGAATAAAAAATAACTAAAAAGTGGTCTGTAGAAATCAAACTTCTCAGGGAACTTACTGGACATTCTGTTCATTAGAGTCATTAGGTTGGCCACAAAAAAATCTTTGGATTAGAATTATCCCTCACAGTAATAGACTGCACATGAATCAAACAGGATTGGGCTATTCAGGATGGAGCTCATCCAAGAGGACTTCAGGAGGGTTGATTTGGTTGTTCCAGAGCTAATGATCAGTCTTGGAAATTTGTACAAAATTCCTTCTGTTTGTGGATTTTTCTACAAATGGCCAAAAACTTAATAGATTAAATATATTCAATCTTTCATTATTGTGTGTGTGTGCGCATAAAAATTACAACCAGGCAAACTAGGTTATTTTCTACTTTATGTTTTCAAATTTATCCCGTCAAATTTAGCTTCTATCTTTTTCTCTCTCTTACTCACTTGCTTTATGTAGCTATCTATTATAAAAATGATACATGGTAATGGGTCCAACTTAAATCATTCCCAAGAGGACAAATTTGAGAATTAAAAGTCCTCTAACCATTGTCCTCAGCTCTGTTTCCGCTTGGTAGAGCAAAGCAGTCTACAGTTTGTTATGTTTCTTCCAAAAAAAAAAAAAAGTAAAACATTGATTGGCATAGGTGTGTGATTAAGACAGTCCTTGTCATACAATGAATAGAAGTTACCCATGACATGTTTAACATTAGAGAACAACATCTATGATACATACCCGTTCTTATAACAATAGTAACATGCTGGTATGTACATAACATAAATTTGAAAAAATAACATACCGTACTATTTTTTTTAAGTTTTTATTTATTTATTTTGAGGGAGAGAGAAAGCACGAGGAGGGGAGGGGTAGAGAGAGAGGGGAGAGAGCGAGAATCCCAAGCAGACCACACTGTCAGTGCAGAGCCTGATGCAGGGCTTGAGCTTCAGCCAAAGACAAATGCTTAACCGATTGTGCCACCCACGTGCACCCATACCAAATTATTAATAGTGATTATCTCTTGGAAGCTGATGATATCCCTTGGTATCACGTGGTATGGATACCAGGACATGCATGCATTTTCTTAAAATACATTTTTAAAGGTAAGGACAAAAAATTAAACACACTGTCAATTTGGGGGAAACATAAGACAGGCCATGTCTATTCTTTTTTACAAAACATAAATGTTTCCTAGTTTTCACTGATTTGCTTCTTGTGACTCTCCAATTTCTAATTTGATTCTTTCTGACTCCTGATTTCTATTACCAAAATCATCCTCTTCATCATCTAATGAAGATATATAACAACTCTTTGCTATTGATATCCATGCATTCAAATGTCTGCTAATGTCTTAGCAGATAAAATCTGAGCAAATTACCTGTCAGAATTATGTTTTATGACAATCGAACTCTGGCCCTCATCTTCTATCACACATTATGCCACCTATAAATCACACCTTTGTAGTAGCACCCCACGTATCTTTTTTCCCCCAGAAACATAATGAGCTATACAAACACTTGCAAAGAAAGAGATTGTTACCTAAGTAATTAGCTCTTACAACTGATCCATCACAGAGAACCTCTCATTTTGTAGCAGAGATTTTAAGACCTGTGAATGCGAAGTCTGCACCACCCTCAAAGGAGGGAGAAGATAAATATCTTCTCCTTAGGAAGAGAAGCTCATAATTTTCTACTTGAATATAGGCCTTGGGCAAGTTCTTTAAGACCCTACATTTCCTTTAAGGAAGGAGTGAAAGGCTAACAAATTGGCAATCCCAAAATTAAAATTAGAGCTCTGACAAGTACACCCTGTCCCTTCCATTGTTCCTAATTGTTCAGTGTAACAGCTAAATAACAGTTTTAGCATCTATATCATGTTATTTAGGGTTCAACCATAATTCCATTCCTAATTTCGAGTACCATAATAATCCTCTGGTAGAACAACTTTCTAAAAGTCAAAAATCAAAGTAGTTTCTACTGAAAGCTCTCAGGGCTGGCTAATTACACAAATCAATGTTTAGTCCATTGGTGTATATGATTTTATTTGCACTAACAGTCTTTTGTGGCTCTTTGCTCATTCAGAGCACTAAGAAGGGAGTCAGGCTGAGATCTGGACAGTAATCACCAATGACAAACTTGTTTTGGGGAGCTTCCTTTTCTCAATTGTTTTAAAATTAAACTTTGGTAGATAACGAGAAGGAAATGCAGTCTTGCATTTGTTTTTTTCTGTTTCCCTGACCTGGACTATCCACTGTGTATCTTCCCATTGTACTTTGGTAAGGGAAGGGGAGAGTATGAAGGTTCCAGTTTTTGGTACTGATGGAAGATTCTTTTTCTTAGGGCACAGGTCTCTTCTCCTAACTTCTATCTGGGTACCAAGTGGTCACATTCTGTGTTTGTGTTTTACCCAGTTCCTCCCCTCTAGAAAAAAATGGATTGATCATGCATTTAATAAAAAATTAATAGCCCCTGCACACTTTCACTTGAAGAAGGGGAGACATTCTAAGTCTAACTTAAAGGACACTTGTTAGGACAGTGATACGACAATGTCCTTATCATTAGAGATGCTTTGTTGGCTTGATGCACCATCAGGATCTTACTTGAGCATTCCTTCCATCACAGACTGGACTGTCAAAGTGGTCTATATTCTCTAACCTGCATAATTTCAACGTTCTTTGTTTGGTTTAGGAGGCCATATTGTAATGTGGTCAGGTAAAAAGATACCACTTGAATTCCAGCCATTTATACGTTAATCAGTTGAAATACATGATAGGATTATTTCTCCAATCTCTGTCATGAAAAGGGATGATGAAGCTTGCTCTATCTAGGCTGATACAGACCACAAAGAACATCTGCGAATATTTGTGTCCATTATAATATCAGTTGCAAAGACACATGGCATGACATGGTACCCTGGGGTTGAGATTATACAAATAATAGGGGCTCCTGGGTGGCTTAGTCGGTTAAGCTTCCGACTTCAGACCAGGTCATGATCTCATGGCTTGTGAGTTCAAGCCCCATGTCAGGCTCTGTGCTGACAGCTTGGAGCCTGGAGGCTGCTTCAGATTCTGTGTCTCCCTCTCTCTCTGCCCCTCCTTCACTTGCACTGTCTCTCTCTCTCTCTCTCAAAAATAAATAAACATTAAAAATCATGAGAAGATCTGTAGAGTCTAGAGGAAACATGTGATGCTGTTTTTATCTGTTGCTGGGATGCTTCTACATTATCTCATTAAGGTTGTAAGTTGTTGTAGACTAAGTGTGTTCCTCCAAAATTCATATGTTCAGAGATAAGACCTTCAAAGAGATAATTAAAGTTAAATGAGGTCACAGGGAGCACCCCAGGCCAATAGAGTTAGTGTCTTTATAAGAAGAGTAAGAGACGCCAGTGATGCTCACACACAGAGAAAAGACTATGTGAGGACACAGCAAGAAGATGGCCATCTGCAAGCCAAGGAAAAAGGCCTTGGGAGAAACCAGTCCTTCAGACACTTTCATTGTGGACTTCTGGTCTCCTAAACTGTGAAAAAATAAAATTCTGTTGTTTAAGCCACCCAGTGTGTGGTATTTTGTTATGGCAGCCCTACCAGTCTACTACACGAATCAAAGCTATTTCCTTGGTTAGCAAGGACCACTTCTAAGAGCAATGTGCAGGGGAAATATGCCATCCAGACATTTTAAATGTTAGCGGTGATAAGATAGGGTATGTGTGTAGTCAGGCATCTGAAAACATGCAGGCCTCAAATCATGTAGTATCTTTCTATCTACAATGAGAAAAAAAGAAAACTTGCAGTTCAGCATAAGATTTCTTGGGGTATCAAGTTGAAAAAAAGTAGAAAAAACATAACGGGACAATATTTGCTCTTATGTGTGATCCATAACTATTTAAGATGCATGGTGCTAAGTTGTCACCTTGCTTCAAGGACATACAGCTAATAAAACTCCCCAGAGTATTAGTAGCGTATCACCAGTTACTGTTAGCATATTATGGAGTGAGGATTGCACTGAATTAAATACCATAATTTAGAAATAAAGTGCAAGAAGAGAAAACCTATCTTTGACACATCTTTAAAAAAACTGAGTTAGTATAGCACATTTAAGCAAAAACAGGGATAAACCCTCACTTCTGTTAGTTATAGTGCATTCTTCTTAGGGAACCTAAATTCTGGGTCTAGACATGAGAATTTTTTTGTGGTTTCCCTTCACTAAACCAGGCCTGTGTGATAACAACTGTATAGTTACTACACTGTACTGGCTCTGTTTTTTTTTTTTTTTTTAATCATATTTTTACAATAAAATTAGTATGGTTTGGGCCAGTATTTTTATTAGTTCTCATTTCTTAAAAGTGCTCTCTATGACAAAACATTATAAGCAACCACTAATTCAATTCCTGAAGCTTTTAATCTGAATTTTTTTTTTTTTTTTTTTTAGAATCATGCAGAATGTCGTCAAGAACTGGCTGATTCTATTTACAGATCTTAGTCATGGCTTAAATGTTAACTTTATCTTTTAAGAGACACCTAAAATATTTTCCATCTTTATTCTTGTGGAGAAAACACCTCTCAAGCACCTGCTGTTATCTTTTTTCCTTCAGAAAAGACAGTGCCTTGAAGGGACTTCCACAGCATTTCTAGAACAAGTGGGTAGAGAAAAGAGACACATATGGAAGAGGGCATGACAATTATCACAAAAGGAACTGACCAGCAAGTGGGTTGTGAGTTTCTGTGTGTAAGGCATCTGATAAAAGCCCAGAGGTTCTACAGCTTGAATGCTCAGAATGAGACTAGTGGAATCCCAGTTTGTTTGTTTGTTTTTTTTGGGGGGGGGGTGGTGACACTGGGTCTTTCCACAGATTATCTGCAAGTCCCCCTTCAACATACATATATAGTATGCAATATGTACTGATAATAACACTTCATATCTTTATATTCCTTAGTGTTTTTACTCTTTTCCATCTCCAAAGTCCTCCCATTTGTCTACCGGGGCTCAGATTCTGATCCCTAATTACATATCCTGGTCTTGCTAAGTCTTAGCTGACTCCCCTTTAAATCCACAGAAACCCACTCTGAGCTTCACTCTTCAGATTCTTTATTACTCTCAGAGAAGGTGAAGCATTAAATTCCTGAGACTCCCACCCCGAAGTAAGCCTTAGAACCAATCACAGAATGGCACTCTTGTGTACAGTCTGAGACTCAGACAGCAAGAATCATGGGATATCGTAAGATTAGACTTGGCCCACAAAGAAAACACAAAGTCTGATAACCTGAAGATGCTTATAGGGAATTTTGAGGGTTCTAAAAGTCCAGAATAATGTTTCTCAAATGGGAGTCTGAAAGCATACTAACAATATTTTTTAAAATTCAGTGTTTTATACTCAACAATGAGCTAAAATAAAATTCATAAAAGCCTATTTTGCTACTCAGAAAGATTATAGCTGAACAACACCATCTAATTTTGGTGCTGTAGTTGTATTTTTGTCAACTTTTTTAATGGTGCCAAAAGTCCTATGTTTTTGTTTTGTGCTAGTTAGAAAAAGAACAAAAGATAATTTAGAAATGATGGCTTCCTACTAAGTAAAGAACAAATTACATCATTAGGCAGAATTTCAAATTGAAAAAAACTTGGAAAGAAAATTGAATCTTCAAAAGACCTACAGAGGTGTTGGCATGTGATCTCTCTACTTGTCTCATGGATGGTGACTTCATTTCTGTAAAATATAGTTTGTCACATAATCTGTTAATTTCAATTTTTATTTTATTGTTTCTATAATTCTGTGTACACAGATTTGTAAATCTGCTTTGATTTTATAGTTGTATTACAACTTTGAGAAAACAGCTTGCAATTAATTTTTTGGTATGTGCACAATTAATATTATAATGAAAAATTATAGTTAACATTAATGGCTCATGACATTTTTTTTCCATTTAAAATGCCATGTTGCTGAAATTCAAGCAATACTGACCTAGATGCATTAAAGGAATTCCTCAAAATGATGGCAAACCAAACAGAAATCATCAACTATTTTATGATTCCTTTCTTCGGGAAAATGAAATAATCTAATGAAAAAGACATTTTAAAAATGTTTAAATGCTATAAAAGAAAGGTCAGTCACTTGTGCATCATTGTCAGAAATTTCTTCTGATCTGATAATGATACCAGAAAAAAATTACCATGAATTATGAAACCATGGAGCTATCAGCAATTAAAAAGCAACAACAAAATAATAGCAATCCATGAAATTAATTATTTAAAGGTAAATGCTCCAAACGCATACTGTGAGTGAGGAAAATAATACATTTCTAAAGAAGCTGAAGAAAAGAAACCAGGAAAAAGGAAGGGGTTGGGATAGGAATATATAAACATGATGACATAAAAAAGAGAATTGAATGGAGAGAGTGTGCAAGTCTAATTACATGGAGTAAAAGAATTTTAGGGAGAGAGAGAGAGAGGATTAAAAAAAAAAGATAAAGGGCCTGTTTGTTGTTTTAGTATCTGTTCAGTGCTCCTGCTATTTCTTATACTCCTTGCTACATTGTCATTTTTCTCAGTTTGTCGTAGGGCACAGTTAGAATGTATGGCAGAATGATTGCAAAAATATTCTAAATTCCTGACCCCTCCTATATGGTCCATGCCCTTTGGAATACATATTTGATACTTTCCCCATCAAGACTGGGAGTCTGTTTCCTCTCAAGTAGAATCTGAGCTGGTCCGAAGACTTTCTCTGGCTTATAAAATGCACAAAAGTGATGGTGCCAGTTCTGAATCTAGGCCTCTACAGGTCTTACGTGCTTCCCCACACTCTTGAAATTCTCTCACAACTATGTGAAGAACAAGTGTGAGCTTGCTGTTAGATGATTAAAGACCTATGCCCAGTACTTTCTCTTGTCCCAACCAACAACCAACCTCCACTGACTGCAGATGCATAGGTAAGCTAAAACAAAGGTCAGCTAGCATGGCCCAGACCATGAGAACTGCCTATGAAACCCATAGACTTGTGAGCAATAATACATCATTAGTGCTTAAGTCACTAAGTTTTGGCTTGGTTTGTTACATAGCAATAGATAAATGATACAGAAAGTTACATTTCTTACAAACTATGTAACAAAGAGACGAAAAACAAGTCTGCAATTCATTTATTGTTTATTTAACATCTATTATTCATGTTATTCATGTAATGTTATGAAACAATCTGGTATAGTTGTTAATAATTGGTTTGAACAACAAAATTTAATCCATCCAATTTACTCCTAATTTATTCTAAACTGCTATACTATTTCATTTATCAGGGAATTTTATATGTTTAAGAACTGTTTGTATTTACTCTATGAATGGTGTTCTGGTACATTTTACCCATTTTTTTTTTTCTACTAAGGTATTGCTCTTTTAAAAATCAACTTCTAATGGCTTCTTATGTATTAGAGAAATTAACTTTTATTTATAATATGTAGCATTCTCCAAAATTATCATTGTAATTAGACTTTGCTTGTATCTTTTTTTTACATGCATAATATTGTTCTATTTTACACATTTGAATATATTACTTATGTTTTATGACATCTATGTTTTTAGTCATAATTGAAAAATTACAAGATTTAAATGGATCTCTCAGAGTTTCTTCTAGTACTTTTATATTTGATTTTTTGGCATTTATCCTGGAGTCAGTGTGAGGTATGAACTCAAGTTTTATTATTCATTTCTAATCTAATTGCATTGTAAGTAAAGAATGTTCTAAGTACTACTTCTATCTTTTAGAATTTGTTAATGCTTTTATTGCAGTGTAATGATGGCAACATTTATCAATGTTCAAGGCAAGAAGATGTATTCTCCCTTTGTAGTATACAGAGCTTGATATATATCAATTAGAGTTGTCTTATGTTACTGCAGTCTTTCATATCTTTATTATGTATGTGCTTGAGATGTCATAGACTTAAAAAAAAAGGAAATTAGTTGTATTATTAGTGTGCTACTATTTACTTCTTCACAAATTCCTTTAACTTATGCTTTTTTTAATGTCACTGCTAGGTTATTGTGGCATAGCTATTATCAGTTTTATTTTCATTACATATTCACTTACTTTTCTACCATTTTCTACCATTTCCACCACTAAATGCCCTTCCTGGGTTCATTTAATGCTTTTTTAATCTAAATTCCAAATCATGAGAACTGCTTTAGTTTGTTTCCAGTTGCCTGGTATATTATTGCCCAACCTTTTATTTTCAACCTTTGTGAATCTTTGTTTCTTTTTAACTGTATTTCTTTTCAATAGTATGGGGTTAGGTTTTGCTATGTGATTTAATCTAAAAAATTTTTTTTTACGTATTTAAGTTAAGTCTGTTTACTTTCACTGATAGAATAGATTGGCTTGGTCTTTGTTCCCTTTCATTATTTAGAAAGTTTTGTATTTTCAATCAGAGACTTACTTTTATAATTATTACTATATATAACACTTTTAGTTCTTTATTTCTTTAGACTGTCTATGTTAGTTACTCCTATAAGCAATGCAGAACTGATGTTTTCTTTTCTCTTTCTTTACTCTTCCTAACTTATACCACCCAATTTAATATTATCTTTCCTAAATGTTCATTGTTACTGTTAAATAGACTTAGCTTTCACTTTTTTTAAAAGGGTCAAAGGGGAAATTTACTCTGGTTTCCTATTTCCTTTTCTTTTTCTCTCATAATTTTTCTTACCTGTATCATTTCCATATTGCCAGCATTTAAAAAATTTCTATTTTATTTGGTCACATTCAGATCCACATTTGTTTTAGATCTTGTATTGCATTTAAATATACTCTGAACCTGTTGAGGGCTGATTTGTGACCCAGTATATGATCTATTCTGGAGAATGTTCCATGTGCACTTGAGAAGAATGTGTATTCTGCTGCTTTAGGATGAAATGTTCTGAATATATCTGTTAAGTCCATCTGGTCCAGTGTGTCATTCAAAGCCATTGTTTCCTTGATTTTCTGTTTAGATGATCTGTCCATTGTTGTAGGTGGGGTATTAATGTCCCCTACTATTATTGTATTATTGTCAATGAGTTTAAGTTTGTTATTAATTGATTTATATATTTGGGTTCTTCTAAGTTGGGGCATAAATATTTAGAAGTGTTAGCTCTTCTTGATGGATAGACACCTTAATTATGATATAAAGCCCTTCATCTCTTGTCACAGTCTTTGTTTTAAAATCTAGTTTGTCTGGGGCGCCTGGGTGGCTCAGTCAGTTGAGCCCCCAACTTCAGCTCAGGTCATGACCTCACAGTTTGTGAGTTTAAGCCCCATGTCGGGCTCTATGCTGACAGTGTAGAGCCTGGAGCCTGCTTTGAGTTCTATGGCTCCCTCTCTCTCTGCTCCTCCCCTGCTCATGCTCTATCTCTCTCTCCATATATCAAAAATAAATAAACTTAAAAAAAATAAAATCTAATTTTTCTGATATAAGTATGGCTACTCCAGCTTTCTTTTGACATCCATTAGCATGATGATGTTTCTTCATCCCCTCACTTTCAATCTATAGGTATCTTTAGGTCTGAAATGACTCTCTTGTAAAGAGCATATAGATGGATCTTATTGTTTTTTTTTTTCTGATTCCCTATGTCTTTTGATTAGAGCATTTAGTCTATTTACATTCAGACTGGTTACTGAAAGATATAAATTTAGTGCCATTGTGTTACCTGGAAAGTTGGTATTTCTGGTAATGTTCTATGGTCCTTTGTAGTCTTTGTTGATTTGGTCTTTTAATTTTTCTCTCCTCAGACAATTCCCCTTAAAATTTCTTGCAGACAACAGGTGAGGAGAAGATGGCAGCATAGGGGGACGCTGGGCTTGCCGCATCCTGCTGATCACTTAGATTCCACCCACACCTGCCTAAATAACCCAGAAAACCGCCAGAAGACTAGCAGAATGGATTCTCCAGAGCCAAGCATATGTAGACAAGGGGCCAAGGAAGAGGGTAGGAAGTGCGGAGAGGCGGTGCACGCTACATGGACTGGCGGGAGGGAGCCGGGGCGGAGGGGCAGCCTGCCAGCCAAGCAGAGCCCCTGAGTCTGGCTGGCAAAAGCAGAGGGGCCGGACAGAGTATGTTCTGACAGCAAGCGGGACTTAATATCTGGAAGGTTATAAGTTAACATCTCTGCTGGGAGAGCTGGCGGGCGAGAGGACACTGGGAGGGAGAGGTGTTGAGCCCCGGAAGACAGAGCTCAGCTTGGTGGGAAACAAAGGTGCTGGCCAGTGCCATCTCCCTCGCCCACCCCCCAGCCAAAATCCCAAAGGTAATCAGTTCCTGTCAGGGAACTTGCTTGCACCACGCAAACACCCAATGCTGTGCTTCTACAGATCCATCCCTCCAGCAGGTCTGACTCCCTCCTGGTGCCACAGGGCCCCTCCTGAAGTGGATCTCCGAAGGAAAAGCGAGCTGAGCCTGCCCCTCCCGCCCCTGTGCACTTGGTGATCCACCCCAGCTAATATGCCAGATCCCCAGCACCACAAGCCTGGCAGTGTGCAAGTACCCCGACGGGCCACACCACCCCACAGTGAATCTCGCTCCTAGGAGAGGGGAAGAGAAGGTACACACCAGTCTGACTGTGGCCTCAGCGGTGGGCTGGGGGCAGACATCAGGTCTGACTACGGCACCACCCACCAACTCAAGTTATTCAAGACAGCACAGGGTAAGTGCCCCACAGTTCCGCACCACTCCAGGGACTATCCAAAATGACCAAACAGAAGAATTCCCCTCAAAAGAAACTCCAGGAAGTAGCAACAGCTAATGAGTTGATCAAAAACGATTTAAACAATATAACAGAAAGTGAATTTAAAATAATAGTCTAACATTAATCGCTGGACTTGAAAACAGTATAGAGGATAGCAGAGAATCTATTGCTACACAGATCAAGGGACTAAGGAACAGCCAGGAGGAGTTAAAAAATGCTATAAACAAGCTGCAAAATAAAATGGAGGCGACTGTAGATCAGACTGAAGAGGCAGAGGAGAGAATAGGTGAACTAGAAGATAAAATTATGGAAAAAGAGGAAGCTGAGAAAAAGAGAGATAAAAAAATCCAGGAGTATGAGGGGAAAATTAGAGAACTAAGTGATGCAAAAGAGAAATAATCTATGCATAATGGGTATTCCAGAGAAGGAAGAGAGAGGGAAAGGTGCTGAAGGTATACTTGAAGAAATAATAGCTGAGAACTCCCCTGATCTGGGGAAGGAAAAAGGCATTGAAATCCAAGAGGCACAGAGAACTCCCTTCAGACGTAACTTGAATCGATCTTCTGCACAACATATCATAGTGAAACTGGCAAAATACAAGGATAAAGAGATAATTCTGAAAGCAGCTAGGGATAAACGTGCTCTAACACATAAAGGGAGACCGATTAGACTCATGATGGATCTCTCTACTGAAACTTGGCAGGCCAGAAAGGAATGGCAGGAAATCCTCAATGTGATGAACAGAAAAAATATGCAGCCAAGAATCCTTTATCCAGCAAGTCTGTCATTTAGAACGGAAGGAGAGATAAAGGTTTTCCCAAACAAACAAAAACTGAAGGAATTCATCACCACTAAACCAGCCCTACAAGAGATCCTAAGGGGAATCCTGTGAGACAAAGTACCAGAGACATCACTACAAGCATGAAACCTACAGACATCACAATGACTCTAAACCCATATCTTTCTATAATAACACTGAATGTAAATGGACTAAGTGCACCAACAAAAAGACATAGGGTATCAGAATGGATAAAAAAACAAGATCCATCTATTTGCTGTCTACAAGAGACTCATTTTAGACCTGGGGACAACTTCAGATTGAAAGTGAGGGGATGGAGAACTATTTATCATGCTACTGGAAGTCAAAAGAAAGCTGGAGTAGCCATACTTATACCAGACAAACTGACTTTAAATTAAAGGCTGTAACAAGAGATGAAGAAGGGCATTATATAATAATTACAGGGTCTATCCATCAAAAAGAACTAACAATTATAAATGTCTATGCACCGATATAGAAGCCCCCAAATATATAAAACAATTACTCACAAACATAAGCAACCTTATTGACAAGAATGTGGTAATTGCAGGGGACTTTAATACTCCACTTACAACAATGGATAGATCATCTAGACACACAGTAAATAAAGAAACAAGGGTGCTGAATGATACACTGGATCACATGGACTTGACATATATTTAGAACTCTGCATCCCAAAACAACAGAATATACTTTCCTCTTGAGTGCACATGGAACATTCTCCAAAATAGATCACATACTGGGTCACAAAATAGCCCTTCATAAGTATACAAGAATTGAGATCATACCATGCATACTTTCAGACCACAATGCTATGAGGCTTGAAATCAACCACAGGAAAAAGTCTGGAAAACCTCCAAAAGCATGGAGGTTAAAGAACACCCTACTAAAGAATGAATGGGTCAACCAGGCAATTAGAGAAGATATTAAGAAATATATGGAAACAAATGAAAATGAAAATACAACAATCCAAACACTTTGGGACGCAGAGAAGGCAGTCCTGAGAGGAAAATACATTGCAATCCAGGCCTATCTCAAGAAACAAGAAAAACCCCAAATACAAAATCTAATAGCACACCTAAAGGAAATAGAAGCAGAACAGCAAAGACAGCCTAAACCCAGCAGAAGAAGAGAAATAATAAAGATCAGAGCAGAAATAAACAATATAGAATCTAAAAAAACTGTAGACCAGAACAATGAAACCAAGAGGTGTTTTTTTGAAAAAATAAACAAAATTGATAAACCTCTAGCCAGGCTTCTCAAAAAGAAAAGGGAGATGACCCAAATAGATAAAATCATGAATGAAAATGGAATTATTACAACCAATCCCTCAGAGATACAAGCAATTATCAGGGAACACTATGAAAAATTATATGCCAACAAACTGGACAACCTGTAAGAAATGGACAAATTCCTAAACACCCACACACTTCCAAAACTCAATCAGGAGGAAATAGAAAGCTTGAACAGACCCATAACCAGCGAAGAAATTGAATCAGTCATCAAAAATCTCCCAACAAATAAGAGTCCAGGACCAGATGGCTTCCCAGGGGAGTTCTACCAGACGTTTAAAGCAGAGATAATACCTATCCTTCTCAAGCTATTCCAAAAAATAAGAAGGGAAGGAAAACTTCCAGACTCATTCTATGAAGCCAGTATTACTTTGATTCCTAAACCAGACAGAGACCCAGTAAAAAAAAGAGAACTATAGGCCAATATCCCTGATGAATATGGATGCAAAAATTCTCAATCAGATACTAGCAAATCGAATTCAACGGCATATAAAAAGAATTATTCACCATGATCAAGTGGGATTCATTCCTGGGATGCAGGGCTGGTTCAACATTCGCAAATCAATCAAAGTGATACATCACACATTAATAAAAGAAAAGATAAGAACCATATGATCCTGTCAATTGATGCAGACAACAAAAGGAAATCAAAGGCATCAAAATTGGCAAAGATGAAGTTAAGCTTTTGCTTTTTGCAGATGACATGATCTTATACATGGAAAATCCAATAGACTCCACCAAAAGTCTGCTAGAACTGATACATGAATTCAGCAAAGTTGCAGGATACAAAATCAATGTACAGAAATCAGTTGCATTCTTATACACTAACAACAAAGCAACAGAAAGACAAATAAAGAAACTGATCCCATTCACAATTGCACCAAGAAGCATAAAATACCTAGGAATAAATCTAACCAAAGATGTAAAAGATCCGCATGCTGAAAACTATAGAAAGCTTATGAAGGAAATTGAAGAAGATATAAAGAAATGGAAAAACATTCCATGCTCATGGATTGGAAGAATAAATATTGTTAAAATGTCAATACTACCCAAAGCAATCTACACATTCAATGCAATCCCAATCAAAATTGCACCAGCATTCTTCTCAAAACTGGAACAATCCTAAAATTTGTATGGAACCACAAAAGACCCCAGATAGCCAAAGTAATATTGAAGGAGAAAACCAAAGCGGGAGGCATCACAATCCCAGATTTTAGCCTCTACCACAAAGCTGCAATCATCAAGACAGCATGGTATTGGCACAAAAACAGACACATGGGCCAATGGAATAGAATAGAGAGTCCAGAATTGGACCCACAAAAGTATGGCCAACTAATCTTTGACAAAGCAGGAAAGAATATCCAATGGATAAAAGACAGTCTGTTTAACAAATGGTGCTGGGAGAACTGGACAGCAACATGCAGAAGAATGAAACTAGACCACTTTCTTACACCATTCACAAAAATAAACTCAAAATGGATAAAGGACCTGAATGTGAGACAGGAAACCATCAAAACCCTAGAGGAGAAAGCCCTCTCTGACCTCAGGCGCAGCAATTTCTTACTTGACACATTTCCAAAGGCAAGGGAATTAAAAGCAACAATGAACTATTAGGACCTCATGAAGATAAAAAGCTTCTGCACAGCAAAGGAAACAATCAACAAAACTAAAAGGCAACCAATGGAATGGGAAAAGATATTTGCAAATGACATATCAGACAAAGGGCTAGTATCCAAAATCTATAAAGAGCTCACCAAACTCCACACCTGAAAAACAAATAATCCAGTGAAGAAATGGGCAGAAAACACGAATAGACACTTCTCTAAAGAAAACATCCGGATGGCAAACAGACACATGAAAAGATGCTCAACGTCGCTCCTCATCAGGGAAATACAAATCAAAACCACACTCAGATATCACCTCACGCCAGTCAGAGTGGCCAAAATGAACAAATCGGGAGACTCTAGATGCTGGAGAGGATGTGGAGAAACGGGAACCCTCTTGCAATGTTGGTGGGAATGCAAACTGGGGCAGCCACTCTGGAAACCAGTGTGGAGGTTCCTCAAAAAATTAAAAATAGACCTACCGTATGACCCAGCAGTAGCACTGCTAGGAATTTACCCAAGGGATACAGGAGTACTGACACATAGGGGCACTTGTACCCCAATGTTTATAGCAGCACTTTCAACAATAGCCAAATTATGGAAAGAGCCTAAATGTCCATCAACTGATGAATGGATAAAGAAATTGTGGTTTATATACACAATGGAGTACTACAGGGCAATGAGAAAGAACGAAATATGGCCCTTTGTAGCAACGTGGATAGAACTGGAGATTGTGATGCTAAGTGAAATAAGCCATACAGAGAAAGACAGATACCATATGTTTTCACTCTTATGTGGATCCTGAGAAACTTAACAGAAACCCATGGGGGAGGGGAAGGAAAAAAAAAAGAGGTTAGAGTGGGAGAGAGCCAAAGCATAAGAGACTGTTAAAAACTGAGAACAAACTGAAGGTTGATGGGGGGTGAGAGGGAGGGGAGGGTGGGTGATGGGTACTGAAGAGGGCATCTTTTGGGATGAGCACTGGGTGTTGTATGGAAACCAATGTGACAATAAATTTCATATATTAAAAAAAAATTTCTTGCAGAGCTAGTTTAGTGGTCATGGACTCCTTTTGCTTTTGTTTGTCTGGGAAAACTCTTTATCTCTCCTTCTACTCTGAATGACAGCCTGGCTGGATAAAGAATTCTTGACTGCATATTTTTCTCATTCAGCATGTTGAATATTTCCCACCACCCCCTTCTGTCCTGCCAAGTTTCAGTGGACAGGTCTGCTGCTAGTCCTTAACTTCTTTCAGAGTTCTCTCTTTATCTTTGTAGTTTGCAAGTTTCACTATGCTATATTGTTGTGTTGACCTGTTTTTGTTGATTTTGAGGTGAGTCCACTGAGCCTCTTGGACTTGGATGCCTGTTTCCTTCCCCAGATTAGGGAAGTTCTCAGCTAAATTTGTTCAAATAAATCTTTTGCCCCCTTTTCCCACTCTTCTTCTTCTGGGACTCCTGTGATATTGTTTCACTTTATGGAATCACTAAGTTCCCTAGGTCTCGCCTCGTGATCTAATATTCCCTCTTCTTTTCAGCTTCTGTTTTTCAGAATGTCATCTTCTGTATCACCTATTCTCTCCTCTGCTTCTTCAATCCTCATTGTGACTGTATTCAGTTGGTTTTGCATCTCAGATATACCTTTTATTTATTTATTTTTTGTTTCAGCCTGACTAATTTTTAGGTCTTTGATCTCTGCAGCAAGGTTTTCTCTGGTGTCTTTTATGCCTTTTTCAAGCCCAGCTAGTAGTCTTATGACTGTTGTTCTAAATTCTTATTCAGATATATTGCTTATATCTGTTGTGAGCAAGTCTCTGGCTATGATTTCTTCTTGACCCTTCTTTTGGGGAGAATTCCTCTCTCTTGTCATTATGGCTAAGTTTCTGTCTTTTGTGTATCCTGAAAGGTTGTTATGTTTCCTGCACCCGAGAGTAATGCTATATTAAAAAGAGGTCAAAAAGAGGTCATACACTGTCGAAGCGTTTCTGATGTATGCTGTGTGCACTCTTCTGTTGCGTTTTGGCTGCTCTTTCCCACTGATCAGTCCACTACAGTACTCCTCCTTTCTTGCAGTGGGGAGTGTTTGGACCTTTAACTAGGTGCCTTTGTTTGTTAAAATAAAACTGAATAAAGAAAAAAAATCGTGGTTCTAGAAAAAGAGAAAATGAAAAGGAATGGAAGAAAAACAATCAAAGAACTGTAAGTCTGATTCCAAAGAAAACAAAGGTACAAAAAGAAAGAAAAGAAAAAAAAAAAAAGAAGCCTAATCCAAAACAAACAAACAAACAAAAAAAGCAACAACAAAAACAACAACAGAGAGAGAGAGAGAGAGAGAGAGAGGGAGAGAAGGAGAAAGAGAATAGGAAATGAAAAAAACAAACTAGCAGGCAAACAAAAAACTATGAGTAAGCCTCATTCCAAATCAATAAAAGAAAAGAGGGGTGCCTGGGTGGCTCAGTCAGTTAAGTGTCCAACTTCGCCCAGGTCATGATCTCGTGGTTCATGAGTTCAAGGCCTGTGTCAGGCTCTGTGTTGACAGCTCGGAGTTTGGAGCCTGTTTCTGATTCTGTGCCTCCCTCTCTCTCTGCCCCTCCCCTGCTCAGGCTCTGTCTCTCTCAAAAATAAACAAACATTAAACAACTAAAAGAAGAAGAAAGAAAAAAAAAAAGAAAATTGAAAAGAAATAAAAAAGGAAGCAAGGTTCTAATTCCACCAGAATTGCAACTGTTGTTTTGCAGTGCTCAATTTTCAATGCTCTTGGTGCATGTGAGGTGCTGTCTGTGCTGGTTTTCAGGAGGAGAGGGCCACTGTTCTGGCTTAGAGTCAGTCCTGCTCTAGTAAATAAGCAGTTGCCGGGCACAGGGGGGTGGTATGTGGTCTGAGCGGTTCCTGCCTTGACCGTGGGCCACTGTGTTGCTCTCTGAAATCCCACCATGTTGGTGTTAGGGGGGAAAAATGCCGCCACCCCAATCTCTTGTCCCCAAAGGGGGAATCTCACACTTCCTGACATTCACAACACTATGAAACTTGAAGTCGGCCACAAGAAAACGTTTGGAAAGCCTCTCAAATCCATGGAGGTTAAAGAACATCCTACTAAAGAATGAATGCGTTAACCAGGAAATTAAAGAAGAAATAAAAAAAAATACAGGGAAGCAAATGAAAAATGAAAACATGACAGTGAAAACCCTTTGACAGGCAGCAAAGGCAGTCCTAAAAGGAAAATACATTGCAACTCAGGCCTATCTCAAGAAGCAAGAAAAGTCCCAAATACACAATCTAAGCTTACACCTAAAGGAGCTAGAAAAGGAACAGCAAATAAAGCCAGTAGAATAAAGGAAATAATAAATATTAGAACAGAAATAAATGATATAGAAATTTTAAAAAAAGCCAGTAGAACAGATCAATAAAACCAAGAGCTGGTTCTTCGAAAGAATAAACAAAATTAATAAACTCCTAGCTAGCCTTATCAAAAAGAAAAAAGGACCCAAATAGATAAAATCACATAAAAATCACAACCAACACCACAGAAATACAAACAATTATAAGAGAATACTATGAAAAATGATATGCCAACAAACTGGGAAATATGGAGAAATGGACAGATTTTTAGAGACTCACAAACTACCAAAACTGAAACAGAAAGAAATAAGAAATTTGAACAGAGCCATAACCAGCATAGAAATTGAATCAGTTATCAAAAATCTCCCAACAAACAAGAGTCTAGGGCTAGATGGCTTCCCAGGGCAATTCTACCAGACATTTAAAGACAAGTTAATACCTATTTTTCTCAAATTGTTCCAAAAAAATAGAAATGGAAGGAAAGCTTCCAAACTTATTATATGAAGCCAGCATTACCTTGATTCCCAAACCAGACAAGGACCCCACTAAAAAGGAGAATTACAGGCCAATATCCCTGATGAACATGGATGCAAAAATTCTCAACAAGGTACTAGCAAATCAAATCCAACAGTACATTAAAAGACTTATTCACCATGATCAAGTGGGATTTATTCCTGGCCTGCAAGGCTGGTTCAATATTTGCAAATCAATCAGTATGATACACCACATTAATAAAAGAAAGGATAAGAACCATATGATCCTGTCAATAGATGCAGAAAAAGCAGGTGAGAAAATACAACATTCATTCTTGAATAAAACACTCAACAAAGTAGGGATAGATGGAACATACTCCAACATCATAATGGCCATCTACAAAAGACCCACTGCTAATATTATCCTCAACAGGAAAAAACTGAGATCCTTCCCCCACAGTCAGAAACAGACAAGGATGCCCACTTTCACCATTACTATTTAATATAGTACTGGAAGACTTAGCCTCAGTAATCAGGCAACAAAAAAATAAAGGGCCTACAAACTGACAAAGAAGAAGTCCAATTTTCACTATTTGCAGATGACATGATACTCTGTAGAAAGCCCAAAAGACTCCACCAAAAAATTGCTAGAATTAATACATAAATTGAGCAAAGTCACAGGATATAAAGTTAACATGCAGTAATCTGTTGTATTTCTATAAACCAATAATGAAGCAGCAAAAAAAGAAATCAAAGAATCAATCCTACTTACAATTGCACCAAAAATAACAAGATACCTAGGAATAAACCTAAATGAAGAAGTAAAAGATCTGTACTCTGAAAACTACAGGAGACTTATGAAAGAAATTGAATAGGACACAAAGAAACGGGAAAGCATTCCATGCTCATGGATTGGAAGAACAAACACTGTTTAAGTGTCTACACTACCCAAAGCAATCTACACATTTAATGCAAGCCTCATCAAAATAACACCAGCATTCCTCACAGAGCTAAGCCAAACAATCCTAAAATTTGTATGGAACCACAAAAGACCCCAAATAGCCAAAACAATCCTGAAAAAGAAAAACAACACTGGTGGCATCATGATCCCAGAGTTTAAGCTATGTTACAATGTTGTAGTCATCAAGACAGTATTGTGCTGGCATAAAAACAGGCACATAGATCAATGCAGCAGAATGAAAAACACAGAAATGGACCCCAACTATATGGTCATCTCATCTTCAACAAAGCAGCAAAGAATATCCAATGGAAAAAAGACAGTTTCCTCAACAAATGGTGTTGGGGAAACTGGACAGCAACATGCAAAAGAATGAAACTGGAGTACTTTTTTACACCATACATGAAAATAAATTCAAATGGATTAAAGACTAAGTGAGAGACAGGAAACCATAAAAATCCTAGAGGAGAACACAAGCAGCAATTTCTTTGACCTCGGCAGCAGCAACTTCTTACACATCACCGAAGGCAAGGAAAACCAAGGCAAACATGAAATATTGGGACTTCATCAAGATAAAAAGCTTCTGCATAGGGAAGGAAATAGTCAACAAAACTAAAAGGCAGCCTACAGAATGGGAGAAGATAGCTGCAAATGACATATCCAATAAAGGGTTAGTATCCAAAATCTATAAAAAAAACTTATCAAACTCAATACCCCAAAACAAACAACCCAGTGAAGAAATGGGAAGGTGACATGAATAGACACTTTTCCAAAGAAGATATCCAGATGGCTAACAGACACATGAAAAGATACTCAACATCACTCATCATTAGGGAAATACAAATCAAAACCAGGATGATACTGTCTCACACCCATCAAAATGGCTAAAATTAACAACAGAAAAAAGAACAGGTGTTGGCAAGGATGCAGAGAAAGGGGAACCCTCTTGCACTGCTGGTGGGAATGCAACCTGGTGCAGCCACTCTCAAGAAGAGTATGGAGGATCCTCAAGAAACTAAAAATAGAACTAACCCTATGACCCAGCAATTGCGCTATTAGGTATTTAACCGAAAGATACAAAAATACAGATTCAAAGGGATACATGCACCCCAATGTTTATATCAGCATTATCAACAATAGCCAAACTATGGAGAGAGCCCAAATGTCCATTGATGGATGAATGGATAAAGAACATGTGGTATGTGTGTGTATATACATATACATACATACACACACACAATGGAGTATGACTCGGCAGTCAAAAAGAGTGAAATCTCGCCATTTCCAACAATGTGGATGGAGCTAGAATGTATTATGCTAAGTGAAATAAGTGAACCAGAAAAAAGACAAATATATTATTTCACTCATATGTAGAATTTAAGACACAAAACAGATGAACATATGGGTGGGTGAGAGAAGTTGGGAAACAAATAACAAAAGACTCTAAATGATAGAGAAAAAACTGAGGTTTGATAAAAGGAGGTTGGTGGGGAATGGGTTAGATGGGTCATATGTACTGAAGGCTTTTGCTGTGATGAGCACCAGGTGTTGGATGTAAGTGACGAATCACTGAATTCTACTTCTGAAACCAACATTGCACTGTATATTAACTAAAATTTAAATTTAAAATTATAAAAATAAATAAAAGTGAGAAATAAACAAACAAACTCTATGACCACTACCAATCCTTTGCCATAATTTCTGAATTCTTGTTAGCTGAATTTTGTTCTGTAGCAGTTTTATCAAGAAGGACTTTGGGAAACAGTAAATCCTGGATTCCTTAATGTTAAACTGTATCGTTTATACAAAAGGGCAGCTTGGCTGTCTATAAAATCCTTCACTCACATTTTCTCCCCCTGAGAATCTTGCAGGTATTGATTTACTACCTCTGACATTGGATAAAGGTGTGGAGACATCTGAGGACCATCTAACACTTTTTCCCCTTACAAATTACCTGATTATTTTGCTTACTACTGTCTCCGGATCTTTAAAATCTAATCTGTGTACTGAGTATGCATGGGTGTTGACCATTTTGTGTTAATATTCCCTAGCACACATGTATTTCTTCAGGATCTAGTTTTCAGTCATCTTTCACATTACGAAGGTTTTCTTGAAGAGCTATTTGTTCTGTTCCATCAGGTTGTTTTTCTCTTGATAGCTTCCACGACTCTGTTGGATTTCCTTTCCCTGTTTTAAAGCTTTACCTTTGCCCCCACTTTCCTCATTGCCATTCACTAAGTTCTGTACTTGCTTTTGGCATCATCTATTCTCCCTTTCCCCTGTGTTCTTCCATTATTTTTTCTTTTTATGCTTCTATTTAGTTATTTTCCATCAGAGAGAATATTGACTTGTTAAATTTTTAAATTCACAATGAAACATTTGGCTACAATTTTCATTTGCTTTGCAGCAACTTTCTTCTGGTGAGAGTTCCTCATGCTTGGAGGTTTTATTGCTATTTCCCATATTTTCTCTTACATAATCTTTGTATCAATAACGTGTCAAATCCTTTTATTAATTTACAGTGTGGATTTTCCTAAGCAACTTTTTGCAGGAAGTTTCTGCAGGAGAAAAAATGTAGTGGAGGTCCTTGAGGCTTCCTAATGCAGAGCTCTCTCCTATTCCACTTCCTCAGAGACCGATTTTTCTCCTCCAATATGGCTTAGCTGGGGGTTCCACATGCAGCCCTGCCATCTCTGCTTCTCTTAGATTAACTGGGTCCACGAAGACCTCTGCTGCCAGCCTCGCTCACACAGAACCTACATCCATTGCCACTAGCATGGACACAGCTTCTCTACTTCTCAGTGAACCTCTCACTTGTAGGAAGTGTATTTTTCTGACATCTGCTAATCATCTTGTAACTGTCTTTGCTTCTCTCCTCATATTTTATGTGTGGCTTCTGCCTGGTCTTGGCTGCTTTGGGTAGCCCTTACACTTATTTTGGAAATTGTAGTTTGAATCTGCTACCTAGTTGTGCCAAAAATGGAGTTTGTGGGTTCTTTTTGTATTTCTTGCCTCTTTTGTTTGATTTCCAAGAGCAGAAGAGGGAAAATAAGAACACATCCCTGTAAATACCAAAAGTGCCTCTAATTCAAATTTAATTTGCTTTAACTTGACCTTATACAGCGATTTTTTTTAAATTAAAACCAAATAGGTTTGGTTGACTACAGAGGTTGTTGTCCAAAGGGAAATTGTCTATAGCATAGCATGTACGGATATAGAGAGAAAAAAAAGTCACGTTAAAAACAATCTTGGAAATTATTGTTCAGAAATGATTGCATTAAACATAAAAATAGACAACTTGGTTATCCAAAATAATTTTATCTAATGACACTATATGATTAGAAACCATTTTAGTAAGGTGAAGAGTATAATTTACATGTAGAAACCAAAAAACCATATATATGCCTATGAGATCATTCTGAGTTTTCTGAAAGGATAAGACAAGGTTGTTATTACTGCTTCTTTAATAAAATTTGCTATGGATTACTTTGGCCACATTGAAGATTGTAGCAAAAGTTTGTGGCTTTCAGATACCATCTCACCAAGCCTATACATTCAAGTATTTCATTTTAGAAAATTTTACTTGAGTGAGTCTCATGAGGAAGGGAGAACATATGCTTATAAAAGTTTGAAGGATGCCCAAGTCTTCTCTGTGTAATATACAATATTATGAAAATATCCAGAGGGCTTTGAGTATAATGTATATAACAGACAGTGTTGACTTTGAATAGTGAAACATAGACTACAAGGTTTGAGATTTTCCAATGTCTTAAAAAAGCCAGTTTTTTTTGTTGTTTTTATTTTGCTAGGATGGTCCTAAGGAGGTGGAAGATGAAGAGAATCTAGAGAGAAAAGGTATTTTCTTTCTGATCTGAAGGAAAAATAAAAAGATGATTTGAAGAAATGTTTCTTCTGGGTGTATGCTATGATGCGAATGTTTGTGTCCCTCTTAAATTCATATGTTGAAATTCTAACTCCCCAAAATGGTGTGATGGTGTTAGTAGATGGGGCCTTTGGGTAGTGCTTAAATCATGAGGTTGGGATTCTCATGAATGGGATTAGTACTCTCATAAAAGGGTTCAGAAAATCTCTAGCCCTTTCTGGCATGTAAGAATGCAATGAGAAGATAGCCACTCAGAAAGGGGCCCTTACCCTACCATGCCAGTACCCTGACGTACCTAACCAAATCTCTATTTAGGAACATCTAGGTTATTTCCAAGTTTTTAAACTATATCTTTGTAATATCACCTTTCTCATTTGTGTAAATATTTATGAATGTTAAATTCCTAAAAGTGCATTGCTAGAGCAAATGATATATATATATTTGAGTTTTAGCCAATATTGAAATTTAGTCAATATTGCAAGATTGTCCTATCACAATGTGTGAAAGGTACTTTTTGTTTGGCTGAAACAAACAAGTGAGGTGTATGTCAGAAGGAGATTAGATCAGGGAAGAACAGAAAAGGATCAGAGAGGGACCGAAGAGCTAGATCATGCAGGCCATGCAGGCCGTTGTAAAGACTTTTATCACCAATCTTTTTAATCTTTTTACTGTTGATCTGAGCATTAAAAAAGAATTTCTTATTATGTATGCATTATCGATTTGTATATTTTATTATGTAAACTGCCCATTTTGCCCATGCTTTCTATGGGATTGTTCATCCAATTCTTTTTTATTTTTAAGATCTTTTTTTTTTTTAATATTGGGAGTATGAGCTCTTTGTCTCATGACTGAGTATGAGCACAGTTTCATTCTTAACTTTTTTCCTTTCTAAATGATCTTTAAGAAGTCTTCTTTACTTATGAATTTCACTTAAAGTATATCTTTGCAGATTAAAGAGCATTTCAGGCCTATTTGCTTTACCATGTTTGCCAATCACAGTATCTGGTACCTAGTAAGTAATTCTTAACTTTATTTATTTATTTATTTATTTATTTATTAAGTATAATTTTTACACCCAACATGGGGTTCAAACTCATGACCCTAAGATCAAGAATCACATGCTCTTCTGACTGAGCCTGCCAGGCACCCTGATTCTTAAATATGTTTTGAATGAAATCAACACATGCATTCACGATGTTAAGACTTTTTGATTATTTGTGGTAGGCAGAATAATATTCTGTTCTCTCTCCCTCTCCCCATTATACACCACAGATTTGTGATTATATTACCTAAAGAAAGTTTGCATTTGTGATTAAGTTAATGATCTTGAGTTGGAGAGATTTTCCAGGATTATCCAGGTGAGCCCAATGTAATCATAAGGGTCTTTGTAAAAAGAAGGCAGAAGGGTCAGACTCAGAAAAGGAGATGTGACCACAAATGCAGAGAGCAGAGAAGGGAGATATTTGATAATGCTATGCTGCTGCTTTGAAGATAGACAATGGAGCCATAAGCCAAGGATGCCCAGGAGCCACTGGAAGCTAGAAAAGGTTAGGAAACAGATTTTCTGTAGAGCCTCCAGAAGAAACAACCCTGCTAGCCATTTAGACTTCTGATTTCCAGAACCCAAAGACAATGGATTTGTTCTGTTTTAGGCTTGCAACAATTTCTTAATGCAGCTCTAAGAAACTAATATATCATTCTGTTACTGATTTGAATTTATAACTTCAGTAACTTCTTGGTTTATCAGTTTCTCCATTTATAGGGTGGAACTTCTATGGTATTTCATTAGTCCTTAGATTCCTTTCAGATAAAGGATTGTATATTTTATCTAATGAAGTAGAATTCAGATTGGTCACCCTCCTGACATTATCTCCCCTAGGGAGGGGACATGATGTTCACTTTAATACCCTCAGGGAGTTTCTACCACATGCTAGTTTGGCTCCAAAGGAAGCTTCATTCTCTGCTCAGTTAATAAAAGCCATGTAGAATCATGGTCACAAGGGGTGAGGGATTCTGCCATCCCAGGCTAAATCCAAACAACGATACCCAGTCTGGGAGCAGACAAATAAATGGTGCGATCATGAAGACGGCTTGTGGTGGAAGCTCTGGACACACACTGATTTCCTGGTGCTTCAAGGGCTTTCATTGTGGGTTCACTGGCTGTGTGAAATGGGCTATTATTTCAGAGGCTACACAACCAGATTAGGAGGTTTCAGATGGAGATAATGGTACAGAGCCCACATTTAGTAGACCCCAATAGCTTGTTTTTCATCGGCAGGCACTAGGTCTGCGATGAACCATCCACAGATGCCCAATCTCCTTTGTGGTCTGTGCCAGGGTGGCCAAGCAGCAGTCTGTCATTGTATAAAATGCATGACATTTAGAGGGACTGAACATACTACCTGGCCTTATTTTCACCAAGAACTAAGATAAGTGGATAGATACGCTATGTAGACAGATTATAATTGCTGAGGTATTGAGCAAATAAAACTGAATATACCTCAGACATACGTGAGATAGAGGATGTAAGCCCACAAAGTGCCATAAATACTGTGATCCCTTGACTAAATTGGTAAGCTTCTAGTAATCAGGATACATACAGAAAATTCATATAGAATAAGAAATATAATTAAGAAAAGTTATCTTCTTAGGACCAAGAATAACTTTTTAGTTAAAACGACAGAATCATGAACTCAAATACAACATACATTTTCTGTACTTTTCCACTGAAAACCTCATAGGATTTATAATGTGTTTTTTTCTCTATTGCACATAGTTCTACATCCATGGTTGGATCCAAGACATCTAATTGCTGTTCTTTGATTGGCCAGGAAGATTTGGCTCTAGGTACCTATCTGATTGCCCTGTGGAGCAGGCACCAGATGTATATGTCTCATTCTTTGCTGGCAGTTTCATGTGGTCTGACTGAATTGTACAGGCTGAATATTTCCATGTTCCCTTAAGAGTACTGAATGAATAAACAACTGAACACACCAAGCTAACCATTAATTTATATTGGGGACCACTACAAAATAAGGAATATATCAGTATTGTACAATGTAACTTGATGGCTGCTCATTTATGAGAAACTTCACACTATAATTGGGAGAGTTGAATGTACTAACTTACCAGGTTCAACACAACTAGAGTTTTCGATTTCTCTCATCTGTTGGACAAACTATGTATTTCTCAAAAGAACAGTATTAGTTTCTTTGGTGCCTGTGCTCAGAGGCTACATTTGTGGTTGGTTAACATTTTGCCAAAAGCTTTGTTAAAATAAAATAGACCATTCTCTAATCTGTGTGGAAATTCTGGGGGTGGGAAGGAGGAGTCCTTTCTTACTAGGAAAAAAATAACTAATTTTGCTTTGGTTTCAATACAGTATTCATTTCTTATTTGACTCATGAACAACTCAAAGTATACACTTTATTCAGTTTGAAATACTATTTGGTTTTAGGGTATTATGAATAAGAAATAACATTAATAACTCATTGAATATATTCTTTTATATTATTAAAGAAGACATATATTTTAAAAAATTGTCTTCTTTATGTTCAGCGTTTATTTACCAAAGAATATAACAGTGTTTAAAGGGAAACTCATCCAATCCTAAACATGTTGTAAACAATGTTTTCTGAGGATAGTCGATTATTTGCGAAATCAATGTGCCAGTGAAAACAAGTTCTTCCTCCTCACCATTTCATCTTATTAACTACCACCTTCGTTTAGTGTTTAGGGAGTATGCTTTGTGCATGGCTTGGGTTCGGGTGATGGAAATCTTTAGCTAAGTAAGTAGTATTCTGTTCCTTAAAGAAGAATCTCAGTGAAGTGCTCACTGAAACCTGCGCTGACAATTCTCATAAGAAAGGCAGTGTGGTCTAGAGCAAAGAGCACCAAAGAAGTCAAAGGGTGAGGTGCTTGCCCTAGCCCCTTTCCTGGTCATGTATACCCACGTGCATCTCTTTCCCAGTAGTGTGGTGATAATACAAATGGCCCTATACCAGCACACGGTGATGCGTGATGTAAATCAGATCAAGAATGTAGGAGTGCTTTGTAGGCCATAGTGTGCTAGGCAAATATGAGGTGTTTCTGGTATTTGATTGCATCGAGGCCCTGCTCTGACTGATCTGAGTCTGTCTACACTGCCAATGTCAGCACCTGGTATCTTATCACCCCTCTTCCCCCATAGGGCAGCAGAGCCCCTCCTTGGCAGCCAGAAGAGTCATCCTCAGAACTAGGGTTTTTCATTCAAATGGCTCATTCACCCCACCTCCTCCATCTCCCATGAGCTGTGTTCAATTGCCACCACCCTAGGGATGTAACCCAGCTGCCTCACCACACACAGCTTTCCTCCCAGAGCACACACGCCCAGGACACAGGAGTAGCTGTGCTCCCCCTTCCACAGAGCACACCAGTACCTCACTGTCCTTCCACCACACCCACGGTTTGCTCTTTCCTGTTGCCCCCTTTTCCAAGCTGCCCCTTCGTAACGTTCCCGTGTCCTGGAGGCGGCAGTGTAATTTCCCTTCCATTATCAGGATTCTCAGGATGTAATTTACTCACTGTGACTCAGTGTGAATTCCAGTACTTCTAACAACGTTGTTTACAAGTTAGGAATTGGTGTTGACAACGTTGAAGAGGATCGAGTCCATTTTTTCACACTGCTCAGTCCCCAGACAGGCCCTGATCGTGAAATGATGTGGCAGAGAAATGGAAGAAGGATTCAGAAGAGATAAAAGAAAACGAAGTCAGGGGATAGAGGGCATAGTCTTCCAGGAAGCGTTAAAACAACTGGAATTACTTTGGCCTAAAGGCAAAGCATGCAAAATGCAGGCCAGCTGTTCTCCATCTTTACCAAAGAAGGAAACAAGGAAATGTTTTAAAAGTTAGCAAGAGGGATTTAAATTAGATATAAAGAAGAATTTCTTAATAATGTAGGTTGTTAAATATTGCAAGGGTTTACAGAGGAAATTTGTGGAATTTCCTTTTGTGGCAATCTTTCCATGTTAGAATGAATTCCACTTGCATAGAATGATTTAAATAAAGTGCTACTTCACAATATTTCTCAAATGTCTCCACATTCACTTTGGCAATCAGGCAAATGGAGTGGAGCTGTAGTGAATATCTTTCACTCACAATTGACTCAATATTGTTAAATAACTATTGGGGAAGTTCTTTTTTTTTCTAACTGTGGTAAAATGTACGTACCAAAAAATTTAACATTTTAACCACTGTTAAATGATCAATTCAGTGGCACTAAGCACATTCACATTGTTGTCCAACCTGCACTGCTATCCATTTCCAAAACTTTGTCATCATCCTAAACTGAAACTCTGTACCCATCAAACAATAATTCTGCATTACCCTTTCTCCTCAGCCCCTGCTAACCACTAGTCTCCTTTCTGTCTCTATGGATTCAAGCTCTTTCCACACTTTGATGGCTGTTCTACAGAGTGAACTCCATTTTCCCAGCAAAGACCCTAAAGTCCTGCCTGTCCCAGCCCTTTTTGCCAGACAGGTGAAGACACGGGACCTCTGTTTTGCTGCAGCCATGCCCACGTGAGTCTTGGTTCCATAAATAAGCAACACGGGAAGCTGGCAGGCTAGTGGCATCCATTTGGTTGGGTCAGGGTGGGATGGTATGTGACGATACCTGCAGCTTTCCATCTTGGTTTGGTGTAGCATAGCTCTCTGGTCAGTGGGGAGGGGCAGTTTCCTCACTGGGGAGACTATTTATGGCATTGGGGTGAAGCATGTCTTCTTCCAGGCTAGTCCTCTGGTGTGACAAGGAGCTGGGAGTTATTCCCGGAAACTCTTTTCAGATTCTGTTTCTTTGGTCTTCCTGTGATTCTTTCAATATTCTCTAGGAAATCTCTTCCCACCTAGCTAGAATCCATTCTGACGTCTGCTTTTAAGAACCTTGACCAATGCAGAGGAAACTGTCTCCCTATATTCCTTCCTTAGGTGAAGTGAGGTGGACCCAGGAGGGCCAGGCAGGAGATAGAGCAAGGGTGACTTTTTCCTGTAGGCTGTGATACCTTGACATGCTTTTGAAATGGGCAAAACAGAGGTGGCATACAGAAATCTCTGCCTTCCTCACAGGGACTTTCTGGGTTGCTATGCCTCAGAGAAGCTTTGTTATAGCACATCTACATGCACAAAGCAGATATCCTCTATTTGAGACCTTAAACACTTACCTTCATCCAAGAAGCAATTCCCTCTTCCCCTGAGCATAGAAGGCTGAGTCTGTGTTGGGTGATAAACAGTGTGGTTTGCGGTGGTGGAGAGGAGGAGGGTCTCTCCTCTATGCTCCCAAGGGATCATTATTAACTTTATGGAAGAGGGATGGTGCTCAACTATCCCTGTTGGCCACTCCATAGCAAGTCGCTGTGTTTATTCTATTTTAGCTGTTATAATTTTAATCTCTAAAATCTCTTCCTTGCAGCCATGTCACAGACTTTAAGTCTGCAGTTCTCTCTTGCACAGCGAGAGAGCGGACACAGAATCGAGATAAGAGGAAAGGTAGCATCTGTGAGGAGACAAGAGCCCCACGTGGGCGTTTTGTCTCCATATTTATTGAGCTCATAAGTTATTACCCACATGGTGAATGTAAAGAAAACAAGATCTTACACATGTAAACATGGGGAAAACAATCAGACAGTAATCACTGACTTGTGTGTATAAGCAAAGGGTCTGGGGGGCACGTGGTGTTTGTGCTCAAGCCACATTGGCACCAGATGGAAAGTAATTTCCTGCAGGTGATATAACAAGTTACTCGTGATTCCATTACAACATCTTGCTAGCTAACCTCAGGTGCTTTCGCCTTGTGGTGACATCTTGCCACTCTAAGCTTTTTTTCTAACCCATTTATGTAAGTAGAACTTATTTTCCCACATAGCTGCATTGTTCCTTTTTCATGGCATTCTATTCTTATTACATGAAGGTGAAGTAATGTAATGTAATGTTCTCACAGCATGCCCAGGGTATCAATTAGAACTGGCAGACTGATTAATGGAGCCGACTCTGGCCAGGCTGACTCTGTTAGAATCATAGCTCCGCCAGTTAACAGCTGTATGCTACTGGGTAACTCACTGCACCTCTCTGTGCCTTAGTTTATTTTTCTGTAAAATGAGGATAGTGGTGATACATACTTGGTAAGGTGTTTGTGAAGAATACATAAATTGTTAGAACAATGCCTTATACCAATCAAGGGCTATATAAATGCTAACTGTCATTAAGATCTCTTTTGTTTTCTGCAGAATTAGTTTCTCTGATTTATTATTCGGGTCTTTTGTGCTTCTACTTTTTCTATATATTTTTTGTTATCCAACCACTTTTAAGAATAATGAAACTCTTTATTCTAAATGATTGGTGTAAGTTTCCCTGGCTGTTGTGTGAATAGGTCTTTTCCCAAAAGTACCCTCCACTGCATTAAAAAAATGACTTAGTACAGTTTTATGTATGTGAGCAAGGGCATGTCACATAACCTGATTTGTTTCATGGTAAGTGATACAGACATCATCTGACAGGTGCAGTTTCTCTAAATGGCAGAACAAACAGATTTTAAACTTCTGTACCCCAACAGAAGTTTTAGCAACTTAATGAATTTATTGATCAAAGAGACCTCAGGCTCCTTGGCTCTATACTTTCTGGTATAAGTAGGAGAAATGAGAGGTACATTGGGTGGCTATTTGGTTCATAAGCATCCAGATAATCTTCCTGTTTACTTAATTTCTCATTTCCACACTCTGCCTTATTTACAAACTTAAAATTGGTGCCTCCAATGGAAAGACCAATTCCAACCTCCGTCTCTACTACAGTCTGCAATCAGTGAATTTGGACCTGTATTTTGCTCTATTCTATTCCATATGTCAATAGCATTTTACCCCTTTTCTGTCTTTCAAAATTTTGTTAGAACCCCTGTTCCATCTCCCCATTATTTTTTTTTGTTAATGAATTTGTTTTTTAGTACTTCTATATGACATCCTAAAGTCACTGGGACTTCCACACAGTCTGGATCGATAGGAAGTTTGTTGCACCTTCTGCCCTCTTGATCTGGAATGAATATCATAAGTATTATTGTTGGACTCAGTGGAGATTACCAGTTAATCATTCATCCTCTCTTTTTTATTCCAAAACAGTTGAAAACAAAGATAATAGTCTTCCACCTCAAAAACACAATGGCCACACAGAATCAGAAAATTAATGCATTACCCCTTGTGAAAAAGGAACCAAGACTAATAGACGTTAGACTCTCTCTAATTGCATCAATTAATTCACTCGTTTTGGGGGGAAAGAGAAGTAAAATGCAGCGAAAATAGCTGTGCTTGGCTCCAAAGAATTGCCTGCGAGTGAGAAGTATTAGCAAGTTCCCCATTTTACGAGCTGAGATAGGAACACAACAAGCAAAGGAAAGAGATATCCTTTTCCAATTATCTTATAGATGAAGTACATGAAATTTTGGGAGGCTAAATGAATTGCTCCTCATTACCTAATTTATAAATGATTAAGCTAGATTCTAGCATTTCTAACTTTGAGCCTATTTCTCCTTCTGTGATACTTTCCTTCGCTGTAATATGCTACCATGACCTCAAACATCAAAATGCTCTAACTTCAAAGGTATATTCAATGAAATTAATAATGTTTTTTTTAGAAGTATGCTCTCTCACACCCTATATTGTAATTCCTAAGGCAAAAAAAAAAAAAGAACTAATGTAATTTAGAAATTGCAAAAATACACTGTAAACAAAAAGATTTTCAGGCTCTCATTAATATACAACATTTTTTTTTGCTGTTTATCAAGTTAAAATTTATTAGAAATGTTTGCTCATGTTGCACAATACTCGCAGAACAAGTTGCAATCCAAGGAATATACAACATTTTATTAACCAGAGTTACTTGGTTTCTATCTTACTCCACAAGCTTTCAGACATATATGTTTTATACTATAGAACACATTTTTATTTTCTGAATGTTTAATTTTGGTCTTTGAGTTCCTTAGGAAATAACTGGCTCCACGCTTATGAGTGCCCAGTAGTAAATCACAAGTGTCTGTATTTCTTGCATCAGAAAAAGCACAGAACCAAAAAGGCTCCCTCAGGAAACATAAGCGTTCTGAGTCTTCATGACCCTGCAGATGGCCAGAATTTTGTGAAAGTCCATTTTAAATGTGGATGGCTCCTGACAGAACTACTCTCAAATGGCTGGTGATGACATTTGGCCATTTTCATTAAGTATCTCATTTTTTCCTCTGCTTAGCTTGAGATTGGTTCCTGAATTACAGTCCCTGGCAGGACGGCTTAAACAGGAAAATACTAAGTTGCTGGCATACAGAAACTCCTTTCCTTTACCCTGAGATTCCATTAAAGGATCTCTGGTCCTTTACTGGAAGTTTTTACAATAGGTATTTCCGTGTTATTTGAGGAAGAGGGCCAACTAGCTGAAACAAAGCTTTCTGGTATCTTCTTCTTTGTGGCACAGAAATTATAAAAACAACAACAAAAAAGAGAGAATATGCTATCTAGGCAATTCATCCAAAACAATATCACATTTGTGACCCCTGCTCAACAGAATAGTTTCGAAACAGTACTTCTTCCTTCATTCCAATATTTATAGGTCACCTATGATGTGTTATTCACTGTACTCAGAAATGATGTACAATGATGACCAGAATAAGGACTCAACTTCTGGCAACACATCTGTCAAAAGGACCAGTTGAGGGGCGCCTGGGTGGCGCAGTCGGATAAGCGTCCGACTTCAGCCAGGTCACGATCTCGCGGTCCGTGAGTTCGAGCCCCGCGTCAGGCTCTGGGCTGATGGCTCAGAGCCTGGAGCCTGTTTCCGATTCTGTGTCTCCCTCTCTCTCTGCCCCTCCCCCGTTCATGCTCTGTCTCTCTCTGTCCCAAAAATAAATAAACGTTGAAAAAAAATTTTTTTTAAAAAGGACCAGTTGAGAAAAAGGTCACGTGACAATCATTTTGAGGGATCCATTGAAATTAGGCAGGAGGATGATGAAAACACATTTATACTTCAAGAACTTAGTTCTAGAGGAGACACCATGTCAATACATTTTGGTTAGAGCTTTATCTACTAAGTAAATGAGGATTGAGGGCAGTGTGAATACATAAATATATGTATAAACACATAATTTTACATAATTTTAGAAGGCAGTATATAGCACTGGGATTGAAAGCTTAGGCTTTGGCATTAATCAGCCTGGGTATGAAATCTTAATCCTGTACCTACCTGTTGTATGATGTTATATGGCAACTTATATGACATCTTTGTACCTCAGTTTCCTCATCCATAAGATGAGAATTATAATAGTACTTGCTTCTTACAGTTGATGTGAGGATTAAATAAAATAATACATATAAAGCAATCAGAGCAGTCTGGCATGATGTAAGTGCTCAATACATGTTAATATTATTACACTGGGAAGCATGATGATCCTGGGAAGAGGAAACTGATAGGATATGGCAAATGACAGGATAAAGGGAAATGAATAAGAGGGGAGACAGAAGGATAACTTGAACAGCAGGGAGAAAAATGATTGTGAAATGAATGAGGAAATAATCTATATGGAGGTAAAGATTGAGGAAAGGTCATGAAAAAGAAAAAAAATTCGGTGTTTTGGGTGTAAGTCTGAGGAAACTGACATACACAAAGTGAGGTGGCAAGTAGTCAGTTGGATACATATGAGTTTGGGGCTTACATGAAAAACTATGCTGAGGATATAGATTCTGGGAATAAGTGAAATTTGGGGGCACAGGGGTAGGGAAGATTAAGGACGTCAAGGAGGAAGTAAGGCAAAGAAAGCAATTTATCATTAAGACAATTACTTAAAATGTTCAGATAATCTCCTCTTTTTCCCTCTTGTAAATTAATCCTGTTTTGTTTTTCTGATAATGCCAGTTGCACATGCTTTCTACATAAAATTCTGAGTGTTTTCCTAAAGTTCTTTTTTTTTTTTTAAGAAAAAAAATTATGTGATTTTTCATTTGCAGCCTTTGCTCTGAGAAGAAAATGTTCTTGAGTCATCCCACATTGGGGCTTTGAACACAAGGCAAATGTAAAATACCTCCTGCTCTGTTCTCTTCATTGAAGACCAAACAAAAGTAATCAGCTTGAATCCACCCCTCCTTAGATGAAAGCCCAGCTGTGTTCCTGTCCAGACAGGGAGGTGGGAGCCAAACGGCAGGGGGATGCGCTGCTTACTCTGTGATGGAGGAAGAAGACTGGGGCCCTTTGTGCTGCTGACACTTTGGCAGGGCAGGCTGGTATTAGAGGAGAAAGCCTATGATTACTTCAAGCGCAGACATTTTCCCTTCAGTGGCATTACTGTACCGCCTGGGAATGAAACTGCAACATGACCGCCATGGCACCGTCAGGGCCCTACCTTCACCCACCTAACCTCAGATGCAGGTGGCATCCTGTGGTGAGGGAGAGGGTGCTCCATGCTCTCCTCACCGCTCAGGAGCACTAAGGCCTTGACAGGTGGCCACTTGGGAGGAAAGATGATTCTGAAAGGTGTTCCATAGTGGTCCAGTGTAAGCTCTGTCCCTGTGCCCTGGCCCCTCGCCTGTCTTCTCAAGCCCCAGTTTTGATCTGGAAAGAGTTCAGTGGTGGGTAAATGAATAGGCATACTCAGTATGGGCAGAAGACACCAGCCAAGCTGAGTCACCAAATGCAACCAATAGGAGAAGCCAAGCTCCAATGAACTCATCCAGAATTCTGCAACCAAAATACCTAGAAAGAAGCTGTTTTAATTCTAGCATTCCAGAGGCACCTGGGCGGCTTAGTCGGTTAAGCGTCCGACTTTGGATCAGGTCATGATCTCGCAGTTCGTGGGTTCAAGCCCCGTGTCAGGCTTTGCGCTGACAGCTCAGAGCCTGGAGCCTGCTTCGGATTCTGTGTCTCCCTCTTTCTCTGCCCCTCTCCCACTCATGATCTGTCTCTCAAAAATAAGTTAAGTTAAATTTTTTTTTAAAAATTAATTCTAGCATTCCTGCAAGTTGTGTTTCACTCTTTAGGTATTATTCTGAATTACCAATGGGCAGGACCTCCTAATATTTTAAATACTAAGAGCCTCTAAAGGTATTAATCTGACCTTGAGAGAATCATCAGTTTCTATACTATGGGGTAGTATGTGCTGAGCTGGGAATATTATTCCTCACTTATTCTAAAGACTATGGCCATTGCTTTTGCATGTGGGGAGAAGAAGACCCAATATTCTCTTTCCAGACCCTTAGTCAGTTGTTTTTACACATCTGGTTGACGTCCTCAGATGAGACAGGAATAGAGATAAATGACCTGTTTCTTTTGACATGTTATTCCCCGCTGCCTGCCATATACCCAGCTTTAGGTTTAGCCCCTTATCATCAGTGACTTGTTTCTCTGCTACTCTGCTCTAGCATTGCTCATAGATCTAACATTTCTTGGACTTTTATGCTGATTTCTCTTTAGTACTATATGAAGTTATCTTGTATTCTTATGAGTGTGTTTTGTCCAATTGTTGTTAAACACTGCAGAGGGTTACTGTTGATCCTAAATTGTACCAGGCAAGGTCAGCACATTGTGAGCTCTCTTCTTGAACTTCCAGAAAACTGTTTGAATATGTAAAGTTAAAACTTTACAACAAACAAAACATGACCAGTTTGAAAATGACTACAAAACCCTGGAAGATTCTAGCTCGTGGCCAGAGTTTAGTGTATGGAAAACCTCAAATTTCCCCACCAACTGTTTTTCCTTGCCTTTCCTGGGGTTTCACATTGCAGGACCATTATAATGTCACCACACATTGCTTACAACAGGTTAGTTAGAGGAAGCTACTTAAATCCTAAGAATTTCACCGTCCATTTACCATCCTCAGTCTTAGATCCATGCCTTCTCTTCCCACACTTCCCTTCTTATTTTTCTTCACCTCCATCCCCAACATTTTCCCCTTAGGGATACCAAGAGGAAAAAGAATCCCAAACACTGACCTCTATGAGAGAAGGTTGTGGAGATTTCTGACTTGTTGACATTGAAGGAAAAAAGAAATCAACAGGATGTCTTCTCTACCCTTGTTAAATCCTACACTACTACTGGGATTCAACTGATTTCCAACTCTGAAAAGGCTTCAGAGAATACTCAGAAACTCAGTGAACCTGAGTAGGAGAATTCTGATAGATTAAGAACAAATGTTAACAGTCAAGCCATTCCAACAATGCTCTGCTTTCTTTCTCCAGGAGTTATTTTAAGTTGAGCTGCCTTTAAAAGACACAATTGGATATGTAACATTTCTGACCCCTGGCCTCTGGGATATGGGGTATTTTGGTGGGGAGTACTAAGGCTTTTACAGTCACTTTCCAGAATGAGCCTCTTTAACCATAAAGGAGTACTTCTCTCACAGCTGACATAGGAAAACTAATCTTTGGAAAGCAAACACCTTGAGAAGAAAAACTTTAGTGCCTATAATGAATTCATGTTGTTTATTGTAATCTAAGTGGGAGACGACTGAATATTATCTGTGTGTGTGTGTGTGTGTGTGTGTGTGTAAGAGAACCTACCCTACTTTTTAAAAAAAAAATTTTTTTAACGTTTACTTATTTTTTAGGCAGAGAGAGACAGACCATGAACGGGGGAGGGTCAGAGAGAGAGGGAGAACAGAATCTGAAACAGGCTACAGGCTCTCAGTGGTCAGCACAGAGCCCGACGCAGGGCTCAAACTCATGGACCGCGAGATCATGACTTGAGCCGAAGTCGGACACTTAACCGACTGAGCCACCCAGGCGCCCCCTCCTCCTTTTTAAAAGAAGAGTTAAAATGAATTATAGGAAAATTTGTTTCACTCCCAGAAAAAATTTGTGAAATATTCTTTTGACACATTGCTCATAAAGTAATTCATTTTTTCTGTTTCATTTAAGTAAAAACATGTAGCTTTACTTAACCTTCCTTCAATTAACTGTCTCAAAGGAAAATAACCTTCAGCCCCCAACAAATCACACATTTTATTCTCTATTAACAGAGAAAAGAGAAGTAATGGTTGCCCTTCACATCAGGGACCCCCATATTATTGCAGCTCCAAAGTCAGATGCCCTGTGTTCACCAACCTCTTGTTTCCTGCTTTTATTGACAGGGGTTTTGACTTTGAAATTCTGCCTTCTGCATTTCACCAATGCACACAGCCATACAGTTCAATTAACATTACGCTGTTAGAAATGTTTGCATAGGAATATTCTTCATTCAACAAATATGTTTTGATCTCCTCTGTGTTAGGCTCTGAGGACACAAAAGTGAGCAAAATAAACAAGGCAACTTCCTTCATGGGGTTTATAATCTGGTGTGGGAGAGAGAAATTAAATAATTAAAATAATTACAAATAATGAAGAAGCATTACAAAGAAAAATGCTGAGTGCTATCACAGTGTTCCATTAAGGGATTTATTTATTTATTCATTTACTTAATTAATTAATTACTTATAGGGCAAGGAGATACTGGGGGAGTTTGCCAAATTAGAAAAGTCCTTTCTGAAGAAATTTCGGAACTAAGATCTGAAAGATAATTGGTATGTTCATACAATAGGAATTAATATAGCAATTATAAGTGAATGAGCATGGATGCCTGAGTGGCTCAGTCAGTTAAGCATCCAATTCTTGATTTTGGCTCATGTCCTGATATCATGGTTCTTGGGATCAAGCCCCACATCTAGCTCTGTACTGATTTTCTAAATAAATAAACAAACAAATAAATAAACAAACCTTGAAAAAAAAGTGAATGAGTCCCAAAGCAATCTACATATTCAACGCAATCCCTATCAAAGTAACACCAGCATTCTTCACAGAGCTAGAACAAATAATCCTAAAATTTGTATGGAATCAGAAAAGACCCCGAATAGCCAAAGCAATCTCGAAAAAGAAAACCAAAACAGGAGGCATCACAATCCCAGACTTCATGCTGTATTACAAAGTTGTAATCATCAAGACAGTATGGTACTGGCACAAAAACAGACACTCAGATCAATGGAACAGAATAGAGAATCCAGAAATGGACCCACAGACATATGGCCAACTAATCTTTGACAAAGCAGGAAAGAATATCCAATGGAATAAAGACAGTCTCTTGAGCAAGTGGTGCTGGGAAAACTGGACAGTGACATGTAGAAGAATGAACCTGGACCACTTTCTTACACCATACACAAAAATAAACTCAAAATGGATGAAAGATCTCAATGTATGACAGGAAGCCATCAAAATCCTCAAGGAGAAAGCAGGCAAAAACCTCTTTGATCTTGCCTGCAGCAACTTCTTACTCAACACGTCTCCGGAGGCAAGGGAAACAGAAGCAAAAATGAACTACTGGGACCTCATCAAAAGAAAAAGCTTCTGCACAGTGAAGGAAACAATCAGCAAAACTAAAAGGCAACCGACAGAATGGGAGAAGATATTTGCAAATGACATGTCAGACAAAGGGTTAGTATCCAAAATCTACAAAGAACTTATCAAACTCCACACCCAAAAAACAAATAATCCAGCAAAGAAATGAGCAAAAGTCATGAATAGAGACACTTCTCCAAAGAAGACAGCCAGATGATCAACCGACACATGAAAAAATGCTCAACATCACTCATCATCAGGGAAATACAAATCAAAACCACAATGAGATACCACCTTACACCTGTCAGAATGGGTAACATTAACAACTCAGGCAACAACAGATGTTGGCGAGGATGCAGAGAAAGAGGATCTCTTTTGTATTGTTGGTGGCAATGCAAGCTGGTGCAGCCACTCTGGAAAACAGTATGGAGGTTCCTCAAAAAACTAAAAAGAGAACTACCCTATGACCCAGCAATTGCACTACTAGGCATTTATCCAAGGGATACAGGTATGCTGTTTTGAAGGGACACATGCACCCCCATGTTTATAGCAGCACTATCAACAATAGCCAAACTATGGAAAGAACCCAAAAGTCCATCAGCAGATGAATGGATAAAGAAGATGTGGCATATATATACAATGGAGTATTACTTGGCAATCAAAAAGAATGAAATCTTGCCATTTGCAACTACGTGGATGGAACTGGAGGGTATTATGCTAAGTGAAATTAGTCAGTCAGAGAAAGACAAAAATCATATGACTTCACTCATATGAGGACTTTAAGAGACAAAACAGATGAACAGAAGGGAAGGGGAAAAATAATATAGAAACAGGGAGGGGGACAAAATAGAAGAGACTCATAAATATGGAGAACAAACAGAGGGTTACTGGAGGGGTTGTGGGAGGGGGGATGGGCTAAATGGGTAAGGGGCACTAAGGAATCTACTCCTGAAATCATTGCTTCACTATCTGCTAATTTGGATGTAAATTTTAAAATACAGAAAATAAAGTTAAAAAAAAGTTTCTTTTCAAAATATAAAAAAATGTGAATAAGAACAACATATATCAGAATGGATGGACTTCTAAATCCTATTGTTTAGGCAAAAATCTCCTTTCCTTCAATGTGGGTAGGTCTGATGTAATCAAATAAATAATATGGGTTCTAGAAGACACAAAAGTCAGAGTTTCTTCTGGGGGCCTTGAAAACACAAACTGCTATTGTGGAGAGGGCATGCGTCAGGCATGTGCAGGTGACTTTTAAAAGTTGAGAGTGATCCGCTTCCAAAACCCAGCAAGAAAACAGGGACCTTAGGCTACAGCCACAAAGAACTGAATTCTACCAACAGCTGCTAAGCTTGGAAGAGGACCCTGAGCCTCAGATAAGCTCATAGACCCAAGTATTAAAGAATTCAGACACATTTTGCCCTAATACTTGACCCACAAGAATTTTGTATTGAGATCATAACATTGTGTTGCATTAAGACTCTGAATTTGTGATAATTTGTTATGCAGCAGAAAAAAACAAATACAACTACCAAAGTATATGTTAGGCAAATGCACACTCTCACAAAATGAGGGGCAGGAAGAGCACAGAGGTCATCTTGGCCAACTCCCTCACATTGTAGAAGATGGCAAGCTCTATGGGGCTGATATGAATTGCCCAGGGATGGAAATTCTACTTAGGGTCACAAAGTCACTAGAGTCCAGGAAGAAGACTGAGGGGCAGAATAACATAAAAAGATAATGTCAGAAGGAGGAAAAGAAGAATAAGGTAGTGATTCTGGATTATTATATATTTGTGTCTAAGTTAAAAATACAAAGAGATAAGTGAAGTAATAAAGCAGATCTGTTTTCCAGCACTGTGCTGCTACTTAGTCATTGTATGGGCTTGGACAATTTGTTTAACCTTTAAAAGTTTCAGTTTCTGTATCTCTAAAATAAAGCTAATTAGTATACGTATTCCATAGTTATTGTAAGGCTTAAATGAGGTAATGTACATGAAGTGCATAACATAGAGCACTACACAAAGGTATTGTCATTAGCTTTTAAAATCACTATTGATACTAATGTCACCATCATTATCATTGTTCCTATTACTGTTATTTATTTTTATCATCTGAAGTATAACCTTAAGAATACAGCTTAACCTTAAGTATATCCTTAGGGAACTGAGATACTATGCATAGGTATACACTTCCCATGCTTTATTACACCCTTGGATGGGTGAAGCACTTAAAAAAAATGATCAGTGATGTTTTCAATGTATCAGAAATTACATATATTCGTTACATATATATTGGATAAGGCCCACCTACGTTATGGAGAGCAATCTGCTTTACTCAAAATGTACTGATCTAAATGCTATCTCCTAACACCCTCACTGAAACAACCAGAATAATGTCTGACCAAATATCTGGGCACCATGAGCCAGTCAAATTGCACATAAAATTAACCATCACACCTACTCTGTATGCCTATTCCTACTATGTTTTGACCTTGTTGGAATATCCAATCCATTGATCTTACTGCTTTCAAAATCTTAACATATCCCTTTGGTTCACTCTTCTCTCCTAGTGCAAAAGTTTTATTTATTTATTTATATTTTGAGAGAGAGATAGCATGAGTGGGGAAGGGACAAAGAGAGAGGGAGACAGAATTCCAAGTAGGCACCACACTGACTGTGCAGAGCCCAATGCAGGACTTGTACCCATGAACTGAACTGTGAGTTCATGATCTGAGTTGAAATCAAAAGTCAGACAGTCAACCAACTGAGCCACCCGGGGAACTCCTCTCCTCATTCAGATTAATCACTCACCACAAACACCCTGAACTCCCTTACCACTTTCACTCTTTAAAATCAAGAATCTCGGGCACCTGGGTGGCTCAGTAGGTTGAGTGTCTGACTTTGGCTCAGGTCATGATCTCACAGTTTGTGAATTTGAGCCCCATGTCAGGCTCTGTGGTGACAGCTTGGAGCCTGGAACCTGCTTCGGATATTGTGTCTCCCTCTCTCTCTCTCTGCCCCTCCCCTGCTTGCAATCTGTCTCTCTCTCTCTCTCCCTCTCTCTCAAAAATAAACATTCAGAAAAACAAATAAATACACTTAATCTACCTACTTTGTCCTACGTTAATATATTCTATTGACTTTCCATCAGTAACTATGAATGCAAAAAAAAAAATAGTGAAACAACTTTTCAAAATTTCTGTAGGAAAATAATTTTGAAACAAACATGCAAACTAATACTAAGACCTGTAAAGTTTCATGAAGTTTACCACCCACAGAATTTCTCAGAAAGACTTACTAGTGTATAAGTTCCAGCAAAATAAAAAAAAAAAAAAATGAGTATAAGAAAAAGCTGTGAATTTAAAAAATAATAATTGAGCAAGGAAAACTATAAAACTTATAGTTAAGTCTAAACAGAGTTTAATGACTTAAAAAGTAACTGGCAATTAAAAAGTCTAGATAGTCCTGCACTCACACCACAGAGCCTGCTTGGGGGACTGACTCTCTCTCTCTCTCTCTCTCTCTCTCTCTCTCTCCCCCTCTCCCTCTCCCTCCCTCTCCCTCTCGCTCCCTTTCTCTCTGCCCCGCCCTCAGCTTGTGCTCACTCTCTCTAAAAAATAAATAAATAAACTTTAAAAAAAGTCTAGATATTCCCAAGAAAGGAACGAAGTGTAGTGGATTTTTGTATGTTTAGTATAGACTATAGTTATAATTCACTCTAGCTGTTGTTCAACAAATATGCTTCTGGATAGTATCCTTTTATCTCTTATTCTAAAAACCCCATGGAAACAGAGTAAGTAAAGTGATGAATTTATAGCAACTATATTTAGGACACAAACCAAAGCAAAACCCAAAACCTTTACATACATTTTCTGGATACCTCAAATCCAAGGGTATTTTTGGATTTCTCTTTATTTTAATTACCCCCATAGAATTTCCTCAGTTTCCTGTATCAGTCAGCAAAGACAAAGACTTTATTTTAAGCCTATTTATAATAAGATGCTATAGCTCTGGTTCAAATTTAACTTTACCCTGGCCTGCATTGCTTTGCATTTCAATCTTTACCAACCAACCAGTTTAATTTCAAATTATTTTAAATTGAGACTAAACACTATACAAATTTTGGATGTTGTGAATATAATTTATGGGGACCAGATGGAAGGCCAAAACTTTGATCAGATTGTAAATGTTAATGGGAATACTTAGAAGATATAAATGATTGATAGCATAATTTGACTCCTTTCACTGATTTTCACAGAACTACCTTTACTTCTTGAAGTTCTGATACTGTCATCCATCATTTTCAGAAAAGAAGAAAAATGTGTTAAATAGAATTTACTTTCATTGAATGGGGTGTTTTCTGTGATTTCTATTATTAATTATAAAAACGGAATTTCTGATCTCCCTGTTATGTTATTAGTTTCACCAACTAATTGTTGATATATTTTAAAAATAATATCTGAAAACAAGAGTTAAAGTTGTGTTTAACTGTGTCAGTTTTGAACTGAAGTTTAGACTAGAACTGGCTATCTATTCTGATCTCAGATATATTTAACTTTTCTCCTGGATTTGACAGGAATAGCACTCATTCAAGATAAAGCTACCTCTCCAGGCAGAGAATAGAGTTCTATATTTTAGGTAATAGTTCCAGACATCTCGAAACACCTTTTTCTAGTAATTTCTGTCATGTCTCTTCCTTTTCCATGCTAGAAGACACAAAAAGGAATAACTCCTCTGAGAACTTTCTCTTGGTAAAGTCACTGAGCAGCTAGAGACTATAATGAAGTTGTCAGAAATGCATTAAGAAATCAAGCAATTTGTTTTCAAAAATGCAAAAAATATCACAAAAGAAATAGAATGCCATTTTTTACACTGGATACTTCTCTCACATAGAGTGAAAGATCATTTGTTACCATAAAATCAGAAGTTGTGAGGAAAGAGAGGGATGCGTATACATGCTTTGGGAGTAGAAACAAGTGATTCTCTCTGATTTGACTGTTTTCTAATCTCCTTTAGCAAGTAATGGCCATATTGACTCTAGTAATAATTGGTTTTTAATTCTGGAGACATCAACTTATTAAAGTACATAAAGTCAATAAATCACAATAGGTTTTGTTTTTTTTTTTTTTTTTTTTGAGAGAGAGAGAGAGACTGAGAGCATGAGCAAGTGGGGGAGCGGTGCAGAGAGAGGGAGAGAGAGAATCTTTTTTTTAATATGAAATTTATTGTCAAACTGATTTACATACAACACCCAGTGCTCATCACAACAGGTGTCTTCCTCAATGCCCATCACCCACTTTCCCCTCCCTCCCACCCCCATCAACCCTCAGTTTGTTCTCAGTTTTTAAGAGTCTCTTATGCTTTGGCTCCCTCCCTCTCTAACCTTTTTTTTCCTTCCCCTCCCCCATGGTCTTCTGTTAAGTTTCTCAGGATACACATAAGAGTGAAAACATATGGTATCTGTCTTTCTCTGTATCACTTATTTCACTTAGAATAACACTCTCCAGTTCCATCCACTTTGCTACAAAAGGCCATATTTCATTCTTTCTCATTGCCACGTAGTATTCCATTGTATATAGAAACCACAATTTCTTTATCCATTCGTCAGTTGATGGACATTTAGGCTCTTTCCATAATTTGGCTATTGTTGAAAGTGCTGCTATAAACATTGGGGTACAAGTGCCCCTATGCATCAGTACTCCTGTATCCCTTGGGTAAATTCCTAGCAGTGCTATTGCTGGGTCACAGGGTAGATCTATTTTTAATTTTTGAGGAACCTCCACACTATTTTTCAGAGCGGCTGCACCAGTTTGCATTCCCACCAACAGTGCAAGAGGGTTCCCGTTTCTCCACATCCTTGCCAGCATCAATAGTCTCCTGATTTGTTCATTTTAGCCACTCTGACTGGCATGAGGTGATATCTCAGCGTGGTTTTGATTTGTATTTCACTGATGAGGAGCAACACTGAGCATCTTTTCATGTGCCTGCTGGCCATCTGGATGTCTTCTTTAGAGAAGTGTTATTCATGTCTTCTGCCCATTTCTTCACTGGATTATTTGTTTTTCGGGTGTGGAGTTTGGTGAGTTCTGTATAGATTTTGGATACTAGCCCTTTGTCTGATAAGTCATTTGCAAATATCTTTTCCTATTCTGTCGGTTGCTTTTAGTTTTTTGATTGTTTCCTTTGCAGTGCAGAAGCTTTTTATCTTCATGAGGTCCTAATAGTTCATTTTTGCTTTTAATTTCCTTGCCTTTGGAAATGTGTCAAGTAAGAAATTGCTACGGCTGAGGTCAGAGAGGTTTTTTCCTGCTTTCTCCTCTAGGGTTTTGATGGTTTCCTGTCTCACATTCAGGTCCTTCATCCGTTTTGAGTTTATTTTTGTGAATGGTATAAGAAAGTGGTCTAGTTTCATTCTTCTGAATGTTGCTGTCCAGTTCTCCCAGCACCATTTGTTGAAGAGACTGTCTTTCTTCCATTGGATATTCTTTCCTGCTTTGTCAAAGACTAGTTGGCCATACTTTTGTGGGTCCAATTCTGGAATCTCTATTCTATTCCATTGGCCCATGTGTCTGTTTTTGTGCCAATACCATGCTGTCTTGATGATTACAGTTTTGTAGTAGAGGCTAAAGTCTGGGATTGTGATGCCTTCCGCTTTGGTTTTCTCCTTCAATATTACTTTGGCTATTTGGGGTCTTTTGTGGTTCCACACAAATTTTAGGATTGCTTGTTCTAGGTTCAAGAATAATGCTGGTGCAATTTTGATTGGGATTGCATTGAATGTGAAGATTGCTTTGGGTAGTATTGACATTTTAACAATATTTATTCTTCCAATCCATGAGCACGGAATGTCTTTCCATTTCTTTGTATCTTCTTCAATTTCCTTCTTAAGCTTTTATAGTTTTCAGCATACAGATCTTTTACATCTTTGGGTAGGTTTATTCCTAGGTATTTTATGATTCTTGGTGCAATTGTGAATGGGATCAGTTTATTTGTCTTTCTGTTGCTTCATTATTAGTGTATAAGAATGCAACTGATTTCTGTACATTGATTTTGTATCCTGCAACTTTGCTGAATTCATGTATCAGTTCTAGCAGACTTCTGGTGGAGTCTGTCAGGTTTCCCATGTATAGTATCATACCATAATTTTATGATTATTAATTATAATTAATATTAATTATAATTAATAATTATTAATTCTATAATTTTTTCTTCTAATTCATCTATTCTCTACTCTGCCTCTTCAATCTGTGCTATGGCTGCCTCCATTTTATTTTGCACCTCATTTGTAGCATTTTTTAGCTCCTCATGACTATTTCTTAGCCCCTTGATCTCTGTAGCAATAGATTCTCTGCTCTCCTCTCTGCTTTTTCAATCCCAGCAATTAATTTGATGACTATTATTCTAAATTCTTGTTCCATTATATTGCTTAAATCGTTTTTGATCAATTCATTAGCTGTCGCTACTTTCTGGAGTTTCTTTTGAGAATTATTCCGTTTTGTCATTTTGGTTAGTCCCTGTGGTGGCTCCAAACTGCAGGGCACTTCCCCTGTGCTGTCTGGAGTAACTTGTGTTGGTGGGCAGGGCCACAGTCAGACCTGATGTCTGCCCCAGCCCACTGCTGGGGCCACAGTCAGACTGGTGTGTACCTTCCCCTCCCCTCTCCCAGGGGCAGGACTCACTGTGGAGTGGTGTGGCCCCTGTCTGTGCTACTTGCACACTGCCAGGCTTGTGGTGCTGCTTTGATGGGATCTGGCCAAGGGCATATTAGCCGGGGCGGATCCACAAGGTGCACAGGGGTGGGAGGGGCAGGCTTAGCTACATTGCTGTCGGTGGTCGCCTGCGGGAGGGGGCCTGCAGCACTGGGAGGGAGGCAGGCCCATCGGAGGGATGGATACACAGAAGCACAGCGCTGGCATTTGCGGGGTGCAGGCAAGTTTGGTGACGGGAACTGGTTCCTTTTGGAATTTTGGCTGGGGGATGGGTGAGGGAAATGGCACTTGACAGTGCCTTTGTTCCCCCACCGAACTGAGCTCTGTCTTCCCGGGCTCAACAACTGGGAAAAAGAGAATCTTAAGCAGGATCTATGCCCAGCAAGGAGTCCAACTTGGGAATTGATCTCGAAATCAAAAGTCTGATCCTTAACCAACTGAGCTACCCAGGTTCCCCTCATTTTTAAATTATGTTTGTGTTGTTCAAATGTTATTTTGCTTTATGCCTGGTATTTTATGTTTCCTTTGCAATAGACTACAATTCTTTAAATATGCCTTTGTCTGTACTATACCATGGTGACAATTTGGGAAATTACAGTGGAATTAGGAAGTTCAAAGTATTTTTTAGAAATCTGTCCCATGGGGTGCCTGGGTGGCTCAATTGGTTAAGTGATCCACTTCAGCTCAGGTCATGATCTCACATGGGTTCAAGCCCTGCATTGGGCTCTGTGCTGACAGCTCAGAGCCTGGAGCCTGCTTCCGATTCTGTGTCCCCTCTCTCTCTGCCCCTCCCCCACTGTCCTCTGTCTGTCTCTCAAAGGTGAATAAATGTTAAAAAAAATTAAAAAAAAAGAAATCTGTCCTATGCAACCAAATAGTTTGATGTTACTACTTTCTAATATGCTACTACTACATTAAAATTTAATTGAATAAAAAAATTGAAAAAAATAATAAATCGTGTCAGGTTTTGTCATGAGATTTTTCATTTGACTGTTAGGAAATGACTTCAGAAAGTGATTGATCCACTTACCCTCTCTCTTTTTAAAATTATTTTTTATTTTTAAATTATTTTTATTGTTTTTAATTTTTATTTGAGAGAGAGAGAGCAAGTGGGGGGGGGGGAGAGAAAAGGGAGGGGAGGAGAAAGAACGAGAATCTTAAGCAGGCTACACACTCAGTGTGGAGCCTGATTACTATGATCCTGGGATCATGACCTGAGTCGAAATCCAAAGCTGTATGTCCAACCGATTCAGCCACCAGGCACATCACCCTCTCTCTTCACATAGAGCAGCTTCTCAACGTTGTGGTTTAACCCAGGAATCAAGGATTGCAATTGTTCTGGATTTCAGATATAAGGGGCACTAAAACGAAGAGCAGTACTTCTGCGAATATCCAGCCATTCTGCAAGTGCTCTCTCTGCCTTCAAAACTGATTCAGAAGTGAGAGTCATGGGTACATTTTGGTTGGGGGCAGGACAGGAGACAGGAGAGAAACAATACTTCTTATTCCTTCCATCTCTGTCTCATCCCTGTGTCCACATACTTGCTTCTGCTGAGAACTTGCAGCTTGTGACAGTTGCTCACACTTGGACCTTGAAGACTAAGGCTAAAGGATTCTGTTGGGCATTCCAGAATAGATCCTATTAGCCTTTATGTCCTATAAGAAATTCCCTTTCAGCAAAAATATCTCCTGGGGCGCCTGGGTGGCGCAGTTGGTTAAGCGTCCGACTTCAGCCAGGTCACAATCTCACAGTCCGTGAGTTCGAGCCCCGCGTCAGGCTCTGGGCTGATGGCTCAGAGCCTGGAGCCTGTTTCCGATTCTGTGTCTCCCTCTCTCTCTGCCCCTCCCCCGTTCATGCTCTGTCTCTCTCTGTCCCAAAAATAAATAAACGTTGAAAAAAAAAAAAAAAAGTAAAAATATCTCCTGCTGAAGACCAAGATATCGTATTATACTGGGAAAAGCATTTGATTAGGAGTCAAAATCTAGGTATTAGTCTCAAACCTTTTAATGCTAATCTAATGCTTGAGATACTTTTTAAGCTTACACTAGCAACAGGCATTTTGAATGCTGTGAGTGTCATTTATGGGTACGAGAAGGAGACAGCCAAAAATCTCCCATCTTCCAGTTTTTAAAATATTAATGAAAAAGGCTAGAATTAAATTATTTATTTGACATGAATTGGTCTGCTCACATAGATCTAATTACCTCATCAATTCCTCTCCTCAGCTTGGTTTGCCATGGGGCTTTTAGTCATCTATGACAAGGCAGCCTGGTCCTACTCCTGGGTCCAGAAAACTGAACCACAGGGCCAGGCAGAACCACCTGTTTTCATTCGTGTCTTGTATTACAATTTAAAGTACTATAAAATGAAGAAAGCTAAACTCATATTCTATTGTAATTAAGAGAAAAAAATCTAATGGAAATATTTTGATGATTAGTGTCTGATGTTACTGTATTAATATTATATTTCTTTAATCTTGGCTGGTAGTACCCAAGAAAAAATTAGGAAATAGTTGCTGTTACTTACTAGGTAAAGAACTCAACTTGAGATCACAAACATGATGCCATGTCAGATCATTGTATTTTGACTCATATATCTCGCCATTAAGCCCTCAGATGGCAGTCCCATCCCAGCATATAGCAACCACAGTTTGAGGACTGATGATAATGAACCATCATAGAAGATTTCAAAAACACCAGAAAATATTCTTCTGTGATAGAAAAGGGCAAGAAATAAAAAACTGTTTTTCTAAAATAAAAATCAATAAACACAAGTGGCAGGTAGAAATGAAGACTACATTTTTTCTAAGTTTGGGTGATATGAATGTAACAATCAGTGAGAGTCTATTTCTTCCTCTTTTAAAAAAATACAGAGGGGTGCCTGGGTGGCTCAGTTGGTTGAGCGTCCAACTTCGGCTCAGGTCATGATTCTCACTCTATGAGTTCAAGCCCCGCATCGGGCTCTGTGCTGACAGCTCAGAGCCTGGAGCCTACTTCAGATTCTGTGTCCCTCTCTCGCTCTGCGCTCACCTGCTCCTGCTCTGTCTCTCTCTCTCTTAAGAATAAGTAAGACATTAAAAAAATTAATATAAAAAATACAGAATACTTTACGAATTTACATTTCATCCTTGCACAGGAGTCATGCTAATCTTCTTTGTATTGTTCTAATTTTAGTATATGTGTTGCCAAAGCAGACACAGTAGGACCATTATTTAAACTCAGTGCCTGGCATAGAATGAGCCATCAGTGGGGGTGCCTGGGTGGCTCAGTCGGTTGAGCATCCAACTTCGGCTCAGGTCATGATCTTGCTGTCCATGAGTTCAAGCCCCGCGTCAGGCTCGGTGCTGACAGCTTAGAGCCTGGAGCCTGTTTCAGAGTCTGTGTCTCCTTCTCTCTCTGCCCCTCCCCTACTCATGTGCTCTCTCTCTCTCTCTCTCTCTGCAAAAATAAATTAACTTCAAAAAATTTTGAAGAATGAGCCATCAGTAAATGCATTTTTAATGAATAAAAATGGTTGATATATTTACTTTTCTTAAGCATATTCTCATCAACCTTATAATATGTGAATTAGCAAATTTTCCTTCTCTTGATTTTATTTTTAATTTTGGTTACAAGATGTTGTAGGTAAGCTGATCCTTAAAAAAAAACTGTCACAAGAAAAATAATGGAAAGAGAAGATTGAAGTCCATTTCCAAGCCCCGAGTGAAGGAACTATTAGGTTATAGGAGGATGATGGGTTCAAAGACAGACATCCTCCTTATTTTTCCCTTTCTTTCTTCTCTCCTGTGTGACTAGCCCCCAAATTGAGGAAATTTCTATGTGTAAAAGGAAGTTAATCATTTATGGATTAACATATCTGTAAAACTGCGGGTTTAGCAGATCTAAGTTTTGCTAAATCAGGCCACATGTAAGCCATTAAATGTTGGCTACAAACTTACAGCCAAGTGAGAAATGGAGGCTAGTAGAAACAATTTAAGTGAAGGTAAGTGAAGGGCTTTTGCCCTAGTAGACAGACAGAGTGGGGGCTGGTGGTGAACAGATTTGAAGCAACCTTTGTCTGGGATTGTGGAAATGGGGAAGATATTCATGCTTACAGGGAATTTCACTTGGCATCTGGCCATTGTTATTTTGGGCCCAATCGTGCTAGACTTTTCAATCAGAGTGAGTAACTTCCCTGTAGAATTGAATACCTGTAAAACAATCACAACTACTTGTCTGCTGGATATACACTAGAGGAAGACAGGCCAATCTACTTTAAGAATCTAACAAAGACTTCTGTCACCTTTCTTCCTTCACAGTTTGAGTTTGCAGGTTTCTACCTGTCTACATGTATAATAAGGCAGAGGAAAATAGCTCAAGTTCTTAAAAAGTGAGCGAGATAGCTTGAATGCAATGCTAACTTTATTTGAATATTTATTCTCAACTAAATAGCTCCCTTTGGTGATCTTTCTTCCAAGTAAAATACTTGACAGCAAAGAAAGTCTTCCAGTTCCAACATGTTTACCTGTTCACTTTTGTGTTAGAGCCTGTGGTTTGCCCTGATGCAATGAACAAACAAAGGGGTTCAGAGAATAAGAGATATTCTTGGGAAAAGACAAGTATGAAAAGTGCTATTTATTTTAAAAGGGCAGGTGGAGGTTATGTATCTTGTGTATTTGAGAGAGGCCCATCAATTCAATATGCAGAAGAAACATTATTCTTTAGGATTATTATTCACAAAGCAAATGAAAATATCATCATTTCAAAGTTTAGCATTTTGGTAATTAAAACTTCTTTAAGTAAATGAGTTTTTCTTAAGAAAGAGAGAAAGAAAAAAGAAAGAGAGAGGAAGGAAGGAAGGAAGGAAGGAAGGAAGGAAGGAAGGAAGGAAGGAAGGAAAGAAGAGAGAAAGAAAGAAATCTAATAATGACATCCATATCTCTTTGGTTCATTTACATGTATAATGTGAATCACCATCTATTTAACTCTAGTGGGACCCAGGTACATTAGAGACTTTTACATCTGATTTTCTCTGATCTATTTCCTCTTAAAGTATTTATCAAGATACACTGGCTTGTTAGTTAATCTCCCTCTTTTTCCTCTATGCCTCAGAGTGGGATTCTCAAACGCACGTACTAACTGCATTGGAATAACCTGTACAATTTAATTTCAAAGCAGATTCCTGGGCCTTGGTCCAGGTGTCCTGAATCAGACTTTCTAGGTTCAAGGCCCAGCATTTTGTATTTTTAATAAATTCACCAGGTGATGCACACTAGAATTTCCGAACTCTGTTATAGCGGGGAAAACTTACCTTCCAGGGAGTGGCAGCTTTAACTTGAAAGTGGGACATGGAAAACAACTCAGAGATTTCTAACCAAATGAATACAATCATGCTTCAGGTAAAAGTTTTGCAAACTTACATACTAAAAATACATATTTCCAATCGTATTTCAAGGGAAATTATCATACTAGGAATTTTCAACAGGATAATTTGAACTGGGATACATATATATTCAGGTATGTGCTTAACATAGGAATGCATCATTTTCCTTATGGGAAGTTTAAGAGTGACATAATATTACATCATTGCGTGAGTGGCCACAAAGACCTGTATTCCTGTAAATGGGCATCACAGGAGACTTTTCTGTGCCACTGTGCCATGGAAACACAGGACTCAGCAATGCCCTGATCCTATGACCATTAAAAACAGTCACTCATATGTGACAACTAACAGAACTTGATAATAACACTTCAGTAGCTTGATATGGCACTCTCCAAACTTTGGTTAATGACTTAATATGTAATCAAGTGTCTTTCAAAAATGTCTACCAAGGCAGGAAAGGTAAAACAGGTCGTACAAAGAGACAAATACCAGCACTGAGAGAGATTACAACCTGCTCCTCTGTGCTCACAGCAAAAGCTATTGTTCTCTCCCCAGTTCCATGTTATGATCATTCATAGATCTTTTTTTTTTTATATATAAACATTCACATCTATAACTAAGCCTCACCCAGGAACTTCAGATTTAATTAAACTGTGGTGGAATAACAATGAGAACTGGAAAGGAAGATCTTCAGTCCTGGAAGGCTGAAGAAACTGTGAAGGGAGCTGTCATCAGAACAGAGATTTTAACATTTTCCTGAACGAGGATGACTGGTGTTTGTTGATGTGGAATGGAGGAAGCTGAAGCCTGAAATGTGAGGGGAAAGCCTTAGAGAATGAAACCCATTGGCTGTGCACAGCACTGGAGAGGTGTGGCTCTCAGAATCACAGGGACAATGAAGAGTCAGAGTAAAACAGGGGGCATGGAATGAAGGACTAATGGAAGTACAAAATATGGACTACCTGGCCACTTCCTTCCCTCCCCCTAAACACAGCACTCCTGGCAGTCAGACATATACTCTTTGAACGAACCAACAAATGGAAAAAGGAGGAGGATCTTTTCTCATGGTATTGAATGAGCAATCTAAGAAGAACCAGGACAGCCAAGAAAGGCACGGGAGCAAATGCATCTGTTCTGTCAGGGTAGAGTCCCCTAGTGTGAGAGCTGGCTCCCTGACCACTCACCCTACAGTGCAGCTGGCTGATTGACAAGCCCTGCCTACCCTCAGAAAGCTTACAAACTGACTTCAGTGGCCTGTGCTTAAATATACATGAAAAACAAGGGACACCAAACATGAGAAAATACTGCAACAACAACACACAAATCAAAATCAAAATTAACAACAGAAAAAAAGTGATCCTGAAGGAAAGAGAGTTAATTCAGAATGTAGAAAAAAATCTTTCTTAATTTTTTTATTATTTTTTTATTTTAGAGAGAGAATGTAAGCAGGAGAGAGGGATGGGGGAGAGGGAGGGAGGTAGAAAGAGAGAGAGAGGGAGAGAGAGAAAAATCTCAACCAGGTTCCATGTCCAATGCAAAGCCCAACTTGGGGCTCAATTCTATAATCCTGAGATCATGACCTGAGTCAAAATCAAGAGTTAGATATTCAACCGACTGAGCCATCCAGGCACCCCTAGAGAAAAACAAATCTTTCTAATTAATGTTAGAAAGATCAGAGAAGATCCTGCATCCATAAAACAAAGAAACAAAAAAGATACAATGAGGAAAGAAAAGTTAGAGAACAAAAAGAGCTCTAGATGCTTACAAAAATATGTTTTTTGAAATTAAAATAAGAAAAGGAAAAAAATTGCAAGAGTTGAGACTGTTGAGTAAATCCAGAATAAAAATCAAAGTTAAAAAGGTTTTAAAAGTGAGGGAAATCGGGGCGCCTGGGTGGCGCAGTCGGTTAAGCGTCCGACTTCAGCCAGGTCACGATCTCGCGGTCCGTGAGTTCGAGCCCCGCGTCGGGCTCTGGGCTGATGGCTCGGAGCCTGGAGCCTGTTTCCGATTCTGTGTCTCCCTCTCTCTCTGCCCCTCCCCCGTTCATGCTCTGTCTCTCTCTGTCCCAAAAATAAATTAAAAAACGTTGAAAAAAAAATTAAAAAAAAAAAGTGAGAGAAATGTTGTAAGACATATATTAACAGATATAATAATTCAGAAGTCCAATATCCTATTCATAGGAATTTTAGAAATAGACCAGAGAAGACAGAGAGAAGGAAATGAAAAAGAAAGAGAGAGTTCATTCCTAGAATGGAAGACAAAAGTCCCCAGACTAAAAAAGACCAGTTCATGAAATATTAGAGCCCACTCTAATTGTCATATTTTCATATCATTTCAGAATACCATGGAGAAAGATTATCCTATTAGGTTCCAAGAAGAAGAACCAGGACATCAATGAATGACAAGTGTAGTTTGGCACTGGTCATCCAATCCACAGTTTTGAATGCTAGAAGGTAATGGAACAATGCCTTCAAAGCTTTGAGTAGAAATTACTGACAACTTAGAGTCCTAAAATCAGTTAAACCAACTGTCCCAAGAAGGACACACTTCTAAGACCATCAAAAATGTTATTTCCCTGAAAGTTACTTTCTGCCACCATTTCTTAGGATATTATTTGAGGATACATTATGGCACAGCAAGACAGTAAATTAAGGAGGAAAATGTGAAATTTGCAAACAAATGATTCAGTCCACGAGAGGATTGATTGTGCAGTGATCCATCAGTGGAGGATAATGAAAGACTTGGGGAAAGGTGTCAAAGAAAAAAGGAGATTCAATACTACTCTTGAGATATTAAAAGATTTTATAAGACAGAAAAGGCAGGCAATGTAAGAAAAAAAAGAAAAGCAATTAGAAAACAAATAAACCAGATAAAAAACTAAGTGTAATCATAATACTCATTACTTGACACTGCAATGGATAGTGTTTATGTTGTCATTAGAATATAAATAATGGTTAATGACTTTCAACTTTAAGAGACAACCTAAAGAGATAGTATTATCCAATATTTTAGAAAACAGACTCTAAAATTCTTACTGGCCATATGAATCCAGAAATTTACTTAATTTCTATGTTACTCAATTTCCTTTCTGTAAGATAGAAATAATAGTTGAACACCTGGGTGGCTCAGCTGATTGAGTGTCTGACTTTGGTTCGGGTCATGATCTCAGGGTTTGTGGGTTTGAGCCCCACATAGAGCTTTGTGCTGGCAACGAGAAGCCTGGTTGGGATTCTCTGTCTCCCTCTTTCTCTGCCCCTCCCCTGCTCTTGCTCTCTCTCTCATTCTGTGTCAAAAATAAATAAATATTAAGTTAAAAAAGACAAACAATAGTTATCTATTTTATAGTCTTATTGAGAGGCTTAAGTTACTTTACACAAAGTAACTTAGTACTTAGTGCTTTTGACACATAGTAAGTCCTCTTTAGGAGTCAGTTAAAACAACAAACAACATATAAAAAGTAGAAGTATTTACTGACAGAAAAAAAAGGAATGTTATGAAATTTGACAATATAAATGTATAAGTACAGACAGTTGAACATGAGGAAGAAGAGAGAAGTGGAATCGAGATGCTGTTTATAGTTGATAGAAACAAAAATAAATAACGAAGACAACAAAAAACAAAACTTAGCAAGATCACTGTGTAAGTGGGTTAAGTCATAATCCATCATAACGAGAAACTAATAATAGATTATAACTATAATTAATTATAAAGCTAGCATGTAAGCTTATAACAGAGAGGAGGAAACAGAAGAACAAAAAGAAATAAAAGTGTTTTCTTTAAGAATCATGGAAGGTAAATAGCTTTACCTTTAATTGTCTTATAATTTTCCTTGTCAGTTTTACCTCAGTAAAACTAAAAAAAAAAAAAATGATGGTAAGGAGGGGTTCACAGTTGATGGTGGGAACTGCAGATTTAAAAAAATAAAATAAGATTAGTGCTAGGATATCCAGAATTCTTGCTAGGAATTTCAGGAAACTCCGAGAATTTAGAAAATATGAAAATCATAGGAAAAGAATGCCAATTTCTAGACAAAGTCTGATCACTTAAAAATAATCTAGTAATTGGCCATAAGAGATAAGAATAATGTTTAATTTCATTAATAAAGTCAAACAAAAATCACAGTATATCTGAACAAGTAAGGCTTAATGTCAATCACTCATTTACTTCTCCACCCCTTGAAAGCATCAAGCATAGTTTGGGGAGCTACTGACTTCAAGCTCTTTGGGACAGTTTGCTGTCTAGTCTGTTCTTCTCCTCTCTGCTGGTCTCTTTTTTTCCCAGGTAGTCTGCTCTTCTCCTTTCTGCTAGTCTTTTTTTTTTTTTTTCCCCAGGCTGCCCTGCGAAGATTTCTACACCATTAGAGTTCCTTTCCTGTGTTCCCAAAGGATGAGCACATTTGTAGTCAGTCCTGGAAACCTGATCTTTATCCTGAATCTCTGCTCAGAAGCCCCCAGAGATGGATTATGTTGATACCTTATTTTATTAAGAGAACTGTAATACATGAAATAGCAATGCTTGCTTTGGTGAATTTCATCAGTGCTTCTTTTTTTTTTTTCAACATTTATTTATTTTTGGGACAGAGAGAGACAGAGCATGAACAGGGGAGGGGCAGAGAGAGAGGGAGACACAGAATCGGAAACAGGCTCCAGGCTCTGAGCCATCAGCCCAGAGCCCGACGCGGGGCTCGAACTCACGGACCGCGAGATCGTGACCTGGCTGAAGTCGGACGCTTAACCGACTGCGCCACCCAGGCGCCCCTCATCAGTGCTTCTTAATCTGAACCTTGTGGAGCATGAATTTTTTTGGCTATTTGATTTCTTTTATTCTTTGGTCAGGATCTAGGACCTTAAAATTCATCGTCTTATTCAGTTGTTTGTCTAGATTAGAGGTATCAATGATGACAACACTTCTATCTGCCAAAGCTGACCAGAGTTTCTTCTATCTGCCAAAGCTGACCAGAAGCTGACCACTTCTATCTGCCAAAACTGGAAGAAAACTCTACCCTGTCAGCCTTAGTTGGATGCCTAGGAAACTTTTCTTCATATACACACATATACACATATTTCAAGAGGTTGGTTAGGTGTTGCCTGTGAAAATCCCATTCTTCAAAATGGTACAGAAAGTTTCATATGAAATGTCTAGATTTAATGAAAGCTAAGAATATAAAATAATAGGTATTTTTATAAGTAATCTCATCAGTGGCTTATGGCTCCAACTTCATAATTTTACAGTTACATTAGCTCTCCTCCATCTTCCCTTTCCTTCTATCACATGTGATTTAGCTGATCTTCATGCTTAGAGGATACATGTGATGTCAATAGAAGACTTTAAAGGAGTATAGTAGGAACTATTTTCTCCTGATGACTGTTCACTACCAGAATCAAGGCTGGTAGTTTTTATGCTGGGGGTCAGGAGCTGAGAACTCAGGACGGAGGAAATAGTCACAGGGGCTGCCACTAGCAACTTCAGAATGAAAGAAAGGCAAAGAAGACAATGTGGCTGAAGTTCAACAGGGTAGAGAGTCCCCAGAAGTGAGATCAGACAGGTGAATGAGATGGTGAGGTAGAGGGTGGATTTTGTAGGGCTGGGAAGGCTTTGAAGGGCCTTTACTTTGGAAGAAATGGAATGTTATTGGAAAGTTTAAGCAGAAGAATATCAGGTTTTTACAGTATCACTCTGGCTGCTCTTTTGAAGATAGACTATTTGGAGAAAGAGTGCAACGGGAAGGCCACAGTAAGGCTACTGCAACAAGCCACGCCATAGATGATGGTTGCTTGGACGAGAAAGGTGGTAATGAAAGAAGTGAGAATTGATTGGATTCTAAATATATTTTCAAGATGAAACCAATAAAATACACAAATCATTTGAATGTTAGGAAATAAGAGAAAGATAGGAGTCAGGGTGACTACAAGATCATGGCCTGAACAACTGAAAATATGGAGTTGCCATTTACTGAGATGGATATGTCTTTAGGTACACCAGATTGGTGGAGGAAGATCAAGGGTTCAGTGTAAGAAATATCAAATTTGAGAAATCTGTTACAAATACAAATGGCAAGTTGATAGGAGCGGTCAAGAAACGAACTTCTAAGTTTTAAAAATTTATGCCAATAATTGAGTTCACACAAACTAAGTATCCCAGGATAAACTGATAGCTTGATGATAATCTTGGATCCTTCATATAAAAATGCTATGGCAGATATTCTATTTTTTGGGTGTTATTTTTATTGAGTAACAATTATGAACATTCCTAAAAGATCCCCAAAAGAAAGCATAGCAGAGAAGTTTGAAGATAAAAATCTTTTACCCTTATTCCCAAAATTGACACCACTGAGCCCCAAAAGCCCGAGGGCCCTTACTATCAGATCATCCATTGTTATAATAAAGCATGTCATGTCAAATTTAGCAGGCATTTTCACAAAGCATATTTTACACTTGACTTGCCCGTAAGCATTTAGATATTTATTTCTCCCTGAAGCCACCTGTAAAGTTAGATTAGATAATTCTTAAGAGTTTGATTTTGCTCAGGTGTGCTGACAAGCACAAACAATAAATCCTTGGGAAATATCCAGAATTTAGCTGCCCTTTGTTGGTGCAAGTTGAATGAACCAAAAAAAAAAAAAAAAAAAAAAAAAAAAGTAATAATAAGTAAATAAAAGACAATTTAATTTATTCATTTATCTCTTTACTGAAATTTTTGTAGCCAGTTTATGTGATTTGGAGTTGTCCTTATTAATTATCTCTCTAATCTAAGGCAAATCCATAGTGGAGACTACATAGATAAAGTATTGCCAAATTGCCCTCTGGTGGGAAACGTTCCTCTGTCTATCAAGACAGACTCTCTATGCAGTATGCATTAAAAGATGGATGTTGGAAAAAGGAAAACAAGAACAGTGTGCAGAGATAAGTGGTTTGTTCAATTTTTAGTAGTGCATTTTGCTTTAAGTCCATCCAAATAAGGTTAAAAGGGGAAGAAAAAAATAGTCTCAGTCAAGGCCAAGGTGACTTTGGCTTCTTTTTATTTATGTTTTTAATGACTAATCATTTGTTAAATGTATCCATTGACTGTCAAAAATTCCACTCTTTCTATTCATTTATAATCAGAGGAAACTTCTGGGAGATTTTTAAAGTTTTCCTTTATCCAGTAATGGGATGAGCCATGGGCTACACAATGCTTACATAACCTTTGAAGTCAAAAAATAAAAATACAAATGAAGTCAAATGCAGTTTTACAAGATCTGCTGTGTGAGTCTCAGGATGCTTCAATTCCATGACTGAAATTACAGTTTATTTTCGGCACTGACTCTGTGGAAGATTTGTTTTATTTTTGGCATATGACACATAATCAAAGGAGTTTGAATGTGTTTCTTTTTAAGCCACTTCAAACTTCTTTGTGGATCCAGGATCAGCCAATCAACAATCAAGTACATGAAGGAAAAAGTTGAATTTTATGGTATAACTTATCCCATAATACCAAAAAAATCTTAATTAGCATTAAGTACACACAAATAAGCCTATTTTTACACATGCTTGAAAGGGGAAAAATCCAATCTTGGGAAGTGGGGCAGTGACAAATAAACGTAGATCAGTTCACTCACTCAAATACAGATAAGGAATATCCTTGTACCCATACAGCTATACCACATTTCTCTAATGGACATGTACTGGTTCCTTTCTGTGGATGCCAAGCATCCTTGTTCCTCCCCTTCCTTTGGGACTTCTTCCTCCTCCCCTCTTTCTCTCCCCAATCCTACCTGTGGTTCCCATGGAAACCATCAAGTTCTTGCAAGGCATTACTATAGATTAGTCCAGGGGTGGGCACCTCCCCCAGCTAAGCCATGCAAAGCTTTTCCATAAGCAGCTTTAACCACCACGTAAAGAAGAGATTCAGTACCTCTCTGGTACATAGAAACCACAAAATGGGAAATGGTATCAGTGGTAAGTCTATAGTGAAAGAGAATGAAGCCAACTCCCTGAGAAGAGCAAAGGTGAGTCATGGGTAGGAGAAGAGGAAAGGAGAGAGAGGGAGGGAGGGAGGGAGGGGGAGAGAGAGAGAGAGAGAGAGAGAGAGAGAGGGGTCAAGGTTTCCTGCTGACTTAAGGCCCAGATGCATTCATAACTTTTCTGCTTCTTCAATCTTTAGTTTTCATAAATCAATAAATTGCCTTCCCTGCCTCGGTTGCCTGAGTTAGTTGAAGTGGATTTTCTGTTAGTTGCCACCAAAAAAACCCAAACAAACAAACAAACAAACAAACAAACAAACAAAAAAAGACCTTCCCAGCCCTCCAAATAAATAAATAAATAAATAAATAAATAAATAAATAAAACAAAAACAACAATTAAAACTACCATAATTTACGTATAGCTGTGCATGATTTAGATTCAGTAATTATAACTCTACGTAAGACTTCTGAAAGGCAAATTGACTTCAGCTCCCAGGAGTCCCTGAGATTTAAGTATAGAAGTCACAAAATCAGGATGAGCTTAGAGCAACCCAAAAAGTTGACAAAAGCTGGTGTTCTCCTGTTCAAGGGTACACAGTAACACACCCATGTAGAGGAACAGAGGTGAACAATTCAGCTGTAGACTCTTCTTTCAAAGTAAGTTTATATTTGGCTCATGCAGAGAATAAATGAACTAAAATTGATATTCTCTACAGCTCTGAACCAATCAGCTTTCTAGGTTGCTCCTTAAACTAAAAAGAGAATATGGGGCACCTGGGTGGCACAGTCGGTTAAGCGTCCGACTTCAGCCAGGTCACGATCTCGCGGTCCGTGAGTTCGAGCCCCGCGTTCCAGCCCCGCGTCAGGCTCTGGGCTGATGGCTCAGAGCCTGGAGCCTGTTTCCGATTCTGTGTCTCCCTCTCTCTCTACCCCTCCCCCGTTCATGCTCTGTCTCTCTCTGTCCCAAAAATAAATAAACGTTGAAAAAAAAATAAAAAAAAAAAAAAACTAAAAAGAGAATAAAATCTCTTCTGGAAGAGGTGAAGGGCAAGCAGATGAACTAGTCCAGTGTGGAAAAGCTGTAGACATTATGAGTCCAACCCTCTGCCTGACCCAAGCTATCCTCTTTTTGTATGACTTGACTTGAAAAATGTGCAGCTCCAAAATGGAGAGGAATTTTCTCCAATTATCAATCTGAGGAGAGTTCCTTGGGGGAGTTTACATACTCTTTATCTGCTTTGCAGAGGAAAACAAAAACATACTCTCGAAACCCTTCAAAATTCAAGTAAGAGCAAGGATGAAGTGGGGAAGCAAATTCTGGCTACAAACCACCAAACCCATAATTTTACACTCTACAAGCATCTAAATACACGAAATCATGCAGTATAAACACTGTTGATAAAGGACTACCACACAGTGTTTAATACCCCTACAGGGAAATAAAAAGACAGCATAAATATGTTTTGTTTTGTTTTGTTGTTTTTACAAAAGACACATTCTCTATAGTTTCAGAAAAATTATTATTTTTAAAGAAACTAAGTGATGTTTCTCTTATTTCCCATTTAAAGTAAGTATCGTAAACAAGAGCATGGATTTAGGGGGCTAAAGATGTTTATGAATCAAGAGTGTCCATAATTCCCAGTAAAGAGCTTAGTCTGTGTAACTTTCTAAAGCTTTAAGGTAGGAAGCAATCAGTATCAACAGCGTGTTGATATAAAGAAAGCTGTGTCCAACACTAATCTGGCAGGTAGGTTTGCCTGCAGAGTTCTCTTTTCATTTATTCAAGCCCATAAAGCATATTTTCATTCATCAGACACTATGGTGACAATTCTTGGTTCAGAAAGATGGTCAGTCAAAAGTAGTGACTTTCCTGTTAGAGACTAGTAATCTCTGGCATTTCTAACGGCAGTACTTGGAACAGCAGCTCTGGAGACTCAGACGACGGAAATTCTGGCAGTGTGCCTCTCAGAAACTCATGGCTTCTGGCCAGCATTACCCACCCCAGCAACTTCACTGTACTTGTAATGTGCTTTAGCTCTTTCTTTGCCACTACTGTCTGCCATTCCTTCCCCCACCCCTCAAGTTCTTTCTCCCTTTAGTCTTCCATGTCCTTATGGTTGCTCCTTTTCTCCCTTCTTTGTGTCTTTTAGCTTCTTTTCCCATTTCCAACTGCTCATTCCCTCTGCAAATGTACCTCATTTTCAGTCTTTTTAAGAGAGATCTTCTGGTTCAGCTAATTGGTATTAACCTTAGTGGGGAGGGCTTTTACACTAGCCCACCTCACTGGTTATCTGCCAAGTACAGATCATCTCTTTCTGATTTAGAAACACTCTTGGTCTAAGTAGTGATGCCTTGGGTGGCAGGGTCATGTTGTCAATTTTCTTTTTCTTTCTTTCTTTCTTTTGTTTGTTCTTTCTTCTCTTCCTTCCTTCTTTCCTTTCCTTTTTTTTTTTTTTTTTTTTTTGAGAAAGAGAAAATACACATGAGTGAGGGAGAGGGGCAAAGGGAGAGAGCAAGAATCTTAAGTAGGCTCCGTACTCAGCATGGAACCTGACACAGGGCTCGATCCCATGACACTAAGGTCAGGACCTGAGTTGAAACCAAGAATGGGACACTCAACGAACTGAGCCACCCAGGCACCCCAATGTGGTCAATTTTCTTAAGGGATTTGTGGCATAGGGTCACTTAGAGCCATATAAGCTCATACTGCGTTGTCAATCCCTCCACCACAGCTGCTATGGGAATTATGTAAAAACACACAGGAATTTCATAGCATCTGAAGTCTCAGAAAGGAAGTAAAAGAAGAAAGTGTAAAAAGCTACAATAGCTAGGGAAGGGCAACACTCACAGGTCTAGTTGTTCCAATCTTTAAAAAAAGAAGAAAAATTCCTGATTCCCCATCCTCCATGCTTTCCAACTACTGCCCTATTTCCCTTCCACAGCCTTGTAAGAATCACCTGCACTCATGTGTCTTTTAGCCTATTTTTTATTTATTCTTCAACTTACCCAGTTTGCCTTTCATTCCCATCCCCATTCAACCACAGTTATTCTTGATACAGTCACTAGCTCCCTCCATACTGTTACATGCAACGAACACTTTGAGTTCTCTTATTACATGATTACTTTAAGAAAAAATTATCCCAAATTTGGAAATAGATAAAAGAGATTATGAGGCCTATCTTATTTCTACATACAGGGACCAAGAAGTTTCTGGGAAAGAACTCATCACCAAGAAAATGAAAATAATGTAGAGAAACTAATGAACTGATATTGGAAGGGAGAGATGAGTCTGAACACAATTTGTCACCGAGGTTATGCCCTGGCCTATTTCCTAGAGACTCATGATTGAGTTTGTGGATGATACAATTTTAATGAAAGAACAAGTAAAAGTAAAAAAAAAAAAAAAAAAAAAAAAAGCCGTTTTCCCTTAGATCTCTCTGGGGTGTGAAGAGTGCAAAGAACCAGGCTCATGAGCACCAGGAATGGTACTGATGGCAGGGACATCATCACTGGTGATGAAAGTAGCAGCACCAGGAAAGCAGAGTTTGCTGCAGCTGTCACTGGATGCCATGCCCTGGATATTGAGCAGAGTTACACTTGATGTAGATCTAGCAATGTCTTTCTCTGCAGGGGGAATTTCATTCTGGTAGGCGGTGTCAGCAGCAGAAGCAGCTACAGTGGTGTTTTTGGCGGGAGGCACAGCTGCCACTCTTGGCATCAGCTGCAGCCAGGGTCTTTACCAGCAGAAGCAGCTACAGTGGTGTTTTTGGCGGGAGGCACAGCTGCCACTCTTGGCATCAGCTGCAGCCAGGGTCTTTACCGCAGCATTCAAGACAAAAGAGGGATGGAATTCAGGCATGCCATGGCAGTTGAGAGGCTTACTTCTCAGAGCACATGGGAGAATCCCTCTGGGAACTCCAAACTCTACTGGTGAAAAATCTGAGGAAGGAACCCGTTCCTTCTGAACACAAAAGGATGAACCTTTAAAATTCTATTCAGCTACCGATGTTGATGTCCTATCCCTTGGCTGGAATGATTTGGGAAGCAAAGGTCACATACATACCATACTCACCAGCACCTACACCTTCTTGGCTAGAATCACTCACTCACATGTGTGAGTGGTAAAGGCCAAGAAATCTTCAGTGCCAACATGTGCTACTTTGAGCTGCATTATGTGACACTCTGTTATTTCAATGACCAATGTCAAGCCCAGTATTTGTGACAGTACAAGGACTGACCTCTTTAGTAAGCATGAATAAAAATCTAAAACTTTCCCATACTAAACAAGCCATTCCAGTCTGAAGGCCTGCCATATGCGTGACGCCCTTCTGAGAAAAGCAGCTGCAAGGGGATTCCCTGGGCACAGAGACGCATGCTTTCTGCCAGGTGACCCTGCCCTGGTCACAGTTAACTGGGCCAGGGCCTGAGGCCTGATACAAAGAATACTACAAAAGCTTTTCAGTAAAGATAGTGACAGGCTGAACTAATCAGATTCTCTTGGTGAGTTTGAATGCCAGATATCCAGAGAGCTTTGGCAGAGGAAAGTGGCATGGGATGAGGGAGACAGAGAAAGAAGGCAATGGAGAGATGCCATGTGCCAAGAGAAAGAAGATGCCCAGAAACAGAGAGAGTAGTAGCAGAGAGGTTAGAAGTGGTTAAATGGTCTCAGAAAAAGTGAAAGCAATGCTACCTTGAGTCCTACTAGGAGGACACAGGAGAGTCGAAAGCATTGTATTCTGAATGCCATTTTAGATCTTGTTCTAGTTTCTTGAGGCCTGAATGGGCACCTGATATTTGTAAAAATGAAATAATTTATTAGTTGAATATAAATGAGTAAAACAATGGTAAAGTCAAGAGAGAAATCAAAGTATTTGAAAGGTAGATTATTCAATATGCAAATGAATTCGCAGAAAATGCACACCTTTGTTTGCTTCCTAGCTTTGCTTGTGCAGCAAAATACTCATAGGCGGGACAGAAAACCCACACTTCAAAATGTGTCATATATACCAATGTAAAGCTCTTTTGTTATTTTTACTGTCATTCTTATTTCAGTGGACATCCTTATGTTTTATCATAAGTTTCTCTGTTCCTTATAACCCAAATGAGCTGAAAGATTCCTTATTTCACCAGGTATCTTTAAAACAAAAGCCCAGGGGCACCTGGGTGGCGCAGTCGGTTGAGCGTCCGACTTCAGCCAGGTCACGATCTCGCGGTCCGTGAGTTCGAGCCCCGCGTCGGGCCCTGGGCTGATGGCTCAGAGCCTGGAGCCTGTTTCCGATTCTGTGTCTCCCTCTCTCTCTGCCCCTCCCCCGTTCATGCTCTGTCTCTCTCTGTCCGAAAAATAAATAAATGTTGAAAAAAAAAAATTTTTTTAAAACAAAAGCCCAAACCAGAGTTATATGAAGGTGGCTCTGTTCCTCGCAACCTAAAAGAACATAAGGTAAAGGAGAAGAGGAATGGGAATGGGTGATAAGTTTGGATGGTGACCTAGAAACTATGTGTATAGATATATTTGAATAAATTTTCTGAAATAATGAAGAGTAATCTGTGGGAAACACAAAATTAGTCTTTAACAGCCCACCTCCCCATTTGTAATTTAAAGTTTCTTCCTCTTTCTTACATCTCGGTTACTCTTTTCCCTCATGACAGCTTACACCATACGATTCCTATTAGGAGAGCAGCAGTCATCTTATGATCCAATAACACTTCACCTTCATGAGGTGCTGAAGGATCAAGACAGCATGCTCACGCCTTTCAGATATTCCCCTGGGTAAAACAAAGTGTAAAAATAGAATGAACCACCAACCGTGTCCGCAAATTCTAATTTACCATAAGGACAAATGTTAGACACTAAAGGTCAAAATACTTTCAGGTGATTCTTGCTGAAGCAAAATGCCTGTGGCATTTAATAGAGTTGCATTTAAAGATCATGCCTTTCGATATTGTCATTTTGCTTTGCTGCCAAACATACTGTTTCTGTAAAGTTTAATTCAGTTCTTGACTGAATGATTCTATAGTGAAGAATAAACAAGTAAGATTCATCAGTAAAAACCTGAGGGGGGAATAAAAGAGCAATTAGTGGGCCCTTGGCCTGGTAGATATGCAATCCTATGATAAAGCTATAGTAATTAAAACTGTGTGGTTTTGATGTAGACCTCCAATCGGAGATACTTTTGCATAGTTACACTGAAATCATCCTACAAAAGTATAAAATAATTTTAGTTACCAAGGAATGTGTACCAAAGGTATTCTTGACCCTTCTTCTATCTCTAATCCTTATACCAATGATGAAGAACTTTCACTTTATTCAACACTATACTGTTGGGATTTTAGAAATTGCATATGCATTAATTTTACAGTCATAACAATTCAATAAAATATTTCAAAAACCTGTTGTAAGTTAGCCTCCAAGAATACATTTATCCTATCCTTTCTACCCATGATTATAAATGTCATATAATCCACATATATAATTGAAAGTATTGAGTAAATATTGGTGATTTATTTGACGTCTGAAAATTCACTTTTCCCACATCTACTGTCCCATAGTATCTACTTTACATCCATTCAAATACATTTACAATTATGAGGAAGTCTACAAAGACAGAGGTGTACGTATTTTAGATCTTCAAATATGTGCCATTAGTAAGTCAAATAACTATTAATTGAATGTAAATGAATAAGATCTTAGTAAAGTCAGGACAGAAATAAAAATATTGAGAAGTAGACCATTTCATATACAAATGAATTCTCAAAAAAATGCACAGGCTTTTTGCTTACTTTGCTATGTGCCAAAGTATTCATGCGGAAAATATAGAAGATGTACCAATGTAAAACTTTTTTGTTATTTTCCTTCTTGGGTCATGAGGCAAGGCCATGTCATGGGTAATAGGAAGAGTGGGGTTTTTCCCTACCTAGATAAAATAGTCCTACTGTCAGTAATCCTGGGATATGACTACTCTTGGAGCAGAAATGAGTCATGGAGCCTAATGGGTTTCATTAGTGAATGTGGGAATGTGAGGGAGGAGGATATAACAATGAGGGTGGTCATCTATCTCTGGCCCATAAAAACAGACAAAGAGCAACGGGGGGCATCTCAGTTCCATATTTTACATGGCGACAGTTGCTACAGCAAGAAAGATGATGTATTAGCTGAGATGCTCTAAGTAGCAAGTCAGGGTTCAGCCATTGTGGAGTCCTCTGGCCTTAGGGGCTAGGTCTCAATTTTACAGCACCAGTGGATGGTAAGAACAGCAAGGAATGAACACAGACCTTGAGAGAAAGAACCCTGTTCTCTTCCTGGGATGGAGTCAAACATCAACAGGTCACATCAGAAAAAGGTCTGTTGTGTCCCAGGGCGGCTCAGGAATTAGGTGAGGACATCCATTTCATAATGCACTCACATATGAATCATACGTGCAGCAATTGCTTTTGAGGCCATAGAAAAGCATCCTCACTTCACAACAATCATATCAATGCAGTCACATCAAATTGACTGCCACAAAAGCACAATAGCAACATCTCATATCTTGGCAGAAAAATGAAACAGAGAAGGTGAAGTTTTCTTTTATTTTGTTTTTGCCACGTAATTCTTTATTCAAACAAAATCTTGCACACAAGCCCAAATTCCTGGGCCAAGATAAAAGCTGGTCCTAGTAAAAGAAGGACTGAGAGCTCTCATAACAGATGGATGGGTTCTCTTCCTATCCAGTGCACACCCTCCATCTTACATTGTGAAGGATCTAAAGAGCCCTCCGAACTCTGAGTCAATACGAAATAAATCACTGGAAATGAGCCTGGAAACATGCCTGTGAATATTTTGGAATTTGCTGTGTAAGAGGCATTTCAAATAAGTGGGTGAAACAAACAGAGAATAAATAAGGAGGGGGAAGCAGAGAAAAATCTGGACAAAGTTACATCAAGATGTGACTTGTGGTCATTTTTTAAAAGATGAGATTATCAGTGATTTGTAATGTTTTCCCTTCCATCTTTCTATATTGTTGGAATAGCTTGTGGCACATATATGGTTTTTGTAAAGAGAATAAATAATAGAGAAGTTTGAACTAAGACCCAAGCAAACAAATGAAGAACACAGCAGCATCCTGTAGTGCATTCTTTCTATTGCATGAAGAGGAAAAAGTAGACAGAAGCAAAGTAGAACTGTAAAGTGAATCAGATTGAGGCAAGTCTGAGAGCTCCTTAGTGACTCAGAGGTGAGAGAGATAAGGTTCCAAGTGCGAATGAAATCAGCAGCTAACATTTATTCCACATTTGCTCATTCTTTGCTCACAGAGCCTTCAGCATCCAGGGCAGACAAAGGGCGCTAACTGTTGGTGACAGGCTGTTTGTCAGCAGTGGTCTCTGTGGAAACAAGGTGGACTAGGAAAGAGCACATTTTACTATTTAGGCTGCAAACTCATCACAAGTGAGAAGCCCTGTGCTGTGTCTAGATATTATTTTCTGTCAAGTCTTTCCTCTTGTAAGCACTTTCACTTTTGATGACTAAATTTTTTTTTTTAATATTTAACAAGTTGTTGTGTCCCCTCCCCCCCGCCCCCGCCACCGGCCACCCATTCTCTGCAGTCAGGGAATGAACTTTTTATTTGCCTTCCCATGCTGAAAGCAACATATTGCAAAATTACCATGGAATTGTTCTGCTAAACACCGAGTTCCAGAATAAATGGAGGTAGTTAGAAGCAGTCAATGTGCTAATTTTTCAGTGTTTGAATTTAACTATATACTGGTGCTTTTATTGTATTTGCCATTAAATTCCCCCAGAATATCATTTTCAGAGACAGAAACAGGTGATGTGTCACACTGGGTTATTTTCCGTAGCCCTCACAGTATTGCGTGTGAAGTGATTCAACAGGAAAACTGTTGCCTTACTGCTGTCGCTAGAGGAAGGGGCTCAGGTACCCCCCAAAGTACTGCCCACAGGGAACACATTAGGTCAGACTCCCACCAGGAAGTTGTTCCTCCCACCAAAGGGGCATTTAGAATCCCCAGATCTGTCCCCTGAGAATCAATATTGGGCCAGAGAGAAGAGTTACCTAGCTGGAGAGACAGAGGTTTACAGTGCAGTTAGGCAGGCTGTTGGCATTTTGCTGAACGTAAAGAACTGAATCAGAGCTTTTCGTGAAGGCCTGTTGGTAAAATCAGTATTTACAGACTGTGTGTGGTGCAGGCAAAGACTGAAAACCCCCTGAGAACAATAATCAGGGTCTGAAGTGCCAAGTGGGCATACATCTTGGGGTACGGAGAGCGTGCCCAGCACTTAAGAAGAGCAGCACCCCGCCCTTGTACCTCTGGTTAAGAATCATCAGCATTTCCTTGGTGAGCAGGACCTGGAGGCTGATCGTTCGTTCACTGTCTATCCTTTCAAACATGTTTGCTAAACCGCATGCTGTTCTCACACTGCTGTTTCAGGGATTCCTGCTCTGTAAGAGCTACAGCATCTCTGTAGGTATTGTGATGGCAATGGTAATGGCTACCATTTTTAAGCATCGCTTTAATGAAGGCATTTTACAAACTTTATTCCTTATTATAATAGTCCTTCAGAGTCTGTATTTTCAGGAACAACACTAGGGTGAGGCAAGTGATACCCTCACCACAGGAGCAAAATTGAAAGGGGCATCAAAAAACTCCGTACTCAACAAAAGCAATATTTTAACATAATATTTTTTAAATCAAAATTAATGGAAAAATCCCAGAAGAATAAAACATAATTTTAAATAAAAAATGGGCTCTGTGTTTTACAACCCTGCATTATTGTGCAACAGAAACAGTCATTTCCAATCAGCACATCCCCCAGCAGCCAGTTTATTAAGATTGATAATGGTGTGTGAACAGATTGGGCAATACAGAGCTTTATAAATGGCCATTTTTTTTTTCCACTGGAGACCTTCCATTCATTTTTCCCACTTGATTCAAAATAGGGGAGAGTATTTTGATGAGTGTATATACGACTATACGTCTTTCCTTTTGTTTCAAGCCCCAGCATGACTTGTGAGGCCGCTGCCTGTTACTTTCCTACATTTCGAGAAGGGAGCTAACTTGCTCAAGGTCATATAAACTAGTGAGTGTTCAGGCTGGGGTTCCATCCCAGCTCAGTTTGCCTCGCTAAGCATGCCACATCACACATACCACAGTTAGTGGTGTAGGGGCAACATTGCTTTATATTTTACTGAAGATTTTGGCTCCCCAGTGGACTAAACCACGTAAACAGCAGGTCTCAGATAAGCAGGGCCTCCAAGTAAGTATGCTGGGCTACAGGTGTGCTTGGAAACAGCTAGACAAAAGCCGGGTCATTGGAACTTCACTCCCCTCCAGCAGAAGTGCTTTTATTTCAATGTATCATAAAAAGGAAATGGTTTTCTTTATATGTATACGGTGGTGTGAAAAAGGTTAAAAGATACAGTGTGCTGTCAGACCCATGTTTGTTTCTATTTGGGAGTTCTAATTCTCTAACACTCCCTCTGACTGCTCTCCTGCCCTATCCCAGTAAAGGTTACAATAGTGATGCTCTAACTTGGCAATTGGAGTTAGTGATTTTCAGAACTATGACATAATGGAAAACTTCTTTGTTCCTCTTGCCATCACCTCTTGCATTATCTATGTGCAAGTCTATCTCTTCCATAAAAAAAGGATACTTCTTGAGTGGTTGGGCCTTGTGTCATTTCTCGGTACATCATCTTCGCTTCCCCCCCACCTCCCTCCCTCTGGTGTCTAGTGCAGTGCTCTGCACAAATCAATACTTCATAAATGCTAATCAAAGTAAGAATTAGAACAAGAAAATGTTTCATTGCGTCATCCTAAGGGGATATGTAGGGAACAACACCCAAGCACATACAAATCTATTTGGAATTCTTTTTTCTTTTTCTTTTATTTATATATTTTATTTATTTATTTATTTATTTATTTATTTATTTATTTATTTATTTATAAATAAAAATATTTTATTTATCTATTTTTGAGAGAGAGAGAGAGAGAGAGAGAGAGAGAGAGAGAGAGAGAGAGAGAAAGCATGAGCGGGAGAGGGAGACACAAAATGCAAAGCAGGCTCCAGGCTCTGAGCTGTCAGCACACAGCCCAATGTGGGGCTCGAACCCATGAACTCTGAGATCATGACCTGACTAAAGTCGGATACTTAACCAACTGAGCCGCCCAGGTGCCCCTGTATTGGAATTCTTAAAATAAGGTCTAATGATCCTGTCAACTATTCTTTGTTATCATCTCTGCATTAACTACTTCAAAATTAATTTTTGTCATATGTATGTGTGACTTAGATAATATGAAAAATAATAAAGTCATCGTAAATCCAAAACTAAAAAGTGGCTTATTGCTAAAACTGTTATTCAAATGGCAAATAGCTTCCATTCAGGCACCCAAATGAGATGAGACCCACAATAAGATTCACTATATGAAGTTCCAGTGTAACATAAAATTTATTAGCATTAATTAAAAACATTGCTTGAAGTTAATTTATACAATTGTAGCATGCTTTCTAACACAATTTCCAGGAGGGTGTGCCTCTGGTAAAGGTAAACTAGCTTGAGGGTTAATTTACTTAAAGAGCAGGTTGTATTATTAGCTCTGCTCTGCAGGGCTTTTTGGTTTTCTTTTGTTTTTAAAATCAAGACTTTCTTCCCTTGCATACCTCAGTGGGAGATGAGTTGCTTAGTAACCTGCACTGACTGGGGGCTGTTGCTCTCAGAGCTATACCCAGGAGGAACCTGCATGTGAATGAGATGGCTGTCAGCAACACTACACTCAGATTTCCCTGTGCGGAGGGCTCTAAGCGAACAGACCAGAACTCCAGAGCCCCTGGTGTTCTGGCTCAGTTGAAATTGTGCTCTAGCCTATTACATATTTTTTTTCCACATATATAATCATTTGTTTGCAGTCTGGAAATATAAGACCACTCAAGAAATGGAGGACAAGCTATTGGTAAGAAACTTCGAATCCACATTCAATATCTCACAGTGTGTGTGGTAAGCAACTGAGTGATTAATCTTGTTCTATGTCTGCCTCTTAAGTTATGTGTACTTCCCTCTGGATGGAATTCATCTGTTCTGCTCACAGTGTGTTATCAGTATTTGAAATGCAATGCAAATAGAGCGGAAATACTTTTTTCATTGTTTCTCTTTTCCTTGTATTTTTCTGGTAATTTTTATCCAGATACTAAGTTTAAAATATCAAACAATGGAGCACCTGGGTGGTTCAGTCGGTTAAGCTTGCAACTCTTGATTTCAGTTCGGGTCATGATCTCACAGTTTGTGAGTTTGAGTCCCATGTTGGGGCGTGCACTGACAGTTCGGAGGCCGCTTGGAGTTCTCTCTCTCCCTCTCTCTGCCCCTCCCCTGCTCTCGCTCACTCTCTGTCTCTCTCTCTCTGTGAGTCTCTCTCTCTCTCAAAATAAATAAACTTAAAAAATCAAATATTAAGACCAGAAGAAAAATAAAAGGTTTAAAACAATAGAGCCAAACATTATTGCTGGTTTGTTGTAAATGAGGCAAAATATTTTACATAAATCGCCTTATCTGGTGGTCACAGCAATACACTAAAGAGTTGTGTGTATGTGTTTTTGTGTGTGTGCTGGGAGCAAGGTCCTATTATTATCTCAATTTAATAGATTAGTAACTGCAGCTTACAGAGGTAAAATAACCCTCAAGGTCACACAGCTAGTGATTTGCAGGGCTAGGACTGAAGCCAGGCAGTCTTAATCACCATGCTACACTATATTGCTCAAATGACTTTAAATTACTTAGTTCAGGGAAAGGTAAGTTGCCTATATTGTTAATGCATGTCATATAATGCTCAGATATTTAAATCAAAATAATTCAATTGATCTCTTGGAAAGATGCTCAGAGTAAAAGAGCCTCTGCCTGGTGTTCACCACCAAGACAATGAGATTCAGCAAGAAGGTTACGGACATCAGCACTTTGCAACAGCACAGCATTACTTTAAGGCAGAATTCTGGGCCATCAGAATTTCCCCCAGATAATTACAAAGCTCTGTTTGTCCAGACAACCGGTGTTTATTGGGCCCTGGGAGGGAGAAAAGAAAAAGGAGGGGAAAGGTCGTAGAAATGGTGTGAGGGAGGACCCTGGGGAATGGGACCAATCAGGGCTTCTCTCCCTGAGGGTGGAAATGAGCCCCACTTCCCTTTTGTTCCTGCTCCAAGTTATGCCTTTTCTTCTTTCTCCTTGTTTCTACTAAACTCCCTTGGGGCAGAACGATAGCTACAACAGCCAATTAGGGGGACGCTGCAGGAAGAAGGGGCTCCAGTGACAGCTCCTTCACCTTGCACAGAGAAACCTTCACTTCCCTGGAAATGTGCATAATTGCCCCGCTCCTTTCCATCCTCCCCATCCCTGCCCTCTCAATCAAGCTCCTGGACCTAAGACTAGCAAGTAAACGGAACAAGAATAGCACAACTAACCTCTCACCCAGGTGGTTTGAATTAATGTGCAGGCAAACCCAAAGCTTCTTCTGGGATTAGCTAGCTCTTGTCCCTGTACCAACTCCCCCCCACCCCCGCCCCACCAGCCGGTGTACAAGAGTGTTTCTCAAGGTGTATGCTTGGACCACCTGCATCAAGCTCACCTGGGAGCTTGTTAAAAAGGCAGCTCCCTGGGAACCTCCCAGACTTGCTGAATCAGAAGCTCTTAGAGTAATGCTGGGAAATCAGCATTTTTAACAAGCTCCCCTGGTAATTTTGAATATATTATCGTTTTAAAGCCACTGCCTTGCAATTTGCAAAGTACTTTTACATAGATTACCAGGCTTACACCCCAGATTCTTGAGAGGTTTATTTTCTTATGCCCTTCTCTGAGCTGTTGCTGTTTTCCTCTCCAGCCAACCCAATACCTTAGACTCAGTAGGTCCTCTGTTAAGAAGACCCAACGAACCAGTCATTTCTCTGCCAAAGGTAGCAATGAAAGGAAGTCAAACAAGCTTAAAAACAATATTTACAGCAGGAAGTCAGTTAACTCCTAGTGGAGGACTGAACATGAAGAGACTTAGTCTTACCCAGCTCTTTGCACAATGTCTAGAGCAAGACTGAGTTCAAACCCAGCTTTGTTATTTTACCTCAGTTTCCTCATCTGTAAACTAGGGTGAATAAAGTACTTACCTCATAGGGTTGTTGTGAGGATTAAATGGATTAATACAGGAAAAGGGCTTGGAATAGCACCTGGCTCAATAATAGCAACTAGTTTGCTAAGGTGGCAGGAAATGGTATGTTGAAAAGCTAATATTCAATACATCCACATGAGTTTCCAAATTATACTTCATAAAACATAAGTATTATTGCCATCCTTTGTTTTGTTCAATAAGATTGCAAGAGTAAATATTAACAGAACTGAATGTTAAGAAATGTCACGGTACATCTTATTGGGATTTCTCAACTTTAGCTCTCATGACATTTTGGGCCTGATAATTCTTTGCTGTGGGAGCTGAGCACTGTCCTGTGCACTGTAGATTTTTTACCAGCCTCCTTGGCCTCTACCAGTAATATCCCCTCAGCTCTAACAACCAGAAATGTCTCCACACATTGTCAAATATCCCCTGGGGTGGGGTGGGAGGGAAAGTAGAGCAAAATTACCTCTTGTTGAGAACTGCCCTATATTCGTCAATTTACACAGCGTCCACAAACATACTCTGTCATTTCCTAACACTCCCCTGAGGTAGGCAGTACAGATAGTCCATCACTGCTCCAGCTTACTAATTAGATGATATTCAGGTTAGTGGCTTCCCCAAGGTCACCTCGCTAGCTCTCAGGTTGGTTACACTCCAAGTTGAGTCCTCGATTGATCAATACATTTCTCATCTATGTCTATGAAGTATGAAAATGTTGTAATAAACTAACTAAAGTCTTGTAATACCTGATTAACTTTATAATTTACTTTCCAAGGGGGATGCCAGTATTGTAAAGTCTTGCCCTTAATGGAGTAGCCCTCAACCATCTCCTTCCTAGGAAGTGCTGAATGATAATGAAAGAATGTTTATAGGTTCCTATATCTCAGAAACACGGTTCTTTATGCTTTCAATGAACATTCACAAAACATCTACCACATACTGGTTATTGTGCTGCCCACTGGGGGGTAGAAGACAGTTAGCAGCTTACAAACTCACAGGCTAGTTGAGGATCGGTCACACACAAATACACATAATGAGAATGCACACTGTGGTGTGGGACAATGTGGATTGAGGGTTGAGGGGGGATAAATGCAATGACAGGAGATATATAAGGCACAATGGGAAATTAAATAAATCAACTCTCCTGCACAGGGGAGGGGAGGCTTTTCAGGCAAGACTTTCCACAGGAAATGATGTTTAGGCTTAGCTGTGTAGGGTAAGTAGAAGTCAATAGTGAGCACTTCCTATGTGCTAGGCACTGTACTGGGTATTTTACACATGTTAATTTATTTAATCTTCACAATAATCATTTGAGATAGATATCAATCTGCTCTAGAGCACAGAAAACTGAGGCACAGAAAGGTGAAGTAATTTGCCTAAGGTCATTCCACTAACAAAGTATCAGAGCCAAAATGTGGATTGGGCAGTTTTACTCCAGAAGCTGTATAATTTCCAATCTTTGGCAAAATAAACAAGGCCCATCCTTGTGCAGGCATTTGGCCCATAAAGCATGCAGGTGCTTTGCTCTGAGCTACGAAACTGCAAGAGTAAGGATTTGATAGAATATCTGGGACCAGACCATGCAGGGAATGTGAGCTCCCCTTGGACATTGTGTGGGTGACAGGGAGTCCCTGGAAGGAGAGAGACCTGATCAGATTGTATTTTAAGACAGTAAGTCTGCCCTAGACCAAAAAGGGGGAAGGACCAGAAAAGAGGGACACTTGGCTTTCTTAAGAAATGAAAACCTCCAATATTTACTGCCAAAATTTCCCCCCCAAAGATACTAAGGAAAAGAATAAGTCTTAAATAGAAAAGATACAGCTGCTCTGGCCTAAATGCAGAATCCTTTAATACTATCTTCTGGATGATATACATGTGTATTTACTCTAGTCTCAGATTTAATTGGATTTAAATCAGATTCTGAGCACATTCACCCAGGAGGCCTGACATAAAGAGGAGAGTAGCAAGAGGTCAGAGAAGACACATCCTGTCTGTTCCTATTGGAAGCAGATTCAGGCCATTCCCACCTGCACCTTCTCCCCTCTCCAGTAAAAAGCTGCTCCTTATGTTACTGCGTGACACTCACTCAACCACCCTTACCTCTCCCCCATCCCGGATAAGTCAACCAAATGCTGTAGTTTGGATTTATTTCTTTTGTTATCTATATCAAGCATGATAAAAATGCTTTGTTCTCACAAAGAGCTACTTCATTTCAACGTAACTGTGAAGCAAAAATACCATCAGGACATTCACTTGCCATCCTTTTACAGGTTTAGGTTGGCAAGCGTACTTGGAAAGCTTGATTCTTTTCCTTCTAATTCCAGTTGCCTGCCTGCTCTTTGAGGGAGTTTTTAGTAGGTGAAGAGTGACCCAACCATTGTGACGTCATGATTTGAGTATAAAGGCTTCATAGGCTCTTGGTTAACTAGGTCTCTTTTAATCCTGGAAGTAAATTATGGTTTTTTAAAAACATAATAGAATTCTTAATTAAAATGTTAGCCTCTAATTCTAATATATAAAAAGAGCCCAACCATTGTCAAAAGAATAAAAATGAATTGTATGTGGCAATAGTAAAATTGAGGAACCTCCCCAGAAATGAATAATTAAGGAAAACAGAATTGTCCTCTGAGAGCTAAACTATTAAATACATAGTTGCTCAGGCAAAAGATGTATAAAATCACCTCAAGAAACACAGTGTTCCTTGGGTAAGCAAGACGAGACTCATCTGATTGAGGGTATTCACATATCTAAAGAAATAATGGGTTAATTATTCTGTTGATAATGGAGCATAAACATGGCAGTCACCAGGGCCAATACTGGCTGCGCCCATTTGGAACTGTCTGTTAAGGAGTGTGGCTTTTCAGTCTCAGTCAATATTTACTTCTAGAGAAGGATGTACCCACTTATCACAACCTGATGCCTCTAAACATTGGAATAATACGTTCAAATGACACATAGGAAAGTCTATATTTAACATATGTACATTAAATCATACAATTAACCCCTTTGCTCTTGATTCCATGACTACCGAGCAACTTTCTGACGATAATTTGACTTCCCATGTAATTTTCTCAGGAGTGAGATTTAAGTGCTTGGTGGCCTTGGTCTTTATTACTTCTTATTGGAAATTAACAATTGTTATCTTGTGTTACAGACCCCTGGGGTTTCATCTGCATTAATTAGTCTCCACTAACTGTCAGGGTCTGACAAGATGGGGTGTCTGCACACGGCAGGTTGGCAGCAAGAAAATAATCCACTCACATTAAAGCTCTATGTGTCACCAGCAATTATCCATGGCAATACCTTGACTACCACACGAGGCTTTCTTGTGACTTTTTAGATTTTTGCCCTTGAGGCTTCATCCCTTTCCCTTGGCCTGCCCCTCTAATGAGTCAGCAAATCCTAGGACCACTCTGCTACTGCCTACTTTGTTTCCAGGATTTGTGTCTTCACTTCTCTTTCTAAGCTAGCGGTTTCCAAAAGCCAGTGCGGAAACCTGCTGCATCAGAATGACCAATCTGTGATGAGTAAACATACGAATGCCAGGACCCCACTTGAGATCTCCTCATCGAAATGTGCTGTGGTGGTGCCCAGGAATTATAAGCTCCTTGGGTAATTCTGATAAACAGCCACATTTCAGGATCACTATCTAGATGAGTGGTTCTCAAACTTGGTTAACAAAATAGAGCTGCTCTCAGAAAATATCAATATCCAGGCTTTTCCCTAGAGTCCTTTTTAGACAGGGAGTGTGGCCAGATAGAATGGTTAAAATTAACAACACAGGAAACAATAGGTGTTGGCTAGGATGGAGAGAAGGGGAACCCTCTTACACTGTTGGTAGGAATGTGAACTGGTATAGCCACCCTGGGAAACAGTATGGAGGTTCCTCAAAAAGTTACAAATAGAACTACCCCACAATTCAGCAACTGCACTACTAGGTATTTACCCAAAGGACACAAAAATACAGATTCGAAGGGAAACATGCACCCCTGTGTTTATAGAAGCATTGCTAACAAGAGCCAAATTATGAGAAGAGCCCAAATGTTCATTGACTTGATAAATGGATAAAGAAGATGTGGTTTTTGTAAAAAATGGAATATTACTCAGCCATCAAAAGGATGAAATCTTGCCATTTACAACATGGATGGTGCTAGAGAATATTATGTTCGGCAGTATAATTCGAGAAAGACAAATACCATATGATTTCACTCATGTTGAGTTTAAGAAACAAAACAAAGGAACATAGGAAAGAAGAAAGAGGGGCAAACCAAGAAAGACTCTTAACTGTAGAGAACAAATTGATGGTTATCAGAGGGGAGGTGGGTGGGGGGATGGGTTAAATGGGCGATGGGGATTAAGGAGTGCATTTGTTGTGATGAGCACTGGGTGCTGTATGGAAGTGTCCAATCACGACATTCTACACCTGAAGGTGGAGTGTGGACACAGGAATTTAAAAAATCTCTCCAAAGGAATCTAATTGTCATGAAGGCTGAAAACCTTTGGCTCAGACCTGTGATTCTCAAAGTGTGGTACCAAGAGCAGCTGCAACAGCAGCACCATGGAACTTGTTAGAAATCTAGATTCTCTGATCCTGCCCTAGATAACCACTAAATCAGAGACCCTAGGGATGAGCCAGTAATCTGTGGTTTAACAAGCTCTCTGAGTGATTCTAAGGTGCCATGGCTTAGCCTATTTCCCAAAGCCCTCTAATTGATTTCCTATGACTAGTCTCTCTGTTCTTCAATTAATCCTCCATGATAAAAATATTTTTACCTTGTTACCTTTGTTCCACACTGCCCAACAATATCCTTAGCTTGTGGCATTCATGATCTTCTCCAGTCTACCCCTTCCAGTTCAAGCTCTCACCAGTAGACTAGGAGAAACCAGAGTGCTCACTGATCCCCAGACAGTGAGTTTTCCCATTTTGTAACACTGATTCTTTTGTAAAAGTCCAAGAGGACAGGGACCATAATCTCTAAATCTGCACTGTTCGCAGACTAGCAAATCAACACAGATTGGCAGAGCAAAGGGGTGATTTTGTACTAATCTTTAACTCGCCTCTACTTAGTCTATTACCAGCTCTCTATTCAACCTGCAGAGCAACTCACATAACCCTTTTGGTTTGTTTTTCACCATTAAATCCCATCAGGGTGTGAGCAGTGTTCTGTTTCCACACTGAATCATACCCTGTTTGGCATTGAGAGGCCCATGGGGCTGGGTGACTGGAAGGAGGTGGGGGTGCTCCTGGGGTGTGGAAGATGTTCTGTTTTGAGATGTGGGTGCTATTTACACACATTCCCTCTGTGAGAATGCACCAAAGTAAACACCAACAATTCATGCATCTTTTCTGCATGCACTTACCTCAGTAAAAAGTTACAAAAAGTCTTTTCAAGCAGTTTTTCTCTAGCTTCTCAAATTCTTATTCAATGAGAATTTATTGAGCATTAATGAAGTGCCAGGCAAAGAGTTGGATGCTTTTTGTTATTTCATTTTATTTTCATAACTCTGAAGTAGGAACCATTATTGCTTCTATCAATGAGGAAATGGAGGCTTTGAGAAATTAAGCACCTTCCCAAGCTCACCTAGGTGGCAGGTGGCAGGGTAGGGACTGGAGTACAGCTATTGTGTCATGAAGTTCAGTGGTCTTCTCATTGTACCACCAGGACACTTCAAGAGAGGTCTTTAAATGGCACATACTAATAAAAAATAATAATAGTTTTGGTTTCATCATTCATCATCAAAGAGAAAGGATTGAGTTGCCTTCATTTTGTTTGCCAAACATTTTGTTTTCCTCTCTTTGTCTCTTTGAGGAAAACTTATCAGTTGTGTAAGGCAGGTTCAAAACACACCAGATGGGGTTGTGCAAGGCCCCCTCAGAGTTGCTGCACTGCCCTGAAGGGTTGCAGAACAGAGGCCAGGAGAGGGAGGGTGGCAAGAAGGACATTTGGGGGCTTGAGGCCGTGGCTCCTTAGTGATTATTACAGAAGAACTGCAGTATCGTAACTCCTGGTCCAGCCTGTGCTGCTGTGCCCCAGCAGAATATCATTTCCGGGTATAAGTGACTCTAAAATAGAATGCACTGTTGCCCTGCATACACACCTTGAAAAGAGAGGGGGGAAACTTGTCTTAAAGGAAGACCCTTCACTTTACAACTGGGCATCTTGACCATAACATATAATTTGTTGAGAATTCACGCTGATTTTTCTTTACTGATTTCTAAGTCTTACTGATCACTCTACAAATCCTTTTGAATCCTTATTCTTAGAACAGTTGCAAGATTAGCTGTGAAACAGAGAGGAATAACCTCACAATATGGTAAGTGTAAAAAAGAACCCTTATACCTATGTGTGCAAGACAGAAAACAAAAGGGGAAAAAAGAGAAGTGGCACTGAGTAGAAAAGCCACAAGCAACATCCCTTGAAGATTCTCCTGTCCCCCACAGCATATTAACCAACTTCGGGCATTTGGTGCTGCTGTTAGATATAGCTTTACTCACAGAATAAAGTACTGATGTGAAAAAAATTGTGTGGGGCTAAGTAATGGAAGAGAAAGAACTCAAGCCTGGGAGATCAATCCAGCTTTTCCCCCAGTTGTAAGTGCATTTCCAGGGAAATCAGGAACACCATTTAAAATTTCTGCTCTCTTGGCATGCCTGGGTGGCTCAATCAGTTAAGTGTCCAACTTCAGCTCAGGTCATGATCTCGCGGTTGGTGGATTTGAGCCCTGCGTTGGGCTCTGTGCTGACAGCTCAGAGCCTGGAACCTGCTTCAGATTCTGTGTCTCCCTCTCCCTCTATCCCTCCCCCGCTCATGCTCTGACTCTCTCTCTCTCTCTCAAAAATACAATAAACATTAGAAAAAAAAGTTAAAATCTCTGCTATCTCGAAGTTCCTGGACAGTACGGTGGCTATAAATTTGGAATGCTTAGAGAAAACTGTCCTGTCCTGAAACCCATGTATAGATACCAACTTTTCTACATTGTCTAGCCAGCCATTGGAAATTGGAATAGAAATAACAAGAGAGTAATGAAAGAAATATTTCTCTAGATGTAGTAGACCATATTTTTGTCTACCTAACACCAATTCTCCCACTTCTAAGAAAACACTGAATTTTGTTTTAAGTATGTACCTGACTCCCCACTCCAGAGGAAATCCTATTTATTTAGCTAGCACTGTTCAACAGAAATACAAAGACCATACATGTAATTTTAAATTTTTTGGCAGTCATATTTTTAAAAAAGTAAAAAGAAACAGGTAAAATTTAATATATATTTTAATTATATATTTTATTTTTCCAATATATATAAAATGTTATATTGTAAATATATAATCAATGTAGAAATTATATATATATATATACATGTATATATACATATACATATATATCTCATATATTTCATATTAAGTCTTTAAAATCCATATTGAGGAGGGCACCTTTTGGGATGAGCACTGGGTGTTGTATGGAAACCAATTTGACAATAAATTTCATATATTGAAAAAAATAAAATAAAATAAAATAAAATAAAATAAAATCCAGTATACCTTTTTACTCATAGCACATATCATCTAGGACCAGTCACATTTCAAGTGCTCAGTAGCCATATGTGGCTAGTGGCCACCATAGTAGTCACTGAAGCCAACCACATTCACTTAACAACTATAATTAGTCCAGGGGCTAAGATGGCCCATCCAGGCTGAGAGCAAAAACCTTGCCTGTAGGCAAGCTTTCTCTCTTTTCCTCTCCTACTGGACAAGAGTAGGGAGGATAAAGTATGCTTAACACTGTCAACCTGCTTGGTACTACATGAGGAACCAGCTTTAGATGAAGCTGACACTGAATTTGGCAGAGAGAAGAGAAAGAAAGAACCTAGGGCTTTGGTGACATTATTGGGCTGCTGATCAAACTTGGAATTTGCTCTGACTCTGGACTTTCCATATAATGAGGCAATATTTGCCCTAATAGTTTAAGCTGGGTTGTGTTGCTTATAGCCAAAAGAGTCCTAACTATATTCAACTTGAAGCAGATAGGTGATCATTTTTTGGCCCATTAGTGTACCTCTCAAGGTTATAGAATACTAGAGGAGGAACTAACCCACAAGGAGTTGAAGACAAAAAATCCCATATGGAAAGCACTTGAATTCACTGCATTAAATATAATGTTTAAATGTACAACATAACAGCCATATGTATAAGTAAGAATCATCTGCAAAGCACGCATGTTCACTTTCTGTTCCAGAGTCAGGCGTCTGAATTCTGAGAGTGAACAAAGCCTAGGGGGAGAAAAAACAAAAAACCTATACCAGATTTACAAGAATAGTTATCTTTATAAAATCTATATGAACTACAAAGTTATGAAGATGAAGGAAAAGCTGTTCAATAAAACTAAAGCTAGCAGTTCTCAACGAGATACCTTTAGAAGTGTGGTTATATTTTAAGTTTCCCGCACAGGGCTAATTAGAACATACATTTCAATTAGAATTTGATTGCACTTCAGGAAGTGAATTATTAAATGACCTAGCACATTTTGATGTTTTCAATTGCCAAAACTGCCAGCTTTGGAGGACAATGATTCTTTAATGATAATTTATTCTTTTCTTGTCCCCATTATTGCTAGATGGCTTGGGGCCCTAGATACTTATTGGGCTCCAGGGACCCAGTATGGGCATTTTCAGAGGAGGATACCAATTAGCTAGTTTGGTTTCACAAAAAAGCAAAGATCGCCCTGAGGGGAAAACTCTGCCTCAGAGGGAGCACCCTTGAACTTTAACTGTCTTTACTGCTAATCATTAGAAGTCCGCAAAGCATTTGGCCTCTCTGTTACCATGTCATTATCTCCACTCTTTAGTCTAAAAATGCAGACTTTCTCTTAGTATGAAGGCAACAATAAAGATAGCAAATTTACCATATGCATAAAAGTGAGTGACCACTTTCTACTAGTTTTAATAGCACTTCTACTGCTTCCCAAAATTGCCATAGGTCCCCTAACTTTGACTACCCTTAGGGACAAACATTTCAAGATTTTGTGTAAGGCCCCTAATGGGTATTTTCAGGAGAGGAGAATTACCTGGGGTTCTGTAAACATGAAAAACAGCAGCTTCAAGGTTACTGAATAATGAGTGGCTGCATATTTGACTCATATATAAACAAAAAGTCAATTGCCATCTAAATCACAATTTTATTGGTTTTTTTCTTTTATTTAATTACTTCATTCAACAAATTTTTTAGAATCTATTAGGTGTCAGGCACTGTACTTGGCACCTAGGATCTTATCCTGAGTAAGACAGAAGAATTCCACCCATTCAGATGCTCACATTCTGGAGGTGCAAGATGGATGGGGCAGGTGGGGGAGGCCCATGGAGGATGGTGACTCAGCAGACCATTAATTCCCAGAAGTGCTACCTTTGTATACCTGTAGAGGCCACAGAAAGTGTATCTACTGTCCTCAAGACTGCTATATTTTTCTCAACATCAGAGGTCTGTACATTTAACAGTTGTTTTGAATCTCATAACACTTAACCAATTTTCCGGCAATATGGTGAATTCAGTGAGTTCGTATTGACTCACAGAAGATTAAGACACTTTTCCTTTGCTTTGAAGAAAGCAAGCATTTTTTTTGATATTGCAAAAGTCGACACTTAGTCATAAAAGCATTCATAGTGTAGCATATCCTAGTCATGTGGAAGTTCAAACTTTAGAGCCGGATCACCTGGGTTCGATTGAAACCCAAGTTCTACTGAGTAACAAATGCATAATACTGAAAAGTTCCTAAACTATCTGTTCCTCAGTTCCTCATGAGTAAAATGAAAACTACACAGGATATATATGTATGCAAGTAGTACTATGTCCAATATGAATGGAATTGCCTATTACTTGGTGATTAGTTTTGAAAATCAGTAAGTAAAGTTACATTTAAATATAATAAAAATTTTCTTGAAAATCCTTAGGAAGTTACCTTTTTGGAGACCCAGAGCCCACCTGTCAATATGTCTAGCGCTGTCATTTTTTCTACCAGTTTTGGAATAGATTGCTGTTTCTCTGATTGAACATCAAGTAGTGTAGCAGGTCTGCATATAGGGATTGTGTTATATCAAAAGTCCATGTTGTTAAACATTTGCCTCATCTCAGAAGCACTTAGGAACTGATCTAGGCCAAAACGGACTCCTTCCTCATCCCGGGGTTGGTCAGTGAAAAGGCGGGCAAGAACTGTAACCCAATGTATTTGTTTCCTCCTCTTTCACCAACTTCTCCTTGTCTCTTTTTGCCAAGACAAGACAATTGAATTCACAGAAATTAAATGTGAAGCAATTACTCTTTACAAACATCTTGAGGTGCAAAGCTTGTTAATTAATATTTAGGAAAAAGTAAGGCAAGTTGTGTCACATAAGAGATAATAATGTTGCTCTTTTGAGATAAGTATTCTGTTATTATTTGCCATGAATATTATTTCAAATGATAGCAATATTAAAGTATTTTTATACTTTCTTGAGTGGGCCCAGAATTGGACTACACTTACTGCCTTCAAAGCTAACAATACCCTGATCCAAACCCACCACCATCTCCTGCCCAGAATATGGCAACAGCCTCCCAACCCATATGACAGCCTCTGCCTTTGGCCTCAAGAGGAAACAGTAGCCAGAACTGTCTTACAGGGCCCTCTAGTTTAACAACCTGCAAGGAGTCCCACTTCATTCACAGAAAAAGCTAAATGTCTTTTTTTTTTTTTTTTTTTTTTTTTTTTTTTAAGATTTGTTGAGCTTTGTGTTATGTCCAGGAGATGGTTTATCTTGTTAAATATCCATGGGTATGTGAAAAAATTATTTGCTCTGCTACTATTGGATGGAGTATTCATATACAGAGCACTCTGTATATCCTGTGGGCTGGTTGTATTGTTCTGATCTTCTATGTTCTTGCTGAGTTCCTATCTAGTAGTTCATTTGCTGAGAAGAGGTGTTGAGGTCCCAACTACAATTGTGGATTTGCCTGTTGCTCTTTTCGCTTCAGCTTTTGCTTCATGTTGTTTGGTCCATACACATTTAGGATGGTTATGTCTTCCTGCTAGATCAATTCCTTTTGAATTTAGAATATTTATATTTCAGATAAATTCAGATAAAGTATTCAGATTACTGTCATTTTGCTTCTACTACTGTATTATTTGTTCCCTGTTTGCTGTGGTATTTTTCAGTTAAGTAATTTCCATTTTGCTTGTTTTATGACCTCTATCTCTTTGCTGAAATTTTCTATTTTTTTCATTTGTTTTAAGATAATTTGTAATTGTTTGTTGAATCATTTTTATCTTAGTTGCTTTAAAATCATTGTCAGATAGGGGCGCCTGGGTGGCGCAGTCGGTTAAGCGTCCGACTTCAGCCAGGTCACGATCTCGCGGTCCGTGAGTTCGAGCCTCGCGTCGGGCTCTGGGCTGATGGCTCAGAGCCTGGAGCCTGTTTCCGATTCTGTGTCTCCCTCTCTCTCTGCCCCTCCCCCGCTCATGCTCTGTCTCTCTCTGTCCCAAAAATAAATAAACGTTGAAAAAAAAAAAATTAAAAAAAAAAAAAATCATTGTCAGATAATTCCGACATCTGGTTCATCTTGGTATTGGTGTCAGTTAACTGTCTTCTCATTCAAGTGTGATTTTCATGGTTCTTGGTAATTTTTGAACATGTTCTGAACATTTTGGCTATTATGTTAGGAGACTCCAGGTCCTATTTACATTGTTTTATTTTTGCAGGCAGTCATCCTGTTTAGGTTTAGTATCCAGGTTCCCATATACTTTCATGGGCTATGGTTTCAATGGCAATCACAGCACTATTTTGGTCTGCTTTGTTTATCTTGTGACACTGGGGCTCCTACTGGTCCCTGCAAATGCTGCTTGAGAGGTCACCTCTGCTGGTCTTCCTGGCACCTCTAGGTAGGGAAGAGATCTTTGTCAGGTAGGACGAAGACAACTTCCTGGGCCAGGTGCTTGTTGTGTGGGATCTCTCTTGCTGCTGTCTCAAGTCCTACAGGGAAGGAGAGAACTCCTTTGACCAGAGGTATTTTTGTGGCATGATCTCTCTTGCTGACACCCCCAGGCAAGTGGTATCTCCAGGCAGGTGAAGAGAACTTTAGAGTCAAAACAAAACCTTCCAAAGCGGGGGCTACCTGTGACATGGTCCCTCTTATTGGTGCCCTAGGCTACGAGGTTTCTGTGGGTGAGAGCAAAGAGTCTCAGGTCTGGCAGGGAAGGAGAATGCCTGCCTTGGCCATTTAATCTCTGCCAAGACTTCTGATGCATCCCTCTTGTCAGTTAGACCATGCATACCTGACTTTGCTTGTGAGACCTCTGTTTAATCCAGATGGGAGATGAGTCTACTTGGATGCTCTTGGTCACTAGATTGGGAGTCAGAAAATAGTAGACCTGGGCCACTTTCTTCTTTTGGGGGGAGGGTTGTAAGATACCTGTTTTGTTGCTCCTCTAGTCCCAAGATCCTACCCCAGTTTGCCTTCCTCTTCTCACCTTTTGGACTTCTTTGGTTTTGTCTTTTGCATCACTTCTAAAGCTCAAAGTTGTACCTAGTGAAGAGGAGCAGGGAGAGGCCAGTCTATGGCATCTTGTCTGAACTGGAAATCCATAGTCTTTTTGGTGGCTTCTGGGACATAGGTGATGTGTCCTCTTTGGTTTCCCTGCTCTCATCCCTCTGCTCTACCTCTTGTTCACTCTTGTCCAACTCCACTGTCTTCTTTTCTGTTCCTGAGCATATCAGACATGTTCCCACATAAGGGCCCTCTCATTAACTGTTGTCCCTTCTTAGAACTTTCTCTCACCAGATATTTGCTTGGCTGTCTCCAGTTTTCCTCATATCTGCTCAAATGTCATCCTCTTAAAGGAATCTGTTTTATCCAATTATCCACCACTCAATTCTTTAGCATCTGAGAAATAAAAAGACAGAGCTCAATGGTTTTGCTTATTGTGGTAAGAGAGAGCTGTGCACCTCACATACTCTTTCCAAACAGAGCAGAGGGCTGACTGTCACATTAGTCTTATACAAAGTTTTGAGAAGCATGAAAGGGATTGGCAAGAGTCATAGGCACAAATTTCATCAGGAGAAGTAAAGTTGCTCCATGAGACTGCTGTTGATTGGTGGGCTGGCACTCAGAGGTATGTTTGCTTTTATTTTTAAATGAGATCCTTCCTGATTGGCTAAAGCAAGGGATTGACTCTATGGTTGGCTTGTAAAAAAGCATGTTCACAGAGGTGAGTTGTCCTGATTCATTGAAAACTGTCTTTTCAGGGGGCGCCTGGGTGGCTCAGTTGGTTAAGTATCGACTTCAGCCCAGGTCGACATGTTCCTAGGTTCGAGCCCAGCACTGGGTTCTGTGCTGAGAGCTTCAGATACCGTGTCTCCCTCTCTCTCTGCCCCTTCCCTGCTCATGCTCTCTCTCTGTCTCTCAAAGGTAAATAAAAATTTTTTTAAAAATTAAAAAAAAGGAAAATTGTCTTTTTACCAGAGCTACAGAACAAAGCAGTCTTGTTCTAGCAGTGTGTACCTTTTATTCTCACCCCACACTCAATTACCCTTATCCTGCTTTACCTTTCCTCCCTATTGTATTTATCACCTTCTAATGTAATAAGTATTTACTTATTGTGTTTGTCCGCCTTCCTTTGCTAGAAAGGAAGCTCCACAAGTTGGGCATTTTTGGTTGTTTCTTGATATATCTTACTTTTCTAGAATACTGTCTGGCACATAGTGAGCACACAATAAACATTTGTTAGATTATAATTATTTTTTTTACAATTTAAAAAAAAATTAGAGAAAGAGAGAGAGAGCACACATGAGAGAGGAGAGGGACAGAGTGAGAGAGAGAGAGAGAGAGAGAGAGAGAGAGAAAGAGAAAACCTTAAGCAGGCTCCATGCTCGGCACAGAGCCCCACGTGGGGCTTGATCCCACAACCCTGGGATCATGAACTGAGCTGAAATCAAGAGTTGACTACTCAATTGACTGAGCCACCCAGGCACCCTAATTTTGTTGGGTTATTATTGAATATTTGGACAGTATCCCAAGCAAGCCTAGAAAAAGCCAGTTATATTTATTTTTGTACCTGTTCCTCCCTCCCTGGACAATCCTGCAAATATGTCTTTCACTGTGAGGTACAGCTGATACGATAAGAATATATTTCAGTTAGCATTTTTTTTATTTTCCAGGGTATATACATTTTTTAATTTGAATCTCATTTGAAGGTACATCCAGAAATTGGGGGCCCTCTTCAAGAAAAAAGAATACAAAATAAGAAATACAAAACAGTGCTTGGAAAGAGCCCATGCAAACAGAGCTCTGATTCTTTAGCTACATTCATTCCAACTTTCATGGTGGGATACAAGACACCACTCCTTTTTCTTGCCATTATTGAAAGAATTTCAGACAGTAGCAAATAAGAGAAACACTGATGGCTTCCTAGGATAAACTATGATGTCAATAATAGACCAGATTAAACTAAAAGGAAAAGCAAAAGCAAAAAAAAAAAAAAAAAAAAAAAAAAAACAACAACAAATAAGGTAGCTTGGTTCAGTGAACATAATGCAAATTAAAGTGACTTACCTGAACCATTTAAGGTTAATTACAACGAAGTACAGTATAGCTTACGGGTGTCATTAGTTTGACAGATTAACTTTGGCTGTCATCAAAACTAGCCCTTGATTCTAGGCTGAGACAAGGATTTTCTTCAACTTCTGGCATGCAACCCATACCTTCCAAATTTTTTGTTAAAATCAAAAGAAGGCTGGAACAGAATCACACTGTTAGAGGCAAATAGCAATCTGAGGGAAAAGACAGCCTGAAGATACTATCGTAGCATCCATAACCTCAACTGAGTTTCCATTTATCTCTTTCCAACACCCCATTGTCTATCCAAACAGTCATGTGGTACTTTGTTTAATTACTTGTTTGATGTAAGTCTTCCCAACTAGACTGTGAACTTCATAAGAGCAAGGGCCCTGTCCAATGCCTTCCTGCTTTCTCCTCAGCACTGACACAATTAATAATTGTGTGGATTCATTTTATGAATGAATAAATTAATTGAAGAAAACTTGGCTTTCTTTAGAATCCTTCACTTGGCAGAGCATCTCCCTATTCTTCTTTTCTGTATTTCCCTTATTTCTACATCAGTAATTCATTCTGCTCCTTATAACCAGGGCTGGAAGACTTAAATCCCTTTCTGGGAAATTCCTTAGTAGCAGCTGCCTTAATCAGAACCAGTTTGACCACCAAGACATCTTGTCTGTATTTTGTCCTATCTATCCCCTTTGTTTTCTTTGTAATCGATTAATAATAAATGCAGAGCAAGAGAAATGAAAAAATATTAAAACACACTCTCCTTACATAATTTGAGCATTTGGCTAACTAAGTGTAAAATATTTGATATTTTCATGGGGAAATCAGCAACTTGTGGTCTCTGATGTTGGTGCTTTTGTTTATTTGACACATTTTTCATAGTCATGTTACCAGTAACTTTAGAGGTCCCAGAGTAAGAAATATTTCTCCTCCCTGGGTTCAGTAATTCTGTCATCCAAAGGGCTGAGAGCTGTGTCACTTGCTTCTCCGTTATTTGGCTAGAGAGGAAGTTTTTATGAAATGTCCTTTTTATTTCCAGAATGTATATTTAATACTAAGAAACCTGCTTGTAATTGTGCCAACAGTTAAGCTATTATTTCTTCTTTAAAGGGCCTATTTTGTTGCATGGGTCTTTTAAATGTAATTTCTTTAAAACTTGAGTTCAGGGGCGCCTGGGTGGCTCAGTCCATTAAGCGGCCGACTTCGGCTCAGGTCACGATCTCACACTCTGTGAGTTCGAGCCCCGCGTTGGGCTCTGTGCTGACTGCTCAGAGCCTGGAGCCTGTTTCCGATTCTGTGTCTCCCTCTCTCTCTGACCCTCCCCCGTTCATGCTCTGTCTCTGTCTCAAAAAATAAATAAACGTAAAAAAAAAAAAAAAAAAAAATTTAAAACTTGAGTTCAAAGGACCACCTCTCCTTTCACCAGATTGCAGAAACTTTGGAATGGTGTGAATTCAAGGCCCATTCTATTCCCAGTAAATCTGGCCCAGCACAAGTGTCCTCTTCAACATCTCTTGTCCTTTGTTGTCATCCCTCTTCTTGGTATCTTTCTGATGCCCACCTTTGTATTTCTTGCCATGGACACTTCCTGTGATCATTCAAGCATATGTCTCCCCTCTGGGAGGAAGCTGATAAGAATTAATCATTCATAAATGTGATTATGGATGATAACAAACTCTTCTCAGTTAAGGTCTGCAGCTTAGCAGGATAGTTTTAAAACATTCCTACTTTGCATATACAGCATTTTAACGTTTTTATTTATTTTTGGGACAGAGAGAGACAGAGCATGAACGGGGGAGGGGCAGAGAGAGAGGGAGACACAGAATCGGAAACAGGCTCCAGGCTCTGAGCCATCAGCCCAGAGCCCGACGCGGGGCTCGAACTCACGGACCGTGAGATCGTGACCTGGCTGAAGCCGGACGCTTAACCGACTGCGCCACCCAGGCGCCCCGCATATACAGCATTTTAGTAACCACATGATTTCCCCCAAAACTCACAACAACCCTGTGAAGGAGAAGATGTGGCTAGAAATAACTATCCTGCTCTTGTAGATGGCAACACTATGGTTCTGAGAGGCTAAATGACTTGCTGATCGTTTCATAATAAGTAGAAGCCTGATCTGAGACTAGGCTGAGGCAACATGCTCTTGCATCTTTCCACCACCAGACTGCCAGCATTTGACATGATCAGTTGATAAAATTTAGCCAAAGTGGCCAGCCATTAGGAGGGAGTAGGGAGGGGCACATCATCCTCTCAGTGCTTCCTTAATAGCCTTTCCCTCATCCTTGGAATTCTCTTTTGTTTCTTTGACTCCACTTCCTCCTCTTCCCCTCCCTGATCATGTGTTGTAATTTCCTATGCATTTTCCTCTTCCATTATGTGCCCCTTGGCATCCCCATAGTTTTTGACCCTCATTGGGGGGCATTGGTTAAACATACAATTCCAGAGCCAGGACCTGGGATTCTGTAGGTTAAGTAAGTGCCCAGGCAAATCCTATGATTTGGCACATTTGAGAGACTGAATAATATGAGAAATATTTGTTAACTAATAGATTGATGTGGAGAAATTCAACTACTTAATTGATTGCTAATATGCACACTCAACCTCTACGTGGGGTAGAAAAAGTTTAAGCAGAGAACATTTGCACTGAAATACACCATCAGTTAAATATGAAAGAAACTCAAAGTAAATGTGAATTTAAATTTATTATACCGTTGACTTCTAATAACTTTTTTCTTTTTGAAAATAAGAACCATGGGGAATGGAAGCATTAATATTCATAATACATATTTTTGGAATTTCTCATTTCTAATATTATTGAGGATCGTGTCCCACCTATCTTGGGAGCAAGGCAAACAAAGGCGGAGAGGGAGCCTCTCCGAATGGCAAAGGAGATCAATAGAAAAAAATCAAGTGAAAGGAAACACTGAATGGCTCCTCAGTTTTTAATAAACTCTCATAATCAGAGTCTGAATCCCCTCTTGATTAATTGAGTGACCCAAAAGGAAGAGTTAAAAAAGGATTTCTTTCTTTTTTTCCCTTTTTTAAAAAAACTGGCTCCTTAGACCTTGTGGTTAGCAAATAGGTCTTGCCAATTTTGATAAATTAGTTGCAAATGAATCAGAAACATGTGGACTATATGTATTCATATTTAAATAGGGGAAAGGTGCTTGGAAAATACACTTGGTCCATGCCAATGTCTCAATGTTTCAGAAACAGTCTGTGGTATTTTCAGAAAACAAAACATTTCTACTCTGTCAGCAATCTCACGTCAATGTATTTACACAATGCTTAGTTAGCCTTAAACCCAAATTAACAAAAAGGTTCATATTGCAAAATAGCTAACATTTCTACAAACTCATGAGCACCGACTTGGCTTGTCTCTACTATTCTGAGACAATCACACACTCTTTGATGTTCAGCTCTCTACTCCTTACATAGTACAATCCAGGAATAGCACAAAGGTAAACTCCTACCTATCCCCACATCTCCCCATGAGGCGGTGGGTCTTTAATAAATGCAAATAGTATACATGGAATTCTGCATATATTCTTCGATGCATATTCTTGAAAGAATAATTAGGAACACACAAAGTTAATATAATGCTAAAATACAGTATGCAGCAATTAAATCATAATTGTCATTGTATAGCTATGGTGACATTATATAAAGAAGAATAGCACTTTATCTGGTGAATATCAGACTCAGTTTTCCCATTTTTAATTTGTTATGTTCTTTTTATATCCCACCTAAATAATCGAGTATTAATATTGGAGTGGTTTTTTTTCCTGCATTATCAGTGATTTTACCTATATAACATGTGCAGTTTTAAAAATTGGCAAAATTGATGCCAAAATAAGCTAGTAATCCTAAATATTTAATTACGTGATACAAACACTCAGGAGCTTCAGCTATTTATGTTAGGAAAAAAAAGTCCAATTATATAGAGAGATTCAGTTTTAAATGACCATAGACGATAAAAATTTCAAGCAGCCAAAACTACCCTTAAATACCCTCATTAAGCCATTGAGGGCAGGGTGCATTTGGCTGCAAACCATTGCTATACGGCAACTGTTCAGCACACTCGTTTGTGAACTGCTGAACTAGACTCAAGGAAGGAAGAAAGGAGAGTTATTGTGCAAAGATTTCAACAGACAGATCCATCTGCCTTGAAAATACCTATGAAGTCTCCATGGACCAAAAGGGGAATTGGTAGCATATTCTAAAGTGCTCCTCCTTCCTGAAGACATTCTTTCCTTGACTCACTTTTAACCTTTGGCTTTTATAACCTTAACACCTATTAACAGACATGTTTGGGGTGAGCTCTGAGGCGATAATGAGGCTTCATCTTAGAGACGGTCAGTTTCTAACGACAGACTTCAGGTACCTGCATTTATATGAGACTGCACTGATCTAATTAACTTGATGGAGAAAGTCAATTCAAGGATTGTAAATATTTTTGGTTTTGTGTTACCACCTATAGTGAGAAAGTCTACAGAAATAAAAAAATATTGTCAGTGGGGTTATAATCATTTTAAACAAACAAACAAAAAGAAAATTCGTCCCGGAAACTAAAGTCATGTTAGAAACAGAAGAAGCCAGTCAGATCATCACTAAGAAGAGCACTTCTCCAGCTTTCACGTGTGCACAAATTATCTGGAGATCCTGCTCAAGAGCCGACTAGAGCCTGAGATCCACATGTTTGACAAACAACCACAGATGCCTGTGATGCTGGTCCCCACACCACACTGGGTAGCAGGGCTGTAAATCACCCTCCCAGAGCCAATAGCCAGAGATACCTAGAGCACACTACACTGCGCGTGAAGACTAACTACCAACCAAAAAACCACAGAACAAAATAAGAACAATGAATTGACCTCTTATTGTAATATACCGTAAGCAGCCCTTACTCTCCATCTTTTCAGACAAGTATGTTTCTATTCACATCCTCAAATCCGACACTCCACAGAAACCATATGGAGGGTTGTCTTCAGATATGGAGGCCACTATGATGTAGACAGATTATGGAGCACATGCAGGGTGGTATTTTTGTGTAGGTGATGCTAATAGACAAAGAAGACAATGGGGCCACCTTGTGAGCACGGAAAGTTTATAAGCTGTTTACATGAAGAAGGGACTCCTTCACCTATTGAGTTGCTATTATTGTTTAATTTTAAGCTTCCCTTTTAAGTTTCATGTAGTTGTTACATGATTATGGACAAGAATGAAGTGAAATCATAACAAAACAAATAAAACCCCTGTATTTTGGTAAATTTGGTAAGACAGCCACTCAGTATTATAAAAAGAACAAAACAATCCCATAATCTTTAAACTTGTTATCAGAATTCAGTGGTTGCATTGACTTGAATTTACTAACCAGTTCAGGCAGAAAAATTAATCCTTCTCAAAGTCCTAATACCCATCTTTTTAGGAGTTTTTCAAATTAGTGAGTCACAAACCCCAAGCAAATAACTTGAAGGAAATTATCAAAAAGATTTTGCTGATTTAATTTTTCTGGAAGTAGGATTTTGAAGCTACTTTAAGAAAGTCTATAAAATTGGAGATAACTCAATAGATCTGAAAATGACAAAAAAGACTCTCAAGAAACAAAAGAAATAATACAAAAAGAAAAGAAGGATTTATGCAGAACAGATATTAAAGGTGTAGTGTCAAAAAAATTCTGGGTAAGAAAATCTGTTCTGATAACTTGCAATGTTAGATTAGAAAAATTTTGGAATATTACCAAGTTCCATGAAAAACATGGAAAATAATTTCAAAGGAAAGGGAGGGGACAAAAACCCCAACAATTCATCCTCCTCTCTAGTGAAGAATATTAGCGTATTAACAGACCAAAAGTTTCTGGAGAGTTGCCATCTGTTCTATGGAAGAAGAAATGACATATAGCAATATGTGTAATTATAACAGGTACCAGTTCAACTAATGTTTATTGCCAGTGTCAGGTGGTTTGAAATACCCAAGAAGTATCAGCACAAACTAATGTCTTGCAATCACTTTTTACTTTTGTGTGAAAAGGAATGGTAAATTGTTTTTGTAACATCTCCATAATAAACCTTATTTTCACCCCTTTTCACCTTGCCTTCTATAAAAGGAAGTAAAAAAATGAAAGGCAATGGCTTCCATGACTGCTTACTTGGATGGTTCACAGCCTTAAACTTAGGCAACAACAATCAGTTTATTTAAAAAAGCATCTGAACTCAACACAAGGAAAGACTTAGCTCTGTTTAAATAGATTAAATATGTACCTTCAGACATGGGTGACCTGCCATCTTCCTCCACTCCTCCCCTGTAGTCTCTGGAGAATCAGCGTCCTGACAGAAGTATACTGGAACTCTGTGGGGGCAGAAAAAAGTTTGAGAACTACTTCACACAGGCTTACTTCCTATTTCTTTATTTCTTCTTTTCTGACCTCATTGCAGAATGGACAATTACTTATACCTTTAAGTTCACTTCATGAAACATAATAATCATTGTTTCAAGCAATGTATCTTCTTTCCTCTTTCCTCTCTTCCTTCTTTCTCCATTCCCCTTTATCGTCTTTCCTGTTAGTCATTTCTTTCCATCCCATAGTCAATCTCTCTAATGCTTTTATTGTGACTCTTTTGTTGGCAGTTTTCTTGCAAGATGAGTATTGTTGTTTTGTGCGCCTGTATATAAATTTGTGTATGTTTTGCCTTTTGCCCTTAAGCACCATAGCCTTAAGATATATTAATATTGCTATGCATATATTGGATCCACCCCTGCTAACAGTTACACCCCTGATGTGTATATACCACATTGTCACAGTGCTAGATACCCAGGCTGCTTGGTCTCTCTGCCACCGTATATAATGCTGCAATGGACATCCTTGTACATATCCTCTTGGGTCTGTGTGATAAATTCTTTGAAACATGTATCAACAATGGAATAACTGGAGGTTTCCAGTCTAAGAGAGTGTCTTCTCCACATCATCCAAGACCACTCCAACTATATTTGCAACTCAAGGTTTTATTTCTATAGCTTTAAAGAAGATAATGGTCTAGCTTGATTGGAACATAGATATTTAGGAATTTATTTATTTATTCTTCTTTTGCTCATTCAGTAGTTTACTGAATACCAAATATGCGTATTTGATGGTATAAAGATAAATATCTATCCTTCATTTTACATATATGTGTGTGTGTGTGTGTGTGTGCCATTTTTACAGATGGGTAAAATATGGCTTGAGGTCATGTGATTATTAAGTGACAAGAGTTAGAATTTGGAAAAAGTCAAATTCCAAATCCCCTCAAGAGAATAAAAGAAAGAGAATATTGTCTTTATAGGAAAAACATCACCTTGTTCTCTTGAGAGTGGGAAATGAGGGAAAATAGATGTTCTTCCTCAGAAAATTCACACATACAGTTCTTGATTTGTTAGTGGAAACTTGCACCTTGGTAAGATGTGTCTTTAACCCAAGAGTTTTGATATAGTGCTTTTGTGTTCCAGAGAGAAGAGTGGATGCTCTGAGGCTCAGGCCAGTATTCTCACTGGAAGCTGAGCAGGGAGGATCTGGCAGCACAAGCTTCTGAGAAAGACTCTGTTCCAGGGGTCATCTTTCCCTTTCCTGAGTACTTTTTAAAATATAAGTTCCAGTAGAAGGTGCACAGTACGTAGAGCAGCAGCATGAGAATGAAGTGTCACAGTATTCCCTTAGCCATGGTTTAAATTATCCATGCACAACTGTGGTTCTGAAACACATGATCCTCTTTCTAACATGTTCTCAGAAGGTCAATAATAGCCTAATGCTACATCATGATGCCTACGTCATTAACCTTACTTCATCTCATCACCATTCAGGCATTTTATCATCTCCCATCATCACAAGAAGAAGGGTGAGTACAGCACAATAAGTTATTTTTAAGTTTATTTATTTTGAGAGAGACAGAGCAGGCAGGGGAGAGGCATCTGGAGAGAGCAGGAGAGACAGAATTCCTAGCAGGTTCCACACTGTTATCCCAGAGCCTGACACAGGGCTCAATCTCACAAACCATGAAATCATGACCTGAGCCAAAATCAAGAGTCAGATCCTTAACCGACTGAGCCACACAGGTGTCCCCAGTACAATAAGTTATTTTGAGACTGAGAGACCACATTCACATCACTTTTATTACAGTATATTGATATAATTGTTCTATTTTATCATTAGTTTTTGTTGTTCATCTCTTATTGTGTCTAATTTATACATTAAACTTTATCATGCAGGTATAGGAAAAAACAGAGTATATATAAGCTTTAGTACTATCTGTGGTTTGCAGCCATTCACTAGGGGCCTTAGAACAAATCCCCCCAGGCTAGGTGGGGACTATTGTTGCCTAAATGAATCTCAAAAAAACATAAGGAACACCTGCCGGGGTGGGGAGGGTTAAAGGAGTAGTGATCATTTCCAGTTTAAAAACTCCAAAATCAGAGGTTCTTAACTTTTTCTAGTTTGATATCTCAAAAACATAAAAAGCATTTCAGTGATGTATTGTAACAATGGCTGTCCGTTTAATATTAGTTTTGAGTGAAATACATAATAGCAAAAGCAACAATGAATTTAGTAATACTTCAATTTGTACCTAACATTTTACAAATACCAGTGATATAGTTTTAGTTTATTAATTTATCTTTAATGTTACTACTTTACTTTTGGTGGTTGTATCAGAAAAGCTCCAGGGTGACTTGAATAGTAACAGTGGGGTACCCTTGGCTTCCTTTTTGGTGTTTCAATATAAAAAGAACCTGACTACTTCTCTGCTCACTGCAGCCGGCTTAATCAAAGACTCTGATGTGTCTAATGCCACACCAGGATGGTGGCTGGTGGCTGTGGCTCAGGAGCAGACCCCCAGCTGTTCCCTTTGCCCCACTGACTGCCAGGCTGCTTCCTGTGACTTCCCCAGCCAGGTCACACAGGTAATCATGCTGCTAGAGGCTTGAGGAGATTGTGAGTTATCTGGGGATGCCAACAGTGTGGCCATAAGTGGGAGACTGGACTTCCCAAGACAGGCTTGCTCACCAGTCACTCAGACCTGCCTTGGGGAGATCGAGGTAGTGGGGGATGGCTCCCCAAGAGTACTTAGCACTTCTGTAGGAACTTATTCCCGGACGTGGAGCCCAGGATGTAACACGACTACTCATGGATGGCCCAGAGCAAATAGCTGGAGGGGACAGCTGCCACGCTCTTGCTTCTGGGCTGATTGATGGAAATTTTGGCTTATGATTATACATGGCAGGGACTAAGGGGTGCTGGACCACCCAGTCCATCTGCAAAGGAAGTCTCTTTGCTGGAGGCTGTTTTACCACCAACAAATGTGCATGCGCTCAGGGTGTATATTTATTATACTCTGTGTTATTCATTGCCTTTACAGACTAAAGCCTATGGTTAATGCTTGATGAACATTTAGATTCCCAAACCCTTATAATTATTTACTCTCTCCACCCATCAACAAGAGACCATGTCTTGGAAATCACTATTCTAAATGCCCCAAATCAGTGTCCCTAGTTGGGTACTTAACATACCACCTTGTACTGATATTTTTAGGTTATGTATTTTTTGGTTAGTATGTTAGTATCCCTCATCTCGTACATGTGGATTGTAAACTCTCTGAAAAGAGAAATCATATATTACATTTTCATACCCAGGATGTTCAGTGGCAAGAACACAGCTTTGCAGAGAGCCATGCTAAATGGAGGGGGAAAAAATTAGTAAGCACCAACTCAGTGCCAGGAATTGTGGCAAATGCTTCACATTTACAGAGGACACTTAAGTTAACTTTACAACTTGCATTGTAAACCCTTCCTTTGTGCAGCAACAAAGGAATGGTTTTTAAACAGTGTAATCCCATCACCTAATCTCATTCCCTTGTCTTGGAAGGATTCTGGAGCACAGGTGTAAGCTAATCAGAGCACTGCACTCACCCAAGGGGTCATTAGATTAAGGCTAGGCATAAGACATAAAGTGGACCATCAGATTGAAAGCAAAGTGTTTTTGTTTTTGTTTTTCCATTTTGGGGGAAGGAAGCAAAGCTGTGCACAGCCAATTAATGTAAGGATCTAGATCCTTGAAGTCACTGAGCCATTAAACCAATCAATCAGACCTGAACTACTCTGTGGCAGATTCCCATATCTATCATCTACCTTTCTTGACCTGCTCTCTGCTCTGAAAGGCTGATTTGTATGAATGTGTAAGTGGCCGCTCTTCCCTCTGGCTTCCAGTTGGCTCTAACTAATGGGGGAACATCAGCAGGACACGGAAAGGAGGGAGAAGAGTAAGGTCAGCATATTTATTCTGAGACAACGTCCTGTCCTGGAATACCTTCTTTTCTGAGACAGTACATCCCTTTACTATCTAAACCAGCTTGAGTTTGTTTTCACTTCCAGTGAAAAGTGTCCTGCTGAGATAGATATATATATATATATATATATTATCCCATATAAGTAGCCTTAGAAAAAGCTCAAGGAGTATTATTTCCATTTTACTTCAATGGAACGAGGGCCCAGAGAGATTGCCTATCTTGGACAAGATGTTGAAGGAAGCCTGATTTTTTTAAGTTTAGAAACTGATTTACGTTTACTAAACACTCTATTTTAGAATTATTGATTTCACTTTTTAAAATTTAGTAAGTGTCTTTCAAATACTTTCTTAGCCAAAGATCATGATCATAAAATAGGCTCATTTAACCTTTTATATAGGTTTCAGTTGGTGCTGGATGCCATATATATTCTCCTTTATCATTTAATCGCCCCTAATCTGTGAAGATTCTAAAATAGAATATATAGAAATCATAATTTGCCTCCTATTAAAGAACACCTTGGGATACATCCTAAAAGCTTTAAAAAAAAAAACAGCTATTTTTTTAGAAATCATTTGAAACTTACAATGGAGCTGCATGAATAGTACAAAATATATCCTTATATGCTTTACCAAGATTCCCCTATGGGTCATATTTGCCCCCGTTACTTTTCCTTTCTCTTTTCCTCCCTCCCACCAACCCCCCTCTGTGTATGTGTATATATGCCCCATATCTGTATATATATCTTTTTACTTCTAAATACTTTCGTGCATATCTCCTGAGAACAAGGACATTCTCTTATGTAACCACAGTGCAGTTATCAACTTCAAGGCATTTAACATTGAATACTTCAATCTCTAATATTTCAATTTTTCCAATTAACCCAATAATGATCTTTACAGCATTTCCCCCTCCATACAGGATCCAGTCTAAGATCACATGTTGTATTTGGTTTTCGTGTCCAATTAAAGTTTTTTTTAATGTTTATTTATTTTTGAGAGAGAGAGAGTGCGCACAAGCAGGGGAGGGACAGAGAGAGAGGGAGACACAGAATAGGAACCAGGCTCCAGGCTCCGAGCTGTCAGCACACAGCCAACATGAGGCTTGAACCCATGAACCTCCAGATCATTACCTGAGCCGAAGTCGGACGCTCAACCGACCAGCCACTCAGGTACTCCTTCATGTCTCTTTAATTTATTTGAGTTGGGAAAAGTGCCTCAGCCTTTTATTGACTTTAACCACAATTCCATTTTGGAGCTTCCTGCCTCATTCCTCCCTTTTAAATATAATGCTCCTTTTTTTTTTTCCCTGCTGTTTCTCCATGATTGGATTCAGTTTATGCGTATCCTGTCAGAGGACTACCTGGGTGAGGTTGTGTGCTCCTCAGGATATTGCACCCAGAGGCACCCACAGACCATCCGCCTTTCCTTGATCACTTTAATTGTGACCACCTGGTCAATGTGTTGTCTGATTTTTCCACTATCTAGGACAGAGGCCTGATTTTTACAATCAGGATTTGTCAGACTGCAGTGCTCTGCTAGTGGCTGCTTCCTGATGACTTTGATTCATCTGCCCTTGTTGAGAAACTTAATAGAACCATTATTTGCTGACTCTAATTGAAGTGAGTTTTCTTTCTCTTAAGACCAAAGTCTGGGCAAGGGAGGTTACAATCAAAGGATTTCTACAGCTTCTGAATTGTTTTCAAATCCTAACAATTGGCCTCTGGCTATTCAATTAAATAACTGTTAAGGGAAAACAATCGATTTTCCAAACCTCTTTTCTTGCAGGCCCACGTTGCTTTTAAGGTATCTTACCTTCTCCGTAAAAGAAGTGTCTGCTCTGTCTGTTCAGATGTAGGGTGATTTGTTTCTGAGCAGCAGGTAAATTACTTTGTTCCCAGAAGCAGCTTTGGGAGGAGGGAGCTCAGGGTGGGAAGGTCCTCAGAGGGATTTATGCAATGGTTGGTCCTCTTCCGCATTGCTGGGGTCCCGGGAGCCTTGACAATTTGGTTCTAGTCAACCCCGAAAGTGCTAAAGGTCACATCTCCAATATTTCTCACCTAATCTTTCTTGACCGATTTTCCCTGTTCCAGAAGGTAGTTGGGAAGACACTAAACTTTGGGCAGGCTTTGCAGGTGGGTCTCTGGGCTCATGTGAAATCTGAATGTAATAGCTTTAAGTAAACAACTGATCTTAAAACCAGTACAATTGGTTGTTGAGTCAAAATGCATCCCAGACCTCAAAGACTTTGAGAGAATGCGAAACCAAACTCCTTACCTGTAATTACATTCTGTTGATTTGTCTAAAGTAATTCCCTTTTGTCACTTTAGGCTGCACAAAGCCCTCAAGAGATAACGGCAGGCGTTGTTGGCGCGCACAGTGCTGGTGTAACAGCCAGCAAAGAAAAGAAAACTTGTGGTCTGTGCATTTCACTGCAGGATACAAATCATGCAGCAGAATCTGGCGACTATTATGAGGCTGAAATAAGCACATATAGTCACAGAACAAAGCAACCAAATTATGTATTTAACATAATAATAATTATAAAAGCTTCCTAGGCATCATTTTGAACTATCTGCTGCCATGAGTCCTGAGGGCTTCCTTCCACTATGGGGAACACTAAAAAATGAACAGTGACAGGAAGCTGGGGTGGAGAGCGGGCTCAGCCATTAGTTTCCTTTTGTGTGTGAGCAATTGTTTTAAAGTTCATTGCAATGCTCAGGGTATCATTGTTTCCACAAATTACCCCTTGGATGGTTTACTATGAGTGCCAGCTTCTCTGGGGTACCTTCTGGATTTTACAAGTGGTTCCATCACACAATGATTATTATTCTTCAAGAAATTATCCAGAGTGGCTTGTTACATGACAGACATGTGGTTTGAATTTTGTTATAAACACAGAACAAAGGGTCTGAGAGTGTTTCTTTTCATTATCTGAGCTGTGTGGCTCTGAGGAAACATGAGACAGTTCATTATTCAAATGAGAATATTTTTTTGCCTTTCATTTTCGCTTTTATTTCTGTATATCCATGACATTTCAGCAAGCAAGCTGCCTCCTCTAGAAGCACCATCTGCTTTTCTTTTCAACTGTGACACCATCTGAGAGAATACCTTCTCACTCGTAGAAATACATGTGGCATGAGGGGAGTGGTGTTGTTAATTATATATTACATATATAGGTGTGTGTGTATATGTGTGTGTGTACTTTTTTGTTAGTTTTAATACCAGAGCATAGATATATAATTATGAAATTTGATGTCAGTAAGACAGCTAAATAAAAATTTCCAACCTAACTTTCTCTCAGGTCTTAAATCCCTTCTTAGTGCAATGGGATATAAATTCCATGAGCGTGGGACTTCTGTGTGTGTTCACTGGTATATGCTGGAATCTAGAAGAGTGTTTGGTATATAGTAGGTGCTAAATAGTTGTTGAATGACGAAGTGTGAATAACAGGGTTCTTCCTGAGTACTTTTTGTGTGTTCAGCATGTACCAGTCAGAAATTACTCTTGCTGGCTGTGGATGTTCATGCCCTCCATCCCCATAGTGGCTGTGATCCTCTGTTGCCCTGCGTTAAAATACACTGTGATAGATGATGGTCTTGGATGGGGATGCTTTCTCTGACCTGCATCTGCCTGTGCTGCCAACTCTCTAGAATCACACAGGAGTGTCAAGTTTTCCCACAGGAGTGTCCAGCCTGGGCCCTAGCCTTGGGACTTTTGCTTCATTATTACACAGATCACAGAAGCAATCAGACCTTATTATCTATTGAGACGACTCCTGTTAAACTGCTACCATAACTCAGGAAATCTGTGAAACATAACTTCCTAGGTACAGCTTTGGATAGTGCGGTATAACTGGCCATGAAACAGCAGCTGTTGGACTGCCCTGATGTCCTGCAATTGGAACTGCATTGTCTCATTTCAGCAGAGGTTTCAGAAAGAGGCAGGGAGCAAGACTGGCTGCTCTTCAGGTTTCCATGGCGGAAAGTATTCATGTCCACACCTTGGGCCTTTACAGCCCATTCATAGAAAATCTGATAGCAGCAGGCGCTTTCATTGGTCTTGACAGACATGTATAGAAGGGAGAGACAGAGGTCATCCATGATATCATTAATGCCTAATAGCTAACTGACTTCAGAGGCAGAAACATATGATACTATTTTTTTTAGGAGCCGCTCTAATGAGAAATTTCCAGTGATTTCCCATTCCCAATAGAATGGAAACCAAAATTATAAGCAAGGTGTGTAAAAATCTTAGCTAAACGTACCTTCTTAGATGAAGTCTCCTTGCCCACCTGTGGCCACCCTATACTGGAAGTGAGCTGGAGGACAGTCACCATCCAGTAGGCACCCCTACTGTGGTAACCATGCCATGTTGCCTTGAATGGAATGCCCTCACCTCTGGTGGTTGAAGGTCTAGTAAAGGGGCTGATGACTTCCTCTGTAAACATATTCAATTGAGGTACTCAAGGTACAACTAAAGGGAATTTTGCAGCAAGGAGTTGGAGAGAGAGCTTGGAGCTCCAGAGAGAGGTCTGGCTGGAGACTCAGCTTGGGGAGGTTGCAGCTCTTGATTGTATGTGAAAGTATAGGGTGAATGAGATCATGTAAGATGAGTGTGTAGAGTAAGAAGAGACGAGGACATAGGTTTTATGGGAAAAGTGAAGAAACTGGTACCCATGAAAAAAAATTATGAGTCAGTGATCTGAATTAGAGGAAAACAAAGGAAAGTGGTATTTGAATAATTAAGCTAATAATTACTGAATGCCACCTATGTGAGACAGCTTTTTTTAACCTCTGGGTGTCAGTTAATTCAACTAATACAACAACCATATAAAGTTAAGTTTTATTATCTCAATTTTTAATATGAGGCACAGAGAGGCCAAGTAGCTTGTCTAAGAGTACCAGCTGGCAGGTAGTGAGGATTAAGATTAGACTCATCTGATTCCAAACTTGGTATCCTATCTCTTCTATAATATCTCTCCAATGTAAAAAGAAAAAAAAAAACAAAAACAACAAGGCAATCAGGATGTAGAGAGTGGCTCAAATTTTCACAATGCCACATGCTCCACAGAAGTCACTTAAGATATGAATGGGATCAACGTGGCTTTCCATCGGATCTGACAACTAGGATGATACGATGGTTTTAGCATGAGTCACTCTAGTGGACTTGGGGCAGGTGAAGTTTGAAACAAATGAGCTCCAGGGAGTCACCTATATTTCATCTATTTCTTTGTCACAGGGTCTAGTTGTAGGGCACTTAAATAGATATTCAAAAGATAGTCATTCTCTGAATATTTCCAAAGGTAAACTTGAACATAACTTCAAATCTCCATAGTACTTTCAATTCTCTATTTCACTGTAGTTGTATAGAAACAGCCCACAACGAAGATACAAAGCTGTATACCTTGAGTAACAAGCAGGACTGGTAGAGTTTTGGTTTGTGTATGTGGGAGATAGTGGGAGAGGCAAGCTCTACAGCTTTTTAAAGATGAAGAAACTGAGGCATGGAGAGATGAAGTAACTTGCTATGGTGAGGAGGGAGCAATTGCCTAGTGATTACCTCCAGGAGATCTGAAAGGCTTTCAGCCTTACCAAAACTAAAAATTCAGTTTGGGGCACCTGGGTGGCTCAGTCGGTTAAAGCGTCCGACTTCAGCTCAGGTCATGATCTCACAGCTTGTGAGTTTGAGCCCCGCATCTGGCTCTGTGCTGACAGCTCGGAGCCTGGAGCCTGCTTCTGATTCTGTGTCTCCTCCTCTCTCTGCCTCTCCCCTGCTCATGCTCTCTCTCTCTGTCTCTCAATAATAAATAAATGTTTTAAAAAAAATCAGTTTGCCATTTAATGCTAATTAAATTCCATTCCTGTCTTGTCAATTCTGGTGGGAAAGAAAGGGCTTCTAGGATGAGTATGAAAGATCTTTAGGAACCTCCCCTCCTGGGTTCTCTTAGGCTCAGGAAATTAAGGAGCCAATGCTTTCTGCAATCATCTCTGCCCCAGTCCCAAATCATGAAGGAACCTCCTGCCCTCTTCAGCAGCTACCACAAAGACTGACCTGAAATATGACTGTCCCTTCTCTAGTGTTCAGACCAATTGAAATTTTTTTTTTTAATTTTTGGGGGAGAGAGAGAGAGAAGAGAGAGGGAACATGAGGGAGGAACAAAAATAGAGGGAGACACAGAATCTGAAGCAGGCTCCAGGCTCCAGGCTCTGAGCTGTCAGCACAGAGCCCAAGGTGGGGCTCGAACCCACGAATGTGCGATCGTCATCTGAGTTGAAGTTGGTCTGTTAACCAACTGAGCCACCGAGGTACCCCCAGACCAATTTAAATGAAAGATTTCCTTACCTCAGATTTCCTCAGGAATTTATGCTGGGCAATAGCACGATATTCTTCTCATTACAGTGCAAATGTAAAAGTCACCAACTAATTGCAACTAGTTATGATTTTATTTTATGTGTTTAAGAATATATAGAACTCACTGGATGATAATAGTTTGTTTTTATAGTCATACAGTTCAATTGCCCTCTACTAATTTTAAACAATATCTGGGTGTTAGAAAAACATTCAAAAGAGCAAAATTCAAAAGGAAACAACATCAAAACCCTTCACTAGAAAAACCTACCCATTTTAAAAAAAATTAGTCCAAAGTTGAATTCTCACCTGGTTCAAACAGAATTCACCTTTTCCTTTGTAGGGTTTTAGAATGGAGTAGGCAGAGAAACAAAGGGAAAGCAGTAACATGTGTAAGTGATCACCAAAACACCAGCTCATTTCCAACTAAAAAGACATGCTTTGTACACGGGTCACAGAACACATCAAACTAAACAAAAGTGCTGAGGAAAGTCACAGCTTATGGGGAAAAAAACCCAGGAGAGATTTTTTTGCAGGTAGATGGATAAGAAAGGGTAAGTTTCATTCTTGTGGACTGCAGCCTAGGCTGTCTGAAATAACCAGTTAATAACGTTAATAATAAATCACAAGATAACTCTAGAAACAACTATAGGGGGACCATGCCAAAGGGACTAAATAAGAGAAGGGACTTTCCAGAGTTAGTAAAAAAACTACCTAAAAGAGTGGGAGTGGATTCTTTCCAATGGAGGGAAATTCCTCTGCAAGGGTTTTCTTTTGTGGCTACGTTTTCTAGCATTGAAAATAGTTCGTTCTGGAGAGAATGCAGCCAGTTCACTATTGAATTTGCATTCAAAGGTGAGAAGAACAGCTGGGGAAAAAAAGCATTTTACAGTAAAGCCACATAAGAACGTGCAGGAAGGAGTCTGGCCCAGTGAATTCGAGTTTTTCATCCATATTTTCACACATAAGTGCAGTACGTCCCATTAAGCACACCTTTATGGGCCATTTGCCCCAGTGATGCAGCCAGAGTTGCTCAAAATCGATGATTCTTATATTGGCTTCAACTGAATGTTTGTGAGAATTTTTCACTGCCTTTCAATTTTATCAGCATGCCAACCCATAAGTAATCTACAAACAACCCACAAATGACCCAGGGCACAAACCTGTCCAGAATTATCTCTGTCCTTTCTTCCATCTAAAAATCAAGAGTTCTGGCAAGGAACACATATTTGGTTTAGTGATGTGTTAAGTCCCCCATTGCTTTATGCTTCACAGCCTCTGTAACCTCTAGCATAGCAAAACCTACATGGTATGGAAGAGAAGGAAGAGTGCAATGATGTCATAATCAGCCTTGGTCAACTGGAGAGGAAGGAACAGAAAAAATTATCAAAAATATAAACATGGGGCTCTTACTCTGAGTGACATACTATGTTACATGTGGTGGGTAATACACCTAAGAAGCTTAGGGTAAAGTTCTCGTCCCTGGGAATCTCTCAATCTAAGGTATTATCTGGAGAGAGAGATACAGAGTCATTACTTGAAGCCTGTATTTTGAATAAGTATGTAATAAAAAGCCAAGGACTCTGTGCTAAGAATCCTAAATTAAGTAGTATCATCTCCCAGCTACATTCAGCTTGTATGGGACAAAATTTACTAGAACAAATGAGAACATCCCTAAATCTGGAAGAAAAAAAAATGATGCTTTACCTGTATGAACCCATTTAATCTTCACAACAGCCTTATAAGCTATTATTATTGCTATTTCCATTTTATAGACTGGTAAACTGAGGCAGCAAGGTTAAATAATGTGACCAAAGTCATACAACTAATATGCAGCAGAGATGGGATTATCCTACAGTGTATCTGAGCATACCCAGGCCCCAAATGAGTTATAAACAGTTCAGCAGTGAAGATGAACCAGGGATTGGTATTAGAACTCATTGTAGAGCCTGCCAATGTTATTCAAATAAATGCATCTGTCATACTCACATACATAAAGGAAGGTTCTTGTGCTTCCTGAGTAAGGTGGCCAGATAATTTGTACAGATACATCTCTAGAGATAAATGAACAATTAGGGTTCCAAAAGATCTTTTCCCTTTTATTCTTATATGCAAAGTACCATTAGATAAATGAGTTGCTCTGATGCAGTTACTTTGCATCTATGAAAGTATATACATTGAAAAAATCTTAATAGCAATTTACTGACCTAGGAGACTTCAGAGTCAGGGAGCATCAAATGGAAAGGGCTGAGGGAAAGGCCTAGATCAAAAGAAAGGGAAGGCAGCATTTACTAAGTAAGTGCTTAGTAAACGAAATGTTTAGGTGAGGAGCCATGAGGAAGTAGACCAATAAAGATGTATTTTTCCAAGAACCAATTATCCATCCAAGCACTGCTTTAGATGCTGTGGAGGAAAAATGCCATCCTCCTGCGTCTGTGTAACCTCCATTATTATTGGGGAAAGAAAACTAAAGCACTTAAAATAATTGTCAAGAAGTGCTAACCATGAGTCTAAAAGCTCAGGAAGAATACTGGAGAACAACTTCCTGGCCTGAGTTTTCTGAGAGAGCAAAGCTGACTTCTTGAGCATGGAAACACCCATCAACAGCCTGAGGATGAACTTTTGGGACTCTGCCTGAAGAGCCTGTGGAGAAAATCCAGGCCCGATCCTCAACCTGTTTCACTAACTGCCTCCCCTACATACACAGAAGGCAAATGGCTCTGTGGCCTAGTTGATTAAATGCTTCATCAGGCAGACCAGCCCCTGGGAACTGTATGCAACATTTTATTGCCTTTCAAGGCAATTGTTTCTCATTGTATAGATGTGCCTGAGTGGATAAATAATCTAGAGTTTCAATGCCAAAGGCTAATTTGCCCTGGCTTGGGAAATATCTGGTTTTGAACCCTAAGCAGCATGAATTATATTGATAGGTGTGTATGTTTCTGGCTGACCACCAAGGGCCCCCCTTCCAGGAGGATGGGAAAGTTGTGGGATAAAGTTTTCTCACAGAATTTACCACTGACTGTAAAGTGAAATGGCTACAATGAATACTCATCCTTCCCCATGCCATCTTAATTGGGTTGGCAACATGTATAATTACCATGATGGCAGAGGAACCCTGTGATGCTGAATGAAGGACCAGCTTCTTTGGGTATTTGCAGACAGCCACAAAAAAAGTCATTTTCTGAAAGGTCTGACCACCAATGAACTCATTTGAGTAGAGGTACATTTTGCTTTGCTTGGGCTTACATGGCTTTCAAAATGCAATGCTTTCATGCCTTAGAAATAGGAATTTATAGAAAGTGAATGCTTGCCAGTTAAAGGGATTTTAATCTCTCTTTCAAATGCTGTTACTAAAGTTCAAAGCATGTAAGGCTCTATCAATGGGTTGCAAACCACCGTAATACAACACTTATCCAATTTGCAAGGATGTTAGTTAAAAAAATTTTTTTTCTCCCAAGGGGGAAAAAGGGCTTTGCAGAGAGAGCCTACCCAGGAGTAAATTATAAAGCTCTCCCACGAACATCAGAGCTACATAAACTTAAATGTAATTACCACCTTGGTAAGGAAAAGAGAGTCTTTATTTTTTACCTTTTCAGCAAGAGACTATCCACTCCTAGAAGTTCATGAAAGGTCATTGGCAGAATCTAACCTCTACTTTATGCAAACTACCAAGACTAAATTATACATTTTTTAAGAGCCTGCTGAATGCTATACAAAGTCTTCTTTACAAATGCCAATTTCCAGTCCAATTGTCAATGAAACTTCAAGTCAGTGTCACATGCATGTAAATAATATTGAGGTTCTTCAGTTAGATGTCTTTTACCTGGGATAGTTTCATCATGTCCCCCTCTGATTCCTCATTACCAGAGGGAAGCTAAAGGATCGTCTGATGTTGCAAAAATAAAACCTGAAAAGTGCTTTGACTCTTCTGAAAATTAATGAGCTAGATTCTTTCAGGGAGTACAGTCCCTCATGAAAATACATTATACATTTGAACTCTATATTAACTAAGAATCCTGTGGTACCATTTAGTAAGTTATGGGCTTTCAGGGACTCTTGGTATACATTTTTCTTTTATATGAATTAATATTAAATGGGAATATTGCTCAAGGAAGTGGAGGAGAGTAGGCTGTTCTTCAATAGCAAAGGTCAAAATTGTGAAACAGATGTTTGCTTATAGTACCCTTCTGAGATGTCCTTTTCTTCAGTTACCTCTCTTGCTAGCATGCAACTCAACACCTTCTAGGGACACTCCCATGTTAAAGAGACATGTTTGTATGGACCCACCCATTTTTGTACTCCTATTTATTTAGCATGACTTTTTCTTGTTGGTTGAAAGTACTCAAGGAGACTGGGACTATTATTCAATTATTCAATCCCTAGGGCTAGACCTCTAGGTAGAGCCATGTAGGGACTTTCTGATGTGGTTCAAATTACACTGCTTGGGCAACTGCTCTTATGATGAGTCTGATGTGATCTGAGATATCGCTGGGTTGATTGGCATAGTAGGGTCTCCTCCCTAAGGAGTTTCTGAGAAGGGCGATAAGGAGATAATTTGTATAAAGGGAAATCAAGCCCATCCTTCCACGATAGGAAATAAAAGTATATCTCAAAGCTTATGCTGTATGCCTTACCTGATAATATAAACTACTAAGAAATGCCTATCTCTCACATTTTGGATAAATGGTGGATCTGGGTCGATAGAGCATGTTTTTTTTGTTTGTTTGTTTTTGTTTTTGTTTTTGTTTTTTTCTCCTCTATTCTGTAACATAGAGTTTGGAAGTGTTAGTGTGATTTTCTTAAAATTTCTATTTTAATGCCAGGAAACAATTTATTCCCTGGAAACATGTAGCTCAATATTTCTTAAAAGCCAAAAGAACAGAATGTGAAAAGGCTTTTCAAAGAAGTTTCTGTCTTAGCTAAAGCAACAGCAATGATAGTAGTAATCATGATCATTATCTATTTCATTTATATAGGATTTTATAGTTTAGAAAGTACTTTCATGTACATTATCTCATTTTTTATATAACCGAAATCTTGCACAATACAAAATTAGCTGTTGTTTATGTCAAGGCATCCTGTGGGTTATTAGAAGCTGTAGGCCAGATGTTATGAATGGTGTAAAGAGTGTTTCTTGGCAGAGCACTGAAAGGTCCACGCTTTTGGGTAAACTTGAATGGTAAGATAATGAGAAGAAAATTTGGCTTGCTTTGCTGAATAAAGGCACCAGGGAGGGTCAGGGACAACAGAGCCATAAAAGCCTGCTTTAGGTTCACAATGCCTCAACTCAGGAAGAGCAGAGATCCAGCAGAAGTGGCAGCCTAGAAATCTACATGAGATGGGTATCGAGCCACACTCAGGGGAAGCAGGACAAAGTTGCAGGAGCTCCTCTACATAGGAGCTTTCCATTTATGATCTTGCATGAATTGGCGAACAAAGCTGCTGGCCAAGGAGGAGCACCTCCACTCTGTTCTATCACCATCAGCTTCATTCATTCATTTACCGTCCTTTTCACACATAGTTTTTGTGCCAGGCATTCTGCTTGGTGTTAGAGACACACAGTGAGCAAGACAGACACAGGTCCCTGCCCTCATACACCTTGTCTGGTATAGACAAAGAACAGGAGAGCAGAAAACAGATTGAGATAAGTGGTATGGAGGAAATAAACAGGGCAATAGATAGAAACTTGAAACATTTAGAGAGCATGGATCAATCGCAGGAGCAAGCTCTATTAAGAAAGCCTGAAAAATTGCCTTCTGTAGGGGCGCCTGGGTGGCTCAGTCAGTTAAGCTGCAGACTTCACTCAGGTCACGGTCTCACCATTCTTGAGTTTCGAGCCCTGCATCGGGCTCTGTGTTGACAGGTCAGAGCCTGGAGCCTGCTTCCGATTCTGTGTGTCTGTCTCTCTCTCTGCCCCACCCCTGCTCATGCTCTCTTTCTTTCTCAAAAATAAATAAAACATTAAAAAAATTAAAAATTGCCTTATGTAAAACAAAATATGACACCTCTTTGACTAAGTGTGGACTAACTTCTTCCAAAATGTCATAGATAGAAAAGATCACACTTCGATGGAAAATAAATGATTAGGGGAAAAACAACAAACACGAAAGTGAATATATTTTCAGAGTACATTAAATCAAAGGAGATACCTTTCTGTAGAAGAAAGCAGGAACATCAGGGTTAGAAATGTGCTGTGGCAGACAGCCCTTCTCCCCAACTCTTGGTCATCACCTTGTGCCAGAAGCCCAGTGCAGCTGCCCTGTCCCAGCACATGGTAGAGTCATGTAGACGGGGGCATGAGAAGCATAGACTCTTCCTGCTCTGCCCCAGGAATATATAAAAATGTCAGGTGATTTCCCCTCTAGGAAGAGTTTGCTGGCATTGAAAAGGAATAGCAGATAGGAAAGTCATGGGATAGTAAAATCCCTTCTGCTTCTCGGGCACATTCACTCTGTTATTCTGCTGCACCAGGAAAGAAGGCCCAGTATCCTATTTCCTTCTAGAGCTTTTTGAACCTCTTCAGACCACAGTGTAGTCTTGGCAATCTTTGAGTGATGGGATTTGTAGGTACTATTGATCAAATCCTTACTTCGTAGCTGACATTCTTTCAATTCAAGAAGCATTCTAAATCCTTTATTATACACTGTGAATGTATTGCTGGGAACTTTGAAATAATATTTCGTGTCCTATTTAGTCTTTGTGGAATAGAAACAAGATATGCACAGTTGGCAATTCTTTTCTCCTTGAAGTTCAAATGTATTGTTATTTGAAAAAAATTAATTTCTTCTACTTATTTGTTAGTTTTATTTATTGACATACAAAAAGTTGCACATAACTTCTATAGTTATACATAACTTTATAGTTGTGCATAACTATACAATGTATACAACTTGATGAGTTTAGAGATAACTATATATCCGTGAAACCATAACCACAATCTATGCCATAAACCTATCCATCACTTCCAAAAATTTCCTCCTCTTTTTATTATTATTATTATGATTTGTGATAAGATCTACCCTTGACAAATTTTTAAATATGCAATATAGCCTTTTTAACTATGGATACGATTATATACAGTAGATCTGTAGGATCTTATTCATCTTGTACAACCAAATCAAACATAATTTTTAGGCTCTTTTGTAATATCTGAGCTGAAGGAAATTACAAAAAAATCTATACTGACCAAAATAATTTTATCATGAGATTTTTATTATTTATAAATAATAAATTATAAATGTCATTTATAATTATAAATAACAAATTATTTATAATGTTTATATAATATTCATAAATATATGTTTATAAATAATAACATTAATATTTTTATTATTACTATTTTTTTAATAGTAATAGCTTATTTATTAGAGAGAGACAGAGACAGCAAAAGCACAGCACAGCACAAGCACAGACAGACAAGCACAGCACAAGCTTATTTATAAATAGCTTATTTATTAGAGAGAGACAGACACAGCACAAGCAGGGAAGGGACAGAGGGAGAGAGAATCCCAAGCAGATGCCATATTGCCACCTCAGAGCCGAAAGCGGGTCTGAAACTCACAAAACCATGAGATCATAACCGGATCCAAAACCAAGAGTTCAGATGCTTAACTGACTGAGCCACCCAGGTGCTGCCTCTATTACTATTATTTTTAAATGCTGATTTATTTTTGAGAAAGAGAGAGCGCACAAGCAGGGGAGGGGCAGAGAGAGGGGGACAGAGGATCTGAAACGGGCTCTGCACTGACATCAGTGAGCCCGATAAGGGCCTCAAACTCGCAATCTGTGAGACTATGACCTGAGCTGAAATTGGACACTCAACCGATTAAGCCACCCAGGTGCCCCATGAGATTTTTACTATTAACTTTTAAGTCAAGAATTGATGCCTGAAGGAGGCATTCTACTGTTAGTCACCTTGCTGATAGCTAACCACTGCTCTAATATATAAGAGAAAACATTATTTTCTTGTGTTTTCCTCCTTTCTTCTTAGGGTTAAATGAAACCTAAGTATCTCCGATGTTGTAAAGGAAAAGACACTTAAATTGGTTTACTTTCAAGTAACAAGCTAGTAAGACCATTCTTGAAATTGTGCCCCTGGAGAGGCCACAAATTTTAATTATCCTTCTGTTTCCAATGGTGTATACTATAATTTTATTTTCTGCAACTCTGACTGAGGACTCCAGTCAGGACTTCTAAGGAAATTATGCCATTAATTTAATTACTAAGATTTTTATTTGTATTTAACTTATGAAAAAATATATATATATGTTGGGAACTGCTTAAATGGTGTATTATTTCTCTCTATTCATAAGAGAAACAACCACTGTTGCTAATAAATGTAGCTAGGAGAAGTGTGCTGGGATTCATCATATACAGCATACAGTTAAGCTCTTATAAAAGCAATCATTTATTACATGTGATCATATTTACATTTCTCTATTTGTGTTGTCCAGAAGAATTTTGTTGCGAAAGAATGGTAAAGGAGGCCAATAACCATTAATATAGCGAGATAAGTTCCTTGTAGAAAGACAGAGAAGGCCACAGCAACATTATATGCTAAATTTTCTAGGAATTGTGGATAGCTGTAGATAACTGGGTTTCAGCCAATTTTTGACAGCATATAAATAATTTGATATGTACCAAAAGAACTTTGGAAAAGTTAAGATGAAATTTTCCTTAGAGACATAACTATATAAAGCTGGGTTGCTGATTATAATGTGTGATTATAATGTCCCAGCTTTGCAGCCCAACAGTAAATACATGGGCTCCCAGAATGGGGCTAAAAAGAAGGCCTTTTTTTGTACTATAAGTTGGCTCTTACAGATGTTGGGAAGGAAACAGCAAAAAGAGCAAATAGTTGGTTCCAGTTTGTAACAGGGTTCAAACATTTTTAGGCTTACCATTGTTGTTATTTTCCAATAGAATTTGGTTTGACTCTGCCCATACTTCTACTGCTACCTTTTATTTCTGCTGGCCTCCACCTGCTTCCTACATATACCTCACTCAAAAGATGCTGGGGCGAACCTGAAATGTATTTGTACAGTGAAAACAGTGACCATATCTGTGTCTGCACAAGCAGTATGAAGTACTGTCCCACTCATTCAGACTCCTGATGGCAAATCACTGTGTTATGATAACTGATCAATAACTTCATTTCGCTTATGTGTCTGAATTTAAGTATCCAAATAAAATTGCTGGCTGACAAAATGATCAGAACAATTGTCAGGAAGACAATAGGATTGGCTAAGCATCTCCCAAAGTTTATACACTAGGCCTACAGATGCTGGGCATTGGGGTAGAATGAGGTAGAATGGATACATTTGCATATAGGCAAAAAGGCTATGATAAGTCTTGCACTAAATAAACCTATTTGATTTTGCTTGATGCAGCCAAAGGGAACCCCCTTCCCCTTTTTTTCACCTAAAAACTAAAAACATTCTGAAGAGTCAAAATTTTGGCAAACACAACTTTGAGAAATGCTAGTCTGGACAAGTTCTTCATTTTACAGATGATGAACTGAGTCCTTGGAGATTAAACTACACACTCACGTTCCCACAGTTCATCAGTGGCTTATCTGGCCCTAAAGTCTAGAGCTCATGACGTTCTAAGCTTCAGTATACTATACCCAACCTGTTCTTTTTATCTACAGTGCCTCAATTCAGCAGATAATTTTGCAATATTTACTTCTCTTTTTAAAAAGCTTTTTAAAAGTTGAGATGCAATTGACTTTAAGCAAACTTCACCCTCTTAGTGTCTAGTTCTCTATGAGTTTTGAAAAATCACCACCACAATCAGCAGTTCCATTTATTTCTTAAAATGTTAAATTTAAAAGTTTTTAAAAATGTGTGCTAGAATGCATTCAAATAATTTCAATAGAAATATGTTCAAATGAGTTTAAAATCTGCTTAAGAAAAGAATCTTAGTCAGTCTTGATCAATGCAGCTGACTGTATACAGACTTCAAGAATGACAATGGGTACAAGAATTATACTGGGAAAAAGAAACGACGAGCCAAACAGTCAAAGATGAAGCTGTACCAAGAGAGGAACATGTAGCTGAAGAAATAACCAGCTGGGACTTTCACTTCTAACTGACTGTCTATGCATAAACAACTAAAGGGAGAGAAAGCAGCAGCAAGAAATCATCTTGACAATTCCTGTAAGAATTTCTGAGAAATCCTGGGCAAGAAGCCCCTCCCCACCCCAAACTCTTCACTCAGGGCACGGCCATTTCTCTTTGGAAATACAGTACTTTTGATCCATCTCCCTCAGTTTTTCCTTTCTCTACCCTTGTACTTCTCAACTTCCATTCCTGAAGTGAACCAGAAGGTCCCCTCTTCTGCTTCTCTGAGATACATATTATTCAGTGGTGAGCTAAAATCATCATGTTTTAGTTAAATACCAGTCATTGGAAGCCTTGTGGAATCATTCAGTTTTGAGAATGAAACTCCTAATTTCAGTTTCATATCGTAAGTACATTTATGCTGCTTGATTATAGTTTCCAAGTGAATTCTATCTTTAAAATATCGTGTCCAGTTTTGTGTTTGAGGCAAAATGGGCTCTGATTAAAAGAAGCAAATCTCGCTTTTATGAACTTTATTCATTTATCCAGATTTTTTGTTTTGTTTTGCTCTCTTCTTGACCATTTCAAACAGAGTGACTAGGTAAGAAAGCATACCTCACATGGGACTCTCCTTTATGGATGCCACCCCCTGAGTGGGAACACATCCTGTTTGCCCTAACTTTGTCCTAGCCTGTTTGTTTCCCAAAACAACCAGCTTTAACCATGTGGGATTGGAAACAAGAAATAAGATACTCATCAGGAGGGGAGAGCATGCCTGCTGTGCAGGTAGGTCTTGCCCAATTTTAACATGAAAAGGATCTGGTAAGAAAGAAAACATGAAGCCCTAGAAAAGAACAACAGTTGCCATGTGGAGGCAAAATGAATGTGGGTTGTGTATACTGACTCTCCATAGGGATTACACTGGGGAGAGGAGGCTGCTGGGCCTCTTCCGCCCTGTCAGATGGCTGAGCGAATAAAGTGCAATCCTAGTGCAAACTGGCTGCTACCCATGTGCTACGGAGCACTGATTTCTATCCCTCTGCTCCAGCTGGGGGCCACATGGAAGCCAAATGCACAAGGATGTCTAAGAATGCAACCACCAACTCTGTCTGCAGAAAAATATGGTCCTAGAATGGCAAGTATGATAGAGCTCTTTAAATCAGCAGGATGACCTGATCCCCCAATGGGATACTCTAATATAAGGAGCTCTTGCTACATGTCAGACACTGTCAGGTGATCTACATGCTTCACCTCATTTTATACTCATAGCTGAGTATGAATACAGACCTTAAAAAAACCCTCTTTTATAAAGTTGGAGACTGAGGTTCAAAGATGTTATGTAACTTTAAGCTCCAGATTTGGCAAGTGGCAAAGGTGAGATTTGAACCCAAGTCTGGTTGACTCCAAATTTTGTGCTCTCAACTTTCCTGCACTGCAGGCTAATGAGGCAAAAGGAAACATTTGTCCTGCATTATTTTTCTTATGCCCTCAAAGGAGATCCGTTCCTTTGGCTGCTTAAAGGATGTTGAATAACTTGTTCTTGTCTTTAGGATGGTAAATGCTTTAGTCTGACTGCTTAGCACAAGCCAATTCTCACTATTCTTACAGAATGCAGTGATGCTGGTATATGCCTATGTTTTACTCCTTGGATAGTAATGGCTAATCTTTTCATGGCTAGGCAGTTAAATTAGTTAATCTACAAGCAAGAATCAACTTGAAAAGTTGTTGGAGAAAATTTACTTCTCAGCCCTTTCCCAACACTCAGGGAAGGGCACGCTGATGCCCTGTTAAGTTTCTTCGGTGCATTAATGAAGTCTCCTATACAAATGGGCATAACTTCAGTAAAAAGTCAATTTCAGGCAGGAAACCAGCACTCATTTGGTTTAGGCAACAGAAGCTTTCTGCATTTTTAATCTTCTCACAGGTAGCATGGGTCACTGGTGTATTTGTTTTGAACATTTCATGTTGGAAAGCAGAACTCTAATTTCTCTGCTAACCGGTGCTCTTTTGTAAAGTAGATATTAGCACATCACTGAGTAATAAATAACTCAAAACCCATGACAACCATAGGAACATCAGGTTTCTTCTTGCCTCACATGCTTGCCAGGCAGCTGAAAGAATGTCTGAAAAAGATATCCGGAAGGTAATGAAAGACAGAACTTTCCCTCAGATATATTTCTTGGGGAATTTACATATGCTATTATTTACCATATCCTATAGGATATGGTGAAATAGACATGACAGTCATATTTGGAATGAACACAAAGCTTTATTTATGTGCCATACATATGGAAATAAGATGAATTTCCATGAAGTCCTAAGAAAAGTGCATTGACTCATTTCTATTTTACTTTTTGTCCTCTTATAATATAACATGGTAACAGCCATACCACATGGGAAGTAAATTCACAGTTACAACCATTCAGATATTCCCTGATATGTAAAGTTTGTAGCATTACTCTTTTGTTAAGACTCAGAGCCCATATCGACCTGCTGGTCTTGATGCATATGGTGACCTGGCTAAAAGTCTGGATTTGTTAGTGGTTGCCAGCATAGTCTTTGATACTATTGTTGTAGAAGGAAACAGAAAAATTACATTAATCTACCAATTTCCAATGGATTTTTATGTGAATCAAATGACATAAGTTACATAACAGTTATCTGAAAACTATAGGACATTTTATAGAAAAGAGTTTACTCAATACAGATAAATCTTACAAGTATAATGTGAAGTGAAAACCACAAGTGACAGAGCACTTTACACAATATAATACCATTTTGATAAAACTCAAAATCAAGCAAAACTAAACAGTTTATTATTTAGGTTACCTATATATGTGATAAAACTATATAAAGAAAGGAACACAAAATTCAGTATAGCCCTTACTTCTTTCCAGGGGACAACAGGAAGGTGACATAGATTAGTAACACACAGGTAGACTCACATTCTGGTTTTTGAATGTGTGGTAGTTTTGTGGGCATTTGTTATATTATTTCGTTTTGAAATTGGAATAAATAGTCCCTATATTTTATAGTTATCATGGTATGTTCAAAAGATAATGAAAGTTTATATCAAATGGTGCTACATAATAATAAGAAAATTCAAATCGAAATTTTATCTCTGAATCATCAATGACATTTTTAGGTTCATATATTTTTTAAATTGCTTCCTTCTCTTCCTTCCCGTTTTCCTCTCTTTCTCTTTTTCACTTGTTCTGACACCCACAGACTTACACTGAATACCTAGGTAGCATCAGAAGCAGTACAGCAGAGATGAATAAACTAGCAGAGTAACATTGGATGGAGACTTGGAGCCAGGCTCTATGACTTGCTGTCTGGTGACCTTCAGCAGGGTCACTAAACATCGCTGTGCCTTAGCTTCCTCATCCTAAAAATGGGGATTCAAGTCAAACTTGTTTCACAGGGCTATTACCAAGATTAAATGAGTTAATGTCTATAAAGTGCTACTCCATATTGTTAAACTAGATAAACCCTGTGCTGGCAACTGAAGTATAACAATGAAAACAATGTGGTTTTAGACTTGGACAGCTTACTTGGTCAGTTCTGCAAAAACAAAAAATTTGTACTGAATGCACCATCACATTACATGAATAACAGAATTTGAACAAAAACTTTTCTGTAAAAATACATTTTGAGAAAGAATAAATGACTTGTGTCTGTTACCAGGCCTGGATTAGCTTGTAAAGATAAAAGAATGGTGTTCATCCACCCAGCCTCTAAAATAGTCCTATGCATTCACTCTTCCATGGAGAGACTACTGGAAGACCTCATGGTGGAGACGGTGGCCTCATGAGATAAAACCGTCAGGCTGCTCATTAATTACCTTGATGAACTGTTGACAAAATATTAGTCTAATGAAAGTTCATAGACAGAAACAAAGAGTAGCTGAACATAAGCAGTGATTTTCTTGTTATTCCAAGAACTGTTATAAACTGTGACCCCTAGACTAGATTGTAAACTCTGTAGACGCAAGAAAAATTCAGGGATGAATCTAAGATTTCAGTCAAATTGATTACAACCATGGCATGAGAATTTTGTTTGTAGGAATTAATTATTCACATAATTGTTGGATGGAGTCTCAGGAGATAAAAATAACACATTTTCTCTTCACTTTGGTAAAAATCCTTTTTGGTTTTTGTCTTCTTTTTTTTTTTGAGAAAACTCTGTAATTATATACTGACCCATTAACTTTCAGGATTTTATAAGAAATTATGATTTTTGGATTAATTTCAGAAATCATAGTTTAGTATGACAGTAGGTTTTTGTTGTTTTATTTTCTTAAAGACATCCAAGTTATGATGAAGTTGTTACGAGATGAGAAAACAGCTAGCAAAGAGCTATGACAATTGCAATAACCAGAAGTCATAAGAACAAATATGCAAACATGTGGTTTAGGGTAGAAACCAGATGAAAAGGTTATTATGAATGTCAAGCTAGAAGCAGGAGAAAGAAAATTAGGAAAGGAATGGGAACATAACAAGAAAGATAAAATGAAAGGCAAAAATATATTATGTTAAGAAAAAGATATTAAAAGAGTTCATGTATCCATTCCATTCCACTCCCTTGATGGAAAGGAAATCTGATGAAAAATCAAATGACGACAGTAGGCAAAGATTGCCTTTGCTTTGGCTTAAGCACAGCCATAGTCTTACACACTCTGCCTCCCTATATAATTGAGGCCATTTTCCTGGTGAGTTCCAGTTTAGAAAAAGGAAGGATAGAATCCCATGATTCATTCCAAACCTGAGGGATTTTCGGTTTTGCTTTTGTTTTGGATCATATGTCTAAACAGGAGAGCACTAGGCTAATGTCTGCAGCATATCACACACGCAAACACACACACACACACACACACACACACACACACACACATATACACAAGATCCTGCTTCTGAAGACTATCTATCTACATTTTCCAACACTATAAAAGTGATGATTACTCCAAGCCTGTCACCCTTGGGTGATTATGCCATCTCATCACTCACACCAATAGAGAGCTAGGTCTTTCTTGTTTTAAGAGCCTGAAATGAAGGAGCAAGGATTCTAGAGATTTTCAACTAAGCTTTCTTTCAGAGATTCTAGTATGCATATTTGGAGTCTTCCTATTGTTTCCTTGTTCAACAAGAAACAATAGCCTGCTCAGAGGCTGAGAGTTTGCAGTGCTCAGAGGCTTGTTGTTGCCGCACCCCAAAGATACTGCTGACAGGCTTTGGCTGTGCAGCAGAAGGCATCTTTGTGGAGTCATGCACATGGGACAGTTGTATAGCACATTTCACACATTGTGAGAATGAACACACTGAGTGCCAACTGCTGACATTAAAATATGGCTGCAGTATAAAAATACACTTTCTTGGAATAGAAGAGATGTCATGGGTCATCCCTTCTAGGACAATACTAAGAACAACAACAAAAAAAAAAGACAGAAAATAAGGTTGGGAGGAAAAGGAAAAAAAAAAACAACCTCTGAGCATTTAAAATATCTTTTTCATTTGGAAAGAAACCATTGTAACTAACAAAGAGTCGGTTGTTCTGCAGCTCCTTATTGCCTTCAGATTTGGATATAGTCATCACTAAAGTGTCTGTTTTCTACAGTCTAATTTCAAATGTAATGTAAAAAAAGAAGCAAATGTCTCATTTGGGCTCTTTAAAATGTATTACAAGTATGCATTTGTGTATATGAGGCATCTAATAATGTAGTAACCCTACAAAGTCAGGCTCACACAAAAAAAGTTTTACATTACAAGTGGAAACTATGATTTTCAAGAGTCAAGAGAAGGAACAAACAGCTAATTTTCATTGTGTGCACTAAAAATAGAAGCTAGCATAATGATGTATGTTTTCCCTCTTTAACAGCAGCAGTTAAAACTAAGCCTTTGCTAAGAGGCCAGTTGAGTATCCTAACACCCATTTAACACCACAGAGATTTAAACTCTCAATTCCCTTGACTGATTATTGTCTTCACATCAGCTTAAATTATTAACTTACTTATAGGCAATTTTGAAACAGCCACAACATCCCATTATTGCATGATTGACACAGAACATGCCACCACTTTTATTTTAGAATGAACTATTTAAACATGCTGGCATCTATGGCAAATAATATAACAAAACATAAAGTAGCCACCATGCAGAGTTAGTGATGTTTATATGGATTTAAACAAACATTTATTGTTTGTATGGATTAATTTATCCTCTTTTCTGTTAATGAACAGGTAGGTTATTTCCCTTTGTTGGCAGGGAATAAGAGCATCTTGTATGTGTGTTCTCATGTAGATATGAAAAAATTTTTTCTGAGACATAACTGGATGTGGAATTGTTGTGTCATGGAGTATCCCAGCTTTAGACTTGCAAGATACTGATAAATTGTTCTCTAAAGCAAATGGACCAATTTATTCTCCCAGTATACTATATCCCTGCAAAACTGGATATTGTCAAACTTTAATTTTTCAAGTTTTCTATTTTTTTAAACATTTATTTATTTTGAGGAGGGGGAGGGGCAGAGAGAGAGAGGGAGACAAGGAATCGGAAGCAGGCTCCAGGCTCTGTGCTATCAGCACAGAGCCCAACGCGGGACTCAAACTCACAAACTGCAAGATCATGACCTGAGCTGATGTCTGGACACTTAACTGACCGCCATCCAGGTGTCCCTCAAGTTTTCTTTTTTTTTTTAACATTTTTATAATGTGAAAATTGAAACATTATGAAAGTAGAAATAATATAAGTCTTGATGTACCTTACAGTTTCAACAATTATCAACTTATGGTCAACCTTGTTTCAGGCATACATCCACCCCCTACACACCTACCCCATTATCATCATTGGATGTTTTGAAGCACATCACTGACAACATATTATGTCATCTGTAACCATTTCAATCTATGTCTCTAAAATATGAGGATTCTTTGAAAATCACTACAAAATCATCATCATATCTAGAAATTAACAATAATTTCTTAGTACCATTACATAACCAATCAGAGTTCAAATTCCTAGCTCTGTAGGAATGTGAGTCTATGATAGCCTGATTGTATGAATTGTCAGAGGAAATTAGAAATTTAGAGTTTCCTCCTGAAGTTAAGCTTCCAGAAATTTTAAGAACGCTGTATAAAATATAAAATTTATAGGCTGGTGATGGTCTGAGAGCCACGTGTTTTGACACCTGGATTAGAGGTTTTCTAAATAATATATGTTTTAAAATCTGATATTTGGATGGTTGGGGTAGTTCAGTTAGTGGAGAAGAGGAAAGTGGAGCCCATTTGTAGGACACTAAAAGATTACCTTGGGATGGAGGGATTTCTTCCATTCACAGCTTTCCTTCTCACCCCACCAGCAATTCTGATGGTCTCCAGTAGGCGGCATCTGTCATTCTAACTGAGGATTTTTGCCACAGCTATTGATAGGGAAGTGCTGCTTTCTTTAAACTATGTTGGGATAGGGAAAAGGTGGGGCGATGATCAGATGAGGCACAGACTTTGAAATCTGGTCCCACCCCGGGCTATGTTGGTGAGGAGGTTACATGTGAGGAAAGTTGAGTGACTTGTTCAAGGACACATACTGCTTTAGTGTCATCTGCTGATTTTTTAGGTTTCTTATCAATTCTCAACTTTTGCGTACAGTCAGCCGATCTAGTCATGAGACTGCAGGAACATCTCAAGGCCCACAGAAATGCTAGGCTTTTCTGTATGCATAATTAGGGTTTAATTAAATTTAATTATTTAAATTAAATTTAAATAAGAGTAAGAATATGAAACATCAGTGAAGTCAGAAATTAAGTATGCAGGGCCTTATATGTGTAATAATTTCACTGTAGTTTCTTGCTATAGTTTCCAACACTGCTGATGGGGTTTGCATAGAGATAATTCCCTCATCATTGTAGCTCTAAGTAATATTATCATTTTTTAAGTGATAATCTTGTTACAAAAACTGTTATATATGTATTGTGCGTGCACGCACGTGTGTGTGTGTGTGTGTGTGTGTGTGTGTGTGTGTATAAAACAGAGATGTTGAAGCTTTTAAACAATAAGTATAAGGAATAGTAGAAAGTAAGTTTCTTTATGACCAAAAAATAATTAGATGTCATCTGAAAATAATACATGTTATCATTTATTGAGTCTTACTATGTATCAGAATTGATGATAAGTACTTTGCAAATTCTCTCACTTGATCTTTTTAACAAGTCTATGAGCCAGCTAGTTTTACAGATGAGGAACCTGAGGATTATATGATTAAGAGTGACCTTAGATTTGACCCAAGACCTCTGACTTCAGAGCCTATACTATTATTCTCTGCACTACACTGCCTACCTAAGCAGATGCTTCAAATTACATTAGCATCATCTAAAATTCTAACAAAGATCACTCATCATCGTCTTCTAGGGGATTAAAGAGTTGACCAGAATTGTTTGTTCTTCACTCCACATTTCCTGTGAAAGTTCTGAGACTTGATTTCCTCAAAGCCACATCTGCCGAGTGGCATTGCTCAAAATTCTGGCTTGTGTTTCTTTCTTAGCACATACTCCATCATATGTAGCTTGAAGTGAGACTCCTAACAAAGAAAGTGAAAACACCCAAGAAAGTAACGTCAAGGTGAATATATCTTATAAAAGACTTTATAAGCATTAGTGAGGAGGTTATCTGACAATGTGCCACAAATTTAGACCTCATTTAAACACATGATGTGCAATAGTTGTCTATAAAATGTAAACACGTTGTATATATTTTAACATCCCAAGTTTAAGCATGTTGCTTAATGAGAAAGAGCTGTTGTATGAAGCCAGAGTAATATAGCATTTATGAGAAATCATATCTTCACTTGACTTTATGGAAGTAAAATTAATCTGTGAGCAATTAGGTATTGGGATGAAAATTGTTTCCTGTTTCCTCAAATAATACTTAGAAATTTAGGTACGGGCAATTAGTTGTGGTTTACTCTCCCAGGCAGCAGGGCAGATTGGTAGACAGGGACTGAACTGGAAACTCCCTGACATGCAAACTCTTTTAAACCTTGGCCACTCATCAGTATTTGCTCCCCTCCATCTTGAAGAGTCCACATCTACTTTAGTGCCTTATGCGTGAAAGGAATAGTGTCAAAAGGTTTTGGCCCTATAGTTTTTTGGAGGATTTGTTTTATTTTATTTTTAAAAGTTCATTTGCATTCTCTAGGTAGTGGTATACACTTTCTAGTCTGCTGTACTCCCCATAATTCCCTATTAATTAATCCTAGCTGCTTCACTCATTCACTTTGTCCTGTACATTAAGACATTTGCAACCCTATTTTATGACCTAATGGAGAATGATTCATATGTAAAAAAAAATACAATAATAGGTTATATGTGAGTAGCATGATTGTGACACAGTGGGGACACTGTAATGGAATGAATGTTTGTGTCCCCCCCAAATTCATATGTTAAATCCTAATTCTTAATGTGATGGTATTAGAAGGTGGAGTTTCGAGGAGGTGATTAGGTCATGAATGGGATTAGTATCCTTATAAAAGAAACCCCAGAGAGCTCTCTTGCCCCATTCTACCATGTGAGGGCATAGCTAGAAGATGGCTACCTGTGAACCAGGAAGCAGCCCCCATCAGCCAGCGAATCTGACAGTGTCTTGATCTTGGACTATCTGGTATCCGGAACTATGAGAAATAAATTTCTGTTGTTCACCGGCCACCAGTCTATGGTGTTCTGTTAGAACACCCTGAATGGACTAAGGTAGTCACAAAGGAATAAATAATTCTTCAGATTAGGGGAGAGATTAGGAAGGGTTTCTATAAACAGGTGACCCATGAATTGATATTAAAAGACATATAGACTGCCTAGGAGTATGGGGTGAGAAAGAAAGGAATGCTTGCAATAGGGAACATATGATCAAAGAGGAGAAGAGTGTCAAAAGGAATTTTGGAGGCAGGTAGGGGACAGATTTTGGAGACTATTAAATGAGATGAGTGGTGAGCAAGTATTCTTTAGATGTACCCTAATTCCAATTCCAAATACATGCATTATTAAATAAGGACAGTGCAGATTGTGACCTAGGGAGTAAGAAATAAATTGCTTACAATTTAATCTTAGACATTTTCAAGATGAAAACTCTAAGTGACAAAAGGAAACTTTGTAAGGTAATGGAAATGTTCTATCTTGAATGGGATATTGGTTTTATGAATTTTGACACAAGTCAAAATTCATCAGGTTGTACATTTAGGATCTGTTCCTATGCATAATAATACCTCAATGAAAAAATTATAAAACAAGGAATATTGCTATAAAATCATAACAATTATGATGTTTTGTTTTTTAGAACTTAAAATTTTATAACTAAATGGTATTTAAAAGTCAGTTTCTCCATTGCACTAGTCAAGTACTCAGTAGCCACACAGAGCTGGAAACTGCTGTACTGGATGGTGTTCATGTGGAGTATTCCCATTATCACAGCAACTTCTAAGCATTTGAAACACTTCGTCCTCATGGATTTGGATATATTTGACTATTTTCATGCATATGTCATTTTTGATTTCTCTTCCTTCCACCTATACACCACTCAATGTTGAATTATTCTTGGATTTTTGACTTGTCATTTTCAGCTTTTTCAGCTTAATTAAAGCTATAGGTAAGTAAAACTTTCTCAGGGCCAGATGACAACATATTTGTGCAATATTAGATTATGTTTGCAACTTTTCTTGCCCAGATATTTTCTTCTCTCTTCAAGCAGTTATTTTCAGAAAACCAGTTACATGAGCACATAATCTATTTTCAGTTTGGTTTTTGTATGGATGAGGTTTGGCAAAAATATTATCATTTCTTGTATTCTTGTCTTGTACCCAATGGGTGCTGTTTGAACAGCATAAATTTCAAATAATTGAAAAACAGAAATCAAATATTCTGAGATTTCTTAAGAAGAGGAATGTATATATGAGTGTCACGAGGGTATTGCCATAATCATGATTGGGATAAACACATTCCTGTTTGTTGAGGCAGGCCACTCATTTGCTTGACCTTGCCAGAAGTTCAGTGGCTGACAACTGAGGTTTTATAGTGTTGGAGGTCTGCATGGCAATTTTAAGTCTGCCATTTAGTAACTGTGTGATATTAGGCACATTATATAACCCCTGTTGTATTAGTTTCCTATTGCTGCTACAATAAAGTGCAACAAAGTCAATAATTTAAAACAACACAAATTTACTAAATTATAGCTCTGGAGACCAGAAGCCAAAGGGCTACGCTCCTTCTTGGATGATCTAGGGGAGAATCCATTTGCTTGCCGTTTCTAGTTCTTACTGGCCACCTGAATCCCTTAGCGAGTTGGTCCCTTCTGCTTTCTTCAAAGTCAGCAATGTCTGATTAAATGTTTCTCATGCTGCATCACTCAGACAATCCTCTTCTATTGTCAGGTCTCTCTGTACTTCCCTCTTACAAAGATGCTTCTGATTACATTGGGCCTCCCTGGATAATCCACTATAATCTTCCCATCTTAAAATCCTTAATTAATCACATCTTTAAAATACAAGATAATATATAGGTTCTGGGGATTCAAACATTGGTTCAATTCAATTCACAGGTTCTGGGGATTCAAACATTGACATCTTTGGGGGAGGGGTGTAATTATTCAGCCTACCATCCTTCATCAGTAGAGTAGAAATAATAACACCTATATAGTGTATGTACTTTGTATACTTTGTAGGGTTATTGTAAGAAATAAGTAAGATGGTGCACGGCATGCATTGAGCAGAGTTAGTGTTTAGTATTAGTAATGATAAACTTAGTGGGATAAACTCATCTGTACCATCCTAATGAGTGATGGTATAACCTTGGACAAGCTATATTGTGTCTCAGAACTTCAGCTTCCTAAACTGAAGACAACAATACTTAATTTTCCAGGATGTGTTAAGGATTAGAAATAATATTCGGTAAGAGCCCAGAAGAAGTAGGAACTTGATAAAAGCTGTAAGAATAATGGCAACCATCAATGTGATGATGTTGAAAGGGCGAAAAATTGAAGGGAAACTCTTTTCTGTTAGAAGGTGAAAGAATTTGAACTGACTTTATTCTGCATGTCAGCTCATATAAAAGAGGTTTTATGTGCTTGATTATGGCTTCCTGATTATTCTTTCTTGCAATTCTTATAAGTAGCTTCAGGATTTTCTTTCTTCTTATTCCTTTGAATCACACTGGAAGCTTACATCCTTTCACTTTGCCCCAAATAACATATTCCTTATGTTAAATTCACTTAGTAAATTCTAGAACATAGTAAACCTTATATGATCAGTCTTACTAAAACCCACGAGATTAGCTATCTATACCTCTATTTAATGGGGCAAAAAATGAGCATATTGCAAATCTATACTGAGCTCCTAGTAAGCCATGCTAATATTACATCCAGACCCACTATATGATGTCCCAGTATGACTTTCATGATCCAACAACAAAATTTACCCATGACAACAGATCATTACCTTTGTTACAGAAGTGCAAACTGACTAAATATGTGTATTTATGTGTTTAAATGTTAGTCAAAAGCCTTTTTCTGTTGGGATTCTATTTCCATTTTGATACACATGTATATATTTACACACGGAGCCAGATAGCTTGGGTTCAAATACTGGTCCTCTCACTTACTACTTGTCTGAACTGACAAAGTTACTTAGCTTCTTTTTCTTCTGTTTCCATATGTTAAAGTGAGTGTATAAATAGGAGGCACATCAGAGGATTGTCAAAGGTCAGATTGTGGGAAGGATTAAATGTATCAATACATGTAAAATGCTTAAAACAGTGTCAGGTACATATAGAGACTGTATCAGTATTATTATCATTGCTGTATTCTTTAAAAAAGTAAAATTATAACTTGTCACTTCATTTAAAAGTTGTCTACATGTGAAATGATGGTTTAGACAAGATGGGCACCAAGCTACAATTTATTTAGGGTTGGAGACACACCATTGCATTTTCACAACACTAGGGTTATTGTGAGTTTTCAAAGTGTACATTCAGTCCAACCCTAGAGAGAAACCCAAAAGGATGGGTAATTTTACGAAGGAAAAATTAGATATACTTTTGGATGTTTTACTGATATGTTTGGCAAAATGCCGTTCAATAATAACCACTGAACAAACTCTGTCAGCACTGAAGGGCTCATGTGACAAGATCCTTGTTAAAAGACTTGGAAGCTGTTATAAAGTGGCACAAACACTCTTATTAGTTCTATGTCCACATCCAATCCCTGGTGCATTGTGCTCTGTATGTAGTCTGTTTCTCTCACCATAACGCAGGAAGCTTGTATTAGCATGGTTATCTGTGACCCTTGGAATTTAGCATTACAATAGATTAGTAATATGTTTAATATCTTGTGGAATAGAAAGGTATCATTCTTAAGTAGCTAAAATAGTCCACACTGCATAAGACAATCCCAGATGATAAACAAAAAGATGAATTTTGTAAATATTTCTTTACTATTTAGTTTTTGCCTGAATAGGGAACTTTTAACCTTAAAATGCCAATAGTAGTTTCAAAATGTTCTCTGTGGAAAATGTACAGAGTAGAATGTTCATCCACACACTTTCAATGCAGGACTCTAAGTGACTGTCGCTTTCCCTGACAGCTGGCAAAGCCTGCCGGTCCTCCCAGCCAACTCCACTGTTTTATAGGTGTGAAGATGGGGTTCCAGAAAGGTTACGTTAGCCAACGCCAATTTATTTCTTAGAAGTAGAAGCTAGATGAGAATGTTAGTATCCACCTCTTTTTACTATATCAAATTATTTTTTCTTTATAAATTTTATGGACTATGGAAGCCAAAGGAATCACTATATCCACATCTTTTATTCCCACATCCAGACTATAACCTATAAACACATTTAGTTAAATATGATCACAGTTTGCTATTAAACTCCACGTCTCTCTTTGGTGTTGTTTTGTCCTTGCCAGCAAGTCGGTCATAGATAGGATTTCTCTCAAGTGTTCCCAAAAGAGGTGATTCTGTGAGCCAACTGACAGAGGGCCAGAATCCTGAGGTCGTCAACTCGCATTCATATACAGTTACATATACTTTTTTATTGAAATGCGTGTTTGAGGCACAGCCCACGTATCAGCTTTTCCCACTGACCTCATTTAGAATGAGGAGAAGATGAATTGTTCCTAAAATTCAGAAGTTGTCATGTTTCATGTCTTGTGATTCTGCTATGGCAGCAACAGTTGACTGGATCATGGATGGATAGCCTAGGAAGCCCCAAAGAGATGTTCTCGACCAGATGGTAACTGATCAGACCTAATCAGATTATTTTTTGTTTTAGGAATGAAAGAAAGAGAGAGAGAGAGAGAGAGCAAAAGAGAGAGAGATAATAGAGTCAGGGGTAGAAGCTGGTGCTAAATTGTGAGAATGGCTGATTCCAAGGCAGGGAAGAAAGAAAGGGCTCATGATCTTTAGAGAACAATAGTTTACCTGGATCACTTAAACTGCAGAATTGATGAAGAAGTAAAGATTTGTTGAACACCTACTATGTGTTCGGCACTGTTCTAGGTGCCAGGGACACAGTAGTGTATAAAATAAATGAAGCCTTAACTTCATATAGCCTCATTTTGGGGAGAGAGTGGAATGGACAATGAGATGTTGATGCAATAGATAATAGGTTAGAAAGTGATTAAGTGCACTATGAACAAAAATGGTAAAGCTTGGTAAGGGGCATCAAGAGAGTTGGTAGTGGTGGTAGATGAAGGCTTGTTATTCAATTTTTTTTCTTTCTCAAATTATTTTTTTTCTTGTGATAAAAAACGTATAACAAATTTTAAAACAGAATATTTAGAGCAGGTCTCATTAAGAAGATATTTGAGGGGCGCCTGCGTGGCTCAGTCGGTTAAGCGTCTGACCTCGGCTCAGGTCATGATCCCTCAGTTCGTGAGTTCAAGCCCCACGTCGGGCTCTGTGCTGACAGCTCAAAGCCTGGAGCCTGCTTCGGATTCTGTGTCTCCCTCTCTCTCTGCCCCTCCCCTGTTCATGCTCTGTCTCTCTCTGTCTCAAAAATAAATTTAAAAAAACATTAAAAAATTTAAAAATAAAAAAAAAGAAGATATTTGAGCAAACACTTGAAGGAGATGAAAGAGCTACCTCTGGGGCATAGATGCTAATGTCCAATAGATGAGGACCTATTGTTCTAGTTCACTTTGGGGCTTCTATATTGAGTTAGATTAAGGGAGACCCACTGAGAAGTCACCAATAGCCCCAATCTACAAGAGCTGCTAAAACAACACTGGAAATGTAATGTAGTGATTACCAGAACGTCTCTCAGAAAGAATATTATACTGTGGTTGGAAGGAAAGAGATGTTTGAGGCAGAGAGGAAATCTACCTCAAGAGACATAGAATGCATGATTCCTAAACTACCTTCTAAAAAGGGTAAGTTCCATTTGCTGTAGGCTTTTATTTGGGGGCATGTTTCTCTTTCCCAAGTGAATTTTGCATTTTGGGGTCAGATTTGAATTTCTTAGGAAAATAGTAGAGGGTAAGGCCTGCCACTGAAGCCCATCTTCTCTACTTTTTCTCCAAGTAATTCTTACCAGCTCTCCTAATACTAGAGAATACTGGATTGAAGGGGTGATACATTATTAGACTGCATAAGCGTAGTGGACACTGTTGCATCCCACCCAGATCCCCTTCATTTTCTTTCACTAACCCATGAGCTCAGCCCCCATCTTCTGTGCTGTGCTCCTAAAAACTGGTACCCATGACTGCCCGTGGACATTGGAGCCACAGAGGCTGCTGCCCTGACTGAACAGAAGGATCTTAAATTTTCTGTTCTTTTCTTTCCCATTCTTGTCTTTTAGCCAATGCTATCTGAAGTGAGGTCTAAAAGCCCAGTTCCTTCATCTCAGGGAGGTACAAGCTCTGAAGAGTGATTTATGTCCCAGAGATGCTCTGAAATCAGGCTGAAATCATGCTGCTACTTAGCTGCTTTGCCTTCCTTATCCTGCTTCTCCCACTCCCTTACTGGTCTCTCCTAAGAGCGCTTCCTAAATAAATCACTTTCATCTGTACCTGTACCTGTGCTCAGATCTGTGTTCAGGGTAAATCCAAACTATGACGACAGAGTGGCCACATTCCTTGTCAGATTATAGCTGTATATTTCAGCTCCCGGAGCACTAAGAAGTTGCCCAGAAGTTGCCTGGAATTCCTCATTTCCTTGTTTACCTGAACTTTTGCTGTTCCTTGAAATTGGAATGAGCCTAACTAATGCAAATGACAAGATCTTTTCTAGGAAAATACTGGAAATCTCAGATTCTTAGATGCTTCACAAGGAGCCATGAGTATAATAGTTCTTAAATTGTGGCAATATGGGGGTGTTTGCTTCAGCAGCACATATACTAAAATTGTGTTTACATTTTGTGAACATGTAAAGGTACGTTTAAGTATCTGACACTGTTGGGTGCAAAACTTATTAAACTCCTTTATCAAATAAAAATATTCCAAAAACTATTTTTTCCCCAGAATTGAGTCATTAATAAAAAATCTGATCAATTAAATTTCCTGGAACAGCTTACACAACTAAAATTTTGGTATTGCTGATTATTTTTTATAAGTCAAATATTTAAAAATCAGGCAGACATATATAAATGAATACACTGTATGTCAGCTAACTTGACAATAAATCATATTTAAAATTAATAAAAAAATAAAAGAAAAAATAAATTTAAAAAAGAAAAAAAGAATTAAGTTGTGTTTTTCCTCTTTACATAAGTGACAGTCCTTTAACTGCATGGACGTATCAGTAGAGTTTGTGTTTTAATGGAATAAAAAAATTACTTACTATGCCAATGTTTACCTATGGCCCCTCATGGTAAAAATGGAATTCGTGTGGAATTATGAGTTAATTACAGCTCCTGAGATACTTATTTATACATAACTATAAAAGGAAGCATCTTGTGTAATATAAAACAAAACAGTTAAAACATTTAATTGGAAAATGCAAACAATTAAATATTTGAAAAATAGGAAGAAGTCTTTGTAGTCAAGAAAACCAAATACTTAAGAAAAAGTGTTAATAAAATGTTGAGTCAGAGAAAGCCAAATAAATTGATGGTCTCACTGATTACTGTAATATAATATATAAAAGGAAGTGTGAAGAAAACAGAATAACCAAACAAATCTTGAAACAACTGAACAAAGTTGGAAGACTTAATAACACTTGTTTTCAAGATTTACTATAGATTATAACCAAGATGGTATAGTGCTGGTTTAAGGTTCAATGGAATAATATAGAGAATTCTGAAATAGGTCTATAAATATTTGATTAATTGATTTTTTTAAATAAATGAGGAGCTAAAGTAATTAAATAGGAAAAGAATAGTCTTTTCAAGAGATGCTACTGGAGTATTTGGATATCCATATGGGGAAAAAATGAACCTTAATTCTTACCTTACATTATATGTAAAAATTAACTTAAAATGGAAAATACACATAAACATGAAAAATTAGAACCATAAAACTTAAAAGTAAGCCTAGGAAAAAGTACTCATGACAATGACATGGACAAACATTTCTTTGAAGACAAAATGTACACACCATAAGAGTAAAATTGACATACAGTGTGCTCTCAGCTTTGGGAATAGATTCCCATGATTCATCGCTTACCTACAATACCCAGGGCTCATCCCAACAAGTGCCCTCTTCAATGCCCATCATCCATTTTCCCCTCTCCCCCATCCCCCATCAACTCTCAGTTGTTCTCTGTATGTAAGAGTGGCTTATGGTTTGCCTCCCTCTCTGTTTGAAACTATTTTTCCCCTTCCCCTCCCCCATGGTCTTCTGTTAAGTTTCTCAAAGTCCACATATGAGTGAAAATACATGATATCTGTCTCTGTCTGACTGACTTATTTCACTTAGCATAATACCCTCCAGTTCTATCCACATTGCTGCAAACGGCAGGATTTCATTCTTTCTCATTGCCAGGTAGTATTCCATTGTATAAAACCACATCTTCTTTATCCATTCATCAGCTGATGGACATTTAGGATCTTTCCATAATTTGGCTACTATTGAAAGCGCTGCGATAAACATTGGGGTACATGTGCCCCTAAGAATCAGCACTCCTGTATTCTTTGGATAAATAGCACCTAGTAGTGCTATTGTTGGGTCATAAGGTAATTCTATTTTTAATTTTTTGAGGAACCTCCACACTGTTTTCCCTAGCAGCTGCACCAGTTTGTATTCCCACCAACAGTGCAAGAGGGTTCTCGTTTCTCCACATCCTCTCCAGCATCTGTAGTCTCCTGATTTGCTAATTTTAGCCACTCTGACTGTCATGAGGTGGTATCTCAGTGTGGTTCTGATTTGTATTTCTGTGATGAGGAGTGACGTTGAACATCTTTTCATGTGCCTTGGCCATCTGGATGTCTTCTTTAGAAAAGTGTCTATTCACGTCTTCTGCCCATTTCTTCACTGGATTATTTGTTTTTCAGGTGTTGAGTTTGGTAAGTTTTTTTATAGATTTTGTATACTAAACAACTTAATTCTTTAAAAGAAGAATCTTCCCGACATTTCTGGACTGTAGATACACCTCTCTTTGAGTTGAAAAATGATACTAGAATACTACAGAGTTCTATTATTCTGGATATTTTTGGGCCCAAAATTACTTCAAAATAGACATAATAATGACAGTTTCTTTAAAAATTTTTTTTTTCAACGTTTATTTATTTTTGGGACAGAGAGAGACAGAGCATGAAGGGGGGAGGGGCAGAGAGAGAGGGAGTCACAGAATCGGAAGCAGGCTCCAGGCTCTGAGCCATCAGCCCAGAGCCTGACGCGGGGCTCGAACTCACGGACCGCGAGATCGTGACCTGGCTGAAGTCGGACGCCCAACCAACTGCGCCACCCAGGCGCCCCAATAATGACAGTTTCAAAAGATAAAAGATTACATTTCAGTATTTCAAGTATGTCTCAATAGAGGAGTGAAACAAAAGTTTAAGAGAATAACCTCACAGATACCTAGTAGAAGTTGTAAATTTATGTTTTGGAAAGGAAATAGTGTAGAAGAGGTTTTAAATATATAGTTCCATATTCATAGAAATAATCACAGAGATTTTGGTTTCTTATCTAACTCATAACACTTTAGAGATACCAGTGAGAAATGCTTCACCTAGAAATTGCTATATATTATATATTCAATGTATTCAAAACTGTTCCAGTATGATGGGCTAACATTTAATTTTTACATATAAACTGATAACTCTATTTGCTTCTATTACAGTCAATCTTTATAAATATGACAATAGCTAGCTGATAAGAGTCATTCAATTAACCTGCACTAAGATGTCTCTTTTGGATATTCATGGACCCAATCATTTTTTTTTTTTTTTTTTTTTTTCAGAACATCATGTAATCATGCAGTGTTCAAGTCAGGGGACTTAGGTGAAAGAGGTAGGAACCCAGCTAAATTGGCTCAAGAATTTGGGTTATGAAAAAGATACAGTGAGGCTCACTGAAATCCAGAAACAGGATCCACTATGTAACAGGGCCTGGGAACCCAAAGTTATAAAGCTGTTAGGAATGAAGGCTACTTTGTCTCTTTGGAGTAGGAGAGACAGGGGTGCAGGGTTATGGGATCTCAGCTACTTTGTGTATATGACCCATCATCAACTCTGCCTGCCTCTTCTTCAGCTTGTACATAATCCAGAGAGACTGATTCAGCTCCTATCATGGGAACTCATGATACTTACATTTCTGACCCCCATTTGCTATCTAGCTAAGTGTTTCGGTATCTAAATTTCCAGGCAAGATTGCCCCCACTTACACTTTTTAGTCAAACCTCACAAGTCAAAAGTTCTGGAAGAATATGAAGGAACTGACTACCTTTGAGTCAACTGTCATACCTGGTTCAATTAACTGTGGTCAAGGAGAGGGTATGGGGTCACTCAGCAGAGAACATGGTTTTGCAGGGTAGCAAGGCCTGCCACTAGTAAATGTTGAATGTTTGTTGAATGAATGAATACATGCATGCATGAATGAATGAATGAATGAATGCATGAATGCATGAAGGTGGTATCTATAAAAAGAATAAAGCCCAGGGTCTTAAAGATAAAACTTGGTGATGCTCTAGGATTAAAGGCAACAAAAAACAGAAGAGGAGGCATTAAATGTATTTACAGGCATTTTATACCAAATACAAACAAGCTATATTGAAGGGTGTTATGCCATCTGTTCACCACATAATTACATGGTTTAGGAGCCCTGCCTGCTTAGAGGAAGACGACTAGATTAGAAGAGCAACAGTATGATTCCATAGGCCTAATTCTCAATATTATTTCCTTCTGCTTTTAGGTTTTAGCTAGTTATTCTGTGGGTTTGAAAAATATTTCCTATTATACCATGTAGCAGAAGTTCCTTCATGTGTTGTATTGTGTCGTAAGGGGGAGAATGTAGTTGGCATGTTAGTGGAACCTTTGTTTCTTGATTGATATGTTTATTATCTTAATCTGGAAAATCTTCTTAGAAAATTACAGATTGGGATGGTTTGGCTTAGCTGTTTGCAACATACTTCTGCGCTCGAAGGATGCTTGTCTTTTGAGCTACCCTATTTTACTTCTGGACAAGAGACTATTAGGATGGTCTTTAACTATTAGGTTATCTTTTTAAAATAACTTTTTGATTAGATTTTTTTTTCTCTTAGACTGCATCTCATATGGCAGCATGCACTTTCCTGTACATCTTCCTTACCAGGTCTGGAGTTACACTGTTCTCAATGTATAGAGAAAACTGTTTCTTATAAGTCCCTTTATTGTCTTCCCTTGATGTGCTTACAAAGTACTTCTGCACTGAAGTTTTTGCTTGCTCAACCATAACCCAGGAATCATTTGGTGCTGTGAGGGCTGAATATGCATCTATCTACAGGCCACAGAGCCCAGAAACTTTGTTTCCAGGGATAATTTTGGGGAGGACTGCATAGTTCTGCAAACAACCTGCTAAGGCACCAGGTTGGTTTTCACTACATTCTACCTTATATTCATCTTCGCCTGCTTCCACTTGGCCTTCAGAGATCTTGTCCATACCTACTCTGTTAAGAAGCCGTGCTGGCCCACAGCAGGCCCCCAAGGACTCAACTATGTGCCACAGCAACATTTTTCAGGAAAACTTCTATAGTTTACATTGGACATTTGTGAGCAGAAGCACTTTTCAAATGACCTTTCTGTTGGTAACACTATCATCCTATATTTGGGTATGTTTTACTTTTTCTTATCCTAGATTTCTAAACAGTTTTGAGCACATTAATCAACTCTACCTCCTCATCTTCTCCCATATTACACTTGGAATCTCTGGAGGTAGGCTTTATTCTCAACAATTTGAACAAACATCATCTAGCCAAACAGAAACTCATGTTAGCAGCTCAGAACAGACCGGCAGGTCTAGCAGCACTCAGGGAGATAAAGTGTTAGTAGATGTTTGATTTTGTTTTTGTGTTCTGAGTATGAGTGTTTTATGTATGTTTGTATGTATGTATATGTATGTATGTATGTATGTATGTATGCCACTTTTTAAAAACCGAAGTATACTAGACACACTAAATATCTGATTAGTTTCAGGTGTATGTAACAGTAATTTGATATTTTTATACATTACCAAATGATCCCCACAATAAGTCCAGTTACACCTGTCACCACACAAAAGTTATTATAATATTACTGATTATATTCTCCACGCTGTACATTACATCCCCATGACTTCTTTTTTTAATTGAAAGTTTGTTCCTTTTAATCCCCTTCACCTATTTTTCCCATCCCCCCCAACCTCTCCCCTCTCTCTGGTAACCATTAGTTTGTTTCCTATATCTATGAGTATCAGGATTTTAAAGTAGCAGGGAAATTTTACCAAAATCTTCTTGTAGCAGTTTACAAGTACCATTGCACATATTCCAGTGTCCTTGTGACATTCAGATACTCTCTTCTTTAATTACAAGCAGATGTGAGGATTGAAATATCATGGTTGATAAAGTAAGTAATGTGGCAAATAATTCAAAGAATTATAGCTCATTTTCTAACACAGGATTACGACAGAAAATCATCCTGAGAGGAAGCTTTCTTTACTTTGCCTTGGAAATTTTCACCAATGATATATTTCTTATTTAATGTATTGTAGTGACCTTGCTCTAATGCTTTCTCTTTCTGATCATTCTTTAGCAATAAACCAGAAATAGGAAACCACCATCAGGTTCCAGTGGGAGTTGGATGTCAAATCCACAAAGCTGAACTTCAAAGTGTTTTAACAGATTAAAAAATAGAAGACCACAAAAACCACATGGACCACAGAAGGGAAAAAAGCTTGTTTACAAGGTCAGTTCAAAGTGTAGCCAAGTGAATGACCTGTATTTGGAATGGAACTCACTGGGCCAGAAACAGCCAGTGACACTCCTGAAGACTAAGACTAAGGTAGGTTGACTGTGTATGGATCAGAGGGAACGAGGGTGTGTGTATGTGTGTGGATATGCATGAACATATGAGCAGGGTCTATCCCAGTACTGGTTATAGGTACTATTTGAGCTCTTTCCTGTTGTAAATCATTCTAATCTTTAAGTGTTTCCTTTGGTTGCTTTCATGTCTGCTCCAAACTTGCAAATTCCCAACACACGAACTTCTTCCTCTATCATCAACTTTGTCCTCTCCTCCACACAAAGTGCACTCAACTATCCTTCTCATGGTGACTATTATTTAGGGATTCCTTACTATATGTGGGCATCCTGCTAAAAGCTAGACACCATTGCTTCATGTAATCATGACAACATTGATGGGTTTGGGGTATTCTTATACCCACAGTTCTTAAAGTTGAGGAAAGTGACTCTTCAGGAGGTAAAGTAGTGTGATCAAAGTCACATAGTAAGGACTTGAACCCAAACTAGTCTTAATTTTAAATAAAATTGTCTTTTAGCAAAAACAAAAACAAAACACATTTTTAGACTCTAAAAGTAAAATTACTCTAAAAATGGTGATATGAAGAACCATCAAAAATCTACCTTCCCTTCTTTGAAATGAAATAAATAAAATTAATTAATTAATTAGGGATATATAGATTTTTTTTAATTTAAAAAGTGCTAAGACCAAGATTTAAAAAATCTGAAAGAAACAACCTATCAAAGGGGCACAACCAACAAAATTAACTTCAAAAATGTGACAGCCAGGGATAAAAAGCAAAATATCCTGTCCCCAATGTGGCCTTCCTTGACCCTCTGTCTTACCCTACCTGCCAAAGCACTGATGGGCATCATGAGCAAGTACAGAAAACACTCACTAATATCCTAAATACGACTATCATTTTCCTTTCCTAACTGAGAGGGGCTTGGAATGGCTGCTGGGAAGGGAGCAGTGGGCCAGAAAATGTGAACACCTGTGGCTGGTTCTGGAGGAGTAGCTGGTCTTAGAGTCCCAGGCTGAGCTAGAGAAGCTACCCAAGATGGCGACAGCCACGGGACTCACCTCGTAGGACCTCCTCCTTGGTGCAGTAGATTCCAACACAGGACATTTAGCAAAGAATGACCAAATCTGGAAAATACTTCAATCATGATCCATGTGCTTGGCTGGGAATTGGTAGGCAGGGCATTAAATGTCTGAATAGGACAGGGAGAATGCCTAACAGGCCTCACCAGGACTGAAGAAAAATTGAAGTCAGGGATGAGAGTGCTGGGTAGCCTTCTTCAATTTTACCTTAAGAACTGTTTCTGATATTGTAATGCTTTTAAGGGATTACCATGTAAACTTCCCAAACACCCATGGAGAAAGGTCGCTGAGAGTGTTTAGCAGAACGTTCCAAATCCGAAAGCCAGCCGCAAGAAGAGAGCTACTTGACACCTGCAGAGAAACTGTCACTTCAAAGGACAAATGGGAGGGTCTCTCCGAAGGATCAGGATGTAATCCCCTGCTTGGGCAGAAAGCTCCAGCTTTTTGTGGGCAGCTTCCCAAATTCCCAAGAGGCTAGGTCTCACTAAGTCAAGTGGCTCTCTTGTTAATTACTGCAAGAGCCTTCTAAATCTCCAATGAAAAGATTGGGTTGCATACAGTTTTTCATCTGTGCTAAAGACTGAACACTTAGCACTTCATCTCCAATCACAGCTTCCCCTCAGTGGGGCAGGATGTGTCCAGCTATGTATGGGATGTGTTTTCCCAGAGCACAGACCTTATCAGTATGGCAGGTTTTAAATAATGATTAGATTTTATAGCTATTCTACTAATACTGAGAAAAGTCCTAAGTATTCTAGAACCTCACCTAGAAAGTCTGGTGTAGATGGACAAGGAAAATGTACACATTCTCAGCTTCCTTAAAATTATTCTGTGGTCTCCATCTGCTAAAACAGATTCTTGAAAATTGCCAGAGAGCATAGGAGAATCTAGTTTCAGGGCCAAAAAAGCTGGATTATATTCCTGCAATTTCTTTTCCATATATTCAAAACATTCCCCTCTTGGGGTTCTGTGGGTTGCTGATTAGCAGTGCAGTTGCACAAAGCAGAGCTCTTCTGTTTAAATAAACCTAAGATACCTCAATATTGCTCAAGTCAATACATCAGGGATGGGGGGAAAGCTCAAGTACACCTTTTGCTAAGAATATGCTATTGCCTTACTTGTTTGGAATGTGACCAGCATTTTTTTAACTTTTTGTCAGCAAGTTTCCTCTTTTGCTTTCAGGTGACACTCCTTTTCTCATTATTCTTTTTGGGTAATCTCAGAATTCAAGGAAATTTTGTTCTTTTTCAAAAGATGACACCCTGAGAAGTGAAGAAAGACCTGCCCTGAGTCATAAGGATGATTAGGAACAAAAGTGACATCTCCCAGACTTTTGTTCTCCTGTATCATGGTGCATTCTCCTGGCATTCACCATGTTCTCATAGGGCTTGGATGGATATGGCCAGCCTAGCCAGACAGTTTCTCAAAATTTGAGACTTCCTTTCTTCTGCCCTTCCTTCCTCCCTCCTCCCCTCCTCCCTCCTTATCTCCTTCCTTCCTTCCTTCTTTCCTTCTTTTCCAATCCATAATATTTTCTTGACATATTTTAAGCATAATTCTTGATGTTCCTTATTTAAACATGGCATATATACATATGCGTGTGTATGTGTGTGTGTGTGTGTGTGTGTGTGTGTGTGGTGTTTTACAGTTGCCTAGTTGGAATGAAATTCCAACGAGTTGTGGTTGCTAAATGTCCTTGTTTAATGTCCACATAGAAAATTAAATTTCACTTGCATCTTTGCACAGCTCATTCAAGTCAATAAAACCTATCATGAACCTGACATGTTGTTTGGCTGCCTAACTGGAATCAGGAGTGATCAGGATTATGCGCTCTTCTTCACTCTAAGAAAAATCCCTATTTAATACTACAGGACATTTACAGCAAGGCTGGAAAACACAACATTCAGATCCTACTATCCAAAGTTTTAGGACAGAAATTGAAAGGGCTCTCCTAAGTGCCAGAGGCAAGGAAAACACTGGCGTTTGTCTTGACAGAAACAAAACAAACAAACAAAACTTTCTCACGGAAATATTCTCTGATACCAGAAAGTCTCCTCTGATATTCACTTCTCATGTCAAGACACGGCTGAAGTCCCTGCATTCTGCTAGTCACAGGAAAGGAGATTATTGTGTGGCTTCAATATTCTTACCTTTCAGAAGTGCTAACAATGTGTCCCATCTTCACAATGAACCAGCTTCTTTCTTGCCAAGCTCCAAAATAAGTTGTTGGGCAGGAGAAGCGAAAAAGGCTGGTACTTTTATGACATTAAATATAAAACAACTCCCCCCCAAAATGGATGAATCCCAAAGGGCTGCTTACATTTGCTTCTGGCCAACAACACTCCTCAAAACTCAGCATGATGGGATTTAACAACAAAACGACACCAAACCAAACATGGCAAGTCAGCAAAGAATTCTGCTGTTTGTGGAACAGGTTTGGGTGAATTTGCTGGAGTGGCAGACTTGCCCCCAACACAACCTGCCAAGGTTTGTGAGGCAGTGGCAGTTTTACCCCTAGCTCCACATTAAAATCTCCTGGTTCAGGACGTGGGTTCAGAAGTACTATGTCTGTGCCTCATCTTCAGAGATGTTTTTTCCTCTCTAGGGAGCCCAGATATTACTATTTCTCTAAAAAGAGTTCTAGGGGATTCATGTGCAGTTAGAATTGAGAACCATCTGGTTCTCTGCAGGAACAATTAATTAATCAGGCGCTATGAAATCAGGAGACTTAATTGTACCTGATTTATTCAAATGCCCATCAGGTGTACATGACTTTCTCAGAAACTTGCGAAAAAAGGCTATGATCAAGGTTTTTAGAAAAAGGCTCCGAGTAAATGTATGGATTCTAAGCACATAAAACATTAATGCAAGTGCTCAATATCACTGACTTACAACAGAAACCGCTGTTATTGATTTGTGGTATCTACAAGTACTTGAAGGAATAGATTGTAATTTGAATCAAATTGCTCAGAAAATTCCCCTGTTAAGTCCATCTACTAGAAAAATATTATTAGAGAATAAGGAGTATGTTATTCTACCCAATGGACCTGAACCCACCTGCTTAGGCCCATACAAGAGACAAGTCAGCTGCCCACTGGCTCATCCTTCTCTCTTGGAGAAACTCCCTTTCTAGGCACAGAAGCACTCCTCTTCCATCCTGAGGCTGTACATAAAGACACAATGGCCCACAGTCCTATGGAGCAGGGTGGCAGAGGTGAGAAAGGGGTAAACCGTAAGGACTGCTAGAGGCCTAAAGCAGGGGTGGAGACAGAAAGAAGGGATTTCTGGAGGAGAGGGCACAGGGGCTTTGTACCTGAATAAGAATGCCTTTAAATTTTGGCTTTCCATTAGAACTATATGCAAAGCTTTAAAAATATTCTGGTGCTCATATTCCACCCTGGACCAATTAAGTAAGAATCTTTAGGAAGGGCTTGTGGCATCAGATATTTATTTAAAACTCAGAGATTCTAATGTGCAGCCCGAGTTGAGAACCACTATTGTGCTATCAGCCTCTCAAAGGGCTAGTAAAATAAATTGGTTATATACATAGCATGATTTCTTAGGTGCTGAAAGAATCCTCTTCCCCTTCTTTGAGTTCCTACCTGCCTAACACACTAATGCCTAAGATTCAACAATTAGAGATTAATTCCTTTGACTCAGTGAGAGATTTTCTCTTGTATTATAAAGCACACACTCCAGAAAGAAGTGTATGGAGCCTTTAAAGTCATTTAAACCATTATTAATGGGTGTTTTAACAGGGGAAGGAATGACCAAAAAGTCAAAGGGAATTTTAGGGCACCAGGAAGGGCAGCACTAGGATTAGAGTGAAAAAGGGGGACTGAAGACTAAACTAGCCACCTCTTCAGTTTTGCTGAGAGCTAGTTCCAGAGGACGACCTCTGTAGACTGCTGGCTTCAGAAAACTTGCGGCCTGGGAGACGTGCAGGCTGAGAACTTGAAGGGAAAGAAACTGGAAAACTCGAGGTTCAGTGGTCACATGGAAATGGCAAGAGAGCCTCCAAATGGCCATTCTTCTGGTCCTCCAATCTTTGAGAATCAGAGAACTGATCAAGGCCAATGTCATGAATTGATAGATGAGAAAACTGGTTGAGAGTAACAGGGATGGGACTATGACTCAGATTCCCTAACTTAATTCACACTTTCCATTCTGCCAAAACGTTCTCTTTCACAAGAAGGCCAACTTCTCCCTTCCTTGGATTTACTTTTTTTTTTTTTACTTTTTTTTTTAATGTTTATTTTTGAGACAGAGAGAGACAGAGCATGAACAGGGGAGGGGCAGAGAGAGAGGGAGACACAGAATCTGAAATGGGCTCCAGGCTCTGAGCTGTCAGCACAGAGCCCGACGCGGGGCTCGAACTCACAGACCGTGAGATCATGACCTGAGCCGAAGTCAGACGCTTAACCGACTGAGCCACCCAGGCGCCCCGGATTTACTTTTTATATGGGAGTGGATTTATCTCTTCTCCCCAGAGGCTCTTACTATCAATTATGTTTTTTCATTCCCTGAATACAGAGAGCTCCCAACTTATAGAGGGACTGTGTTCCAAAAGCTTAAATGGAAGGTGGTTATCTATAATTCAGAATACACTTTCTTAGAGAAACCAATGTTATATATGGCCATTAGCTTCCCAGATCAATTCATGAACAACTTCAATCAAATATTCCTGAAGTGATGTGATCTTCTATAACCATTATGGAAACAGGAGTTTATCAAGTCAAGAAATCTTGACTCCTCTCCTCAAATAACTTATCTCCCCATCAGTCCTACTATAATAACACTTTAGGGAAAAGATATCAAAGTAAATATTCTTTGTATCAATGCATAATGTGGTAAGTCACTAAATGTAAGTTTACTGTGAAAAGTTTGGTGAGGGAAGTGAGAGAACCTTTCCTCCAAAAAGGAATATATATTTTACAGATGCATAAATTTATAAATAAGGGGACATAGGTAATATCTACATATTTACTTCCTAGCAGATGTGCTTTCATCTAGAAAAAATAATTGTATTTTCACACTTAAAAATTCAGTGGAGAATATCCACTGCATCAGGTCTAATAATACCCAATACTAATTTCCAAATTTTGTATCTTGAAACTATGGTGTAGAACATGCTATATTTGAGGATGCTTGACATTTCAGTAGCAAACACAAGTGACAGAGGGACTTCAGCCAAGCCATAGGAGATGTGGCAGATTTATTAGTGGAGAGAAATGTGTTCCTAATGATGACTTTGAAAGATGGCATAGGAGTTTTGAGAGGATGTGTTCTCTGTAGCTAAAGATTTATCTTTATGTCTTATAAAGTAGCAAAGTTGTATCAGACTCTACAAAGGAAAGGGATCGCTGGCCATACAGAGCAAAAGTAAGTAGCCCTACAGGATGTAAGATGAAAGAACCATGAATGCAGCCAGCCAGCTATGGGGTAGAGAACTTGCCTTTCAAGCCACATACAGAATTCTGTCAGACAAAGGAAAGAGAAACAACAGCTGAAGCAACAACAACAAAAAAGCAACAAAAATCAGGGGTGGGAGGTCATCAGAGCAAATCTTCACACGTGCATCTTCTGACTGCTGGGAATGTGGATTTCCTTTAAGTTCTGAAGAAGCAAGGAGACGACAAGTTTTAACCACCATTTTCTAGAAAAACATGTTTCTTTATCTAGCAACCTCCTGTCAGCTGATGACACAAGAGTTGCTTGAAATGTGACTCAGTACCTAACTTCCCATGTAGATCCTCTGTTGGCCTTTAACTTTGATTTTATATGCATGCCTCTATCCATCCACACATGCAACAAATCTGTAATGTAATAAGCCCCTACTTAGTGCCAAACAATGTTGTAAGTTCTGAAGACAAAGTAGTGAATTACAAAAAGTCATTCCTTTATTTTATAGGGGAAACAGACAATAAGCCAATAAGTAAATAATCATATAATTATATAATTTCAGAGATAAGGAATATTTAGTAAAAGGAAATAAAGTGAAGGGGAAATACAGAGCTATTTTAGATAGGATGCCCTGCTGAGAAGGGGATATTTAAGTAGAGTCCTGAATGAAAGAAAATGAGTCAGCTATTGGCAAATCTGGAGAAAAGATGTTTCAGGTGGTGACATCTACTAGAGTAAAGGCCCTGAGGCAAGAACAATCTCAGCATATTGGAATAATGGTAAGACAACCAGAAGAGAGTTGGAAGACAGTAATGTGGGGTGAGAGAATGGTAGATGAAATCTGAAATGTAAGTGGGGCCCAAAACATGTAGAGTCTTGAGGACTTTGGTAAGGAGTATGTGAAGGGAAACCATTTGGAGATTTGGAGCAAAGGACTGACATAAGATTATTTATATTTTAAATGCCATCCTGGAAAATCTGCTTCCAGTGGAGTAATAAGTATTGAATTTACCCTCCTGCCTGAAACCATTAGAAAACCAGACAAAATATATAAACAACAACTTTCAAAACACTGAACATCATGCAGAGAAGGATCTCTAAGAGACAGAAAACAAATCAGGTGGATCTTACAACTGCCTGGCTTACTGCCTAAAGAAAGTTTCCAGGCCACAGCAAAGGAGGGGAAGCCAGGTAGGGCCCACTGATCTCATGAGTTGAGGGGACAGTTGTGCATCTGGGGAAGGCAAGGTATTTCAAGATGACAGAGCACAGAGAGGAGAAAGCTGTGCAGAGAACTCCAGGGATCTGCAAAGGGGCATTCAATTGAGTACTGATCAGAGCATGGGTGTGAAGAAATTATCTGAAGCTGGGGGGAAAAAACACCTTCTGAAAGAATGAGAGGAAATAGTACTCAGAGTTCACACAGGGCCAGGAATAGGGCCTATTTTGAACATTCAGAGAGAAGAACCTCATAATTCAGAGGGCACTGATTAGAGTACTGATTAGAGTACTAAGAAGAGTCTTGCAAGAACTGTGGGGGAAAATTAACCCTACACTAAATGTTGCTGTGATTCTGCTAGCCAAGCTTAAAAATAAGATCCAACAGGAATAAACTATCTTAGTGCCAGAATAGAATTCAAGAATATTTATAGGTAAACAAAAATATCCAGGATGCAACAAAGTACAGTTCACAATGTCTGGCATCTGAAGGTATGCAAAGCAGAAAGAAAATAATTAGAGGATAAATCAGTCATTTGGAACTGACCTATAGTTGACACTGAAGATAGATTAGGATATTTAAGTAGCTATTACTATAATTGTATTCCAATAATAACTAAGCTAGAAATAAGATTGAACAAGTAAAGACATGGGAAATACAAAAACAACAGAACTTTAAGCCACTGGGTGGCTCAGTCGGTTGAGCGTCCGACTTCGACTCAGGTCATGATCTCACAGCTCATGGGTTCGAGCCCCACGTTGGGCTCTGTGCTGACAGCTTGGAGCCTGGAGCCTGCTTTGGATTCTGTGCTTCTCTCTCTCTGCCCCTAACCCACTCGCATCTGTCTCTGTCTCTTTCAAAAATAAACATTAAAAAAAATTTTTTTATAAAAAAATAAAAATTTGCTGGGATTAACAGCATATTAGACCTTGCAGTAGAAAAGATTACAAAGCTAGAAGATATAGCAATAGAAATCACCCAAAATTTTTAAAAAAGGCAGAGAAAAAGTCTAAAAAACAAGAAAGAACAGAGGGTCAGTGATCTCTGGGATGACTTCAAATGATCAAATATACATACAGAATTCCTGAAAAGCAGGATAGATGGGGGTGAGACATGTATATGTGTGTATATATATATATATATATATATATATATATATATATATTTAAGTAATCTCTGTACTCAATATGGAGCTTGAACTCATGACCTCAAGATCAAGACTGCACACTCCACTGACTGAGCCAGCCAGGTGCCCTGAGACATAAACATATTTTAAGAAACAGTTAAGGTAATTTTTTTAAGTTAATGAAACTATAAACCCACATATCGAAGATATTCAATAAATCTCAAGCACAATAAACATGGTGAAAACTACCCCAAGGTGCATCATAATCAAATAGAGAAGGAGAAAAGTTCTGCAAAAAGTTCCATAAAAAAGGTAAAAATGGGGGCACCTGGGTGTCTCAATCAGTTGAGCATCTGACTTTCACTCAGGTCATGAACTCATGATCTCATGATTCATGAGTTCAAGCCCTGCATCATGCTCACTGCTGTCAGTGCAGAACCTGCTTGGGATTCTCTGTTCCCCTCTCTCTCTGCTCCTCCCCTACTCATGCTCTCTTTTTCTCTCTCACACAAAATAACATAAACATCCAAAAAAAGGCAAAAATGGTCAACATTTTTATTCTTCTCTTTGTAAATCTGATTTTAAAAATTCACTAATTTTTCTGATATTACAAGGAACTATGGTTTTAGAAATTTTTGTCAAAAATAAAAACAAGTAAGTTTTGCTTCAGATCCAGAAGATAGAAAGCTTCCCTTTTCTACCAATACAGAATATATGAACCACAAAAATTACAATTGCTAGAAAAATGTCTTTCCAGTCTGCTCAGTATCTCCCATTTTCTACTAGGATTTATTTATTAATTAATAATATCTTTAAACACAGTAAATGAGTGCAAAATTAAGTTGGAGAGGGGCGCCTGAGTGGTTCAGTCAGTTAAGCCAAATTTGGCCCATGTCATGATCTTGGGGTTTGTGGGTTTGAGCCCCGTGTTGGTCTCTGTGCTGACAGCTCAGACCCTGGAGCATGCTTCAGATTCTGTGTCTCCCTCTCTCTCTGCCCCTCCCCCACGCTCTCTCTCAAAAATAAATAAATAAATAAATAAATAAATAAATAAATAAATAAAATATTTAAAATTTTATACAAAATTAAATTGGAGAAAGAGGAGAGTATTGTCCATTTAATACACAAGATGGTAGACGAGGCAAACCAGATGATTATCATTTGTTTGGTAAATAAAACTCTAGACATGTATTAAAGTTTTATTTATTTATTTGTTTATTTATTTATTTTAATTCCAGTATAATTAACATACAGCTTTATATTTGTTGCAGGTATACAATATAGTGATTCGAAAATTCCATACATTACTCAGTGTTCATTACAATCAGTGTACTCTTAATACCCTTCACATATTTCACCCATACAACCATCTACCTCTCCTCTGGTAACCATCAGTTTGTTTTGTATAGTTCAGCGTCTATTTTTTGACTCATCTCTTTTTTTAATTTGTTGGTTTGTTTTGCTTCTTAAATTCTACATATGAATGAAATCATATGGTACTTATCTCTCTCTGACTGACTTATTTCACTTACCATTGTACTCTCTAGATCCATTCATGTTATTGCAAATCACAAGCTCTCATTAATTTGATGGCCGAGTAATGTTCCATTGTATGTATATACCACTTACCCATTTGTCTATTGATGGACACTTGGTTGCTTCCATATCTTAGCTACTGAAAATAATTTATAACAATATAAATTATTGCTTTTATATTTTTTAGGTAAATACCCAGTAGTGGAATTACTAGAACATGTGGTAATACTATTTTTAATTTTTTGAGGAACCTCAGTACTGTTTTCCCCAGGGGCTGCACCAGTTTGCATTTCCACCAACAGTAGAAGAGGGCTCCTTTTTCTCCACATCCTTACCACACTTTTTTGTTTCTTGCGTTTTTGATTTTAGCCTTTCTGACAGGTGTGAAGCAATATCTCATTGTAATTTTGATTTGCATTTCTCTGATAATCAATGATGTTGAGCATCTTTTCATATATCTGTTGGCCATTTGTACATCTTCAGAGAAATGTCTGTTCTTGTATTTTGCCCATTTATTTGGATTGTTTTTTGGGTGTTGAGTTGTATAAGTTCTTAATATACTTTGGATACTAACCTTTTATCAGATATGTCATTTGCAATATCTTCTCCCATTCAGTAGGTTGTCTTTTAGATTTGTTGATTATTTCCTTTGCTGTGCAGAAGGTTTTTATTTTGATGTAGTCCCAAAAGTTCATTTTTGCTTTTGTTTTTCTTACTTAAAGACACACATCTAAAAAAATGTTACTACTGCAATAAGAGAAATGATTGCTTGTTTTCCTTTCTAGGATCTTTTTGGTTTCAGGTTTCACATTTAGTTCTTTAAACCACTTTGAGTTTATATGTGTATATGGTGTAAGAAAGTAGTTTAGTTTCACTCTTGTGCATGTAGCTGTTCAGTTTTCCCAAAACCACTGTTGTGGAGACTATCCTTTTCCTATTGCATAATTTTGCCTCCTTTGTTGAAAATTAATTAACTATATAATCGTGAGTTTATATCTGGGTCTCCTTTGTTGAAAATTAATTAACTATATAATCATGAGTTTTTTTCTGGGTCTCTATTCTGTTCCATTGATCTATAGCTCTATTTTTGTGCAGGTGCCATACTGTTTTGGTTACTAAAGCTTTGTAGTATATCTTGAAATCTGGGATTGTAGTATCTCCAGTTTTGTTCTTCTTTTTCAAGACTGCTTTGAGTATTTGGGTCTTCTTGGTTTCATAAGCATTTTAAGATTATCTGTTCCACTTATGTGAAAAATGCTGTTGGTATTTTGATACGGGTTGCATTAAATCTGTAGATTGCTTTGGGTAGTAAGGACATTTTAACAAATTTGCTCTTCCAATCCATAAGCATGGAATATCTTTCAATTGCTTGTATGGTTTTCAATTTCTTTCACCAATACTTTATAGTTTTCAGTTTAGAGGACTTTCACCTCCTTAGTTGATTCCTATGCATTTTATCATTTTTGGTGCAATTGTAAATAGGACTGTTTTCTTAATTTCGATTTCTTCTGCTTCATTATTAATATATATAGATACAATGGATTTCTGTATATTGATTTTGTATCCTGTAACCTTAGTGAATTCACTTAAGTGAATTCAGTAAACTTCAGTTCACTTCAGTAAACTTCAGTTCTAGTAGTTTTTTGGAGGGGTCTTAGGGCTCTCTTTATAGAGTATTCTTTCATCTGTAAATAGTGCAAGTTTTACTTCTTCCTTACCCATTTGGATGCCTTTTATTTCTTTTTCTTGTCTGATTGCTGTGGCTAGGAATTCTAGTGCTAGGTTGAATTAAAGTGGTGAGAGTAGGCATCCCTGTCTTGTTGATCTTTGGGAAAAATTCTATTTTTCATCATTGAGTATGATGTTAACTGTGAGTTTTTCATACATGGCCTTTTTTTTTTTTAATTTTTTTTTTCAACGTTTATTTATTTTTGGGACAGAGAGAGACAGAGCATGAACGGGCAAGGGGCAGAGAGAGAGGGAGACACAGAATTGGAAACAGGCTCCAGGCTCTGAGCCATCAGCCCAGAGCCCGACACGGGGCTCGAACTCACGGAGCGCGAGATCGTGACCTGGCTGAAGTCGGACGCTTAACCGACTGCGCCACCCAGGCGCCCCTACATGGCCTTTAATATGTTGAGATATGTTCCCTCTAAACCTACTTGTTGAGATTTTTTTTATCATGAATGGATGTTACACTTTGTTAAAGGCTTTTTCTGTCTATTGAAATGACTGTATGGTTTTTATCCTTTCTCTCACTGATGTTATGTATCATGTTGATTGATTTGTGACTATTAAACCAACCTTGCATCCCAGGAATAAATCCCACTTGATCACAGTGAATGATTTTTTTAAATGTATTGTTAGATCTGGTTTGCTAATATTTTGTTGAGGATTTTCACATCTATGTTCATCAGAGATATTAGTCTCTTTTTTTGTAGTGACTTTTGTGGATTTGGTATTAGGGTAATGCTGGACTCACAGAATTAATTTGCAAGTTTTCCTTCCTCTTCTATTTTTTGGAATAGTTTGAGAATAGGTATTGAACTCTTCTTTAAATGTTTTGTAGAATTCATCTGTGAAACCATCTGATCCTGGATTTTTGTTTGCTGGTAGTATTTTGATTAGTGATTCAATTTCATTGCTGATAATTGGTCTGTTCAAATTCCCTAGTTCTTCCAGATTCAGTTTTGAGAGGTTATGTTTCTAGGAATTTATCAATCTCTTCTAGGTTGTCCAATTTGTTGGCATATAATTTTTCATAGTATTCTTTTATAATCCTTTGTATTTCTGTGGTGTCATTTATCATTGCTCCTCTTTAATTTTTGATTTTATTTGAGTCTTTTTGTTTTGTTTCTTTTTTTTTTAATGACTCTGGCTAAATGATTATCAATTTTGTTGATGTCTTCAAAACATCAGCTCCCCATTTCATTGATCTATTATTTTTTCAGTTTCTATTTCATTTATTTCTGCTTTGTTTTTATTTTATTTTATTATTTTATTTTATTATTTTATTTTATTTTTAAAATTTATTTTACTTTCTTCCTTCTACTGTTTTGGGGTTTTGTTTGTTCTTTTTACAGTTCTGTTAGCAGTAAAGTCAGGTTGTTTATTTGAGATTTTTCTTCCTTTTTGAGGTAGACCTGTATTGCTATAAACTTCCTTCTTAGGACCACTTTTGCTCCATCCCATAGACTTTGGACCCTTGTGTTTTCATTTTCATTTGTCTCCTTTTTTTCTTCTTTGATTTCTTGGTTGACCATTCATTGTTTACTAGCATGTTATTAAAATTCCATGTATTTGTGTTCTTTCCAGATTTTTTCTTGTCGTTGGTTTCTAGTTTCATAATGTGTGGTTTGAGAAGATGGATGGTATGACTTCAATCCTATTGTATTTGTTGAGACTTTTTTTTTTGTGGTCTAACATGTGATCTATTCTGGAGAATGTTCCATGTACACTTAAACAGAATGTGTATTCTGCTGTTTTAGGATGGAATGTTCTGAATATATCTGTTAGAGCCATCTGGTTCAATGTGTCATTCAAAGCCACTGTTTCCTTGTTTGTTTTCTGTTTGGGTGATCTATCTATTGATGTAAGTGGGTGTTAAGGTTACTTTTATTGTATTACTATCAATTACTTCCTTTATTTCTGTTATTAGTTGTTCTAAGTATTTGGGTACTTCATGTTGGATGCATAAATATTATTCTGTCTTGTTTGTTCCCTTCATAATTATGTAGTGTCCTTCTTTGTGTCTTATTACAGTCTTTGTTTTAAAGTGTATTTTGTCCTGGGGCACCTGGGTGGCTCAGTCAGTTAAGCATCCAACTTCAGCTCAGGTCATGGTCTCACCATTCATGAATTCGAGCCCTGCATTGGGCACTGTGCTGACAGCTCAGAGCCTGGAGCCTGCTTCGAATCTGTGTGTGTGTCTCTCTCTCTCTGCCCCTCCCCTGCTTAGGCTCTGTCTCTCTCTCTCAAAATAGATAAACATTAAAAAAATAATAATAAAGTGTATTTTGTCTGATATAATTATTGCTTCCTTGGCTTTCTTTTAATTTCCATTTACATGATAAATGCTTTTCCATCCCTTCCCTATAAATCTGCATGTGTGTTTAGGTGTGAAATGAGTCTCTTGTAGGCAGCATATAGAGGAATCTTGCTTTTTTTATCCATTCTGTCACCCTATAGCTTTTGATTAGAGCATTTAGTCCATTTACATTCAAAGTAATTGTTGATAAATATGTACTTATGGCCATTTCTTACTTGTTTTGTGGTTGTTTTAAGTTCTCTGTTCTTTTGTTCTCTTGCTCTCTTATCTCATTGTTTGCTGGCCTTCTTTAGTGATATATTTGGATTCCTCTCTCTTTCTTTTTTTGCATATCTATTACTGGCTTTTGATTTGTGGTTACTATTAGGTTTATATGTAATGTCTTATGCCTAAAACAGTCTATATTGAGTTGATGGTTTCTTAAGTTTGAACACATTCTATGAGCACTAAATTTTTATTCCTCTCCCTTCCTCCCTCATTTTAGGTATATGATATCATATTTACATCCTTTTATTCGTGTAGCCCTTGACTGATTTTTATAGATGTACTTAATTTTACTACTTTTTGCTTCCTACTTTTGTCACTCCTGCTTATGGTCTTTCCTTCCTTAGAGAGTCCCCTTTAACATTTCTTATAAGGCTGGTTTAATGGTGATGCATTCCTTTAATTTTGTTTGTCTGGAAAACTCTTTATGTCTTGTATTCTGAATGAAACCTTTTCTGGTTAGAGTGATCTTGGTTGCAGTTGCTTTTTTCCCCCCAGCACTTTGAATATATCATGCCATTCCCTTCTGTCCTACAAAGGTTCTGCTGAACAATCAGCTGATAGCCTTATTGGGTTTCTCTTGTATGTAACTGTTTTCTTTTCTCTTACTGCCTTAAAAATTCTCTATCATTGCTTTTTTGCCATTTTAATTACTGTGTCTTGGTGTGGACCTCTTTTCATTGATTTTGTTGGGGGCTCTCTGTGACTCCTGGTTGTGGATTTCTGTTTTCTTTCCCATATACAGGAAGTTTTCAACTAGTATTTCTTCAAATAAATTTTCTGCTCTCTTTTCTCTGTCTTTTCCTTCTGGGATCCCTATGATGCAAATGTTATTATGCTTCATGGTGTTGCTAAGTTCCCTAAGGCTATTTTCCTATTTTATTATTATTTTTTCTCTTTTCCGTTCAGCTTGATTGTTGAACTCTGCCCTCCAGGTCACCGATCTGTTCTTCCACCTTCCATTTCCACTCCCCCTACTGTTTTTTCTTTTCCTTTAGTGTATTTTTAATTTTAGGTTTTTGAGTTCTTAATATCTGAATGGTTCTTTTTTATGTAATCTATATCTTTGTTGAGGGTCACACTGAGGTACCCCACTCTTTTCTCCAGCCCAGTGAGTATCTTTATGACCATTACTTTAAATTCTCTATCAAGCATATTACTCATCTCCATTTCATTTAGCTCTCTTGTGATTTTTGTCCTTTTCTTTCATTTGTGACATAGCCTTCTGTCTCTTCATTTTGTCTAACTCTCTGTTTCTGTCTCTATGTGTTAGGAAAGTCTCCTATGTAGTGGCCTTACAAAGAAGAGGTCCTGTAGTGCCCTGCAGTGCAATGTCCTCTGTTCACCAGAACCTGGCACTTCAGGGATGTCTCCTATGTGTGTTGTGTGCACCCTGTTGTTGCCTTTGCCTTCAGCCCCATCACCTGTAATGGCTCTCTTTGCCTGTTGTGGGCAGGTTTTATTCCCTGTGGTGTTAGAGAACCAGTCTGCGGCCATGTTGGTATTGAGTTGAGTCAGACTAGGCTTTTGCCAGAGCTGCAGTGACACTGATCTGCAGGGTGCTCTCCCTGTGTTTTCCCCTGAGAAGCTTTCATCAGTGGATGATGCCTGCAGTCAGAATTGATGTCTGCCCTCAGCCCACTGCTGGGGCCACAGCTGGACTGGTGTGTGTGCATATCCTCCCCTCTCCCCAAGGCAGGAGTCACTTTGGCATGTGTCTGGCCCATGTAGGGGCTGCTTGCACACTTCCAGGCTTATGGCACTGCTTTGGACTGGCTGTGGCTAAAGGCATACAAGAGGGGGCAGGTCTGCAGGAGAATGCAGAAGTGGAGGTTATTTCATTTCTTTTTAATTTTTTAAAAAAATGTTTGTTTGTTTGTTTATTTAGAGAGTGCAAGTGGGAGAGGGGCAGAGAGAGGGAGACATAGAATGTGAAGCAGGCTCGAGGCTCTGAGCTGTCAGCACAGAGCCTGATGTGAGGCTTGAACTCATGAACTGTGAGATCATGATGTGCGCTGAAGTCAGATGCTTAACTGACTGAGCCACCCAGGTGCCCCAGAGGTTATTTCATTGTTAGTATTATTTACAAATATCTCTTCACTGTTATATTTTGAGATTGACACATTATTTCATGATATTGTGTAATAGCTGTGAAATGGTTAACAAACAATTTAGAAAACTTTTTAGAAAGAATAAGGCATGAGAGAGAAGTGAGCAATTGTAATTCTGAAAAGAAATTAAGCTCTGATTTTTAAGATAGTATTCCTAGAGGCTGAGCTCTTTTCTTTAAAATAATAATAAAATATAAATCCATTCAAACTAGTTTCCTGTCAATTAAACAACTGAATCAGATTTATTGTGGGGTAAAATAAACCAATGGATTGCACAGAAATCCTTGTTTGAACCATATTAAAACATTATTTGTTAAAAACAAAGTTGTTTTGCTTTTGTGTATAAGCAAACCCTTTCTCTTACTGGCATACTGAAAGGATTTGCCATTTTCTCAAAGGGATAGAATCCAAATAAACACAATGTATATACTGGTGAACACTCACTCTCCAAGATATTATTTCCTAATGGACAATAATAGGATCATTGCTCTGAAGTAAGGAAGCAAATGTCCTCACATATGAAAAAACCTGATGTATGAGAAAACTGCACGTGATTTTTATTTCATTTTAAGCAAGACTAAACCCAGAATAGAAGTGAAAAGTAAGAGGGATATTTTGGCCTAAAAGGCAAAGAAAACATCTATTTTACTGATGTTGTTATAACTGAAAAGAATTTGTATAATACTATGATTTCTTAATAGGAATTAAGCATCAAATCTTTCTAGTCCCTCTTGTTAACAAAAGAGACAATGAATGCTTCAGACTGACTCTGCACATTTTATTTGGTTTTTGAAAAACTGTTATAAGTTCTAATAAGTAATTACATTTCAAGGAGTGGGATTCAAGATTATTCCATTTACATTCCTTTAAAAAAATGTTTATTTATTTTGAGAGAGAGAAAGTGTGTGTGATTGTGTGCGCACGTGGGGAAAGGGCGGAGAGAGAGAATCCCAGGCAGGCTCTGCACTGTCAGCACACAGCCAGACTTGGGGCTCGATCTCATGAAGCATGAGATCATGCATGACCAGAGGTGAAATCAAGAGTAGGTCACTTAACCTGACTAAGCCATCCCGGTGCCCCAACTTCCATTTATATTCTCAGGGAAGATCTTTTTGATCTTTTGAACCATTAACAATTGAACATTAACAGTTGAGGGGAATAGTCATGTAAAGGAGTGATTACAACAGTGGCAATGCTTTTGGGACTGTGGGAGCCTAGAGGATGGGAATCCAGGTGTGGGTATGATCTTGTATTCCTCAAAGATTTTATTCTGACTTCAACTCAGTTGTTTTCCTCTCTCCTCATCCTCTCTCACCCATAGGTTTTCTTGATAAACCAGAAAGTTTTTTAAATGAAGAGAGGTTTCTTATGGTTAGGTTGACAGGCAACTGAGGTGGGACAATAAACTTTATTATAATGGACATTGATGTGGCCAATATTCTTGAATTTGGAATTCAAGGTGAAGATCTTGAAAGGAAGCCTTGAAGAGAGCTGTCCCCTCCACTCCTGGGATGGGGAACATTTCCTTTCATTTAGTGTGGTTTATTTGAGGGATAACCCTGCTATTTAGTTTCCCAACTGGGATGCTTTTGGAACGAAAGACGTGGTATTCATAATTACACTGAGATAATAGAAGTAATCAGGACTGCCTCAGAAAAAACAGGATGTATGTTCATCCTACTTGGTTACAAGTACATCAGTTCTTACGGCAATCCATCTATCTGTCTGTAGATCATTTTCTACTGTTTACACAAGTCTTACATATGTTTTCATTCTTTTGTTCTTCAAGAAATTTAGTCCATTTTTTAGGTCTTTCCACAGTGAAATGGGGTTAACTTCATATTATACAAATTTAAGGTTTGCTTTTGAGACTTTTAGGGGTGGAGAAAAGAAGCCTATTCTCTCTAGGATGATGTGTATAGAGCACAGGAGCTGCAGGATATGTGGCCTTCTTATACATTTTGCTTTGTTCTCTGTTGAGAATTTAAAGAGCAAAACAAAAAAACTTCCCCTCCTGAGCCACTTGATGACTTTGGCCAATTAGGAAGGCATACTTAGGTGGTGTGGATGCAGAGAAGGAGTGTGGCTATGACTGCTTCAAACTGAGCAAAGCAGAAAGCTTATTCAAACATGACTGGCTGACCAGGTTGCTGTGTTGACATGCAAGGCTGTGTGCTGATGAGATCTACTAGGCAGATATTGCTCTGGGAAAAGTGCTTCAGAACTAAGCATGTGGGAGGCCATATATGAGCTTGAATGAGGATATATTCCTAGAAATTTATTTTCATACCTGAAAAAGACTTTTGAAGTCATCTGTCCAACACTCATATTTTATAAATGGGGAAACCTAAGCTCAGAAAAGTAAGCAGGGCCAAAACAAGGTTTCTCAGCTCCTTTTCCAGGGCCTATGAGGCAAGTCTGTTGTGTTGCATAGTACCAAGTGCATGATTCAAATACACTGCAATGACATGACTTAGACGGTATAATGGATGGGGAGTGGGCTTCATTAAATTTTGAGCGGGCTTAATATCAGAACTTTGATTACCCCCTACTTCTCACTTAATAATACTGACTTGGTCATTAGTTGTAATTCCAGTTCTCCTATTAACTACCAGGAAGAACTTTGGGGAAATCATTTCACAGTGTGGTTTCTTTCTCTGCAAGTTGTGGAACTAAGCTAGATTAAATTCTTTCAAAGTCTCCCTTCATCTTGAATTCCCAGCTAATCAACTCTTCTCATTTTACCACCCCGATGTGTCATTTGAATAGTAATTACGGTATAGATCCCAAGGCTGCAAGAAATTAGCAGAGGTCAGACAAAATGTTCTGCTTTATTCTCACTTTTTCTTAACTTCCCTATTCACCCTTCTAATCATTCTCTCTTATTTCTCCTTATTATCCATCATTTCTTTTGTTTCTATTTCTTCCTTCTGTTTTATTTCTAAATTTTCTCACCTCCCCATAAAAAAGTAAAAGCAATTATTAGTATTAAAGTAACAAAAAAGAGAGAGAAAAGATATATTCCCTTGAGTGTAATAAGTCTAATTTGCCCTACCATAGATAGCAAAATATTCACGGGAAGAACCATAGAGGCACTATCCAACTAGATGCTCTTCTGAAAAAGGTGACAAAAGTTTATCATGACATTATTAATCACTAGGGAAATGCAAATGAAAACCACAATGAAATATCATCTCTACCCCATCAGGATAGCTACTATCAGGAAAATAAAACAAAACGGGAACTGCGTGGATAAGGATATGAAAAATTGGAACTTTGGTAGGAATGTAAAATTGTGCAGCTGCTATGAAAAACAGTACAGTGTTTTCTCAAAAAGGTAAAAATAAAGTCACCAGATAATCCAGCAATCCCACTTCTGGATAAACGTCCAGGAGACATTTGTTTCCTCAGGCAAAGGAAACAAAAGCAAAAATAACTATTGGGACTACACCAAAATTAAAACCTTTTATATAGTGAAGGAAACCATCAACAAAACAATAAGGCAACTGACTGAATGGGAGAATTTATTTACAGATGATATATCTTATAAGGTGTTAATACCCAAAATATATAAAGAACTTATACAACTCACACACACACCCACACACACACACACACACATACACACACACACACACACACACACAAATAATCCAATTCAAAATGGGCAGAAGATCTGAACAGACATTTTTCCAAAGACAAACAGATGGCCAACAGATACATGAAAAGATGCTCAACATCACTAATCATCACAGAACTGCAAATCAAAACCACAATGAGCTATCACCTTACACCTGTCGGAATGGCTAGAATCAAAAAGATAAGACATTACAAGGGTTGGTATGGATTTTGAGAAATAGGAACCCTTGTGCACTGTTGGGAATGCAAACTGGTGCGGCCACTGTGGAAAGCAGTATGAAGGTCCTACAAAAAATTAACAATAGAATACCATATGATCGAGTAATTTTACTACTGGTATCTACCCAAAGGATACAAAAACACGAATTCAATAAAATATATGCACCCCTGTGTTTACTGCAGCATTATTTACAACAGTCAAGGTATAAAAGCGATCCAAGTCTCCATCCATAGATGAATGAATAAAGAAGAGTGGTATATACATACAATGGAATATTATTCAGCCATAAAAAATAATAAGATCTTGTCATTTGCAATGACATGGATAGACCTAGAAGGTATGATGCTAAGTGAAATAAGTCGGACAGAGAAAGACAAATACCATATGATTTTACTCATATGTAAAACTTAAGAAACAAATGAAAAACAAAGAAAAAAAGAGACAAAAAGCCAGACTCTTAAATACAGAAAAGAAACTGGTGGCTGCCAGAAAGGATGTGGGAGACAGATAAAATAAATAAAGGGGATTAAAGGTACACCTACCATGATGAGCACTGAGTAACATGTACAATTGTTGAATAATTTATGTTGGACACCTGAAATTAATACAATACCATATGTTAATTACACTTCAATAAAAATATAAATATTAACCATTCTAAAGACAAGTAAGCTCCCATATGATATTATAGAGTAAGATATGAACAAAAATAAAAGGTCAATGACAAAAGTGCTGAACAGACTTCCGTAGTCAGTAGGATAATAAAGAAAGCAAATTTAGTGAATGAAGTGGAAAGAAACTTCTTCAATAGAAATGGTAATGAGCCACTTTCTGGAACACTAATATGTGATCTGAGCAAACAGAGCATAAAATACAATGTGGGCTCCTCTTGTTTTCTTTAAGGTCTTTTATCATTTAATATAAGCATTCAGCAATTTTGTAAAATACCGGTGAGAAGAAATTCTTTTTATTCAGTTTATCTGCCAATAGACATTTTAAATGATAAGAAATCCTTCAGGCAACTAAAACTCTTTTAGAAAATACTATCCACATTCTTTCTGTTGAAATCTTAGCACAAATGCTAGAGGACTAAAAAATATGTGAGGAAATTTCTAACAGCAAGTGAGTGGCCTGTTCTCCACTACTATGGTTCAGAGTTGCCCTTGATTTTGAACAACATCTAAGCCATTAGTACAGCTTTATTGCTTAGGCCATGGCCCAAGAAGACTCAAGCACTGGTATATGCCTCAACCTTCAGAAAACCAAGTAGAATCTCTAGCTACCTGCCTTCCAGAAGGCTGTTACTATAAATCCTACAACCTGACCCCCTTTGCTCCAGACACCCCAATATTTCAAAGTTGGTTTAAAGGTACCAATTCCTATTTTTCTTCTCCATAGGTGTTATAAGCAACTAAATATACAATTTTCTAAGGAAAATTGATTATGAGATAATTTAATATCCTTTGATGTGTTCAACCAGCAAGATGGAGTCAGACTTTGCCACTAATGTTAGAAATGTAGGACATTGACTCCAATTGCATATAATAAACAGATCACAGATTGCTGAATGTGATAGCCCAATCAGCCTTTAAAAAGTTTTTTGTTTGTTTGTTTGTTTGTTTAAATCTAGGGAGCCTCAGTCAGACAGGCAAGAAACACTTCTAGAAGGAATAGCATGATGGCTGCACAAGGAGAACCCCAAGTTCTCTTCAAACTTGTATTAGTTGGTGATGGTGGTACTGGGAAACTACATTCATGAAACATCATCTGACTGGTGAGTTTGAGAAGAGTGTAGCCACCTTGGGTGTTGAGGTCCATCCTCTTGTGTGCCTTACCAACAGAGGACCTACTAAGTTCAAAGTATGAGATACAGCTAGTCAAGAGTAATGTGGTGGGCTGAGAGATGGCTATGACATACAAGCCCAGTGTGCCATTATAATGTTTGACAACACCAAGGGTTACCTACAAGAACGTGACCAACTGGCAGAGAGATCTGGTACGAGTATGTACAATCCCCATTGTGCTATGTGCAACAGAGTGGGCATTATGAACAGGAAAGTTAAAGCAACGTTTATTATCTTTCACTGAAAGAAGAACCTTTAGTACTATGACATTTCTGCCAAAAGTAACTACAACTTTGAACAGCCCTTCCTGTGGCTTGCTAGAAGACTAATTGGAGACCCTAACTTGGTGTTTGCTCTCACCCAGCCAGAGGCTGTCATGGACCCAGTTTTGGCAGCACAGTATGCGCATGATCTAGAGGTTGTTCAGACAACTGCTCTCCCGGGCAAGGATGACAACCTGTGAGAAAGTGAGAAAGTGCAGCTGGAGCCCAGCATCAGAAGTCTGGTTTTACATTGAACTGTCCTGTGATGTCAGGGGCACAGTGCCACTTTAGCTACATAGCTAAGTGGAACATGTGCTTCATCTTTGGGATGCTGAAGGAGATGAATGGGCTTCAGAGTGAACGTGGCAGTTTCAAAAGTACCTTCATTTTATGGACCTGCATATTTAGCTGTTTTGGTACAAAGCTGTTTCCTTCCTGAGTTTCAAATAAAAGACTGTTATAGTAGTATCACAACATCCAGTGGTGAAATCCCGTTTGTCACTGTCCTTCCCATTCCTTTTCATTTAGAATCAGAAGAAAGGTGTATTTCAAATACCTTAAAAATAAATAAATAAACAAACAAACAAATCTAGCATTAGGAAAAGATGTGACTCTTTTCATGTGTCTGCCTTGACCCTGGTGGAGAGGGTTGTTCTGAATTTAATCCATACTGGCTAGCATTGTTCTCAGGGCTGATAAGCAAACAAAAAGACCTACTATGAGCACAGATTCAAGGACAGTGGTGGCAGTCCCTGATTCCTAAGAGTTTTAAATGTGGTTATCATTCTTTTTTCATTATTTTTCATTTGTATTTAAATGTTGAAAACATTCCAATTTTAGAGTTCCAGTGCAAGTTCCAACTTTCGCCACATTTATGTATTTGTTGACGTTCTTGTTCAAAATGTTATTTGCATCTCAACCAAAGAAGAACACAATGGGGTTTTATATTATTTACTTAGAATTTCCTGAGCCTCTAAGGGAATTCGAATTAGGGTTGGCAGTTTAAACAATACATCCTGTATAAAAGTTATAGCACAATGAAGGCATCTATAGAGACACAGTCCACACACCACAAAGGCTACAAATCTCAACCAGGAAGGTCAGCATGTCTGTACCCAAAGATCTTCAATGACCTTCCTGAAATATCTAGTTCTTTTCCTTTGAAGAAAATGCTTCACGAGGTAGAGATGTGCCAGTGTCTCATGCAATGTGTGAGCTGCTGTGGTAAGTGATCCCCTGTTTCCCTTATGGAACAAGTAATGCATTGTAACCCTTAACAGAAAACTCCAGCTGTCCCTTTACACGCCAGCCTTTTGGCAAAGGTTCAGATTTTTTTTCCCCCTTGAATAGTCATAATTCATAGAGAGGGCCAGACACACAGATTTCTTTTTTCAACTGACTTTGTGTTTCTTTGGCTATCTTATCCCTAATTGCTCCCTGCAAACCCTCCCCTCCATGCTGGTAAACTAGAGGGAACCAGTTTCATGAACCAGTAAATACAAGGCTTAAACATTCACTCTGTGAGACATATACAACATTTATTGCCAATTTTGATTCAAGTAGAGAGGAAAATTGCGTAAGTCGGTTATTAGGAGCTGCAGGTGTGCCTGGAGAGGGAGAAGTCTTCTTATTCAGGAACTATAGATAATCCCTCTTATAAAACTTCCCTAGTTGTAAAATTTTTTTTCTCATCCCTTTGGGAAATGCTGTAAGCAGGAAATCGCATATGTGCATTAAAAGTGAGGTGATAAGCCAATTTTGCCAGACGGTACTTTCAGGAAATGACTGTGAATTTTGAAATTTTGTTGACTCTTCAAAAATTTCTGATTTACTTGAACTCAATTTTAACCAAATTATGCTATATGTGATTAACTTATTTTGTACACATGTCTTTTTACATGCCTGTGAATAAGCTTCCACAAAAATAATGTCATTTGAATTGGCAGGAAGTCTTTATTTCCTGTCCTGAAGTATACTGTAAATGAGAACATCTGAGCAAAGGCCTCATCCTTTGTTTTTTTTCTTTTTTCTTCTGTCTACTGAGCTGTGCATTATAAATTCTCATTGAAGAAGGAGCACCCACATATAAGGAGAGCTAAGTGGGGCCCATTCATGGGCATTTTTAAGAAGCAAAGTGTTGTTGTTTTTTTCCGACACAGTTGACCTAAGTGCATCAGAGTTTGAGGAGTCAGTATATTTTGGATGACCATGATGCACCAGGCCCTATGTTGGGTTTATAAGCACAATTTCCACCCTCAGGGAGCTTAAGATCTCACAGGCAGAGCAAGGTACATACATCTCCCAGATACATGGTTGCACAGAGTAGGCTATATTCAAGGGCCCAAATGAACGGAGCAGATGAACAATCTATGTGTACCACAGAAAGAACTGGTAGACAAGGCTGGGGTGAGGGGTCAGCGAAGCACAAGATGAGAAGAACATTTGACTTCTAGGATGGACATAGCTTGGATTGTCAAACGGTATTCAATACAGAGGTAAAAACATATACCAAAGGTGAGTAATTCTGGATACTGGAGGTTGTGAAGAACAAAAGAAAGGTCCATGTGGGTGTCAGATGCCAGCAGAAGAGTTTGTACTTTACTACATGGGCAAGAGAGAACCTACTGAAGGTTCTAAAGCCAGTAGCTGACACAGATAGGGACCTTATCTGATCCAGTGTAGATGAGATCTTTCTAGCCTCTACATCCTCATGTCTTTGCAGAGGTCTGTTTGAGACCCTATGCTATGCTTCCCAAATCACCTTTCAGGACTAAAAGACATTACCCCACCTGTTGGGCATGCTGTCAGCAACCAGAGCTCATTTGTCAGCCCTCTCTGACAGCACTCTATTAGCTTCAGCTAAAGAGAGTGGCCCCTTCTAAGGGCAGCCCACATCTAAAAAGCCCACAACTAATTAAGTGAGAGTGAGTATAAAGATCTCAATCTCTTGCTCCCATTTGGGAAGTGTCTGAAGAATTATCCTGGCATTAGTGTCCCCCATGGGGTCTTGCCCAGGCCTTGTAACTTCTCTCCAGCCCCATTCCTCTCTTTGCTCAATCTTATTTCCTTCCCTCCCATTCTCTAGTCACTGATCCCAAGAAGACTGCCTGACAACCCTCCTGCATATTCATTTCCATGCTAGAATCTGCTTTCCAGACAACTCAACCTACAACAAGGTGATCTTCCCCTGCTCCCAAAGGCACTGACAAAGCTTCTGAGTAGGTTTCTGGGGAAGTTTTCAGCCACCACACTGCCCAGTCTTGTGGCAAATTGACAGTTACATTTATGCCCAGAAAAACTAACAGGTATTTGTTAACACTTCTAATGTTCCGAGGCACCATACTGGACAATGTGGAACGATTTGGCACAGACCCTAAGGACCAAAAATAACACCACAAATTGCTTATAATGGTTGAAATGAGTATATACACAGTGAGACTAGAGAAAGTCAAGGCCAATGTGGGTGTTAAAGAAAAAGTTATTCATGACACCTGTTAAAATTATAAGGCAGACTTTATTCAAGACTATTATAGCCATAGGGATTACCGCAATGGGGTTTTACAGTAGGGGGGAGGGAGAGAGAGAGAGAGAGAGAGAGAGAGAGAGAGAGAGAGAGACCAGGCTTAATTCGAAATACCAAAAGGAAAAGTGGGGATTTATAGCCAAGGAGCAGAATGAGAGAGTCGCTAGAGGGGAAATTATTAAGAGGGTGGGATAATTTTTTTTCTTTTCTTTTCTTTTTTTTTTTTTTTTTTTGCTAAACTGACCTGAGAATTCTTGCTGAAGGCAGGCCAAGGTGATCAGATAATACCTAGAGGAAGGTGGGGGATGAGGAAATTGTTCAGATGTGGAGGGGGATCAGAAACTGTTGTAAGGGATTTTGGCTAGACTGGCTTAGCCAGAACCTTTCTTTAATTTTTTTTAAACGTTTATTTATTTTTGACAGAGAGAGAGAGACAGAGCATGAGTGAGGGAGGGGCAGAGAGAGCGGGAGACACAGAATCCAAAGCAGGCTCCAGGCTCTGAGCTGTCGGCACAGAGCCTGACGCAGGGCTCAAACTCACAGACTGTGAGATCATGACCTGAGCTGAAGTCGGATGCTCAACTGACTGAGCCACCCAGGCGCCCCTAGCAAGATTTTTGTTAAAACTGGACTCTACAAAGATGGAGACAGAAGCCCATGACCAAGGAGTCTTTGTTAGGGGCAGGATGATCGGGGAAGGGTTCATGGAAGACCTTGTGGGAGGAAATGGTTCAGGAGAGGCCAACAGGAAGGACATATGGAGGATTCTGGTAAGGGATACATAGTGAGCAGAACTGTGAAACTTTTGTGAGAGAGACATGTTTGAAATCAACAAATCTCTCAGGACTGGACTGCCTCTCTAGGAAAAAAGAGCTAAAGCTGGAAAAAGTGGAGCTGTATTGCATAGGGACCTGGGAATTTTTGAGCAGTTAGTATACCAAAAAGTGACATCTTGCCCCAAAGCCTTCCAGAAGGGTGTAATATCCTCAGCTAGTAACTTATATACTTATATAACTTATATAACTTATATAACTTATATACTTATATAACGGGTGGGGGCCCTTTGTTTAGTTTTTGTTTTTTAACATACCTAGGAACTGGAAAAGTAATAGGGGGAAACAGCAGACCCCAGACAATGTTGAGGGCTTAGAACAAAAGAAGGTGAGCATATCCAGAGACCTGCTCACAAAGAGGACAATTATTTTTAAAAGAATTCCTTTCAGTTTTATTCTCTCCAAGTTCTGAGGTAGAAGAAAACTACAGCACAGAGTTTTGTAATTTGCATACTCAACTCTTGAATAGTAACACTGTGATTTGAACCTAGGCTGTCTGATTCCATAGCCTGACATAGTTAACCATTAAACAATATTACCTTCTGCTGGAGTCCTTACAATAATTTTAGTGAAAGGAGAGGAATCCAATTCTTTTCCTCTATCCTGAATAAATCTGTTCTAAAATTTACTTTCTGTATACTCATAGATGATTTTCTTATTCATGATGCTAGTTTGGCATCATGCCTTATAGTTCTGAGTCTGTCTTAAGATCTTGACTGTCTCATGGCCCATTCCTCAATGCAGTTTATTAACTTGAACATTCACTAGAGATTTCCTAGATTAAATCCTCAAAAGGAAGTATGATTGGTCTAGCTCACTTTTAGGATCAGACAAGGTCATAAGTTACTGTCAGAAATTCGGTGTTTTGGGGTCACATGTCCACTGCTGATCCAATAAGCTGTGGCAACTAGGGAAGTTTTTCAAGAGATGTAAAACAGGGCTAATCAGGCATAAAAAGCTGTGGGTATGTAAAATTTCTCTAGGTAAAGTAGGCCCTATAGTCAGCCTGAATCTAAAAGGATAAAGCCACAAAGAAATATTATTCAATACCAGGTGGAGATTTCTTTTTACCTTAAATTCCTTCAGAATTGGGAGGGGAGGAGCACAATCTCAGAGCTAAGGCTTCTTACTAACTTCCTGCTCCCCTACGGCCAGAATACCTAGCTGTACCAAGCTTAGTGTTTTGACAATCAAATACTTGTCTAAATTCAAAGGCAGAAAGATTAAGTAGAAAAAAAAACTTTTAACCTTTCTTTAGTAAATGTTTTATTTTGTCAGAGATGAATAGTGATTTGAACAGGATTAGGCAAATTCCACTCTTGAGGTAGAAATCCATTCAATGAACCCAACTGATATGCAATCAAACTTTCTCTCCACACAGCTGCTGCCAACTCTTTACAACCTTATGATCCTACATAATTTACATTCCTGCATAAACATCTTATTTTTGCCACCATTGAACCATTTGCAAATTCTTTTTTACTTAACCTAATAATCTAAACCTTGCTATCAAGCATGATTCATAAACCAGGTCTAAAACCATTTGAAGCAGCATGATCTAATATAAAGTATGGAAAAAAACTATTAATGCTAACAGAATATAACAGAAATAACTTTCAAAAGACAATTGTAGTGGTGACACTGCTCAAATATGAGCAGGACAGATGTGTAGATATTAAGCATGCATCCACAGAAAGAGGCTAATTGTAAAGTATGTTTTATCAAAATTGCCATATTTCCAGCAGTTCTGATCATAGTTAAACCAAGGTTCTCAACTGGTGACAATTTGGCGATGTCTGGAGACATCTTGGATTGCTACAATGGAGGTTGGGGTCAGAAGGCTGTCATCTAGCAAGTAGAGACTAAGGGTGCAATGCACAGGACAGCTCCTACAACAAAGAATTATCCAGCTCCACATGCCAACAGTGCCAAAATTGAGAAATTCTCAATAAACTACAAAAGGAATCCGAAAGTGCACCATAAATAGACACTCACCAAGAAACACAAGCCTTTTGAGTGGTATCAGGCTGAACGTGTTGAGTGTTTTTGTCGTAAGTAACCTTCTTTTGTTTTTCATCACGCTCTTGCACAAACACTGAGCCTGCATTCTTGAAGAACTTCCTCTAATGAGTCAGAAGTTCATCTTGATAAATACTGAATACTGTCTGCGTTTAGTCTTTGCTTTGAATATTTATCTAATGGAATCAGACTCCATTCTCCCCTTCTTGCATGAGGATAGAATGGGTTATTGCTGGGCACCTGGCTGCAGAGCCAGGTCATGTATTTCCTCAGCTCCTATGGGACTCTAATGGCAAGTCTTGACCTTAAAATACTGCGTCTGTGTTCTCTCTTCCCTTACTTGCATGCCATATGGAAGTGCCCGAATATGATCTAGTACAGCAAAAAGAATTGCTCTGATTACCTAAATGACTGAGTGGAAGAGAATGACCTTCTTATCCAAGTACCTATTATGTGCAAGAAAAATATGTGTATGTTCTTTGAGCCACTATATATTGGTGCCTCTTTTTTATAGCAACTTACACTTGACCCTACCTGATACACATGCTATAATTTTCTAGTACTGATTTTAATCAACAGTGGTGTTGGTGGAAGTGGTTTTCAGTTGCAATAAAGAGCAAACGTGGACTTAGAAGGACTAGGAACTCAGCAGTTGATTTACTAAGGTATTTTGACCAACTGATCTTCCTTTATTCATTAAATAAACATTTATTGAACCTATACTATGTGCTGGAAATAAGAAGTAAGAATAAGCATTCTCCAGGGATCAGTTTTTAAGAAAGTAAGCATAATATGTATGTTCTTTATTAAAAAGACAACAATAGTAATTTTTCAAACTTCCCTCTTTCCCATCTCTTCCAATTCACCCAAGATCTAGGTATATAAACTGAAATGTGCTAGGCTCAACTTTATGAGGAAATGGCTAGGCGAGAGAGGCAAACTGAAAGGTCCTGGGCTATGTAGGTAAAAAATGAAAGACTAAGGAGGAGTAGGTAGGACTGTGTCAGTTTAGACAGTACAAGTCCATTCTAAAGTCTTCAGCTGCTCCTCAGCTCTACTATATTGATTCTATATGGAAATACAGACTTGGTTTGAGAATGCAAAGAAATATGGATTTTTATATGAGCACTCCCAATTTTGAAATATTGGCAAGGTTTGTAAATATTTATTGAATTTCTTGGGCTGGTAATCAATAAGTAAATTAACATGCTTATTCAATTCTAAGATATCTAGTCATTTTCATGGATCTGCTGCAGAGGTCTATAGTGACAGACAGGGCCATAGATATGGATACATAGAGGTGGAAAGAAAAAGTAACATTTTTTTTTTTGGTGGAAGGAAACAAGCAAGGGAGATCATATTTAGCATGATTATCTAAACCTTTCCAAATTCATTCTCAAGATTTTATTTTAGAATACTTGCCTACTCTATATTGACAGGGCAATAGAAATGTTTTTATGAAAAACTTGCTTACAGAATAAAATTATAAAACAGTATTATTATAGCATTGTAGAAATGCTCTATGTAATAGAGCAGTAATACCTTCTCAAGTTTTTCTAGAAAACAAAGCTTCTAAAAAACAGTAACGGTTGGATCTCAAAATAGTCAATTTATACCCCTAGCAACAATATATGACAATGCCTACTTCTTTATAGGGTATTCAACATTGTTTATTATAATATTATATATTATATATAATATAATATATTATATATTGTTTATTATAAGTTTTTTCCTATCTAATAGTAAAAAAAAGTATCTTGGTGTTATTTTAATTTCCATTTCTTTTATTATGACAGGGATTAGGCATATTTTCATATTTTATCAAGCATTTATCAGCTATTATCATATATTTGTTTTTGTTTTGAGTTCCATTTAGAATTGGACTTTGAGCTACCAAGGAGAACCTTCTCACTCTGAGTCTGGCAGGGATATGCTAATAGACTTAGGACAGTGGATTTTCAGCATGAACACAACCTCAAGCTACTTTGGTAGTATGCAGGAAACCCAGGGACTTCTAGTTCACTAAGTGCTTATCTGACCCAGAGAATCACTTGGCCTTAAGGTCATTTTGCAAATTAAATTAAAGAGGAAACTCCCTGATCCAAAACTTGCAAAGTGATTTTAGAGATCTACAGAGGGATATGAACAGAGTGCTGAAAATATTTTTGCTTTTCCTCAAATTTCACATTTCTGCTAAAACAACTTTCTGTATTAAAAACTTCCAGAAATTGTATTTCTTAGCTTTTCTTAACTATCAGGTAGGTACCGACACAAGACAAAATCAACAAAAAGCAATGATAGCTAATGCTAACTGCTAAGGGTCAGATTCTGCAAAATGCTTTGTGAGTAAAAAAGCATTTTAAAATATTAAATGATTAGGGTTTAGATAAAAACTAAGGATAAGTATTCCCTATTTTCCAATAAATTTGGGGAAAATAAGCATTATATTGGCCATATGTTCTCCATTGAACAGTACTAATGATGGTCCTCAAACTTTTCCCTTTCTCTTCTCTATCAACTCATCAGAGACCTAAGTGTATAATTTGAAAAGTCTCCTAATTATGCAGCTTATTATCTCCTCTCCACACTGGCTCCCCTCACCAACTTCTGCCTCAAAGGGCTGAACTAAACCCTCATTTTTAATTATGAAAACAGAAAACTGTTTACTCCTGTTTTTCCCTTTTCTATCAGCCTATAAAATATTACAGAAAAATGGGAGACAGAAGTAAAGTAACATAGGAGCTAGACATGAGAACTATTTACACATCTGTAGATACCAGGGAAAAGCTTATCTGGCAAAAACACAAATAAAATCCTAAATCAGAAATACAGGGTCACACAAGAAGAGACCAAGGATATTTGTACTAATTAACCTCAAATTTGCAACCCTACCTCTGAGATAAGTTTGTGCCTAAAATGGAGGGCCACGATTCATACTAGAGGTGCTTTCCTGCACAGTGTAGGAAGGTGACTTAAGGCACGGCCTTTGGAATTGGATAGAACCTGAGTTCCCACCAATAATCTGAAAGAAATGATGGGCTCAGTTTTGGAGTATTTTGGTCTGTGACCATGGTGGCTCTCAATGAGTTATTCCTCTTGGAATTTATCCCCTTTGCTGGGCCCCTAAATAGAATGTTTTCAAGCCATGTCCCCAGGAGGAAGAACCTTCAGCATCATGTTAAGTATATCACTCTATAGTGATAATTCCTTCCCCAGTGGGTCCAATGGCAATTTCCTCATGTGACTGAATTCTGCAGAAAGGAGAACACATGAATATTTTGAGGGCTGTTGGACACGGTCCAAAGTTTCATTGATTTCAAGGGGCCTGATGAATCAAGATGGCAAGTTATTTACATTAAGCCTAGAAAGGCAATGTATGCTTGTTGAATATGGACTAGCCCTGTGACTCACTTTAACCAATAAAATATAGCAGCAACAACACTGTATCACCACTGGACTTGTCTTCATAAAGTTTTGTAACTTCTCTTTTTATACACTTAGAAACCTTAAGCCATACAGGAAGTTTCTGGGCATAATGGTAAGTGAGTATACTCCTGCTTCTGCTCTTGATTCCCAGAACCATAAATTGGTTCCATTGTGACAATGCATCATACAATATTCATTGACTCATGGTATACTCTGCAGTGAAGAATACTACTCCAGACTAGTACCATAGCTATAGCAATACAAAGACATTCCATTGTTTAATCAAGCTGGCAACTTCTGGGTGCTACAGTATGTGATAGGATCAGTGAATTCCATAGGCATATGCCCACTCTTCCCTCTTTTCTATTTTAAAGTGGGTTCCTTGGTCTCATGGGATAATAGGATGCCATGTCAGTAGATTAAACACTCCATAAACCCTTGAACAGTGGTGTCAGGCCCTGTGAATAGGACAGACAAACTCTGACTCAAAAGATGTGTCAATTCCAGCCAAGATGAACCATTGCCCTCCATGGTAGAAGTGATTCAATGTTAACAACTTACCATCTTGATGCTTTATGCCCGTTGGTATCAATGTCAACTTGGATACTGTGACAGCAGACCTCAAAATATCTGACTATTCTCCTTTGCCTAGAATATAATTATATGAATAAATCACCTCCTTTGGGAAAAATCTGGGGAAATAATTTATTTCCCTATATTTATCATGATGTTGCATGGTCCTTCTTCTTGGGGACCTACCTTCTCCTATGGTTGGTGAACTTCTCATCTCACAAGCTCTTATCACTTTAATAATGGACTGTCCTCTTGGCTCCATAGTTTCTGGGTCATTGTTTCATCTGAATATCCAGAATCCTCTGGAAAAAAACCTCAAACACAAACAAAGTAGTGCCATACTTAATAACCTATCATTATGAGTTAGGTATTTCTAATTCAGTAGGAATGAACAAGAAAAGAAACCAATTGTATATACAACTGGATTATCCATCACTGGCAGAAGTGTGGATACAGTATCCAATCTCTTATTATAAAATCATTATCATGATTTTATATCATGATTAATTTCAAATTTAAAATAATGCTACTTTAAAAAAGCATATTGGGGTGCCTGGGTGGTTTCAGTAGGTTAAGCGTCCGACTTTAGCTCAGGTCATGATCTCACAGTTCATGGGTTCAAGCACGGTGTCGGGTATTGTGCTGACAGCTCAGAGCCTGGAGCCTATATCATATTCTGTGTTTCCCTCTCTCTCTGCCCTTCCCCCGCTCATGCTCTGTCTGTCTGTCTGTCTCTCTCTCTCTCAAAAATGAATAAACATTTTAAAAAAACACTGATGTAATTTAATTTGTTTTATAAGGGGCTTAAAGGATATACACTGAACTTTTGATCACCTCTAGATGCTAGGCTTATGAGTGATTTCTTTTATTGAATTTATTGTAAAGCTATCCAAAATTTCTACTATAAGTATTCATTAATTGTATACTAATTTTTTTTATTTTTTTGCTTAAAATTATATCAGATGCCTATTTCTCAGTAAAATCAATATTCATTAGTTACATTAAAGTTCTACAGTGTTAAATAAATTTTGAATATTTTTTTCACAATTTGATATTATATATGTCCTCATTCATCCATCTCCCAATTGCCTTCTGTCATTCAAATTCCTGTTCATTTCTTTCATCAGTTTTTCTTTGTTAATCAGAACAACAGAAAGAATAATGGCTAACATGTATGCAACTATAAAATGAATTTGGCACTCTGTGAGCTTCAGATTTTTACATATTGTTATTTGTAACCACACTATATATATTTCTACCTTTATTTTAACAGATGAGAAAAATCAAGATCTGGAGAAGCCCGTGTGGCTTCTCCATAGCGAAGCCACAATGTGACTGTGTGATTCTAGAGCCTGCTCTCCAGTTACCAACCACCGCATCCCACCACCCTGCTACTTAGCACAGGCCTCTCAGCATTGTGAGGTTGAGATCATTGTTTTCTCCAGCTCTTTTGGAATTGGATACTGCTTTCGTTTAAATCCAAACCATTATCTTACTGCTGTTTGGATGCTGTTTAAAAGCAAGCTTAGAGATCTTTAGCTTTGGGGGGGTGTTTACAGTTTTTCAATGGAGTGGAAACTAAGGATTAGTCAAGCTGGAGAACAGAGTGAGGGCACTGCATTCTTTCCATCTTCTGTGCAGTCCAACCCTAAAGGGATGTGTTCATTATTTTGCTTGATGGGTGGGCTTAACATATTGAAACCTCATACTCAAATTTCAACAAGAATACAAACTCTAGTGATATCCCAAAATAAATTACTTTTGGATAATGTGTCATTGAGGAAAAACCTTTAAGCGCTCATTGTAGCACTTAATGGATTAGAAGATTGGGGTCACTGAATAACAGGCTCATCTAGAAATGTATATCTATAATACACATAGTTCACAAATTAAGTCATATTCCATGGTGAGATCAGCTCAGTTTACTTATCACTGTAGCTTCTTATTTTTACGTTACATCAACTGTCTTGCAAAATGCTAGATCCTTCCCTGCCACTATGTCTTCACCTGTGCCAGCACAGCTGGAGAAAATCATACCAGATAGATCGGCACTTCTAAATGTACCACCCTGTCCTTTACATGCCCAGCATCCTCAGTGTATCACTTGTCTCAGCTTCTCCCCGTTCTTCACAGTGACCAATTCAAACAGTTCTCCTTCTGTTCAAACATCAAACAACCACTTCTGTACACCTATATCCCTTTAATCACCTCTAAATTCTCTCAAACTAAAATCCAAAATCTTTACCAAAGTGTCCTCCTTCTCATACTTGGCTGATGTTCTCTTATGCCCACCTCACCCTTCTTGACTCTTGCCGACATTCTTACTATTTCTCCCCCCCAAAACACTAAGTATGCTTCCAGTTTAGGACCTTTGCACATGCTAATCCTCTGCCTGAAAAACATTTCCTTTGATGCCTCTATGACTTGTTTCCTCACTTCACTTACTCCTCCACTCACAGATCACATTTTCTGGGAGACCTTCTTTGACTACCCCATTTAAAATAGCATCCCCCACTCCCACCACGAGTCTCTATTCTCTTTATCCTGTTTCAGTTTTCTTCATAGCATTCACCACCAATTAATATAATTTATTTATTTATTAGATGCTTTGGGTCAGTTCCTTTGATTAGTATATCAGCTCTATGAAAAAAGATTTTGTTTTGTTTACTTCTATGTCACCTGTGTTTACAAAGGAATTTTGCATATGCTGCTTAAATATTTGCTGAGTAAGTGAATGAACGAATGAATGAATGAAAAGCCGAATTTTCACAACTGCTCTTTGTTCTCAGTCTCAGTCCTTTCCAACATGTTCTGCAGAATGCAAGAGTGAATGTTGTAAGACAGTACAGCTCAGGGGAGGAGCCAAGACGGCAGAACAGCATGGAAGTTTTTTGTGTGTCTCGCATCCATGAGTACAGCCAGACCAACACTAAACCATCCTACACACCTAGAAAACGGATTGGAGGATTAACACAACAATCTACACAACCTGAACCACAGAATTCAGCAGGTACGTGGCACAGAGAGGTGAACTTGGGGAGTGAGAAGGTGCAGGAAGGGAGGTACTTTTGCAAACAGAGAGAGGAGGCGGGGGGGGGGGGGGGGAGGAGCATGTGGGAAAAGCACCCTACCCCAAAAGCAGCTGGAGAGAAATTGGAAAATTGGAAACAGCCGCAGGCACTAAACTAAAAAGGGAGAAAGGAGAGGGTTTAAACTCCATTAAGACTGTAAACAAGGGGAGCGCAAAATCTCCAACTCCGCAGCTCCATACCTGGCGGTGCTCTGGTGGCAAAGATGAATCCCCAGGAACAGAGTGGGGTCCAAGAGGTTCTCGGGCCACAGGGGGAAAAGTGGTTCCATTGCTGGAAGGACATTTGGTAGAGACTGTTGAAGCCACCTGGTCCCAGCAGACCCCGGAAGGCAGCCACATTCGCTGGTGCTGGGGCAAGGTTGTTGAGGGTGAAGCCTGGTGCCAGATGTGTGTTGTGATTTTCCATGGTCTCTGAAACGCTGAGGCTACTGTCTCGCGAATTTTTTGGGGGGCAGGCTGGCACCTGGACGCAATCTTGGGGCAACAGCAGGGCGTTCCTGGGTGCAGCCGACATTCGGCCATTGCTCGGTGAGACCCTCCTGCAGAGGGGCGGAGCGGGTCAAAGCTGCAGTCCTTCGGAAGTAAGGGGCCGGGGAAAACAACCTCATCTGAGACAAAACTTGGGAGAGAGGTACTGCCTGGGGCCTGGTCACAGAGAGTGGAAAAGCTGGGAGTGGACGAGAGCTGAAGACGGAGGACCGGTGCGCGACTGCTGATCCGGGAGAACAGACTGGGTGGCTGGGTGGCACCGTTTTTTTCACCAGTCCCACGCATGTGCATGCGCACGCGCACCTACGAGCACTGCAACAATCCACCCCAGTGGGCTAGCAGCACCAGCTAGGGGAGAGAGGAGCTGTTACACCGAGCCCTGCACAACTGGGCCAACTTGGCTCTTTGAGAACACAAACCTCACTGCCCGCTAAATTTATGGACTATAAAGAGCTACATGGACTGACCTCTAGGGAAAAACAAAGCAATTTCAATCCTACTTAAATCTGTTAGCAGGTTCATCTACTCAATTTTTTTTCTCTCTTTTTCCTTTTTCTCTTTTACAATTCTTTTCTTTTTCTTGAATACAGAAAGAGAAAAAACTCATTTTTATTTTCAATTTTTATTAAAAATATCTGTCTTTAATTTTTATTATTATATTTTTTACTTTTGTGTAAATTTTTTCAAATTCTACTTTACTTTCATAATTTTATTTTAGTCTACTTCAGTGTACTCACCTTTTCAAATTTTCAAACAATTTCCTTTCTTTTTCTTTTTTTCTCTTTTTCATTTCTTTCCTTTTGCTTGAATGCAGAAAGAGAAAAACTTCATTTTTACTTTCAATTTCTTTTAAAAATATTTTTATTTAATTTTTATTACTACATTTTTTGCTTTTATGTAAATTTTTTCAAATTCTATCTTACTCCCATCATTTTATTTCAGTCTACTACAGTGTATTCACTTTTTCAAATTTTCAAATGATTTCTTTTTTTGGTCTTTTCTTTTTTCTTTTTTTGCTTTTTCATTTATTTTTTCTTAAATACAGAAAACAAAAAAATTCATATTTCTTTTTAATTTTTATTAAAATATTTTTCTATAATTTTTTCTACTATATTCTCTACTTTTGTGTATTTTAGTGTACTTTAGTGTATTCATTTTTCCAAATTCTCAAACGATTTCCTTTTTTTTCTCTCCCTCCTTTTTTTTTTTTTTTTTTTTGGTTTGTTTCTCTAATCTGTCAAACAACTTTCGACACTCAGACCAAAACACACCTAGGATCTAGCATCATCTATTTGATTATTGTGTGTGTATTTTTAATTTTTAATTTTAATATTTTTTAATTTCAATTTTTCTACCTCATTAATTCCTTTTCTCCCTTCAAAATGACAAAATGAAGGAATTCACCCCAAAAGAAACAGCAGGAAGAAATGACAGCCAGGGATTTAACCAATACAGATACAAGAAAGATGTTTGAACCAGAATTTAGAATCAGGATAATAAGAATACTAGCTGGGGTGGAAAACAGATTAGAATCCCTTTCTGTAGAGATAAAAGAAGTAAAAAATAGCCAGAATGAAATTAAAAATGCTATAACTGAGCTGCAATCACGGATGGATGCAGTGGCAGCAAGGATGGATGAGGCAGAACAGAGAATCAGCGATATAGAGGACAAACTTATAGAGAATAACGAAGCAGAAAAAAAGAGGGAGATTAAGGCAAAAGAGCACAATTTAAGAATTAGAGAAATCAGTGACTCATTAAAAAGGAACAACATCAGGATCATAGGGGTCCCAGAGGAGGAAGCGAGAGAAATAGGGGTAGAAGGGTTATGTGAGCAAATCATAGCAGAAAACTTTCCTAACCTGGGGAAAGACACGGACATCAAAATTCAGGAAACACAGAGGACTGCCATTAGATTCCACAAAAACCGACCATCAACAAGGCATATCATAGTCAAATTCACAAAATACTCAGGCAAGGAGAGAATCACGGAAGCAGCAAGGGAAAAAAAGTCCGTAACCTACAAAGGAAGACAGATCATGTTTGCAGCAGACCTATCCACAGAAACTTGGCAGGCCAGAAAGGAGTGGCAGGATATATTCAATGTGCTGAATCAGAAAAATATGCAGCCAAGAATTCTTTATCCAGCAAGGCTGTCATTCAAAATAGGAGAGATAAAAAGTTTCCCAGACAAACAAAAATTAAAGGAGTTTGTGACCACTAAACCAGCCCCGCAAGAAATTTTAAGGGGGGACTCTCTGAGGGAAGAAAAGATGAAAAAAATATAGATAGATAGATAGATAGATAGATAGATAGATAGATAGATAGACAGACAGATACCAAAAGCAACAAAGATTGGAAAGGACCAGAGAACACCACCAGAAACTCCAACTCTACAAGCATCATAATGGCAATAAATTCATATCTTTCAGTACTCACTCAAAACGTCCAAGTACTCAATGCTCCAATCAAAAGACATAGGGTAACAGAATGGATAAGAAAACAAGACCCATCTATATGCTGTTTACAAGAGACCTACTTTAGACCTAAAGACACCTACAGATTGAAAATAAGGGGATGGAGAACCATCTATCATGCTAATGGTCAACAAAAGAAAGCCTGACTAGCCATAATTATCAGACAATCTAGACTTTAAAATAAAGACTGTATCAAGAGATGCGGAAGGGCATTATATCATAATCAAGGGGTTTATCCACCAAGAAGACCTAACAATTGTAAACATTTATGCACCAAATGTGATAGCACCCAAATATATAAATCAATGAATCACAAACATAAAGAAAATCATTGATAGTAATACCATAATAGTAGGAGACTTCAACACCCCACTCACAGCAATGGACAGATCATCTAATCAAAAAATCAACAAGGAAACAATGGCTTTGAATGACACATTGGACCAGATGGACTTAACAGATATATTCAGTACATTTCATCCTAAAGCAATAGAATATACATTCTTCTCCAGTGCACAACGTTCTCCAGAATAGACCATATACTGGGACACAAATCAGCCCTAAGTAAGTACAAAAAGATCAAAATCATACCGTGCATATTTTCAGACCACAATGCTATGAAACTCGAATTCAACCCCAAGAAAAAAATTTGGAAAGGTAACAAAAACTTGGAGACTGAAGAACATCCTACTAAAGAATGAATGGGCTAACCAAGAAGTTAAAGAAAAAAATTAAAAAGTATATGGAAGTCAATGAAAATGATAGCACCACAACCCAAAACTTCTGGGACACAGCAAAGGCAGTCATAAGAGGAAAGTATATAGCAATCCAGGCCTTCCTAAAGAAGGAAGAAAGATCTCATACACACAACCTAACCTTATGCCTTAAGAAGCTGGAAAAAGAACAGCAAATAAAACTCCAAACCAGCAGAAGGCAGGAAATAATAAAGATTAGAGCAGAAATTAATGCTATCAAAACCAAAAAAACAGTAGAACAGATCAATGAAACCAGAAGCTGGTTCTTGGAAAGAATGAACAAAATTGATAAACCATTGGCCAGTTTGATCAAGAAGGAAAAGGAAAGGACCCAAATAAGTAAAATCAAGAATGAAAGAGGAGAAATCACAACCAACACAACAGAAATAAAAATAATAAGAGAATATTATGAGCAATTTTATGACAATAAAATGGGCAATCTGGAAGAAATGGACAATTTCCTAGAAACATATACACTACCAAAACGGAAACAGGAAGGAATAGAAAATTTGAACAGACCCATAACCAGTAAGGAAATCAAATTAGTAATCAATAATCTGCCACAAAACAAGAGTCCAGGGCCAGATGGCCTTCCAGGGGAATTCTACCAAACATTTAAGGAAGAGCTAACCCCTATTCTCTTGAAACTGTTCCAAAAAATAGAAATGATAGGGGCGCCTGGGTGGCGCAGTCGGTTAAGCGTCCGACTTCAGCCAGGTCACGATCTTGCGGTCCATGAGTTCGAGCCCCGTGTCGGGCTCTGGGCTGATGGCTCGGAGCCTGGAGCCTGTTTCCGATTCTGTGTCTCCCTCTCTCTCTGCCCCTCCCCCGTTCATGCTCGGTCTCTCTCTGTCCCAAAAATAAATAAAAAACGTTGAAAAAAAAAAGAAATGATAGGAAAACTTCCAAACTCTTTCTATGAAGCCAGCATTACTTTGATTCCAAACCAAACAGAGACCCCACTAAAATGAAGAACTATAGACCAATTTCCCTGATGAACATGGATGCAAAAATCCTCAACAAGATATTAGCCAACCAGATCCAACAACACATTAAAAAAATTATTCACCACGACTAAATGGGATTTATACCTGGGATGCAGGGCTGGTTCAATATCTGCAAAACAATTAATGTGATTCATTACATCAATAAAAGAAAGGACAAGAACCACATGATCCTCTCAATAGATGGAGAGAAAGCATTTGAGAAAATATAGCATCCTTTCTTGATAAAAACACTCAAGATAGTAAGGATAGAAGGATCATACCTCGAGATGATAAAAGCCATATATGAGTGACCCAACACTAATATCATCCTTAATGGGGAAAAACTGACAGCTTTCCCCCTAACGTCAGGAACAAGACAGGATGTCCACTCTCGCCACAGTTATTCAACATAGTATTGGAAGTCTTAACCTCTGCAATCAGACAACACAGAGAAATAAAAGGTATCCAAATCGTCCAGAAGGAGGTCAAACATTCATTCTTTGTAGATGACATGATACTCTATATGGAAAACCCAAAGATTCCACCAAAAGACTGCTAGAACTGATTCATGAATTCAGCAGTTGCAGGATATAAAATCAACACACAGAAATCGGTTGCATTCCTATACACCAACAATGAAGAAGCGACAGAAAGACAAATCAAGGAATCGATCCCATTTACAATTGCACTTAAATCCATAAAATACCTAGGAATAAATCTAACCAAAGAGGTGAAAAATCTATATGCTGAAAATTATAGAAAGCTTATGAAAGGAATTGAAGAAGACACAAAAAAATGGAAAAAGATTCCATGCTCCTGGATAGGAAGAAGAAATATTGTTAAAATGTTGATACTACCCAAAGCAATCTACATATTCAACACGAACCCTATAAAAATAACACCAACATTCTTCACAGAGCTAGAACAAATAATCCTAAAATTTGTATGGAACCAGAAAAGACTCCAAATAGCCAAAGCAATCTTCAAAAGAAAACCAAAGCAGGAGGCATCACAATCCCAGACTTCAAGCTATACTACAAAGCTGTAACCATCAAGACAGTATGGTACTGGCACAAGAACAGACACTCAGATCAATGGAACAGAATAGAGAACCCATAAATGGACCCACAAACGTATGGCCAACTAATCTTTGACAAAGCAGGAAAAAATATCCAATGGAATAAAGACAGTCTCTTCAGTAATCGGTGCTGGGAAACCTGGACAGTGACATGTAGAAGAATGGACCACTTTCTTACACCATACACAAAAAGAAACTCAAAATGGATGAAAGACCTCAATGTAAGACAGGAAGCCATCAAAATCCTCGAGGAGAAAGCAGGCAAAAATCTTTCATCTTGGCCGCAGGAATTTCTTACTCAACACGTCTCCAGACGCAAGGGAAACAAGAGCAAAAATGAGCTACTGGGACCTCATCAAAATAAAAAGCTTCTGCACAGCAAAGGAAACAATCAGCAAAACTAAAAGGTAACAAACAGAATGGGAGAAGATATCTGCAAATGACATTATCAGATAAAGTGTTAGTATCCAAAATCTATAAAGAACTTATCAAACTCAACCCCCCCCCCCAAAATAATCCAGTGAAGAAATGGGCAAAAGACATGAATAGAGACACTTCTCCAAAGAAGACATTCAGATGGCCAACCGACATGAAAAAATGCTCCACATCACTGATCATCAGGGAAATACAAATCAAAACCACAATGAGATACCACCTTACACCTGTCAGAATGGCTAACATTAACAATTCAGGCAACAACAGATGTTGGCGAGGATGTGGAGAAAGAGGATCTCCTTTGCAGTGTTGGTGGCAATGCAAGCTGGTGCAGCCACTCTGGAAAACAGTACAAAGGTTCTTCAAAAAACTAAAAATAGAACTACCCTACGACCCAGCAATTGCACTACTAGGCATTTATCCAAGGGATACAGGTGTGCTGTTTCGAAGGGACACATGCACCCCCATGTTTATAGCAGCACTATCAACAATAGCCAAAGTATGGAAAGAGCCCAAATATCCATCAATGGATGAATGGATAAAGAAGATGTGGTGTGTATATATATGAATATGAATATATGTATACATATATTCAAAATATATATATATATATAGTATATATATATATATATACGTATATATGTATACATATATTCAAAATATATATATATATATATATATATATATTGTATATATATATACACCACATCTTCTTTATCCATTCATCCGTTGATGGATATACATATACATATATACATATATATATATATACATATATATATATATAATGGAATATTACTTGGCAATCAAAAAGAATGAAATCTTGCCATTTGCAACAATGTAGATGGAACTGGAGGGTATTATGCTAAGTGAAAGTAGTCAGAGAAAGACAAAAATCATATGACTTCACTCATGTGAGGACTTTAAGAGACAAAACAGATGAACATAAAGGAAGGGAAACAAAAATAATATAAAAACAGGGAGGGGGACAAAATGGAAAAGACTCATAAATATGGAGAACAAACTGAGGGTTATTGGAGGGGTTGTGGGAGGGGGGTGGGCTAAATGGGTAAGGGGCACTAAGGAATCTACTCCTGAAATTATTGTTGCACTATATGCTAATTTGGATGTAAATTTTAAGAAATTAAAAAATTAAATTAAAAAAAAAAAAGAAAGTACTGCTTAGGGTGTGGTCTCCAGACCAGGAGCATCCACATCACCTAGGAGCTTATGAGAAATGCAAATTCTCAAGCCCCATTGCAGGCCTACTGTTCATACTCTCTGTAGTAGACCCTAAGAAACTGTACTTTACAAAGCTCTCGGGATGATTCTTATGCCTTCCTAAGTTTAACAGGCACATCTTAAAAAGAATATATGACCATGTGATTGTCTTGTTTTAACTCTTCCCTCTTCCTAAGACAAAGTTTAAACTCTTTCACATGGCTCCTAAACCCACTGAGGCGCAATCCGCCTATTCATCTGCCCAGTGTCACCCTGTCACTAACCCTCTTTGCACCCAAGTTCCACTTTGCTCTAATTTTTGAGTGTTTTCAGTTAACTGCTTGCTTTCTCTAGCTTCATCTTTTACACATGTTCTCTTTGCCTGGGACCTGTCTCTTCTTTAACACTATCTTTACCTGCTTATTACTCTTGTTTATCCTCATTATTTATGTTAGCTGCCCCTGCATTATGTTCACCAACATTTGCACTTTCCCCATTCACACTTGTTTTTGGTGTGTGTGTGTTAATGTATTGAATTGACTGAGTGAATCACTAGGTTGAATGCCCCAAAAGCTCAAGGTATTTACTTAGCATTTTGGCCATGCTACCTGGCCTTTAGTGGACATTCATTAATATTTCTTGCATAAATAAATACATACAGAACTGGGAATACATTTTTCCTGATAAAAACAATGCTATAAATGATGTCTAGAGATAGGTTGGATGGTATTTCAGTTCCATAGCTCAGAGAGATCATTTATTAACTATACATTCATCTGGATACATAACCATTTAGGAAATTCATTTTAATCCCAAATAATTGATTTGTATGTCATCTTTTTTTTTTTTTTAATTTTTTTTTTCAACGTTTTTATTTATTTATGGGACAGACAGAGACAGAGCATGAACGGGGGAGGGGCAGAGAGAGAGGGAGACACAGAATCGGAAACAGGCTCCAGGCTCCGAGCCATCAGCCCAGAGCCTGACGCGGGGCTCGAACTCACGGACCGTGAGATCGTGACCTGGCTGAAGTCGGACGCTTAACCGACTGCGCCACCCAGGCGCCCCTGTATGTCATCTTTAAGAAGATTCCCAACTGGTAAATTTCGTACTGTCATTAATTAGAGGGAGTGGTGCAAAATTTAAAAAAAAAGGAAAGCAGTTCCTAAGAAAAAGATCTCTGGAAGATTTAGGAAACCACAGGCATGAGGTTTTGAAGGAAAGTGTTAGAAGGTCACTTAGAAGGCTAAAAAATACAGACCATTCAGCACCAAAAGGCTTATTGTAGAGGCTTATGGGGACGTGCGACTTGGGAGAGTTATTCTCTGACTCTGATCTATGAAAAGAGAGGAAGTTATTATGCCTTGAAGTGCCCAAACTGCTAGTTTATTGTATAACCCAAGGCCCTACATTAAGTTAGAAGAGAAGTAATTGCAAATGAATGTTCATATATGTTATTGCTTAACCTTCTCTTTCATGTTTCTGCTCCAATAAAAGGAACTGTGGTACTTTCTTCTCTATTTCATTTTCTCTGGGCATGCAGTACGGTGGAGGCTGCTATGTACTACATGTTGGAATGATTAGCTGATCAGTTGGCTCTTCAGTGCAAGTACTTTCCATACCTCATGCATTCATCTTCAAATGCTTAGGATCACCAGGGATTCTATGGTTATTTGAGCTGCCAGGAAGGAACAAAATAAATGTGGATCATACAGGGACATTCTCACCCCCCACCTTTCCTTGGTTTTATGTTTTGGGTTTACCGTTCTTCATTTGGGCAATAGCAACTCAACTGGGATAATAAGGAGGCAGCTTAGTGTTTTAAAAAGAGCCTGGATTTTGTGACCCACCAAAATTCAAGTTCCAGCTCTGCTGACTATTAGCCCTGTGACCTCAGGCTGGTTATTAATTTCTTTTGAGTCTCCATTTCCTTCTCATTAGCAAAACGGGGCTAAGAATAGCATTTGTCATGAATTGGGAGTAAGATACTATGTGTAAAATGCATAACCCATAGTAGACTATTTAAAGAAGATTAATTCTGCTTCCTCCACCTCACTTCACCCTTTAAGTAAGGAAATAATTATTGATTAATTGTTAATTTGACGAATGCACCATTAGAATTAAGACCTGAATTAGCAGGTCTAAGTGTTTCTATGTTTAATAACCACCGTGGCTAATTAACAATTCTTACTTACATTCCACTTAAAAATCAGGCTTACATGCTGTAGAAATCTTTCCAAAAAGGAGTGCTAAGTGTGGGAAGCAGCACATAGGAGCACAAATTAGATGCCTTAAAAGAATCAGACTTTGGAAAAGCTTTTATACAAAAGAGATTATAAACATCTCAGAGATGGAGACGCAGAGGTCCAGTATTGTGATTACAGTGATTCTTTTGGAATCTCTGTCCTATATGAGATTTATGTGTATCTTACTCTTTCCCAATTATTCAGCACATAATTTTAGGAAACCACATATCCCTCTTTGCCCCTTATTATTCCCTGTAGCGGTCATAACTTGGTTCCAACCCATTGCAGTAGATAAATTTCGCAAGATCTGTAGAAGCCACTTTTAGGCAACAGGCTTGAGCAATGGAAACCTGAGTGAGGCAAAAGGGCCCACAGTGACCAGTGGGTTGAACGCAAATAGGCTTATTAGGCCACCACCTCAAAATATCTGTAAGCCCTAGCTGACCAGTGGGCTACTTACAACCAGGCACAGGTACCATAAAAGGACAATTTCATACACTCCCATACCTCCTCACTCCCCCACTTAATTACAGCCCCCCACCACTGTCTCCTTGCAGTCTCTCCTTTGCTATCCTGCCTGCTGCTCATTTGCAATGTATCCAATAAACTCGCATCTCCTTTGTTCTGCTTTGCATAAATTCTTTCACCTCCTATGCTTCCAGCCTCTACCTGATTGGGTCACCCCACAAAATCTAGGCAGGGCATCTTAAAATTCCATTTATTATTCACAGATGAGTAAGTTGGATTGATTAGCACTAGATTGCCAAGAGCATATGCTGTACTGATGGCAGGTCAGTAGCTAAACTAAACTAAAAACTGGGGCTCACTGTCTAGAAATGGAAGAAAATATTTTAAATTTTTATGATTTTCATACTTTGGCGAATACCCAACTTTTAGGAAAATGCATTTAGTGTTCCACTGAGCAACTGAGAGATGACCTCAGGTAACACAGAACTGTGTGTGGTACACATATGCACATACACATGTACAGATATGTGGTCTAAGGTCTCCAGAAGGGCAGGTAATGGGCTAGCACAGCCAGGGCTTAACAATGTCCAAAATGTGTTTTCCATGGAGTGAGTCAGATGACTTTTTAAAGGGTTGAATTAGATCCACCCAACAAAATATTTTACCAAACCAGAGTTTGACTCAGCAAATATTCTCACACAGAATGGAGTTTCCTGTTGCTCAAAGGGAGGTTGATGTGTTACTTTAGAAATTCCTTTTCCCATGCGTGGTGTCTGGAATTGTCAATGTGCTGCATCTCTGTGATAAATAATGTGGCAGACAAAAGGACAGGGCTTGCCCAATTTTCTGAGGTGTTAAGGATAAGTGCTTTATGATGGGGTGATTACAAGAAGACAGGATGTGAAAAGCTATCATTGCTCTGGGCCTGGAGGACACCCCTTAATACCCAATCAGGCTGAATCACATTTCAGTGGTGAGAAAATATTTAAGGTAATATGTATTGGACCTAGAAATGCATTCACAAAGTGAAATTTTACAAATCTGTAGAAAAAATAAAACTTCTTTAAAAAATATAAGGCTCTACCCAATTCTTAGATTCCTTAAATCATCGAACATCCCCCCAGCCCCCCAGAAATAAGTTGAAGAATATCCTTTTGGCTTCCTGAATATCAAGAGTTTTAAAGACCACAACTCATTAGAATTTCTTCCATATTGATCCAGAATCTTCTGATTTTAAAACAAAACACAAAACTAAACAACTAAGTAAAAATCCCTGGTTTGAATGCAAATTAACTCTCTCTCTCTCTCTCTCTCTCTTCTAATAGTTTCAGTCTCTCCAGTGACTCTTAGCATATTTCCTGAGTATTTCAGCTCTTTGGGGCTTCTCTTTCTCTCCTACCAATAAGTTCTTAGAAACTAAGAAACATTTAAAAAGTAATTTCTTACTGAGACTAGCTTCATGTGATCATGTAGTAGGAAAGAAAAAAACAGTAAATATTATTAAATGTGCATATTGCGATGAGGTAAAGCCATTTTGGGATATGCAGCAGAGACTTGAGTCTACAGAAATCCTATTTTAATTATATTCCATCAAGGTCCTGGAGTTTGGTCATTGAGTGGCCTGGATAACAAAGGATTACTATGTTCTGTGCACTGCAAGTTATGGGAAAGATCATAAATTATCTTGATGACTCATTTCCTCCAGCCACTCTAGCACTTCCAATATGGGGAAACTTTCTGCCACTTTTCTTTAAACTTGTGAGATATAAATGGGAAAAAAAGAACCTGAAATTAAGGTTGTTCAATAATTACTAAATAACATATAACACTTGAGCTTTCTTAAAACCATTTTAATAACCAATTGATCCCAAAGGCCATGCTTAGGGTGACTCAGTATTCTCAGTGTCATTTTGTAGGAGTGGCTAGTGACACCAGGAGGTTATTTCATCTAAGTCACACAGGATGTTCCCCATGTATGTGCTGAGTATGCGAGAGTATGTAACAAAGGTCCCCTGTTCTTAAGACACAGATTGAAAGAGAAAGAAAGGAAGAGTATCTTTAATTCCTGCATGATCATATTCTCAGAAATGCAATTCAAAACCCTAAAAGGTTATGCCATTTCTAAATCCTCTATGCCGAAACCGAATTCACCCACGGTTATTTTTTATTCAGGTACGCATTCATGAGTGAAGACAAATAGCTTTATTTGTTCTTTAGCTTCTTACCTATTTGGATGAATTTTTAGATGGTTTTCTTTACTTATTTAGGATAGTCCTAAACAAAAGAAATGTTGAGTAAATATTTCTGAGTTATCATCTGAAATTTGCCTATGGATGGATTACTGCTCTGTAGCTGCCAATTGCTTCATTTCCTTGTCTTTGTTCTCATTCCAGGATCCTTTGGCATCTGTTTCATTTCATTGTTCTCTCATTTTTCATTTTTTTTCATGTAGCCTAGCTAATTAACTGCAGCATTGTAAGTATCAAGGATACGAATTCTGTACAATGCTTTGAAATAGATTTCATATGATATTATATATTTATGGGTAAAATTTTTCATTCTATGCATTTTCTCCTTATCCTTCCCTTTGAAGATGAGATCATTATAAGGAACCTAAAGTGTGGCTCGCTCTTCTCACTAATAAATGTTTCCAAGAATTTTACATCTCTTATGGCTGAAACACTGGACGTTATAGATATGTTTTTCATTAAAAAACCTACTTTTTATTGTTGGTGTGCATTTCCTGTTTTCCATTTTTTCAATTCCCACACCTTGCTTCGGGACTCCCCCTCCAATGATGGATTTCCAGAGGGACCTGTTAACAGGGCAATAACCACAAACTCCCCTTCAGCTACTGCCTGTCAGCGCTCCCACCCAAGTGGTATGAGGTCTCCATGTGGTTCCCTTTGTCTTTTCTTTTCTTTCCTCTTTATGACCCAGAACCCCTTTCATACATGGGGACATCTTCAGTCCTCAAATGGACCTCCAGGGAGCTTAAAATTTGCCTAGTGCCAATAAGATTCAGAAAAATTCAAGGGCAACAAAATTTATATATACTAGTCTCTTTGAATTTGGAAGCCAAAGAAATATTTTCTGCTCTTGCTAGAAATACACTGAAGATCCTCCTTGGAACTGTCAGATGCTGTGTGAACTACGTGGAGTGTCGGGTAACAAATTACCTTCTGGGAGTTAAGTCTAAGGACTCTGGACTGCCTTTCAGGTCACTGTCTTTGTCAGAGGCAAATTCAAAATTTAACAGATAAGGGTTGATGTGTGAATTTTGTAACAAGCTTAGTAATGATACTTAGGGGTATTAGCACCGCTTCAAATTCTGACTCCTTTAGCTCCTGACTCCTGTCCATTCTTCCTTTTTCTGTGACTTGATCTCAGTCTGTCCAAGTATCTCTTTTTCTTTCTCTCTCTTTCTCTCACTCTCTCTCTCTCAGTAGACTTTAAATAATTAAGAACATGGTGTAACATGAAAATCCATTCTCTTCCATAGATTTTTCTTCATCGTTTTGTGGTAGGTCTTTAGGGAAGTAAAGAGTAAACAGAGCCAGCTTAAATGGTAACTTATGACCTTCATAGTCAGGATATGATTTATATTTTATATATCCTTAAAGACAAAAATCAGCTCATTCCCAACTACCAGCTCCAGCTCTCTTGAGTCATGAAATTGACCAGAGAGAAGATGAACTCTGAGGAGAATCTCGTAGTTATTAAGGTTTGTCCCATCAGATAAACGTGCTATGTTTAAAGCTCAGCCCAGGTTCTCAAATGACAAAACATAAGAACTGATGAAGTTTAAAACAATTTTTTGATTATCCACCCAAAATTATAGTAACCTCTGAGAATTACAATCTGTACTTACCATGGCATTTTAAATAGCTCAGGAACATCTTCATTCATTACTGTATTGATACATTTTTCTCATAAGGTGATTTTTCTGAGGGAAAAAAAATATTTTTTGAAATACTCTGAAATAGTTATAATAGGCTTAAAAATCTATAATGGTTTGTCAAGAGAAATAGGTTACTAATAATGTAGGATTGAAAAGTGCACTAACAGAAGGCAGAGTTAGAAAATACTTTAAAAATGTGAACTGCGCAATAATGCAGAGTAAAGAGATCCTTGTAATTAAACATATTCTAGTCAAAAACAAATGACCATCAGGCATGGATGCTACACAGTGTATTTACACACTGGTTAACTGTCTACTCATTTTATTTAACACTAGCTGACGAAGTTTCCAAATTCCTTGCCATTTGCACTTTCTGCACAATCCATGTCACTCTTAAAATGCAGTGTCCAGAGATAAATCTAATATTGCAGACATGTTCTAGCTAGGGTAGAATACAAAATGTCTGATGTACAAATGACCTTTTATTAACATAGTCTAAAATTATGTTAGATATTTAAATAGACAAACCATATTGCCAATTCTTAGTAAACTTAGAAGCTTAGTCTCTTTTATCTTGTTTTTGCATAAGTGACTTTTAAATTCTGAATGTAAGTTTTTATATTTATTGCTGACGAATTTTGTATTATTGATTTTGATGTCAAGATGGTTTTTCACCTTCAATTATTTTATTATGTTCAGTATTTCTTGCAGCTTTGTGTCATTGCAAAATATAAATAAAAGACATTTTCTTCATCTTCCAGATTGGTAATAGAGGTTTAATAGAAGTGAATCTAGTGACATTCTAATGGAGTCTTCCCATAGGAAATTTGAATCACTCCTCTCCATAAAGCAAATTCTCTGAACATAGCATACAATGTTTAAAGAAAATGTTTTTCCTTTAATCCTTGAAAATAGCTCTTTACTTGTCTTTGAAAAAGAGCATGAAAAATAGTGAAATACAAGTGACATGAGGATTTGCTAGCGGGTGGTTTTTAAGTTATCTTAGGCTAAAAAATGTAAGAACTCAAATAGGGACCTCCTACCTGCTATGGGTTAATCAATAACCTTTGGTTTTGCAAAAACATCTGTGACTGTTAAGAGTGAATTGAAATACATTAGAAATGGCATTACCGGGTGACGGTAAGGCTGCAAACCAGAGGTTACTGGCTCCTGCTTCTCCGGGCAATAGGCGCGCCGTTTGCTCACTTTGAAAGCCTTTCACATCTGGCGGGTGCTGAATGAATCTACTGTCAAACCGCGGCTGCTGTGGTACCTGGTTTCTTACGAATTAATTACATGTTCAGAACAGAGGACTTAGGGGTGTCTGGGGACTCGTGGCGGAGTTCACACAGCCTCTTTTAAACAAAGGAGGCTCTGTCTTAACTTATCCTCATGCTCTTAACGAGGAAGTGAATTTGATCATGGGCCACATTAGGGATCCCTTATTTAACAGAGCCAGTGGTGATTGGATCAACGTTTTTCTAAATAGCATCTTGTGTGTTAGCCATAAAGGAGGTTAGCTTTGTTCTATTTGGCTTTCAAATATGGTTCTTATCATTGACTAGCCTGAGAGAAAAGAAAATGGCACAACTGTATTTCCAGGGAAGTATGTGTGTGTGTGTGTGTGTGTTGTTAGCCACAAGAAGTGGGAGAAAGCCAGAAGTATTCACAGGACAGGAAAACTGGAGGCAAACTAGCTAGTATCAGAGGGTAAGGACTGTATTTGCTTGCTGTTTTTACCTCTGGCCAGGAATTTACATTTGAGACAGTGGAGGAGGTTTGTGCAATCTGAAAGGACAACCAGAGCCTCTGTGATCACAGAGGTTGCAATCCAGAACCTGAGTTTCAGAAATCTAGGATTTTCAAAATGATTCACGCTATGTTTAAAAACCACTTTTCTTGAGGAACAATGGCTTTTTGGTCAAGCCCCTTTCTATAATCAACTTAAAGTAGCAGAAACACAAAAGAAAGTCAACCCTACTACTGGATTGTGGAGACAGATCTGGGACTCAGAATTGAGATGGTGCTGCTTTTCCACTACCATCAGCGTGGGCTGTGGTCCATCTAGTAAATTTATATCCATGTTCACGCTACGCAAGGTGTTAACAAGAGCAGAAGAGAAGACACTAAAAAGATGGTGAAGCAAGTACATGAAGCAGGTAGGAATAAATAACTATATCAACTATATACAACATATAGTTGATCAACATGTCAACTATAAACAGCTGGCTAAGTGAGGCCATTAAGTTCAAAAGGCACTCAAGAGTCAACCAGTAGCTCTTCAATTCCCAAGACTGGATTAGAGAAGTATCCCTGCTGTCCACTCATCAGCCGCCACAAACTCTTTTCAGAGGAGAAAAAACATCCAGAGGCAGAGAATTAGTAGGAAGGAAGCCATGGAGAGTGTAAAATGCTAGAAGGATACCTTACATATTGAAGCTGCTTTCTTTAGTAAACTTAGTTGTGGTAGCTAAGTTCTTTCTAGAAGTAAACGTGTCGCATGCACTTTGAATCAGGACAATGGGAGGGAGGAAATTTACTCAGACTCTGCTGCTTTTTCTACACTCTTCTTTTGGATGAAGCTGATGAACAAACAAACAGAAACCTCTAACTCCTCAAAGATCTTCTGTGAATCCTCATAGCCATGTGTGGGTGAGAAAATTAATACTCGATAATAAAAACGACGTGTGGGAGTGGGTTTGTTCCCTGGTCTATTTTGTACGTGATGCTGTGCTGGTGGTACATGTCTATGTCCACACACAAGGAGACCAGCTAAAGGATGGAGGTGATAAATTAAAAGGCTTTTCCCATTACCAGAGTCTAGAATTCTTAATTGACTTAGAAGTGGAACAAGTCTAAGCAACTGGGAAAAACAAAGAAAATCAATCTAAAACAAATGGGAGGAGTGGCTCTGATACGTAATTATTACTTTTTAATTCTGCATTGTTTCCTAAGTAACTAAACAAGTTCACTTCAGCAGCTAAGCACACTGCTTAGTGTCCAGTTCTCTTGGGGTCATGCTATTTCAATCATCTAGTCTTCTGAGATTTCCCTTTGCCAAAAGACCAGAGGGATCCTTGAAAGCAATTTTGGATCACACCCAAAAATCTAGAGGATGTGGCATTTTCGTTTCAACTGCAAAGCAAACCACATTACAAGGAACTGAGAAAAGCGGTACATAAGGGACTCAAGAGAGTGGGCCAATTTGTGAAATGGAATATATTCTTTCTCCTTATAAGCACAAAACTGGCATCCACAGATCGAAGTGGGATTTAGAATAAAACAAAAGGAAAAATATTTGTGCAATATTTTTTTTGGATTGGTCAAATTGTAAACTCTTCAGAAAAATAAAGACAAAAGACAAGTATTAGTAAAGCGGAACGTTGGTAGTGAAGTTGTTGATTGTCTTGGGGCTGCTCTAAGGTCCCATGAGAGCTGAAAATGTACATTGGATTTTAGCCTGATTTACTCTCCTCTTTTTGGTCCACAGGGAGGAAAACTATTTGGCATCTGTTCCAATTCAGTGTTGGAAACAACACTTTCAAACACCATTTTTATGTGTTCATGTACTTGCTACTGTGAAAAACAACTTTAGAAGACACAGTCCTTCATTTTATGAATTTTATTATGGTTTACTGTAATAATAATGTTGGGGTCTTAGGGGGATTGATACCTAGCTTCCTTCTCCTTCCTACCTGAATTCTCGACCAGAATTGGGAGATAAATCGAAGAGTTTGACAGAGGTCAAATTACCACTTTTGCTACTGATAAACTGGACAATGTGAGTTTAGATCTACAGCTAAAAGGGCTTGTAATAGTATATTCCAGAATTAACCAGACATGCCCATCATTTCCTGAGAAAACTGGGCATCTGCCGGGCTGCCCAGAAGTGGCAAGCCCCAGAAGCCTAGTGGAGCACAGACCAGGTAATGTGATGAGCCGATCCAGAAGGGCTCTGAGGCCCCTGGGTCTAGTCTCTCCTTCCCTGGGCAGGAGTAAGGGACGGGCAGAGAGAGGCCAGAAGTGTTCATCCTAAATTCCTCCACATGAAATTATGATGCCTGAAGGAAAGGAGGCCTCACAACAGGAATAATAATCCTATTTCTATAGTAATTTCATATTCCTATTGATTATCACCATTTGCAGAGGGAAGGTCATAGCAGCTAAAAAAGCCTGACTTTTGAGAGGAAAACAGAAATGGCACTTTATGTACATAAAACAGAGTTACTTCTTTTCAAGGCCCTTTTTTCAACTCACTAATTTTTTTTTCTAATAATTGACCATTTTTGCATTCTTGTGTTAGGTCCTGACCATATTCCTTTTCTTGCTGCGATTACCTTAAAATTCATAAAAAGTTTCTTGAGTTTTATTTTCAGAATTTGACATTGCAGTTTACAGTGGTAATATGTTTGATAACATTTGCAATCTCTATACCTAGATCTCCTCTAACTCACAAGGAAGGCAGTTTGTCATATTCATGATGTTCTTTTTAAATTTAGGAGCTCCGTTTCCTTTTGTTGTCTTTCCCATACGAAGCATAAAGAACCCAGAATATGGAAGATTTTTTTTCTTTTTTTGGAAGTGGGATTCAAATGTTTGGTTGTCCATACAAAAACAAAAACAAAAACAAAACAAAAAACAAACAAGGACTCAGGGCTGCCACTGGGTGCCTAAGTGAATATGAGTTATTTCCTGTCATTTGCAACCCAGAAAGTCCTGGACAATGCAAGCCTTATTCCTTTCCTGCTCCCTCACCCCCTGTATATCCAAGATTAGTCTGTAAAGTTTATCAAGACTTCAGGAAAGGTTGCAAGTTAATAGAAAAGAATTATAACACAGAGACACAGAAATAGCTGCCTACCTATAGGATTGACCCTGCACAGTCCCGACTCCTCCTGAGGAAAACCCTGCATGATGCTTCCATGCCAGGCCATAGGCCCTTCCCTGGCCAGCTATAAGCTTTCCTCTCATCTTAGTTCTTGGTGTGTCTCTTCAGCTGATGTCCTTTTTCTCTCATCAAGGAACTCCTGAGATCATCTGTTCCAGTTTAAGACTCAGAGAACCTTCTTATCCTAGGCTTTCCTCAAGACTAAAGTTGGTCTGCCTACCATTTCTTTATTTGCTGTTCCTGCATCCACTTCTTAGCATAACTGACAGTTGTGAATATCTACTTCCCTCAGAGGATACTCATCACTACACCCACAAGGGATGTGGCTGGGGATGTCAACAACCACACTGAAACAGAAGAATCCAGCATCAATAGGAGAATTACCCATTTGGTAGCAGATGGAATCCCTTCCTCACATTTACTTCCCAGTTATAAAAAGAAAAGGTAGTCTCTTTCTTGTTACAATACAATATTGGTTGAATTTTGACAAATTTCATCTAGGAACACTTCCTCCTTAATGAGGTAAAGAGGAATGGCAGACAAAATCGGTAGTAGATGAAAGGGACAGAAATAGGTTTTGAAGAATCAGAAAAATTAGCTGTGTGGCATCATCTTGAGTTCACTTCTGAAGTCGGTGGCTTCTGGAGGAAGGACTTCAGAAGAAATGGATGCCCAGTAGTTAGGAGAAAGTGGCATATACATTTTAAGTTGGGAAAAATACAGTCCTGATCAGATGATGACAAACCTTATCCAGGAATGCCCCCTTCAGCACGAAGTAGAGATTGTGCTATGTACTCCTACCTTGTGGGCTTTCAGTCCTAATTTTCTGTGAGCAACTACTTAGGTCAAAATAGCTACCTCCACAGGAGAAAGCAACAGTGTGCTGCTCCAGAATGATACAATCTCTATTTGGAAAATAATTCTACAAAGAAAACAGGGTTCAGAAATGGAGCTTTGTGGAGAGAACATGTCACTTGTTTCTATGCATTCAAATGCATACCCAGCTATGCATTCAAATTATCTGATTTTTTTTTTTTTTTACTAAGTCAGTTTCCTGGGTCCTATCTCAGCCCTGTTAATTTTTTTTTATAATGGGGATGGAGATATGAATATTAATAAATCTTCCTGGATGATTCAGATGCTGTGTTTGGGGACCTTTTTCTTCTACCAGCTGTCTTGGTAAAAAGAAAACTTCTCCCACACATGCCCTCATAGTGGGAGCTCTGGGAACAGGAGGTCTACTTTTTGCTTTAATATCTTGTTCTGTAACTGTCTTCCCTACATAGCTGGTCTCTGAGATATCTGCCAAATCCTTTCAATATACATTTACACTCTTATTTTTATCTTAAAATTTTTAATAATATCTGTATATTATGTAAAAAGAAAACAACAACAACAGAGCATAATGCAGAACAGCACTACGTAAGGTTGACTAGAAACTGCCTCACCTGATCTAGTAGGACTGATCTAGTAGGACTTAGAAAAGTACCAGTCTCAGAACCCAGGGTGGGAAAGAGTTTATGCATGGTTTTAAGCTATCTCAGCTGAAATGTATAATGTGAACAATGGGTGAGAGAATAGGAAGCCAAAAAGACCATTCAATTCAATCCAAAAGAAAATCCCTCTGAGATTCATAAAGACAACCATACTTGGTATTGATTCAATAATACTTGTACTAATGTCCAAAAGGAATACCTAAGAATTTCTAAGATTTTAACATCTTGCATCTTCAAAACCACTTGTAGATATTCTATATTAGTGATCCAAAAACAAAGATATCTTTGGCTAAATGTAATATTAATCATAAAAGACAGAAGTATGCTTTGAATCAAGACTAACACAAGTAAAAGAATATCTCCATCAAAAAGACATTGTTTGACCAAGATTGATCCTCTTCTATCCAAAATGTCAACAGACTGGAGACATAGTTTGTCCATTAGGGTATGAATATACTACAACACAACACAAAGAGCACTCAGTTACTTCAAGTACATTTTGGACAAAAACCAAAAAATTTCCCTCAAGCCCTTTGTACCGTATTTTAAAAATTAAAATAAAATGTGACCTTATTTAAACTTGCACATGGCACAGAAATTATATTATTTAAGAGTTTATTGGTATGCAAAAAGAAAAATCAGGGTATCTGGTTAAAGTAAAAACTCAGATGAATTAGAAGCTGGAAACAGGAATAATAGTAGTATCTATAATTAATGAATGTGTGTGTGTGTGTGTGTGTGTGTTCAAATTTGTGTCACAACAACAATCTCATCTTCCTGGGAATACTGTTTTTTCTAGATCATTTGAAAATTTCTTGAGTGCTAGCTACATAACCAAATGAGAACATTGCTGGAATACCAAGGGCAGCTTGGATGGCTATTATATTTTTTTGCATTATAACTATGGTGTCTTTTAAAGTGCTGACTTGGCCAGGATGAACTACATTCCCCAGAATTGCCTTTCCTGTACATTTCTCATTAGGATGGACCACATGAGAAATTTTTTCTATGGGATTTGTAGACTACAACTGCTCCCCCTTCCCTGGATCCTCCTTCAGCTTCTCTGCTTCTCAAGCCAGGTGTCTAGGCTTAGTTCCATGACAAAAGGCCCTTGGCTTCTGATGGCCCAAACCATCAAGGTCACAGACAATGAGAAATAACATGGGTTCCAGTGTGTTCTCATATACTCAAGCTTGTGCTTGTGACTTCCACCTTGTTCTTTCTCTTCCCAATTTTACATCTATCTTTCCTTCCTTGCTACGTGCCCTGAACACTTCAGGATCTAGCATCAAAAGCAAGGACAATGGTGATATAGAGATTGCCTAACCAGCTCTCAAAATAGTGCAAGGTCAAATTGCTATAATAGTGCAAGCTCAGATTGCTATAAAAATCAATCTTTATCTCTAATTTTTTTTTTTTAATTTAAGAGAGAGAGAGAGAGAGAGAGAGAGAGCACGAGTCTGGGAAAGGCGTAGAGAGACAGAGATAGTCTTAAGCAGGCTCCACACTCAGCACGGAGCCCGACATGGGGCTTGATCCCATGACTCTGGGATCATGATCTGAGCTGAAATCAAGAGATGGATGCTCAACTGACTAAGCCACCCAGGCACCCCAGTCTATCTCAATTTCTAACTATAGATTCTATAATACTATTTTCTATTATCTAATTATATATACTATATCTGTTTGTCTATCTATGTCATCTACCTGTCAATATACCTTAGTGGTTCTACCTCTCTGACTGAATGCTGGGTGACATAAGAAGGGCTATAGTTCACCCATAACTCCCCGGGGCAAGGCAGACATGTTTCTCTCTCACACACACACACATACACACACACACACACACACACACACACACACACACACACACACTTTTGAGAAGGCCTTTAGTAGAGATAAAGATTTTGAGAACTTACATGCTTCCTACACTCCCTTACCTTACTGAGTGAGAAATGGGGAGCATGCATTATTTTTACACGTTTTTCCATTCTCCCCAGAGTCTACAAACTAACTTCAGAAAATGAACAATAATTTTGCTGCCATTTTATTCTTTCAAGAGAGGAAGGAAAGAAAACAGCATATGTGACTATTCCCATGCTCTCTGCACCTAGTTAATTGGCTGGGGTGTGATACCTGTGAGGAAGGTTATTTCAAATCCTAGGCTGAACCTCTAACAATGACCTCTGATTAGGTCACCCACTATCTTCTCTAGCCCTTGAACTTGAATTTCTCCAACTCCCTATTCAAGGCCTGTTTCTCAGCATCAATCCAGCTAAGGTCCAGGAATGGATTATAGTTCTTGGAATTTAGCCCAGATGCACAACTTATTCTGGCTCATTCCTCTTTTCTTTTGTATGTATGCTATTCAGACAGGCTCAAAAATATCTCATTTATTATTTTAAGAGAATCATCCTTTTTCTTATTTTAACTGGTAACCTATTATCAACCAAACAACAAACATCTTTTGAGAGCCTAATTAAGTACCTGTAGGAGAGCACTAAGATACATATGTTATGTTTATATTATGTATATTTATATTTGCAATAAGATTTGCTTTCAATATGGTAAGGGTTTATCTAATTTAGTAAAAAATCTATTTTGGAGTCATACAGTCTCATAGATTGTTCTGTATATCCAAAACTACTTCTCAGCAATAATAGAATAATCTTTAATGTAATTCCAATGAGGTAGCATATGGATCTCTCTCTTTAGGACAGTGAGAGATTATATATTATATACTTCTGGAAAATAAAATATTAAATGTATAATATCTATCTTCTTTCCTTAGTAGCTTTGGAGAATAGTCAGGATCTTCAGGGATTTTCAGGCTTTTTCACTCTTGAAAGAATTTTCTGGATGATTTACTTTTCTGAATCAAAGAAAGAAGTAGTAGTAGCCACAATGAGGTAGTGCAGAGGGAGATTTCATGCTTCCTGGCAATGTGGCTTCCAAGTTATACCTTCTTCTAAATGGTCTTGCGACTGGCCAAAGGTCAGCCAATGCCTATTTGTTACCTATTGTAGAATCCCATAACAGGCATCATATTCTTTATTGCTGTTCCAGAAAGAATGTAAAGAGAATGCCAGTTTTTCAGAATATCTATTAATTGGAAGTGATATGATTATTGTATAAATAATTTCAGAAATTTCATTTAGTCACGGGGATAACAAAGAATCTGAAGGTAGAAAGTCTATTGTAAGTAGGGCAGCTTCACGCTGTCGGTAGGAACTCAGGATCCTTCTTTTTTTATTCAGCCATATTTCCTGTTCTCTTCTCCTTACGGTTATAAGATGGCTCCATTTCCACCACTCTATTCAGTACCTTAGTCCCCACTCTATCAGCCATTAAGACTACATTGTGGGCAGGAAATAGGAAGAAGGAAGAAGAACAAGGCACTGACCAAGTGTGCCAGTGGAGTCAGCCTGGTACAGAGAATTCAAATTTCACTGGCTAGAGATGTGTCATGTGTGCATCCCTAGCAACAAGAGAGCTAGAAAATGTAATTTTGCTACTTCTTCCCCTCCCTCCAGAAAAAGATAGGTCCTAATAAAAGGAGAACAGATATGAGGTTGTGAATTCCTAGTCTCTACTACAATAAGCCATCCAGAATGAAGCTTTTCTCCCCTCTTTCTCAAAAGTCAAACTATGCTCCTCTAGGAATTTACACCAAGAACGTAATTGGAGAAGCAAACAAAATATATTTATTTCAACATTGTTTCTAATAGTAAATCTTGATTGGTTAGTAAATTGTTGTACATTCAATTATTTTTTGTTTAAAAAAAGATGCTTTTTTTTTGGAGACAGGGAGAGAAAGATAGAGATAGAGATAGAGAGACAGGGAGAGAGAGAGTGCATGGGAGAGGGGCAGAGATGGAGAGAGAAAATCCCAAGCCTCCAATCTGTCAGTACACAGCCTGACACAGGGCTCGATATAATGAACCAGGAGATTATGACCTGAGCTGAAACCAAGAATTGGATACAATCGACTGAGTCTCCCAGGTGTGCCTATTTTTTTTTAAATGATATTCCAATGGTTATATATATATACATAAATATGTATGGAATGTATATATATATGAAATGTATATATATAAATATATATGGAATGTATATACATTTTGCATACATATATATATGTATGCAAAGGAAAACTAGTTGCCTAAATGTTAATTAGCCATGTTTATCTTTTCTTAGTAATAATAAGGATACTTTGTATTTTATATTGTTCATTTTTCAGTGCATTATGTTATTTTTTCTCATTTTGAAATAAGCATGTATTACTTTTCTTATGGAAAAATTTAATATAGCTTATACCAACTTAGAAAAAAGTAGATTTTTAAATTTTTTTTTTTTTTTTAACGTTTATTTATTTTTTTGGGACAGAGAGAGACAGAGCATGAACGGGGGAGGGGCAGAGAGAGAGGGAGACACAGAATCAGAAACAGGCTCCAGGCTCTGAGCCATCAGCCCAGAGCCCGACGCGGGGCTCGAACTCACGGACCGCGAGATCGTGACCTGGCTGAAGTCGGACGCCCAACCGACTGCGCCACCCAGGCGCCCCAAAAAAGTAGATTTTTAAAATTGATTTCTTCATCAGGTTATCACTAGTACTAGCCATAGGAATAAGAAAGAGTGGGATATTTTTGAGAAGGAGGCACTTTGGGATAAATGTAATTTCTGGACAAGAACACATTTTTCTAGAGTTGCTTTTCTGTTTCATTTTCCCTTTCTCCTTTTGCCCTATTCTCAGATTAAAAATCGTATACAGATTGAGTGTGCACTGCTTTCAGCTGCAGTTCCATTACCCCACTTTGTCACTCCAACAATTACAGGGCAGCCATTTTCCGTAAGTCTCAAGTATATATGGCCTTATGCTCCAAAAATTATTAAAAACTATTGTTTTGAGATGTAAAGCAATTTACAGATACTCTGGCTCAATTCTTTCATTAAACTTTTAAGATACGACACATTTTTCAAAATGTTTAAACATTCAGGAAAGTACAGAAAATAATATAATGCTATGTACTACTGTCCTACTACTGACTGCTATAATACTCATGTTTGACAAATGTTAACATTATGCGTCACATTTTTTTTGACAAGAAAAGAAAGCAGATACAACAGAAGACCCCAAATTGCAGGCCTCCTCCTCATGTCTTAGACATAAGCATTATCTGAAATCTGTGTGTATCGTATAAATATTTGTGTGTGTGTGTGTGTGTGTGTGTCCTTTTATTGGGATTTCTCATTTCTGTCACTCCACTTAGATATAATTAAATGTCTGTTTGAACTTGTTTTTATCACCTAAGTAGATACAATAACCTTTAACTGTGAAGATCTTTCTCCTTTTTTCCCATCACCCACCACATATTTCCTTCCATCTCCCACACACATAAAGCCATGACCAATCCAGCGATACCATGATATTCTTACGAATTACTGGATTGCAAATTATGCACGAGTTCATCAAATATAAAATGAGGTGCATACACTAGGTATGCAACCAGAGACTAATTCTCATTCTCTAGGAAAACTAATCTGGTTTTCTACCTATGGCACATTTATGCTTTTGCATAAGCAAAGTTAGCTTATCTTTTTTCACAATATCTGAAAATAATTTTCTTTTTTTTTTCCCTAATCCACAGCTCTATGACATCATCTCTCCAAGATCTTTCTTTACCCCATTCTAAACATGGAGGCCTTACCTTCTTACCAGCAAGAAGTGTTCTAAATAACACCCCTACCCAGTGAGTTTCCCAAAAGTAAAACAAGTATTTCTAGCCTTGGATGAAAAGAGAAATATTCAGCCATTTAAGTGAGTCATGCTTTTTAAAACATTGAGAGTTTAAAACTGAAAATCACAATAGAAGACACTATTTCAAAACTTCTATGGTTCTTGGTCTGACATTAGATTCTCTACATTCACTTCTTTATAAACCTTCAATTCTAACGTCAAATTTTCACAGCAAGGGAAAACAAATGAAGGAGGTGGGTTATAAGAAATAGCTTTTGGGAACCAGACACCCATGTTTGTTTTCTATCATCCAATATGAGTCAAGAAACTTAGAATCATCAGTGATTGAGCAATTTATTTTTAATGGTAGTAAAAATGAATTATAAATGTGAAATGTATTCTCTTCTCATAAAGACTTATTATCTTCTGAGCTCATCTGAAAGAGTAGCAGTTCAATTTTGCAATGTTTACATGATGTACCTAATTTTGAAAGAAAACAATCTGTTTTGGTCAAATTTTCTTGTGGTGACTTAGATTTGGAAAGGATGGATTTTGCATCTAGGATATGGAAAGACTCCTGTTGTGGCAACAAGAAACAAACCATAAAATGTGTTTAATGGATCACTCCCAATCACCATTTTTAGAAGATCATAGCTCTCTGTAGAATGGTGGTTGCTTGGCTATGCTTTTGAATCACTTGGGGAACTTTTTTTTTTTTTTTTAACGTTTTATTTATTTTTGAGACAGAGAGAGACAGAGCATGAACGGGGGAGGGGCAGAGAGAGAGGGAGACACAGAATTGGAAGCAGGCTCCAGGCTCTAAGCCATCAGCCCAGAGCCCGACGCAGGGCTCGAACTCATGGACTCACGGACCGTGAGATCGTGACCTGAGCTGAAGTCGGACGCTTAACTGACTGAGCCACCCAGGCACCCCAGGGAACTTTTAAGAAACCCAAATGCCTTGGTTCAATAATCTTAGAGATTTTTAAGTAATTGAGCTGATGTTCTGGTGGCACTCTCATGTGCCACTGAGGCTGAGAACCTCTCCTCCAGAATAGGCTGTTAAAACCTCCTCATCATGTTCAAGCCACTCAACTGGGAAGTTTTCAGGTATTTCATGATTCAAGCCACTATATTTGTCTCAATTACCTGAAAGAATAGATGCATTCTTGGGAACAGTGTGGGAGATGAACTCTGAACTTTAAAGCCAGAAATTCACAGAGCCAAGTTTATGCAACTCTAAATATTAACAGCCAACCTAAATTCTTAATTCATTACTCCTCTTTCTTTCTTTTTTTTTTCTTTCTTTCTTTCCTCTCTCTCTCTCTCTCTCTCTCTCTCTCTTTCTCTCTCTCTCTCTCTCTCTCACACACACACACACACACACACACACACACTTGATAAAGAAGTGAAATTGAACTCCCACATTAGAAAGAGAGAAGAAAGATTAGTTAAGGCACAAAGAGATAGAAATATCTTGAAACACAGTGTCTCTCATCTTTCCATTCAGCTTCCTCTGGAGGTAGATGTATTCATGTCCTTCGGTACCTCAGCTTCAGGTACCAGGGGCAGCTGGTGCAGGAAGGAACCATGATCATAACAGCCCCTGTAGCACCTGAGAAACCCCCTCAGCAGTAAGAACCTTGGAATGTCCAGGATCATATCCCAGAGCTCTTGCTCTTGGTGGACTCACCTGGCTTCCCTGGGTGCAATGGAGGGAAAGCTGTTTTCTGGAATAAGGCCCATGCCTAAGATTAGACTGGCCCAGGTGTCAATTGAGAAACTCTCTGAATCCCACAAGAAGATATCACGCCATTTTAGTTCACCTGAATTAAAACAGAAAAAGTGAAAGAAAGGTGACAGAAAACCTCAGGTAAAACAGGATGCTTTTTGAAATTGATATTATGGAAGCTTGGAAGTTCTTCCAATACTCTTCTTCCCTCAAAGCCTCAATAATCAACATCCTAGTTATAAAGGTATCCATATGGCAAACTGACTTTGGATGGTAGATGTGGATTATACACATTCCTTCTACCACTAGTCTTCCGAAACCAAAATACTCTAATGCAAAAGATCTTGCAAAAAAAAAAAAACCCAGAAGTTGGCATTTTTCTAATTCCATAACTGATGTTCCTAACTAAATTCTTCTGAAATTAGCATAATTATGAATAATAGTCAAGTTGTAAGCCAGCATGCTGTTTTTCAAGGCCTGAAAAGAAACTCTTATCTCTCTTTGCATTAACAAGCATAAAATGAGAATTGATATGCTTATTTCTTTTTTTTCTAATATAGCCATTTAATACACAACAAATTATTATCAAGCATCTGTGTGTCAAAAACAGTACTAACTCCAGGGATTACAATGATGAGTAATATTTGATTCTTACGAGAAACAGACCAGTGGGAGAAACTGACAGACACCACTAGCTATGTAGTAGGCATAACTGAAAACGTGTGCAAACTCAAGACTCGGAAGTGACATAAGAAGAAAACAGGTGTGTGTGTGTGTGTGTGTGTGTGTGTGTGTGTGTGTGTGTGTGTCAAAGAGAGAGAGAGACAGAGAGAGAGAGAGCAAGAGAGAGAGAGAATATACCCAAGTGATTAAGAAATTGGGAGAGAATGCTTGCAATGAGATCTATTTATTTTTCTTATTCCATAAGAAATCTTAGCAAATCTTACTTTTGTTTTAAGACCTACAAGTTGCCCTAAAAATTGGAAGTCTAACCACCAGCTTTATGCTTACTTCGTCAGGCTCCACAGACAGCTACTGGGACGTGCTAACAATCTCCTGTTATGAACATCTATTAGGTCTGATGTTTGAAGTCTCAACATAGACATTACTGATTAATTTTCTGTCTACTGGTAAACATATCTCGATGATAACACACATACATAACAGTGCATGACCTTATATATTCTCAAAACACTCTGCCCCACCTTTCTCTAATGTCTAGTTCTTAATCACTGGTTTTAACCAGGTTCCTCAGATGTCTGACTACAAAAAGGACAAAAACTTCAAAACGATTCAGTATCTATCTAGGGTAAAGATGTAGTTTTCAAACACTTTAAAGCCACAGAACTTCTTTCTTTAAGCAAAATCTTATGAGGGAGATAAATATACAAAGCAGATTAAAGCAAGACTGCAGATTTAAAGGCAAGAGGTAGCTTAAAGCTCCATGTGTGGATTCCTCCCCAGTTCTCTGTTCTCCAGCTGCTGTTTCCTCTCCCTCCCCAGCTCCTACCTCAGGCTCTCCACAGAAGCCCTCAGGTTCCTCAAGGCACAGCTGGCAGACTACTCTTCTAAGGAGAACAGATATTTCAAGCAACACATGCAGTCATGTCTTTTTGGTTGAACTTGACTGGAGTGGAGTTTCAGGCACGAATCCAAATTCCCTAAAGCTGCCGAGCTTTTGTTCTGTCACAAACCAGGCACAGACTTTGGCATGTCACTGAAACATTATGAATTGTTTCTCACCTCTACCATGATGTCCATAAAAATTGTTTTAACACTTTTTAAAAAAAAACCTTGCAAAATTAATTTGCAATAAGCACCATTCAAATATAAAGGGTTCTGAAAATCTGTAGAATTTTCCCTTGATTTATCTGGGGCACAATGCAAACAACTTTAGATCCAGAAAGGTCTGTATTTCAATCTTGGTTCTGCAGTTTACCATATATGTGACTTTGACTGAGTCATTTCATTCTCCTAGACTCTTAGTTTCCTCATTTTCAAAAAATGGAGGTAGTAATAGGAAATAGGGTTTTTGTAAAAGATAAATAACAGTAAGGAGTCCCCACCTAGCCCAATGCTCGGTACGTGATAGGCATCAGATAAATGCTCATCGGATCCAAATGCCTTTATTTAAAAAAAAAAAAAGCCACATCATTTCTCTTTAGTATGGATTTTACATCATAGCACTGCACTGTAGCAAATATATTACCAATTGTCTCACCTGAAAAATGGTGCTATATAAATGCAAATTTACTTCCCACAATCACACATACTCATCAGTATATGCCTCCCCACATCTTTCTTTCTTAAAAGCTATCACATCTACTTCTTTGCTCTGTATAGCAACTCCCTTTAGAATTTAATGGGTAAAATTATTCATTTCTCAGCTTTCTTTTTTTTTTTTTTTGTTAGGACAAGCTCAATTTGATCAAAGGTAAGGGTGAAAATTTACAGTCAGATTAAAATGTAGAAATTATCATACCTTTAAAACAAGGAGAACATTTACTGCTTTTTCTCTTAAATCATAATTTTTATAATATATATTTGTATATTTTCTATTGTATATGATATTTCTATTTTTCTATATCTTATTGACAGTAGACTATCATGGGAAGGCAAAGGCAAAGGAACACAGAAACCAAAGAAAGACCACCCTGCTATCTAGCTCTTCCTTTATTTGTTTGATGACTATTTTTGAAATCTTGAAATATGTGAAATATGTATCTTGCCAAATCTTTATATGTTTTGTCACTTCCAATAAGAAATTAGATCTCACATCTGTTTCTGTTTTGAGAATACATCACTTTTTTTTTTTTTTTTTTTAACAGACTTGAAAATCAGAACATGAAGGGATCAGAAATCTGTGTAGAGAATTTGAGTCTCTGGTTGGGAGAAGGGGGCAGGCTGGGAGCTCAGTGGATTTACAGTAGGTTCTTCCTCTGCTAGAGGTTTAACCAATTCCAGCCACCTCTCACTGCCCCATTCAGGGCATTTTTTATCGTAAGAGCAACTGGGGCTATCTCACCTGAAAAACTCACTGACTCTTGCACACCAGAAGGAACTTATTTAACAAGTTGCGACCTCATGCCACTAAAATAGGGTGATAATAATTCTATTCAATTAAAATCAATTAAAACTTTATTCAAAGTTTTCTTTATTAGTTCTGCTTGGGAGAAGAGAGAATTCTTATTCCAGCCCATTTAGTTAGTGAGGCTGAACTGAACAGGCAAAACATAGATTTGGTGTAATGCATAGTTTCTGGAGAACAGCTCCAGCAGTCAGAACAAACCTAGAATGGGGAAACAGCACATTAGATGCCACACAATCCACCAGCAACAACAATTGCTGTATCCATCTATAAAGGTAGAGTCAATTGACAATGCTAATAACATGTAGAAAATAAGTGTATTTCCATGGCAGGGACTTTGTTATACAATTATAGTTTTTGCAATGATGTTCAGTGGAATAGTCATCACCTAAAAGGATACATATCCTTTCTGTATTCATTCTTGGAGGAGGTGGTAAAGTAGGTAGGCATCAGAATCATCTGTGGCCTTCAAAAGCAAAACTTCCTGAAGTCTGTCTTCTCTCCAGGGAAGTGGGGGATGTAGGAGTGAAATGTGCTTTTGGTTATCACTCCCCAAGTGATGATAATGGTAACTTTACTCCTGTCCTACCCACCTCCCTGAGACTGTTTCATTGAGCACTGCAGAGTATCTACACTATCGTGCTTGGCTCTTTTTAGTATCAGGACGTAGAGTATTCTCTTTCCAATATCTCTCTTTTAGAAAAAAGCAGAATAAGATGATTCACCATGGTTTGTTTAAGTTGTATTTCTTTTTCAAAGGTAAAAAGAAACCGCTACGCACTGGTTGTTTTCATTGTTGGCTTATTTATGCCTCACTGTATCCTAAGTAAGCAATTAAGACCAGAGAGAATTGCTTTATCAGTTCCAAATGCCCAGAAGAGACTCTCACACTTGGATTTGGTCATGTATCCATTCTGATCCAATTGTACAATTGCAGTTGAAAGGGGAGAGGTTCAGCCCTGTGGGCTTCACTACTCAGAGAAAGTGACAAGAGGTGCAGGGTGGGTAGACACCCCAAAACACTACCTCCTACTTGTTAAATTTTCTGCAGGCTCTACAGGGATCTGTAGGGCAGACCTAGTATTGATTTATACTCTATCTTCTTTCAGGAAGAATTTTAAATGGTGCAGAAAATGATCATACGAGCAGAAAAGGGCAATTAGGATTGTTTTTATAAGAGATTTTTATGAAATAATGATGAAATGTAAAGAGGAAAGAGATTATACTTTTAAGCTCCTAGGCAATTAGTTAATAGAATTATATGCCAAATTTACATGTGAGTTCCCTAGCAACAAGATAACACAAAAATATGATAGATTATAGAGTTCTCCTGTCCAGAAAAAGAAGTGATAAAAGGGAAGAATTATTTCCAGGCACTGAACTCTAGAAAGAATTCATAAATTAGGTGTTTACTTATGAAATATCATATGGAATAACTGAAAATAACTTCTATTATAGTTTTACAAATAATTCTTCAAATAGAGATTTCTATTTTGTCTTTCTATGAAAGCTGAAGGAATAAAATTAAACTTTAATTCACTAAACTTATGAGGGTGAAAGATTAATGTGGTTCTGTCTGTAAACACCTTTGGGAACTCCTGATTTTTATATCACAACTTGCTGTGGGGTCTTCACCAGGCCTGAGCTAATCTGGAAGGATAAACTGAGAAGTATGTAGTAATTTTCTAAACATAATATTACATCTTCCAATTACTTTTATTATAGAAGTGTGCAACCATCATAGGTTATTAAAAAAAAATAAGAACTTCACATTGTCACAGTCCAGTGATCACCACTATAAATTCTTAGGCATATCTTTCCAGATGTTTCTGCAAGTATTAGTATTTTTTTTTTCAGCCTGCTTTTTTTTTTTTTTGTCCCAATCACCAGTCTCAACCTTCCCCTTCCAATAAATTTTTATCTTATCTACTACTAAGACCAAATAATCAATTGTCCCTAAAATAGCTTTATACTTGGTTGGTCCAAAGCCAGATCCAGGAAGATTCATTACACCTGGTTATTAAGGTCTCTTTCAGTCAAGCAGAATCTTTTTATTATGACTTCAGTTTGGTGAAGGGCCAGAGCCAGTAGTCCTGTGGAGGGTAGGGGGTTGGGGGGATGCTGTCTTCCATTGGTTAGAAAGGCTCTAGCGGGTGGAACTGCATAAAATTCTAAATCCCGGATGGGTTGTTCTGGGCACTAACTGTCAGAGGAGAATCTCCTCCTGTGATTTTGTGATTAGGATTGCAATCAGCAGAAAGGGGGTGCGGAGCTAGCAGTGGGCCAGGTCTGAAGCAGAAACTAGGTGGAGAGCCGTTTATTAGAGCATCTCTTAGAAAACATGCATCAGTGTTTGTGCTGACCAGGGTTTGGCTTTTAGCACTAACCTTTAAATGGAACAATTAGCCCATCTGGGTGACAGTCATATTGCAGTGATCCTGGGAAAGGAACGAACTCCCTGTGTTAATGTTTGCATTTTATAGTGGCCATTTCACAAGGGGGTAATTCATTCAAGAGTGGTAACATACACATCTCTGAATCTGCAGTATTTGAACAGTCCTTGGTACAGTTAGGGGCCAGACTTTGGGACTTGTTTGACATCCCTAACATATAACAAGTATGACTATTCAGAACTGGCATAAGCAAGAAAAACCCTTTGTAAATGCTCTTCTCTGGGCTCCTTCAGTCATGCCTTTCTAGCAGGGTGAGGCATGGCTGGGGCTAAGGGGCATGCCCATCCAGGGCCCCACCGCCATTTCTAGATTAGGCTAAATATACATGAACCCTGGAATTCACTGTGCAAAGGGCTCCAAATGCTTTTCGAAGGGTCTGAGTTGACCTTTCTGCAGGTCTGAATTTCTGGGGGCTCTGCTTAATCCTAGAGTAATATGCAACCCTAGGCCTGGGGGCTGGTCATGGGATTACTATTTGCAGGAGTTGTAAATGGAGTTTGCACCAGAGGGTTAAGGTGTCCACATGTGAACTCAGGAGATGCCTTGAGATTTGGGATGGAGCTGAGGTTGAAAGAAAGGTAGGACTGTCTGCAGGGAGTAGGAAGGGGAGAGCAGGGCCTAGACCAGCTTTCCTCAGACTGCCACATTCTGTCTGGAAACTTTGAGGAGTCTAAGAGTGCTGAGTTCTAACCTGGCCTTCCAGATTGTTATCAAGGGGTATTTTTCAACGTACGAGTCAGGAACATCTTACTTAACAGTATTTTCTCTTAGTGTGTAATGTTTAAGTATTTAAACAAGTGGACTAGGGCCTTCAAGTGTACTCTTGCCCCAGGTTTACAATCACTGGGGGTGAGCCTGTAGCTACTTCTTGCTAACGGAAGTGTTCCTTTATCATTGTTTATTTTTTTCTACAAGTCCTTAAAATCAACTAACCTCTAGAGCCCACTGTTCTGAGTGAGTGGAGCATGAGCCTCAGAAGTCAACCAAATTCATGGGAATCCTTCACAGCTCCTATGTTCCTCTCCAAGACTCTCATTATGGGGCCATAAGTGGATCAAGCTTCAGTCTGAGAAACAGTTCACGGATTATCCAGGCCCCTCACTGCTTCTCCTTTTGTTCAACTTTAAAACATTCTATTACCCTTTCCCACCTCCACTGGTATAGTATCGGGAGAAATAAAAAGAAAATGGCTACTCATTTCACTGAGTTAATATCCCTTGTAATGAACATATGTATTGGAAATATAAAAAATGTTATTTTGGTTTTTTTAATTGCCACTATTAAGGATGTATTTCACTGGTTTTGCTCTCTGTTAAAGCTATAGCCAAAAGTTGACTAAAGACTGATTTTAAGAGAAACAACAAAGAGCTAACACACATCAAAATGAATATTTAGGAAATCATACACTAGAGAAATGCTTTTGCAAAGGAGAAGGGGGAAAATGAACACTTCTATCTTGTCAGCTATGCTATTATTGAAAGAGAAATGAAATAGCCTTACTTTCATAAGCTACATTTGTTTGTTTTTTTTTTTTCTTTCCAACCCGAATTACACATCTCAGCCATATCAGAGACACTTCATGCAATAATTTTGTAAGGAAAAAAGATCATGTGCCAGCAAAATTCAATCCTTGGTTTGAAATGTATTTATGCATTATAAGTGAGGTCAGAACAGAATGATTCAGAGAATGGAGGGAAAGTTTCCTTTGAAGTATTTTGAGAATAAGAGAAGCCCCAGTGCCCAGATGGAAGTGCCATTTGCTTTGTATTTTTCATTTTTCTCTCTCCTCTGACAAACTATTGCAGTGATCCTCAGACCTATATTTCATAGGAAGGCCCATAAGTGAAAACATCCGAACCTTGGGAACCTGATCTCCGTTACCAATTCTACATTTCCAAAAGGGCATTTAAATACATCATTGTTTGTTCCCGGTGACTAGTTAATTGCATTTCGATTTCGTAATTGCAAACAGACCCTAGTCTCTCAGCTTTTGTATAAGCATGACAATCTTTAATATGATGGAACCAGAGTTATGCTCACAAATTCCCAAAGAGGTTCATATTAGATTCTCAGATGATTTTTCTGCTCTTCTATTGTTAATGTTAGATCTGGATTTTTTTTCTTTAACTTACAACAATAGTCATTATTGATTCAATGCTGATTTGGTCTATTGGGAAATTGCTCAAAGATGGTGGCAGAAAAGACCACAAAAATGCTCATATTATCACATTTCACACTATAGATTATTTACATTTTCATGCGTTCCAGATCCAGAGAAAGAAAGGATACATAAAAGAAATGGAAACATTTTCTTTTAAAAAAATGTTTGTTTATTTATTTATTTTGAGAGAGAGAGAGAGAGAGAGAGAGAGAGAGAGAGAGAGAGTGAGCAGGAGAGCACGAGGGAAAAGGGCAGAGAGAGAGAATCCCAAACAGGCTCCCCACTGTCAGCACAGAGCCAGATGGGGGGTTTGAACTCACAACTGTGACCTCATGACCTGAGTGGAAATCAAGCGTCAGATGCTTAACTGGCTGAGCCACCAAGGTGCCCCAGAAACATTTTTTTTTTGACTTGGAAAGAAAGGGGAATTATTATTTTTTTTTTCCAACGTTTATTTATTTTTGGGACAGAGAGAGACAGAGCATGAACGGGGGAGGGGCAGAGAGAGAGGGAGACACAGAATCGGAAACAGGCTCCAGGCTCCGAGCCATCAGCCCAGAGCCTGACGCGGGGCTCGAACTCACGGACCGCGAGATCGTGACCTGGCTGAAGTTGGACGCCTAATCAACTGCGCCACCCAGGCGCCCCAAGAAAGGGGAATTATAAGCTGTCTTTGAGAACTCTACTTTCTGGTCATCATGTTTGTACCATCTCTAAAGTGAGATACAGATTATTAGTTAAATTAGTAGGATTCTGAGCAACATGAAACTGACAATAAAAAGTGAAGGAGCTCTACATAGGCAGTAAAAACAATAAACTGCTAACAATAACATGCAACAAAATGGACAAATCTCAGAGACATACATTCAGCAAAGAAGCTAGACATAGTAGCCTACATACCATTATATATAGTTCAAGAACAGGGAAAGCTAATCAATGCTGTTGAAGTCAGAACAGTGGTTATCTCAGGGATAAGGTCTGGACATGTGTGGGAAAGAGCATGAAGGAAACTTCTGGGGTATGGAAATGTTCTATAATTTGACTGAGGTAGTTTTCCAGGTCTGTACATGATAAAGTCATCAAGCTATATAATTCTAAAATTCGTCCATTTTATACACTCTACCGTACGTATGTTTAACTTCAATTAAAAAATGAAGACCGCAAGAGAGCTAGCTTCACTTACTCTCCTCTGTGTAGTTCCTGTTCTATTTTCTTTGATTTAGCTTCCCTCAGCTCTTTTTGTCTCATCTCTTTTTCTTTGTATCTTAAAGAGGTGTTGGGAGATTGAACAATCATTTGAGTTTGTGAGAAAACAAAATGGATTCAAACGTTATTGAATTTGAACCCAAACCAAATTCAAAATATCCTTGAGAGTAAAAGTTTAGGGGGTGCCTGGGTGGCTCAGTCGGTTAAGCATCAGACTTTGGCTCAGGTCATGATCTCGGGGTTCATGAGTTCAGGCCTCACGTCAGGCTCTGTGCTGACAGCTAGGAGCCTGGAGCCTGCTTCGGATTCTGTGTCTCCCACTCTCTCTTCCCTCCCCTGCTCATTCTCTGTCTCTGTCTCTCTCTGTCTCTCAAAAATAAGTAAACATTAAAAAAAAAAAGAATAAAAGTTTACATAATAAAATTAGCTAACATTTGTTTATCACTTCATAGTTTACAAAGCCTTCCCATATTCATTATCTCATTTGATCATGAAACACTATAAAATACATACTCAGGCTTTCATTTTATAAATTAAAAAAAGCCAAACTCAGAAAATTAAAATGGCTTGAAAAGTTCACAGTCAGTAAGTGGTAGAACCTTTATTTAAAATAGATTTATGGGGGCGCCTGGGTGGCGCAGTCGGTTAAGCGTCCGACTTCAGCCAGGTCACGATCTCGCGGTCCATGGGTTCGAGCCCCGCGTCGGGCTCTGGGCTGATGGCTCAGAGCCTGGAGCCTGTTTCCGTTTCTGTGTGTCTCCCTCTCTCTCTGCCCCTCGCCCGTTCATGCTATGTCTCTCTCTGTCCCAAAAATAAATAAACGTTGAAAAAAAAAATAAAAAAAAAAAAATAAAATAGATTTATGACTCTAATTCAAGAGATCCATGAACTTGGACAAGAAAACCAATTTATATCTCCATTTTATAACTTCTAACTAAGAATTTCTTTCCATTTTAAATGTATGCAACAAACCTCAGTAGTATTCATGATACCTGTGACTATTACTGTCTTAGTCGGCTTGGTCTGTCATAACAAAATACTATAAACTGGATGGTTTAAACAATAGACGTTTATTTCTCCCAGTTCTGGGGGCTAGAAAGTCCAAGATCAAGGTACTCGCAGATTTGGTATCTGGTAAGCGCCATTTTTTGACTCACAGATGGTTGCCTTCTTTCTGTGTCTTCACATGGCAGAGAAAGAGAAGAGAGAGCTCCAGTCTCTCTTCCTTTTCTTATAAGGCCACTAATCCCAACATGGGGACTCCTCCCTCCTGACCTCATCTACCTACCTCCTTAATTACCTACCTCCTCCAAATACCATCACATTAGAGAACAGGGATTCAGTATTTGAATGGGGGAAGGATACAATAGTTCATAAGAGTCACTGATAGAAATAACAAATACTTTCATATCACCTTACAGTTGAAAAAGGTACCTTGAGTGCTCATTTACATACATAACTATTTTATAATCCCTGCTAGATTACGCGTGATTGAAGCCTTCTTGCCTATAGATGCTCATAGGCACTATCTAGGAACTACTTTGTGATTTAGTCATCATGATGAATTTGAGGGTTCCACTCTGGTGACCCAGACATCTTGGTTATTTTCCAGTACTTCATACCTCTAATTGTTGGTGGTCAACAGTTGAAAGGAGGTGAATTAAAGACCACCCCATACATGATGTTCTTATTCTAGACTAAACACTGTGCTTTTAAAATATAACATTTAACTTTAACTCTCATATATTTGGGACACCTGGGTGGCTCAGTCGGTTAAGCATCTGACTTCTGCTCAGGTCATGATCTCACACCTCATGAGTTTGAGCCCCACATTGGGCTCTGCACTGACAGCTCAGAGCCTGGAGCCTGTTTCACATTCTGTGTCTCCCTCTCTCTCTGCCCCTCTCCCACTCACACTCTGTCTTTCTCTCTCCTTCAAAAAATAAATAAACATTAAAAAAGAAAAAGATTTTAACTTTAACTCTCATATATTTTAAATATATTGTCTAATTATGTAGTGCATTAATAAAGGAATATATACAATATAGTATTATATTTAAAAACATTCTGATAGCTATATTCCTTATAACTAGTTTTCCTTTGTAGTAATATGAATTTTATTTTATGAATTAAAAACACTTTTCTCAGAAGGTATCCATAGGTTTCTCTAGTCTGCCATTAAGAATCTCTGCTTCAGGCTTGTACTTTTTCCATTATGTGATCACTTTATAATGTTTAAGAATAACAAAAACAAATTTAGGAAAACTATGCTTAAAAAGAAGTAAAAACTCATCATCTATATCACTCATTTTTTCCAGCTATTGCTTAAAAACTAGGTGAACTGTTTCAACTTTTTTCTTCTAGATCCCTGCAATGCACGGATCCACTCAAGCCAAGCATATTCCATATTGCAAGTTCCCTCCACAGTAATTGGAGGTGTAACCATTAACTTGTCTAAATTTTATGTGTCTAAGTTTCTAATGGTAGTGAAGGTAACTAAACAAAAGTGGGGTGCTATGCCTTCATTCAAACTAGTTCCTTTGCAAGCTAAATGTTGTTATTAGTCCTGTGCTGCTTCTTTCTAGAAATGTCAAAGCAGTTTATTTATTAGCCTAGGACTATGAACACTGTGTACAAAGAGTCTTGGAATCTATACTGATGATACCATCACAGATCAGTGTTTTAGCAGCACACTGCAGAAGCATGTGATAAGAACATGTGTCACCCCTTACCAATTCTTAAGTATTAGTTTCACAAATAATAATAATACTGTAATTATGCTGTGTCTTTTAACGTAAGGAAGGCACAGCTCTATTTTTTAAATGAATCAAATGCTATTATTCCAATTATGTATATGATGGAAATGAAAACAAAACTGGTTAATTTGTTTGAAGAAAAATGCCTAAAAACACCTGAAAATAAAGATAATAGAACCAGCAGCAGGTGCCCAACTGCCTAATTGCACATTTCATTTCTTTCTCTCCACTTTATTGAATAAGCAATTACAAGTTTTGAGCACTTGTAAATGATTAAAATGCATTTACACTGAAATACTGCCTTAAAAATAAAAAGTGTATTTCAAGTGTATTTCACAAGTGTATTTTCAAATCTAGCATTTAATTATTTTATTTCTCATGTCAGTTAACTGTGGTGGTTGAAAGTGTAGAGTTTGAAGCCTTACTAAATTTTAGCTCATGTATATCTAGCTATGTGAAACGGAACAAGTTTCCTAACCTCTCTGGGTCTCATTTTTCTTATAGATTATTTTTAAATTTATCTATCTATCTATCTATCTATTTATTTATTTATTTATTTATTTTTAAAATCTATTTATTTTTTAGAGTTTTTTAATGTTTATTTTTGAGAGAGAGAGAGAGTGAGCGAGAGCATGAGAGTATGCACGAGCAGGGGAGGGACAGAGAAAAAGGGAGACACAGAATCCGAAGCAGGCTCCAGACTCCAAGCTGTCAGTGCAGAGCTCTACATAGGGCTCCAACTCACAAAGCATGAGATCATGACCTGAGCCGAAGTCAGATACTTAACCAACTGAGCAACGCAGGCACCCCTCTTTTTAAAGTTAAATTTCAGTGTAGTTAACATACAGTGTTATATTAGTTTCAGGTGTACACTATACTGATTTAACAATTCCACACATTACTCAGTGCTCATCAAGATAAGTATGCTCTTAATGCCCTCTCATTTTAATTAAAGATAACATTAGTACTTCTGTCTTACAACATCGGGCATAGTAAACACTCGACATTGTTAACTATTGTTAACCACTCAAATTTTTAAAAAAATAGATGCAAATAAAAATTGATTTTGGTTCCACATAGAAAGTGAAATTTTATAAGGGGTCTTTTTATATATTTTTTTGGAATTCATACTTCTAAACAAAGATCCAGCTGGTTAATATTAACATTAGGTTCTTAACGCACTGAATGAAATACCTAAAATATGTGATTTCTACAAGGGAAGACACATTTACATGTCTTTGAAAACTTGATCATTTCCCACTATTGAACATAAATCTTAAAGGGACAAATAACAAAAATATATGATCCATTCTGTCTATATGTAAGAAATCATTTGGTCATCTTGGATATCATAAGTATAATCACCTTTCCCATTGAAATGTTCTTCTATGGCCACAAAAATGTCCTATCATGACCAACCACAAATACTCAGCAGCATATAACAATAATCATCGACAATAATCACCCCACAACTGGGGTCTGTGGCTAAGCATCTCTGTGATCTAGGCAAGGTTCATTTGCATGTCTAGGGGTTGGCTAGCTAATTGCTGATCTGGGAAATGGCTGTGGCTAAGATGTCTGGGATGATTCAGTTCTACTCCACATGGATCTTATTCAGGTTAGCTCACATGTGTCATTGTCATGGTATCAATGGCAAAGGACAGGAGCATGAACAGAAATGCATGAACATCTTTCCAAGTCCCTGCCTGGTTATATATTCTAAATCCTACCAGCCAAAGTGAGCCACACAGCTGATCTCTGTATCAAGAGGCCAGGAATTATATTACACCACCAGATGACAACAGCTGAAAAGTCACAAGGCAAAGGACATAGACTTAGGGAAGGGTGAAGAGCTGAGACCATTACTGCTATCAGTCTACCACACCCATGTTCATGTATATCATTGCTACAGAGTCTCCTAGGTTAACATAACTGACAACTCAGATCACTAACTTTCATGCATCATAATCTATTAATGTATGCATGCTTGCCCTTTGAATGCCCCCTTGTACCACCTTGTCCCTTGCCTGAATTTATCAATTTCTCTCACACATTGTCTTACCCAAATTACTGTTTCCATTTCTCCTCTTCTTCTAGAATAAACATTGCCAAATAAAAAAATACACTTTTCTTTATATTATAGCATGACTATGTTGACTGCAACTGAAACATTTAAACTTTGCACATCAAATTTCAGTGCATCTAAAACCCAGATTTATTATGAGTATCTAAAGGCAAATACATTTTCTGTTGGTTTTTACTAGGATGAAAGACTCATGATTGATGGTTTATAATAGTCTCTCTTAGTCACGATTGTCTCTCATATTTATATTCTGCTATAAATTCTTCAGATCTGCCTAGTACCACAGCTGACTTCACCGTGTCTCTCATGCGTAATGGCCTGGCTAGCAACACCTTCACTTGTAAATAATATATGAACGATAAAAATCCTTGTCTTCACGGCAGCACTTTCCGTCGACATGGATTTTCAAAAGTGGGTCAAGACTTTCCCCCATTCTGTGAACCTTACATCATGTTCTTTCATACTTGGCATTTATGACATTCCTAGTGACTTTCTAATGAAGATGACTACAGGAAAACCCTGAAGGAGGCACTTGATAAATTCTTTCTGATATTGAAATATGAGGCTAGTTTTGAGATTGGTTCCTTCTCCCGCCAATAATCTTTTTTCCCTCTTTTCTTGGGACAGTAGAAATCATTTCTATCTTTTATTCTTAGTCTGTGGTATATCATTAGCCTGTCAGATCTCACTAAATATATGTTTGTCTGCCTCCAAGAAACATCCTGCAGAGTAAGAATGTTGATAGTAAAAGACAAGTTTTCCAGAAATATCAAATGTATACACTCACATTACAGACCTATAGTAAAAAGTGGAGTGTCATACACTGGTTTAATTTAAAATGATACAAACTAAGGACAGGAAACAAAATATGACTTTGGAGAGCCTTTGTTCTTTTTTCCCTTCTCCATCTCTTCTGCTTTGCTCTCACTACCGTCCCCAGTGAGTCATTAGTATTTTATGTATCACTGCCAGAAGAAAGCATGTCAGAGGTTTGTACCCACTCTCTTCCTTGTGAAACTGTTTTTGTTTCTGTTTCCTCACATAGGTTCTGGTTCCTCCACTCCTCCACTGTACTATACACTCCAATTCTTAGTTTCCTATGCTCTTGAAAGAACTCTTTGGCCGTTTTTTGGTTTTTTTTTTTCTTCTTTCTTTCCTTTCATTTTTCAGGCTGTAATGGAAAGCATACATATTGGCTTATGTAAGGTTAGGTCTAACCCTCTCTGTTTCAGAGAAATTTAATTGGAAAGTTTCACTCTGGGCTAGAAAAATGGAAACAAAAATCATTTTGTGTGTATCTAATTTATATGTTCGGCCTTTGTTTAATTTTCCTCATATTTAGTTTTGTTGTAAAACGGTCTCCCTGCTATAGGAAATGTTACAGACAGATAGTGACCTCTTTTGCCTTAACATAAAAGACTTTTCAATAACTCAAAATGAAAGGAAAAGATGGCAACCGTAAGAGGGGAGCTAATGGCTAAGAGGTATTACCAGTGATGTGCTTTTGTAGCCTGAAGGACTGAGTGCTTTAGCCCAGAACACTGATTCCTCTAATAAATAATAAGGGTGTATATGAAATTTGAAAATGAGATAGGACACTCATGCTCAATTGCATGGTGACAACAGAACTATCAAAATGTGGACAGGAATATAAAATAAGTACAAAACTTCTGTTCAAATTATTATTTGTTACCCTATATTATTATTATTCATATTATACATCCCCATAGTCTGCCCTGATAATTTCATATTTGCCTGCCCAGCCTTATTCTTTTTTGAAGTAAAAAAGAGGCAATCTGGGATATTTAAGATAAAATATTAAGATGAACCTGGGGTTTTCAGAATAAAAAAAACAAAAATTAGTATAATTCTAACAACCAAAGATAATCACAATTAGTATTTTAGTTATTTTTTTTGGACTTTACTCGTCTAACTATATGACTCATGAGAGCACCTAAAACTCAGCATAACCAAAATTGAACTTAGTCCATAAGGAGTTCTGATTAAATGTCAGGCATTATGTTAAAAAACAAAAACTAAAACAAAACACTGAGTTTGTGTCCTATGGCAAAGTAATAGGCAAATAGATTAAAAAGAAATCTATCTGTAACTGTTATCTTTCCGCCCAGACTTCTCTTCATTTTGGGAGAGACTCAAGAAACTTTCTTTTTTTTTCATCCTCCTCATCTGATTGTTCTAGTTCAATGAATTATTATCTCCTTAGCAGCCTCCACATCTGATCCTCTTTGTATCCCCATCCCCTCTATCTTCATTCAAACCTTATTGGCTCTTGCCTAAACTATTACAGTAATCTCCTAAACATGCTCCATACCTACAAAGTGTGCTTCCTAAAATCCAAATCTGGTTTTATTGCTTTCCTTCCTCTCTATCAGGTTTTGTTTTGTTTCATTTTGTTTCAATTAGAAAATACTACAACTCTAGCACTTCTTAATTCTTTGATTATATGACACAGGTAAAACCTAACATCTCTGCTATGGTTTTACTACTCAGTAAAAAAAGGACAGGACAAAGGCTTGGGAATGTAAAGGATAATTTTTTTTTTTTTTTTGGTAGCTTCATCTTTTATGATATTCTTGGTCCACAATATTCTTCCTGGGCACATTATCTAAGAAAACTGTGAAGTTTCAGATAAGATAGTAATAAATGAAATAATAAATTAATATACTATACTATACTATAATATAATGTAATTAATATAGAAGAAAGAAACATGTAATTTAGAATAAATAAGAAGGAAAGGTAACAAGGAATCAAATAAAAAAGTAAGCCTTAAGACCCAGGTAGGTAAAACAATGTAGGTAGAACAATGGTGAGGTTTTAGACTGAGAAAATAATCTATGTTATGAAGAAACAGGTGGATTAACCATAACTTTTATAAAATGAAGGCTTAAAATCACATATAATAAACATTCCTGAGTGCAATATTTTTTTTTTCTCACCTAAAATGTGTTATTTTCTAAAATATGCAGTGTAGCCTTGTAGGGATATCTACATATTCTCACTTAAACAATAACAAATCTTTGCAAACCTGAAAGAAAAAGAATATGGGACTGGCTTATCCAATTCAAAGGAGGGGGTGACTAAGTGGAGCCAGACCAACATGGGTTCAAATCTTGACTGTGCTGCTTATAGCTTGTAAGACTGAGTTAGCTACTTGATTACTGAGTGCCAGTGTCTTCATACGGAAAATGGGATCGGTAATATCTATCTTACAGGAATGCTAAAAGATCTGGAAATGCTACATGGCATATGTTTGACACAATTGCTTAGCAGTTTTCTCAATAAATGGTATGTATTGTTAGGATTACTGGAGTCACTGAAAACTGTAGAATCAAGGCAAAGTAATCACATACCAAATCCAAAGCAGTCATATGGTTTGGCCTAAATTATATTATGACTAAAGAAAAGATATGTTATCAGAGAATTCTAAGTAGAAATTACAATGTTATGAAATAGCTTAAATTAATTATTAAAGCTTTCACCTAGTGTATGTTCTTTAGAGAGGAAATGTAATCTTCAGCATTTATTCTGTTACATGTTACCACTTTTACACTGCATTGTTTGTAAAAGTAGGTTGCTGAGAGAAGCCCAGGGAGAAATGCGTAGAGTATCTGTTTCATTGGAGAATAGGCTAAACACTGTATTTGAAAGACCTCTGCTAAAGTGTTGAAAGCATGGACTCTAGTGATTCATGCTTGGCATGGTAGCTTAGGTCACTTAGAGGTGTTTTGCAACCTGTGTTTTGGCAGAACTGTAACTTCCAGCTTCATTCAAAGCCCCAGAGAAAAAATATATCCTAACCAAACAAAAAAAAAAAAAGAGGAGAAAACATCTCTCCAAGTAAACACTGAATGAACAGACCAGTGTTTGCGAGGAACTCACTGACTTGTGGCTCATCCAGAAAGTGTGTCAGAACACCAGGTATTTTGTTTCCAAAACATGCTGTACTGGCATGTACCTTTAATAAAAATCACGGAGCAGCCAGCATGCATTCCAGGTGAAGGACAACATGTGCACAGAACCATCAATTTTGTTTCAAACTGGCTAGAAGAGAAGAAGTTTGACTTGATAGGTTCTTTTAGTAGGTTAATTCCCCAAGAGTCTCTTAGCCTTTCCTTGCTTAGGAAGTGAATGCTGTCTGGAAACAAAACCCAGCATTTTTTATAGCCAGCGCACAGCTCTAGCCCAGGGGGGCCTGTGCCGGCCAAGACTAGCAGTGTTTTCAGTATGCGTGTACCTTCCAGGGGCTTTACTCAACACACAATTGAAACTTGAAGGCACTTTGGAGAAAAAATAGAACTAGGCTACTTGAGACCCCCATTTTTCTAAATTTTAATATTTATAAGATTATTTAGAGCATACGAGTACACGATCATCTGTAAAAACATAATCCCAGAAAATATTACTTGACTTTTGTTTCATTTTCCCCTTGTTTCTTTTACTAGGTGTGTGCAGATAAAAATTAGCAAATGTATCGAGATCTTTTGTCAATGATATTTAGCATTTTGCTGCTAAGATTCAATAAATGATTATTCCCAATGATCTATCCTATACCAAATTACTGATAAAAGTGACAATAAAATTTTATACATAAAACTGTATTTCACAATGAAGTATCCTCTAACAATAATATACATTCATTAATCAGCCTGTTTTTGTACAACTCTCCATTTCAGGCCATATTTCCCCACATTGTCCAATTATCCAATGGGACGTTTTGAGAGATCTTTAAAGTACATCTTAATGAAATCCTGATACACAGGGTTATAGCATTTCTGAATCTGGTAGACAATAACTCTGTGAGAGGAAGCTAGTCCAATTTGATGTATTTTTAGTAAACTCAGTCTGGGTTCTTATGATCTCTGGTTTCTCTTCCATCTGTTCTAGAACTTATCCTAATGCCTTTAAAAAAAAAAAAAAACAGCTTTGTTGAGAAATACTTTACATACTACAAAGTTCACCTTTCTTAAAGTATACAAGTCAAAGGTTATTAGTGTATTTATAGAGTTTTACAACCATCATTGCAATCTAACTGTAGAACATTTTCATCACCCCAGAAAGAAATCTTGTACCCATTAGCAGTTACTTCCCATCCCTCCTACCCAATTCCTACCCCCTTCCCTGTAGTCCCAGGCAACTACTTTCCTTTTTATGTATTTGCCTATTCTGGACATTTCCTATGTGGTTTATACAATGTGTTCTCTTGCGACTGACTTCTTTCATTTTATATAATATTTTGAGGATGTTCCATGTGGTAGCATGTATCAGTATTTCATTCATTTATATTGCTAAATAATATTCATTGTATGTAAACACCACATTTAATTCATCCATTTATCAGATGATGGACATCTTGATTATTTCCACTCTTAGCTACTATGAACTTCTGTGTACAAGTTTGTGAGAGGACGCGTTTTCATCTCTTTTGCCAAAATACTTAAAAGTGAAATTGCTGTGTCATATCTTAATTCTGTATTTTACATTTTGAGGAAATGCCAAACTGTTTTCCAAAGTGGCTGAACCACTTTACATTCCCACAACCAATAAATGAATTTCAGTTTCTCAACATCCTCACCAACATTCGTTACTGTCTTTTTTATTATAGCCACTCTAGCGGGTGTGACGTATCATCCCATGGTTTTGGTTGGCATTTCCTTAATGACTAATGATGTTCAGCATCTTTTCATGTGCTAATTAGCCACCTCCTTTGGATTAATGCCTGTTCAAATCCTGTGCACATTTAAAAAAACTGATTGTCTTATTACTGTTAAGTTTTAAGAGTCCTTTACGTATTCTAACTACAAGTCTCTAACAGAGCTAGGATTTGTAAACATCTTCCCCCATCCTGTGGACGGTCTTTTCACTTTCTTGGTGGTATCCTTTGGAGCACAAAAACTTTTAATTTTGATGAAGTCCAGTTTATTAATCTTTTATCACTTGTGGTTTTGGTTTTCTATCCTAAGGAACCATTGACTAACTCAAGATCATGAAGATTTACTCCTGTGTTTTCTTCTAACAGTTTTGTATTTTTAACCTTTACATTCATGATCCACTTGGAGTTAACTTTTGTGTATGGTGTGATGAGTAAATTTTTTGTTTTGTTTTGTTTTGTTTTGCATATAGAGATCTCATTGTGTCAGCATCATTTGTTGAAAAGATTTATTCCTCATTGAATTGTCTAGACCACTCTGTCTAAAACAATTGGACCACAAATGTAAGAATTTATTTTAATGCCCTTTTTATCTAATTCTAGTATAATAGAATGGTAAGAAACTATATCAATTTCATCATATATTTGGGGGGAATTGCATTTTTTTGTCTTTTTATTGAAAATAGCACATAGTTACCCTATAATTACATACCACTTTCAAATGTCTCCGTCTTATTTACATTTAGAGTCTAAGGATTCTTTTGAATCGTTATGGCCTTACCATATATTCTTTTCACAACCCACACTCATGATCATGTCCTCTTGTTACTTTTAGGCTTGGCTGTTAATAAAATTTCAATATGTATCCTGAAGTTTTTTGACAAGTAGAGGATATGAGATATATTGGTCACACCAAACACTTTGAGCTTTGAAAATTCTATAGTCTGTTCCAGAAAACGTGACCATTCTTACCACTCACAACTGCATTCTTTTACAATACGTATTCTTTTCATTCCAGTGCTAGATCATACTTGTTTTTAAGATAATTTGTGTAACAGGAAAAAAAAAAGGAAGAATTTGGTTTCATATCCAACCACAAGTGTCAAATGTAAAGAACTTAGTGGAAGATTATGTGGTAGCTAATCATCACTAATGCATTTGTAGGTGTAATCTATATTGGGTCTAGTGGGTGGCTAGAGGGTGTACTTTGTCTTTGGTGTATTAGACACTTCCCATTTTCCAAAATGTTAATGTGCTAAAAAGAAAAGGGTGACTTAGAATCAAGGAAATACAATAATATCTCTTAGAATCTTGTCACTCAAAGTTTGCGGAATATATTTTTCTCTTGTTGTAAAACAGCAGATTTACACACACATATCCTTAGTCTTCTAGCAGTTCTCTGTATTCCAAGATTCTAAGATTGCTGCCACTTTTCTTTGAACGTTCTCTTTGTACCTTGTGATTGAATTCATTCAAGACTGTAGGTAGACTTCTTTACAGCTGTTATTTTGTATATATACTGGCTTATTTCCCCTTATCCATATTCATCTCACCATTTTCCATCTCAAGATGATTCTCCTTGATGGAAAAGCAAAACAGAATGTAGAATTCAGCTTTTTGTATCTCCAAAATTGCACCCTTGTCCTTGGGCAGCAGGCATGTTTTTCCTTTGCTTTTATAGCTTCAAAACGTAATCTAATGCAAGTTTGTTTTCTTTCTTTTATTCCATCAACATTTTTACAAAAGATTCCCTGACATAATTCTAATAAGACTATGACACTCATTTGCACTTGCCTTTAAAGGAGAAACTATATGGGGCGCCTGGGTGGCGCAGTCGGTTAAGCGTCCGACTTCAGCCAGGTCACGATCTCGCGGTCCGTGAGTTCGAGCCCCGCATCAGGCTCTGGGCTGATGGCTCGGAGCCTGGAGCCTGTGATTCTGTGTCTCCCTCTCTCTCTGCCCCTCCCCCGTTCATGCTCTGTCTCTCTCTGTCCCAAAAATAAATAAAAACGTTGAAAAAAAATTAAAAAAAAGATAAATAAAAAATAAAGGATAAACTATATGTGAAATATGTGTACAGTGCCTGGGATATGGTCAGATATAGTAGTAGTCCTTATTGTCCTGATTGTCATCATGATTGTCATTATTAGCTGCTATAACTTTTCCTTTTGGAACTGGCTCCTTTAAAACTTGAAATATTTATGCAAATTGAATGCCTTTTTAAAATAGTACAAACCTCTAATAACTGAAGAACCTCTTGACTCTAACCTTCAACACTAATTCATCACCATAAATTGCCTGTCTCTGTTCCCAGAGAAAACCAGGTTTCTAACAAAGTCTTTGAAAGAGCAATACTATATTTTCAGCAAACAGGAGGAACAAATTAAAAATTGGCTTCCATTCTTAAAGCTTTAAGTGAGTGCACCCTGTTGCCTTCAAAAGACTTTATATAAGATATTTAGACTGGAAAGTTAATCTCACAGGTGTGCACACTGGGTCTACTCAAGCTTTGACAAAGAGGTGGGGAGAGGGGTAAGGGGGGGGAATCCTGAAAAACTATCAGGTTTAATGCCTAGTCAGAATTGTGGAACCACAGTAAACAAACACAAACTCAAGGCTAAAAAGCAATGATTAAAAGATTCTGGCCAAAAAATGATCCATCACTTTTTTTTTTCTCCTTAGCTTTCTTCCTTGATCTTCACCATTTTATGAGGTTGCTTTATAAGTAAAAAATACTGGGGTACCTGGGTGACTCAGTCAGTTAAGCGTCCAACTCTTGATTTTGGTTCAGGTCACAATCTCATGGTTCGTGGGACTGAGTCCTGTGTCCAGCTCTGTGCTAACAGTGTGAAACCTGCTTGGGAATCTCTCTTTCTCCCTCTCTCTGCCCCTCCCCTGCTCATACTGTCTTCTCTCTCTCTCTCAAAATAAATAAGTAAACATTTAAAAAATATAGGTTTTGGGGCGCCTGGGTGGCTCAGTCAGTTAAGCAGCTGACTTTGGCTCAGGTCATCATCTCATGGTTCGCAGGCTCAAGCCCCGCATCGGGCTCTGTGCTGACACCTCAGAGCCTGGAGCCTGCTTCAGATTCTGTGTCTCCCTCACTCTCTGTCCCTACCCTGCTCAGGCTATATCTGTCTCTCTCTCTCAAAAATAAACATTAAATTTTTTTAAATACAAAAATAAAAAATACAAGTTTTATTGCTATTGATTTGTAAGTGCTTCCACGTTTATAAATTTCTGAATTGTATTCTTTAATGATGATGATAATATTAATAACAATACTAATTATACATACTCATCTTAAGGCAACCTTTTGTACAAACGCTTTTGGACTCTCTTAGGTAATGACAACCACTTCCTCCTTTGTGCCCTCATTGCAACTGTACACGTGTCCATCCTGGCTGCACAGGATAAACACCTCACTGTTTATTTATAGCACCAACCCCCTACTGCTAGATATTAGCTTTTTGTAGGGACAACAGTACGGGAGGATATATGGTATATCTCAATAAATATTTGTAGAATGACTCCAGGAATAAATTATTTCCCCAGCAGTTTACTACTTCTGCATCATTTGTTGTATCTAATTGATACTAAAGTTTTCATATAAGAAACTAAAATTTTACACTATCAGGTGTGGATATTTTACAACTCAGATCAGTATTGGTGTAGCAGTTACATCCACTCTTAACCTTGACTTTTTCTATCCCATCAGTACAATAACACTCAGGTAAGTGCTGGTATAGCCCAGGGAATAATTCTCTTTCCCCAGCAATGTCTTTGTTACCTACGTTCAGAGTAAGCCTCTGAAAATTTAAAAACTAAGACACATGGAAGAGCTATTGTAGTCAACCTACAATTAATTAGCAATTCATAGCATAATTACTAGAGATACATGGTAGGATATGTCAGAGTGCCAGCATTTCTTTTATTTTTTTTAAGTTTAGTTATTTATCCTGAGAGGGACAGAGACAGCGTGAGTGGGGAGGGGCAGAGAGAGATGGAGACAGAGAGAATCCCAGGCAGGCTTCCTGCTGCCCCCACAGAGCCCAACGTGGGGTCTGAACTCATGAAATGGCAAGATCATGACCTGAGATGAAACCAAGAGTGGGATGTTTAACTGAGCCACTAAGGCGCCCTGCCAATATTTCAAATCTTGAAATATCTGACTTGAAGAAATGCTAATAATTCTCTCTAAATCTAGCAGATAATGCTTGCAGGTCTGAACTATTCATATCAGGACTTTTATGAGTGGTGAATTAAGAAAGAAGAGAAATATAAAGTTAATACAGCAAATTCTTTGAACATAGCAGGTAACCAAGTCATGTATCTCTATGCATACAAAATTGTAACTGTATTACTTTCTTGGTGAAATGAATCTTTTGTCATTATACAGTAACTTTTTATTATTCATGTTTTAGTGTCTTAAAAATGCTTTTGTTTGGCATTAATTTTACATTAGATTTCTTTTGATTAGTGTTTGTCTGGTGTATTCTTTTCCATACCTTAATTTTAGCCTTTTTGTGTTCTTACCCTTTAAGTATGTCTCTTTCAAACATTGTAGGCAGACTATTTTTGAAGCCAATATGATAATATCAATCTTTTAAGCACAGTGTTTGGCCTGTTTGTATATAATTTGAAGGCTGACCTGTTTGTTATTATTTCTACTATCTCATGTTGTATTTATACTTTGTCCTATTTTTCTTGCCAATTTTTCTACCCTTTTTGGATTGTTTCTGCTATTTTACTTTCATTTTTCCTCTTTTACTATTTTAAGTCATATACAACCTTTGGTACCCCTTAACATTATCACTATCTTTCCTTTATAGATCATTTTTTCTTTTCTCTCCGACTGCTTTCAAAATCTTTAGTTTGGTTTAAGTGTTCTCCAGTTTCACAACAATGAGTGTAGACATGGATTTTTTAAGAAATTTATCCTCCTTGGGATTTGTTGAGAATCCTGATTTTTGGATTGATGTTTCTCTTGGGCTATGAAACCTTAGCCATTTATCTCTAATATTGGCTCCCATTGTTTTCTCTTTTCATAACTGTAATTAGATATCTTTAGACATTCTCATTCCATCACACTTCCTATGTTTAACTCATTTTCATATTTTCCCTCAATGTCTCTCTCTCTGATGTACGTGCTGGACGATTTTCTCAGATCTATCTTCCAGTTTCCTTTTTTTTTTTTAAATTTTTTCAACGTTTATTTATTTGTGGGACAGAGAGAGACAGAGCATGAACGGGGGAGGGGCAGAGAGAGAGGGAGACACAGAATCGGAACCAGGCTCCAGGCTCCGAGCCATCAGCCCAGAGCCCGACGCGGGGCTCGAACTCACGGACCGCGAGATCGTGACCTGGCTGAAGTCGGACGCCCAACCGACTGTGCCACCCAGGTGCCCCATCTTCCAGTTTCTTAATTTTTCCTTCAGTTGTATTTAGTTTATTATTTAACCTGTCCATTAAACTTTTATTTTCATTTCTGGAAGTTCTTCTTTGGCCTGATTTTATAGTCTTTTAGTTTTACTCTTATTTCTTTATATGTTTGAAGGTAATCACTTTATGCTTCTTCCATATTTCCAAAATTTGAAGTCCAAAGAGGTTTAATTCCTGTGCTTATTTCTGCTATCTTTGAGTTTGTTCTGTTGCTTGTAATTTGGGTTGTGTGCTCTTAGGTTGGTGATAATCCTAAATTGAAGAGGCATTCCTTCAGAGAAGTTTTGTATTTGTTTCTTGCACAGACTCTGAAGCATTTAGGGTCACTTTAAATTAATTTCCTATTATGAGTTTCCTCAACTGCACAGGTAGCCCAAATTTTAAACTCCATACTCATGTAATGGTTAGCCTAGGTTACAAATTCTCAGGGGAAAATTCTTTTTTCTGCTGTAAAGACAAATTAATTTGTTGTCTCCCTTTTCAAAATGGCATAAATTTTTATTGCCTACTCTGCAGCATTCTTGATACAATCCTCACCTTGCACAGATGACTACATGTTTCTGTCTGGTATGTAGCTGTTAAATCCATGACCCTATGTTTCTGGTGCTGACAAACTCTCTAGCATTAGGACAGGTTTTCGGTTCCATTTTCATTTTTGGTCCCTGGGAATTAAAATATAGCCTTATTTTACTGACATGAAATTAATATTTACACTGATAGAAGAAACTATATTCTTCATTTGACTTCTTGAGATTCCTTTTCTGTTTCATTTTTATTTGCTTTTCATGTATATGATCCATTTTCATTTTTTTTCTAATGATTACTCATCTTTGAATGGAGTCAGCTTTTTGCTGAAGAATGGTGTCAGGAGCAGTGTTCCTGACTTGGGAATACAAATGCATCTGCATCCCTGGAAAGTAACTAAAGATTGAGATGTTTCTGCTCTTCACTGCCCTATCAGTAATAGACAGCAGTGGCTCTGGTGCAAAATAAGTCCTCAATAAATACTTTTTAAAGTTTTTATTTTAATTCCAGTTAGTTAGCATATTATATTAGTTTCAGGTGTACAATATAGTGATTCAACACTTCCATACATCACCTGGTGCTCATCATGACAAGTGCACTCCTTAATCCCCATCACTTATTTAACCCATCCCCCACCCACCTTCCCTTTGGTAACCACCAATTTGTTCTCTATAGTTAAGAGTCTGCTTCTTGGTTTGTCTCTTTCTCTCTCTCATTTTTCTTTTTGCTCATTTGTTTTGTTTCTTAAATTCCACACATGACTGAAATCAAATGGTGTTTGTCTTTCTCTGACTTATTTCACTTAGCATTATACGCTATAGCTCCATCCACATAGTTCTAAATGGCAGTATTTCATTCTTTTTATGGCTGAGCAATATTCCCCCCCCCATATATATATATCTTCTTTATGTATATATATATAAAATATTCTTTATGTATTCATCAATCAGTGGACACTTGGACTGTTTCCATAATTTGGATATTGTAAATAATGCTGCTTTAAACATCGGGGTGCATGTATCCATTCGAATTAGGGTTTTTTTTTTTTATTTTTTAAATAAATACTCAGTACTGCAAGTGTTGGGTCATAGTGTAGTTCTATTTTTAACTTCCTGAGGAAACTCCATTCTGTTTTCCACTTTGGCTGCACCAGTATGCCTTCCCAGCAACAGTGCATAAGTGTTCCCCTTTCTCCACATCCTCACCAACACCTGTTATTTCTGGTGTTGTTGATTTTAGTCATCTTGACAGGTGTGAGGTGATATCTCATGGTAGTTTTGATTTGCATTTCCCTGATGACAAGTGATGTTGAGCATCTTCTCATGTGTCTCTTGGCCATCTGCATGTCTTCTTTGGAAAAATGTCTAATCATATCTGTATATTTTTTAAATGGATTATTTGTTTTTGGGTATTGAGTTTTGGAAGTTCTTTATATATTTTGGATACTTACCCCTTATTAGATATGTCATTTGAAAATATCTTCTCCCACTCTGTGGGTTGCGTTTTAGTTTTGTTCATTATTTCCTTCACTGTGCAGAAGCTTTTTACTTTGATATCACCAAAACAGTTTGTTTTCTGTTTTTGTTTCCCTTGCCTCAGGAGACATATCCAGAAAGAAGTTGCTATGGCCAATGTCAGAGAAGTTACTGCTTGTGTACTCTTCTAGAGCTTTTATGGTTTCAAGTATCACTTTCAGGTCTTTAATCCATTTTGAATTTATTTTTGTGTAGAATGTAAGAAAGTGGTCTAGTTTCATTCTTTTACATGTTGCTGTCCAGTTTTCCCAAAACCATTTGTTGAAGAAATTGTCTTTTTACCACTGGGTATTATTCCCTGTTTTATCTAATACTAATTAACCATATAAATTTGGATTCATTTTTCTGAATTTTCTATTTTGTTCTATTGATCTTTGTGTCTATTTTTGTGCCAATACCATGCTGTTTTGATTACTACAGCTTTGGAATATAACTTGCAGTCTGGAATGGTGATGCCTCCAGCTTTGCTTTTCTTCTTCCAGGTTGCTTTGTGATTCTTTGGTGGTTCTACACAAATTTTAGAATTTTTTGTTCTATTTCTGTGAAAAATGCTGTTGGAAAAAAAAATGCTGTTGGTATTTTGATAGGGATTGCATTAAATGTGTAGATTCCTCTGGGTACTATAGACATTTTAACAATATTCATTCTTCTAATCCATGAGCATGGAATGTCTTTCCATTTCTTTGTGTTTTCTTCAATTTCTTTCATCAGTGTTTTACAGTTTTCAGAGTACAGGTCTTTTACCTCTCTGGTTAGGTTTATTCCTAGGTATCTTATTTTTGGTGCAATTGCAAATGGGATTATTTTCTTAATTTCTCTTTTTGCTGCTTCATTATTGGTGTATAGAAATGCAACAGATTTTTGAACATTGATTTTGTATCTTGTGACTTTACTGAATTCATTTACCATTTCTAGCAGTTTTGGGATGCATTCTTTTGAGTTTTCTATATATAGTGACACATCATATGCAAATAGTAAAAGTTTTACTTCTTCCTTACTGACTTGGATGCCTTTTATTTCTTTTTGTTGTCTGATTGCTGTGTCCATAAGCACTTTTTGAAGGAATAGATGGATAACTCTACAACCAAAGTTTATCTTGGACACTTACTCTCTGTGCCTGTTTTTTCTTCTTATCTGGGTGCATATTTTTTTTCCTTTAAGTATGGCATTCAAACATCCAGGCTTCTTCATATAAAATTCCTGGTATGTAGATTGTTTCTTCTTCGCCTTATCATTTATGTAGGCTAGGAGGCTACAGCAGAGATAATTATCTCCCTGAACATTCTGAGCTTTTTGAGCTAGCTGTCAAGGAACAGTCTTACTTCTAGGTTTGCCCACAACCGAGCTCTTTTGTCTTTATTTATTTTTTTTTCAACGTTTTTTTTTTTTTATTTATTTTTGGGACAGAGAGAGACAGAGCATGAACGGGGGAAGGGCAGAGAGAGAGGGAGACACAGAATCGGAAACAGGCTCCAGGCTCCGAGCCATCAGCCCAGAGCCTGACGCGGGGCTCGAACTCACGGACCGCGAGATCGTGACCTGGCTGAAGTCGGACGCTTAACCGACTGCGCCACCCAGGCGCCCCGTCTTTTGTCTTTATTTAAAGAATCATTGGTGAGGCTTTTCAGGACTGTAACACTTATTTGTAAAGAAATTTTTATCCTGCTTGATGTCTAAAGAAGCTTGCTTGGGCACTCAGCTCCATTTTTTTTTTTCATTGGTGTAGAGTTCTTAGTATTTGGAAGGTTTGCTTTATAATTTGGGGTTTCAGGTTGTGTCTATTTCCTTGTTTTATTAAACATGGAACACTTTTCCCTCCGGTTTTCACTAATTTATTATTCACAACTGAGTTTGAGAAAGCATGGGAGTGTTAACCCATGGAGTTCTCTTCTTTTGAAGTTCAATTTACCCATGTATGTCCCTCTCTTTTTGTCATTGTTAACATCATATTTTCACTGCCAGAAAACACTGCATATTTTTCAACATTCAGCTGAGACTTTTCTCCATAACCACATCTCATCCTGCTATCTTAAGGGTTTTTTTTTTTTTTATTTTATTTTTTAAAATTTACATCCAAATTAGTTAGCATATAGTGAGACAATGATTTCAGGAGTAGATTCCTTAATGCCCCTTACCCATTTAGCCCATCCCCCCGCCCACAACCCCTCCAGTAATCCTCAGTTTGTTCTCCATATTTATGAGTCTCTTCTGATTTGTCCCCCTCCCTGTTTTTATATTATTTTTGCTTCCCTTCCCTTATGTTCATCTGTTTTGTCTCTTAAATTCCTCATATGAGTGAAGTCGTTATTAACTTTAAGTTAGGAACAAGAAGATCATCTGCTGCTTTTCTCCCCGTAATCTGTGCATCAACACATAATATTTCAGTGATTGAGCTCTGGGAAAAATTATACAAAAATGAATTCCATGATTATAGTAACGCCTAATGGGCAGCCTAATTGCCTAGATATCTAAGTTGAATTCCTTTATATTATTGATTTATATGCAATAGAGTTTCCAAGTGGTGACAGATTTAAATACATAATTTCATAAATTTCCATTCCATTCCATTCTAATACATTCCAAAAGAATGTACTATAACATGGCAGATCTATAGTTTATGTTTCCATGTTCTAAACAGGATCAAATTTGTTTTACTTTGATGAGATCTAATTCATCAATTTTGCTTTCATGGCTCATGCTTTGGTGTCAATGTAAACTAGTTTCAATGGAAACTAGTTAATTAGGCCCTAAGTATCAAACTTATGATCTTTGTTTTATTAAGATTCTGTTTCTACCTAAATGAGCCAGTCGACAATGGGCTCAAGTTCCTATTCCATAATAATGTGCTCTAACACTCTATTTATGTTCACATATACTTCAGTAAGTATAATGCTTCCAATAACAAAACATATATAAAATATTTTAAGTTTTAAAAAAGCAGTGTGTGATTGTTTTCCACCACGTATAGTTTTTTTCTCTCTTATATCTGTTAGAGTATAAATAAGATAACCAACAAAATGAAAAAAAAGAAGCATAGATATTTTGCTCCCAGTATCTCTTCTAAAAGTGTGATAAATCTATGTTCTTTTTACTTTATTTTAGCCTACATCAGATATTACTTTAATACTATCTTTAAGTCAAAATCTAGAAGATTTTATTTATTTTTAAGTGTAACCAATCTACTTTGGGAAAAGAAACAAATCTTGCCAAACTAACATACTTTCCAAGTGTAGAAAGTAGCTTGTAGGGTTACCATGATTCAAAGTTTCTGAAATCTCTAATGGCATTATCTATTGTTGGAAGTGGAATTTTCTTCCCTTTCTAGATAATGTCCAGATAATTATCTGGACTTTTGTACACTGAATATACAATCAGTTCCACTATAGTGCTTGTTCTGAAAAATGAAAATTTGTTTCAAAGCAACCAATATATTAGGAAATAATTTGAGAATAACACAGACTTTATGTTTCTTTACGTGTAATTTTGACTGCAAGAAACAGTAGGTAAAGAAATAAAACTGCTCCTAAGCTCAACAACCAGATAGGTAGCAATATACAAAACAAAATACAGACATGTACACATCTCAGTTTTTAAACATCTACCAGCTTCCTCGGTTCCTTGCATGTTATGAGCCACACCCATACATCATGTGTTACAACTTTTCCTCTCATGTCAATTAACATTCCTTCCTCCACTTCACGGTAACTCACAAGCTGCATCCCTTGCAAAGCCCACTTCCACTAACTAACTTCGGGTCTTTATCAGGGCAAAGAGTCATATTTAGCATGGTATTTATGGGTTCTTTAACCATTTAACAGTGTAAACTGTGCTACTAACTTTATAAAGTTCTTATTTTTTTTAATACGTCACTGAGTAAAATTTAGAGTGATAGGACCCCCAGCCCATTTTTCACTTAACCCCTATAGGTATTTTGTAAATTAAACTTTTTTTGTTTTGAGATAATTGTAGGTATTTTGTAAATTAAACTTTTTTGTTTTGAGATAATTGTAGATTCTTACAACATGCTGTTGTAAGAAATAATACTGACTTATCCAATGTATACTTTGCCCAAACATCCCCCTAGCCCATAACACCTTGTAAAACTATAGTACAATATCACAACTAAGATATTGTCATTGAGATACTCAAGATATAGAATGATTCTAACACCACCAGGATCCTTCCTGTTATTGTTTTTAAGCTATTCCCATTTGCCTCTTGGTTCCTCTTCTCCATCTTTAACCCCTGGCAACTACTAATCTGTTTTTCATTTCTACAGTTTCGACACTTCAAGGATTTTATATAATGGAATGTATGGTGTGTAACCTTCTAGGGATTGGCATTTTCACTCAGCATAATTGCCTGGAGAGCCATTAGAGTTATTGCATGTATCAATAGTTTGTTACTTTTTATTGCTGAGAGCATTCTGTGGTATGGTATACCACAGTTCATCTATTCAGGGTTGAAGAGCATCTAGGTTGTTCCCAGTTTGGGGCTATGACAAATAAAACTGCCATGACACCCATGTATAAGTATTCGTGTGAACATAAGTTTTGGTTTCTCTGGGATAAATTCCCAGGAGTGCAAATTCTGGACATTTTGGAAGTTGCATGCTTAGTTTAAGAAATTGTCAGACTGGCTGTACTATTTTACATTCCCACCAGCACTGTATGAATGACCCCATTTCTCCACATCCTCACTGGCATTTGATATTGTCATTATTTTTTATTTTAGCCATTCTCACAGGTATGTGGTGATAACTTATTGTGATTTTAATTTGCATTTTTCTAATGACTAATGTTGTTGAATATCTTTTTATGTGCTTTTTTACCATCTGTGTACCCTCTTCAGTAACATGTCTCCTCATGCTTTTTGCTTATTTCCTAATTGGATTGACTTGTTTCCTTTTTTACCGTTATGATTTTAGAGTTCTTTGCATATTCTAGATACTAATCCTTTGTAAGCTATATGGATAGAGAATTTCCCCACCACCCAGTCTATAGCTTATTTTTCCATGTTCTAAACAGGATCAAAAGTTTTTACTTTGATGAGGTTTAATTCATTAATTTTGCTTTCAAGGCTCATGCTTTGGTGTCAAGGCCCTATGGTTTCTGTTAAAACAATTCTTCATAGTGTGTGGTTTTTAGACATGCACATGTCACATTATAGCAGAACTGACTGTACTTTGGAGAAACAGAATAAAAAATATTAGGGTAGCACACTTTTCATCTTAAAATAAGCTGCTGTTGGTTCAATGAAATTCTGAAAGCCCAATTAAATTCTGGGGTTCCAACTAAAACAATTTGGAAAATCCGACTTTAGGTCTGGTTTTGCGTTGCACTAAGTTCACCAGAGATATGGCAATTATCGCCTTAATTCAACAATACTGCTTAACTCAGGGGAATAGATCTCCACAAGTTTAAATGTGGAGATTCATTCGGTTCACAACAGCACACAATGTTTAGCCACTAGTCCCAATGGTTAGTAGGAAAATATCTGTCAATGAATTTAGTACTCTTGTTAAAAGATCTTTTTATCTCACAGATTTTCAATTAAGCAAGACCTCTATTACAACAAAAAGCTGAATGTTTTCCAGTCAGCCCCTCAGGAAAGATACCATTTTGGCTCTGAAAGCCATTATGAAAATTTGACCTTTTTACCTTTTCCTGACCAGGGCTTTTCCAGATGCAAATTTAATGGTTTAAACGCTGAATGCTATCGGCCTCATAAAGCATGAAACCTCCTCTCATCAAAGCAGCCATCATAATTTAACTGGTGAGGCTGCCACCGTGCAGTGGGCTCCAGCCGTGTTCCTGCCAGAGAAGCCATCAAATCAGTCCCGCTCTTTCTTCAGCTTTCAGGGGTACTGAGAATTGACCTCGAGTTAGGTCTCTTCCATGTAGAGGAAGGGGAGGGAGGAAAATAAATTATTACATAAAACAAAGACTTCATTATTTGGTACATATGTTATGGTTTACCCCCATTTCATCCTCTGAACAAGGGATTGTCTGCCTTCAACTTTTCCAGGGCTCTTAAAATCCCTCTTTATAGTCTGTGCAGTCAACTTAATGAGGACCATTTGAGGAGCATAAGCGAAATGATGTCATTTGGTCTCTCTCTCTCTCTCTCTTTCCTTTCCCCTCTCTAACTACAGGACTTGATCCACCCTGAGTGGGATGTAATATGCACACAGTCTCAGAATTATTAAGATGAAAGCTTTGACTTGCTTCAGAGCACCAAACTAATTCCCGTCTCTTCTACCATTCAGGACCATCCTTCTAGATTCACCCAGAATTCACTGAACACCAATGTGCCAGGCATTATGCTAGACGTTTTCATTTCATAGAGGTTCATCTTACCCTCATGGCAATCTGCAATGCTAACTTATGCAGCTCTGGAAGATTAGTTTTAGACTTGCCTCATTATATTACACCCAGTGGACTACTAGAGCCGGGGTGTGCTGGCTTGTAAGAACTGATGGTTAAATTTTCCGGAATTTTGTGAGCACTTATTCAATACAGCCATTATTAATACTTATATTAAACAAACTTACAAATAAATACATTGTATTTAAAGCAAAGCTAACAAATACTCCTCAAATTCATCACTTCCTAGTTACTTTACTAGTATCTGTGCCCCTGAGGTTGTTTATGGTTATTGTGTCTGTGTGGTAAAAATACTCTTGAATGCTGTGCATCAACCACCAGTTCCACTTACTGTGATGTGATGATGGTAACCTGAAATCAGCACTGGTGGGAGTATTTACACTATGGAAATCAACAAATGCTACAAATCAGGGGTTTTGCCTTGCGGAGAGGTGGTTGTTAATAATTTACCAACACACCAACTACACTTTTCCATGGTTTATATGTTGTACTATGAAAAAATACTTTATTGACTGCAAGTTTTGTGGATAACTGTTCACCAAAATAAATTACCTGCATGACAAAAAGCCTCTCTGTGTCTTGAACTCTGGAAGAAATCAGAACCATATTTAAATTAAATGCATTCTTTTGTAGTAGAAGAAAAAGACCTCCACTTAGGGACTTGAGCCATGTGCATCATACAAATCCACACCTGTCTGAGCACAGTGGGTGAGGCCTCAAAGACAATGTTGGCATGAGAAAATTAAGAACCCCATATGAACTAACATATCCTAAGGAGAGAAAAATGTGATTCATGCAAGTAGGGACCAGCGGCAGTTGTATGAGCACAGGTGGAATGTATACTGGCCTCCCGCTCTTTCCTCCACCTGAGGTTTTGTGCCAAAGTTCTGTGCAATGATGCCTCTTAAAGACAGAAAGCAACATCACGAGAAAATATGCCATTTCACTAAGATCACTATATGATACTGGCAGCATGAGGCAGACCAGCTTTGTGGCCATGTAATAGCGTAGCATGAGCTAGGGTAGAGAATTCTTCTTCACTTCTGCAAGACGCTAAACCAAGATTTAGGCAACCCAACACAAGATACAAAGCAGGAAAGTTCACAATGGCTTGTCTAGTCTGTCTGGTCTACATCTGGAGTTGATTAGAAGTCCTAGAGGACCCACTGCATCATGGAGAATCAGATGGGGTCCAAAGAGTTCAACATCGCTATAAGAGACAAATGGGAGAGGACAAAAAGTGAGAAAGCAAGAGTACTTATGAGATAGCTGAACAGCATACCCAAGTGTGTGCTGGAGAAAATGGAAGACTCCACCTAGTGGCCTGGGTATTGTTCACATGACCACATATAGGCCCAAAGGACTTCTTGAACTAACTGGGAGAAATTTAAGAGCATAAGGCCCCACTTTTTTCAATATAGGAACCGAGTCAGAAAATACTACCCTTTCACTGTCATTCAGATCTAGTTTTCCTCAGGTTAGTGGGCTGGACTGGGACCAAACTGGTTTCTCATCAGTAGTTCCAATGTCTTATCCATGTTCTAAGATGGGAGGGCTTAAATTCTAAGTGAGAATTTATATTAATGGAATTCTAAGTGAGAAGTATCTGGTACATTCTCTTTGACATTTTCATCATAAAGCATCTCTCTTGATGAGTTAATAAAACAAAGTGTAAGAAACTGCAGGTCCTCTGGTTTTGACGGACTGCTATTAAAATATTTAGATTTTAGTCCCAGCTCTGCCCTCTGTCACTGAGTGACCTTTTTCAAGTCACAAAACCTCTGTGTCCCTCCGCTCACCACCAACAATTGGAAGATTCTAACATCCTAGGATTCTAGGGCCAATCCAAAGGAAACCATACCCACAAAGAAAGGTGTTTCCAATTATTCAAATGGCCAAATAGTCAATCACCAGATAATCTTCTTTGGGGAGAAATCTTCATAGAAATCTTTGAAAAACATCTGGCCTAGAGGACAGTGTTAATGACTCTTTTATGTTTTAATGTACCAGGTCTCCTTTTCCATTTGCTACATTGCAGAGAAGACTAATGCCACAGAAACCTCCCCAGTGACTCTCCAAGGTATTTCCATAAAAATGTTTCATACCTTTCAGACTGTACATTTCATGTATGTATGGGAAATACATGTCTGTCTCACAGCTCAGGTCTGAAGTCTTCAAGTACACTTACCCCACTTCATGATTTAGAATAAATCAGGCATAGACTGAGCATTATTTGCATCTTTTCAAGATTCTTTGTCCACTAAGCTTGGTTAAAAATAAGTAAATAGCTTCTAGGTGTGCTTAATTGCTTATTATTTTTAATGTAAAGGAAAGAACTTACCATGGAAGTAATTTTCAGATAAGTTAACATTCAACTGCTGAACCAGGATAAGAAAAACTCCCAGAAAGCTACTACTAATAATAAAGGCATTTTTCTTTTTTTTTTAATTTTTTTTAATCTTCATTTATTTTTGAGAGAGACAGAGACAGAATGTAAGTGGGTTGGGACAGAGAGAGAGGGAGACACAGAATCTGAAACAGGCTCCAGGCTCTGAGCTGTCAGCACAGAGCCTGACATGGGGCTCGAACTCACGAGCTGCGAGATCATTACCTGAGCTGAAGTCGGATGCTCAACTGACTGAGCTACCCAGGCGCCCCAATAAAGGCATTTTTCACACATTGCTACAAAGTAAACAAATAAGGGGTCTGGTACTTCTCTCAAGAGAAAAGCAACTTGTAACAAAAACAAAAAATTGAAGGTAAGTAGCTGTATGGGTCTCCCTCTCCAACCAAGACACTGGGTGGGGCTCATGGGTTGAGCAGTTGCTTGTCTTACCAAGTTGCGTATAGAAATTCTTTACTGATAACTAAATGAGAGAAAGAGATTGTAGTAGAGTACAGGAGAAAAGAGCATATTTATCTTGAGAAAAGCAACAATTTGTAATCCTTAGAGACTGACTACACACCTAACTCAGCCATTCCAAAAAACACACTGCTTTGGGCATAGCTGCTTAATACTATGCCATCCATGGCCTCTCTATTTAATCTGGGTGACATTGGCATTCAATCATTTGCTGAGAGAAAATCATGCTGTATGGCCCTTGATGGAAATTAGAGAGGTAAGGGGAACACTTTTCCCTAGGTCTCAGAGTTTTAATATTTTTTTTTTAACGTTTATTTATTTTTGAGACAGAGAGACACAGAGCATGAACGGGGGGAGGGTCAGAGAAAGGGAGACACAGAATCCGAAACAGGCTCCAGGCTTTGGGCTGTCAGCACAGAGCCCGACGCGGCACTAGAACCCACGGACCGCGAGATCATGACCTGAGCCGAAGTCAGACACTCAACCGACTGAGCCGCCCAGGCACCCCCTTTTTTTTTTTTTTTTTTCCTTAGGTCTCAGAGGTTTGATTGTGGATCATCAAAATTTATGGTGAGTAACAGAATAAACACTGGTCCAGGAGTCCAGAAACCTAAGTTCTGGACATATATATCTGCCTACTGTTGGGCTGTGGTTCCTTTGGCAAGCCACCTAACCATTCAGAGTTAGACTAAATAATAATCATGTTCCCTTAAAGTAATCCATATTTTAGAATTCTTGCAAGAAACCATGAATATATTTTGTAGATAAATCATTTTTAAGTCTCTCACTGAGTGAGTGTTAATACTTGGACATTCTGGAATACATATATGCTCTGAGGGCAACTGAAATTAGTGTGATTACCCCACATTCCGTATTAGGAACCTCTGAATTGTTAAAATGGCTGATGGGCAATGAATTTAGAACCCATTTAGTTAGAGAAAAGGAAAAAAAATACAGCTCCACAGTCATCTCAAAAAAATCCTGATTCTTTAATCTCCTCATTCCAGTTTGATTTGAAAAGATAACAGAATGCACAACACAGAATATCAATATGTTATGGGGAGGGGAGAAAATAGAAGTTAAGGATGGGAATTTGTATGGGGTCAACTTGTAGTCCTCTACAAATGATTTAGACCTATTCTGTCTAATATTGTGGGCACTAGCCATGTGACTGTTGAGCATTTGAAATAGGCCAGTACAAATTGACATGATCTTTAAGTGTGAATGCACACTGATATTTGAACACTTATTATTAAAAGATCAATGTAAAATATCTAAATGATTTTATGTTAATTACATGTTGAAGTGATTATATTTTGGATAAAATATTTTATATTAATTCTACTTTTTCCTTTTTAAAATGTGCTTATTAGAAAACATAAGATTGTATTCATGGTTCCAACTGTATTTCTGACGGACATTGCTGGTTCAGAGATTGTGCTGAACTTTTATGAACCCTGAAAGATTTCTGTTTCTCAGTGCGTAGCCAAGAACCCAAGACTAAGATTGTAGGGTAGAGCTGGGAGTAGAGGAAAGAGGGAGGCAGACTGGAAGGTGAAGAATTTAGCACTGTGCCCAGAACTATAGGTTTGTCATTTTTGTTGTTTTCCAAACATTTTCTCTCTCTTACTAGATTTCCTTTTTTTCTTTTTGAACTCAAGATATCGTGATTTATAGACAGGAATAGGTCTTCATCTCTTCCTCTTATATAATTCCAGAGCAAGGAAACTAGCAAATCATGGAAGACCCACAGGGGCCACGAGCACAAAGTGAGCTTCAGAAACTGACAGGTCCTGATGACTATGGCAGACACTGGGAGTTACCTAACAATTTCCATACCTCCTTACAGCAGTACCGAGTTTGGGTCAGGTATTTAACCTACTGGGCTGTTTACTTTTCAGTATTCATTTGTCTAAGGTATCTATTCACAGAGGAGAAAATATGAATTATTAATAAACATATGACAAGATGCTTAAGAGCAGAAATAGTGAGAGATATTTAAGACAAAATGAGATGCATTTCAAATTCATCAAATTAAAGTTATTTAAAGGCTGATAACAGTAAATGTGAGCAAGGATATACAGCCATGGATAATGTCATGAACTGCTGGTAGACACATACATTGGTACAACATAGTAGGATAATCCAGCAATATATAGTGTATCATCGTGAATACACTTCAAGCTAGCAACTCCTCTTCCGAAATATTTACCCTGGACACATGGAGAAGAATGTTTATACAGCAGTATTTGCAGTACTCTAATCAGTATAAAAATGTAGTATATTATGTAATGGAACATGATATAACAATTAAAATAATTAACTGAGATTTCATGTATTAATATTTATATATCTCCTCAATATAGTTGTGATTGAAGAAAACAGTTGGAGACTGACACTTACATGCAATACCATTTATATAAGATTTGAAGATAATATATTTACTGATATATGTCTAGTATGTATCTGATATATATATATATATATATATATACACACACACATACATACACACACACACACATATGTGTATACACACACACACATGAGATAACAAATTCAGAATAATTTTGCATCTTGTCATATGTTTATTAATAATTCACACACACACACATATGTGTATACACACACACACACACACACACACACATATGAGATAACAAATTCAGAATAATTCTTACCTCTAAAGAGACCTCTCCATCAGGAAAAGATATAAAGAACTTTCACTTTATATGTAATGTTTTATTTCCTTCGGGGGGTGGGGGGGACAAATGTGATACAGTTGGCTAAATAGGGACAAGCTATTCCTAACTTCTGTTTAGCTAAATCAGAAGTATTCACCAATTTCTCAATCATGCATTCATTCATTTATCTATTCATGTAACAAACAAATTGTGTTTGAGTACCTACTCTGTGCTACGTACTGGGGATGTAAAGAAGGAGAAGAGTACTGGTGAGGGATTTAGAGCGGCAGTTGGGGGCATAAAACACAGGCATTTGGTTCTGCCTGGCACAGTGGTTGGGGAGGAGCTCAGAGAAGCCTCCCTAAAGGATCAGTCCCCATAGCTGAGCTTCAGTAATAAAGAGTTAGAGAAGAAAGGGAACACAAGCAATGAGCCTGGACACTTAGGGAAAATGGGCAAGAGAGCAGAAATCCCTGTATGAGCAGAGACTTAGGGATAACAGCAGCACTGTTTCTGATCAGAGACTACATCTAGTTTGGTATGGCTGAGATAGGAAAGACTGGATTGGAAATGGAGGTAGGAGACAGGCAGGTGAACAATGAGGCTGTACGTGGGAGAAGTACAGATTGCTTGGGGCCTTATGGGCCATGTAAGGATCTGTTCTTCACTCACTAGGCAATGGAAGGTCAGTGACATGTTTCATCAGGGAGGGTGCATGATCAGACTTAGATTTCATTGTGACAGGTCAGAGAATAAACTGGAAAGGGAGGGCAACCCAAAGCAGCCAACCAAGTTTAGAAGTAGTCAGCTCGGAATGACAACCTGAACTGGCGCACTGGCAATGTAGGGGATAAAAGGGCATGGGCTCAAGGAACATTTTAGATGAATTAGTATTTGGAAATGAATGGATGTTAGTGCATGATGACAGAGTCAGGGTGACTACTAAGTTTCTCTAAATAAATCCCTGTCGTGCACAGATAGCACTTTAGGAAGTCAAACATAATCACATACTGAACCAATCTGGCCTCAGAATCAAGTGTTTCAGCCTCTGTACCACATCCCTGCCTTTACACAAAGATGATGCATTACAAAGGGCCATCAGTATCCCTGGAATCTGTTACTTCTGCCTCAATCCTTTTTTCAAACATGAGGGTAAGTGTAAAACCATATGTGCATGCTAAGACTTCCTTTCTACAGCTGGGATTTATGGGATTTATGGAATTTTCTGAATATATCTGATGTCGTGTAAGGGAAAAGAATCCCAAGATATGGGGTGAATGAAGACCATTAAATATAAATGGCAGAGAAGTTTAATGAACAGGGTTGCTCAAAGTGTCCTTAGCATACTCTACTTGAAAGCCTTCCCCAGTTCTCTTTCAGAAAAACTAAAGAGTGGTAAGTAATTTTAGAAGGACCATAATAAATTACAAATAGTAAGATATTACATAAATAAGATATATGAATTTCCAACATGTGTGTTTGTCTGTTTGGTTCCTTACCAAAAAAAAAAAAAAAAAAAAGAAGGGGGAGATATTAACTTGGAAAATATTTAAATGCAATATCCAAATCAAACGTGAACATTTGGTGACTGCTCTCCTTTGGAGATATTTTAGTTTATTTATCTAAGGTTTGAATGTAAAGTTTCATCAGCCTCTCAGAGTTGTTAAAGGTTTTTGCCTTTAGAATCTGTGCTCCATAAAACCCTCCAATCACTCTCTACCAGAGACATAATATTATACAGAGCAGCCTTGTGTTGATTTTTTTCCAACCATCATACACTTTGGGCCAAGAACCACACACTAGGAAAAGCAAACCTCCCCAATGCATCACCAGACTATTATTTTTTAATGTTCCACATTATATGAAAGAGAAAAATGTCTTCATTGTGACTGAATGCATATAGGAACAAAATTTGAAGCCTTCTGAACGGACAAACATCAAGCAAATTCTAGTATGACCAGGAGGAGTCTTAAAGAAGAGACTGAAGCCAGCCCACCCCCACAACTCTGCTTGGCCTTTGATTCTCTTTCCCACTCCTTTACAGTAAGAGCAATGAATATGGCCTCTTCTGGCTTGAAAGCTGAAATTGGAACTGTTTTGTCTGCAATGGAGTGACCTGTGGAAATGTGGATCTGTCTGTTGGAAAGACAGCACTCTTGAAAATGTGAAGGTTTTATAAGCTAAGATGATGAAGGAGACCCTAGTCAAAATCAACTGATGAATCTCCAAGAGTCAAAAGAGCAAGAAGTGCTTGAATATTGGGTATTTACAGTTCTCCCCCTAAGAACTAACAGTCTTCACACCTGGGAAAAAACTTGGACCAAACTATGAATGTACGTGTCTACAGTGTTCAAACCACCCAAGGCACTTTTCACTGGCTAGCATATTTTGCCACCTAATAAAATCAGGTACTCGGAAGTTACATATTTGCTTTGCCACCTCTTAGTTTACCTACTCCTGATTTGTAATAATCCACTAAAATAATAGGGATAATGATGAAACATTTGGAGAGCTGAGGTTTTCTCTCCTGTCTCTGCGTAGACTATTTTTTCATGGGCCTCTGTGTTTCAGTATCTTTGTGTGTTTCTAAAATTCACTACAATTAAGCTGTCTCTCACCACAGCACCTGTGCCAACACTAGCATTGGCTTTGATTCTCCCTACCTCTGTCTGGGAGCAGGGCCCAATGGAGGAGAGCAGTTTGTTCAGTAGAGACCCGGTGGAGTTCTAGACTGGCACACTGCTGTTCTGGGCTTATTGCAAATGGCACTGTCAAAGTGCCATTGACCCTGAACTCAGGGTCAGAAATCCCTGTGCATAAAAAGCAGCAGGTGGAGAACTGAGACTGACCTAGAGCCTCATATCTCTTACCAAACAAACACAAGAAAGAGGAACTCACAAATTCCTCTCAATCCACTTTATCTGTGCTACCTCATCTGCAGAGACCGCTCTTCAATTCTATACTTAAAAAGTTAGATATAGGTGTGAGAAAGGGTAGAAACAAGATGAATATTCAATTCATGAGGAAACTAAGTCTTTGTTTTGTCCTGCAACTAGGAGACCTTGAGCAACCAACTGGGGCTTAGACAATGCAGTGAATGGCTCAGGGCTCTCTGGGGCACCACTTGTCACTGGCTTGTCAAGTGCCCCTGACTTTTCCCTGGGCACCTATACAACCCTCATGGTTCGCTGTCAGCATGCTTCATGGTCAGAATTCATATTTACACATTGCATCACTGGAGCATGCCAGAAATAGATGTTTTGCACCTGTCTTTTCCTTTTTGGTGCCTCTCTGGCAAATGTCATTCATTTTTCTCATCTCTCAGGTCCCTGTTTGTCTAACCAAGTAGACAAGCTGATCAGACCCTTAGTTCATAGCTGACAATAGCTTAGAATATTAGTCTTCTTCAGAGACACTTGTACTAGAAAACCTTCACTTATTACCCTTTTCAAAGAAAGTGACCCCTGGTGAACGTTGGGAGGTGGGGGGGAAGGGGCAGAATATCAGCATAAGACTGGTTCTGATAGGTATATTTAGAGTGTCCTATACTAGCAGAATCGAAAGAAGTCAAAGTTGATTTGAAGCAAGAGCTAGAATGGGGGACTAGACCATTAACCTTTCACCTTCATAGAATGACCTCTCCTTCTTACAGTCTGTGTCATCTTGTGGCTGTCATCTACTCAGCTCCCAGCCTCAAGTCTCCAGTTATGGAATACACTGTCCCAGAGTCATGGTTCTCTTCACCACTCCAAGCCCTTCTGTCATCCTGGATGACTTCCACAATCATATGTTGGGCAGGGGGCACCTCCATCAACCCCACCCACAGAGCTTCTTACTTCCTCAAACCAACAATCTTCACCTCTACTCCACCCCAACTTCCCATTCTCATGAGCACTTCCCAGGCTGTCTTCATCACTGAGGAGTCCTTCATCCAGAAATGCCTGAGCAAAGCCTGAGGCCCTAGCAATCTCACCCTCCTGATTCCCATGTAACAGCTCTTCCATTTGAGGCCTTCAAAGCCTCTTACTCTCCCTTCTCCTAGACCATAACCCTCCTCACAGATTTGTCTCCTCTACTCTCAGAGGCCTCATAGCATTACTCCAACTAAATCCTCACTGAGGAGGGGTGGGGAGGGGGTGCCTGGATGGCTCAGTTGGTTATGCAGCTAGAATCCTCAGGGTCCTTCTATGACCTGCCCTCCATTTTGGCTCAATCTCCTTATTTACCTCTTAGTTTCTATACACAGAATGCTAAGTATTATTGTATCAGTACACACACACACACACACACACACACACACACACACACTCACAAACATACACAAATACAGAATGAATTCATGAGAAATGCACTGTCTGAATTAACTTCAGTCCAGCAGGCTGCAGTCCTTCTACAGGGTCCTGGCCAGCTTCCTCTACCATTTCTTGAAGTTGCTATCCCAATCATAACCATGTTTTCTAGCCCCTAGCCGTCATCTCTCTGCTATCTACGTTCTTTGTCCCATCTCTTCTCATCCTTTGCAAAACCAGGACTTTCCATCTTCACTATTTTCTTCCCCATAGTCCATAAGCAGATTTTTCGCTATATTTTATATTTTTAAAATGTTCTTCCCACTGTATGTCAGCCTCTAGTTATTTCCCTCATCTCTCTCCTACCCTTTATAGCCAAGATCCTCAACAGAATAGTGTAATATATCAACTTACTCGCATGCCAGTCACTCTTCAAGCCACTGTCATCTGACCTGTCCACATGATACCACTGAAAGAGCTCTGAAAAAAATAAGTAAAACCTTTACATTTCACTTTGCAGCATTTGATAACATCAGCTTTTCCTTCTTCTTAGACCCTCTTGTCCACTAATGTCTCTGGCTCCTTCTTCCAGTATTCTTTACCAGTTCCTCTTTTGCTGTCCAACTCTTAAATGATTTTTTTTTTCCTAATGAACCAGCAAGGATCCAATTCCATCACTTCCTGGCTGTGTGACCTTGAAGGGATTTCTTAAACCACCCCAAGCCTTGATTTGCTCTGCTGTAAAATGAGAATAATAGTACCTACCTCCAAGGATTATTTCGAAGGTTAAGTTAATTAGCACACAGAATGTGCTTACAATAGCTTCTGGCAAATAGCAAGCACTCAATAAATGCCAGCTATTGTTGTTGTGCTTATTGTGATGATGTACTTGGCACTTTTCCCACCCCATAGCTCATATAGGAAGGTCTCACTTCCACTTCTCCTACAAATATTTGCATCTGATGATTCCTCTCAAACTCAATATGTTAAACACTGAACTTGTTACATTTCCTCCAAAAAATTTACTCCTCCTCTACTAGTGGGAATGTCTATGAATGACATAATTATCATTTATTCATTCTTTCAACAAATATTTATTAGGTGTCTGCTTTCTAACCAGGCACTGATCTCTTTGCTGGGGATAGAGGGATGAAGGCAAAGTCCCTGCTCTCGTAGGTAATAAATAAGCGAACACACAAATGTTCTCTCAGGGAGTAAGGAGGTCTATGAAGAAAATACAGCAAGGGGCAGAAATTGACTTGGCAAAGGTGGAAGACACTTTTTTAAATAGAAAGGACGGCTAAGGGTATCCTCTTGGAAGAAATTACTTTTGATCAGAGAGGTGCCCAACCCAGGGCACGAATGGATAAGTAAATTCTGACATTCTTGTCTTCTTAACTGTCAGGTCAGCGCTCCAATCTCCTTCCCTCTTGCTGCTGTTTCAGGCCCCCATTTCTCCCATTGTCAGTTATTCCCAGAATTCCAAGCTTCTAGAATATTTGGTTTTTTTGTACAATGAAACCATGATTCTTTCCTTAGGTGATACATATTAGCATGTTCCAAAGTACATTTCATGGAAAATTCCCCTGGGATCTATAGCCAGATAAGTCTGAGAAATATTGGGTTAAAGTTAAACAGGTTTCTTTACAGCAGAACTAATCAGACTATTTAATAAGCTAAGACACATTATGAATTTCTAAGGTGGGATAATAGTGGCATAATGGAAATCACCATTTCCCAAAAGTATTGTACCATAGAACCCTTTTTTAAGGTGCAACTCATAGGACTAGTGTTCCCTAGGACAAACTTTGGAAAAGGCTTATCAAATGTATATTATGCATCTACCTTACTAATGTAGACCAGTCCTTAAGAAAAATTTGCACCATTCACCTAGTAAACTCTTATTATTTTATCAATATTTTTGCTGAAAATCCACAATCTAGTTAATTTGATTTATTCCTGAAGACTATAAATCCATACCCCAGAGTGCTGTCAATAGCAGGTTTCCCATATCTGTCTCTTATCAAATGTGGCCTTTAAAGGTGCTAATCCTTTTCTAATCCGGTTCTCCCTGGAAATATCACATCATTAGAGTGTTAACAGAGCTGTCTATTCTGAGTAGACACAATTCTCAGTCATAATTTGTGAAATATTTCAGTCAAACCCTCAGAATTTAAGTAATTAGATACCGATAATTACGAACATCTATCGGACATTTTGTTCATTACTTTATCAAATGATCACAGCAACCCGATGAAATAAACAGTATTACTGCTCCCATTTTATAAGTAAGCAAACTGAGAGAGCCTAAGTAACACACAAGTAGGAAGTGACTAAGCTGAGGTTTGAATCTGGTTCCAGAGACTGTGCTCTTGCTCACTGCACTGGACTGTTGTGCGAAGGAAAAGCTAATGAGATTTGTAGGAATACATCTAAATGTAGACAGCTTCTGGCACAGTCTCCATTTCCTGAATCTCTGCCACGTAGGTATTGATTGGGGCCAGTGAACAGTCTCTAACATACTGGTACTAAGGTTTTTCTCATCCCTCAGGAAGAAGCTGAGCAAAGCTTATTAATATAATGTTGGAGGAGGCCTAGTGCAACTGCATGTTTTCATCCAACACTCTCAACTGCCTCGTCCCATGTTTAGAGTTTGGCTGGACTCAGAGCACACTGAGCCAAGCTTTCTTCTCTTTAATTGCTAAACCCATGTTTATTTGAAAGCAGACTTAATCCATGTATTTCTGATTATCCATCAGAACTCATCAAAATGAGGCCCTGAAAAAAGCCCGTTTGATGTTCAAAAAATAATCTGAAGGCATTGCTCTTATGAACAGGAAGCTGGACTTTGCCAAGAGTGAACTGCCTCCCCATTCTGAAAGACCAGTTTGGTCTGATATTTTATGGGATATTTAAACTTCTTCACTGTAGACTTGGCCCAAACTTCATCCCTTTCTTTTTTCTAGCCCACAAACCATGCTTTTAGTTATTTACCGTGTGATGGTGATTTCTGTCATCAGGGATGAGAACACTGCTAAAAATATACTGTGTAACTAGTAGCAATAAAAACATGTTATTTCCTTCATATGCCAATCCATGGTTTCCACTTTCATGATAGATCATTGTTCTTTGAAGTTCTTTTACTTCTCTTGCTTAATACTATATTTTCATGATGGTTAAAGCTATCAACTAGTTAATTAACAAATATGAATATAATAAAGTATTAAACTTGTAGGATATTTTTAATAGTAAAGAAAAATCTACTAAATTCAACAGTGTTTTCAACTTGCATACACACACACATGACAGAAGTATATTTATCCCTGGACCTCTATTTTTTTCCATATAAAAAATAACTACACGATCCTACTTTTTGAAATACAACCTTAAAATCCTCTGATTCAGTCAAAAATATTCTAAGGTATTAATATAAAGTAATGACACATAAGCCACATTTGAAAATTGCTCTCACGTATAACACTTCAAAATTTTTCTATAGATAAAATGTACAGAATGGCTTCAATACACTTACAAGATAGGTTTGGGAATAAGAAGTTTTATATAAATCTCTTGCAAGGCTACAGCCTCCATAAATATCATGTAAATTTCTGTTTATTCTTTCTTCATTAAGAAATTAACATCAAATGCTCTGGAGTACAGTATTGCATTTGTTCCTTTAGCCAGTAGGACCTGTTTGGTAGTTTAATTTAATTTAAGGAACATGAGAGTAGATAGAAGATAGTGCAGGTGTATTCATTTTCTTTCTTCACAGAATAAATGTTTCTTTTAGTTCAGTCATCTGTTCCATGGCATGGGAAGGAACTTAATTCTCTCTAACATCTGGATATCTTTATCCTGATGAAAACTACAATTAACTTTCTAACCCAAACTCCCACTTTCACAGAGACCCAGTGTGCCTATGTGCTTTCTGGTGGTACCCAGTGCTTTGCAGTCCCTGGTGAAGCAGGAGGCCCAAGCTCAGAAGGGGAAGAAAGGAACCCACCCAGTGGATGTCCTCATTCAGTGACATCCTAAGTGCCCTTGTGTCTCAGAGGTCTCCAAGTCACAAGGACATAGGTCTGGTGCAGCAAGGATAATAAGAATTAGGCAGAACATTTCTTGTCTGGGCTTCCTTACTCATCAGGGAAAACAAGGCTCCCAAACCATAGAGAACACTCACGAGAGCATAAGGTGAAGTTGGAGAGGTGAGCTGAGCTCAAAAGTGCCTAGGTGGAAGCACCTGGGGAATGGGAACAGGAAGGACAAGGAGCGCCAATCCAAAGGTCTGCAATCAAAACAACAATGCCCTCCAAGTTGAGCTGTGGGGATATGCAGCAGGGCTCTGACTTTAAGACAAAAAACAAGACACATGAATCCCTCTCCGGGCCCTTTTTGTCAAAGAATAGGCAGAAAACTACCTTACAAGGTCATCAGTTTTTTGTTTGTATGTTTGTTTGTTTGTTTGTTTGTTTTTGAGATGGAGAGAGAGACAGAGCATGAGAATGGGAGGGGCAGAGAGAGACGGAGACACAGAATCAGAAGAGGGCTCCAGGTTCTGAGCTGTCAGCGCAGAGCCCCACGCGGGGCTCAAACCCACGAACTGTGAGATCATCACCTGAGCCGCAGTCAGACAGCTAACCTACGAACAACCCAGGTTCCCCTTCTTTTTTTTAAGATACCTTTTTTTTTTCAGTTATTAAAGTACCATGCTTGTTACAGAAAAGCCTGTACATATAGATGTAAGATGTAAAGAATGAATTAAAAATAACTCCTAATCTCACTGATAGAGACAAACACGGTAATTTTTTGGAGTATTTTCCTCCACCCTTTCTTTTCCATGCATTTATTTGACCAAAGTGGCATTATGCTCTATATAGAGTTTGGAAACCTGCTTTTTCACTTACCATAATGGGAGCATTTCCCCCAAATCATTAAATGGTCTTCAAAACATGATTTAGGATGGCAGCATAGTCATTTTCTCTAATGGACCAATGTTGAAATGTTTTTGGCTAGACAAGATCATAGGCCTTTTCTAACAGGCACAAGTAGTTCTCAGATTTTGTTTTATGTATTACATTTTCCATTTTCCATTAGGATTTTTCATGCAGTGGGGTGTTAGTACAAGGGCTGGTTCAGCTGGTTCCTGGAGAAGCAAGAGAAGCAGATGTGTAGCCTTCTGGAGATTATAGATCTGAGCTCACCAACTGTGGAATCCATACGCAAGTCACTGTACCCTAAAGTAAGAAATAGTAAATGCCAGGCCTCGCCATTTCTCCTCCTCTAATAAGTTTCTGAATTTCTACTTTCTTTTTAGGATGTTATGGAATACTGGCATGTAATGACAAAGTGAAGCAATAAATAAAAGAGCAATCTGAGAATTCACAAGAATTGCATGTATGCTGCTATGTAAAGATGATGACAAACCTGGATTAAAATGATGAATAAATATTCACCATGCAAAGATTAAACAGAGTTTCTATACTGGAAATGTGAAAGTGAAAAGATAAGAATATAAGACAAGACATCGTGGGGGAGATGAAAAAATATAAGGATCATATTGGCCAAATTAAATTTAATGTATGCACTCATGGATGGTAAAACCATATATTAAAAAGAAATCCAGGGAATAATTAACACAATATTGACAGAGAGGTTACCTATTGGGAGGTAGGAGCTTATAATAAAGGAGAATCCCACAAAGGGTTTTAACTGCTGGCAGTGTTTGATTTCTTGACCTGAGAGGCTTCACTGGCATGGTAAATAATCTGTAAAGAAGCTTATGTTTATGTACCTTTCTGTAGGATAAATTAATGAGACAAAATTTAACCAATTGTCAGAGCTACTTGGAAGAGTATGTTTGTGTTTGGGCTAATGGAGAATAATTGTTCAACAGGGTAGTATACAAAGGAGAAACAGCCTTTTATTTAAAGGGAAAAAATGGAAAAAGAATTCACATGTGGGAATTGGGGCTGGGAAGGACAGAGAGATGCTCCTAGTTTGCAAACACTTATATAGGTAGCAAAATTGTACAAAATTCTTAAGATTGAGTAAATTAAACTCCTGGCAAAGGTCTTTAAGAATGATACAAGATGTACATACAGCATGATGACTATAATTAATAATATTGTATTGCATACCTGAAATTTGCTAAGATAGTACCAATCTTAAGTGTTCTCACCGTGCACGCACATGCGCACACACACGGCAACTATGTGAGGTGAACGATGTGTCAGTTAACCAAATTGTGGTAAATATTTCACAATGCATACATAGATCAAATCACCATGGTGTACATTTTAAAGGTGCAAACATTTGTGAATTCTATCTCAACAAAGCTGAGAAAAGAAAGAGGCATTCAAGAAATGAGAAAGGGTCACAATAATGAAGAAGTACTGAGTATATGTGTGTGTGTGCATGTGTGTGTGCATAAATATAAAGTCAGCAGTTAATTACTATTGCTCAATTGAATCATTAGTCATAATCATTAATCATCAGCCAAAGTCTGGGAAGGAGAAAATCTGGGTTGCAGTTTACTAGATCACCATGTGATATTTTGCCAGTAATCGAATTTAAAAAATAAAAAGGTGGGCGCCTGGGTGGCGCAGTCGGTTAAGCGTCCGACTTCAGCCAGGTCACGATCTCGCGGTCCGTGAGTTCGAGCCCCGCGTCGGGCTCTGGGCTGATGGCTCAGAGCCTGGAGCCTGTTTCCGATTCTGTGTCTCCCTCTCTCTCTGCCCCTCCCCCGTTCATGCTCTGTCTCTCTCTATCCCAAAAATAAAAATAAACGTTGAAAAAAAAATTAAAAAAAAAAAAATAAAAAATAAAAAGGTAGTATGGTATAGTAGTTAAGCTTTTGCCTTTGCACATGGATTTCTGAGATCAAATTCCACTTCCACATTCACAGATTTGTGTGACTCTGGGCAGGATTCTTAACCTGCTGGTGCCTCAATTTCTCACTGTAAAGTGGGGATTGTAGTCCCTACCTCACAGGATTGTCATAAGGATTAAATGAAATAATCCATGCTAGTTGCTCAGCACAGCGTCCATAAATGTTGGCTGTCATTATTATCCTTGTTACTAGTTAGTTTTATGAGTCTTAGCTCTAAAAGAAAGGCAATGTACTCAATAATGACTAGGGCCCCCTCCAATTAAAAAAATGACAGGATTCCATTCCTATGGCTGTGACTTCAATGTGTTAAACTTCCTTGGACTTCCAGGGAGCCAAGTGTGATCAGTAAAACTGTGTTGAAGTGCAAGGGGTTGAGGAAATATGAGGTGGAAATCACTCGCATGATTCTGAGTCCATGATGACATAGCCACCAAGAAGAACCAGAGATGGTTAAAGTTGACGTCCTTCCATGCTGATACCTCCACGACCTCCAACAAACTGACTGAACTAATCTTTCTCTCTTTTATTAAGTTTATTTAGTTTTGAGAGACAGAGAGAGACAGAGTGCAGGTGAGGGAGGGGCAGAGAGAGAGAGGGGGACACAGAATCTGAAGCAGGCTCCAGGCTCCGAGCTGTCAGCACACAGCCCGACGTGGGGCTCGAACTCACGGACTGCGAGATCATGACCTGAGCTGAAGTCAGATGCTTAACCGACTGAGCCATCCAGGTGCCCCTGAACTAATCTTTCAAAAAAATCTCTGAGAAAACAGAATGTTTGGTGTTCCCTTCACACAAAGGGTCTGCCAAATAATTCTTTACAAATATATCACTCAAGAAAAAGCAAGCATATATATTTTAATTTGCTTTAGTTTAATTAAAAGTACGGTCTGAATATTGACTTGGCTTATATTTGCTGGTGACTCACCTTAACCCCATTGTACTGGATGTCCCAGACCCTTTCAGCCACTGACTGCCCATAATACCCTGTAGTCATTACCATGATACTCTTTAAGGGCGGCTCATAGATTAAACTGGAGATATTTTTCTGTTCCCTACTCTGAAAATACTGTTGAATATTTTTGTGACAGTTATGGGTATCTTATGTCTTAAATCATCCAAAGCTAGGCTCTATTTGGATAGTTTTCCATCTACCTTTTAGGGTAGAACAGGAAGGACAAAGTGTTTATATCTTTTCTTTAGTCACCCTGATGTTATCCACCTCCGACCCATCCCCTCCATCCAACAACACACAGAAAGCCTCTTACCATATCCTATGTCTGCAGTTCCTTTACAGGCCAAACTAGATCTATGAAGAGCATTAACTGATTTTGGGCTGATGCTCAGTAGGCCACATATAATACAGAACTATTTTTTAAAAATTATCATGTATATCTGATTTTTTTTGAAGGTCAAAAAATTGAATGTGTCAAATTTTGTGAATACCGTGTATATTCTTTTGTTACCCTCATAACAAGTGAAAAAGAAAAGAAATAGTGATAAAGATATTCCAGAAAATATAATAAAGTGCATTTTCATGAGTATTTATGTGTCTTATGATTTTTCTAGAGTATATTACAAAGTTTTCTTCAAAAACAAAGAATTTTTTAAATGGTAAAAAGTAATTTTTAAGTGAAGATCAATCATTTTTACTAAATCACTATTCTTCCAGGTAACTTTAAATTGAATCTTGATCATTATCCAAAACCAAAAATACTGTAATTTCATAAATGGAAATTCTTATGAAATACAATATATTCTATGAAAACAACTGCTTCAGTGAAAACATTTGTACAGGCTAATCCAGGGAGGCGCTACTGATATTTTTTGGTGTTGGACAGAGATATTGAAGGTTGTTAGGCAGGAGGTCAGTAGATCCTCGTAAAAATTCAAAAGATTCATAGTGAAGCCTAATAGGGTGAAATGGAACAATCCCATCAAAGGACAAGGGACAGGCAAAGACAATGAGAGCCCCAAAATAAAATCCCCATGAGAAAAGGCTGACCTTGCACCCAGTAGGAAGGTCAAAGTGGGATGGAAATCCCACAGTTGTGAACTACTGGCCCCTAGAACATATTCCAACACCCAAGAGGGAGCCAGCTTATACCCTGAGAACGTGATTTTATGCTCCAAGAAAGAGCTACATCACTGTCCTGTCAGTATCATCTCCTTGAACCACCAGCACTGAGGAAAGAATTTACACAGTCTCAATGTCAACCACTGCAACAGAAAGCTCAGCCTTAGGCTGAGTACTCACTATTTAGTATTCAGTACATAGGGCTCAACAGGAGGCAGTGGTGCTTTTTAGTGTTAAAAGAAGGCTTAAGTGCATTTTATGGTGACAGGTGGTAATTACACTTGTGATGAGCACAGCACAATGTATAGACTTGCGGAATCGCTATGTTGTACATCTGAAACTATGTAACATTGTGTGTCAACTATATTTCAATTTGAAAAAAAAAGGGCAGTCTTAGTGGTGGATAACTCCATAACCATCTTGGGTTTCAGGGTTTGACCTGAGGTCTTCTGCTTTAATAGCTCCTTCTGAAGCATCCATCTTTAGAGGCAAAGTTCATCAACCTCAGAGATTCACTGACTTAACTGAAGTTGGACCCAGTACCAAGGCAAGGGGGATTCTTTAAAAGACATGACTTAGCATTCTGATAGATATTTGGACACCCAGGGACAGGGTTTGAGAGGAAACCTCTATAAGGCCTGTTCACCTCCCACACAGGGAAAAGGGACCACAATGTTACATAACACTAAAAGAATACTTAAAGTAAAAACTATTGGTGAATTTACAACATATTTGGCATCACACTGGGAGTCATATTAAGTGAGACAGTTTTGTTGAAACTAGGTTTTTAAAAAATGTTTATTTTTTTATTGTTTTTTTAACATTTATTTACTTTTGAGACAGAGAGAGACAGAGCATGAATGGGGGAGGGTCAGAGAGAGGGAGACACAGAATCTGAAACAGGCTCCAGGCTCTGAGCTGTCAGCACAGAGCCCGACGCGGGGCTTGAACTCACGGACCGCGAGATCATGACCTGAGCCGAAGTCGGCCGCTTAACCGACTGAGCCACCCTGGCGCCCCAAAAATGTTTATTTAGTTTAGAGACAGCATGAGCAGGAGAGTGGGAGAAAGAGAAAGAGAGAGAGAGAGAGAGAGAGAGAGAGAGAGAGAGAGAGAGGATCTGAAGCTGGCTCTGTGCTGATAGAAGAGAGGCTGAGACAGGGCTCGAACTCCCAAACCATGAGATCATAACCTGAACTGAAGTCAGACACTTAACTGACCAAGCCACCGAGGCACCCACGAAACTAGTTTTTTTGTTTTTGTTTTTAATTTTTTTTTAACTTCCTGCCCTCAAGCCAACATAAACAGTATTCAGATTCTTGGTCCAAATATAAATACATGTTCTCACTTGAAATGAAAATTTAATCATAAACTTCTTGAGATTAAAACACTGATCAACCAGCAAGATTACATAAACATTTTAAGATTTTTTTTAAGTTTATTTATTTACTTTGATAGAGCACAAGTGAGGGAGGGGCAGAGAAGAGGGACAGAGAGATTTCCAAGCAGGCTCCATGCTGTCAGAATCTCAGTAACTCTAAGATCATAACCTGAGCTAAAATCAAGAGTGGGACACTTAACCAATTGAGCGACCCAGGTGCCACACCCAGCGTGGAGTCCAGTTCAGGGCTTGAATTCACTACCCTGAGATCAAGACCTGAGCTGAGATAGAGTCAGACGCTTAACCGAATGAGCCACCTCAGTGCCCCTAGGTTTATTTTAAAATGCAGGATAAATATGTTTGTAGTGCAAAAAAATTTTTTTGACTAAAATTTAGTTTATTAAATCTGTATTAAATATGGTTTTTCTATTACACTGCACCAAAAAATAATAATGTAAAAGGGAGCTGTAATGGAATTTTAATCAATCACTGTTACAGTTCATCACTATGTTCTGCTGACACTAAAATACCTCTATTCCATGGTATCCCATTTTGCTTTTTGACTTGTCACAAAAATAAATACAGTTAGATATCAGAATTTCATTTTACTTGAGTCTTTGAGTGTGCTTTCTAATTTCAAAATTCCTATTATATTTTCTCCAAAATGATTATCCATCTTCCTCTTAAACTCATGAATTCATTTCTTTCAAGGTCAACCTTGATTTCTGTTTTAAAATAAAATATTCCTCCTTCACATATTTTTAAAAAAACCAGAGACTGTCCCTGTATTACTGTCCAACATACACACATTTACGTCAAATCCCAGCTAGTGAGGACTCATAAGTTGGTAAAGTTATATAGAACGGCAGCTAGACAGGATGAGTTTGTGTAGTGCATTTAAAGATGCAAAACGGAGAAGAAGGGCTTATTCAGTTCCAGTCCATCAAGTTCATAATAAGCAATTAAATATCTGTAATTAAATCTCCATTTACTCACCAGACCAGAACAGCACGTTCAAATCCAGTCTTCAGGGTAAGTAATAAGCTTTATAAAAACTACATTCATTAATTCTGATCATAAAGAATGTAACAAAAACAATAAAAAATAAATGTGTGTTTAAGAGATCTGGTGGCATTTAAGGTCTAGACAGGCTTAACTGGACTTCAAAATTAATACACACCTGCAGAAATAAAATAAACAACACTAAAAATTAATATGCATTTATTTCAGTACTGGGTAAGGGTAGCAATTAATATGGGCAAAAAGGAGTTTAAGAATGAAACACCTGTGGGTATTAAAAATAGTAACATGCCCCTTTACAATGATTTCTGTTGCTGTGAACAATATTTAAGACATGTGGAAGAGGGAGATTTATAATATAATAAAAGTGTGATTGCTGGACTCGAATAGCATTCTTGGGTCTCAATAATACCCTTCTTCTATATTAGACAAATAGGATTATACAGTTTTCCATAAAAAATAATAAATACAAAATAAAAATAATTTCTAATTCAAGATATATGACTATGAGAGGTACTGATTTAGGGTTTATTGCGCACTTTATGTTTTCAGAGATCAGAATTAGAAACACGGGGTCCAGAAAAAACGAAAACATCACTCCTGCTTTTCAGAAGCTAACATTTGGAGACCCGACATACTCAGAAGAAAGAGAGTAATCACAAAGATGTACACACACATCCATTTACAAGATGCTTTCCTCACATTATTTGACCAGCTCCACAATAATTTTATGATACAAGAGAAGAGTCATTATTGTTATCTGTGGGCTTTTGAGGTTAAAAAACTCCAGTTCTGTCATAAAATAATAATATAACTAAAGAATTAAGCACTTTATTATATTAAATACTTCAGGTACTGATATAAGCAGCTGCCAGAAATATCTTAATCACACCTTACAACAATCCTATGAGACAGGAGTATAATGATATGTCCAATTTAGAAACAGGAAAAATAAAGATTATTAAATAAATTTCCCGATGACACATAGCCAGTAAGTGAGAGAGAGCCAAGATAGAGGATTTGAACCTCCACCTGACTGATTCAGAACCCATAGCCTTAACCATTACATCAGCCCACCCTCCTCCATTTGCCTAGGTCTTTGAATTTGACTGGTTACTCAACATCTCTGAGACTCAGTTTCTCCAAGGATAGTATATGGCTAATAACATCTGTCTCTGGGGCCCTTGTATGGATTAAATGGCATGACTTTTGATAAATTCTTGCCTCCAGTAAGTGTTGCATTAAAGGTGGGATTCTTTATCACCTTACTCCTAGAGTATTTGCCCAAGGTCACACAACTAGTGAATGGCCAATCTATGGCTCAGACCCATGTCCTCTGTCTCTCTGCTCTCAGACTGCCTTAAACCTCCTTCCAAAATGGCCAGCACTGTACTATATCCACAGTAGGCATTTTATTCTATTCATAAGTGGTAGTGCAGTTCCATTACTTACATGTCGAAAGTCCATGTTACATAATAGGTAAGAGCAAGCAGCTGGTGTTCCTCAACATTCCCTAGGCTCTCATTTGAAATGCTGCTTTCTCTCTAAGCTTCAGAACAATCAATGAGCATTCCATTTTTTTTTTCTCATTGTTTGGGGGTAAGGGGTAAGATGTGCTAACTAAAATAAAACAAAGTGTTCTACAAACAAAGGAAGTCATGGAGATTAGTTACATGTACATAGATTTGAAAACCATACTGCAAATATATCATTAAAACCATAAGGCAACCAGCTGACAAAGTATTATATCTAAAGGAGCAATAAACTTTAATTTACTTATTCATTGGGGTCTGTCTTCTTTGGGTATTACTTACTGTATTTTAACATTTTTTATTATCTGAAGCGAATTGTTTAGGAAAGTATCATTTAATTGTTAAGCTTGTAAAAGAACACAAAGATAGTCAAAGATAGCACCATCAGGTAGTAATTTACTGACCAGCCTCATGGGCTAACAGACATTAAGAGGCAGTGAGTTATGTTTTCAAATGCATGAGTTGTGTCTTGATGTCTGAAGACCAGATAATTCAGAATCTTAATAATTACTTGTAAGAATAATCACTTGTAATCACAATAATCACCTGCAATAATGTTAATAACAATAATATTGCAGGGTGACAATTCTTCCAGCTCCCGCAGTAATAGAAAGCCATCCTCCTTTGCTAAGGAACAATAGAAATCAGAGGTGAGAACTCACAGTGGATCTTTGAATTATTTATGAGCTCATACATGTCACTCGCATCTGTATGTTAAAAAAAAAAAAAAAACAGGAACGTGTAATAGCTCATTAGTAATGCAAATTACAAAAAGGCAGACTTTATTCTGGCTTAGTGATGATTTTCGTAATTCAGTCCAAACAGCATTCTTACCAAGAGCTAACTGTCTCTCTTTGTATTCTTTACTATACTACTAGGACTTAGATTGCTTGGCCAGGTCAACATTTTGGGCATCTTTATTTCACTCATCTCTCATTTATACATTTTTATCAGCTCCTAATGCACACCAGCAACACTGATTAAATCACTGTCATAATGTGTCTGAGATGCAATTCGAGTGAATGTGCATCACCAGCACACTTACAATACAGTTGATTTAATAATATACACACAAAGGAGGGAGAACAATTTTTGAAAACCTACTGTAAAAATACATGAAAGAGAAAAAAATGAAGCGAATGTGTTTAAAATGTTAACCATAGGGAATTCTCTGTACTATTCTTGCAATTTTTCATTAAGTCTGAAATTAAGCCAAAATTAAAAATTAAAAGAAAAAAATTACCATGCAACTCAAATTTGCTATTCCATTTAATACGCGTAAGCCACAGAATGAGAGAAAGTGGTACATGAGACCCTGAGCTAGCCTCAGTTGACAGGACCCCCAAAGTATGAGCATCATGCCATGCTGAGTGTGGTTCTAGTGTTTTAATATATGTATTTTTGTGTAAAACAGCCTTCAAAAATTTTTGCATATGCATTTTTATTATATACTATGGATTAGTCATGTATGCATACAAATTATTTTCAACAGGATTGCAAAACCCTGTACACCATATTTCAAGGGTGATTTAAGATTTTCAACAGTGATTTTGTCTGTGTGTGATTTTAGCCATACATTGTAACTTTAGGTTTTATCTCTAAGTACACTATAACTCTACTGAACTCTCACAAGTATAGAAAGAAGTTTCATCATTTGATAAGTTAAGATCTTGTCTTGATGGCTGCTCTATAATCATGAAAATCAAGATAATGAAAATTTGGTTCAGTAATCCTTTCTCCTCTCTGTGCTCTTTGCCCCCTTTTAGATCTCTGCTATCATTGGGAGGCTAAACCCTTACAGTGCCCTCCTGGCTCTGGTCACCAAATGGAAGCATCTGATAAACAAAATGTGCTAGGTGTGCCAAGAATGTTTTATTTGGGGAAGGAAATGCTGTCTGGGAAAAGTAACAAACAAAAGGGAATCTGAGAAATCTGAGTCTTTAGTGGAGAAGAAGTCCTCAGGCAGGAGCAGTTCCTGTAGATCCATGATTCTTAATTATGCTGACATACTTATTCCATTTATTTCTTGACCATTTTAATCTCTACCACCACTGAGTTCACGTTACATTTACTCTAATGTGCCAAGCCTATTATAGGGACTCAACACACATTATAACGGACAAATTTAGCCAAGGAGATTTTCTTTGTCAGAGTATGCATCTTTTAGAGATTGGTTGTTGTTGTAGCTGTTGTTTTGACTTTGAAATAAATGTGAAATGTAGTGAAAAGAGTCAAGGACTAAGAGTTGGAAGACCTGATACAAACCGTATGTTTGTTAAGTTACGAAATCTCTCTAAGCCTCGTTTTCATAATCTGCAAGAGACATGAAGATCAGAGTCTTAATTACTTATAATCACAGTAACCACCTGTGATAAATAACCATGTGTTAATGACAGCATGCCCTACCTAGATCACAGGTTGGTAGTAAGGAACAAAAAAAAAGAATGTTTATGAAAGCACTTTATGTCTCTGAAGAGTGAGATAAATACAACACAGGAGACTAGCTGTGATGGTTCATTTTATGTATTAACTTGACTGGGCAAAAGGTGCCCAGATATTTGGCTAGACATTATTCTGTGTACATCTGTTGAGAATGTTTCTGGATGAGAGTAACATTTGGATGAGTAGATTGAATAAAGTAGATCACCTTCTCAATACAGGTGTGCCTCACCTCATCCATTCCATTGAAGGCTGAATGGGACAAAAACACTGAATAAGGGAGAGTTTTCTTTCCCTCTCCCTTAACTGTCTGTAAGTTGGGACATTGGTTTTCTCCTGCCTTCAGACTTAGGATTGGACTGAAACTTGTATCATTGGCTTTCTTGTTTCTCAAGCCTTCAGACTCAAGCTAGAACTGTATCATCGGCTCTCCTAGGTCTCCAGCTTGCTGACTGCAGACCTTGGGACTTCTTAGCCCATATAATCAGTGGAGTCATTTCTCCTTATAATAAATCGTATATATATCCTATTGGTTCTGCTTCTCTGGACAACCCTGACACTCTAGCTATGAAAAATATTCATTCCTTACACCTATTAGTTGGGCAAAATAATGGATTGACTAGTGAACAGTTGTGTCAATCAACCAGTTTTGTCATTACAGCCACACTCAATGACTAGTCCGAAAATTCTGCATCTGTCTCCACCACATCTTAAAATTACTAAAAGGGCTGAAGATTCTGAGGTGGTATAGGACCATTTCAGCCAGAATAATGCTGAGTCTATTTCAGGGACAATCCACACCATGTAGTTTATCCTCTTGGTCTTTAGAGTGTTTCATACTTGCCCAAAGGAGGAAGGAATGAGATTTCATACTTTAAGAAATGAGAATTTACAGAACACTGTATTAGGCATGAACTGGCATTATGAATCCAATGTATCTTACTGTGATGATGTTTCAAAATTTTCTGCTCCTTTGGAAAAGGTTTCTGTATGTACCTGGACATTACCACCTTCTCACAGTGATACATGTTTTCCATGAACACAGATTGCAATAATCATATGCCATCCAGTATTTTCACAAGCTTTTTGTTGTTTTTATTGTCCTTAAATTTTATCTAAATTAAACATTTAAGATATTAAACGCCCTAAGTCCAAAGTTAAATAAGGCAATTCCATCTGAGGCGCAATCTCCATGAATGATAATGAAATACTGCCACAATTTTAATCACTTGTACGACCCCATTTGTATAATGCATCATGTCAAACACAAAGGATTAAATGCTCACTGGAAGAGAAAAAAAAGTCTAGGTTAGTCTGCCCTCTAGTGTTGCTTACTGGTTCCTAAAATAAACTAGAGAGACGCATCTTGGAAGCCAATTGTGCAATTCTGTCAGCATGGCAACTTGCCAGTCGCCAGCACCAGATTTTCACAGCTCTCCTCTTTGGGAGCTATGGATTCTTCTAGCATTAGGTCACATTTCTAACCTAGTTTTCAAGAGAAATACATACAAAGCCCCACCTTCTTCAACCTATACCTGCTTTAAGTCAATGGACAGCCTTGACCATGGTTTGTGCCATTTGCTACTATTTCAGGAGAACCGGGATGCAAATAAATAAAAAGGCAGCTCTCTGACTTCAGAAATGAGTGTATTAGGAGAAGCTTCTGAAATGGAGATATTTGGTCTGAGAACTGTTACTAGTGTGAGCTAATCTCTGAGGGACAACCTGGGCTATCTATATAACAAAACACTTTGTCATGGGCTGGCCCTTCTGAAAGTGAGTTTGCAGAGGTATAGATCCTATGCTGGACTCCAAGGTCCATGTTTGCAGTAAAGAAACATCTCTGTGTTCCCTGTTTTGTATCCTTCCTCGAATTCTGCTTTAGAGTTAGAAACTAAAGTGCTTTAGGGGATAGTTTTTAAAAAATCTGCAGTTTATACTCAACCACATAAACACTCCTTTGTTTTTTAAGAGAAAGTCTAATTCTTGGAATTGGTGGACTTGCGTAGGTTTGAAAGCTTTGTTACACATCAATTTCAAAATTATTTCAAACAAATAACTGCAATGTGGAATTGCTTTCTTAAAAATAATTCAAGCCACCATGTACATATTTACCTGAAAAACTCAAATTTCCTGATTAATTACAATCTGGCCTGTACATCCTTGCTCTTTCCACAGCCCCTTAGTTCATGCCCCAGAGATATTTAGCTAAGTAGTAACAGTTTGTTTCTAGGCACCCTTAATCAGTACCAATTTCAGGAAATACCAGTCCTGACCTTCACAGATAAAAAAAATAAAGCAAATATTCTTTTTACATATAAATTATACACACACAGAAACATTCTAAACCTACAAAACACAAAAATATCCTCCTATTTATATTTCTGTTGTCATAGTTAGCAGTTCAGTTAGGCTAACAATGAACCAAATGGCATTCCAGCCCCTGAGTCCTCTATCACAGACTCCGTGATTCATTGGTGCTGTAAGGGCTTCCTTAAGCCATAAATTTGGGTTCCTTCACAATGGAAGTGTAAATACAACTTTGATCTTTGATCTATTTTCAAATTGTTCATCCCTGACAGTAAGATAACCACAGACATGTAGGCTCTAAAAACATGTTTTAAGCTGAATGGAGAGCAAATGTGAAGTAGTGGACAGAACACTAGGAAATAAGAGACCTGATTCTAATTGTGATCCTGTCACCAGCTAGACTGTTAACTTGAACACGTCACTTTACTATTATGGAGACTTCTTTTGCTCATCTGTAATAGGTTTGGGCTAGACTTAGATGAAATCAGAGGTATTTAATCTTTCATCACCAAACTGCCTGTTCTGATTACATCTATGCCTTCATATGCACATCTGTGTTGCAATGTGTTTTAGACTAAAAATATAACAAATCTAAGTTTACCAATCAAGAGACAGTGTTACCCAAATACCATGTTCGCGGTGACACTGGTTCTCAGTCTAATCCATACCCAGGACATGTTTGCCATTCGCTGTGCTGATTTTCCTGCTGGTTTTCTTTGCCTAAGTCTCTGAAAGATACTAGGAGCTTAATCACTGTCATAAAAAGAAGATGAAGGATTGAAGGCTTTCTGATTAGCATTTTGCATATTTTTTTCTGAGAATTTTAAGGGCACATAAAACTCACTTGTTCCCTATCAGCATTTCCCTTTACCCCCTTAGTTTGCTGACATGTGATTTTCAAGTCATTTTCTGAAATCTGAAACCTGTTAGAGATCGCAGATGCCAAGATCTGCATGACTGCTGTAGTTTTGGCAGAATCTGCTTTTTTAAGACAACAAAGGCAATAAATAGAAATCTGCTTTCCTCTGACTCTATTCTTTTCCAAAAGAAAAAAATGTCTTTGTAGATGCATGTCATTTAATAAGATTTCTAGACTGTCTTGGTTTAGACTGTTTTTGTTCTTAGCTTTGATTCACAATAACATTTGGGCTTTTCATCTTGAGAACTGCAAGCTTATCCCTGTTATCAGCTTTTACTAAGAGCATAGCTTCATATTCTTCTTAATGTCTATGATTATCTTTAATAAAAGTAATCATCTAAGTGCCAATGGTTGGCAGCAGTAAAAATATGTTTTTGCCAATACAATCAAGTATTTGACTAATATGAACCCTAACCCTGGCCAAGTCTCTCAGTCTCCACGCCATTTAAGTCAGCTTCTAAGGGACGGAGCTGGGGGTTGCTGACAAAAGAGGTACAGCCTTATAAATAAGGATAGGAAATGAAAAGGAGATACGACATCTGACTTAAGGCTTGGGGAAATGGAGACACATGAAACCATCGAGATTGGGTATAACTCTGGTGGAGAGAAATGGGTGAGACAGAAGTGGGGCAGGAATATTAAAAGCAAATGTGAGATGTGAAAAGGACAGCCATGTTGAAGAACAGCCCAAAGTTCAGTTTTGTTATAGATGTAATTTGTGGTAACACGGCAAGCTGCGAGACACAGTTGGAAAGGTGATCTGTAATTAGACTGGAGAGAGTGCAAGAGTGGCCTGGTCTGTCCTTCATCAGTGAACAATGGAGAGTGCCCTGGAGGGGGAAACGGGCCACACCATACCTATCCTGGGTATGAGACACCTTCCAAAATGATACTAATAGACCCAGCCAACTCCAGGAACCAGAGATGGACTTAGACATGCTTAGAGGAAGTCAGTCCAAAGCATAAAGTCCCTGAGATGTGCGTCCCAGAGCCCTGCTCTAAGAGCAGTAACTATGAGGGATGTTCTAAGGAATAAGCAATGGGTTCTAAAGAGTACACAGAAAGTTGAGAGAGAGAAGCATGGATGATGGCATCAACGTTCTGAGCCTGGAGACTGAACTTATCTGTAATGTCCTTTGTCAGGAGCTGCACTTTCCTTTATAACAGTATTTTAGGCCATTTTTACCTCTGAGAACTTTCAACAAAATAACATAAATGCAACTGCAGCAAAATTACTTAACCTTTCTGTGCCTCAAATTTGTATCTGCAAAATGGGAATAATAAGGCTTTACATGTTTACTAGAAGCATTGAGGGGTGCCTGGGTGGCTCAGTCGGTTAAGCACCTCTTTATTGACTTACAGTTCATGAGTTCAAGCCCCACATAGGACTCCACACTGGTGGTGTGGAGCCTGCTGGAGATTCTCTCCCTCCCTGTCTCTCTGCCCTTCTCTCTCTCTCAAAATAAATAAATAAACTTAAAAATGTTTAAAAAGCATTGAGTTAGTATTTGTAAATAACTTAGAACAGTGCCTGTCACAAAATAAGTGCTATTTAAGTAGTTGTTAAATACACGTCTTGCTTTTACAGAGCCCTCCTTTACATATAAACAACATAAACAGCAGTTTATAAAGAAGGTTCCAAACAATGTTTATCAAAATATTAGAGTCACAATGTACAACGCAATTACCTTATTCTTCTGGAAGCTTCTTCTTCCTTCCCTTGGGAAGGAGGGCACAGGGAGATGAAATATTATTCTGCCTTAAGTCTCAGACTTCATGTAAATTTGTATCACATCTAATTAATATTTTACTGGATATCCAGGCTCAAATGCATACTATCTCGTACTTTCAAAGGGCCTCTGCTGTTACAACTCAAGTCTAGAGATCTGGTGTGTCGTTTTTGTCTGTAATGGGACAGACCATAGCATCGATTCCACTTTTCTATAAAGAGCACACCCACAGACATGTCTGTCCACCCTTGTTAGATGGTAAGCTCCTTGCAGCCTGGGGCTGTGTCATTTCCATCGTTCTATTCCTCAGCAGTGTTCAGCATTGTGTTTACACAAAGTACATGTTCTCTAGTTCTTCGCTGAACAAAACTGATTCAGGAAAAACACACAAATGACATGTGTGTACAAACATTTTCAAGTCGATGAACAACCAGTTTTCTTGTAAAAACCAGAAATGGTCCATGTGCAAGTATCTGGCCAAGACCTCCACTATGACGACATTTGAATCACCTGTTTTGTCTGAAGACTAAACTTTTAACCTCAGTCCCACATCACAGCCCAATGTAACGATGTAAATGAAGCCATGTGGTTGAGCAGGCCTAACAAATAGCAGTCCTATTTCTTCGGTTGCTTTAAACTCTTAAAAGTTTCACATGACTGCAGACTGTTAGAATTATTTGAAATATGTTTCCAAAGTCTTGCCTCTGCTCTCTTTGGAAATAAGTCATAACCAGCTGCAGTTCCTGCCACGTCGTAGTATAGATGAAACACATTTAACTTTGTTGTCTATAAACACAGACAAATCTGAGCTCTGAATCCTGAGCAAGCATCTATAATATCAAAGGGAGTCAAAGCAGAAAAGTCTTCAGAAATCAGCTAGTACAGTTCCTTATTTTTACTGATGAAGATCTATAAACAGAGGAGTATGGTAGCTAAGCTGTTTATCCGATAGTTCAGCAAATGCCAGTGCAAGGAATATGCAGATGACTGAGAAACTGAATTTTCAATTTAGATATTATATATGAGATTTTTCATCTCAGGATGAAAGTGTTAACATTAAACTTTGTAGGATTTTGTTTTTCAAAGCCCCTTTTTTATTGGTGCCTGCCACCTCATTTTCTCCTGGTTTTCCTCCAACTTTTGGCCCCCTTTTCTAAGTTTGTATCCTTTCCTTCTTGGTGTCGTATAAGGATAGATGATCCTAGGGATGTGTCTCTATCCTACCCTCCTTGTGTCCCACCTTCCCCTTTCTTGGTGAGCCTCCCACATCCATGGCTTCAACAACCACTGTACTTTGACATCTTTCAAATGCCTGTTTCCAACCCAACATTGCCCTCCTGAGACACAGACTCTTTTGTGTTAAAGAACATCTCCACTTGAATACTTTTCCAAAATGCCATATTCAGGATACAGAGAAAAGATCTTTAACTTGGCAGTGAAAATTCTCATAAATTGACCCTGGCCACTCTCTAGGCTCCTATCTCACCTCCCTTTTGCTGACCTCTACCTGACCATTCTTTTTTTTAAAAAAAAAAATTTTTTTTTCAACGTTTATTTATTTTTGGGACAGAGAGAGACAGAGCATGAACGGGGGAGGGGCAGAGAGAGAGGGAGACACAGAATCGGAAACAGGCTCCAGGCTCCGAGCCATCAGCCCAGAGCCTGACGCGGGGCTCGAACTCACGGACCGCGAGATCGTGACCTGGCTGAAGTCAGACGCTTAACCGACTGCGCCACCCAGGCGCCCCTCTACCTGACCATTCTTAACAAACCAACCTGCATTTCCTGAACATGAGGTGTCCTTATATGCCCTCATTCCTTTTATCTGGTACATCTTCTGCCTGGAAGCCTCTGTATCTGGTTAACTCCCACTCCACCTTCCAAGCACAGCTCAAAGGTCATCCCCTTGGAGCATCCAAAATCTGCATATGCAGGGCCTCTCCGGTCTTACATGGTATCCTGAACCAACTCTGCTACATCATTTATCCCAGATCCATATTTATTAGGTAGTGAATTTCCTGATATCAGAAACCATATATTAAGCTCTATTTCTATAGAGCTGACTGAGCTTAGAACCATTCCTGACACATGGCAAATTTTCAATGAATGGCTGTCAGATTACTAAGAGAATGAAAGATGAAACTAAAAAGAAACCCAGACCTTTTCAAACCAGGTTATTATTATTATTATTATTATTATTTACAGTTTATGTTGATATAATTTAAAGCATACAGTAGTTATATGACTATTACAAAGAATTCAATGTATCCCTTATCCAGACACACTAAAGCTGTGTATTTATACAGCTTTATGATTCTGTGTATGTTTATGCTGTTTCTAAATCATTTGGTAGTAAGTTGAAAACATCATGCTCCTTTTTCTTGATACTTCAGTGTGTATTTTCTAAGAGCAAGGCTGTTCTCTTAATTAACCACAATGAAGTTATCAAAATCAGTTAATTTAACACTGATATAATTCTATTATGTAAGTCATAGTCTATTTACAAATTGTGCCTATAATGCCATTTGTTTATAGGTACTTAATAGCTACTATTTTGCCAATAATGTCTTTTATAGCTATTTTTTTCTGACCCAAAGTCCAATCCAAGATCAAAACTTGTATTTTACTATCATTTCTTCTTTGTCTTCTTTAACCCAGACTTCCATTTCCTCGGCCTATCTTGGTTTTGACCTTGATATTTTTTTTGAGACAGAGAAGGTGGGTGGGGAGAGAGAGAGAGAGAGAGAGAGAGAGAGAGAGAGAGAGAAAACATGAGTGGGGGAGGGGCAGAGAGAGAGGGAGACATAGAATCCAAAGCAGGCTCCAGGTTCTGAGCTATCAGTACAGAGCCCGACGTGGGGCTTGAACACACGAACCTCAAGATCATGACCTCAGCTGAAGTCGGATGCTCAACTGACTGAGCCACCCAGGAGCCCCTCCAACTCCATTTTAGAAACAGCTTGTCAACTTCACATGCAAAGAAAGGTGCTGAAGTTTTTATTGGAATACCTTGAGTTTATATATCAATTTGAGGAGAACTGATAACTGAAATTTATTTTCTTCTGATTCATGAATATGGCATGCCTCTTCATTTATTTATGCATTTTGAAAATATTTCTTCCTTGGGGTACCTGGGTGAATCAGCTGGTTAAGCGTCCCAGTCTTGATTTTGGTTCAGGTCATGATCTCAGGGACATGAGATCGAGCCCTGCCTTGGCCTCTGCACTGATGGTGGAGCCTGCTGGGGATTCTCTCTCTCCCTCTCTTTGCACCTCCCTTGCTCACGCATGCTCTCCCTCTATCAATATAAAATATTTAAATTTTATTTTTAAATATTAAAAAAAATTTTTTTTAACATTTATTCATTTTTGAGAGTGACAGGGACAGAGCATGAGCAAGGGAGGGGCAGAGAGAGAGGGAGACACAGAATTGGAAACAGGCTCCAGGCTCCGAGCTGTCTGCACAGAGCCGGATGCGGGGCTTGAACTCCTGGAGTGCAAGATCATGACCTGAGCCGAAGTCAGACGTTCAACCAACTGAGCCACCCAGGAGCCCCTATTTTTAAGTATTTTTAAAAAATATTTCTTCCTCATTGAGTTTTACTTTTCAGTGTTACAGGTTTCTACTTAACTTTTTAATTTTTTTTAATGTTTATTTATTTTTGAGAGAGACAGAGACAGAGTGTGACCAGGGGAGGGGCGGAAAGAGAGGGAGACACAGAATGGGAAGCAGGCTCCAGGCTTTGAGCTGTCAGCACAGAGACTGATATGGGGCTCCAACTCACAAACCACAAGGTCAGGACCTGAGCCAAAGTTGGAAAATTAACCGACTGAGCCACCCAGGTGCCCCCAAATTTATCACTAAGTATTCTAAAGTTTGATGACATTTACATGGTATTTAAAATTTTCATTTTCCTGTTGTTTCATTTTCCTGACTTATATATAAAAATTAAATTGAATTTTTAAAAACTAATTAATTAAGTAGGCTCCATGCCCAAGAAGTCACACGCTCTACCAACTGAGCCAGTCACCCCAAACTAAACTGAATTTTATATATTGACTTAGTGCCCTTTGATTTTGCTAAACTCAAGGATTATTATTTCAAGTAACTTCAAATAATAGATTATTTACTTACTGTTTGTGAATAAAAACTTTTATTTCTTTTTCAACTGTTCATACATAAAGATTATCTGTTTTTCAATTAATTTCACAAGAACCTGATATAAAGTGGTGACAGTAGATATTCCAGCTTTGGTTCTGATCTTAGTGGAAAAGTGTTTAGTCATTCACAACTGAATATTAAGTAGCTAAAGTTTTTTTGTAGATGCTTTTTGTTAGGTTAAGTAAATTTCAACCTAATCCTAATTTGCTAAGAATATTTTTATCATGACTAAATGTTGAAATTTGTCAAATCCTCATTCTGCATCTCTTGAAATTACACACACACATTTATATATAATAAATTAAATTGATTAATTTATTAATGTAAATACCCACCTTACATTCCTGGTTTAAAAATCTCTTAATCATGATCTATTATCCATTTTATATATTTCAAGATTTCATTTGCTAAAATACTGGTGAGGATTTGTTGTTGTTTCTGTTGCTTTTTTTTTTTTTAACATCAAATCAATATTGGTTTATAGTTTTCTTTGCTTGTATTGCTTTTGTCTGGTTTTAGTATTAGAGTAATTTGAACCTCATAAAATGAGTTAGAAAACACTCTTCGTATTTTCTGGAAAATTTTGTGTAAAAACAATAAAAATTGTATCATTTCTTCATTAACTCTTTAGTAAAATTTAACAGTAAAAGTCATTTGAGAATTGGGATTCTTTTCATGGGAAGTTTTTAACTATGAAACCATTTTTTAAAAAATTATATGACTATAGAACTATTTAGGTTATTTTTTTTAATTTTTTTTTAATGTTTTATTTCTTTTTGTGACAGAGAGAGACAGAGCATGAATGGGGGAGGGGCAGAGAGAGAGGGAGACACAGAATCGGAAGCAGGTCCCAGGCTCTGAGCCATCAGCCCAGAGCCCGACGCGGGGCTCGAACCCAAGGAACGCGAGATCGTGACCTGAGCTGAAGTCGGATGCTTAACCGACTGAGCCACCCAGGAGTCCCTAGGTTATCATTTTTAAGTAAGCTCTGGTAGCTAGTATATTCCAAGAAATTGTTCATTTCCTTTAAGCTGTCACATTTATTGACGTGTTTTTTTCAAATATTCCTTTTAATTAAATTCAATAGCATCTGTGGTGAGGTCCTATCTTTCATTCCTGATATTGGTAAACTGTGTCTTCTGCTTTTCTTCATCAATCTGGATGTAAGTTTATCAGCTTTATTGATTTTATTGACTTTTCAAAGAAACAGCTTTTTATTGTTTCTATTTTATTTATTCCATTCTTTATTTTTTTATATTCTCCTGCTTACTTTACATTTAATTTATTCTTTTATTCATAGTTTCTGGAAGTGAAATCTTGAGTCACTGATTTAAATTTTTTTTCTTTTCAATTTTATGTAATCCCACAGAGTTCTTTCTAAGTGCACAAATTTGGTATGTTGGATTTTTATTATTGTTCTGTTTTAAGGTCTGATTTTTGGCCCATCAGTTATTTAGAAATGTGTCATTTAATTTCCAAATATTTGGGGATTTTTTTCATACATCTTTCTGCTAGCAATTTTATTTAATTCCACTGTACTCAGACAACATACTCTGTACAATTTAATACTCTTAAATTTGTTGATTCGGTTTATAAATCAGCATATAGTCTACTTTGATGACTGTCCCATGTGTTTTGGAAAATAATGTGTATTTTTCTTTTGTTGAGTAGAATATTTCGTAAATGTCAGTTATCACTGGATCTTGCTTTTTATAATCCAAAATGACAGTCTCTGCCATCTACCAGGGGTATATGGACCAACTTCATTTAATACAACTATCAATATAATTAAGTTTTAATCTACCATCTTTGTTTTTGATATTTATCCCATAAGCTCTTTCTTTTTTTCTGTCTTCCTTTGTGGTGAGCATTTTATATTATTTCATTTCTTTTGTTGACTGTCTTAGCTATAACTTTCATTGCGTTATTTTAGTAGTTTCTTCAAGCTTCTTAGTATACATCTTTTACATATCACAGCCTACCTTCCAATAATATTATGTCCCCCTTTCTCTTTTATGCTATTGTTGGTACATATTTCAGTTCTACATGTTAATGAAACTTACAAAACACTGTTTATTATTTTTGCTTTATATAGCCAATTACCTTTTAACAAGATTAAAAATGAGAAGTAAAATATCTTAAAACATACATAATCACTATTTTTCTGTTCTTTACTTTTTTGTGAAGACCCGAGTTTCCACCTGACATCATTTCCTTTTCACCTGAAAAAAATTTCCTTTAACATATTTTATTGGAGTAAATCTGCTTGCTATGAATTTTTTCAGATTTGGTTGGATGGAAAAGTCTTTATTTTGCCTTCATTTTTGAAGGATACTTTTAGTAGGTATAGAATTCTAGGTTGTTGGGGAACCTGGGTGGCTCAGTCAGTTAAATGGCCGACTTCAACTCAGGTAATGATCTCACGTTTCTTGAGTTCCAGCCACGCGTTGGGCGCTGTGCTGACAGCTCGGAGCCTGGAGCCTGCTTCAGATTCTGCGCCTCCCTCTGTTTCTGCCCCTCCCCTGATCATGCTCATGCTCTCTGTCTCTGTCTCTCAAAATAAATCAACATTAAAAATAGGAATTCTAGGTTGAAATATTTTGTCTTAGCACTTTACAGATGCTCTCTCACTGTTTTCCTGTTTGTATGTTTTGTGACAAGAAGTTCTGTAATTCAATATAACTCAGCACTAGGTTTATCAGAGTTGGTCTCCATGTAGTAGAATCATGGTGAAGAAGAGTTCAGAAGTAACTCTGTTAGTAAATATAGGAGTGATCAGAATTGGTTTATGAAGCCAAGGGCAGTAGAGTCGTTGAGACATACAATAATTTCTTTCATCTGCAGCTTCAAGTCTTAAAAATTCTCCTCCTAAAGACAGGTCCTTTCATCTAGTAACTGAATATAATCACCAGTGTATATGATAAGAATTAATTATACACGGTATCAAGTAACAGAGCCCATGTTGATGCTTCTAGTAGGCACTAGAGACTTATCGAAGAAAGAAGAAGGGCTAAAAATGTAGCTATAAAAAATTAATAACATCATGTTATAAAGATTATTTATGTAATCTCCTTGCTTCCTATGTGTCAGGTTAATATTTTTGAAAATTCAGTTGTTTGCAATCATCAACTCCTCTCATGACTGCTTATCATATCATTGTTCATATTCTAGTATCTCATATTTAATACCAATATTAAAATAATATGGGAAGAGAACTTTCCTGCTTTAAAACAAAAGTATGGTGAATATCTACTGGGAATTTTCCCAAAGAAAATGAAAACATTAATTCGAAAAGATATATGTACCCCTTTGTTTACTCAGCATTATTCACAACAGTCAAGATATGGAAGCAACATACTCAATAGATGAATAGGTATAAAGAAAAAGTGGTATATATAATGGATTATTACTCAGCTTTAAGAAATAATGAGATCTCACCATTTGCAATAACATGGATGGACCTAGGGTGTATTATGCTAAATGAAATGAGTCAGTCAGAGAAAGACAAATACCACATGATTTCACTTATATGTGGAACTTGAAAAACAAAACAAATGAATAAACAAATGAAAACAGAAACAGATTTATAAGTAAAATATAAAAATAGAGAACAAACTGGTAGTTGCCAGGGGTGTGGGGAATGGGCAAAATAGGTGAAGAGAATTAAGAAGTACAACATTCCGAACATCAAAAAAATAAGTCACAGAGATGAGAAGTAAAGCATAGGGAATATAGTCAATAATATTGTAATACCATTGTAGGGTGATAGATTTTAACTATACTTATACAGGTGAGCTCTGGGTAACGTACAGAATTGTTGAATCACTATGTTGTGCACCTGAAACTAACAGAACATTTATATCTACTAAATTTAAAGAATAAAAATTTAAAAAAATAGGTAAGTCAGGAATTTAAAATAAAGTTCTGCCTAAAATGCCCTAAAACACATGCAAAAAAAAAAAAAAAAAAAAGAACAATATAGTGAATATATAAAGATCCTTCTTTTGTGGCTTCAGATACTATGATTTCTCAATGTTCATAATGCCAGTAGCCATTCTCACTGAAGTATTTCAAGTCTAGATGGTTAAGGCAATGGTTCTCAAACTTCAGTGTTCATAAAATTACCTGGAGAATTTGTTTAAGATACAGGTTCCCTGCCCTTCCCCAGTCATTCTGATTCAGTATGATATAGTGAAGCCCAAGAGCAAGTGCCAACAGGAATATTTCTAGAACTTTTTATGCAGGTGATCGTAACAGCATGGTTGGAGAAACACTGTTGGCTTTGAACTGACCAAAGGATACATGCAGAGATTCAAGGAATGCAAGGGTTTTTTGTCATTCACTTCTTTCCTCTAAAAAGAAGTCAAAATCAGGATTTGGGAAAACATGGAAGAAAAGCTATTTATCGTCTTTTATCCAGAGATAAGTGACTGGAGATATGTATGATTAGATGAACTATCAAACTCTCCACATACATTATCTTTGAGTTAGAAATCATTATGTCATTTTGTGGCAAAATATGTCTAGGGATTGAAGGAACTTGTACAAGGTTATGCAACTAATAAATGTGAGGTCTGGAATTCAGCCCCGAAACGTGATCTAAAGCCCATACCTTTCTGCAGCATCTGCTTACCCCTCCTCATGTTCCCTCAGGGCTGTTTGCAGAGACAACAATCAGAAACTTTTGAGTTGCCACCTTAGAAGTAACTCTGTATCTAGAAAGTCCCATATTCTTATCTTGGAAAACAAAATAAATAAAACCAACAAAAATGTGGCTGTTAGTCTTTGCAGCTTTTTGGAAAGAAGAAAGCTTTATAGAGCTGTCTAGAATATGCTGATTAATACTTCTCTTTCAGTAGTTATCACTCTGTATTTAATTTACTGTGTAACATATCTATCTTTCCCACTAGAAAATGAATTTCTCCAGTTCAAGATATACGTCTTATTTATCTCTGTACCTGGCTACCACTACCAGAATCACATTGGCAAGCTGCCCTGTGATGGATACCAATAACCTACAAGAAATTTCTCTACAAATGTCACTATTTATGTTTAGTAAAACATGTGGTTGAGGACGCTATTCACTATTAACTCAGTATTCTGAGTATATGACACTCATCAAATGATTTTTTTTTCAAATTGAAGTGTCAGGACATTTTTTCCTTTGCCTTAAAAATTAGTATGTTTTCACCTTATAGACAATATGAATCATACACCTTTAAAATTTATTTTTAGGGGCATCTGAATGGCTCAGTCAGTGAAGTGTCCAACTTCAACTCAGGTTATGATCTCACGGTTCATGGATTTGAGGCCCATGTTGGGCTCTGTGCTGACAGCTCAGAGTCTGGAGCTGCTTTGGATTCTGTGTCTCCCCTGCTCTCTGCCCCTCCCCCCGCTCACACTCTGTCTCTGTCTCTCTCTGAAAAATAAACATTAAAATTTTTTTAAATTTATTTTTAGAATTGCTTTGGTTTCCAGGAGTCAAGAGCCAAATTTGTGGCTCAATTTAATATTCACGTATAGCCTGAATATTTCTGCTCTAAATTGCCACTGATCTTGGCTTATATTCTAATTTATGTTTTCCTATTTCTATTTCCTTGTTATTTAAATGTGTGTATTCTTAGTAGGTTATATCAAGTATCTTGTGAAACACATAGATTACAAATAAAATCCCAGTGCCTAGTTTTATTACTTAACATCACATCAGTTTCTCTAATAGATAACCCCTCATATCTTAACACAACAGAGCTATATTTCTCAATCCCATTAATTTCCTTGGCTAGTAGCCATCCATATGGTTATTCAGGCTTGGCTCTTTTTACCTTATGGACTCTCCCTCTTCCAGGATCTTACAGACATTCTGATTCAACCAGTATATGGGGATGAGACTAGAGGAGAATACTTCACATCCACTCATGTTTCATGGTCAAGAACTAGAAACTAGCCTCTCCCTATGCCAGGTGTGGCAGAAAATCAAGATCCTAGGTGGGCAGCAGCTTCTTAGGACTCAGCTCTTTCTATGGAGAAGACACACACATTTTTGTTGATCACTTAACTAGCCCCGTTTCCTACTTAACAGATGTTACAAGATATCTGTTGGATGATTTAAAGGGATGCTTACAGAGCTAGAACCTTATTGGTTCTAAAAATAAAAATAAAATAACAAAATAAATAACAAAAAATAAAATAACCTCCTTATTTGTGTATAGCCGTCCATGACCTTGCATTAGCATGATTTAATCAACCCATATATAGTGCTTATATGATAGTGTCTATGGGTTGAATTTGTTACAACATAAAAAAATCAAATGTCTTGTATGACCTCAAACTGCCAGTTGAAGTTTCTTGGTCATGGTCATGTAAGCCAACAGAAGGTATTTGTTAATGACCGACTTCCAGTTGCTTAATAGAGAACTATGGCCAGTAGGCTGAGCAGATGGTTGAGAGGGTTTGGGCTACATGGACCATGAACACAGTTGTAGGCTTGGGGGTAGGAGCTCTATAGAAGTCATCCTGATTCCTTCTCATCCTGCAAAAAACCCACAATGAGGTAGAGGGCCTGAGGCTGATCAGCAAAATTAGGCCAAAAAACCATCAAATTACAACATGAGAAGGACTAAGAGTCCTTGAGTTTTAATATACACCAAAGTTAATTCTTTAAAATGTCAGACTTTTATATTTCAGGTCAGATTCTAAATATACAAAGATACAGCTTGTCTAACTGTGTCATCAGGATCCTCAACATTTCCTATTAATACTTTCCCAAACAATCTTCTTCTCACATTATGGCCTACTTCTTACTAAAAATTATATTGGTTTAACAGAAAAGACTATAAAAAACAGTCCACTTAATTTAGTTCCTTCAATATTTCCTCAGAGGGGCACCTCAGTCGCTCAGTCAGTTGAACATCCAACTTTGGTTCAGGTTATGATCTCATGGTTTGTGGGTTTGAGCCTAGCGTTGGGTTCTGTGCTGACAGCTCAGAGCTTGGAACCTGCTTCAGATTCTGGGTCTCCCTCTCTCTCTGCCCCTCTCCTGGTCTCTCTCTCTCTCTCTTTCTCTCTCTCTCAAAGATAAATAAGCATTAAAAAAAATTCCCTTAGAAACCCTAATCTTATCTGGGTTTATATCCACAATTGTTGCTTTCAAATCTCTGCTCTAGTTCCAGAAGACATACAGAGATGTTTCTCTGAGAGTTTTCTCCAGCTACCGCTGATAGGATTTATTATCATGATTTCACTTGCATTGTGTATGGTTTCATAGTTCACAACTCACAAAGTTCTTGTACATATATTATTTCATTATATTTTTACAATAATCCTATAATATAGAGAACTTGTTGTGATTTACCTCTTATAAAAGAGGAACTAGAACCTTTAGGAGGTGGATTCATTTGTCCAAACACACAGTAAGTGGTAGAATGACCATGTATCCCAGTTTTCCAAAGACAGTCTTGGTTTATGCCTATTGTCCTGGTGTAAGTATTACATACCTTTCACCCTCAAGGTGTCATAACTTGAACAATAAATTATTGCCAGTAGTGAATCCAGGACTAGAACACAGTTTCTCACTTATGAATATGAATATCAAGAGGGTGGGGGGAACAACCCCTCCTCCATCCTTCTGGGTTACTAGAAAATTATGGAGCAAAATGTTTACTCACATCAGAATGGAGCCATGAGTCTCCCTTTCTAAGAACTGGGATAAAGTAATCAAATTAGGGTAAAGAAAAAGGCTGTCCTTTCTTTAACCTCAAGGTAAGCTACAACATTTATCCTCAGTTTGGAAATCATGTCAATTCAATTTACAACTAAATTGAAAGAAAGTCCAGAGATTTCCCCCAGGCTCACGAATACATTGCTATTATTCAACCCAGGCTTTTTTTCCCTCAGAAATATGCAAGGGGTAGTCTCACACCACTTCTATCATCTATTGAGAAGATCCATTAGTGACACAATTTCCTGACTGTTCTCTGTAACACTGTATAAGGCCAGAGCATGGCATATTTTTCTTTCCCCAAAAAGTTAGTCAGAATAGACAGTTTAATGTCAATTAATAACCCAGTTATTTGCTGCCACATGTGAAAAAGAATGAAGCTAACAATTTGAGAGTAAATATTAGAACCAGACTATAATGATCTGGAAGGTGAACCCATGCAGGAAGAGGTAAACAGAAGGAATATTCTTTACCTTACCACACATTTTCCTTTCATTTCTTTATGCTTGTCTCTGGTTAAATGTCCTAGAGTTCAATTCCTCTCTCCATCTGTGTACCTTAGGGAGGAAGAGGCTCCTCATGAAGTGGGGGATGGTGAGGCAGGCGGGGTGGGGGTGGTGAGGGGAGACCATCTTGAACAAGTGGCAATAAAAAGCCACTTCACAAAGCCAGAATAGATTTCAGTCTGAAGAAAATGGCAGTGCTTGGGCTTTTTTTTTTTTTTAATGAAAAGTAACTTTGTTCCAATAGTTTTTCAAGAACAAAAATGTATCTTCACACTTTTGTCATTATATTTATGAACTGTAAATCCTCATTTTATGGAAACAAGGCTGGATTTCAAACTCCTAAATCAACCTGGTAAATCTCCAACCTCAGGAGTTCAATTCAAGGAGAACCCCTTCAAAGATACTGACATTTTATAGGGAACTTCAGGAAAAACAAACAATGAGAGTTTTCAGTGTACATTTTTTTGTAACCCTGAAGGCTTGTCATGGGAGACAGCGAACATGTAAAGAGAATAAAGCCTGCTGCTGAGATTGCATTTTCTGAACCCCAGGTCAGTATGACTTAAACAATAACAGTAAGATGGTCTCTTGGGAAATTTGGTCTGGGGCTCCTAACAAACCACCATTGTTTCCTTAAAGGAACATTTTCCTTTTTTATCAGGGTATCATGATGTTTGATATACAAGTAAACTTTTCAAAAGGAAGAAAAGTGGCTCTTTAGAAAGTCCACTTGCAACTGCAAAGCACTTTATGAATATTGTAGGCTTGAGGCTTTACCTTCCCTCTTACACTATTTCCCATTATTTGCTAGACACAGTCCTGTTATAGTGCTGTATCTTGGTGAACTGTATGCCAACTTCTACTAATGACGCCATTTCAATACGCCCAGCTTTACCAATGTTTAGCCAGCTGGTAGTGCACGGCAGCCAATCCAAATATTTCATTGTTGGATGAAATCGTTTCACAGGCAACCACAGTTCTTAGGCATGTGAATTTTATTAAGGCTTATTCCATACACTAGGACAAAACAGAACACAGAGCAGTTCACTCTGAGTTGCTGAGTGAGATTCATTGCAAACAATTTCCACCCATTCACTGAACAATGTCCAAAAAATTATGGTCTTCATGGAACGGGGAGTTGTGGAAGTATGTGAAAGTGCTTAGGTTCCTGAGAGCCAATAGCAGCCCTGTCTTTTTCTGCTAATGACAAAGTCTTAGTTCACGCGGTGCTTAACAGACATGGAGGCAAATGTCTCTTAATCCCTTAAATAGAAAGCATACATAGAAACTACATAATGAACTATGTCATCTTTTTCTCTCCAATGTATAGTGATAGCCGTGCCAAGCAGTAATGCTCTATTTCTGAAAGTATATACCAAGAGTTTTTAATGGCATTGTCAGCTGAGTGTCCTAGAGTCTCGCCTACATGTGCCATTTTCCACACCCTTAAATGAAAGACTTCCGTTTCATATGCCACTGTGGAAACACATCATTTGCTGCAGCTTGTGCCTCTCCAGGCTGTCATAACTGCTTCAGGGAATATCTTTATCAGCCACTAGAGAATCGGTGCTGGAAAAAGAATTCCAAGGCTGTCCTTGGGTTTACTTACAGAGAGGGTTTTAATGTGCTCAGTGGTGTCACCAACATATAAAAGGGGTCAAACGCTTTTACCAATTCTTTTGGAAAGGGAGTAAAGAATGTTGCAGGGAAGTTGGGCTCAGGCTCAGCCAATTCAAATTCAGAAAGTGCACAGACCACATTGAAACGAAATACTAGTGTCAGCGAGGAGGGGCACAGTCACGGCAAAGATGGCTCAAACAAAACTGACTTTGAAGAATCAGTGAGGCATTGGCCACAGAGAGAGACTCAGGCCAAGAGTCAACCGTGGGAGATTCTGTTTCCCTCTGCCACTACTGACCCGTGAGGTGTCTGGGCACACTCAGCAGGGTTAACCATTCCCCACGCCCATCCAGAATGAGGTCTCAGATGTGAAAACTTATAACAAGGCAGACATATACTCTACACTGTACTGTTCTCTGATTTTTATTATGTGTTCATGAATCTTGTCCCTCCACCCAAATTATAATCACTTTAAGGTCACAAACTACATAAAATATACCCTTTGGATCCCACAGGAAACTTTTCAGAGTACTGAGCACAGAATAAGTACTCAATAAATACTTACTAAAAAATTGAATATAATGATGTTAAAGGAAAGAAATCCATGTATCAATATACTGTGAGTTCCATTAGGAAAATTCTCTGCTCATGGTTTTATCCCCAGTGCATGGCACAAGTACCTTAGTACATTTTTTTAATTGAATATGCAGGATTTGTTGAATGAACTCAGGGATGTTAGTATGTATTTTATAATACTGTGTATTTTTAGTTCTGTTTTAATGTACTAATACATATGACACATTTTTCCAATTAGGAAGTATTCTTTTATAAAAAGCTGACTTTTTAACAGTTGCATTTACTTCATGAATGGATAGTGATCTATTTAATCAACATGCTAGACATGTAAATGCTTTCCTTTTTATTTATTTTTTTCATCTCCCTCATCTTGCTTTCTCTTTCCTTTCTTATGATAACCGGACTCTAAAAATTCACCAAGGAAAGCCTGTAGCCTTTTGACTAGAAAAAAAAGCCAAATAGCTTCTGAGGACAAGGGTGGGTTTTCTGTTGTTATTCTTTTTAAATGTTTACTCATTTTTGAGAGAGAGAACTGAACAAGGAGCAGGGGAGGGGCAGAGAGAGAGGGAGACAGAGGATCAGAAGCAGGCTCCCATGCTGACAGCAGTGAGCCTGATGTGGGGCTCGAACTCATGAACCATGAGATCATGACCTGGACTGAAGTCAGATGTTCAACCAACTGAGCCACCCAGGTGCCCCTTGCTGTTTTTTAAGAGACAAACTGTATTCTAATCAACCTTTTTGTTTTATGTTATTTATTTGTTTAAGCCTTTTATTTTATTTTTTTATAAATGTTTATTCATTTTTGAGAGAGAGAGCATGAGTGGGAAAGGGGCAGAGGGTGGGGGCGAGGGGGGCGTGGACAGAGGATCCAAAGCAAGCTCTGAGCTGATAGCAGCAAGCCTGATGCAGGGCTTGAACTCACAAACCATGAGATCATGACCTGAGGTCAGACACTCAACCAACTGAGCCCCTAAGCCTTTTTATTTTAACATAACTATAGATTCACCTGCACAGAGAGAGCCTGTGTACCATTTCTCTAGCACTCTCTCCAATAACAACATCTTACAGAACTATAGTACAATATCATGACTAGGATCTTGACATTGATACAGTCAGATACAGGACATTTCCATCAGTCTTTCATGTTGCGCTTTTATAGCTGCATCCTTCCCTCACACCTTACTCTCACCTTAAATCCTGACAGCCACTAATTTGCTCTCCAATTCTAGCTTTTGTCCTTTCGTGAATGTTCTGTAAATGGAATTGTACAATATGTAACCTTTTGGGATAGGTTTTTCCATTTGGCATAATTCTCTGGATATTCACTCAGATTACTTCTTGTATTAGCATCTTGTTCTCAGTACTCTCACTGAGTAATATTCCATGGTATGGATCTACTAGAGTACATTTAAGCATTCACCTATTATAAAACATCTGAGTTGTTTCCAATTTGGGGCTGTTATGAATAAAGCATTGTATACAGGTTCTTGCGCAAATTTAAGTCTCACTTCTTTGGGATACACAGATAAGAGAGCAAAGTGCAACTATTGGATTATATGGTAATTGCATATTTAGTTTAATGAGAAACTGCCAAATTGTTTTCCAGAATAGCTATGTCATTTTACATTACCATCAGCAATGGATAAGTGATCCAATTTTTTCACATTCTTGACAGCATGTAGTGCTGTCATTTTTTATTTTAGCCATTCTGATAGGCATGTAGTGATATTTCACTGTGGGGTTGTCTTAATTAGTAAACTTTATTTTTTAGAGCAGTTTTAGGCTCACAGAAAAATTGAATGGAAAGTACAGTTCCCACATACCCTTTGTCCCTACATGTACACAATGTCCCCCACTGTACCATAGTGGTACATTTGTTACAAATGATGAACCTATATTGGCATGTTGTTATCACCTAAAGTCCATAGATTACATTACAGCTCACTCTTGGTGTTGCACACTCAATGGTTCTGGCATATGTACAATGACATGTAACCACCACTGTAGTATCGTGCAGAATAGTTTCAGTGCCCTAAGGTTCATCTGTGTTTTGTCTATTCAACCCCTCCTCTCCCTAACTCCCCTGGCAACCACTAAACTTTTACTGCCTGTATAGTTTTACCTTTTCCACAATGTCATATAGTTGGAATCATATAGTATTTACACTTTTCAGTTTGGCTTCTTTTACTCAGAAATATGCATTTTAATTTACCTTCATGTCCTTTCATGGCCTTCCTTCCTTCCTTCCTTCCTTCCTTCCTTCCTTCCTTCCTATCTCTTTTTGCAATGAATAATATTTCATTTTTCTGGATGTACCACAGTTTATTTATCCATTCACCTATAAAAGGACAGTTTGATTGCTTCCAAATTTTGGCAATTTTGGATACATTTTCTATAAATATCCATGTGCAGGTTTTTGTGTAGACATAACTGTTTGATTCACTTTGGTAAATACCACTGAGTAAGATTGCCAGATCGTAAGGCAAGAAACTGGCAAACTTGGGGCACCTCAGTCGGTTGGGCATCTGACTTCAGCTCAGGTCATGATCTCACAGCTCATGGGTTTGAGCCCCACGTCGGGCTCTGTGCTGACAGCTCAGAGCCTGGAGCCTGTTTCAGATTCTGTGTCTTCCTCCCTATCTGCCCCTCCTCTGCTTGCACTCTGTCTCTCTCTCTCTCTCTCAAAAATAAATAAACTTAAAAAAAATCTAAAAAAAAAAAAAAAAACTGGCAAACTTTCTTCCAAAGTGGCTGTACCATTTGGTATTGCATTCAAAACAAATTAGTTCCTGTTGCTCCATATCCTCACTAGCATTTATTTGGCAGTGCTTTGGATTAGGGCCATTCTAATAGGTATGTGGTGGTATCTCATTGTTGTTTTAATTTGCATATTTCCCTGATGACCTATGATGTAGACCATCTTTTCACACGCTTATTTATCATCTACATATCTTTGGTGAGGTTTCTGTTAAGGATTTTTTGACCCCCCTTGCTTAAATGTTTATATATATATATAACATTTATATATATATATATATATATATATATATATATATATATATTTTTTTTTTTTTTTTTTTTTTTTTTTTTTTTTTTGGAAAGGGGGAGAAAGGGACAGAGACACAGAGAGAGACCAAGAATTCCAAGCAGCCTCCATGCTATCAACACAGAACCAAACTCGGAGTTCCAACTCATGACCCTTGAGATCATGACCTCATGACCTCATGGATGCTTCACCAACTGAGCCACCCAAGCACCCCTGCCCTCTTTTTGAGTTTTTTGTTATCTCATTGAGTTTTAAGAGTTCTTTGTATATTTTGGATAAAAATTCTTTATCAGATATGTCTGTTGCAAATAATTTTCTCCTAGTCTGTGGCTTCTTTGAATATTTCCTTGACATTGGCTTTCACAGAGCAAAGTTTTTAACTGATTGAAGCCTAGTTCATCAATTATTTCTTTCATGGATCATGTTTTTGGTACTGTGTCTCAAGAGTCATTGCATACCCAAAGTCATCTAGGTTTTCTACTATATATATTTATTCTACTATATTCTAGTATACTACTACACTCTAGTATACTAGTATTCTACTATATTCTACTATATATATATATTCTACTATATATATATATTCTACTATATATATATATATTTCTACACATTTTATAGCCTCTAATAAAATCCCAGCAGGTTAGGCATTGAAAATATAGTTTCTCCTGTGGACAAGCCTTGTTAAGAACAGAATTTTATGCATATTTCAAAATGGTTATTTTTTACTTTGTCCTGTCAGAAGTGCAGGAGATAGGCAGTATGAGAAAATGGAAGTAAAACTCACAAAACTGTTGGGGCATCCTTCCAATGAGTTGCATAAGACTTTTTAACTCTCAGACTTTCTCACACTGAACCTCCAGCAATTAGTCAATTAGTTCAGGTATTTTTACCCAGGCATCCAGTCCCTGGGAGGTTTCTGATTGTGGATATCTGCTCCAGTAAGTTGTAATTATCTGTATCTGTCTGTCTGTTTCTCCAATACTGGAAGGCAGCAGTTTTTCCTACTATCTTACTTCTTTGATGGATCTAAAAGAAGCTGTTGGGGTGCCTGGGTGGCTCATTCAGTTAAGCATTCGACTTCAGCTCTGGTCATGATCTCGCAGTTCGTGAGTTCGAGCCCCACGTCGGGCTCTGTGCTGACAGCTGGAAGCCTGGAGCCTGCTTTGGATTCTGTGTCTCACTCTCTTTCTGCCCCTCCCCCATATTCTCTCTCTCTCTCTCTCTCTCTCTCTCTCTCTCAAAAATAAACATCAAAAAATCTTTTTCACAGAAGCTGCTGATATTTTAGTGTCTTCAGGTTTTAATTTGCTTTTCCCTAATAGCTAATAATGTTGAACACGTTTTCATGTGCTAAAACCAGTTTAAATCATGTTAACTTTTAGTAAACTCAAAATTCTTGGATAAAAATTTTTATCCAAAGTATACAAAGAACTTAATTCTTAACTCAAAAGAATAACTGAATTCTTAAAAAGGTTTTACCTAAAGAAACTAGGCGACTGGTATCTTTTCCAGTGAGCACAATGATGTTCACTGAACTTCATTGATCTGTGGAATAGATGACTCAGGGATTGGCAACAGAACTCTAGATAGGAAAGTTTATCACTCTCTTATTTCATGGAAGTAATAGAATCGAAAGGCAAGCCAATGAAAGGTCCCTAAAATCCCCAATAAATTATAGAACTGTATACAGCATTGTGATACAGTTTACTGTTACATGTATCAGGATATTGCCAGTGAAACAGGGGCTTCAACTGCTACAGTTTTTAAAAGCTAAAAATGATTGTATAAGGAGAATGTTTGTCCTACCACAGCCTCGGTCAGCATTGCACATAGCTCTCTGTGCATATAAAGCCAGTACAGCAAATGCTGCATCTAATTGCACCAGGCAGTTCAGTTTTCCTAATGTTAATGACCTAGTTCTCATTTTACCTGGAGTTTCCCAAATAGCATCTTAATAGTGAATTTTTAAGTATGTGGTGTTGTTTTCTGACACTTGGAAATTATTTAAATATTTTTCTTGTTATTTTAGAATTAGTTTTCGCTTTTTCGTGGATATATACTCATTGGCCTGAACTTAACAACTTGAGAGAGATCAAATCCCTTCATAGAGCTCAGGAATTGCAGTCTGCTTTACCAGACACGCAAAAGCCAGGCTAACCCAAAACACATGCAGTGTCAAATCAGAAGAGGCAGAAGCAACAAGAGATGCAAGCAGTTGTGACTGTCCCCTCCAACCGTAAGGAGATTTTTAAGGGCTCTGGTAGAGCAATCTGTTGTGTAACCATATTAATCACCCATTTCCCACTGCACACATAGTATCTAATACAGTGGATGCATTTGGCTCTCGAAGTTCTAATTTTGTTTTGTTTTTGAAGGTTTTGAGGATTACATAAGCTTATAAACATGGGTGACAGACTTCAGTAAGAAAACAAACACGTAAGAATAATATAAAATATGGAGACTACTTTGAGTAAGGGCTCTTGTAGAATTCTAATATCCACGGAGGGTATAAATAGAACAATTAACATCATCTAAGATTGAATGAGATGGCAGAAATACTAGTTTCCAAACTAATACCTATTTATTCTTTTCTTCTTTTTTTCTTTCAAATAGTTTATTTTTCCGACTCCCTTATAGATAAGATGACAAATGAGATATAAGCAGAAAGTATTGCATGGCATTTCAGATAAAACATTTTTGCCAGGAAATGAAAATTGTAACAGGATCTCCAGCATTCATCTTGGGCTCATGAGGAGAAATGAAAGAGATATTAGAAATCTTGGCCAGAACATCCAAGAGGTACTGAACTAAGCCAGCAAATGCCTTCCTGGACATCTTATTACTTGTGTGTGATGAGTTGCTTTTGTTTGAATATTTTGTTATTTGTAATGGAACCTAATCCCTGCTGAAACTATTGATGTTTCACAGGAATCAAACCCCGTTGGCTGAATCTGAGGACAAAGTTTAGCTCTTTCTTCTATAAAAGCAATCGATAATAATTCCATACTTACCTTCAGTGGAGAAGAGTATTTCTCACTAACATGTAAAGATATAATAGAGATGCTAGATGCTGACACATACACATTTAGAAATAAGAATAAGGGTGAAGTTAGAACTGAAAAAAACATGGTGGGAGACTCATGAGAGGTCTTGGGAATGATGGACTCACTTGGTGATAGAGATTACACATGGAACTTCTGTTCCAGGAGCCCAAACTAAAATTGTTCATGATTAAATCAACGTGACCAAAGTGAAATGAGTATGTTATGTCACTGACAGCATTTATGAAATAGCCTTATTGATTATTATGATTAACAAATGAGGATATTATCGACAATTTTAAAAAGGGGAGCTCAAAGGTGATTTTTTAAACTTCCTTGATTACTGGTAACAATTGGAAATTATCTCTGAAATGGCTTTAGTTATGTTAGTTAGGTCTTGTTTTGGTTTTATCTAGTCTGTTGGAAGTGAAAAAAAAAAATGAATTAATTATGTTGAACATTTACCAAAAGAAAAAAGGTAAAACTTTTATTCAATTAGCAGATATGGTGGGAAGAGAGAAAGAATATAGTTTGAATTACACAAATATGCATTTCAATCTTCTGGGCCAATATTTTCATTTTTAGACAGTTTTCTTATTAGCCTTTAAAACTCTCAATGCAAGATGAAAATAAATTAAACCACAGAATTAATTTCAGAAACAAACAAACAAACAAACAAAAACTGCCACAAAGGGCTCCATAGCCACAGGAGGTAATTTCCTCTGGATAACATTTTCAATGGACTTTTTGTTTTTTGATATAATAAAAAAATGTTAATCTAAACAGGCAACTTTTTCCTTTAACTACTATTATTACTTGTGTAGACGTATGAAGTTCAGGTTAAATTATCAGCAATTAATTCTCTGAGCTAGATACCACATCTATAATGAAATATTTTCTACAACAAGGATTTCACATTTTTTTCCTATTAATTGGGAAATTAAGAAGTAGAGGGAGATGGGGCACCTGGGTGGCTCAGTCAGTTTAGCATCCAACTTTGGCTCAGGTCATCATCTCATGGTTCATGAGTTCAAGCCCCACATCAGGCTCTTTGCTGTCAGCATGGGAGCCTGCTTCAGATCCTCTGTCCCCCGTCTCTCTCTGCCCCTCCAGCACATTCTCTCTCTTTCATTTTCTCTCTCTTTCTCTCTCTCAAAAATAAACATTAGAAAAAAAGTGAGATGAGGGAAGATTATAGTTATAAGTCATTGTTCTCGCTAACAATATTTATCCTATATTGCACATGCACTATGTCCCAGGCACTGTATTAAGAACTATACTTTTAAAAAAATCTAGTATCAACATCCTTAAAAAGGAGTTACTATTATGATCATCCCCAGATGACTAACGAGGCAGGCACCTGAGGCTCAGACAAGCTTGGTATTTTCCCAAAGTCACATGATTAGAAGTGCCAGAGGGGCACTAAGTGCCTAAGTCCCAGCTGTCTGACACCAAACCATGAAATAATCACCACATGATACAGCTTACACTTTAAGGGAATGTGTGTTATAATGGAAAGAAGGTTTAATACTTCCACAAACAGACAGGAAACCTTAAATAAATGAAAAGAAGAACTTATGGCTGGGTGTACACACTTCCAACTAAAGGATGACTAAACAATTAGTTTGTATTCTGAGGCCATATTGAACGAGGCAGGGCTTTCTGGTTTCATGAAGAAACTCAGTACGTTTCATCATGGATGAAAGATAATGTCTACTTGGCAGAGGAAATAATTTAATATGTAAGATGTAGGCATTTTTTTATTTCTTAGGAAGTTTTCTCTTAAATAAACTAGTACCTTCCCTCCCTCCCCATCATCTTCCTTCCTATCTTCTGTCCCTCTCTTCCTCAACAGAAGCCATCTTAAAATACAGTGAGACTATAAAACTGAGGTTGTATCTCCTATCCTCCAATAATTCTGGCATCCAAGGACTGATTTAAACAAAAACCAATTCCTAATTATTTTTCTCTTGATCAATATAAATTATTTTTCTACTAACTTTGGCACATTATTTTGTCTGCTCCATAGCCCATAAGTGTATAAGATCACAGTAAGGTCTAACTGAACAGTATAGTGAGCACAAGGAGATCTGTCCAGACTTGGAGTTGAAGTTCTAGCCCTGCTTCTGTACTCAGTAGTTATTTAGCCTTAGGAAAGTAACTTAATTTCTCTGACTTTCAGTTTTCTTATCTATAAAGTGAAATCCGTGAATTCTACTCCCTCCAGCAGTAAGATTGTGTACTCTCTCTGAGGTGTCACTTAAATTTTCAAGTATTAGTGTGAGTTAGAGAAAAATTTCATCACACACTTTTCTCACCTTGGACAGTGTGTCACCATCCCTCCTAATACTACCTCCTGACACAAGCTCTATCTACATATCCAACAGTGCCCTTTCCAAGCCCCTGAGATGACCATTGCCCAACTATCCCGTGTATAAGATCAGCCCCGAGCAAAACCGGCATGTGGTTTGCTGATCAAAGCAGCACTACAACTAGAACTTATCAGAACTTCAATGGAGTATTTCCACAGCACATTTTCTTCCACAATTGATGCCAATTTGCAGGAGCATGAGAAAGGGGGGCTAAGGATATAAAATCAGGTGTCTTCATGATTCAGTAGTAAGTTTAACTACTTCTCAGGGCTCAGAAAGGAATTATATCACTGAATTCCTATGGGGAAATAAAATCCAACTCACATGATAGAATAGACTTTAATAAAAAAAAACATTCACAGGGGCACCTGGGTGGCTCAGTCAGTTGAGCGTCCGACTTCAGCTCAGGTCATTATCTCTCTGTTTGTAGGTTCGAGCCCCACATTGGGCTCTGTGCTGACAGCTCAGAGCTTGGAGTCTGCTTTGGATTCTGTGTCTCCCTCTCTCTCTCTGGCCTTCCCCCACTCACACTCTGCCTCTGTCTCTCAAAAAAATGAATAATGTTATACACATATAAAATCCATTCACAGAGATGCAGGCAGGACTAAGAAGCCCCAAATGATGTTGGAATCCCCCAGGAACTAGCAACACAGGAAGCCACCATCATGCATAGACCTGAAGGGGCAGGAGAGACATTAGCATTGAGAAGTCCAGTGAGAGAAAGAGCCAGAGAGGGAGGGCCATCTAGCAGGACCTCTAGTGGTAGAGGAGTGCTCCCAATACCAGGAGGAAAAAAAAAAAGCCCAAAGTAGGCAGAATCCAGGAAAAAATGCCCTACCCTTTCTCTTGCTGCCTTATCTCTTGTTGGTGCCTGTCATTGGTCAAGGCCATTTATCAAGGAAATAAGAGTGCTTAGGGGTCATTGTTTTGTAGCCCAAAGTAGAGTAGAGAACAGCAGAAAATGAATCTAACTTAGGCAGGGGGCTGGTATCCAAAAAATAACCAACATAGGTACTTAGATTTTCCAAGCCAACTTTTAGTATAATTGGACTATTTTTCATTCCTAATGGAGAGCTGAGTATAAAGAAATGACACTATGATTTAGCAGATAGTCTGTATTTCCCTAGTAATTTTTATAGGCAGATAATTTCCTTTTGATTCATTTTCATTTTGATTTTTCACTTTTATTGGCACTTAGCTGCTAATGAGGAATTGCTCCATTTCCCTCTAATTCTTGCTTTGTCTTGATTGATGTATCTGTAGCTATGGCAGCCACTGGCCAAATTAGACACTTCTCTTCACTCTGTTAAAGCTTAGCATATGAAACTGCAGACTGCTCCCTATCCTCACATTTTGCAAAGTTCTACAAGTTAGCAATTCTGATTTTTAGGTTGTTGAAGCAACAGTGAATTTAGCCTAAGAGAACAACTACTTAATATTTAGGGTGGATACTAGTTCTGAATTTCTGTTTGCAGTCTCTGGAGCATTTATAATGCCATGGGGAGAAAGATAATTAAAACATGGACATACCCATGTCATTTGTGAGATGCTCATACCCAGTGAACCACTATATAGACTGTATAGCTCTTATTAAGCATGATATTTTGGATTATTCTAAAACATGACATTGAAGTGTTAACAGACTGAGAATAAAACTGAGCCCAGTGTGTGCCAAGTCTGGGCAGTTTATAAACCCAATGGAGCATGCTGTTAACATGCAGCTTGGCAAAGTCACTCATGGTCTGAGCTGCAAGTTGGGCTGTTTTCTATCTCATTGCAGCCCTTAAGATTCTGGGATCAGACCAAACCTGTCAGCTTGATTTAGTGAAACAGAATCCAGCTCTCTCTTCCATGCCTTCAGTTTCTTATGAGAAAATTAACTAAAATTTAAACTATATATATTTACATATATGTATCAGAATTGTTAAATGAAAAGAATTTTCAGAGCACAGTAAGACTTTAACATCGCCTTTGGATCATACACTAGACCTGTTTTACCATCTTTCCCTTCCTTTACTCTCTTCTCGTGTAAACTTACTTCTAGAAATGTATTCCAATTCCAGATAACAAATTGAACAACAAAGACAATTGAGAAGTGTAGAAAAATATTTACTTTTTAATTTATAGTTTTTTCCCTTAGTCTTATTTGTATCACTACAGCTAACTGGCTTTTAATATAGTACCACAGAAACACATACAAACATATAAACAAACATACAAGCATATGAAACTTTGTGTTCTCCAATTGTAGAGAGGACAGTCAGGATAAATAAGAATTTCTATGTTTACAAGCCAGAAGAAGAGAAATTGAAGAGTTAAAATACCAGGGGGTAAGGGCTATAAAAAACCCCCACATTTCCAAGGAGTTTTGAGGATTAAGTCTGGGGAATCAGAAGTGGCTTCAGAGAGGTAATGCCCTTTGGGATGGGCTTTAAAGGATAAATAGGAGTTCATTTAGTAAACAGGAGAGAAAAGGGATTCCAGACACAGGGAATGTAATCTTCAAGAAATAGTTCTGCTACCTAGAATGTGGCCTTTGCAGAGAGGTTATTATGAGAGATAAGATCAGGGTTCAGTGGAAATCAGATCAACAAGCATGTTTTGTGCCTGACCGAAGAAGTTGAGACTTATCTGTTAAACAATGTTTAGGTAACTGTGATGTTTTTCAATTATATCTTCATTCGGATTATATAAGCAATTAAGAACCTGCAAAAATTTCAAGTTTCAGAATAGTTGAGGGAAAAGGTGAAAATTCACTTACTACAACCTCCACTGCTTACATCCAGAGTTTTTCAATGCTTATTTTAATATGAATAAGATCACCTTTTGTACTCCCTCTAACATTGTATCTTGAAGATATTTCCATGTGAGCACATATAGATCAAACATATTCAATTTAATGCCCATATAATTCCATTCAAAATAATTGCTTAGAAAGGAGGTGGCATACTCACATATGCTTTGGAAAGGTAAAATTATGGATGGTGTAGGAGGCAAGGATTCAAGCAAATGCATATTGTTCAGCTATCTGGCCTTATCAGTGGTTTTTAAGCTCTCTATATTCTATACCCCTAATGACTGATATTCTTTTTGTAGAACCAAATGCCAGCATAGGGTTCCTGTTGCTAGAAACATACCTGGAGACAATCTGGATTAGCGTCTTTGTTTACCCATGGGCATTGTCTCAAGAACCGAAGAGAAGCTGGGTATATCACAAACGATCTCTGGCTAAGAACAGATCATTTATTAGGCCATAACACAAGCCTCAAAAAAATTAAGAAGACAGAAATCATACCATACATCTTTTCTGGTCACAGTGATATGAAACCAGCAATAAATCACAAGAATAAAAAACTGGAAAAAGCGCAAACACATGGAGATTGAACATGACACTAAATAACCAATGGTTCAATGAAGCAATCAAAAAAAGAAATAAAAAAAATACATGGAGACAAATGAAAATGAAAACACAATGATCTAAAGTCTTTGGGACATAGTGAAAGCAGTTCTAAGAGGGAAGTAGACAGTAATACAGGCCTACCTCAAAATACAAGAAAATGATCAAATAAACAATATAAACTTTACACCTAAAGGAACTAGAAAATGAAAACCAAAAAAAACCTGAAAAACAAAGCCCAAGGTTAGTAGAAGAAAGGAGGTAATATATATCAGAGAAGAAATAAATGACAGAGAGATTTAAAAAATAAATAAGTAGGGAGGAGAGGGAAGATGGCAGCGTAGGAGGACGCTGGGCTCACCGTGCGTCCTGCTGATCACTTAGATTCTACCTACACCTGCCTAAATAACCCAGAAAACCGCCAGAGGATTAGCAGAACGGAGTCGCCTGAGCCAAGCGCAGACGAGAGGCCCACGGAAGAGGGTAGGAAGGGCGGCGAGGCGGTGCGCGCTCCACGGACTGGCGGGAGGGAGCCGGGGCGGAGGGGCGGCTCGCCGGCCAAGCAGAGCCCCCGAGTCTGGCTTGCAAAAAGCGGAGGGGCCTGACGGACTGTGTTCCCACAGCAAGCGCGACTTAGCGTCTGGGAGGTCATAAGTGAACAGCTCTGCTCAGAAAGCGGGAAGGCTGGAGGACAAAGGGAAGGAGAGCTGCTGAGCCCCCGGACGACAGAGCTCAGTTTGGTGGGGAACAAAGGCGCTCGCCAGCGCCATCTCCCCCGCCCATCCCCCAGCCAAAATCCCAAAGAGAACCAGTTCCTGCCAGGGAACTTGCTCGCTCCGCGCGCAAACACCCAACTCTGCGCTTCTGCGGAGCCAAACCTCCGGCAGCGGATCTGACTCCCTCCTGCTGCCACAGGGCCCCTCCTGAAGTGGATCACCTAAGGAGAAGCAAGCTAAGCCTGCCCCTCCTGCCCCTGTGCACCTTGCCTACCCACCCCAGCTAAGACGCCAGATCCCCAGCATCACAAGCCTGGCAGTGTGCAAGTAGCCCACACAGGCCACCCCACCCCACAGTGAATCCCGCCCCTAGGAGAGGGGAAGAGAAGGCACACACCAGTCTGACTGTGGCCCCAGCGGTGGGCTGGGGGCAGACATCAGGTCTCACTGCGGCTCCGCCCACCAACTCCAGTTATACACCACAGCACAGGGGAAGTGCCCTGCAGGTCCTCACCACGCCAGGGACTATCCAAAATGACCAAGCGGAAGAATTCCCCTCAGAAGAATCTCCAGGAAATAACAACAGCTAATGAGCTGATCAAAAAGGATTTAAATAATATAACAGAAAGTGAATTTAGAATAATAGTCATAAAATTAATCGCTGGGCTTGAAAACAGTATAGCTGACAGCAGAGAATCTCTTGCTACAGAGATCAAGGGACTAAGGAACAGTCACGAGGAGCTGAAAAACGCTTTAAACGAAATGCATAACAAAATGGAAACCACCACGGCTCGGATTGAAGAGGCAGAGGAGAGAATAGGTGAACTAGAAGATAAAGTTATGGAAAAAGAGGAAGCTGAGAAAAAGAGAGATAAAAAAATCCAGGAGTATGAGGGGAAAATTAGAGAACTAAGTGATACACTAAAAAGAAATAATATACGCATAATTGGTATCCCAGAGGAGGAAGAGAGAGGGAAAGGTGCTGAAGGGGTACTTGAAGAAATAATAGCTGAGAACTTCCCTGAAGTAGGGAAGGAAAAAGGCATTGAAATCCAAGAGGCACAGAGAACTCCCTTCAGACGTAACTTGAATCGATCTTCTGCACGACATATCATAGTGAAACTGGCAAAATACAAGGATAAAGAGAAAATTCTGAAAGCAGCAAGGGGTAAACGTGCCCTCACATATAAAGGGAGACCTATAAGACTCGTGACTGATCTCTCTTTTGAAACTTGGCAGGCCAGAAAGAATTGGCACGAGATTTTCAGGGTGCTAGACAGAAAAAATATGCAGCCGAGAATCCTTTATCCAGCAAGTCTGTCATTTAGAATCGAAGGAGAGATAAAGGTCTTCCCAAACAAACAAAAACTGAAGGAATTTGTCACCACTAAACCAGCCCTACAAGAGATCCTAAGGGGGACCCTGTGAGACAAAGTACCAGAGACATCACTACAAGCATAAAACATACAGACATCACAATGACTCTAAACCCGTATCTTTCTATAATAACACTGAATGTAAATGGATTAAATGCGCCAACCAAAAGACATAGGGTATCAGAATGGATAAAAAAACAAGACCCATCTATTTGCTGTCTACAAGAGACTCATTTTAGACCTGAGGACACCTGTAGATTGAGAGTGAGGGGATGGAGAACTATTTATCATGCTACTGGAAGCCAAAAGAAAGCTGGAGTAGCCATACTTATATCAGACAAACTAGACTTTAAATTAAAGGCTGTAACAAGAGATGAAGAAGGACATTATATAATAGTGACAGGGTCTATCCATCAGGAAGAGCTAACAATTATAAATGTCTATGCGCCGAATACCAGAGTGCCCAAATATATAAAACAATTACTCATAAACATAAGCAACCTTATTGAGAAGAATGTGGTCATTGCAGGGGACTTTAACACCCCACTTACAGAAATGGATAGATCATCTAGACACACGGTCAATAAAGAAACAAGGGCCCTGAATGAGACATTGGATCAGATGGACTTGACAGATATATTTAGAACGCTGCATCCCAAAGCAACAGAATATACTTTCTTCTCGAGTGCACATGGAACATTCTCCAAGATAGATCATATACTGGGTCACAAAACAGCCTTTCATAAGTTTACAAGAATTGAAATCATACCATGCATACTTTCAGACCACAATGCTATGAAGCTTGAAATCAACCACAGAAAAAAGTCTGGAAAACCTCCAAAAGCATGGAGGTTAAAGAACACCCTACTCACGAATGAGTGGGTCAACCAGGCAATTAGAGAAGAAATTAAAAAATATATGGAAACAAATGAAAATGAAAATACAACAATCCAAACGCTTTGGGACGCAGCGAAGGCAGTCCTGAGAGGAAAATACATTGCAATCCAGGCCTATCTCAAGAAACAAGAAAAATCCCAAATACAAAATCTAACAGCACACCTAAAGGAACTAGAAGCAGAACAGCAAAGGCAGCCTAAACCCAGCAGAAGAAGAGAAATAATAAAGATCAGAGCAGAAATAAACAATATAGAATCTAAAAAAACTGTAGAGCAGATCAACGAAACCAAGAGTTGGTTTTTTGAAAAAATAAACAAAATTGACAAACCTCTAGCCAGGCTTCTCAAAAAGAAAAGGGAGATGACCCAAATAGATAAAATCATGAATGAAAATCGAATTATTACAACCAATCCCTCAGAGATACAAACAATTATCAGGGAATACTACGAAAAATTATATGCCAACAAATTAGACAACCTGGAAGAAATGGACAAATTCCTGAACACCCACACTCTTCCAAAACTCAATCAGGAGGAAATAGAAAGCTTGAACAGACCCATAACCAGAGAAGAAATTGAATCGGTTATCAAAAATCTCCCAACAAATAAGAGTCCAGGACCAGATGGCTTCCCAGGGGAGTTCTACCAGACGTTTAAAGCAGAGATAATACCTATCCTTCTCAAGCTATTCCAGGAAATAGAAAGGGAAGGAAAACTTCCAGACTCATTCTATGAAGCCAGTATTACTTTGATTCCTAAACCAGACAGAGACCCAGTAAAAAAAGAGAACTACAGGCCAATATCCGTGATGAATATGGATGCAAAAATTCTCAATAAGATACTAGCAAATCGAATTCAACGGCATATAAAAAGAATTATTCACCATGATCAAGTGGGATTCATTCCTGGGATTCAGGGCTGGTTCAACATTCGCAAATCAATCAACGTGATACATCACATTAACAAAAAAAAAGAGAAAAACCATATGATCCTGTCAATCGATGCAGAAAAGGCCTTTGACAAAATCCAGCACCCTTTCTTAATAAAAACCCTTGAGAAAGTCGGGATAGAAGGAACATACTTAAAGATCATAAAAGCCATTTATGAAAAGCCCACAGCTAACATCATCCTCAATAGGGAAAAACTGAGAGCTTTTTCCCTGAGATCAGGAACACGACAGGGATGCCCACTCTCACCGCTGTTGTTTAACATAGTGCTGGAAGTTCTAGCATCAGCAATCAGACAACAAAAGGAAATCAAAGGCGTCAAAATTGGCAAAGATGAATTCAAGCTTTCGCTTTTTGCAGATGACATATTATACATGGAAAATCCGATAGACTCCACCAAAAGTCTGCTAGAACTGATCCATGAATTCAGCAAAGTTGCAGGATACAAAATCAATGTACAGAAATCAGTTGCATTCTTATACACTAACAATGAAGCAACAGAAAGACAAATAAAGAAACTGATCCCATTCACAATTGCACCAAGAAGCATAAAATACCTAGGAATAAATCTAACCAAAGATGTAAAGGATCTGTATGCTGAAAACTATAGAAAGCTTATGAAGGTAATTGAAGAAGATTTAAAGAAATGGAAAGACATTCCCTGCTCATGGATTGGAAGAAGAAATATTGTCAAAATGTCAATACTACCCAAAGCTATCTACACATTCAATGCAATCCCAATCAAAATTGCACCAGCATTCTCGAAACTAGAACAAGCAATCCTAAAATTCATATGGAACCACAAAAGGCCCCGAATAGCCAAAGTAATTTTGAAGAAGAAGACCAAAGCAGGAGGCATCACAATCCCAGACTTTAGCCTCTACTACAAAGCTGTCATCATCAAGACAGCATGGTACTGGCACAAAAACACACACATAGACCAATGGAATAGAATAGAAACCCCAGAACTAGACCCACAAACGTATGGCCAACTCATCTTTGACAAAGCAGGAAAGAACATCCAATGGAAAAAAGACAGTCTCTTTAACAAATGGTGCTGGGAGAACTGGACAGCAACATGCAGAAGGTTGAAACTAGACCACTCTCTCACACCATTCACAAAAATAAACTCAAAATGGATAAAGGACCTGAATGTGAGACAGGAAACCATCAACACCTTAGAGGAGAAAGCAGGAAAAGACCTCTCTGACCTCAGCCGTAGCAATCTCTTACTCGACACATCCCCAAAGGCAAGGGAATTAAAAGCAAAAGTGAATTACTGGGACCTTATGAAGATAAAAAGCTTCTGCACAGCAAAGGAAACAACCAACAAAACTAAAAGGCAACCAACGGAATGGGAAAAGATATTTGCAAATGACATATCGGACAAAGGGCTAGTATCCAAAATCTATAAAGAGCTCACCAAACTCCACACCCGAAAAACAAATAACCCAGTGAAGAAATGGGCACAAAACATGAATAGACACTTCTCTAAAGAAGACATCCGGATGGCCAACAGGCACATGAAAAGATGTTCAGCGTCGCTCCTTATCAGGGAAATACAAATCAAAACCACACTCAGGTATCACCTCACGCCAGTCAGAGTGGCCAAAATGAACAAATCAGGAGACTATAGATGCTGGAGAGGATGTGGAGAAACGGGAACCCTCTTGCACTGTTGGTGGGAATGCAAATTGGTGCAGCCGCTCTGGAAAGCAGTGTGGAGGTTCCTCAGAAAATTAAAAATAGACCTACCCTATGACCCAGCAATAGCACTGTTAGGAATTTATCCAAGGGACACAGGAGTACTGATGCATAGGGGCACTTGTACCCCAATGTTCATAGCAGCACTCTCAACAATAGCCAAATTATGGAAAGAGCCTAAATGTCCATCAACTGATGAATGGATAAAGAAATTGTGGTTTATATACACAATGGAATACTACGTGGCAATGAGAAAAAATGAAATATGGCCTTTTGTAGCAACGTGGATGGAACTGGAGAGTGTGATGCTAAGTGAAATAAGCCATACAGAGAAAGATAGATACCATATGGTTTCACTCTTATGTGGATCCTGAGAAACTTAACAGGAACCCATGGGGGAGGGGAAGGAAAAAAAAAAAAAAGAGGTTAGAGTGGGAGAGAGCCAAAGCATAAGAGACTGTTGAGAACTGAGAACAAACTAAGGGTTGATGGGGGGTGGGAGGGAGGAGAGGGTGGGTGATGGGTATTGAGGAGGGCACCTTTTGGGATGAGCACTGGGTGTTGTATGGAAACCAATTTGACAATAAATTTCATATATAAATAAATAAATAAGTAGAAAAAAATAGATGAAACCAAAAGCTGGTTCTTTAAAATGATAGGCAAAATTGGCAAACTTTTAGCTAGGTTCATCAAGAAAAAAAGGACCCAAATAAATAAAATCAGAAATGAGAGAGAAGGAAGAACTGACAATATAGAAATACAAATGATTACAAGAGAATACTACAGAAAATTATATGCCAACAAACTGGAAAACTTAGAAGACATGGATAAATTCCTAGAAACATATAATCTTTCAAAATTGAACTGGAAAAAAAACAGAAAATCTGAACAGCCTAAATATAAGTAACGAATTTGAATTGGCAAAAACAGAAAATCTGAACAGCCTAAATATAAGTAACGAATTTGAATTGGCAATCCAAAAACTACCAAAAAATAAAAGTCCAGGACCAGATGGAGTCGCAGGCAAATTTCACCAAACATTTAAACAAGGGTTAATATGTATCCTCAGCAAACTACTCCAAAAATAGAAGTGGAAGGCAAACTTCCAAATGCATTTATGAGATCAGCATTATCCTGATAACCAAACTAGACAGACACCACAAAAAAACAAAAAAACAAAAAAACAAAAAACAAAAAACAAAAAAAACCTACAGGCCAACATCTCTGATGAACACAGATGCAAAAATTCTCAACAATATAATAGCAATCTGCTTGCACCAATACATCCACCATGATCAGACAGGATTTATTCCAGGGATATGGAATAGTTCAAAATTCACAAACCAATCAATGTAATATACCATATCAACAAACAAAGGATAAAAATCTTATGATCATCTCAATAAATGTAGTAAAAGCATTTGAAAAGATTCATGATAAACCTCCATTCATGATAAAAAAAAAAAAAAAAAAAAAAAAAACCTCTCAACAAAGTAGAGTTACAGGGAATATATCTCAATATAATAAAGGCCATATATAAAAAACCCATAGTTAACACCACACTCAATCATGAAAACTGACAGCTTTCCCTCTAAGGTCAGGAACAAGACAAGGATGTCTACTCTTGCCACTTTTATGCAATGTAGTAGAGGAAGTCCTAGACACAACAGTCAGACAAGAAAAAGAAAGGGGACGTTCATATTGGTAAAGAAGTAAACAGTCACTATTTGCAGATGACATAATACTATACGTAGACAATCCTAAAGACTCCACCACAAAACTACTTTAAGTAATAAACAAATTCAGTAAAGTGGCAGGATACAAAATTAATATTCAGAAATTGTTAGTGTTCTGTACACTAATAACAAAGTAGCAGAAAGTGAAATTTAAAAACAACACCATTTACTATTGCACCAAAACCAAAACAAAACAAAACAAAAAACACAGAAATAAACTTAACCCAAGAATGAAAGACCTGTACTCCGAAAACTACAAAACACTGATGAGAGAGATTAAAGAGGACACAAATAAGTGGAAAAATATTTCATGCTCCTAGACTGGAAGAATTAATATTGTTAAAATGTCCAAAACAACCTACAGAATCAATGCAATTCTTATCAAAATATCAACAGCATTTTCCACAAAACTAGAACCAGTAATACTAAAATTTGTATGGAACCACAAAAAACCCTGAAGAGCCAAACAAATCCTGAACAAGAAAGAAGGGCAAAGCTGGAAGTATCACAGTCCCAGATTTCAAGATACCTTACAAAGTTGTAGTAATCAAAACCGTATGGGACTGGCTGGCACAAAAAGAAACACATTGATCAATAAAACAAAAGAGAGACCCCAAATAAACCCATAATTACCTGGTCAATTAATCTATGACAAAGGAGGCAAGACTACACAATGTGGAAAAGACAGTCTTTTTAAAAAATGGTACTGGGACAACTGTGCACCTACACATAAAAGAATAAAACTGGACCACTATCTTATACCACACACAAAAATAGAGTCAAAATGGATTAAAGACCTAAATATGAGAACTGAAATCATAAAAATTCTAGAAGAGAACATAGGCAGTAATTTTTCTGATCAGTCATAGCATCATTTTTCTAGATATGTCTCCTAAGGCAAGGGAAAGAAGCAAAAGTAAACTATTGGAACTACATCAAAATAGAAACTTTTGTACAGCACAGGAAATAATCACAAAACACAAAGACAACCTACTGAATATGAGAAGATATTTGCAAACAATATAGCCAATAAAGAGGTTAATAATCCAAAATATTTAAAGGACTTAGATAACTCAACACCAAGAAAATAAACAATCCAGTTAAAAAAATGGGTTAAGGACCTGAATAGACATATTTTCAAAGAAGACAACAGATGGCCAACGGACACATGTAAAGATGCTCAACAACGCTAATCATCAGGGAAATGCAAATCAAAACCACAAATGGACATCTTACACCAGTAAGAATGACTAAAATCCAAATGACAAGAAATAACCAGCGTCAGCAAGGACGTGAGAAAAAGAAACCCTCGTTCGCTGTTGGTGGAACATAAATTGGTACAGCCACTGTGGAAAAGAGTGTGGAGGTTTCTCAAAAAATTAAAAATAAAAATGTGATATGATCCAATAATTCCACTATTAGATATTTACCCAAAGAAAACGAAAATACTAATTCAAAAAGATACATGTACTTCTATTGCATTATTTATAATAGCCAAGATATGGAAGCAACCTAAGTGTCTATCAATAAATGAATGGATAAAGAACATGTGATATATATACATAATGGGATATCATACGGCCATAAAGAGGATGAGAGAGTGCCATTTGGGAGACGGATGAACCTAAAGGTTATTATGCTAAGTGAAATGAATCAGAAAGAAAGACAAATGCCATATGATTCCATTCATAAGTGGAATCTAAAAAAGAAAAAAGAATGCACAAACAAAAAGCAGAATCAGACCTATAAAAACAGAGAACAAACTGATGGTTTGCCAGAGGGGAGTGGGATGGAGGGCTGAGCAAAATGGCTGAAGGAGAAAGGAAGTTATCAGCTTCCAGTTATGATGGAATGAATAAGTCATGGGAATAAAAGGGACAGAGTAAGGAATACAGTCAGTGATATTGTAATAGCAATGTAATGGGACAGATGGTAGTTACACTTGTGGTGAGCATAGCATAATGCACAAACTTGTCAAATCGCTAAGTTGTAAACCTGAAACTAATGTAACATTATGTTTCAACTCTACTTAATAAAATAAAAATAAAAAGAATATTCTCTGGCTGGACTTATTGTAAATAATGAAGTATAAATAAGCATTAGAAGTAAGTATGGAGAAAAGAAATCCATTATAGTTCCAATATAAGAGACAATATTTAGATTAATGGTATAATATTATTTTTAGAGAGTGAGATTAGATCTCATTTTTCCTCATCATGACTTATTATAGAAATGTCTTTGAGACTATTTTTTAGCAACAGCTGAACTGAAAAATTAAGAGATTAAGAAAGTGGACATGAAATGAGAGACTCTGTTCTTATAAGGATGTGCCTTCCAATGCTCCACCATACCATATCATATACCATAGACTAGCAGCAGCCTGAGAGGAACTGAATTCTACCAAGTGAATGAGCTTGGAAGCAGATCTTTCATAGTTGAATCTTTCTTTCTTCTTTCTCTCTCTCTCTCTCTCTCTCTCTCTCTCTCTCTCTCTCTCTCTCTCTTTCTTTCTAGGTAGGCTTCATGCCTAGCACTGAGTCCAATGTGGGGCTTGAACTGACAACCCTGAGATCAAGATCTGAGCTCAGATCAAGGGTCAGATGCCTAACCAAATGAGGCACCTGGGTATCTCCCAAGTTGAGCCTTTAGATGACCATATCTTAGACCTTGACTGCAGAATGTGAGAGAAGCAGAAGAGTGAGCTAAACCCTACCTGTTTCCTCATCTACACACATGGCAATAATAAATACTGTTGTTTCAAGTCATTAAGTTTTGGAGTAACTTGTAACAAACAATATATAACTCTAATGCATCCTTCTATTTCCTGCACAATATTCTCATAGTACATTGTCATTCCAGCTATTGCTATGGCAACCAGCTTTTCACAGGTGTGAACTGATAGCAGCTTACCTTAGCTGTACTGTTTGTTTCTTACTTTGTGCCTTGAATCTTCTGACACTACTGTGTAAGGTGTAAGACTCCTGTTGAGAAGTTACTCAGAATTTCACATAAGCAAATCTGTATAGGGAAGGAAAAAATAATTTTTCCTCTACCTTTCTAGGTTCTGTGGCTGAGACTCCCTTGCAGTAAAAGACAGATTAACAGGAGAAAAAGATAATTGTAATTATGTACACCCCACAAAGATATGAGATTCTAAAAGTGGCCAGATGATTGAGGCTTATATACCATCTTAAGCTAAGGAAAGGGATAAGTCTGGGGCTTCAGGTGGGGGAAGCGAAAAGAGGAAACATTTGGTAAACAAAGGTTGCCCAGCCATGCAGATAAGTCTCTCAGGTAAAAAAGTTATCTCTGGTAATAGCTCTCTTCCAGGGATATGCCCCCCTTTCTTATGTAAATTTCTCTTACAAAATGGTAATTACTACTCCTATTTTCAGAGTTTCTCTTCTGTGTGCAGTTTCTCAAAGTAATCACTTCATATTCCTTATGCCAAAGAGGCATATTTTGGGTGGTAAATTCTGCTACCCTTCTCTTGGAAGTGCAAGGAAGTTACTCCTTGCGGGGTACTTGTTGATCAGTGAAGGACAGACAAGAGCCAGTAGAAATATCTTTCCTCTATGGACACTGCTAATAGTCTACACAGATCCTCAGAAGGCCCCGATATGATCAAGCACCAGTTGCTTGCAATAACGACCAACTCAGTTATGCATCCTTCTTTGCTTGCCCTCCAACCTGTTAATGTCTCTCCAGAGAAAATTCATTTTGCACAATAAACTCGCTGCACTCAAGCCCTTATCCTGGGCTCTGCTTTTGGCTGGGGACTTGGAACCCAAGCTAAGTTACTTTGTCTCCTTTTATCATAGTGTTACCAGGTCAAGGAATTACTAAGATATTTATGTTCTATGTTTCTTACATATTGAAGCAAATTTCTAGCATATTCCAGTAAATACGTACTCTTTCCTTGGGCTACTATTACACATTGTCTCTTACCTCTTATTCATACCATTTCTCACATCACAGACACAAAACCTGTTTAGCCAAATATTCTCTCTGACAGACATGGCCGTAACAGCATGTATACTCAGTCCCAGTTCAAATACACTGTACACTTGGATCAAGATATATTCGTCTGACTTGAAATGTTTGCAGTGCATCAGCCTATCATGTACACTGAAACCCCCAGGAACTACTTTTTTAAAGCCAATTTCACAGTATGGATTTGGATCCCAGTTAATTCTTCTGTCATTTTTACAGAACTGTGAGTAAAAGAACATCTCTGATTACTGCTAGAATCAGATACCAGCACACACTGCAAATAAACTCCAAGATCTCCAGCCCATTTCAGATAACATCCCAAACAACACTGGTTCCTACAGAGCTTGTATAATGTCTGACAGCTTTCTGCAGAAAGAAGGTCAAATCCTAGATCCTAACCCCATGGTCTTTGCCCCAGAATCCAGATAATGTTTTTTTGCAAAAGCTGTCTGTGTCTGTGTGTGTGAGAGAGAGCATTTTACAAATGCCCTTTCAAGAAATTCCACAGATCTATTCTTTAAGAGGAAAAACGTAGTGTCTCCTTCAGCATTTCCTAATTTAGAAAGAAAATTAGTTTTCATTTAACATCATTGGCAAAATTTCTAAGAATGATAAAAGAGATTCCTAAATAAAATGCATTTATTTTTGGATTACATAGCACTCTCTTTCCCTTCCTGATCTCATGCTGAGATAAAACTTCTAATTCTCTCTCTCAACTCTGGAAGATAACTCTTTTGGGATAACTCTTTTATCCCCAAAACCCAATTGATTGGCTCTCAACTCTACTTGGTTTTTATCCCAAGACTAATGAGGGATGAAAGCAAAAGGGAGAACTGGGGAGATTTTCCAACGTAGCCCAAAGAGGCTATTGAAATTACCTCTGAGCCTTTCAGGGCAACTTGGGGCCTTCTAAAGAATCTAAGTATAAATAAGCAATTTTCACATAGCAACAACCTTGCTGTGGAAACTAAATGAGTTACACAACAGCTTGTGGTCATGTATAAATTTGTTCTTCTCTTATCTTTGTCCTTTGTCTAAAACAGCCAACTCTTTCTTAAAGGGCCAGACACTAAATATGGCTTATAGGCCACAAAGTCTCAGTCACAACTGCTCAACTCTCCCCTTGTAGAGTGAAAATAGCCAAAAACAATACATAAATAAATGAGCATGGCTGTGTTCTAATAAAACTTTATTATAAAAACATGGCCAGCTTGCCAGCTATATTTTTTCCAACCCATAGTCTAGGAAAGGAAATTTAAAGAACTATGGAGTGAGGTTATATCTTTCTGTTTCTATGACATCTTCTTGTCCCATTTCACCACTATATTTTAGCTTATTAAAATATATGGAAAGAGGAGAGATATATTTTGGTACATATGGAAATTGGAACATAATTTTGAAAAACTTCCAGAACAGGAAATACAACTGAAAATAATAAAGGGCTGTCTACACTGATGGATGATCCAAGTTCAGCTTCACAGTATGTCTGCCGTACTTTGAAAGTGCAAGAAAAATGCTATTCTGTGTAATGGATAGTTGTGTCAAATGCAGAAATAAATAAAAATGCAAATAGGTCATTGACTCATGCAGATAATGGCTAAATAAGGCTATTTCTAAAATAAGTCTCTCCTTGACCAAAATGTCCCCATCTCACAGTAATCAGTGTGCTATCATACATTCCATAATACAGAGCACAATTCAGTATGTCTGACATGACATTAATAAGCTGAGGTAACATTCAAAAATTCCTCCCTCTCTGCCTTATCCAAAATTTTGTGTAAGATCTTTACAATGTACGAGAACCTCAAAAATCATAAGTGAAAAGTGTATACAAAGTTTCTCAGGAATGTTATACAAATTTTTCTCAGGAGAGTATCCATAACTATCAACAACTTCTCACAGAACTCCGTGATCCCCAAGTAAGAAAAATCACATTGTTTATGAATAAATGAAAAAAAAAATGAAACTGTTCACTAAACCTAAATTTTAGTCCAGTTTATAGGGTATGACTGGAAGGACAGCAAGGAGGTAAAAAAATAAAATAAAATCCAAGTAAATAATGTCCTCTCCAGTGAAACCTCAAATGTCACCATTACTTGATTCCTTTGTGTTCAGGATTACATTTTGCTTCAACTCCATTTTTAAAACATCTTTTGTTTTAAAATGTTCTTTATATTTGGAACTCGCTTGTGATAGAACATCATACACACACACACACACACACACACACACACGATGGAATTTCTACTTCTGCACCATGAATCGGGGAGGCCAAAGTAGGGTTGCTACCTTTAGCAAACAAAAGTATCGAACACCCATTAAAATTTAAATTTTGTATGAGATATACTAAAAAATTACTGTTTATCTGAAATTCCAATTTCACAAGATGTCTTGTATTTTATCTGGCAAAGCTGGAGGGAACGTCACTCCCAACTTTCCAATGAAAAAAAGCTGAAGTAGCTTCAAATACATGACGGTTGAACTGAAGTTGTGGAACAAATAACTGGCTCAGAATTTGAGGGGAAACAGGCACCTACTGGGAGAGAGGAGATGGAAGCATTCACTTACCTGGGTTAAAAGCAACAAAAGTGAGATTCAGCCAGAATAAGTGGTGAATTGGTGAAGGCCAAAGCAGGGCAGGGAAGACAGAATGAAGTCCTCCTTCTCTGCCTTATCCAAAATTTTGTGTAAGATCTTACCAAGGTAAGAGAACCTTAGAGACACAGAAATTGGGAACGTGCACACCTTCAGCTCCCTTTTCTCTACAAAAACCACCAGATGCTCTCACCCACACAAAAGACAAGGTCTTAAGAACTATCAGTGTTGATGCAAACCTGGTGAGGGGATAGCAGTCATGTGGGAGAAGCACCACACCTCATCTGTTTCCCGCATCTCCCCTACTGAACAAAAGCCTTAATCTTTGGGGAAAGTGGCAGGAGTGACAATGACACCATCCTTAGGGCACAAGTGAAAACTCTGTGAAGCTGGAGAAGGAAAATAGAAAAATAAGAAAGCTTCATCCTGTGTTAGGGGCATGAATACACACTGGGCCCAAAATTACAGCCAGGGAAACAAGTGGAGAGTTCAGAAAGCCATACTCCCAAGATCCTACATAAGACTGAGATTTAATCATAACAATAGAGACTATTCCATTCCACTGTCCTCTATAACTAAGAAAAATGTTCCAACAAGTAACAGGAATACTGTGGAGAAAGGGACAACAGAGGAGCAAGAATGGATAAAAAAGAAATTCTCTGAAGCAAAGTAGAAAGAGAAGACCAAATAGACACTGTTCTCCAAACAAACTCACATCTTAAACACCAGGCCCCCCTAAGAAATATGAAGCCCTTGGAACATTGAGGGTAACCATAGCAACAAAAAACCTGAAACCCAGCCCAACTGCTCACAGCATTACCTCCAATCCCCATACTAAAGACCTAATAGAAGGAAAGGTGTGTCCACTTCCAGGCATTAAAAACTATTTACTGCAGTCTCTTCTATCATACATAAGGCATCCAGCTTTCACAAAATATTATGAGGTATGTGAAAACGAAAGAAAGACAAAGAAGAGCAATCATTAGAACCAGACTTAGTTATGACACAGATACAGAACTATCTGACAGGAGATTTTAAAATAACAGTGAAAGGCTACAAACGAAAAAGTAGGCAACATGCAAGATCAGATGAAGAGTCTGATCAGGGAAATATGAATCGAATACAAATGCTGGAAGTGAAAAAGCACAGTAACAAAGCCAGGAGATGGCACTGCCAAGCTCAAGGAACTCTACCACTGAAATTATCAGTGAACCTGGAGATAAGGCAATAGAAATTACCCAAACTGAAACATAGTGGGGGGAGGGGGGGAAGGTGGGCGTGGCAAAAACTAAACAAATACCTGTGGGACAATGTCAAACATTTATAACTTACACATTCATAGGAATCCCAAAAAGAGAACAGAGAGAGAGAATAATGTAGAAGAAATACTGTAAGAAAAAATGGCCAAGAAGTCCCCCAAATTAATAGCAGATGCCAGAATGTTCAGAGGAAAGTAAGCAGGATAAATACTAACACACACACACACACACACACACACACACACACACACACACACACTGTGAGACAGACACATACATCTTCAAATGCTGTATTCAAACTACTGAAAACAAAAAAACACAATTTTGAAACAACCAGCAGAAAAACAAATATTACATACAGCAGAAGAAAGTTTAAGTATTACAACAGATTTCTTATCAGAAGCCATATAAACCAGAAGATGATGAGAGAGATCTTCACTGGGCTTGTGTGGAGGTTGTGGGGAAGCCATCAACCCAGAATTCTACAGTCTATGAAAATAACTTTCAAAACTGAAAATGAAAAAAGGAAGTTTTTCTCGAATAAATAAAAATGAACAGAATTCACTGCCCACAAATCTATTTGACAAGAAATCTTAAAAGAATTTCATCAGGCAGAAGGATATCAGACTGAAACTTGGATATGAAAAAGCAAATAAAGAGCACTAAAGACTGGGAGAAAATATCTGCAGGCCATCCATCTGATCATTAACTTCTATAAAGAATTCTCAAAACCCAACAATAAGAAAACACACAACCCAATTTCTAAAATGAGACACATTTCTCAACAGATTTCTCACCAAAGCAGACATAAGGATGGTAAATAAGCAGATGAGAGGATGCACAACGTCAGGAGTCATTACGGAAACATAAATTCAAACCACAGTAAGATACCAATACAGACACTGGTTAACATGAGGGGAAGTGGGGTTAGGGGCAAACCGACTCAATGGCTATCTTTGCAAATCTTCTGTAAGTATTACATGATTTCAAAATAAAAAGTGACCCAAAAAAGGCATGGGATGATTTTCCATTCTTGACACTCCAGTAGCAAAGGATAGTGGTTACTAGTAGGGAGGGCATCAGAAGAAAGAGGACATTTTTAGGAGTGCTAAAGACAAACTTTGGCCAGGGAAGACCCTGGTCACAGGACCACCAGTCAGCTCTTCTTATGTGGCCCTTGAAGGAAATCTGAATATGTCACCCTAAAATATCCCTCTTTGACATAAAAATTATTTCAAATGATAGGCAAGTAAGAGGCAACAAATGCAGAAAAAAGCTACCTCACTTCTGCTTAAAGGCAGGATATAAATTCTTTGAATGGAGAAAGACTCTTATCAGCCCAGAGATGCCTCCAGATGAATCTGCAAACACACTTTACTTCATTAGTTTCCTCCCATATATTTACCTTCCCACAGTTTGCTGCCCTTGGAAAAGCCAAAAACTGTTTCTTTTGATCTGTCATTTCTCTACTAACATTGTTCTTTATTGAAAATGCTATATAAATATAAGCCAGAATTCAAAGTTGCTAGTTTTAGTTACTTTTGGTTTAGGTTTCTCCCACGTGATGTGCACTTCATGCATTAATAAACTGTTTTTTCTCCTATTAATCTTTTTGTTAAATACTCTCAGCTGAAAAGCAAAAGTCTCTCCTCTCCTACACCCTCATAGAGTCAAAGATATTCTGGTGGCTCTAGCTGACAGCACAAGCATATTCATGGTAATCACAAACCTGCAAGCTTTGGCAACCACATATGGTCAAATCTGAAGTGATGAGTTTTCCTTTGTTGTTTTCTGCAATGTCCCCCACATTAGGAAGGAGGTATGATAGAATGGAGAAGAAGACAAGGAGTTTCTCAAGGAGAGAACTATCTGGTAAATTTAAGTGACCTCATTGTTGAGTTTGGGTTTATTACAGTGCCCAATGATGAAACAAATTTAAATTAAAAAGTGGTCTATTTTGGTGATGATTGTGCCTGTCTTAATGACTACTTACACTTGCAGTTATGAGCAATTTTCCCTTTCATTTAAGACAATTCTAAGACCCCATGAGGCAGAAGTTGATTTGGGGGCTTCATGTAGATCTGGCATCACTGATTGGGCCTTGGTAAACTCACCTCCTAGACACTTTTATTCATCAGTGATAAGAGTTTAAAAAAATTTTTTTTAATGTTTGTTTATTTTTGAGAGAGAGAGAGAGAGACAGAGCATGAGTTGGGGAGGGGCAGAAAGAGAGGGAGACACAATATCTGACAGAGGCTCCAGGCTCTGAGCTCTCACCACAGAAGCCAACATAGGGCTCGAACTCACGAGCTGTGAGATCATGACCCAAGCCCAAGTCGAACGCTCAACCGACTGAGCCATCCAGGTGCCCCAGTCTTAAGAGTTTTGTTTTTTTTTTTTTTAACAAAAACTAAAAATGTTGAAGAATAGCTCTGGATTCAGACTTTAATGTTCAAAATCCTTTTCAGGTGTGCTCACATATAACCACATAACATCTGGTGGATTTCTCAGAAAACGTTGGCCTACACAGTCTTTGAATTCAGCTCATGATTCTATCAATTAAACTTAAAATAACCAAAAATATGACTTATAATTTCCTCCACTCAGCTCCACACATGACCACCTTTTAGGAAAGCCAAATACAACCTTATTTTTGGCTTATGAACCATACATCGAAAACCACATTTCTGCATATGTATAAAATAGAGACCTATGTAAAGAACTTCTAGCAAGTGCTCCAAATAATACTTCCCCACATGGACTAAACATGTAGAAAATCATTCTTTCCTTGGTTGAATTAGTTAGGCATTTTTTTTGAGACACAATTGGCTATATTTCACTCCTCTCTGTATTAGTTACTTTTGCTCCGAAAATGAAAATTATGCCCTGAGAACGATTTCTCCTTTCATCACTCATTTTTTTTCTGCACTTAAGAAACACAGGAACAATCTCAATCACAAAGCTCCCAGAGGTGTTCCTTATCCTTCTCATCCTACTTAATTGGCTTAAAATGGATGTTACAGTACTCCACCTGCATGCCACTTTTAACTGCAACCACTCCAGCGACTTTCCCACTCCAGACAGAAAGACTGTCCTGGGGAAGACATCCTCTAACCACAGGCTCCTGTGCCCATGCCTTACTGGGAGCATGAAGAACATCTTGCACATCAGGTCAGTTTCCTCTTCTTAACCCCAAACCCCCTCTCAATTGCCTTTCCCATGAGAAGTATGCTTTCCCAGGGAGATGCTGCCTTTGGGTATGTCATTTTGTGTGAAGTAGACAGTTTCACTGAAATGAAACAGAAAGAGTAGCCAACATCAAGGGCAGGGACCATAACTACTTATTTTACTGTGTGGTGTTTGTCTGTTTATGTCCCTGTTTCTCCCTTTGTATTATGAGGATCTTGAGGGCAGGAACAATGTCTTGGTGTCACTATATTTGACCCAGAATAAATACCCAATACATTACTTACTTAATTAATCATAGTACTGTTTAATCTTGCCACTAACAGCAATAAACATACATGTATATATACAGAAAGAAAGAGGAAGGAAGGAAGGAAGGAAGGAAGGAAGGAAGGAAGGAAGGAAGGAAGGAAGGAAGGAAGGAAAGAAACCCAACAGACAAAAAGCCCAAAGACAAACTAATTGCAGTTTATCTATCTATACTGGGGATTAAGAATAATGAACACTTGGGTCCTCTGGGAAATTTTTCATTTAAATACACGAGACATATTATGTACACACAAGCTTCTAAAATCCAGCAATGGAAAAGAAGCACGAAAAACCAAAGACTGAGGAAGTTCTAACTGCTTCTTGTAAGCAAGACAATGTTTTAATCGTTATGTACCCTATAATAGCCGGTTTGGCCAATTCTCTTTTTCAGCCTGCACTTTGGGCATGATGAGCTTTGCTTTAAACTTGAAATAAGGCAGACTCATCAGTTTTTAAAAAGTAATTATGCACATAAACTTGAGCATCCCTGGTCTTTGAAAAAGAGAAATGAACTGTCAAGCAGAGTTGAACTATAATTTGGTTTTGTGATGAGGAGTAAGAAAAACAACCTGAATGCTGAAGATCCCCACTCATAAATGAAAGTCATTAGCTGTATCTGGAAACCTACTACCCACCTACCAAAAACCTAGTGAACAACTCAATACCTCCGTGATGTGTGCAGTTCTTTAAACAAACAGCCTATTATCCTGGAGAGTACATTTTCACTTGGCTTCTGTAACAGACAGTCAGAGAAGAAAAAATAATATGAAGAACTCCACAGCTCTTCTACATGAGGCAAGGGTTTTCCATCTATACTGTAGTGTTTGGCCCCCAAATCACTTTTTACACTCCACAGTGCGTGTCTGCATAGCAAGGAAGGAAAGGGAGTTGGAACGACATGAGGCCACATGAGAAATGGAATTGCTTCTCTTGGCATTAGGTGCTAGTCAATCTAAAACTACTCCCTGGGACACACCAACAGTTTATTGACTTCAAGCGATCTTACTGCTGGAACAGCCAAAGGCGCAATGGATGTTCTTAACATCTTGACACCAAGGGCCCAGCCCTGGAGCTGCCAACAGGAGCTGCCTATTGAACTGTTGGGGCACCCTGATTCTCCTTCCCCACAAGAGCCACTGGGGGGACCCTATAATGTAGTCGTTAATAACTTTGAGGTCATAGAGACTTCAGTTTAAATATCAGCTCTACCACTGTCTAATTTATACAGAAGCTTCTCTAAGTCCCAGACTTTTTACCTATAAAAGAGAAATAGTAATATTAACTTTGTAGGCTTACTCAGAGGAGGAAGGGATAAAATGAGGTAAAAGAACCGAAGCACAAAGCCAGGATATAGTAAGTGCTCAGTGATACTAGCTAATGTTACAATTCCCTCCTCTTTTCCAAGGGTTCTCCAGATTTCTTTCCCTTCTCCTTTCTGTCCCTTTACATGTCTCCCTGGCCATTGCCTCAGGCTTGCCAGACACATCTAAGAAGAACCACTGTCACTGCACAGGCAGCCTTGCTGCCTGGAGACACCAGTTCTCATTCAAGACTATCAGCTTCTCCACCACAGGATGCTTTTGCCAACTTGTAAACACCCCCCAAGCGCATTTGCTTGTTTAAAGGGCCCTCTTTTACACTCTTAACTGAAGTTTGCTTTCTACCTGTAGCATTTCTTAAACAATTTGCTTACAGTGAAGTGCATTGTGCTACCCCCACGGTCATCCAAGTAATAGGATACTGAATAACAGAAAGCCTTAATTTTTTTTTTTTTTTTGGTTTATGCTGAATTTTTAATTATTTCTTTTTACTTTTTGTTTGGAAATACTTTAATACTTACATAAAAGATCTAAGAATAAAAAGAGTACATAGAACCCTTGTATACCCTTTAGCCAAATTCACTTATTGGTAAAATTTTGTACCATTTGCTTTATCATTTATTCTTTTCAGATATAGATATAGATATAGATATGAACATATGATGTGTATATATACATCCTAAACTCTGAATATTTGTGTTTACATAAAATTCATATGTTGAAACCCAAATCCCAAAAGTAAAGGTATTAGGAAGTGGGCCTTTGGGAGGTGATTAGGATTAGTGCACTTAAAAAACGGGCCCAAGAAAACTCCCTGCTATCAGCACAGAGCTCACTTCGGATGCTCTTCCCCCCTCCCCCCAACTACCCTTTCTCGGCTTATGCTCTCTCAAAAATAAACATTAAGGGGCACCTGGGTGGCTCAGAAGGTTGAGCCTCTGACTTCGGCTCAGGTCATGATCTCGCGGTCTGTGAGTTCGAGCCCCGCATCAGGCTCTGTGCTGACAGCTCAGAGCCTGAAGCCTGCCACAGATTCTGTGTCTCCCTCTCTCTGCTTCCCCCCAGCTCATGCTCTGTCTCTCTCTCAAAATAATAAATAAACATTTAAAATATTAATAATATTAAATAAACATTAAAAAAATAGGTCTGAGAGAGTTCTCCTGCCCTTTCCACCATGTGAAGTTAGAGTGAGAAGACAGCTCTCCTTGGACACCAAATCTACTGGTGTCATGACCTTGGACTGCTCAGCCTTCAGAGCTGTGAAAAATGCATTTCTATTGTTTATAAGTCACCCAGCTTATAGTATTTTTGTTACAGTAACCTGAATGAACTAAGACTATATGTGTGTATGTTTGTATTTATATGTGTGTATGTGTATTTATTTATGATGTGTATATATACATTTATGTATAAAAACAGTACAATATTTTTATAATAGCATTTGAATGTAAATTACATACACCATGAATCTTACCTCTAAACACTTTGGTGTATATTTCCTAAGAACAAGGGTATGTTCTTATATAATCATAGTACACTTTAAACTGAACTATAAATATATATTATTGATACAACTTTTATCTAATCTACTATCCTTTTTCCATGTTTCAAAATTGACCTGATCATGTCCTTTATAGCATTCTTTTCCTTCCACGACAGGATCTAATCTAGCATTGCCTTAGCTGCTCTATCTCTCTAGACTTCTTTAATCTGGAACATTTCCACAGCCCCTAAGCCTTCATTTTGATAGCAGTGCATTCTTATTCCATTACAGGCCTCATAAACTCAGACTATGTATTGGAGAACAAAGTCTCCCCTCCTCAACCTTTCTCCAAACCTAAGACAATTTAATCAGTCATTTCAAACTGTGTCAGACATGTGATTTCAATTATAGATTATACTTTCCTCAATGTCTTCTATTTGAAAGTGAGAGAAATAAAACAAAAAACTCCTCAATCCTATTCTTTAGTATCCCAGAGATAAAAAATAATGAGCATATTGCATGGAATCTGTGAACTTACTGGACCTCATTAGGAATGGCATCATTTAGCATAGTCCTTGAAAAGTTTAAGGTTTTAGGGAACACTTTTTCTGAAAGTCATTATTTTTCAGAGTCTCTTCAGGAAATTTTTAGAAGAGTGATATCCATGTCCCTTCAAATATACTTCATTTGTGTTATAGCTTTAAAGAAGAAATCTTTACTTATTAAAGAACTGTTATAATAAGTGGCAAAAATCAATTGCCAAAGAAATCAAAGATATTGAAGATCAGTAGTACCATTTTTTTTTCTAGGTACTAATGAGACCGTCTAAATAACTTATGAATAGCTGCCTTGTTGGTTCTTTCACTGGGGAAAAATCTTCTGGTGACAAATACTAAGCATGTGTTCTCCAACATCCAGCTCTTTCTCTCATTCCCTCTTCCTCCCTCTCCTTAGGTATGCAAAGAAGGTCTGTTTGCACTGAGGCCTTGAAGTTGCAGCCTGGATACCCATCCACCTTGCAACCCAGAGAGTTATGCCACCCTCCTCTCATGATTGCCCTGGAATGCATGCTCTCTGAGTGAGCCACTCTTAATGAAGACCTGCCTAATTATTCTGCATAGAGACTTGGACAAGAGCCTGTGAGAAAGAGCTAATGGCTTATAAATGTGAATATAAACTTAAATGGGCCAGTGAAACACACAACACTTTCTCAGTCCCACCCAGATTGCAAACAGTGATTTAGAGGTTTCTACAAAAAGAAATATTTTGCCATGACCTAAATTATTTGGCTGTCGTGGCTACACACAAAAGATGAAGAGAGATTCCATCTCTGATGTGTGATACCTGGTTGCATGAATGTATTCTCTCCCTATGGTTTGTGGGTAATAGCCAACACTTATTAAATACTAACCTGTGTCACCTATTATTCTAAGGGCATCTTAAATGGACTAAGTTCTTCAGTGCTCAAGACAACCCTATAAAGGTAGGTAATATCATTACCCCCATTCTAAAATTGAGAAAACAGATACAGAGAAGTTGAAAAACTTCCCCAAATTCACGACACAATTAAAGTCTCTAATATTTTATTTTTTTGAGAGCGAGGGAGAGAGATTATGGGAGGGGCAGAGGGAGAGAGAGAATCTTTAGCAGGCTCCACACCCAGCGTGTAGAGCCTGAATGAGGCCTTATCCCACAACAGTGAGCTCATGACCTGAGCCAACATGAAGAGTCGGATTCTCAACTGACTGAGCTACCCTGGCATCCCTCTAATCCTTTCCAATGGAAGGTGCTATGGATGGAGTCCTTGTGTCTTCCACCATAATCCATACGCTGAAGCCCCAAACAGTAATGTGATGGTATTCGGAGGCGGGGTCTTTGGGAGGTAATTAGGTTCGGATAAGGTCATGAGAGTAGAGCCCACATGATGGAACTGGTGCCCTTATAAGGGGATGAGGGGACCATAGCTCTCTCTGACATGTACATATATAGCAAGAAGGCAGCAGTCTATAAACCTGGAAGAGGACTCTCGCCAAGAACCCAGCCATGCTGGCATCCTGATCTCAGACTTCAAGCGTACAGAACTGTGAGAAATAAATGTTTACTGTTCAAGCCACCCAGTGTATGATATTCTGGTATAGCAGCCCAAACTAAGACAGAAGGTAAACCTCAACACTCATTAGTCTTTCCAGTCAGAGATGGGCACTGAAAGAATGACAGGCTCCAAGAGAACAGGCTCTTAGTAAGAGTCTTGACAAAGATCAATAATGCCTCCTTCTACATATACTTCATCCTGTTATTTTGAGGCCTTCTGACCAAAAGAAAGATTAGAGGACACTAAGAATGGAGGAGAGCTTCATTTGAGAGAAGGGGCACTGAAGGCCACAGGGGCAAACTGTCATGCCTATGAGCATTGCTAAGTTTTATTTCTAATCTTTTCTCTGAGTGGACCAGATAGCAAATGGAATCAAAAATTACTGAACCTGCAATTCTTTTTGCGTTTTCCTTTAAAATTAGTGCTCTTGCATTCTTAACTAACCCTTTGCTGTTCCCAAAGAATCTCCATTCCTAAATGAACTAAAAGAATAAGAAATATGGCTAAGGAAGCAGAGTAAGAAAACAAAAAAATCTTATAATAGAGACCTATATTGTTCTTAAATTAATTTTTTAATTATTGGAATAAGTGGCTTTTGTAATCCCTTGTGGCTTTTCTTTAAATTTTTGAGGTTTTTAATTTATGGGATTGAAGGTTTTTCTAATTATAAAAGTAGCCATTACGTTTTAACACCTACAAGCATAAGCAATGAACTAAGCTCTGATTGGATTTGAAATGGAGACTTTATACTTATAGCCCAGATATGCTCAAGGGCATTTGTTTTTTTTTTTTTTTTTTTGGTTTTCACAACTTTTTTTCTCAATTCTTGAATGATTCTTTCAATGTCAGATTTTGCATAAAAAACTGAGATTTCTAGTCTCTTATTTAAAAATCCAAACTGTGACAATACTAGAAAAACATTATCCTAGGACAACAATCAAGTTAAGCTGACTAATGGCTGAGTCTATTAAAAAACTGTTTTGTTCAGTTAAAAGGGCCAGCACTGCTGTGGAGCTGGGTTTGGGAGGTGGGAGAGAAGGGAAAGGAGCAGAACAGCAATCAGGCCTGTGTGATCCAATTTACTTGGTCAGTAGACTTTGGGAGGGAATAAAAATAGCAAACCAGGGAATATTTCAAACAAAACTCTAGGACATGCTCTATGTATGGACAGAGAAAATAAAAGGTAAGGGACACAGATACTAGACATTCAGGGAGAATGTGAAGATTTTTTTCTTTTCCATGCAGATTGCAACCAAGTCAGAACTCCTGTCTATTGGACTAAAAATACGTTGGAGAGGAATAAATAAATTGATAATTCAACTAGAGCCCTTGACAAGTACCTGACATAGAGTAAGCGTTTAATAAATGTAGACAGTCATCATCATCATCCTCATCTAATAGGAAGAGAAGGAAAAATGAGCAAATTGAACATTCTACCATGTAGCTTCACATCAGTAAGTTTAAATATGACCTATGTATTTGGAAATGTCACTTTACATTTAGAAAGCTGACAAATTTTTAGTTTAATTAATACAATCTCCCATGGGTGTTTGGCAACTCAAACAGTATGTTTTGGCTATTTACACACAATTTAAGCTATTGAACTTACAATCTTTCTCCAGCCCACTAATTCTCCCCATCCACTATCCAGAAAAAAAAAAAAATCACAAAAACCTAATAATCTAGTGAGAAACTTTTCTTCATTTGATGTAAAGTATCCCTTGTAACTCTGCTGTACTGTATAAATGGTGGTTCCCTTCAGTAAATAGTACTTATTAACTGTGGAAACCATATTTACATGCCTTGGTAAACAATGAATTATTCTGAGAACGTGATTTAGTAAATACTGTGGTTTGTGGGATTTCAGTACAAAATTACAACAGCAAATGTAGAAGGAAATCTCTAGAGCTTTTATCTAACTTTCAAGGAAGAGAGGGATTTAAAAGTCCTTTACTGTATACTTGATCAAGTTTCAAAAAATGGAAAAACATTTTTAAATGATATTTAAAGACAGTAAAACTACTTGGCATGACTTAAGGTTTTAAAAACAGATTTAAACAAAGTAAGAGGAAAATTGAATTAGAGATTCCAGACAGGCAACTGACCACACATTGAATCTCATATTGGTGATTAAAAATAAGAAAATTATTTGTCCAATAGTAATAACACTTATTTTTTAGGCAAAAGTTAATTCAAAAGCATCATTAATTTATATATAACAAAATGGAGCTGTACAGCAATTTAAATGTAACATTTAAAAAGTTTTCTGACATTAACCTCTTTTTTTAAAAAAGCTGAGAAAAAATTTGGAAGACGTTCACTTTCAAACAAGTGAAGATTTCAGCTTGGCCTCCTTAAGCATTATAGATTTTCAGATATGGAGATAGTCTTTAACAGATAAGTAAGTTCTCATATAAATGCACTGCCTTGAAAGTAAATTAAGTGTATTAAATTCACATGTTTATATCCTTTTTCTCTTCTCCAAAGTAATTATGAAATAATGGAAGCAAGTATGGGTTCAGGCATATATGCCTGTGTGAATTTACAAGATCAAAACCTGTATGTGAGAAGAAGATAGCCAGAATCTACACCCCCCTGGGGAAGTTTATCCATAAAAACATCCAAGACACTTCAAAGAGGTCTCTTCTCAGATAATTTCCCTAGCTGTTTAAAAGTTGATAAAGGCCTGTTTTCATCTGAATATGAATTTGTTGTTGTTGTGAAAAGTTGTTATATTTACTTCTATATATTACTATAAGGGCGGGGGGGGGGGAGAAACCTATAATCTGCTGAAAGAACACTATCAGGATATGATTGCTAAATCACCCCCCTCAGCATTTTCCATTTCCCAACACATCATTACATTGAGCAGCATTTTGGGGTAATTGTGAGATACATGTAAAGCCTCTCAGAGTCTCCTTGCTGAATTAACACAAAACACTACCTGTGGTCAATCCACTCCACCCATCATCTTCCAACATAATCATGGGTAACTTGCCCCCAGAGCCACAAGGGCAGCTCCTAGACCACAGGCTCCTGGGGATGCATGTTCATTGATGACCCTGGAATGACAATGACTTAGGGAGAGGATTTTATCCTGGTTCCTGTTGGAAAGTGCTAGATTTTATGGGGGCAAGGAGGTGAGAGACGAAGCATAGCATCCCCCAGATGTGAAGGAAAAATAAACTCCTCAATACTCTGGCCAATTTGTGGACAGAAAAGTCAGGCTTTATTCAAGTTGAACAGCTACCAGAAAAGGGGGCTACCTTCTTCCACAGATGGCACACAGGGCTTTCTTTCCTCTGCTGCACTCACTGAGGGCATCAGATGGGAACAAAGCTGGCTCCCCCAGGCCAAATGTTTTCACCCAAGTCCCACATTGCCAGGAGGTGTGTAAAGCTACACACCTAAACGAGGGTTAGAAAAGAGGAAGGAACTTCCCTAAGTAAGCATGCAAGAGAGGTCTTTTTGCATGTTTGTGACAGGTAACTCTACCTACGGGAGAGTGGCAAGCGTTGTGAAGTTTCCACCAATCCTTCAAAGACATACTAGTCCGTGTCCACAACACTTCTGGCATTTCCGGGACACCTCTTGCACATACCTCATCAGACTGATCACTTCCATGAGACTAATATTCTGTTCACATATGAGCATACAAAAACACATTGCTCTATTTTAACCTAATGGCCACTGCTAAACAATTAGTGATTACCTGACAGCATGATTTCTTGACTTAATGAGTTTAACTGAATTGGAACTCAGCCTCCCTTTTATTCACTGGCCATTCATGGTAACCTAAATAAATTCATTGGCAATTTACATCAGGGTCCTTTCGAATGTTCAGAACACTTATGCAAATCTTTTCTAAAGTCTGAGAACATTCTACAATGCAGACCAAATCTCTTCAGACTGAGAACCTCAAAATCGTTTCACAATAATACAAACACTAAGCAGAGGCATATGGCCTTTAAATAAGCTACCTGTGCACAGTCTTCAATTAAAATATTATGTGACCTTATTGAAGGAATGTAGAATTCCTGTTGTTAGTAAGATATAATTTCCCACAGCCACAAAAGCCCTTAAATTGTGGTGATAGTACTTCGGCTTCCCATGGCAAATTAGGAAAAATGAGTTTCCATACGATTTAGAGCCTTCAGTATGTATGTTTGCCTCTGGCTATTTTCAAGAAGCAGAAAAAAAATCTATCCTATTCTGACATAATTAAGATACTCTTGTGTGTGAAGATTTTAAACTTTAGACCATCAGAAGTGTCATTATCATACAGTTAAAGGAACAGAAGTGTCCAAGAGGCCACAATATTTATCTTCTCACATTTGATTGGGTAAAAAAGATCAGATTTTCTATTTCTGATCCCAGAGGCTTCAAACAAAGGTCAACTGGCAAATGTGATAAGGAGACAGATCTGATCAAAAGGAGAGTGAGTTGTACCCACAAAGTATCTCTGAGAGTGTGTGTGTGTGTTCCGGTATACCTGAAAATAACACTTGGGGTCAACACAGAACAGATACAGTATTTTTCCATTCATCGAGCTTTATTGGAGAACTTGCTATGAGCCACTTGCTGCCTGGAGGAATTGCCAGTGAGCTCCTTTGAGCTGAAAGAGTCCCTCAGAAAATATACATGAAGAGGGGAGTCTGGGTGGCTCAGTCAGTTGAGTGTCTGACTCTTGGTTTCGGCTCAGGACATGATCTCACGGCTTCTTCGTGAATTCAAGCCCTGCAAGGAGCTCTGCGCTGGAAGTGTGAAGCTGCTTGAGATTCTCTCTCTCTGCCCCTCCCTCACTTGCACTCTGTCTCTCCCAAAATAAATAAACTTAAAAAAAAGAAAAGAAAAAGAAAAGAAAATACACACTAGGGATTTCAATGATGCTTTCTCTTTCTACACTTTCTATGGAAATCTATTCCAAATACCAGTAGACAATTTAATAATTGAAAGTATTTATTTTAAACCCATAAGGATCCATCAAGGATCAATAGTATCAGTCTGAGTAGAAACGTGTGCATGTTGAATAAAGGTATTTCGTCTCTCTCTCTCTCTCTCCTCCTTTGCTGTTTCATTCTATTTTTACATTGATCAACCAACCACATTATAACAAATGTATAATATTTAATAAAAATTCACATGTAATATTTACTTTCACTATTCTTTAGTTTTTATTCAATAAGATTTTCTCTTCTAAAATTTATTATTCTTTTAACTGAGAAAAATCAAAGAACTCAAATTTTCATTTAGCCCTAAAGATATTTTTTGAATGCAGATTAAAAACCTAAATCATGAAAAAAAATTCCAGATTTCCACTTCAAAATTTTTTTTTACTTAAAACATATTCTTTAATTTTTTTAATGTTTCTTTATTTTTGAGAGAGAGAGACAGACAGACAGAGTGCAACGGGGGGGTGGGGGGGTGGGGGAAGCAGAGAGAGAGTGAGACACAGAATCTGAAGCAGGCTCCTGGCTCCAAGTTGTCAGCACAGAGCCTGACTTGGGGCTCAAACCCACAAACCATGAGATCATGACCTGAGCTGAAGTCGGAAGCTAAATTGACTGAGCCACCCAAGTGCCCCTAGTTAATACATATTCAAAAGTCTCTTTCCATCTCGAAGGGTTCTCCCTAGTCCTGGGTAATATATTGGGGCTTTTTTCAGGCAGTATCTTCATGTTATACATTTCTATGAAACAAGAAGACTATAAAACTAGACCTTGTTCTAGACCCATTTACCATCTTGTGTCATGACCTGTGAGAGTTTACACTTTTTGGTTAACATCTCAGATCTTAGATCAGCCTCATAGGACATAAGATAGGCGCTTTAATTTTAAAATTTCTAGACAGTGACAGTGGTTAACACGCTGACAGTCTGTCCTTGGAAGGATGAAAATAGAGAATAGCTTGAGTATACAACCTCTTTTCTCAGTTACACTGACAAAACATATGATCTGAAATGTTTCTTAAACTCAGTTTCCTCACTTGTGAACTCGTCCCTTAAGTTCCACATCAGAGTGCTATAAGATAGTGGTTAAAAAAAATGCCTTGGAAAGAAATCAATGTATCCCAGACTCCTGATTTAGATATTTGTGAAGGGAACTATATTTTTTCATCTTTAATTTCATGTATTAAAGAGTTAATGGGGCGCCTGGGTGGCTCAGTCGGTTGCGTGCCCGACTTCGGCTCAGGTCATGATCTCGCAGTTTGTGAGTTCGAGCCCTGCATCGGGCTCTGTGCTGCCAGATCTGAACATGGAGCCTGCTTCAGATTCTGTGTCTCTCCATCTCTCAGCCCCTCCCCTGCTCATGCTCTGTGTCTCTCTGTCTCTCAATAACAAATAAACATTAACAATTTTTTTTTAAAAAAAGAGTTAAGGGGCGCCTGGGTGGCGCAGTCGGTTAAGCGTCTGACTTCAACCAGGTCACGATCTCACGGTCCGTGGGTTCGAGCCCCGCGTCGGGCTCTGGGCTGATGGCTCAGAGCCTGGAGCCTGTTTCCGATTCTGTGTCTCCCTCTCTCTCTGCCCCTCGCCCGTTCATGCTCTCTCTCTGTCCCAAAAATAAATAAACGTTGAAAAAAAAAATTTTTTTTTTTTAAAAATAAATAAATAAATAAAGAGTTAAAAGAGGGGAACCTGGGTGGCTCAGTCAGTTACTCATCTGACTTCAGCTGAGGTCATGATCTCCCAGTTCATGGGTTCTGCCCCACATCGGGCTCGAGACCACTTAGGATCCTCTGTCTCCCTCTCTCTCTTCTCCTCCCCCAATAGTGCATCCATGCAAATGCTCTCTCTTTCCTCTCAAAAATAAACATTAAAAAAAATAAGTGAAAGAATATTGAAACAAATAATGGAATATGAAACTAAAATGATAGGGATGAGCAAAAAAATCAATATAAATTATCAAGAAGCAAATACTAATTAAAAAATTCAAATCATACTAAAAGCAATTCATTAAGAGGGAGATAAAAATTTCAAATAAAGTAAGAGTAGGTTCTTAGATTAATAATACAGAGAAGGGTATCATATGAACACATTGGAAAAAAATATTTATTTATTTACTTTTAAATATTTATTTATTTATTTTGAGAGAGACAGAGACAGCATGAGCAGGTGAGGGGCAGAGAGAGAAGAGAAAGAATCCCAGACAAGCTCTGCACTGTCAGCACAGAGCTCAATGTGGGACTCGAACCCACAAAACTGTGAGGCCATGACCTGAGCCGAAACCAAAAGTTGGACACTTAACCAACTGAGCCACCCAGGCACCCATGGAAAAGTATTTAAATTTGGTGCTGATTTGACTCAAAATTTGATGCCAATATATTTAATATAAAACTCCTAACATGCTACTACAGTCAGGACATTTTAAAAAAAACAGGTTAATGTATACACTGCCAATTTAAAGAGTGTCTAAGATTAGCCACTGCACAAGAAGTCTTATAGTAAATGAAAGAAATTGGATACAGATTTTCCCAAATTGGATGAGAATTCTAAAATTAATATCTCATGACATTAAGAGTAAATTATAAAGCAAACTTTTTGAATCAAATACACTAGAGGAAAGGTCGAATTTTATTTTTATTCTCCTTATAGTCAGTGATACTACAAATTTCATCATGATCAAAGAGTGATTAAAAGCTATTAAGCCAAGGGACATCTGGGTGGCTCAGTGGATTAAGTCCGACTCTTGATTTTGGCTCAGGTCATGATCCCATGGTTCATGGGTTCCAGCCCCATGACAGGCTCTGCACTGGCAGTGTGGAGCCTGCCTAGGATTCTCTCTCTCTCTCTCTCTCTCTCTCTCTCTCTCTCTCTGCCTCTTCCCAGCACCCCCCCTCAACAAAACAAAACAAAAAAACAAAAAACTATTAAGCCAAAAAATGTTTGAGAAAATTAAGTAAATGTGTCAGGCGGTACACTAATGAAAATATATTATTTTTCCAGATTATGTAATGTTTGTTAAACATTAGCTTTTTATAGAAGTTATGCGTTTCAATTTCTGTTCTTACTTTAAAATCTTGTATTTTGTGTCTACTTTTGCAATTGGATTTTTCTTTTTCTTAAAAGGAGCCCTTCAAAATACAAGCTGCAGCCTCACACACCTGGATTTTCTCCTACTGGGAGTCAGGAAAGATTTTACTGGGGAAATTATTTCTAAACTGAGACCATAAAGTTATTGTAGGCATTAACTGGGTGAAGGAGAAGAGGTATGGAAGAGTGCCTCAGGCAAGAGGAACAGCAACAGGGGATTTTGGAGGAGAGAGTGCCCACAGCATGTTGGACAAACTGAATGCAGTCCATTATGACAGGGACATGGAGAACATGGAAAAGAAGAACATTAAATGTCGTTGTAACAAATGTGAACATACTACAACATGGATGAATCTCAAAAATCTATGCTAAGTGAAAGAAGCCAAACATAAAAGCCATATATTACATGATTCTATTTACATGAAATACCCGGAACAGGCAGATGTATATAGTCAGAGAGCAGATTAATGGCTGCCACAGACTAGGGGATGGGAGAATGCAGAGTGACTGCTTAGTAAATATGGGGTTCTTTTTCAGTGATGAAATGTTCTAGAACCAGATAATAGTAATGGTTGCACAATATATATTTTTAAATGGTTAAAATGAGGATCCCTGAGGAACTCAAATATCTAAAGTCCAAATAGAGAAGGTAATGGTGAGAAGGAGAACAGTAGCCTGATGGGAGAGGAAACCTAAGGAACTGAACACCGTTCCTCGGAAATGACCACTGAGGTTTGGAGTCCTGGGCAGGAGTGGTTGTGATAAAGTGGTGGAAATAACAAGTCTACTGGAGTTGACTGAGGAATGAATGGGAGGAGAATAAATGATGAAGTGAAGACAAGTGTTCCAAAAAGACCAAAGAGAAATGGGGAGAAGGACTGGTGTTCTCCAGGTTGCAGGAACACTAGCCATGTTTTGGAAGAAATAAGAATAGTGTGATTGGGGCCATAAAAAATGGCCAACAGAGAACACTGACTACTTAGGAGATGGTTTCAAAGAATGGAATGTGAAGTGGGTCTCTGGGTCCATACCGCCCAACCTAAGTTAAGTCTGGGCTGTGTCATTATGTCTCAGACATCTCTGAAGAGGTGGTGATAACCTCCTGATTTATTTGAAGGTACCATTATTGTTAATAATCTGTCTGCCAGCTCACTGATTCATTAACTAGGATTCTGGGCTTTGCTTTATGCCCCTATTTGCTTTCTACACGTAGGGAGTGGAGAAAGCACAACTTCTAGGGCTGTCTCCTGCCAGAGAGGAAACGGCCTCAGAGCTAACACAGAAACTCACATTAACATGTGAAAAATTCTGTTGGTTTCTATCCAAATAAATAGGAGTATCATAAAACCCCCAAAACTGTTTGTCACTTATTAAAAAAGCCTTCTATTGGCAGAAAAACTTCTGGACCTCATTTTTTTCTACATAATAGCATGATGTTTCTGCTTTCTTTCCCCATCAATATGTGATTTAATGTAACAGGTACCACTGAAAACTCCAACGTTCATTTGACTGTAACAGCCAAGATTTGCTGATTTGAGCTGCTGAGAAAGGCATTCAGGGGGCCGGCGTTCTGCCAACAGTTCTATGGTTTGGAAACACCCCCAAAATTAATCCTTACTCTATTTTCATTCAATAAGCGGCACTGCCAAAATACTGTTCATCTGCTAAAGCTAAGTACTCGTTGAAAGTCAGGGGTAAAATGGCAACCTGGAGAAATAAGAAAAGAATTGAAGTGAGATACACATCTGCCTGGATTGCATTTTTCACTTTTTTCAGCTAGCCTGCCCAATTCATAATAGGTTCATCGTTCACAACTGCTGAGCAGTGGGGATTCGGTGACATGGCAGTGGCTATGAAATTGAGGGAGTAAGGATGACACTGACTGTTTTGCTACCCCTGAAATGAATTATATCTGGGGAAAAAAGCAGGGGGAGGGTTTCTGCAAGAATTTAGCCCCCATCCTGTGCAGGATTACTTTCTGGTGTGAGGGAACAGAGCTATTCCCAAATCATAGGCTCTAAAGACCAACAATTCACTGTAAAAGTTAAATCTTGACCTAAAGCTCTTGACTTTTTAAATTCAATTAACAAAGGTTTCCCAGTGACATTACACTGAATTCTAGCACTACCACTTAATGCATTAATAGGACATATTGAGAGCCCAGGAGGGTAAAAAAAATAGAGATATTTTTTACCTAAAATAAGAGAAATATTAGAATTGAAAGGGGAGGGTAAAGAAGAGTTACTGCATATATTAATCTCACTCTGGATGGACTCAAAGAGATGAATTTTCCCTAAAGTTATAAAGTCTATAGGAGGCTTAGTTTGGGACTGTTATAAAAAAATGACTTCTTAAATGTCAAAATTCTGTAAAAATGATATACCTTAATAATTAGTAAGTTACCTATCTGAGAAAATTTTCTAAATATTATTAGATTGTTGATTACTTTGAATAGGATACAAACACAGTAATTTTATTCTTTCTCATAAATCTCCTCCTTTGACCTGCTTTGTCAACTGTTTTATTCCCACTCCTGGATAAAGCCTCATGAAAATACCTTTGCATTGCTGGGGCACCTGGGTGGCTCAGGTGGTTGAGCGTCCAACTCTTGGTTTCAGCTCAGGTCTTGATCTCACAGTTTGTGGGTTCGAGCCCAGCAAGGGGCTCTGCGCTGTCAGTACAGTACCTACTTGGGATTCTCTCTCTCCCTCTCTCTCTCTGCCCCTCCCCCACATGCCGTACTTGCACTCTCTCTCTCTCAAAATAAATAAACTTTAAAAAAAAAAAAAGGAAATACCATCGCATTGTTAAGAAGACCCCACCCAGTTGATTTCAAAGCTTTAATCTCTTATCTAATTTAAACTTTTCCCCCTCCACAGCTCAGAAGCTTGCAGTGGAGGGAGGAGGCTGGCTGGCTTCTTCACTGCCCTACAGTTCCTCTTGTGCTCAGTAGACTTCTTTGGCCCCTCTAGGGTTATTACTAAGGGAGAAAGTGTAGGTGAAATACAGACATCATACTTGATTAGGACATTCATCACCTGGTTTCAGGTGGCTATTTGTGTGTACCAAACAGCAAAACATTGTTTGAGCTAGAGTGACATTCCATGTGAATGGCTATCACGTTTTTAAGATTGTTAAAAAATAAAATGTGGAATTTCTCTGTAGAAGAGTTGTTAGAAGAGTGAGAACAATGTAGTTTTGATGATTAAACTCCTTCAGCATTTGTTGATCAAGAGGCTTAGATGAAAACAGAAATGTGGGGGGGGGAAGAAATGTAGCCCATTAGGAATATACTAAAAATAACATTTACTGATATTATATTCACTTTGTCTAACTAATTGTCATTACCTAAATTGGGTTGTGATTTGCTAAAATAATATTCAGGAAGTATTTGTCATGAGTACCTGCAACATGCAAAGATAATTTTTAGAGAATTGTAGTACATTGTTAAACTTGAATAACCTTTTATAAAAATTCACAGCATGCTGTACATACAAGTATAGTCTACATTTTGCTCATTATAAGATTCCCTTTCTACATATTTCAAGAGAATCTTGCTCCCTTTCCTATGAGAAGCAATTTCAAACCATGGAAAATCAATCCTTCAACCCACCCTACACTCCTGATACTAACACACAGAAAGGATAATTACTGAGAATTCCTTCTATCATGGTTCATATGGTTCTAGCTTCCATTTTAAGTGATGGTCTAGAAAAGTCAACACACTGATAGACATGTATGAAACATGACATGTATGATAGACTACATGAAACACTTTGACCAAGAACTTTGCTGGTGAAAACATTTGATTCATCTGTTAACAAAGTAAAATGGTCATTGATTCAAGCCTTTATATAGAAAAAGAGATACATTGTGTAGAAATTCTTATTTCCTACATTCCAAATGAAATAACTGAATTTGTCCAACTGGAATCATTTCTATGAAGTTGTAGTAATTAACAAACAGTAACACTCAGTTACTAAAGATTGGTCACATTTAAGTACTGTGTCTCCTAGCTCAGAATCAGCTGTGTCCTTCATGCTACCACCACATAGAGGATTCAGTTCCTATATTTCAAATGTCCCAAATCTTACACAGATACATAATGGTCCATATGTGGAAAGGAAGCCCACCAATCTGTAGAATGATGATTCCAGGGACTGAATATAGAATCTCATGGGCAGTGAGTCTTAGGTCCAGTTCTGACAAAGATTCATGCATGGTATGGCATAGGGAAAGTTGCTTCACCTCTTTGGAGATCAGAATCTTTATCTAAAAAGGAAGTTGGCCAATCATTCCTAAGGATCCTTGTGACTCTAACATTGAACAACTCCAGGGATAAGAGTAAATTTTTGTACTATTACCAATCAGGAAAATTCCCTGGAGGGATATAAACTAGAGAAAAAAGACAGAAAAAAAGCTGACCAGAATTATACAGGTTGGCCTTAGAGTTGAAGGAAAAAGCACGCTTCTTTGTGATTTCTAGACAAATGGGCCAAAGTCCTGACATTTATTTGAAAACACCTAAGCCCCTCCAATACTATGGTCAGTCTCAGGCTGGAGTTTTTCTTACAAGTATAATTGAAATTGTTAAGTTTTATATTCTTTGACTAAGACTCAGATATCTTTTTTACCAAACATTTTTAGGGATATCGACAAAATGTGACTTCAAAACCCTTTCGCTCCAGAAGAATGTATCCAAACCAAAAAAAAAAAAAAAAAAAAAATCTTGATTTTAAAGACAAAAATATATGCAGAATGGTTTATTCTGCTTAAAATGTCTTTCTACCACAAATGAATATATTACACTGAGGTAAGCTATATAAAATATGAACAGAAGATTTTCTTTTGTAAAATTATGTACTTAAACTTTGGTGATCTAGTCATAGTTAATAGAAATCTGTAAATATATATACCATGTTCTTAATTAACTGAGCACATTATATTCCATCTCGTTATAACTCTTCTCACCATAGGAAGAAATATTGTTTTGAAATAGAAAAAAGAATTTAATCTAGAAAGATAGCAATGATTATTTTCCACAGTTGCTAATGTGATACTAAGAGTAAGTAGTAAGTAAGAATCTGGTCAAGAAAGAGAGTGAGTTATTGTGGAGATGACGCTTTAGTAATTATCATGCAAAAGGGTATGATCTGTTGCTCTGAATATCTTTAAGAATTAGAAAACTATGTTATTTGCAGTGATGTGGATGGAGCTTAGAGTATAATGCTATAAGTCAGTCAGAGAAAGACAAATACCCTATGATTTCATTCATATGTGGAATTTAAGAAACAAAACAAATGAACAAAGGAAGGAGAGAGAGAGAGACTGAGAAACAGACTCCTAACTACAGAGAACAACCTGATGGCTACCAGAGAGGAGGTGGGTGGGGGGATGGGTAAAATAGGTGAAGGGGATTAAGAGTACATTTATCATGATGAGCACCGAGTAATGTATAAAATCGTTGAATCACTATATCGTACACCTGAAACTAATGTAACACTATGCTAACTATACTGGAATTAAAACTTAAAAACTTAATAAAATTTTAAAAATTTCTTTATCAATAAAAAAACAATTAGAAAACTATGTACTGGGTCAGGTGCAATGCCATCTGGAGATGGAAGTATTTAAGCACGACTATATCTTTATGGCTTAAAGATTCTATATTAGATGGAATTGAAATATAAAATAATTTGGATTTGCTCTGAAAGCAGATTCTAGGGCTCCTTCCTGCAAGGGGGTGAATAAATGGTACATTCTCCAGTTCACTGATTGCCTAAAAGATTCATCTCCCTCCAGCTCTACACTGCTTGTCAGATGCTCAAAGGGGAGTAAAGAATAACTGAGCTAGCGAAACAAGAGATGTTCTATTTTAATATATGTGACCACTAACAGATTCCAAACTGATAATTCTTTTTCAAAGAATGATTTAAAAGGAAATCAGGTAGCATCAAACAACATTTTTAGCAAATGATTCTCCTCTATATTACCTTTCACCAGCTCATTCTCTTGCCCCCATTCCCTCAACCCCCTCAAAACACACCCCAAATCGAAACCACTGGCACCTTCGCACAGAGAAGAAATGTGTATGCTGCACAGGTGTACTGCTGTCTTTGGGATTTGAATCACCCAAACTATCTGAGTTCATTACATCAACTAATGTAACCTAATTCCTTTAAAAGAGATGTCTGGCTGTGAAGAATTTTGAATGGATATTTAAAGCTTTCCTTAGCCCCTGGAGAGGATTTGAAATTAGGCAGATATTTTTTGCCTAAGAAAAGCAGTGTATTTTTGGAAATTCAACATTTCCATGCTCTTTACTCATCTTTTTTCTGTATTCTTTTAACATGTTGGACCTTTTATAGAATCCCTTAATAGTGTAGATATGAAACTTTCATTAAAAACAGAAGGGAAGATAGTACTTTGCCAGTAAATCACATTATAACTTCTATCCCCAGAAACTTAAGATATCCTCCACCAGGCAAAGTCAGTTCTATAAAGCGATTTTTCCCAATTATTTTCTCACAAAGAGTAGGTGATCTCAGTGGTTTCCTGAGCTCTTTTCTGCTGGCTATCTCCAAGTGTTGCTATCAGCTCTATGAATCTGTTTTCTGGTGCACAGATGGTAGGAGTGATTGTTTTGAAAACAATTTCTTGCATGGCCACCCCTCCAAAACCACCCAAAGCAAAATTTATCCCATACTTCTGTATTTACACATTGAGAAAAATCTCCAGAGTTACAAGGATTTATGATATTACCAGCATATTTTTTGCATAGTGGAGTCAAGCCATCCTAAATATTGCTTAAAACATTTTAATTTGTCTAGCCATGACTGGACTGGAAAATTAGAGCAATGGCCTGGACACTGAACAAAGGAAACAGTATCATTAACATACAATAATTCTATAATTCTGTCCACTAAAACAAATGCATTTTTATGGTACTCAAAATGAAAACCTGCCATGTTGGCAGAGAAGTTGGTGAGAATGAACATGGGCATAAACACGTATCTAGTAAAGATAACTATGGGACTCATCTTGTGAAAATTCCAAACGTGGAATAGGGTTAAATCATAAACAAAACTCAGAAGATTCAATTAAAGATAACAGGACATACTTATGTACCCATAATAAAAAGGGCACAGCTCAGTGAGCTAAGGGGAAGAATGTCAAGTTTAACTTAGCATTCCATGTTTATAATATTCTAAGAATATAGAAAATTTAAAGGGCATCTTTCCTTAAGAAATCCTAACTAATGGGTGGGAGAAGTAGACTGGTGGAAAGTTTTACAGAAAAAGCATTAATGCATTCAGGAAAAACTCACCAATATATAAAGTATAATATCTGATCATACATAGGAGCCATGAAATAATAGGTCAAGAAAAAGTAAATAAATGTCCCATTCAAGCAAAATGACTGGAAAACAGCCAAAGGCAAACAATAACCCTCATTAATATATGATGTTCATGCATTCGTTTTGAGGGGCTATCAAGGACAGCACCTTTGAGGATATCTGGGCATCTGCTGTTTTGCAAAGCTTCAGGTCAGTTGCCATCTCCTGTGAAGAATGCAAAGATGAGGTTTCTTGAAAATGCTAAGTGACAGTTTGGTGGGGCCAATTTTAGAGCTCTGGATGAATATAATTTCCGGCCATCACAAGCATTCAAATGAAATAATTACCTCAGTTTCTGTCTTACTCTAAATCTTGGGAGGTTGGGGGCAGTTAGCACATTTTTTGTTGCAAGCGACAAAATGCAAGTAAAACCAAGCTTAGGCAAAAATATTTATCAGCTCATATAACTGGGATCTCAAGGGGTAGAACTGGATTTAGGCAAAACTGTACACAGAGATTTCTTGGTATCTCAAATCCAGTTCTCTTTGCTTAATTTTGTTCTGCATGTGGGTTCTCTCCTTTGGGAAGGCAAGGTGATTGCTGATAGATGTAGTCCCCAAATTTTCTAACTTAGCATCAGCTTCCCCTGCCCACCCGGATATAATGAGAGAGGTATAATTCAGTTTTAACTTCCTTTAATTTAGCCTAGCTTCACCTCCACAACTGCACAAAGCAAGAAAAATATACCTCTTCCAAGAAAGGAGTGCTGCCAGTTGAAAACAACAGGTCCACTAGAATAAGTCAAATGGACCTAAGCCACTTTCAGGACACCTCTTCAGGGAACTAATATCAAGCACAGGCTCAGCATGATTATGTCAATATCTCTTCAGAAGAGAGTGGCAAATCAATGCCCCTAACACACGCACCTACACACACACACACACACACACACACACGGACACACATGTGCACATGCACATGAGTAGGAAATCCCTTGTATAACTGGGCAGGCCACAGTGAACTGTGATTCTCAACAAGATTACCCTTCCCTCCTACTCCACCTTCCTACTTCAACAAGTGAGAAGAGGTGACAAGCAGCCCTGCAACCATACCTATTTTCCTCACAATAATATCTGTACTTACAGGGAAATGTAGAATTCTAAAATTCAACAGTAAGAGTAATTTTGGTCTATTGGTGATTAAAGAGAAAAGTGAAAATGTTATACCTAGCGGTCAATTGTGGAATTTGAAATTCAACCTCTATGAAACTGAAGGGCAGAGTGGACCCACATTCCACATGAAGAACTTTAGATGGCAAGGTCCCAACACTGCTACTCCACATTTTCAGTTTCCTTTGGGGCCAGATTCTTCCATGCCTTTTCCTAGCCCACAGACAGCTAGTAGAAGCTTTAGCAAACCTATGCATTCAAACAAAGACATTTTTTACCAATGACCTATGATCCCAACAGGTTTACCAGCCAGTTCAGAGAAGGATTTAGATTTGGAATATTTACTTTGAGTCCATCTAATCCAACCAAATGCCATCGAATCTGGCTAGCTAGAAAATCTGCTTCCAGGAAAGATTTGTCTAGCTCAACTATCTGTGGAAAATACCCTGGAAATAGTGCATCTCTAATCAGGATAACAGAACATATCCTTCTGTGTATCCTAGTTCAGGACCATAATGAATATTTTCAATACTCAGCAGTTAGTAGAGTTTTAGGTTAGTGCAAATTCAGTTTTGAGATATGCTCAATTTTTATTCTATTTTGTCTAGAATAATTTCTATCCATTTATGTTCTACCCAATTTCCCTCTTAAATGTCACTACACGCCAGCTTATTTTTTGAGAGGAATTTTTCAAATTAAACTTCTCATTCAGTACTAGTGTAGCTACTCTGTAGCTATGCCTCTACTATTAGTACACAATTCAAAATTAAAATTTACTATCAGAATCGGTACAAGAATACCCAACACCACCAAACCTCATTAAAAATCCCTGAATGGATCAAAAACAAAAAAGAATACAAAAAGCAACTGTCTATAGATAAAGTGTAAAAGGAAAACAATTATATAAAAACTAACAAAGGTTTATTTCATGTACTGGGGAAAATTAATTCTACAACAAAAGTACCCTCAAAATTCACCTTGATAAATGTTTTATTGCATGGATGAAGAAGGCTTTCTTTGTTACTTATAATACATTAGATTTCAGAAAGGAAGAAGACATTAATGCCTATATGAGGAATTTAACCTGTGTGTGTGTATGTGTGTTCATGTATGCCCACATGTGTGTATCTGTCTGCTTTTGCCAATTTTCGCTTATGATATCCTACAAAAATACTATGAGGCAGAGAAGGCTTTTTCTGTGAGAATTTGGCAAAATCAGAGCTAAGTTGATGGTCCTATTCTTGGGATTCAGTGAGGCATAATCTAAAGTTTTCCACTTTCTAATAAGGCAGTTTTGGAGTGAAATCTGTTATACTTCATACAAACTACACATTCTCATCAAGTTACTTAAGCTCTCTGAACTTTAGTACCTTCAACTGCAAAACAGAGATAAAACTTAACTGAGGTGGTGTTGCAAAAATGGAATACATTAATGCCTTTATGGTGGTTAGCTCATTTTAAATAAATTACTACTATTACTCTTAGAGTTGGCAGAGAGCTCATTTAGTTCTTTTAGTCCAACTTTTGACCCAAGGCAGGAATTACCCACATAAAAATTTCCTGACAGATGATCTTATAACCTCCAGTGAAGGAGAACTCAGTGTCTCAAATGTAGCCATTCCATTTATAGAAGTATTTCCCTTATAATAACCCTCCAAACTACCTCCCTGTAACTCATATCCATAACTCTAATTCAGTCCTCTAACATTAAATAAATAATATACTTAATCCCTTCCCTTTTTTTTTTTTTTTAATTTTTTTTTTTTCAACGTTTATTTATTTTGGGGACAGAGAGAGACAGAGCATGAACGGGGGAGGGGCAGAGAGAGAGGGAGACACAGAATCGGAAACAGGCTCCAGGCTCTGAGCCATCAGCCCAGAGCCTGACGCGGGGCTCGAACTCACAGACCGTGAGATCGTGACCTGGCTGAAGTCGGACGCTTAACCGACTGCGCCACCCAGGCGCCCCATTAATCCCTTCCCTTTATGATAATTCTTAAAATATTTGAAGACTATCAAATTGGAGAAATTATTAGAGCATTAACTGCCCTAATGAGAAAGTCTTTTCTTAGTAAAACTAAATATTTTTATGCCACTGTTTCAAGACCTTTGGACATCCTGGTTGTTCTTCTTTGGATGTATTCTAGTTGACAAAGTATTTTATTTTTGTAATTATAGTATCTTCTCTGTAATACAGTCACTGATTAAACATTTTCTTCTTTCTTTTAGTGACTGCACTTAAAAATTTTTGATTTTCATAATTAATGAAGTCTGTGTTATCCACCTTGAAAAACCCACACAAGTTGGAATATTTTAACTCTATCTCCCTTCAAAGCATCATGCTTTTATCTGTATTTCAGTTCTATATTTTCTTAAGCCCACATATTAGGCATTATTATTTTTAAAAAACATTTTGTTTTAACCTTTATTTATTTTTGACAGAGAGAGAGACAGAGTGCAAGCAAGGGAAGAACAGAGAGAGAGGGAGACACAGAATCTGAAGCAGGATCCAGGCTCTGAGCTGTCAGCACAGAGCCCGACGCAGGGCTCGAACTCATGAACTGTGAGATCATGACCTGAGCCAAAGTCAGACACCCAACGGACTGAGCCACCCAGGCGCCCCATTAGGCATTATTATTGTTGATTTAAACAGTCAGTGTTTCATGGAGTTTTCTGTTCTCCCCATTCATTTTGCATGTCAGACACCCTTTCCATGACATTTCCTTTCTGGAAATACAACCTTTAGAGATGCCTTTAGTGGTGTTCTATCGATAGTGTAATCTCTCTGTTTCTGTTTTTCTGAATATGTTCTTAAAAGATAACTTTAACAAACAATGAGCATTTGCTGTCAGTATTTTGAAGACAGTATTCCACCATCTTCTGTCTTCTACTGTTGCACTTAAAATGACTGCTGTCAGCCCACTTAGAATCTTTTTTAAAAACTTCTCTTGTCTCTGATATTCTGTAGTTTGACTGTGATGTGTATGGGTATAAATTTCCCTTTATTTATCTTGCTTGGCCTTTTTTGGGGATTCCTAAAGCTATTGACTGATGCCTTTTTCAATTCTGGAAAATCTTCAGCCATTGTATCTTCACATATTTAATCTCCCTCACCTTATTTAATAGGTCTTTCTGATATTCCAAATTAGATATATATTAAACATTTTGGTTTTCCCCTTTTGTTTTAACCCTTTTTTCATGTCTTCTCTCACTTTGCTTTTCTGTTACATTCTGAGAAATTTTTTCATCTCTGTTTTGCAATTTACTAATCTCCCTATACCTAATCTGCCATTTACACTTTCAATGAGTATTTTATTCACTTATTTTTTTTAATTTAGTTAGCTTCTAGAGGTTCCACTTCCTTCCTTTTTTATCCTTTTCATATTAAATTCTACCTTTCATTTCTTTAAACATACCAAATATGTATCTAGAATACCAAAAAGTATAACATAATGGTTGGAAGCAGAGCTCTGCTGTTAGACTGTTCAGGTTCAAATACCAACTTTACTACCAAAGCTTTATGGGTCTGGTTCTGCTGTTTGTTATTTCTGCTGATTCTCCCTCATAGTAATTACATTGCTTGTTATTTCTGATTGTGATTACTCATGCAATGAGAATTTACCTATGGAAGTTCTATGAGAGTTGAGTAAAGAGCAGATTCCTCCAGAGAAAATGTTCATTTCCTTCTGACTGGTGCCTGGAGGTTCTACTAATTTGCGGTTATGTTAAAATAGTTCCTCAGAATGGAGTTTTTTTTTCTGATAGCACGTATTATCTGGCTTTAAACTTTAAACTCAGGTGAGGTAAGCCATTAGATATGAATCATCAGAGGTAACACTTTCCCTATTGCCCTGGTTGTCTTGACATCTCCCTCCATAAAGTAAAATTTTAAGTTTATTGTTTCACTGAAGGTACAGTCTATTACATTTTTGTCATGTGAAAGACACTTTAAATTATAATTTTATTACTTAGCATATCAATCATCTGTATCAAATTTGTAATATTTATTAACGTCGTCCTCCAAAGCATGGACAAAAACATTGACACTTCTGTTTCGGTCATGGCTAATTATCACTAGATGCCCATTAGACACCCAAATTAGCCTTTATATAAATCACATCAGTAATTACTTTCTTTTCTACTGAATAATTCCCACAATAGATCAAGAGGCTATTATTCTGGGCATCATTAAACACACACACACACACACACACACACACACGCAAACAAAAAACCTCTTGGGACCTCATACCCCATTTCTCTCCTTTCCTTTATAGCAAAAGTCTGTGAAAGCATTATTTATACCTGTTGTTCTCAACTTATTTGTTCACATTACATCTTAAATCTATTATAATATAATGAACTTTTCCCCTCACTCTTCCACGGAAGTTGCTTTTATGAAAATCATGCATAATCTCCACCTTGTTAATGCACTGTTTTCATTGACCTATCAACTGACTAACAGAGTTTATCCCTTAGTCTTGGATCCTACTGTGACCTGGTTTTTTCTAGCTCTCTGCTGAGAGAGAGTCTCCTTTGATGATTCTTCTGCATCTCCCTGACCTCTGGTGGTAGGCATTGTAAAACAGAGATTTGGGTGTTGATCCTTAATCAAATTATAAAACATTAATTTCATTACTTCTACCATAAGCCAAAGACAATATATAGATTCCGAGGTTTTTCACTATTTTATCTCATGTACTTTTAATGATAACCCAACAAACTAAGTTTTATCAACCCAGTTAATGAATGTTAGCAGATAATTTTGAGCCCTTTTGCAAGCATATGGTTACCAATTTACCAAGAACAAGTCTTTTTTCCAGGCAAATCTGATCTCCTTTATTGCTAGGTATTTTTGATGTAGAGATCAGAGGAATATTACAGATATAATTAACTGTGTTTTCATCAAGTTTTCACACACTCACTCCTGACATTTTTAGAGAACAAACACTTAAATGGCTAAGAAGTTGAAAAACCAAATGCAATAAGTGCTGATGAATGGATATAAATGAAAAACAGAAGGGGGTCTCTAGTGCCATTCTGTGGGTATGTCCTCGCTTTGTTCATTAATTGGTTGATTACTTAAACAAATATTTATTGAGTGCCTATTTCTAGGCACTGTGGTTTTTTAAATAATTTTTTAAGTTTATTTATTCATTTTGAGAGAGAGAGAGAGAGAGCACACGCAGATGAGCAGGGTAGGGGCAGAGAGAGCGGGGAAAGAGAGAATCCCAAGCAGGCTCCATATTGTCAGCACAAATCTAGGCACTATGTTAAGTGCTAGGTATATATAGCTATGAACACATAAAAAAGAAATTTCTGGCTTTAAACTTCCCCACATTATAGTGGGAGAGACAGGCAATAAATAAAATATATCATACATTAGACCGTAATAAGTATCAAGGATAATAAAAGCAGAAAAGGGTTGTAAGAAGCATGTGTGTGAGGGAGTAATTACAGATAGAGTGGCTTGCATAGGACTTAGTATTATAATACATGTAGGTAAAGAATTGAAGGGAGGGAGGGTGAGACGGAGCTTATTATTGCTTTGCTCACCATTGTACCACTTATCATAATGGCTAGCACAAACTGGTGCTTAGTAATATTTTTGAATAAATGAACAAATAAGTGACGTTTGTCTACAAAAGCCTTCATCCTATTAACCATATTAGAAACTTACGAGTCATTTCCTATAGAACAAAGTCATCTGGCTTTTATTGTTCACTTGTACTTTCGAATGACTCAACAGAGCCACAAAGTGAAGGAAGTAGTAATTCTTTGGCGACCACACCTGCTCTTGGAGTATCACCTGTTATGTTATTTCCCTTTGTCCTAAAGATGGTTTGAGAAAGGACCCTGAATGCTTTGTTAAGAGCATGTTTTAGCTGGGGCGGGGGAAGGGTGTGATATACCTTACAGCATGATTCAATAGTAGTGCTTTTATTCTTTTTGAGATTCTGTAGCTATGTCCTGTAGTGATTTGATGTGTAGGCAGTCCTGAGGGTTTTTTGGAGGAGGCAGGGGAGGGGAGGATGAAAGAGGTCTTACTGACTCTACACATAAAATACAACCAAACCAATAACGTCTTTTGAAACAGGGTAAAACAAATATCTCCAATGAATTTCAAAATGTCCTTTAATATTGATAAGATTTTGTCTCAAGTGTTTCACCAAGGTTTCTCAAGCTCACATTTTTTTTTTTTAAAAACAGCCTGGATTTCCCCAGGAGAGCTGACATGTCCCTGACACTCTTTGTCTCCGTGTCTAGCTCACTGGCAGTACACTCAGCAGGCCCTCTCATTCTTTCTTCTTTGGACTGCTTGAAACGGTAAAAAATTGAAAATGTGAAAAAAAGCTGTTATGACTACCTCTATAACAGCAGCAGCCTTTAGGGAATTATCTTCCATTTCTTGTAATTAAATTGCTTGTGATTTTTTTTTTTAAATACACTTACATCATGCTAACCTGCCAAAACAAATCCAACCAAGTTAAATTTTCCTAAAAGACTGACTAAAGATGAAAAGTCAGCAATCCCCAAGCAGGACAAAAGTGACTGAGTTGGCCATGTTGTCTTCCAGAGCTTTACCCAAACCAGCAAAGACTAAGTTAATCCTAAACTGGAGAGAAACAAATCATACAGGTCCTAACACTAATCTATAAGGGCACCGTTCTTCCTGCTTTTTAACATGTCATATGGTCAAAGAACATAAAGGGCTCTTTTCCCTTTAACATATTTATATCCAAGTGATAAATGGTCATTACCCTATTTTATTTCTCACTTTTCTATATCATACTCCTAAAGAATTAAACAAAAAATAAATGGAAACAGTAGAGTGTGGTCTCTTGCCTAAGGCAGACATTATTAGTCTAAGAATTAGTTTTTAGTGAAACCACCCTATCCATTCCCTATTAGTCCTGACATTCCAATGCCCATCAGCAAAATATAGTCCATAGATAATATTTGTGCTCACCTATTTGTGGCAAAGCATGTTGAGACCTCTGACAGAAATAAATGTTTTTAAAGCCAAAATATTCAAAACTATGTAAACCTTTAAGTTCAGCTCTTCTAAATAAGAATTAGTATTCATTAGAAGGTCTGGAATGAAGTTTAGTTTTGTAATATCCCTTTCTGGACAATTTATACATTCAAAAAGCACAATTTATGAACACAAAAGTTAATATACTAAGTAATCATCATAGTACATCTCCTTAGGAACACTATTAGATAAATATATTGTTGGCCCAGCATATTTGTTTTATATACTTGAAGTCCATAAATGTTCTTCCTTATTCTATAAATTGTTTCTTTTTACCAATTTGGGTTTCTTTCTCCATAAATGAGAGTTTTAGGTGCAATACTAACATTAATATTTTCTACACACTTATGCACTTTTTTTCCATTGATGTAGTCAGAAGTATATTATCAATTTCCATAAAGAAAAGTCAAACAGCCTAAACAATGTCAATAATATCACCAAAATTTGGGTAAAGTTATTTCTATTTCACAAGCTAGATGAGGTAAACACTTTAAAACCTACCAGAACATTGAATCATTTATTGCCCTCAGACTTGATTTTTTAATTTTGATTTTAATATATTTGTTTGGAAATTAAACTCTGTTCTTTACCAAGGAACATAGAAGGAAGGGAGGATGTGGGGGAGTAAAGCTTTTAGAGATAATCTGCCAGAATCATTTCATCACTCCTTGAGTGAATTTCTCTAAATTCTCTGTTCTGCCTTTAACTACCTCTGTGATTTTGGCCAGGTTATTTGTTCATGAAATTCTGATCTGTATGATGACGGGATTCATCAATGTACTATCCACGGCTGCTTTCAGCTTCAATGGAAGCTAAATTTGTCTATGTTGTTCTTTAATGAGTTGACATTCAAAGAACTGACAGACCTAAGCAAGCCAGGTTTCTGATCCTACTCTATCCCAAACATGCCAAAGTTTTTAATCACTGCCAGATACATGGCTCCTTCTGAGGGAAAATTCTCTGTTTAGAGCTTTCCAGGCACAGCCTCATGGAACCCAACGTGGACAGTAACTGAATGGTCACTTGGTCCACAGGTAGGAATCCAGACACTGGTTATGACCTGTTGCAGCTAAAAGAGCATGACCAGTAAGAATGTCTGAATACTTGGAAAATTTGAAGCATATGGAGAAAATATTTCAAGTATTCATTTAATTTAGAGATGTATACTCATTACAAGAAGCTCAAGAAATTTAAAACAATTTTATCCAAAGATTAGGGAAGTCTTTCTTCCTTACTTGTACTACCTTAGACTTCTTGGAATTAGCTATCAAATAAAAGGTTTGGAATTCTGAGACAGACATTTTTAGAAGATTAATTCAAAAGCCCCCCACCACGTTTTTTTTTACTCAAGATAATATTGAAAAATAATGAGTTATTCATCACAAGGCTTGTGATTAGTCACAGTCCTTTGTGGTGAGAGTTCCCTCAATGGCTATTTCAGAAGTGTAAGTACAGACTGAACACATCCCTACCTTAGGAGAGTCAAGCTTAGACATGGCCTAAAATGGGTTCTCTTATTTGGAATGACCTGCCTTCCTCTTTCAGACCCAAGATGACCAACAGAAATTATTTCAATCATATCTTCTCCTCTCCCATTTGAAGCATGAAGAGGTGACCTTCCAAGGAGAAATTATAAAGTAACAACATAAAAATTTTCATGACAAGATGTAAAAACTGTCTTTACTATAAACTCCCATTTTCTGAGGCAATCAGTGATTTTCTGATCAGAGGCAATCAGTGATTTTCTGATCAGACACTCCCATTTTCTGAGGTAATCAGTGATTTTCTGATCAGACACTTAAAACCAAAAGAGACAAGTTAAAGTAACTCTAAAATCAATAATCTAGGGGTACTTTAATGAGGGAAAATTGAAAAATCATGGACTTAGATGATCACTAAAGAACTAATTGTTTCCTTTGCCTGCAAACTTACACCATATAAAATGGACGACTGTTGTTCCTATTCTGAGAACACTCTGGTGAGAGTATTCCCAGTGAGTGTAAAAGCTTCCCAAATCATGGTAATTGAAGTGGTCTGGGAAGTGGTCCGGAAGGTCATCTGCCTTCTCATTTCCATAGCTCAGGCTTCCTCCTGCCTAATCCCAAAATGTAGGTCAAGTTGACCTCAGAGGGGTGAGACTCATCTATGACAACTCTGGGGCTTTGGTCCCAATGCAGAGTTCATCAGTTAAGAACTCAAGGGTTCAAGGCAGAATCCAGAATTACCCTTTATGGGCAGAGAATTTCCTCCATTGCTTCCTTGATTCACTCAGTCAACAGTTGATTGTGAAGTTCTTACAATTTTCCAAACATTGCTCGGAGCACAGCGGGTATAAGATAGTAAGATCTCTGCTATTACAGCTCTTACATTCAACATGTGGATAAAAAAAGAAAAAACAAACAAATGAATACATGAAAATATGTAGAGAATAACACTTATGAGGGCTGGATGTCTTCTTCAGATTATGATGTTGACCTTTTAAGAGGTCAGGGGCTGAAATAAGAGAAAGGCAGACAAGAAAGTTTTAAAATATGCCGTTTGTGTGTGTGTGTGTGTGTGTGTGTGTGTGTGTGATGTGGTGTTGTGTTTGAGGACCTGTGCCCCAGTGCCTATTTCTAGAGCATCACCTGAGAGCTCCAGGGCAGGTAAGACCAGCAGGCCAGCCTCTTCCCCACAGACACAAATCTGTATATGTCACTAAGATGCCCCTGGCTGCTGTAGATCCCAGTGGAGTAGGGACATGTGAACAAATGGCTCTTGGCTGGCTGCACACTTTGTGCTCTAAAAGCCTGAATCTAGACTCTCAGGAAGAGGGAGTAAAACAGCACCATTGTCCACTGAAGATAGAGAGGGTACAAAATACCTCTCTAGTTTCTATTTGGTGCCAAACCACCTCGGAAAAAGTAAACGACCTAGGGAATGAAAAGTTGTCCCTTCATTTTCTAGGGTAATCATTTATAATCCCCCATATTAAGGGGCCTACTTTATTATTCCACAACTAAGTTAATTTCAAAATCTTTTCTCCACAGTGTTCCTAATTAGAAGCAGATGTGGGAACCACCTCAGTACCAGGAGAACCCCTCTCTCCTATCTCTCGCAACCTCTGTCTGTTGCAAATAAGCCAAATTTAAACCAGCAATCATGCATGTTTCCAATCAGTCCTCCAACTTTCTCCCCATGGAAGTAACTCCTTGGCTTTGCACAAGGAAAGGAAATGTTTCCTTCAAAAAGCAATGCCAGGACAGGGAGCAGCTTATTCTCACGATATTTAACAGGCTAACCATCCACTGCAGTGAGAAAAAAAAAAAAAAAAAAAAAAACTGCAGGAGCAGCCAGAAAAAGACAGCAGAGGCCCCATGCCAGCAGAAACAATGAGAAAAACAGAATAGGACTGGGGAAAACATTTATAAAGTTTGAGAACATAAAGCTTATCTTCCTAGAAGCCCACCCTTTCGTGGATCCGTAAGGAAGTATGTTCATGGTGAGAGGTGCTCTCTCTCTTTCATCTGATACAGAAGTAATATTCTGAAATCCACGGAGGTAAGGTTTAGCTTTTGTGATATGTGGAAGAGAGAGCATCACTCTAGTGCAGCCAAAAGACAAAAATGTCCTTCAGGTGTTTGTTTTTTTTTTTTTTAATTTCTTTTTCAACGTTTTTTATTTATTTTTGGGACAGAGAGAAACAGAGCATGAACTGGGGAGGGGCAGAGAGAGAGGGAGACACAGAATCGGAAACAGGCTCCAGGCTCCGAGCCATCAGCCCAGAGCCTGACGCAGGGCTCGAACTCACGGACCACGAGATCGTGACCTGGCTGAAGTCGGACGCTTAACCGACTGCGCCACCCAGGCGCCCCTGTCCTTCATGTGTTTTATGCCAACTCTCCCTCCTCTGTAGTAAGAAAAGGTAAGTATCTTGCCATACCATGAAAATTAAGAAAATTCCATGATTGCCCAAAGAAGAGGTCCCCATAAACGAAATCTGTTTGGGAGGGAAAGAAAAGAAAAATGTAGGATATTGCCATTCTCCCTCACAGCCTCACTTATACTTTTTCTCGATCTGCCCCCTTAAATGCTTCTCAGCATTCTTAGGAAATGGATGCACTCATTTGTGAAAAACGTTGAGCTATTAGAGGCATCTGGACAGTCTGTAGAAGAAATAGCCTACATGAAAATACTGTTATTGACATTGGCTTTTCTTTGGCGTTTTTAAATACACATGCAAGAAAGGGTGACTTGTGAAACTGTTAGAGGCAGTTTCACTGTGGGCAGAGTCTTCATCAACAGTAATTAACACTAAGCTGACCTTCCATTTGACAGCATTTCATTAGAAAAACCATCGGTTCAGCTGTGTGTGCTTGTCTCTTTCTGACAGCATTTCTCAAAGCAGAGCAAAGTAGCAGCATCCATAGTAACATTCAAAACACGAAGGGGCTGGTAGTTAACTTAATAAAACTCCTGAACACACAAATAGCTAATAGTGTCTAACTGACAGAACAGTGAGTAGCTGACAGTTCTGGGAATTAAACTGAATGTTTATTTTAATCTGTTTAATTTAAAATTGGTACAACATTTTATTGTACGGTAAGTTTATATAAATTTTTTAGAGGTTGGTTAAGTTACATGCTTGTTTTTAGATGGGAATTTTAAAACATTTATCACATGTAGCTTCTTAAGATATTTTCAATTTTCCTAAAGCACTGCAGAAAACAGTTTAATGCAATAAACATAAGAAGTCAACAGACCATCACACTATGTTTAAAAGTCTTCCCGGCAACAAGCAACCTGCATTCAAATCCTGCCTCGGCCACCTACTTGCTCTGCGAGCTTGGGCAAGTTACTCTCTAAGCCTCATTACAACCATCTATGAAATGAGATCAAAATAATTCTGAACTCATAAAATTATTGTGAACATTAACAAAACAAGGCAGGTAGAGCAGGAAGTAGAATGCCTGGCACATAGTCAGTACTCAGTTATTATCACTCACCTTCTTTTACAACTTGGCATCAGCCAACTAACAGACCTATTTGCCCTGAGTTGTTCACAAACTCTGGCTCTGGAGCCACACTGCTCATCAGAAACCTATTAGCATAGGAATTATTAAGGAGTACACGGATCTTTTCATTTACTAAAGTCTAAAATATAAAACCATAGCTATCGACAGAGAAATCTTCCAGCAAGAGCCATTTGGTAAAAAACATGCTTCAGAACACATTTCGTCTGTATTCTATGCAAGGAGAGCTGCTCATCAAAGACCCGCAGAATGCTAGCCCAGGAAGAGAACTTAGGCAAGCCAAACCCCACCACTTATCACCTCATCCTCTACTACCTTATTTTATAAAGGAAAAACAAAAACAAAAACAAAAACAAAAAACCTCTGAATTGTTATGATTCTCCCTCCTTCATTCATCTAAGTTTAGAAGCAATTCAGAACCAAATCTGGGGTCTCTCAACACATGAGTAAAATTTTTTTGTTTCTCATTTAAATTGATGATGTTTGATTTAATACAAATGAAAATATGGGATTATTACATACAAACTTGCTCGTTGGCATTACTAGTTAAGTGTGAGCCAGAGGCCACATAGCAGCCATGCCACTGATATGTCAAAGAATCAAAACTATTAGGCTGTTTCAAATTTTCCTTCTCACAAAAAAATAGCATCACCAATGTGGCTGGTGAGGCAGCTTCACAGGTATACCTTCTGGGGGATGAAGTCTGGAGGACACGATTCACTAGACATCCTGTCCCCCCGGCCCCGATTATAGCATGATGTCCCTGGACAAGAGAACCAGACTTCTTTCATTCAAATTCTACCCAGAAACCTGTAGAAATGTCTCTTCTTAGCAGCTCAATGATGCCACCTGCAACTACTCTGGCACAGGAAAAGTATTAGAAAGAGATTCTACTGGTTGCATTGGAAATCATCAAAGTTACTTACAGTAACAAAATAATGGGCCCTTTCAGTGTAGCTTTCCCAAACAACTTTTAAAATTCCAAGAAAGGGGCGCCTGGGTGGCGCAGTCGGTTAAGCGTCCGACTTCAGCCAGGTCACGATCTCGCGGTCCGTGAGTTCGAGCCCCGCGTCGGGCTCTGGGCTGATGGCTCAGAGCCTGGAGCCTGTTTCCGATTCTGTGTCTCCCTCTCTCTCTGCCCCTCCCCCGTTCATGCTCTGTCTCTCTCTGTCCCCAAAATAAATAAAACGTTGAAAAAAAAAAATTTAAAATTCCAAGAAAGAGAGTATTCCTTGCCAAGGACCGTAGTGCAGATACTTCTCCCTGCCATTGTTGCTTTCCTACATAATATGCTCAGAACTCTGATACTGAAGGATCAAGAGTCTTAGTGTTTCAGGGCACCCATAGCCCTACCTAACCTCTCTACATTTTAGGAGAATGTTCCCTTGAGTGTGTCTCCTGAACTGGCAATTATTAACAGCGCATCCACTTAGCCCTTCAGCTCCAATATAGTTAACTAGAGATTTTCTCCACAGAAACCTCATTGCCCCTGCACATCTCAGTAGCCTCTGTACAAAGGCTCATTCAGAAGATGGGGATTTTGATTCCTCAGTGAAGATATACTTCCTAATCCCTTGTTTACAACACTTGTGCTGTCCTCAATACTGACATCCAGCAGGGCAGACTCCAGACGTCTTCCTATCTCTCAAAACTGGGGAATGGCCACCTTTCTTCTAGGAACTGTCTTGAAGCCACACCACATGTCCATGTAATTACACAAATCTAGGCATACGAACGTGGGAATTGAGTTTGCAATGGAGACTGCAATTGAGGGCAATGTGCTTGCCTTTCCTTCAATAAGAAAATGCCCCAGAGATGTTTGAGGCAAATCTGCTTTCCCCTAAGTATGATTGGAGTATTTAAAAATACATATTTTTGGAAGACCATGCCCCCACCCCCAAATAAGCCAACCTCTTCATCTGGTGCTCATCTGCTTGAAAACCAGAAGGAAAACTGGCTCTATCTTAGTTTCCAATGGAGCATCTTCCTTAAAGCTTTCCAAGAATTACTCTGCCTCTCTGTGGTTCTCACTGACTCACCACCTTTGGAATGTAATCCTCCCTCTAATGTGTGACTCCACTGCAGTCCATTCTTGACCAGGGTTTGATAAATCATTATAGTTCATGACCTGTCATGACATCCATGACAGTCTGTTGTCATGAAGCAATACATAAAAACAATCCCAACAGACAAGCTACCACTTCTCCCTTCTCGGAATCACCCTGTAAAATCCTAGTGAGTCTGGGGTCTAAGCACCGCCCCCACAGAAGTCCAGAAGTGTGGGTAAAGGACAATGAGTAGACATTTAGAGGTGACATAATTTCTCCTCATTGAAAGAAATGTATCAAGTCCACTCAGCCCTCTGAGTAGCTTTATAACATTTCATAGGTATTGTGAATTCCCTGCTTTCAAAACATATCAGTGCCATTTCTAAATAGCCTTCAAAAGAGGCAGGATTTAGGTGGTTCCAAAAGGCAGTAAAACCATTTTCTGGCTCTTCTCCTGAACTTGGATCCTGAAGTGACCCTACCATGTCTGCTTAGGATTTGCTTTTGTTGTCTCCCTCCAAAAACACAACCGATGGAACCTGAGAATTCACTTAGTTCAGGAGAACGTGAGCAGGATGGATTCTACAATTCAGCCAGGACAGTCATGTGTGAGGAGCTTTATCTGGATCCTTGTGGACATAACCGAAACGTCAAGAAATTTAAAAAGAGAAGGAGAGACAGTAAATGTTGTTGGTACAATAAGTTTCAACACAAACAAGGCAGTGAATTCAAAAGCTTAGCCTGATCAGACTGCACAGACCTTTACCATGGCAGAAAAGAAATCTCTTGGGAGATGAGGTAAAAACTATTATAGACAAAGCCCAAAATGCCTAACGAAAAAATTCTAGGGGTAAAAAGTTTCAATTTGAAAGGAGGAGAAAGCCTCAGCTAATAGAAAGTATTAAGGAAGAACTTCAGTGAGAAAAAGAAAAAAAAACACATGATATGTCGTTTGCATTTTACCCCAAATCTTCAGCCCAGAAAAACTGTGGTTACTGCATCTGGCATCCTTGCCATTTGCATATTCCTTGGAGCATGACATGAAGTTTGGAGGCTGCAAGGCAGACTGCCTTCTGTCAAACACATAGGAATTTCATGGCCAAGTAGCCCAGGGAGAGTTGGGATCAAAGGTGTAACCTTCCTTTATTGTGATCTAATTTTTTATTCTTCCTTTTGTAAGAATAATACTGAAAATAGCATTTAGTTTAACCCTGAAAATTACTAAGAAGAGAAGCCAGTGCCAAAGCCAGAACTACCCAATATAGACCATCGTAGCATCTCTTGTTAAATAGCAGCTCTGTCATCCAAGCCATTTCAATGTGGGGAAGTGGTGTTTGCAAAGTTGGCTTCTATGTAAAACATCAGCCTTTACTGGTTGATTTGGAGGGATGGGGAAAATCACAGCATTTATAACACAGTCACAGTTATTACCTATAAGCTACAACTACAACTAACTTTGTTCTTCATTACTCAATATCCTCAATACTCAACCATCTAAGTATTCATATAAACTTGACCTCTGTTTGAAGGTTCTCAAAGACTGTCATTATAAAGCTGAAATAAATTCCAGAGGCTTGGGCAGGAGTTTACTCCAAATAACAAGTCTGTTTCTAAAAGGTAAGTCCAAAGAGCATATATCCTGAGAATGAGGAGGGCATTTTGCACAAAATCTCCATGTTCTTCAGAATATAATAGACTATGCTATATAATGAATAAACACTAAAATTTCAGTGGCTTAACAAAACCACAATTCTTTTGTCTCTCAGGTAAAGTCTGATGTGAATGGGACAAGTTTTCCAGGACAGCATCCCTTCATTCAGTAACTCAAGGATCCAGGTCTCCTCTCCCTTTCCTTAAGCAGAGAACAAGAGACAGAGGAAGAACACTGACTTTTAACTCCTACTCACAGTTCATTGGCCTAAATTTTCACATAGCCCTAAATCCAGGGAAGAGAAGAGATTTAGAAAAGCACAGAAAATATTTAGTTTGTACTAATTGTCTTTGCCACATTCACATTCCTACAGTTATTCACTGATGCTGAGTGAAATTAGGCTTGATGGAACTTCAAGGATAATGCAAGGGCCCTCTGTATGGTGTAGGTGGCATAGGAGGTCACCTCTATGAGATGGAGATGGTCACCTCCATACTTTGGGTTGCATTTATTACATTATGGTTGCATTTATGTCTTAAAACCACTTTATCAAGGTATGACTGACACGGAAAAAGTTGTACATGCTTAATGTATACAATTTTTGTAATGTATCTTTTCTCATTTCTGTGTTCCACTAGTGTTGCAACCTCTCATCCGGATTCTAGAGCTCTCATAAATGTATTTTTGTACAAGAATGATTGTGAAATAAGTGTTTCTGTGAAGGGATGAGGGCTGGAAACTCCTGTCACCTCACTGACATCACTTGAGACTGCTTTTATTTTTTTTTTAATTTTTTTTTAACGTTTATTTATTTTTGAGACAGAGAGAGACAGAGCATGAATGGGGGAGGGTCAGGGAGAGGGAGACACAGAATCCGAAACAGGCTCCAGGCTCTGAGCTGTCAGCACAGAGCCCGACCCGGGGCTCGAACTCACAGACCATGAGATCATGACCTAAGCCGAGGTCGGCCGCCTAACCGACTGACCCACCCAGGCGCCCCTGAGACTGCTTTTAAACACAAATATCATCAAAGAGGAAAATACTTTCAGGTAGGATGCTTACCAAATAAGAACTTTTAGAGTTAATAATGAAATTTCTCCCTGGATGAGGAGTCACAGCTCACCTTCTGAGATCAAGGCTTATGCTCTGGACGCTGGCCTTGATCACACAAGAGCCAAGACAGCAGATCTCAGAAAGAAGAAACACTGGCAGACAAATGGTGGCCCTTCTCCATGCTCTCACTGACTTGACATCAGCCATTAACACCTTGTTTGGAGCTGGTTCATTTGTTGATCTTACCAGACACTCTGCTGGCCTCTGAAGAAGTAAAAAAATGAAATAGTTAAGTTAGATTGGGAAGCAGCATGTCATGGTAGTAAGCACATGACTGTCAATTAAACAGACCTGGGTTCATATCACTAGTTCCCACTAATTACTAGTGCTGTGAGTTGGGTGTTTTGCCTGATATATGTGAGCCTTGTGTGTAACCTGGAAACAATATCCTCTAATATTGCTTGCAGTTTGTTTAAAGAATCAAATCGTGTCAAGCTTCTGGCTCAGAGAAGGATGTAAGATCCTTTCCATCTTGGATAGAAGGAGACAAGGAAGAGTTGAGCTTTAACTAGTTTACCGGGGCAAGACATGACGCGGAGGAATACTGGGTCAACACTGAGGAAGCGAGAGACTAGTCACAATGAGCAGGGAATGCAGAAAAGAGGAGAGGAATTCAGGACAAACTTGGCCAAATTCACGATTTGGGGCAGACCAGTCCAACACTTCAGTCTGATTCTCATCCCCATTCATCATGTTCTCACATTTGGTAACAACTGCTAGACATGATGATAAATTAGCCCATAGGAAGGCTCTGAAGTTTGCTAAAACATTGACAGAGGCTTTTGACTCTATATCCACATACATTTGACCCTTACTATCTGACACAGAGTGGCGACACTGGGGCATACCTCTTACTATCAATCACTAGGAAAATGAGGACGGCACTTTGACCAATATAAGACCTGGCTCAAGAGAAAATAATTTACTTCCCAGACTTAAAGATTCTATTTTTCTTGCAGTGTCTCAAATTATGAAAACATAGGGAAACACCCTTAACTAAACAGTGTACTGGCTTAGTTTTCAAATCAAAATTTTATTAAGTATTCCAGGAAATACCTCAAGAACCTTTTAATTTTTTTAAATATCCCATTCTATGATGCTACTTTTGCTAAACACTGTATAAGTTAAAGAATTGTTAAAGAAAATAATCTCCTTTTTGAAGTAAATCCTTCATTATACAATGATAAATTTGATCCAGAAAAATCAGTTAGCCAAAAACAGGTGCTCAAATATATATATGTATTTTTTTATTACAGTTTCAAATCACCTATATTTAGGAATACTGGATTATACCTAAAATTAAATTATGATAGCCTTTTCTGGAGATACATTTTTTTAGTTTATTAGTTAAAAAACTAATCTGTGATTGCCTTTCTGACAGAAATATGCTCTGTTGCAGAATTATACAGAGATCTAGGGAAGGCAAATAAATAGAAAAAAATGGTTCCCTAAAATACAGATTAAAAGTAGCCACAAAGTTTATGTTCCATTGAAAAAACTACACTGTAGTATAAAGAGTTCTGTGTATGCCTTTCACTGGTTACAGTGTCCTGGAACAATGCAAGTCCCTCAAACATTGCTTAAAGGCCAGGGCAGAATTTTTTAGTTTCCTGAAAACAGATATAAAGGCCAAAACAAAAACAAAGAACAAAAAAAAACTGTTCTCTCTAGAAAAAGTAGATTCATGATTAGATTTAATAATTTGGCTGCTTTATTGAGCAGCTATGTGACACTGGAAAAATTAATTGACTTCTTTGATCCTCATATTTCTTATTAATAAAGCAAAAATAATAATAGGTCCCTTACAGGATTATTACAGATGAAGTATAAATGTGAAATTCTCGGGGTGCCTGGGTGGCTCAGTCGGCTAAGCGTCCGACTTCAGCTCAGGTCACGATCTCGCAGTTCGTGGGTTTGAGCCCCGCGTCGGGCTCTGTGCTGACAGCTCAGAGCCTGGAGCCTGTTTCAGATTCTGTGTCTCCCTCTCTCTCTGACCCACCCCGTTCATGCTCTATCTCTCTCTGTCTCAAAAATAAATAAACGTTAAAAAAAAATTAAAAATAATGTGAAATTCTCCACCACTGCTTTGGGGCACATAGTAAACATTCAGTTACCCATTATTGCATATTAATCAATCATGTCATTTATATTGCAACTGAACTTTCAGATATTCTCTTTCACCACTGTTATGTTTCATATTGCTCATGAAAGCTACATAAATAAATATGGAGTCATTACATCATGTGAAAACTAGTAGGTGAATAGTACGTCTGATGGTCTGACTTATACGCTATGTAATATTTAAGAAATCCACTTTGGAGGGACTGAGGATGGGAGCTTCGAAGAGTGACTCCCTCCGTGTTTTCCAGAACAGCTGAAACTGGGCCACCAGAGTCCAGCAGGTCTATTAACTGGAAGACATCTTAAGACTGTGGTTTCAAATATAAGCCACAATTGAAAGTCAAAAGCAGCAGTCTCTCAGAATTGGTAATCAAGAGCCTTCTCACAAGGGCAAACTGTATGTTTAACAATGGTTAACAAGAACTTCCCTTAGTGATGTGGCTAGAGGCAAACATATTCTATTCTAGCAAAACATCACTTTAAAGAACCAGTCAACTTTGGGATTGAGGTTACCCCAAATCAAGACCCTGTTAGAGTCATAAGAGGTAATAATAAGAAAGAATGACCCATTCCTCCCTAGCCTTTAAAGGAATATACAGTAGTTCCTCATCAAGCACTGCTGGTTCCTTTCAGGTGCCCAGTATGAGAGCACTGGACACACATGCAGTCAGAGTCGCAGACTGTGTCTGTCCATAATTGAAGGCTTTTGACCTAGGCATCACAGAGATCTTTTTAATTCTGTGCCATCTAGAGAGCCACAACTTAAACCTACTTGTGATTTGTTTTGGCTCTTACGATGATGAGCCTTGATTCTTGGTGGGCTGATTCTTGGTGATTGGTTGTTTTTTTCCCACCATTTATTTAGTTTGGTTTGAGTGTGTGTGTGTGTGTGTGTGTGTGTGTGTGTGTGTGTGTGTGTGTGTTAGGGGCAGGGTGGGGGGCTGTCCTGGAAATGGATGATAAATACACCACATATACCATAATAGCACAAACTCACCACAACAAAAGGTATCTTATTATTGTTATTATTATTAATCATTATTAGTAATCATTATTACTGATTGACTATCCATTATTATCTCCCTTCCCTGATCTTGGATCTTGAAAATCTTCCCTATAATCCCAACTGTTCATTTTACCCTTCATTGGTTATTCCTTGGGAAAAAAATTAAAATAATTCATATAGAAAAAGGCAATAAGTCTCAATAGAAGAAGTGATGTATTAGAAATTCTTATCTAGTCGCTACTTTACCATATTTCTCACATTAAGTTTTCCTCCCTAGATCATAGCTTTTGAAAGCTGGTTGTTCAAATCACTGTGCTATGAATCTACCTAGTCTGAGGCATAAGGAATATTCATGAATAACCACAATAGAATATTAATAATGCTTTGTGTTTTATAAGACATTTCAGGACTCTGGTTTTCATGACCTTCTTGATCCTCACAAAAGTCCTGGGAGAGGATTATGGTACTATTCCCATTTTATAAATGAGGAAATGGAGACTCCCAAGAGTTAAGGAACTTGATCAAAGGCAGCCAACAGAGAAGTGGGAAGGTCTGGAATAGAACCCAATCTCCCACTCCTAGTCCTATGCCTACAAGAGCCCTGTGTGGGCTCCCCAGTCATCCATTTCGATGACAAAAAACTGGCACAGGGATATGGAGAAGAGAAAAATGACTTCCACCTTGAAAAAGTGGAAAGGAAGGCCTGCTTAAGCACTATTTCATGAATAAATATCCTATTTCCTTACCCAGACTTTAAGTCTGTGGGGCAACAGACTTTAGTAAGGGGATCTTTAGTAAGAATAGTGGGGTAATTATTTGTTGAGAGACAATTAATAGCAGAGCCATTTTAGGGTAAAATACATAAACAGACACACAATCTTATTTCTCACAATAATTCTACAAGGTAAGGATCACCACACCCATCTTACAAATGATGAAACTGAGTTGCAATGAAATGATTCGCATGGGGATATACAACCTACAAGGGACTGGCCCAAATGTCATCACCACGGCTCTTACAAGCTACACTTACCCCACCGCACGACACACCAGTGCTAAGGGCTGAGCACATGGTGTGCTGCACAAACACATGACCGAGGCAAAAACGATAGTGCCTGCTCACTATGAGTGAAGCTTAATGAGAATGCTGTGTTTCACTCGCACAGAGTTCATTTATTTCCAAAGAGATGCTCTAGAAACCATTGTCCATTTCTACCTTATAGGATTAAGAGGAGTAGTGTATAATTCAGGGTTAACAAAATGTGTAGAAACCACACAAGCCAGAAGAATGGCCCCATTGTTCCTCAGCAGTAGCACGGGACAGCCAAAGGGCTCCTCACCATTTCCTCTCCCACTCTTCCCCACTGGGCAGTTCATGTTCACCCTGGGGGTTTCCTCAACCAATCAGTACTCCAAGGACTGACAGCATGTGGGGAACAAGGAAGGAGATTTAGGCTATAAGAGTTTTAAGAACTCAGACAGTTTCTTAGAAATGTTATGGAATTACATTCCCTCATTTCAAATAGGACATATTCCTATCTCTAGGGTCACATTGGTTCAATTTGATAAATTGCTCTGTTGGCCCCATACCGTACTGTGGTTCATTTTACATATAAGCATTAATTGCTGTTATTTCAATACTGCTGACTGTTAAGTTTTGCCAAGTGGCACAGGTCTGTACATTTAAGGTTAAATTCAGTTTTCTGCTTATTTCCACTGTTTGGCACTATTTAAATGGTTACTTTAGCATTCAGATTTAGAGTGAAAGCAAATTAACCTCATCTTTATTGTTAATGACTACCACTGTGTCTTGTTTCAGATATATCTGGGAATAAGGGAAGTGTGATTCTTTCCTAGCCTTCCTCCAAAAAGTTGATACTGTAATTGAGAGCCTGGCTAATAGTCACTGTTAGTGTGGAAAGCAGGGCTTTGTGCTGGGTCAGCTTATACTCAACCTACTGTTCAGCAGAGACCCAGTTTGAGGGCTACAAGACTTTGCTAGCCATGGATAGGGTGTTAAGTTTTCAAGGAATAGCTTCCGAAATATATGAAAAGAGACTAAATTTGAGTAGGTTTCTAAGATACAGAGCTGAAAATTCATATCCATTTATTGTCAGATGTAGTACTCAAGACACTTCCATACAGATAAATCCACGAGTATTTTCATTACCTCTCTTGACACCAAGTCCCTTAAAAATAATGTTTGAGGGCTTTCTGCCAGTATGTGGAGGTTCTTCTCAAGCTTAGTGGCAAGGTTCAGAAAATTACATGCATTCGAGAAGCCACTGCCCACAATAAAAAATGGTTCCACAAGAACCAAGAGAACATGGAGTTACTTTGCAGAGAGGTAGTAAGCACTCAAGCAATTTGGGAGGGTGGGAAGACCAAAGGATCTGTGTCATAGGATTATTTGGATTATTTAATATATTAACACATGATATGTGCTTAAAACGCTGTACAGACGAACACACAATATTAGCTATTAATACTATTGTGTTCTCACAAGGATCCACTTGACCAATGAGGAAACTCAGACATTAAGAAGAGAAACAAATGAAATTTTATCTCTTAGATTTTGTCTCCTTTATGAACTTCTTGAGAACTCAGACCTTCAGCTCTGAATCCCAATGTCTAGCACAACCCCTCTGTCTTCGAGTAGCTACTAAGAGAATAAAGAATACAACCACAACTGTTCTCAGCACTTCCACTTATATTGACTAATATGTAGCTGTAGGTTCTCTGGTCTTTTAGGATTTATAAAATTGTTTTCCTGAAATCTATCTCAGGTTATAAAGAAAAATCTAACCAGTAAATTCGAGATCTGGTGCTCTACTCAAGTCTTGAGCCTTGTTTTGATATTTGAAATCATATTGTAAGTTGAAAATTAACTAGAAAAAGGAATTTATGGCATATATAGAAAAATTCTATAGCTATATATTTTTTTTCATATAAAAGTTAAGTAAAAACAGTTCATAGGTAAGGTTTGTAAAGTACTTGAATGGTGCTTTTCTTTTTCTTTTTAAAAGTAAAAGACAGGAGTAGAATACCAAAATAAGATTTGATCTCTGAGAAATTCCTAACTAATCAGTATCCACAAAACCGGAACAACCCTGGCTTAACAGGCAATGACTGTGATTTTTCCAAAATTTGAAAAAACAGTCCCACTCTGACACAATGTAGAAGCCTGCAGGTCCCAGGCTTCTTTGAGGAATCCTGTGGAAATGTCACCAAATAATGCAAAGGCTGCCCTTGGCAGAATATTAACATTCCATTTATATCACAAAAAGCCACAACATAATCCCAATCCTACAAAGCAAACTACTTTCAACCCCAGGAAAGCCAGAAAACAAAAGCATTTGAAAAAGCCAATGAATGTCTAGGCATCATTTCCTAGGAAAACTGCAAAGATTAAAAGCTTTCAATACTTTGAAAGCTAGCCTGTTCCCAGATTTCATCTCTTTGGCTACATTTTTTTTTTATTGTCAGCCTTTTAAAGCAATACATGAAACCCAAAATATGCAAAAGAAAATATTAAATAATCCAACTCTATGAAAATTTAAATTTATTGGAAGTTAAAGAGCAAAAGTCAAAAGCAAAAGTCAAACTGTACAGAAATATTCACAGTGCAAATTACAAGCAAAAGCCCTCTTAGCAAAAAAAGATAACCTGTTATAAAAATGGACAAAGAACACAATTGGAAGTTCATCAAGGAAAAATTTAGATGATTAATAAGCATATGAAAATATTTATAACCTGAACCACAACTAAATATCTACAGATTAAATAAATAGTAAATTTATTTTTCATATTCTAAAATTGGCAAGTATAAAAAAGGATAGTATCCAGTATGCTCAATATTGTAAAAAAATAACAATAGAAACACATACACTGCTAATGTGACAAAACTGGCATAAATTTTTCACAGATCAACTTGGAATTGTTTCTCAAACTTCAAATTAGAATATTATTTGGCCATCTAAAAATGTGTCTTACTAAAATGCAGTGTGCACAAAATTTGTCTGTATGAAGACATTTGTTGCAATACTGTTTATAAAGCAAAATCTGGAAAAGATGAAATGTTCATCACCAGGGAAATGGCTGAATAAAATTTAATCAATTTAAGACACAGATTAGCACATCATTACTAAAAAGAATGAAGCACACAAATATGTTTCTTCAAAGAAATATTTTTAAATTAAAAGGCATGATGCAGAAGAATAAATGTAGCATGGTTCCATTTATATTAAAATACATGTATGTGTATGTGCTATGGATTGAACTGTATCTCCCCGGAAGTCCTATGTGGAAGTCCCTAACCCCAGTGTGTCGTATTTAGAGCTGGAGCCTTGGGGAGGTAATTAGGGTTAGATGAGTTTATAAGGGTCAAGCTCTCATGATGGGATTAGTGCCTCATGAGAAGAGACACCAGAGAGCTTGCTCAAAATAGAGAAATCTAGAATATTTCATCTTTGTTTAGAGTTAAATAACATAATAAACCTCAACAGGTTTCTGAAGACATTACTACATTACAGCAAAACATAATCTATGTTGCTTATATAATAATGATCCAGAGTCATAAAGGAAAGGTGAAATGAAGATCAGTATTTTTATTTAAGGGTATACATACATTTATCAGAAATGTATATCAAATTTAGTAAAATTATATTTTTTCATTTGATGGTGATACAAGCTTTGGTTATCTGGAAAATTCATTTTTGTAGAATAGTACATATCCTGACTACCAGATTAAAAAAGCATTACTAAGGGATCCTGGGTAGCTCAGTTTGCTAAGCGACCAACTCTTGATTTCAGCTCTATCATGATCTTACTGTTCATGAGTTTCAGTCCTGCGTGGGGGGTTCTGTGCTATGAGTGAAGAACCTGGTTGGGATTCTCTCCCTCCCTCTCTCTCTGCTCCTCCCCCATGTGCATTCTCTCTCTCTCTCTCTCTCTCTCTCTCTCTCTCTCACACACACACACACACACATACACACACACACACACAAAATAAACTTAAAAAAATTTTTAAAACATTTAAAAGTATTACTGTATTAAAATTAGAACATTTTCAAGAAAGCTACATTTCAACTTCTGGTTTTAAGCTACTTTTTAAATAATTATAAATAAATAAGTAAATAGCACTCACACATAATTGCTGTTATATGACCTCATCAATCTCATAAAAATCCAGATCAGAGGACACTACCTCAGAACCTGTCCCAACCACCTTCGATCACTCCAGTCTGGAGGTAACAGAGTAAAAACCCATTTCTCCATATTGCCTTGGCCATGTTATATAAAAGCTGAATTTGATAGAAAGTTCTTTCCTCTATTACTTTTCACTCCTCTGATCTACCTTTTACTTCTCTCTCTATACCTTACTGTGATTCTTTTCTCTCCCTGCTTAACTTCCCATTCATCTCTTATTTATTTATTTATTTATTTATTTATTTATTTATTTATTTATTTATTTATTTATAGTTTGATCTTTGGCTACATTTTTAAATTTTTTTTTTCAACGTTTATTTATTTTTGGGACAGAGAGAGACAGAGCATGAACGGGGGAGGGGCAGAGAGAGAGGGAGACACAGAATCGGAAACAGGCTCCAGGCTCTGAGCCATCAGCCCAGAGCCCGACGCGGGGCTCGAACTCACGCACCGCGAGATCGTGACCTGGCTGAAGTCGGACGCTTAACCGACTGCGACACCCAGGCGCCCCTCTTTGGCTACATTTTTAAAATTACCATGTATGTATCCTTCTTCAGGTCAGGAGTTTGCTTTAATTTTCTGCAGTCTTAAACTTGATTTGGTGAGAAAAAGCAATTAATTAGAATTTTTTAAATAAGAATATTTTTATCTTTCCTCCAGGAATATGGTCCTTAGGGCCCTTGGGACAGTCTCATCTTTCTAGTTCAAGGAACATGAACCCCTACTACCATTAAAAATAAATAAATACCGGCACTCAGATTGGCCACAGCAGGAAAATTACAGAGTTTAAAGACCATTTTTGGATGAAAGAGGTTTTCTAGGTGGGAAATGAATCCACTGGTGATTTATACCCAAATAAAGCAAAGAGGTGCTAATCTAGAAATTCTGTTCTGTCATTAGTAACTGTCCACAGTTATCTGCTCTGCTGCTTGCCAATGTGGTGTAGGTAGAAACTGTGCCATGATGTTAAAGACCCTTCAGTGACACCAGGTTAAAATCGAGGCTCATCCAAGTGGGGGCTTATTCCTCTTTTTACTACTCCTGTACTTAGGTACAGTTCATTTCCTTCCAAGGGCCAGAGTGCCAAAGTCAATTTTCCCAGCTCATCTCCACCAGACCACAAGCTGTCCTTTGTCTCTTTTCTGGCTCCACTGAGTTCAGTCAGAGAAATCGATTCTCAAATTACTCCAATGATAAAATCTTTTTGCTGCTAGTAATTCTGGTGAGGTCTCACATTTATTTTCAGTGTTTTTGCACGTGTTGTTTTTAGTAACCCATTCCTGTATTTCTTTCTTAGAATATTAATTTTTCTCTGTTTTTCGTTTCTTCTTCAAACGGCAACCCCCCTTCTTTATATCTTTATTTCTGTGGTTGTCCTTATGTCACATATTTCAAACAAGGGGAATGTAACAAAAGAAACTGGTTTATTCAGTGATGAAATAGTTTAAAAGCCAACTAGAGATGGGTGAGGCAACCCAGAGATTAGTAACACAGAAAACCACTACCACCACAAGTAGATACGGAAAAGCTTAGAAATCAGTAAAACTGGAACCACAGCAGGCTTTCCAGTAGGATAGGGGGGCATGGAGGAGATACAGCCACAGCTAAGACATTAGCCAAAGCAGAGCCAGGGCAAAATATTGTGGTTCTTTTCTCCCATTCTCCAATCCCTCATTGACCTCTCCTTGGCTGAACTTAGCCTGGAAGCCTGGGAAACAAAATCTACTGGGTCAGCCTCCTGATCATTCACAGACGACAAGGAATGAATGTGAGGGCAGAAGCCAATGACTGACTGTCACCATTCCTAAGCTACCACCAACTTACTCCACGTAACATATAATGCTGCAAATCCCTGCTCACATGTTCACTCTGAACATTTAACTCAAGTCATAAATGGGCCCTGGAGTTTGACTAGGCTCCTCCCAGCTCTAAAATTCTATGGTTGTTTGTTTCTAAGACAAAGAAGTAGCCCCTTTTGGCATGTTTACTGCCCTGTGCTAATAAAATATCTTTCCAAAATATATTTTATATTTTATATATTTTATATATATCCTTCAAAAATATAAATATATTTTATATTACTAACCACAATACTAGGTACTGTGGGAAATAGATAAGATGACAAGGCCCTTAAAATGTTACTGGTGAAATTAGACAATGCAACTATATTACTAGTGTGGGATAATGGTTCACAAGGTATCAAAAGTAGTATATGAAAAAAAGGCCAAATGAGCAGTGGGCAAACCTGAAGGAGAAATTCTGGAGAAGTAGGGTTTATACTGCTTGTGAAGGAAGGGTAGGATCTCCTGGAGAACTGAAGCTCGGGAAAAAAATGTGGGGGTAGATGACACTGACTGACATTTTAGAAAATTCTGCCTGAAATTTTGACAGAAATTTATTTTGTCTGTTTTGATTTTATTTTCTCCTTTCTTTAGAAATCAGTAAGCTACCAGATATTAACATCTCTACCATACCTAGAGTTGTGCTAGGCTGTTGGCTGGTGACAAATACCTGACAATATAACCACAATTTAAGTTCAAATTTTAGAAAAGCATGGCTGGAGTAACATCCTATAAGTTTTGTGTCACTTCTTTCCTTACACATTTTCTTTATCCCTGCTGTTCAACACATAGTCACTCAAGGATATTTACTGACCAGCTTAAACCAATGTGGAATACTGCCAAATCCAATGGACACTATCTCATAAGTATTTTATTTGATAATTCTGCAACATTTGACACTGTTGACCTTTCTTCCCTAAAGATACTTTCCTTTTGGTTTCCTTGACACCATATTCTCAGGATTTCTCCCCCACTCTCTAGCATTCATTCTCAGGCTCCTTCAAGAGCTCCTTTCTCTACCTGTATTTAAAAATAATAATAACAATGTTTATTTAATTTTGAGAAAGAGAAAGAGAGAGAGAGTGCAAGTGTGAGCGGGGGGAAGGGAAGGGAAGAGAGAGAGAGAGAGAGGAAGACACAAAAACCAAAGCAGCTTCAGGCTCTGAGTTGTCAGCACAGAGCCCAACACAGGGCTCAGACTCACAAACCAGGAGATCATGACCTAAGCTGAAGTGGGTCACTTAACTAATTGAGCCATCCAAGTGCCCCTCTTTACCTGTATTTTAAATGCTGCTCCCTGGGCATTTAGTGTCAGGACTCTTTTCACATTATGCTACTTACCTCTCAAGTGACCTCATCCCCCACCATGACTTCAGCTACCCCTATACACAACTACAACCTCCAAATTCATAGAGAGCCCCAACTTCTTTCTTGAGATCCTGGCCCAAATATGAAACTGGTTAATTGTATGTCTTCCTTAATGTATCTGAATGTCACAAATAAGCCCTGTGGATTGTACATTTTAAATATTTCTCTAACCCACCCTTCCTTTTATTCCCACTGATAATCAATTATCATTGAATTATCAATGACTTTGCATTTCTTATCTGGATTCCCTGTTGTTGCTTCCCTTCCTACAACCTTACCCTTTGATAATCTCACTGCTATCTGATCTTCAAGCCCTTAACCTTTCCATCCAAACATTTTCAGGACCTGTAGGAGTAGAAAACTACATACTGGGGGGCCTGGGTGACTCAGTAGGTTAAGCATCCAATTTCAGCTCAGGTCATAATCTCGTGGTCCGTGAGTTCAAGCCCTCCATCAGGCTCTGTGCTGAGAACTCAGAGCCTGAAGTTACTTCAGATTCTGTGTCTCTCTCTTTGCCCTTCCCCTGTTTGCACTCTCTCTTTCTCAAAAATAAACATTAAAAATTTTTAAACAAAGAAAACTGTATACTTAACTATTTGAAATCTATAAATCAAGCTAACAAATTATTAAATATATTCTATTTTCTTCTTGACAAACATACTTTCATAATTTGGAATGCCTGGTTCAGATTTGTACTTCTCTGCCAGCACTTAACCTGCACAGGAAGATCCTTCCCCCTACCCAGTTTCCACCTCCCTTCTTGTCTCATCCCTAATTCCTGCTAGCATAGCAGGTGTCTCATAGACACTCCACCCCACAATCTCAACTTCTGCCCACATTTCTCTTACATAGCTACCCCTTACCAACCCCTCAGGCCTAGCAGATGCACACAAGTGTCCTCAGGGTATCAAACCCAGGGAAGAGGCTGTGCAGCCCTGGATTTCTAAATCCCAGTGATCCTGAAAGGTCATGTGGTCTACTGGGAGAGGGCCATATGCTTTGGATGAATATACCCCCTTGGCCTTGCAAACTTCTCACCCCACATCAAAGGAAACTGACTGGGCTCTACACCATGATTTACACCATATTCTAGTTTTCTACTTTCTTATCTATCTTCTCTCATTACACTGTGGGTCACTTAAAGGGACTAGTGTTATTATTCTGTTTAATACTGTATCTTTCCATTCGTGCTCTTCAAATTAGATTATACACACCACTGAGAGTACACAAAGATTGTCCAAGAAAAATATAGGCATCTGGACCATAATTTCATGGGAATCAATTTCCAGGTCTTCAGCTTCCATTTATGTTTTCTCTAAAATTGATTTGCCTGAGGGCTCACCTGTGTTTTTCTTTTCCATTTTGCCTTTCACAGATGCCTTTTTCTCTTTTTACCACATAACGGTAAACCTCTCTCTCTCCATCCCAAGCTTTACTATTATGCATCACCTCCAAGGAAAGGTGGTAAATTACTCCAGAAAACCAAACAATGTTTGGTAATTTCTGAAATATAAACACTCTCACAATTTCAAGCCATCAACATGGTGGCTTGACTCAGAGTTGGGAATAGATGATCATAATTAACCCTGCAACTTAGCACACTATAGTGCTATGAATATGAACAATTTTAATAGTCCTCTCAAGTATCCCATAATACATGAGGAGGCAGATTCTGTGCAACTCCAGATTCAGTACTTGAGTGCCATTAGCAACCTACTTAATCTTTCAAGATTTCCACAACAGTATTTTCTGTTTAATAGTATTTACACTGCAGTATTATTTTGTAGAATAAAAAAAAGGTTAAGTATATGAAAATATGTATCACAATATCTGACACAGGAAATTAGTAAATATAGGTGACCTTTTCCTTCTGTTTTTTCCCCTTCAAATGACTGTCATCAATGCCAGACCAAGCTAATCATGAAAGAAAATGTAAATGTTCCCTTTTCTCCTGTCCTTCCTCCTTCATTCCCTACTGTCCCACCTTTCAGCAGGGCATCCTTTCCATGATATTCCCCAAAAGACCCAGGCTTTGCATATTCCTATCTCCCTTCTCTCATTCAAAAGTCTGAAATTTTGTTACCATTTCTTCACTAAGCTCTGTGCTTAAAAGATATTGTGAAAGATGAAACCATTCCTTGATATTCGCCAATGCATGAAGGCATGGGTTCATGCAAGAGAATTTGGACACCCATACACCACAATTTCCTTTCTGGCCTTGGTAGTCTCGCTGCATGAGAGGAAAGTACAAGAAAGAGTAGACATTGGACTTCCCTTAAATAATGAACAAACTGATCATGGCAAAATGTTACAATATAATCTGTCCTACTGATTTACTACTGAGCCACAGATTGGCAAAATTAGAGAGCTATGTGTAAAAAGAGCTGATAACAAAGTTGGAAATGGGTCATACATTTCATAAATCATAAGAGTTTAAATTATAAGGGTATATCAGTGTCCAGAGATTTTTAACTTTTCTTCCAGATTAGGTAACAGTTGGCCCTCTCAAATTGGAGATAAAAATTTTCCCCAGAGTACTGTAACTGGAGAAAGACAACTCCTTTCATCACTGCTTACTAGGCTTATAAACTTATGCAAACTTTTTAATACCTCTAAAGCCTCAATTCTATTTCAAGTAGTAGCATTTATATAAAATAAAGATAATAATGGCAGTTACAATAAAAGTTAATATTTATGAGGTATCAGGCATGGTTCAAAGGAATTTATATGAATTGAGTAATTTATCCTCATAATAATTCAGTGAGGTAGATGACTATTAGTAGCCCAATTATTTTTATTTTTTTATCTTATTTTTATTTTAATTTTTTTCAATGTTTATTTATTTTTGAGAGACAGATGAGTATGGAAGGGGCAGAGAGGGAGGGAAACACAAAATCCAAAGCAGGCTTTAGGCTTTAAGCTGGTCAGCACAGAGCCCAATGCGGGGCTCAAACCCACGAACCATGAGATCATGACCCGAGCCAAAGTCGGACACTTAACCTACTGAGCCAACCAGGCACCCCGAGCCCAATTTTTTTTAGATGAAGAAACTGAGGCACTTAGAGTTTAAGCAACTTTATAAAGATTACACTATTGGTTAAGTAACAGAGCCAAGATTTTGACACAAACTTTACACCTCCAAAAATAACTTTATTATTCAGCCCTACTACATCTCCTAAACCTACTGCAGGTTTACTAAAGGATTTAATGAGACAATCCACATGAAGTATTTAGCAATGTCTGTAACCTTATTACCCAGGGTCTCTACTTTGAAAACTCAAAGGGACATCATTCACACATTATGTTCTCAGGAGTGCCATACATACAAAATAGGAATTCAGAATGGTGTTGTGTAAAGCAGCCACCAGCTGTTCTCCCAGAGATAATTCTAAGTGATGATGATTTAACAGATAACATACTCCTGTTATTGTGTTTACTCAAGTGTCATCCTCCCCAGCAAGGCCTGTTATCTGTGTAAACCAACCAGAAGAGCTTTTTAGGACACATGCAACCAAGGTAGGAAAGCTGTCAAATGGTGTCCTGCTTCAGGGCACCACAGCAAACTCAGAGGAGCTGGGCGGTAGGGGAGGACGTATTTTGCAGTATGAGGGAAACCATGATACTCTCCATGTATAGAATACCACAAGACCTACTAACTCGAAGTGGTTCATACTCTCAACAAGAAATCACAATATATTCCTTTCAGTGGCGTTAAATCTTTGTGAAGCTGGGTTTTCTGTAAGCACTGTGATAAAAAGCAAGTACCACAAGAAAAACGAAGTAGAACAGGAAATGAAAGTGCAGTGTCTAATCTGATTTCAAAGTGTGTGAAGTTGAGCAGTTCCCAACAGGAACATACATCACATTGGTAGGAAACTCTGGTTAAGAATGAAAACACTTTTTATTTCAATGTATGTGTATTACCTTTTCAAGCAGCCACTAAGTTGTTGGGACAGAAACATGTATTAAGGTATTTGGACCTAACTACTTAATAAATGGAAGGTTCTCCTCATGTACTTCCATAATAAGACATACCTGAGATACCCTTGTGTATCCTTACTGTGCCACTGGGTATTTCTTTTGGCTGTGGATAGCATGAAAAATTACTGAAACTCTGAGGACCCTATAAACTGAGAAAGTTTGGGAACATCTAGTATTATCCCTTTACATATTTTATCTTTTATAATCTTTACAGTAACCTAAGGAGTCAAACACTATTAATGTTCCCAATTTACAAATATGGAACTGAGGACTTGAGCAATAACAGGACTACACTGAGATTATAAAATGTCTAAATGCTAGATCCAGGGTTTAAACCCAGTCTTGTGCTCTGAAGCTACCACACTTAATCACTGTATCAAACCTAAGGCCAAATACACAGATAATTTTGTCCAGACAGACCTTTGGGCAAAGATGGCTACTTCCTAAGAGAGCTGAATCCCAACAAAGAACAACCAGCATTTTTTCCTCAGATCTTGTCATAGGACATTAGCTCAGGTTCTCAAAGTTATTTGCTGAAATACCATTTTGCTAAAATTGGAGTCTCTTAAGCTCCTGAAAACTGTGTGTGTGCTCTAGATGAAAGTGACCGTGTATCCAAACAAAGAAAATCAAAGACTGTCTGAAGTGGCAGCTTGAGTTCATCAGCTCTATCAACTCGCTCAACAGACATTACCAAGTACACAGGCCCCTCTCTGAAGGAATTTCTATGGAAATCCCAGATAAAATAGCAGAACTTGGTAAACTGTTCCAAAAGAAACATGACCCATACTTTTTTGACAAGCTTTTAAAATCTGAAATATAGTCAACTCATTGCAAGCTAATGCAGAATAGGAGCTACAGCCATAAAAAGTCTCTAGGAAGCTAACAAATGAAGCAGGGGTCAGCAACCTGCAGAGCATATGATTTAGAATTAGACCTCTGCCAGTCTTGGAGAGCTCTAGAGGGACAGACCCAGATTTGAGGTCCTCTAGTGGTCTTGGGTTGGAAGGGGTCCTTGTTAATCTTTCTATCTGAGTCACTACAGTCACTATCTGAGTCACTACAGTTATAACTCATTCTAGAGGTGAGCAAAAGTAGTCAAAGCACTAAGGAACTGACCAATGATGAACCAGTGCCATCCATATCTTTCTACCTTCATCACCCCTGTCTGACATCAGTTCTGATCTCAGCCCATCATGCCAAAGTCCTTCTTGGACAGTCTTTAATTGCGGATATGTGCAAAAGCCAAGTGCACAATGCAAGTATGGCAAATTATTCTCCAAGTAAAACTGCAAAGCTTTTATTTTTTTTTCAATATATGAAATTTATTGCCAAATTGGTTTCCATACAATACCCAGTGCTCATCCCAAAAGGTGCCCTCCTCAATACCCATCACCCACCGTCTCCTCCCTCCCCCCCCCCATCAACCCTCAGTTCTCAGTTTTTAAGAGAAAACTGCAAAGCTTTTAAAAGACAAGTTGGATGAAGCCATTGAACATGATCTTGGGGAAACATTCATATATTACACAAGACCTTGACAAATGAGGATCTGGCAACTAAACTGGTTAGCAATTGAAGCACAGGAAATCAGTAAGGGTTAAAACAATGTAAGTTTTCAAAAGAAAATGGTTTGAATGTCAAAAGACTGAAAAGCTCTTTGAGAAAATTGATGACAGTGTCAAAGTTTTTTTGTTGATTGTGTTGTTGTTGTTTTTGCCAAAATGTCTATACTAATCTTCATGCTGCCAAAATCAACATAAAGTCTGTCATATTTCTGTTACAAGTTTAGTCAGATGTATTATGCAAAAAATTCAACACAATATGTCCTTTGTCCTAATAGCGCACAGTTGCAATTGTATTTCATTTTTATTTCATATAATTAAAATTGATTTTTCATAATTTTAGATGAGTTCTCTTTAGGGTAAATGTCAACCAAACTTTTTTTTTTTTTAACCTCTTCTATGAAGCTCCGGTTCTGTATGAAATAGATCAGTTTAAGTGGCATTTTACCACCAATAATTATGAGGTACTAACAAAGACCTCTAGGCAACAGCCTATCTAGTCACTTTGAGATCCCTACCCACCAGGTTCTCCAGAGATACAGAACCAATAGGATGTGTATCTATAGAGGAAGAAATGTATTTTAAGAAATTGGCTCATTGCAACTGTGGAGGCTTGGCAACTCCAATATCTGACGCGGGAGGCTGGAGGGCTGAGTCCAAAAGCAGTCTGCTATAGAACCAGGAAGAGCAGATGTCACAGATGAAGTCTGTAAACAATCTGCTGGAAAGTTTCCTCTTGCTCATTAAAGAGGTTAGCCTTTTGTTCTACTCAGATGTTCAGATGATTAGATGAGGCACACCCACATTATGGGGGGCAATCTGATTTACTCAAAGTTCACTGATTTAAATGTAAATCTCTTCCAAAACACCCTCATAGACACATCCAAAATAATATTTGACTAAATATCTGGGTACCATGGCCCACACAAGTTGACACATAAAATTAATCATCACAGCTATTATAGACTGGAAGAGACAAGACCAAATTAATAACCTTAAGTAGATTCTGGGAATCCCAGGGAAGGGCCTGCAAAGAAGTTCTGAGAACCTGATCCAGGCATAACCCCTCCCTCAGACTATGCTTCCTGGCAAATACACCAACTGTAGGTGAAAGAGTGAGGGAGATTGCTAACGATGTCAGGAGGCAGGTTGTTGGCTTTACGTTAATTCATTAGAAAAATGTACAGTAGTAGACAGCCGGTATGTCACACACTCTTGAGCACCACTTCCAAGTCTTCCTGATCCACCTTACTTCCTACTCCAGCTGCTGCTATAAAGAACAAGGCAGCACAGCCTTTGGACAGCTTCGACCAGGACAACTGCACAGAGACTCTTCCTGTGCCCATAGAGTACACCTCTCCTTCTTGCCTGCAGTTTCTAAAAGTGGACATCTAAGATTGGGCTTAGATTGAAAACCAACTGAGAACTCATGCATGTCCACGTCAAAAGTGAGAGAAAATTATGGGGCGCCTGGGTGGTTCAGTGGGTTAAGTGTCCAACTTCAGTCAGGTTATGTTTGAGCCCTGTGTCAGGCTCTATGCTGTGCTCAGTGTCTGGGGCCTACTTTGAATTGTGTCTCCTTCTCTCTGCCCCTCCCCCCCCCCCTCAAAAATAAACAAACATTAAAATTCTTTTTTTTTTTAAGTGACAGAAAATTAATGTCCCTGGGGCCAGCCTTGGTCAGTGGGAAATGGGCTTCCAGACATATTTCATGAGGGTCCCTAGAAGGGAGATCCACTCGTAGCAGTGGCCAACTTCATAAAAAAATTGCCTCATTTGCTATTTAACTTCCCCTTCCCCACACGCCTGTTCCCCAGGATTGCATTCCCAAATGAACCACCTGCTCTGCAATTCTTAATCTCAGGCTCTATTCTTGTATTAAAATCAGGGTGAACAACTTTCCTCTGCATTTGTAAGGGAGGAATTCAATAAAATATTATAGTCTATTGATTACTAAATAATAGTTTGAACACTATTTTATCCCATGCCACAAAAAATATAATTGAACAAGAAGTACATAGAGAAGCTGGCAGAACTGAAACATGAACAATTTCAAAAGTCCATGAAAAACAATAAACACATTCCATTTTATAAGTCTCTTAGTCCTCCTAGTCTGAGTAACTGTTTTAATCGTCTCCACTTAATTACTAATGCTTATACTGCTACACTCTTTCCATTATTCCTAAATTACATTGGTTTCTCCTGGCTTTTTATCTGGCCAAATTGCTCCCTGATTTAGGAGATTTCCAGGAACCCAATGATGCTCCTAATTATTAATCATTTACTACAAGCCATATCAGAAACAGCTTTTTGTGTTTTTTTCTACAAATGCCCCCAAAGATACAATTATGATAATTTATTAAGGACCCAGAAAAATAGAATTTAAAACACATTTAAAAATTTTTTAATGTTTATTTATTTTTGAGAGAGAGAGAGACAAACAGTGCAAGTGGGAGAGGGGCAGAGAGAGGGAAACACAATCCAAAGCAGGTTTCAGGCTGTCAGCACAGAGCCTGACTCAGGGCTTGAACCCACAAACTTTAAGATCATGACCTGGAATTTCTGAGGAGGAGCCAAGATGGCGGAACAGCATGGAAGCTTTTTGTGGGGCTCGCGTCAATGAAATACAGCCAGACCAACACTAAACCATCCTACACACCTAGAAAACCGATTGGAAGATTAACACAACAATCTACACAACCCGAACCACAGAAGATCATGACCTGAGCCAAAGTCATATGCTTAACCAACTGAGCCACCCAGGTGCCCCTTAAAACACATTTTAAAGGCTAGCCTAAAATATCAAAACTACTGGGAAAGTCACAGATGGCCCAATTCAATCATTCATTCATTCATTCATTCATCATTCATTCATTTATTCATTCAACATTGTGCCAGCCGCTATGCAAGCAAATGAGAGAGAACCTAGGATCCTCCTAGGAACTCAGGAAAAAGATAAGGGACCTCCATGACATGGAGCTGCCTAGTATAAAGCCCTATATCTAACTGCAGGGGACAGTAGGTGACACAGCCTGACCATTCCTCCGGCCAAAGAACTGGTTGGGAGGTAGGCATGTGACAAGATGACCAATCAGAGCATCTCCTCATGGTTTTTAGTTGAAAGGTAAAAGAGAGGGGATTGGGACATCACAGTATGAAGCAAGGCCTGCTTGTGGCTTTTTTTGCCACATGGAGAGAATTTGTGGGCAGTAGAAGAATCTGAATCAGAACAGAATCAATCAGGGATGAGAAACAGAGGCAGATAATTGTTGTTTTAAAAATATCTACACCTTTCACACCTGAGGACTGCTCCATTCAATTCATTTCGGTTATAGGAGTTTGAGATTCTGTTTTATATTTATGCTAACATTGGATGTCACTGTCAATTGGAGAATCGTCACAGTGTCCTATGAGAAAGTCAATTGTGAAGAACACCTCTATACTCCTTGTTTTCTACGAGGGAGGGTTTTCCCTAAATACTCCTGGCTCCTAGCTCTGCCTTTTATTCACTTCATCTCAGAGGATGTAAATCAACTCACTGCATTTGTAAATCTGATAAGAGTGAATGGGGCAAGCTGAGCTTAGCTACCTTTTTTTGTCTTCTTTGAGGCAAGCTACCTGCAGTGAGGAAATTCTCCTCCAAGCCTCTCTACTGCCTGTGTTACTTGAATAGGCCTCTACTGGTAAGACCTACCTGATCCAGACCTACCATGACTCATAGGGGAAAGTGTAAAATATCCTTAATTCTAGAGTTCAGTAACAGTAGGCCCACTCCTCTACCAAGGTAACCATGTCCTCCAATCGGCACTTTGAAATAATAACAATGATAATAGCTAATACTTAGACAATGATTACTATGTCTCAGGTACTTTTTTTTTTTTTACCTCAGTACTTTCTTAAATCATATACATTTAAGAATAAGAAACAGAGATAGTATAAACAACTTTCCCTAGGTTATACCACCAGGAAGTGGCAGACCTGGAACTCAAATGCAGTCCATGTGTCTGGAGTCCTTGATATAAACACTATCCCATATATCATATGTACTAAAGGAGATACATTTGTCACACTCTTTTGTCTTCTATTTGCCTTCCTTTTTTGTCTTAACTCTCAATTTGTTCAAAGTATACTCTTTACAGGGTCTCTTAAAATTTCCAACACTGGGGTGCCTAGGTGGCTCAGTTGGTTAGGCTTTTGACTCTTGATTTGGGTTCAGGTCATGATCTCATAATTTGTGGGTTTGAGTACTGCATCAGGCTCTGCACTGACAGCACAGAGCTTGCTTGAGATTTTTCCTCTCCCTCTCCCTCAAAAATAAATAAACAAACTTTAAATAAACAAACTTTAAAAATTCTCAACACTGATTTGGATGGTCCCTACAATGAAGCCATACATAAAAAAAGAACTATGCCTCAAATTAAAATGCAGCAAATACTGGTCAGCTTCCATTTAATGTATGCCATAATTATAGTATACCTACACTAGCTAGAAAAATTAAACTTCACAGGCCACAAATTCTTTTCTCTTGATCAACAAAAAAGCAAACTCTGCAATTTTCTTTAGTGGGCTTTAAAATTTTCACTACTGGGTGCCTGGTGGCTCAGTCGGTTAAGCATCCAGCTCTTGGTTTTGGCTCAGGTCATGATCTCACATTTTGTGAGTTCAAACCCTACATCAGGCTCCATGCTGACAGTGGGGAGCCTGCTTGAGATTCTCTCTTTCCCTCGCTCTCTGCCCCTCCCCCACTCATTCTCTCTCCTCTCTCCCTCTCTCTTCCTCTCTCTCTCTCCCTCTCTCAAAAATAAATAAATAAACTTAAAAAAATTAAAAAAAAATTTTTTTCACTGCTGGCTTTTATGATGCCTGCCATGAAGTGTCAAAAACTTCAACATATACAATATGATACTATTCATGTACCAGTTAGTTGAGCTTCATTCTGAAGCAGTCAGCTGCCCTGAAGGAGAACAAACAGTCTAGAAATGGTGAGCTAGGAAGATATGGAAAGGCTAGACTTCAGAGGTAGCTACTACAAGGGCTTCAGCCAATCCAACCTTCAGCAATACCTCTGTCATTGATAATTAACATAATGAATATAAGAAAAAAATTTCTCCTGATGAAAAAGGGCCTTTTGGGGGGGGGGGGGCGGGTAGCATAATAAATGTTGGAAATAGTTTTTCCTTGATGAAATTAAAGTTATTCAAGATATGTCAATTGACTAAAACAATTTAAAGCAAGATATAAGAACCTAGCACCAGTTTATGGTCTCCACCCTTCAGAATGAACCCTGAGGCTTGATATTTTAACAGGCTCGCTGACTGATAAGAATTTTGCCTCTAGAATGCTGTTGTAGCCACCTTAAGCAAACAGTCCTTACACTGTGTTTCACTTAGAAGAACACAGGCCTACCATTTTATCATGCTAGCTTATTAATGAATGTTGACATAATAAATATCCATTATACAAAATATAATTTATACATGGATATTTATAATTGATATTTATACATAATAAATATCCATTATAACAAAACTTAGAGTCTTATTTTGATTATAACCTGGTAGCAAGGTTTTAGAGAAACCTGTGACTGGCTACCATAACCTATCCAAAAACGGTTAAGAACTGAACATAACCAAATCAGTTCAGGTCAGCTGTAATACAGATAATGGGAGAAAATGGACATTTTCTTTGGTCCTCAAAAGAACAAAACACTAATATGATTTCCCTCCCTCACTGAGAAAGAGATGCATGACCCACTACATAGGTTGGTCTTCTTTTTACTGAAACACCTATTGAAAAGAATTGTCTTACGTGATTTTTTTCTCAAGGCCAGAACCTGAGACATCCTGAAACATCACAAGGAGTTCCAATGAGGGAACAGTTGATAAATTTGAATTCAAAACTGTGTTCAAATGGAATCCTTGTATATCTGTGACAATTTATACCCTACTAGTGACATCTTCATGATTTATTCAGTAACAAATACCAAGAGAGGGAATGCACGAGAATCCTATAAGTATAGTTAGTTGGACTTTTGGTCATTATTTCATCCCCTATACTCTGAGGCAAAACAAGAGTCATAATATTCCTAAGAAATTTCTTTGAACTAACTAATATGTGATAGACAGAATAATGGTTCCCCAAAGATGTCCACAACTTAACCCCAGGAATCCGTGACTGTGTTAGGCTACATGGTAAATGGGAATTAAAGCTGTTAATTCAATGACATTCCAGTGGGCAAATTATCCTGGACTATCTGGGTGGATCCCATGTAATCTCAAGAGTCCTTAGAAGTAGAAGAGGGAGACAAAAGAGTGAGAACCAGGGATATGGTCATGTAAGAAGGACTTAGTCTGATATTGCTGGCTTTGAAGATGGGGGGGAAGAGGTCATGAGTCAGGGAATGCAGACAGCCTCCAGAAGTTGGAAAAGACATGGAAATGGCTTCTCCCCTTGAGCCTGCAGAAGGAAAGCAGACTCATCATGAATTTAGTCCTGTGAAACTCATTTCAGATTTTTGAACTCAAGAACTGTAATAAAGTTATGTTGCTCTAAGCCACCAAGTTTATAGTAATTTGCTACAGCACCTGTGTTTTAGTTTACTGAAACTAAATAAGAAAAAAGGTGAATAGAAATAAGGAAATATGCCCACCTACCCCCAAGAGCCATATACCACATTCTCTACACTGTTATGTACTATGAGGAGCTGACCACCATGACTAAATCATGCAGGTTCCCATGTGTTCTGGCTTCTGGGATATCAGACAGTGAGTGAAAAAAGATGTCAGGATATTTCTTCCCCTACTTTCTTTCTACTTCAGTACCATGATCTTTGCAGTGGCTGTACCCCATGAAGACAATAGTTCCTAAGAGCAGCGCTCATCCACAGTGAAATGTGAATTAATTAATAATAGGATTAAAAGTCAAATAAAACATTCAAATGATAAACTGGAAAACACCTTAGACACAGGGCTATTTGTTTTCTATCTATGATAGCAGAACATTTGGAAGCAGTAGCCATGTATATAAATGGCCTAACTATATGCAGAATCAAGTACCACAAATGAATGAATAATGGAAGTAGCAGAAGGCATGGGTCACAGCCACTTCTGCTCTACTGGTGTTCGCACTGAGCAGTAATATGAATAATACTAAAGACAATTCTATGATGAAAGGACCTTTTATTTGTACAACCTCTTGCTGGGTTCTGGAAGGAACCTACAAATTTATTCATATGGTTACATGTGTCCTGTAATTCACAAAAGTTAAGATATCTTAACTGCAGCCAGTTAAGACCATTGTCTTATTTTAACTGTAGCCCAGTGTGGAGTGCCAAAACCCAAGCAAGGGCTCCCCAGAGCAGGAACAGCCTGGTAAGGGTGTCAGAGCACAAGCAGGGTAGAAGGGCATCTATGCACATGGGGTGCCTGAGTGGCTCAGTCGGTGGAGTGTCCAACTCTTGATTTCAGCTCAGGTCATGATCTCACAGTTTCGAGAGAGTAAGTCCCATGTTAGCACAAAGTCTGCTTGGGATCCCCCCCTTGCCCCTCTCCCATTCACTCACTGTCTCTGAAAAATAAACATTTAAAAAAATATTTTAAAAAAGAAGAGCATCTATGTAAGAGGTGTCTAGGCAGAAAATCAGAGCCTGAGCAAGGTGAAGGGGATCTATACAGGAGGACTGCCAATTATGAGGTGTTAGAGCGCCAGCAGGGAGAGGAGGGTGACACAGAGGGCAGGAGGCAGCAATAACAATGGGAGATAGGTTACATACAAAGAAATGAATTACTTACCAAATAATTCATTGTTTTAAGGATAATGGGAGCCAGTTTCCTACTGTCAGTGACTCATGAAGAATGCCAGAGCATCTTCACTCATCACAGATGCAATAGATTATCTATTCCATAAATGGCTACGACAGGATTTCTGGACTCACGTGCTTACTAGAACCTCGCCACTCCCACCAAAAAATAAAGTATTTCCCCTTTCATGACCCTAGGCAGCACTTTGTGACTGAAATATTCTAGGAAGTGCTGCTATTTGATTTTCAAGGATAGATCACAAAAGGCAAAGTGATTTGTCCCTGGCTTTATTTCCTGGGACACCAGCACTTGAGATCCAGTCACCAGGTTGAAAAGATCCCAAGCTACATGAGGCTCTATAGGTTGCCTGGTTGACAACGATAGCTAAGGACTCAACCGACAGACAGTGTCAGGGCCCAGGCACATGAGTGCGTAAGCATACAGATGACTTCAGGTGCCAGGGTGAGCCATTCCAGCCGATGCTGAGTAGAGCCAGATGGGCCATCCCCACTGAGTTCTGCCCAAATTGCAGATTTACGAGCAAAACAAATGCTGTTATTTCAAACCATTAAGCTGTGTGTCCAGCCACACACAGTACCTATAACAACACTCCAAACTAGAAACAACCCAAATCTCCGTCAGCAGGAAAACAAATAAACAAATGGTGGTATATTGATGCAATGGAATAATACACGACAATAAAAGGAAATGAATTGCTGCTGCTCACAGTAATATGGACAATATCTCTAAATATTCTGCTGAGTAAAAGAATTCAGACACATCAGAATATATATCCTATGATTCCACTTACAGGAATTTCTAGAACAGGTAAAAATAGTCTGTGGTGAAAGACATCAAATAATGGTGACTTTTACTTTTGTGGGAGGAGTAAGGAGGGTCTTAATGATTGACTGAGAAAGAGCACAAGGAACTTTCTGAAATGTTGGAAATGTTCTATACCTTGATGATATATTGATTTGATTAGTTTACACATTTCTCAACATTAATATAAATATATATATAATATGCATGTTTCACTGTACATAAACTACTTAATTTAAAAATATTTACATGACATTACCAGTGACAATTTGTAAGGCAGAACAAAATTTCCTAAACTATAAATAGTAAAAACAAATTTCACCTAACCATGTTAGAACCTGAGATAGCTTTCTCTTCTCTATATACAAAATTTTGTCATATGAACATGTGATCAAAGTGTATACAGTTAAAAAAATGTAGATTAAAAAATTCTTATACAAGTATAATAGGCAGTTAACTATGTTATTTTTTTTTAATTTTTTTAACATCTATTTATTATTGAGAGACAGAGAGAGACAGAGCATGAGCATGGGGGGTGGGGGCGGGGGCAGAGAGAAGGGGAGACACAGAATCCGAAGCAAGCTCCAGCACAGAACCCGATGCGGGGCTCTAACTCACAGACGGTGAGATCATGACCTGGGCCGAAGTCAGACGCCCAACCCACTGAGCCACCCAGGCGCCCCAAATGTTATTTTTCTAGATTGGATCTGATGTTTGGTTTCTTCTCAGCTTTTTAAAATCTGCCTTTTATTATTTTTCATTGTAAATGAATATTAATTTTCTTATCTAATTTTGAATTTATAATTTTGAATTGTTTTTTCTTAAAGATGTGTTCCACATTATAAAAGCTTTAGATTCCAAAAATCAGAATCTACTTCTGCTTCTGTTAAATATGTCTCTTGTCAACAGTGTCCTAGATTTGACTATTTAATTGCTTGTGGGAACAATTTTCCACCTCAAAGAAGGCTGCTGTTCTAGGAATCTCAGATTCAGGTCATGAAGTAGCAGGCAATTGCAGATCAAACTTTAAATAAAGACAAGGTTTACTTTCTGACTTCACTGTCCTTCTCCAAGCAGAATACTTATATTCCATTCCTTTTTCTTCTCTACAGTTAAAGACCAAGAGACTTAGCTCAGGAAATGGTTTTGAGAGATAGAAATGTCTTAAAGTTTGCATCAAATACAAAAAATCACACTCTGAAAAAGTGAAAAGGTGCAGATGGAGGTGAAAGAAGGGAGGGAGGAATGGAAGGGGAGAGATAGATTGAGAGAGAGGAGGAATGGGGAGGAAAGGAGAGAGAAAGAAGGGAAGGATGGAAGAGAGGGAGGGAAAGAGGAAAGGGATAAATTTTACCTAGGAACAATAAGTCTAAACTCCTGACTTCTATCATCACATGAAATCCTCTCTCAAACCAAAAAAAAAAAAAAAAATTAAGCCTTTCCTGGAAAATGCTACAACTTTATATAAATTTGAGACAATTCCCATCTGTCTGATTAGCCTTAAGGCAGAGTGATTAGTTAATACTAAATCTTTTTTCCTGTTTCTCTTTTAAAAAATTAGCTTAACACCCCCACTAGTAAAACTCCACATGCTGCAGAAATAAAAACAGCGAGGGATTATGCCTTCTTTATTGCCAACACAATGCCAGGGCAGATTCTATTTAAGAGCAACTAATGTGATTGTGAGAATTATTATCAAAGAAAGCCCTACTGCTTTAAAATTTTTCTCTTCTTTTAATTATTTTCTAGCTGTTCTGCTTTGGTTAAACTTCACCACATAAGTGTTCACAATGTAACTAATAGAAAAGGGCACCCAGATTGTTGTGTATTTTAGTAAACCAATTAGAGAATTTATGGAGAGAAGAAATCAAGTTAACTACCATAGGAAAGAAGAAAGAAAACAAAGTCTTTTGTACTTGAGCCAACTTCTGCATAGTTTTACAGGTGCCCCACAAATGTGATGTCATTTTGATTGGGGCAACCTCTCTCCCACAAAGACAAATGAAAGAGCTCCTTTTAAAATAACCCTCACACCTCACACAGGTGGTCACATCTAAAATAAACCTACAGACTGTGCCTCAGAAACAGTTTTCTAAAGAAACATTCTTTTAGGGCTGCCCAAAGGGCAAAAAAATGATGCCGAATGTGCTGACTGCTCTATTGAGGAAAAATGAAGAACACGGTTTTTCTGCTCTGATCAGTGTGAAAGGCATGTTCCTCAACTAGTAGTTTTATAGTCTACTGAACATGGAGAAACCTTTTCTTGCCTTTTTCAAAATTAATTTCCAATGGGTTTTGAGTGCAAAAATTGGCTCATGTGCAGAAGCTGGGCAACGGATCATGATTTTTTTGGGGGGTGACTGACATCAGACTCCTGATTGTCCATCCTTAGTTTCCTTTGATGGTACAGATTCAGTAATGTCCTTTTGGTTGCCCTTTGATTTAGCCTTTAGGGACACCATGTTCTATTAACCATGAGAGTCTAAAGGACTCTCTGTAGGTCTTTTATGGGTCTCCTGTAGCTGCCTCTCTAACTGTGCCACTCATTACAATATGAGCCCACAAAAATATATACTATCACCCTGCCTCTGTTGTTTTGAGGTCCTGTCAAAGGAAATCAGCTTCAGCAATGCACTTAACCCACTTTGGCGTGCTACCACTTTTGTGGCTGTGTTGTGCTTTCCCTGCTCCTCCATTATAAGAGGTGAGCTTTGTTTCATAGGCTATCAAGGACATCCTCTGGCTTTCACATTTAGCTTTTAATTGTCAGCTAAATGTTTATAGCTTCTCATGTTTTTCCAGAGCATCACTTGAGGTTAACAATGGCCATCCAATTCCATTGTTCTTACACTTACTATTTTTTCCATAGTTTTCAAATGCTGGAAATAGCACACAGACTAATACATTTCCTTCCAGTGGTATGCCATTCCAATTCACCTCCAGGGAAAGTTCTAGCAATTGCACTGCTTGCTATCGTATGCCAAGGACTATCTTTGTTTCACCTACCATCAGGTTTGGAATCTCCAGGACAAACTGAGGGTGGGTGAGACTGCTCCCAAATCTCATCCCCGAACTTGCTTTTCTTGGGTCTTTCTGGTACCATTTGTTGCAGTCTGGGTTTTCCAGGAACCAATGCTGAGACAGAAATGAGTATGTAGGAGATTTATTAAGAAGTGCTTTTGCATTCAACACCTGTGGAAGGGAAGGAAACAGGACTGGCCAGAGAGAGGAGTCAAAATGTGATGTGGTCTCAATGGAATGTCTAAACTGACCATGTGAGGAGTTCCAAAGGTGGACTGACCCTTCAGTGTGTCCCCTGTTGGTCTATCATTTGTTGGTCATTTGTTTTGAGGTGCTGGGGGAAGAAAGTGTGAACTTGGTTAAGGAGGTTCTAATCTCCCTTGTGGACTGATGGTTGAGAGTTACATGCAGATGACATTCTCAGCAGATGAAGTGATAAATCCTTAAATCCTGAAAAGGACTCTACGTAGCACATCACAATCTTCCTCCCAGTGATTTAAAACTTCCATCATTATGTAATGATCCTATAACTCTAGTAATGTTTTTCCCTTAAATTTAAGTCTATTTTATCTACTATAAAAATACCAACTTTCTTTTGGTTTATATTTGCTTGGTATATCATCTCTATTGTTTTACTTAAAACATTTCTGGTCCTTATATTTTAGATGTGATCCTGTAAACAGCGCATGGTTGGATTTTTTTTAATCCTGTCTTAATGACATATACTTTTTACTGGAGAGATCAGTAATTCACTATTATTGTTGTTGTCGTTGTTGATATATTCAGAGTTATTTCTACCAATTTAGTTGTTTTTTGTTCCATTGTTGTGATGTTTCTACATTCATTTTTCTCTTCTCTCTTGGCTTTCTGCCTTGGTTTCTTGCCTTTTTTAAAAAAAAATATTTTCTTCCTGTTGTTTAGAAAATATATATCATTTATATTCATTTAGTTGACATTCATGCAAATTTTAATATACATACTTAATATAATCTAAATGCAGTAAATTACTTTTCCTTTCTCCCAAATAATACAAGAAATTTACTATGTTTTAAACCTACTCCCTCCTCCTAGTTTACATGACTTATTTTCTTTACTATTCTATCTCTCATTTGTTGTAGGGGTGCTGACAATACTGACTGTATCTCTGGCACTCCACTTTATTCATTTTATTTCTATGACGTCTCTTGGATCTATGTCTTCTGGGCCCCTTGGAGATTAATATACTTACCTTAGAAATGCCTACCAGGGTGGGATGCAGGAGACTTGTTTTGGCCTCCCACGTATCTGTTAAAGATAACCTAGCCTTACCCCTTCCTGATGTACAGGTCGTACCACAAGACCTAATTAAAGGTTAGCTGCCAATTAGCTGCATGGAATCCTTCGACCTTACTACAGGGCCCTCCTACACATCCCCTCACTCAGTAAAATCTGGAACAAGGTCCAGACTTTAAAGAGAATAATTGTGCAGCTGTATCATTATTGCCTGATTCCTTTATCAGTAAGTTACCCCGAATAAACCTTCGTGGAAACTTTATGGAGTGGTCTGCTTCATTCTCTGTCTCAAATTACCTTCTCATTTTGAGGGACATTTGCCCATCCCTCCCTCCAGCTTCTAGTATTTTTTAATTACACAAATTAAATCTTAAAATTACTGTTTTATATACTCAATGTAGGTCATTTGTCTTTCATATTTTTTGAGATCTTTGTCTATTATTCAGCTTTACTAAATAATGTCCAGATGAATATGACATTTTACATTTCTTGAATTAGTAGGCTCACATCTTTCATCAATTTTAAAAAGATTACCAGGTCCATCTCTGCATATTTTCTCTTAGTAGTTTTCTCTGTTTTCCTTTTGAAGTGCCACTTAGGTATATGGCAGCCATCTCTTTTTTTTTTTTTTTTTTAACATTTATTCATTTTTTTGAGAGACAGAGAGAGAGCACAAGCAAAGGAGTGGCAGAGAGAAGGGGAGACACAAAATCCAAAGCAGGCCCCAGGCTCTGAGCTGTCAGCACAGAGCCCAGTGCGGACATATCCATGGGGCTTCTGAGTGGCTCAGTCAGTTCAGCATCCAAGTCTCGGTTTTGGCTCAGGTCATGATCTCATGGTTTATGTGTTCGCCCCCCATGTCGGGCTCTGCACTGAAAGCACAGAGCCTGCTTGGGATTTTCTCCCTCTCTCTCTCTCTCAAAATTAATAAATAATATATATATGTGTGTGTGTGTATATATATATATATATATATATATATATATATATATATATACATACACATACACACACACACACATACACACACACACACACATACACATATATACATACACACATATCTCCAGGCTTCATCATCTGACCTGCAAGGCCTTGAGTGATCAACCTCTAGCCCTGCCTTATAGCACTTTGTGTCTCAGTTACTTGCTTCGAACTCTCTTTTAGTTCCTCAAGGACACAAAATTTTCCTGCATCAGATTCTCTGTTCAGACTGTCCTTCTTTAGGATCCATGCCCTCAGTTCTTTCCCTTTGTAATAGTTACCACAACTTATAATTATGAATTTGTCTCTCTGTTTACCTGTTTGTTGTGTGTTAGCCCAGAATCTCAGTGAAAGTGGAAAAAAGTTTGCTCCCCATTATATATATCTACTCCTTAGATTTTGATCCTCAGAGGAAATATTTTTGGTTGAATGAACAAGGCAGAGAAAAGATTTTAAGAGATGTTGAGTTTGGAAAAACAAAAGAAGAAGGTACAGGAAATGGTGACATAGAAAGGTAGAGTGTTAACCAGGACAGCTTCAATAAAATACCCTGAGAAGGGATTGGGGGGGCAGAGAGGGGAAGGGCAGGGGAAAGAATCTGGGTTGAAATGATCTGAGGAAAGTGAAATTGTTTTGGGAATTCCACAGATAGTAGAAGCAATAGATTTTTACATTGCTAATGAAGATATCATTTACCTGACTTAAAAAAAAAATGAAGGCAGAGAGAATATGTAGTACTCAGATACAAACTGAAATTTGAAAACTTTGCAGGGGCGCCTGGTGGCTCAGTCGGTTGAGCGTCAGACTTCGGCTCAGGTCATGATCTCGCAGTTTGTGAGTTCAAGCCCCACATCCAGCTCTGTGGAGCCTGGAGCCTACTTCAGATTCTGTGACTCCCCCTTCCTGTCTCTCCCCCAGCTTGCACTCTGTCTTCATCTCTCTCAGATATAAATAAACTTAAAAAAAAATTAGAAAAAATGAAAACTATCCAAAGTTCACTATTCCTCCACAAAGAAGTCTAGAATGAGACATCAAGATAATGACAAATTTCCACCAGCCTAGCCTGCTGACAACCTAGCAGACCAGACTGGGTGCCATTATCCTAACTTGAGCACCTAACATACTTGGCAGAGGCAGCTGGAATCCTTAATGCTGATGTATTCCTCACTTCCACAGCAGACCACCTCCAGGTGACTCAAGCTGGCCAGGCTCTAAGCCCAGGTAGCTCCAACCAGTCACCAAAACTCTCAGGCCTTGCTGTCCCACTGTGGGAGAGAAAGGGTGGTCTTTTGGCTTTGAAGGGCCTGTTGCCATTCCCTACGTCAGCCTTATCCCAGGGGTCAGCCTGTACTTGGGCTGCATTAGGCTCCCCAGCCTCCTCCCAGGGGCCAGCCTCTAACTGGGCTGCATCAGGCTCCCCATTTGGCAGAAGAATATCCTATTTAGAGCTTCAACTCTGGTCTCTACTCTTCATTTTTTTCTTTGACAATAATATTCTTTAAAAGGAAGTGAAATGCAGTTCTTATTCTTACTTTGCCTTCTCGTTCCTATAACCTTTTCCGGTCTCCTTTGAAGCTGAGGGTTTCTTTTAGCCTCTATGAAAATCATTAAGAAGTTTGAACATTATAAATACTTCAGAAAGTGATTCAACTCATTGGCTAATAATAAAAGTGGTGTAAAATCTACTAAACTAGTGTTTGAGAGTTTAAATGCTTTTATTAGCATCTTTGTTTAAATTTAATGTAGTTTAGGTGTTGGCTTTTGATTTTGATTTAGTTTTGATTATCTGCAATTAGCCATGAGGTTTGTTATTTAAAACCAAAATTAGTTTGGTAAGATTTGCCTTGCTTTAGTCTATGGCAATAAGGAATGTAGTCACAACAACTTATGTTTTCTTTTCTTTTTTCATGTGCAAAGTTTCTGCAAATCCATACACAGCAAAATGAGGTACAAACCACAGAAGTACTCATTTCTCCATTAAAATGTATTTTTATTTTGGAGTGCCAGGGTGGCTCAGTCGGTTAAGCGCCTGACTTCAGCTCGGTCACGATCTCGCAGTTTGTGAGTTTGAGCCCTGCATTGGGCTCTGCGCTGACAGCTAGGAGCCTGGAGCCTGCTTCGGATTCTAGGTCGCCCTCTCTCTCTCTGTCCCTCCCATACTCATGCTCTGTCTCTGTCTCTCAATAATAAGTAAACGCTAAAAAAAATTTTTTAATGTATTTTTCTTTCATTCAAATAGTATATATTAGAATATCTGAACCAACAAAAGGCCCTAAATACTCTAAGGATCTAAAAATACTTTAAAGAGCTCGGAGAAGGAAGATGGCGGCATAGGAGGACGCTGGGCTCACCGCGCGTCCTGCTGATCACTTAGATTCCACCTACACCTGCCTAAATAACCCAGAAAACCGCCAGAGGATTAGCAGAACGGAGTCGCAGGAGCCAAGCGCAGACCAGAGGCCCACGGAAGAGGGTAGGAAGGGCGGCGAGGCGGTGCGCGCTCCACGGACTGGCGGGAGGGAGCCGGGGCAGAGGGGCGGCTCGCCGGCCAAGCAGAGCCCCCGAGTCTGGCTTGCAAAAAGCGGAGGGGCCTGACGGACTGTGTTCCCACAGCAAGCGCGACTTAGCGTCTGGGAGGTCGTAAGTTAACAGCTCTGCTCAGAAAGCGGGAAGGCTGGAGGACAAAGGGAAGGAGAGCTGCTGAGCTCCCGGACGACAGAGATCAGTTTGGTGGGGAACAAAGGCGCTCACCAGCGCCATCTCCCCCGCCCATCCCCCAGCCAAAATCCCAAAGAGAACCAGTTCCTGCCAGGGAACTTGCTCGCTCCGCGCGCAAACACCCAACTCTGCCCTTCTGCGGAGCCAAACCCCCGGCAGCGGATCTGACTCCCTCCTGCTGCCACAGGGCCCCTCCTGAAATGGATCACCTAAGGAGAAGCAAGCTAAGCCTGCCCCTCCTGCCCCTGTGCACCTTGCCTACCCACCCCAGCTAAGACGCCAGATCCCCAGCATCACAAGCCTGGCAGTGTGCAAGTAGCCCAGACAGGCCACCCCACCCCACAGTGAATCCCGCCCATAGGAGAGGGGAAGAGAAGGCACACACCAGTCTGACTGTGGCCCCAGCGGTGGGCTGGGGGCAGACATCAGGTCTCACTGCGGCTCCGCCCACCAACTCCAGTTATACACCACAGCACAGGGGAAGTGCCCTGCAGGTCCTCACCACGCCAGGGACTATCCAAAATGACCAAGCGGAAGAATTCCCCTCAGAAGAATCTCCAGGAAATAACAACAGCTAATGAGCTGATCAAAAAGGATTTAAATAATATAACAGAAAGTGAATTTAGAATAATAGTCATAAAATTAATCGCTGGGCTTGAAAACAGTATAGCTGACAGCAGAGAATCTCTTGCTACAGAGATCAAGGGACTAAGGAACAGTCACGAGGAGCTGAAAAACGCTTTAAACGAAATGCATAACAAAATGGAAACCACCACAGCTCGGATTGAAGAGGCAGAGGAGAGAATAGGTGAACTAGAAGATAAAGTTATGGAAAAAGAGGAAGCTGAGAAAAAGAGAGATAAAAAAATCCAGGAGTATGAGCGGAAAATTAGAGAACTAAGTGATACACTAAAAAGAAATAATATACGCATAATAGGTATCCCAGAGGAGGAAGAGAGAGGGAAAGGTGCTGAAGGGGTACTTGAAGAAATTATAGCTGAGAACTTCCCTGAACTGGGGAAGGCATTGAAATCCAAGAGGCACAGAGAACTCCCTTCAGACGTAACTTGAATCGATCTACTGCACGACATATCATAGTGAAACTGGCAAAACACAAGGATAAAGAGACAATTCTGAAAGCAGCAAGGGGTAAACGTGCCCTCACATATAAAGGGAGACCTATAAGACTCGTGACTGATCTCTCTTTTGAAACTTGGCAGGCCAGAAAGAATTGGCACGAGATTTTCAGTGTGCTAGACAGAAAAAATATGCAGCCGAGAATCCTTTATCCAGCAAGTCTGTCATTTAGAATAGGAGAGATAAAGGTCTTCCCAAACAAACAAAAACTGAAGGAATTTGTCACCACTAAACCAGCCCTACAAGAGATCCTAAGGGGGACCCTGTGAGACAAAGTACCAGAGACATCACTACAAGCACAAAACATACAGACATCACAATGACTCTAAACCCATATCTTTCTATAATAACACTGAATGTAAATGGACTAAATGCGCCAACCAAAAGACATAGGGTATCAGAATGGATAAAAAAACAAGACCCATCTATTTGCTGTCTACAAGAGACTCATTTTAGACCTGGGGACACCTTTAGATTGAGAGTGAAGGGATGGAGAACTATTTATCATGCTACTGGAAGCCAAAAGAAAGCTGGAGTAGCCATACTTATATCAGACAAACTAGACTTTAAATTAAAGGCTGTAACAAGAGATGAAGAAGGACATTATATAATAGTGACAGGGTCTATCCATCAGGAAGAGCTAACAATTATAAATGTCTATGCGCCGAATACCAGAGTGCCCAAATATATAAAACAATTACTCATAAACATAAGCAACCTTATTGAGAAGAATGTGGTCATTGCAGGGGACTTTAACACCCCACTTACAGAAATGGATAGATCATCTAGACACACGGTCAATAAAGAAACAAGGGCCCTGAATGAGACATTGGATCAGATGGACTTGACAGATATATTTAGAACGCTGCATCCCAAAGCAACAGAATATACTTTCTTCTCGAGTGCACATGGAACATTCTCCAAGATAGATCATATACTGGGTCACAAAACAGCCCTTCATAAGTTTACAAGAATTGAAATCATACCATGCATACTTTCAGACCACAATGCTATGAAGCTTGAAATCAACCACAGAAAAAAGTCTGGAAAACCTCCAAAAGCATGGAGGTTAAAGAACACCCTACTCACGAATGAGTGGGTCAACCAGGCAATTAGAGAAGAAATTAAAAAATATATGGAAACAAATGAAAATGAAAATACAACAATCCAAACGCTTTGGGACGCAGCGAAGGCAGTCCTGAGAGGAAAATACATTGCAATCCAGGCCTATCTCAAGAAACAAGAAAAATCCCAAATACAAAATCTAACAGCACACCTAAAGGAACTAGAAGCAGAACAGCAAAGGCAGCCTAAACCCAGCAGAAGAAGAGAAATAATAAAGATCAGAGCAGAAATAAACAATATAGAATCTAAAAAAACTGTAGAGCAGATCAACGAAACCAAGAGTTGGTTTTTTGAAAAAATAAACAAAATTGACAAACCTCTAGCCAGGCTTCTCAAAAAGAAAAGGGAGATGACCCAAATAGATAAAATCATGAATGAAAATGGAATTATTACAACCAATCCCTCAGAGATACAAACAATTATCAGGGAATACTATGAAAAATTATATGCCAACAAATTAGACAACCTGGAAGAAATGGACAAATTCCTGAACACCCACACTCTTCCAAAACTCAATCAGGAGGAAATAGAAAGCTTGAACAGACCCATAACCAGAGAAGAAATTGAATCGGTTATCAAAAATCTCCCAACAAATAAGAGTCCAGGACCAGATGGCTTCCCAGGGGAGTTCTACCAGACGTTTAAAGCAGAGATAATACCTATCCTTCTCAAGCTATTCCAAGAAATAGAAAGGGAAGGAAAACTTCCAGACTCATTCTATGAAGCCAGTATTACTTTGATTCCTAAACCAGACAGAGACCCAGTAAAAAAAGAGAACTACAGGCCAATATCCGTGATGAATATGGATGCAAAAATTCTCAATAAGATACTAGCAAATCGAATTCAACGGCATATAAAAAGAATTATTCACCATGATCAAGTGGGATTCATTCCTGGGATGCAGGGCTGGTTCAACATTCGCAAACCAATCAACGTGATACATCACATTAACAAAAAAAAAGAGAAAAACCATATGATCCTGTCAATCGATGCAGAAAAGGCCTTTGACAAAATCCAGCACCCTTTCTTAATAAAAACCCTTGAGAAAGTCGGGATAGAAGGAACATACTTAAAGATCATAAAAGCCATTTATGAAAAGCCCACAGCTAACATCATCCTCAACGGGGAAAAACTGAGAGCTTTTTCCCTGAGATCAGGAACACGACAGGGATGCCCACTCTCACCGCTGTTGTTTAACATAGTGCTGGAAGTTCTAGCATCAGCAATCAGACAACAAAAGGAAATCAAAGGCATCCAAATTGGCAAAGATGAAGTCAAGCTTTCGCTTTTTGCAGATGACATGATATTATATATGGAAAATCCGATAGACTCCACCAAAAGTCTACTAGAACTGATACATGAATTCAGCAAAGTTGCAGGATACAAAATCAATGTACAGAAATCAGTTGCATTCTTATACACTAACAATGAAGCAACAGAAAGACAAGTAAAGAAACTGATCCCATTCACAATTGCACCAAGAAGCATAAAATACCTAGGAATAAATCTAACCAAAGATGTAAAGGATCTGTATGCTGAAAACTATAGAAAGCTTATGAAGGTAATTGAAGAAGATTTAAAGAAATGGAAAGACATTCCCTGCTCATGGATTGGAAGAATAAATATTGTCAAAATGTCAATACTACCCAAAGCTATCTACACATTCAATGCAATCCCAATCAAAATTGCACCAGCATGCTTCTCGAAACTAGAACAAGCAATCCTAAAATTCATATGGAACCACAAAAGGCCCCGAATAGCCAAAGTAATTTTGAAGAAGAAGACCAAAGCAGGAGGCATCACAATCCCAGACTTTAGCCTCTACTACAAAGCTGTCATCATCAAGACAGCATGGTATTGGCACAAAAACAGACACATAGACCAATGGAATAGAATAGAAACCCCAGAACTAGACCCACAAACGTATGGCCAACTCATCTTTGACAAAGCAGGAAAGAACATCCAATGGAAAAAAGACAGTCTCTTTAACAAATGGTGCTGGGAGAACTGGACAGCAACATGCAGAAGGTTGAAACTAGACCACTTTCTCACACCATTCACAAAAATAAACTCAAAATGGATAAAGGACCTGAATGTGAGACAGGAAACCGTCAAAACCTTAGAGGAGAAAGCAGGAAAAGACCTCTCTGACCTCAGCCGTAGCAATGTCTTACTCAACACATCCCCAAAGGCAAGGGAATTAAAAGCAAAAGTGAATTACTGGGACCTTATGAAGATCAAAAGCTTCTGCACAGCAAAGGAAACAACCAACAAAACTAAAAGGCAACCAACGGAATGGGAAAAGATATTTGCAAATGACATATCGGACAAAGGGCTAGTATCCAAAATCTATAAAGAGCTCACCAAACTCCACACCCGAAAAGCAAATAACCCAGTGAAGAAATGGGCAGAAAACATGAATAGACACTTCTCTAAAGAAGACATCCGGATGGCCAACAGGCACATGAAAAGATGTTCAGCGTCGCTCCTTATCAGGGAAATACAAATCAAAACCACACTCAGGTATCACCTCACGCCAGTCAGAGTGGCCAAAATGAACAAATCAGGAGACTATAGATGCTGGAGAGGATGTGGAGAAACGGGAACCCTCTTGCACTGTTGGTGGGAATGCAAATTGGTGCAGCCGCTCTGGAAAGCAGTGTGGAGGTTCCTCAGAAAATTAAAAATAGACCTACCCTATGACCCAGCAATAGCACTGCTAGGAATTTATCCAAGGGACACAGGAGTACTGATGCATAGGGGCACTTGTACCCCAATGTTCATAGCAGCACTCTCAACAATAGCCAAATTATGGAAAGAGCCTAAATGTCCATCAACTGATGAATGGATAAAGAAATTGTGGTTTATATACACTATGGAATACTACGTGGCAATGAGAAAAAATGAAATATGGCCTTTTGTAGCAACGTGGATGGAACTGGAGAGTGTGATGCTAAGTGAAATAAGCCATACAGAGAAAGACAGATACCATATGGTTTCACTCTTATGTGGATCCTGAGAAAGTTGACAGGAACCCATGGGGGAGGGGAAGGAAAAAAAAAGAGGTTAGAGTGGGAGAGAGCCAAAGCATAAGAGACTGTTGAGAACTGAGAGCAAACTGAGGGTTGAGGGGGGTGGGAGGGAAGAGAGGGTGGGTGATGGGTATTGAGGAGGGCACCTTTTGGGATGAGCACTGGGTGTTGTATGGAAACCAATTTGACAATAAATTTCATATATAAATTAAAAAAAATAAATAAATAAAAAGGAAAAAAAATAAAAATAAATAAATAAAAAAAAATAAATAAAAAAAATAAAAATACTTTAAAGATATTTCAGAAAAAGAAAAGATATTTCAGTAATCAAATTTGCATTTTTTAATGACTCATACTCCATGAAATAAATTTTTTTTAGAATTTAGTACTGTCAATTTTTAGTAATATTTTAATATTTAGTACCGTTTCGTTAATTAGTTTTCCTTTTTGTAGTATCAACTAGATTCTAGTATGTTAAAAGAAGATTTTTTAAAGACACTTTAAATAAAGTCCAGTTTGAAAGAAATCTTGTTTGAAACAAAACACTTCATCAATGAAGAGGCATTTGCTAAGTAGACAACGTGACATTAGTCCAGTGTTAAGTAATATCAGGCACAAAAGGACAGGTGTCTGACAGGCCATCCCCTCTGGCCATCCCCACTGCCACTGCCTGTCTAACCCTTTACCCCTTTACCTCTGCAGGACTGACATAGTCTGATCCTTCTTCCTCCCAGCTCCCGCTGTCACCTTCCAGCCACACCGCATGTGGCAATCTGCATATACTGCCAAACCAATCTTCCTGAAATATTTTTTTTCATTACCTTTTCTTCTCCCTAAAAATGTTTAAGCTAAACTCCCAACTCCTCAGCCTTACATAGAAGGGGAAAGCATTGGTTTTAGAATCAGACCCAGGTTCATACATCTGTTTGGATACGTATGTGAATGACTTGAGTAAGTTGCTTGATGTCATGTGTAAAATGGGTATGATCATGATTACCTCACCAGGGTGGGAAAAGGAATCAGTAAATACAGGATGCAAAGCCCTGAGCAAATACCAAATGCTTCTCTAAATTGACTGGCTTCAGACTGGCTTTGCTATGTGACCCTATCTTCTTAATTTATCTCTTTCCATTTATCTGCACCAACACTCTTTGCCATATTATGTCACCGACACACAGTCTCTACAAGTGCTTTTTGTTTTCCAACTTTCATGCTTTGGTTCATGACTTGAAAAAAAAAACTAACATTTATTTATGTGCTAGTACTGTATTAAGCGGATATATTAGCTCCTTTAATCTTGATAAATAATGTATCATTATAGATGAGGAAAAAGTTTCAAAAGGTTGAGAAACTTAAACTTATTTTTAAATTCAGCCCTTTATTTTTATTTGAGAGAGTGAGAGAGGGTGCATGCACGCAGGTGAGAGGCAGAGAGAGAGAGAGGGAGAAAGAGAATCTCAAACAAGATCCATGCTTAGTGCAGAGCCCTACATGGGGCTTGATCCCATGACTCTGGGATGGGTCATGGGATCACAATCCAAGCGGAAATCAAAGAGTCAGAGGCTCAACAGAGTGAGCCACCCAGGGGCTCCAAGAAACTTTAACTGCATTGGTATCCATCATATGGGATGGTACTTTTACTTTTCCCATTTACAGATAAGAAATTTTAAAGAGGTCAGTAAAAAGAGAGAGAGAGAGAGAGAGAGAGAGAGAGAGAGAGAGAGAGAGAGAGAAAGAAAGAAAGAAAGAAAGAAAGAAAGAAAGAAAAAAGAGGTTAAAAAAAAGTGATGAGTAGTAGTTTCAAACAATTTTAGTCGGCTTGCTTCAATAACGACAGGATGATTAACCTTTAATTTACATGAAAAAACTAGAAGATATAATTTAAAAATGAAACAGACAACACAATTTTGAAGACAAAGAACAAAATGAGGGTCTTATCCTGCCAAATAACAAGATAGTATAGAACTATAATAATTTGGATGAAGTAGAATTGACAGAGTGATGGGAAATGAGTCAGTGGAACAGAATACAGAGCTCAGAAAATGGGTCCATGCATTCAGAAGAATGTAGTATATGGTTGACATATCTGAATCGCTGGGGAAAATGATGGGCCCTATAATAAATGGTGTCAGGAGAAAAGTGAAATTAAATTTCTACATGATACTACATGTAAAATTAAAAAAATTCAAGTGTTTTGAAAATCTAAATGAGAAAAACAATACTGTAAAAATGTGTGTAAGAATATCTTTTTGATTTTGGAGTAGAAAATGATTTCTGAACACCAAAAAGCACAAACGATTTAGGAAAAAAATGTGTTATAAATTTGTCTGAATCAGTATCCAAGTCTGCAAAATTACCCACTTAAAATAAAATATCCAACCCAATTTTTTACCTATCTTAAAATCTTTCAAGCAAATAATTCATCATGTTTTTTGATAGGTATATTAGGAGACTATCATTGTTTCCTCTCAAATGAAGGAATATATAGAGCAAGAAAAATAGTAAGATGATTCTTGGATGTCTTACGACTTGGAAACTTTACTCTTCTTTCTGTGAAGTGAACATGTGAAAGGGCATTTCTTTCCAAAAGAGAGCATCTCCTTTCACAAAAATCTTCTGAACTCAGAAAGGAGTTTGCAGCCAAGGAATCAACTCAACACCAGGCCTAAGGCTGGGAAAATAATAATTCAAATCTCTAGAATTTGTAATGGCTGCTCTTGAATTCCCTCCCTTTGGCTCCTTTTAATCCTCTTCAGAAACACCTGTTTTCTTACCCATGCGAAGTTAAGATCCAGGCCCATTCACTGGCTCCCAGTTCTGGCCACCACTGTTAACAGTTAGCAGTGGCTTGCTATGGGTCCTCCTCTGTGCCATCTTGGGTTCTAAAACTATTTTTAATAATATAAAATATTTAATTAGATTAAATGTGATATTTCTCAATAGAAAAAAAGATATAAATAGCATGATCCATGAAATATCAGGCTTTCAATCCTCAGAGTCAGCTTGGAGTTAGTTCTCCACATCTCCAAAGAAGGGCTGATCTTAGTCTCACTTCACTCCAGTCCATAGTACCAATACTGTTAATTATCAATTTCACGTCTAACCAAATGAGTAATCAAAACTTTAAAAAAATTTTTTTCTGGCATTCAGGATCAAGAAAAGGATCAAGAAAACATCTTCATCCTAGAACTAAAGACTGTGCATAATACTATTTGTCTCTATCAATTTTATTCCTTTCCTTATTCATAACCTGCCCTCTTGAGTTCCATATTTTCCCTGATGCTTCACCTCCTATCCAACACGCACTAGTCTTCCAAATTTTCCAAATGCTTTTTGTGTATACCACAATCTTCATTCTTCACCATTCGTAATTATTTTCTAATACGTCCTTAACATTGTGGCCTCCTCCACAGGTAAAAATTAGCTGGTAACTATTACCATAGTTATCACAGGCTGGAATGCTTAACATGATATGAATTTAAGTCAAATCAGATCAGAGGATTCTCAAAAAATGGCATCCTAAACACAACTCATTTATTCCCACTACCCAGTGTGATCTGTCTATCTCTTCTGAGTCAGAGGATTGTTTGGTGGCTCCACAAGCAATAAGAGCCAGTCAGAATGGATGGAACTCCCATTCATGGAAGTAGCTGAAGTACAGCAAAGGAAAACAGTAATTGAGAGAGCTCCTTATGGGGACTTAAACAAGCTTAAATACAGCACAAACATTTTCTGGAAATAAAGAAAATTATCATGAAAATTACTCAGTGGATGAATTGAAAGAGAAGTTAGTCACTTTTGAGACCCATATTAGTGATCTGGAAGAGCATATGGAAGACAGATTTTAAAGCATGGCACAAAAATACAAAAAGATGAAACTGGAAAGAATAAGAGGAAACAAAGCATAACTCCTGGAAATCTGTACTCTTTTTCTAATTTCTTATGGTGTACATTGTGGGTTTTTAAAATTTTTTATCTCTTTAAAAATGAAAGCATATAAAAGCTTAAAATGTTTCTCAAGTCCATTTATCACTGTGTCCCACAGATTTTTTTGTGTAAAGTGTTTTCCTTTTCTTTCCTTTTTTTTTTTATAGAGAAAGAGAGAACGTGTGAGCTGGGGAGAGGGGCAGCTTGAGAATGAGAGAGAGAGAATGAATCTTAAGCAGGCTCTACGCGCGGCACAGAGCCTGGCATGGATCACCACCTAAGGATCATGACCTGAGCTGAAATCAAGGGTCGGACACTCAACCCAGGCACCGCTCCTTTTCTTTGCTTCACAGAAAGTTTTGATTTGACAATTCAATCAAGGGTTGTCTGGGAGTGTGACTCTTATCTTCCAAATAGATAACTTTTTATCATGCTTAATTATTTATTTTAATTTCATTATCTAATGAAGTAAAACAGTTGCCTATAAAGTGTAGACTTTTGGAATTTGTAGCCAGATTTTCAATCAGTTTTTATAAATGTTCACATGTTGTATTTATGAAAATTTGTATTATGTTTGAGGGTTCTAAGTTTCTTTCTACATACAGCTTATAGGATATATTCAAAATTTTTAAATATAAAAGTTCCTTACGTACTTATTAATTTTTAATTTCCATATATGCCTTTATGTATATTTGTCCCATTTTCCTTGTCCTACTATATATAAATGCTTAATACAGTATTAGCAAGTAGCATTCAGCAATATATTGAAAGATTAATAAACTGCAACTAAGAAATTCTGATTTTAGGAAAGCAAGATGTTTTATCAACATAATCTATATTATCAACATAATCAGAAATGTTATCAACATAATCTATTATACCAACAAAACAAAAAATGTCATATCAACAAATGTTGAAACTATATTTGATAAAATTCAACAACCATTCTTGATAAAAAATACTCAGTAAAATAAAATTTATGAGAATCAAGATATTTATTGAAAATCAAGAATATTATCCATAATGGTAAGCCACTAAAATAACCTTCATTAAAATAACCAAATTATTATTTAAAATTATTTCATAACCTCTATTAATATAAGAAAATTAAATAAATATATAAGCATTAGAACAGAAGAAATAAAAATGTCTCTTGTTGAAATAATTGAATGACTAGAAAATCTAAGATGCTCTTGGAAAAATATAATAGCATTAATAAGAGAATTTGGTAGGGTGTAGAATACAATATAAATACAAATAAAGCACTAGTTTTTCTCTACTTTAGCTATAAGTCACCTAAAGAAAGGAAATGGTATTCAGAAAGACACTTAAAATAGCATCAAATAATAAAAGTACTTAACAATAAATTTAACAAGAAAAGCTCAAGACCTATATGAAGTAAATTATAAAATTTTAAGAACATATGGAAAGTTACACCATATTCATGAATTAGAAGACAACATATTAAAAAGATTAAACTTTCCACAATTAATAAAATAACTTCACTGTCACTCTAATTGGATTTTCAGTGGAGGTTGCCATTTCATGTTGTTGGGCAGGGAGCAAGAGGTAGTTGGATAAAATGATCTTAAAGTTTATAGGAAGAATAAAACATCTGACAATAGTCAATAAATTTAAAATATTTTTTAAGTTTATTTACTTATTTTTGAGAGAGACAGAGACAGCATGACTGGGGAGGGACAGAGAGAAGGAGAAAGAGAGAATCCCAAGCAGGCTCTGCGCTGACAGTGCAGGGCTAGGTGCAGGACTTCAACTCATGAACCACGAGATCATGACCTAAGCCAAACCCAAAAGAGTCAGATGCTTAACCGAGTGAGCTACCCAGGTGTCCCTTAAATTATTTTTAAAATAATTGATAATGAACAATTCTAAAAATGAAAGTTCACGATGTTTAAAAATGTTCAACTTTAAGGCAGGATATGGAGAATATCTTCTGTAAAAACAAACAAAACACATAAACCCATATTTCCACTTCCTTCCTCCTCTTTCCCTCAACCTACCCACTTTGACTTCTGCAGCTTAAAGATACTACTGGCCACCCAAACATAATCCAGTGTAACCCAAATCCATGACCTTTCAGACTTCAGTGGCACTACCCTAGTCTAAGTCATTCTCATCTCCCCACTAGACTATTACAATAACCTTCTACATGTCTCTAGCTTCTGCTTTTGCTCCCTGCAAACCATTCTCCATAGAGCAACCAAATTGGTATTTCAAAATCTTCGAGAAGATTTCCCACAGCACTTACATCAGAGCTGAACTCTTCACTTCTCCAAAGTCCTAAAAAATCTTATTCCAGCTATACCGCTTAACTTCTCATTTTAGACCACTCTCTCTTCCACCCTCTGTGCTCCAGCAATAAAGGCCTTCTTTCAGTTCTTACAGCACACTAAGCTTGTTGTTCAGCTGTGGAAACTTTTGACCTGCTGGCCTCTTTGGTTTGCCATGCCTTTGCTCTGGTGGGTGCCTGGCTGGCACCTTAAGCATTTCCTCATTGAATAGACATCCCTTTGCCACCTTTCACATTACCCTATTTTGATTATCTGCATAGCACTGTTATTGGACCTTTCTTTTGTCTATTTGTTTGTTCAATGTTTATTCCTACATGAGAATGTAAGCTCCAAGTGTAAGCAATTTATCTAATTCTCAAAAGCACAGTGCCTGACAAAGAGCAAGCACTCAATAAATATTTGTTAAATCAAAGAATGAATTCTTAACCAAAATTTTATTTCAAATAGTGTTTTTCCTAAAAAAAAAAAAAAAAAAGTTGAACCTCCATAATTAGGTTTGCTTCAAAAGGCCATTGAAGGAATATGCTGTATATATCATATACACAGGGCTTTATTATTTCAAAAGGAGGAAATTTTACAGCCTAATTTCAGGAATATTTTAAAAATCTAAATGAAAACACAAAAGCCCTGCCTTAAACCTGAAGTAATCATCATCAAATATAAATTGACTGCCTTCATCTCTCAAATGTCAAAAGACTGATTAGCAGCATCTAACATCTTGACTGTAGGAGACCTTGACGTATATGCTCAGTGGGCTATAATGATTCAAATAAATTAGCTGCCACAAATTGTAAAGACGACATTAATTTCCCACCACCTATTTTAAAATGAACTACTGAATCCTAAATTCATCCTCAATGAGGTGATCAGTCACCCACAAAACTTGATGTCAATGAAAGACTTCATTTGATATTAACAAATGTCCTGGCTGAGGACAAATAGGAGAGAAGCCATGATGAACTGGAGGAATGGTTTATCACACTGTGGAATGTTCACCTCCACCAAGATGGCTACTTGGTAAGATTCCCTGTCTTCCTTCTGACTTATAGGTATCAGGAAATGAGTAAGGATTTCTAATTCAAACAGGATTTCTTCAGCCCTGAAGATTTCCCTGAACCTTCCAGGGGCTGACTGACCTCAGTCCCCCAGATAAGTAAGATTATACTCCAAGGCTTGGTTTTTCAACACAATAAGAAAGTCTAGTTGTTACTCCTGAATCAGGTTACAATTGATTGACAAAGCCATGGCAACTGTGAAGAAATGTTGCCTGTGTAGATCTCCATTAGGGACTGAACTATGCCCCACCCCCAAATCCATATGATGGAAACCCTAATCCACAGAATGACTCTATTTGAAGACAGACCCTATAAGGAGGTAATTAAAGTTAAATGAGGTCATAAAAGTGGGGCTCCAATCCAATATGATTAATGTCCATATATGAAGAGAGAGACATACCAGGAATGTGTATATACAGAGAAAAGGCCACCTGAGGACACAGCAAGTAGGGATCTGTCTGCAAGCCAGGAATAAAGGCCTCACCAGAAACCACTATGCCAGGACCATGATCTTGGACTTCCAGTCTGCAGAACTTCGAGAAAATCAATGTCTCTTGTTTAAGCCATACCCATCCATTCTGGGCCTGGGACTCTAACATTTACCCCATCACCTCACCATATCTCTCTTGCCCAAGGCATATCTGACTTTATTTGGACTGCTACTGTTAGGAAATAGATGCCAGCTTCGGAAAGGGAGGCACAAACAGCTTAAATGGAATTCTTTTTAATGCCATCCTAGAAGTGAAACTGAAATGACAGAATGTACTCAAAAGCTGTGCAAAGCTGTTTTCATCTAATAACATCTGCTTTAGAGCAATGTTGCAGTTTCTACATACATAACTGCAAATCAAAATTATAGAATACCTTTCCAGTGCCTTTCTTAGACTAAAAAAAAAACCTGTTCTAATTAAGTGCTAGCAATATGCCTGAAAACACTCTTCTTTCTCCAACTATCAGTGATAGTTATTTAAGTTCTAACAATACGAAATGTATAAACCAGGGGGCTATGACACCAAGTTTGTCTGTCTGCTAAACTACACCTGGAGAAAGGAAGAAGCCAAAACAACAAGAGACATTAGCTATGGGAAAAACAATGAGAGAAAAATACAAATGCACAGTTAAAAAATAACTTGTTCTTCCCTTAAATTTAGCTTTAAAATTTACTTTTGAGGATAATGTAAAATCCTAATCATAACCCTGGGGAATAGGAAAACATGTTCAACTTATATTTCTACCTCTATCATGTAACTCAACGATTAAACTAAAAAAGAAAATGTATTTACTTTTTTGGGATATAAGGGTAAAAAGACAACGACAACTTCTACTATTTGGCATCTTAAGGACTAAGAAATTGAGATATCAGAGAAAGCCATTCTCCAAAGAACCAATGGAATCAGAATATCCTCCTTCCCAGGAAGGCCCAGGAAATGTGGATGCCAGCTATTCACAGGTTACTATACTCCAGGACTCAGAATCACAGCATCCAGATGTTTGGGGTCTAGACCCTGCCTACATGCCTTCCTGGAATGAGCTGGGTCTTTCAATGAGTCAGAGAACCCTGGAATGTCAGTATTGTTGCCCTATTTAATTGATTAGAAACTAGTACAAGGTTAGGCAGTAAGCAGAATGAGAAACTGTGCCCAGTCTACTACTCCCTTCCTAGTAATGTCAGACCACCTCAATCACTAACCGATACCCAGAAAGAGAGGCTGAAAGCCATTAATAAATCTATTAAAAAGAAGTTCTTTTGTTCTTCATGAATTTAATTTTAGTTGAAAAAAATGAAAATCCCCAGCATTGGCATTGCAAACTAAATAGAGAAAATAATATATGTACAGCGACTACATCTGGCTGAAAAGTCTCTCAAAGAGCCAAACACTGTCATATTTTTTTGGTTTCTTCTACTGGATTCATCCAGAATTTACCTGATTAATCTATATTCTGAAATGTATTTTGAAAGCTAAGAGGAAGCCAATTCCATAGAAAGATGAAAAGGCCTGTCATCAAGTTCTGAAAAAGAAAACCCAGTAACTCAGTCTAAATGACAATCATTCGCTTCAACTTCTACACCCCTATGGAATAAAATGACTATTCTCTAAAGGTTCACCCAGTTGTACCTGAGTGCTCTCCAGCTTGTAAAAAGCTAGCAATTCACTATTTACAATTAAAGTTTATTGAAGATTCACTTTATAATTAAGGTAATAAATTATTAAGCAATCGTGCATGGCCGCTGTATTTACAAACCATTAGTATCAGCTTTATCTACCCCATGAGGTACAATGATGAAGGTCAAGTGACCCTAGGGACCCTCAACACACAGTAATAATTTGGTCTGATAAATGGCCTTGAGGTCTTCCTGGCACTCATAGCTGGAACATTATTAACAAAGAGATATTAATGGATTTCAAATTGTTTTCCATTAACTATACATTCCTTCTTGTAAAATAAGAATTTGTTTAAAAAATTAAAAACAGTAAAATGTAGTGTTAAATATAAAAACACTTACATGGAAATCAGTACCCTTTTATTCCATGTTATTTCTGCTCTTCTCACTAATTCTATGATCTATGTCAAGGCACTTCTCTGGGTGTCATACTCCTCAACTGTTAAATGACAGGGCTAGACCAGAGGACCTCAGGTTTTACTAACCTAAAAATCTTCCACTTGCATCTCATAATTTGACTTTTTCCCTTTGCTAAAATGCTCCAGGAAAGATCTTTGTATGTTTTCTCCTCTGTGCTCTTTGTAAAAGAACTATAAATGGCATGCTATGCTATAAATGATAGGATGTACTGGGAGAAAGGAGGCTTTTACATGGGTAAAGTTGATGTCGGTCACTTTCAGGCAATTTTTATTTTTTAAGATGCACCTAGTCATTTTTTATAGATTGGTTTTTGAAATTCAAAAGTCAGGGGCACCTGGGTGGCTCAGTCGGTTGAGTGTCCGACTTCGGCTCAGGTCATGATCTCACAGCTCATGAGTTCGAGGCCCACGTCGGGCTCTGTGCTGACAGCTTAGGGCCTGGAGCCTGATTCGGATCCTGTGTCTCCCTCCCTCTCTCTCTGCCCCTAGCCCACTTGCATTCTGTCTCTGTCTCTCTCAAAAATAAACATTAAAAAAAATTGAAATTCAAAAGTCAAAGGCTATGTTTAAAATGTTTCATTTTCATTCACTTGACTTTCTCCTCAATTCCATTCTAACTCTCCTTCCTTTCTTGTTCTACTCTTGGGAAAACAAGGACCATGTTTTTTCAGGTTACCACATACATCGGGGGAGCAACATGCCATCTTAGGTCACTCCTTTCAGAACAGTTTCTTAAAGATCTCCCACCAGCTTCAAAGGAATTAGCAAGTGATCAGGATGTATTTACCAAGCACCTTATATGTGCTCAACCCTGTGGACAATAGGAAGGAGGATGTGAGAAACATCATCACTGTTTTAATATCATCAAAGTGCGTGTAATCCAATGTGTGAGATACAAGTAACACATGAGACCAACATGTCAACATTGGCTCCCATAAGATCCTAGTGAAATATATTCATTTTCCAGAGAAGAAAATTTTCTTTTATCTATTAGAAATATAGTTACTACGTTAAATGTGCTATATAAATTGTGAAACACAGATGACAAACCTATTTGTTCTCTCATAGTGGGTGTATAACACTTGCCATAAAGATAACAATTTAAAACAACAAAACCTAAACACACTACTGCATAGATCACATATGACCTGTCACCCCCTCCACACACTCTTACCCATTTTAGTTAACCCAAGGCTCTGGGAGAGAAGTTTTGAGTGAGCCAACATTAGAGTGTTAAAGTGGAAAGTGGGAATGTTATCAATTAAGAATATTCATCTCTTTTTTAGAGATCCTCTCTAAGTCCCAAATCTAACATTTTATCACTGGAAGTGCTATGTTGCTCCAGGTGATTGCAAGAGAAGAGAGAAGTCAGGAAAGTGAAGTCAGGGTAAGTCATCATTATCTAGGACTTTATGGATATAAAAGGACTTCGAAAAGAAAGGAAGGAATTTACTTCACTTAAATCAAGTGAAACAAGGAGTGCCTGGATGGCTTAGTCAGTTAAGTGTCTGACTCTTGATTTGGGCTCAGGTCATGATCTCACAGTTGGTGGCACTGAGCCCCTCTTTGGACTCTGTGATGACAGTGTGGAACCTGCTTGGGCTTGTCTCTCTCCCTCTTTCTCTGTCTGCTCCTAACCCCATTCGTGCTCTCTTTTTCTCTCTGTCAAAAATAAATAAACTTTAAAAAAATTAACTGAAATAAGACTGCAGGGGTGCCTGGGTGGCTTAGTCAGTTAAGCATTCGACTTCGGCACAGGTCATGATCTCACGTCTTGTGAATTCCATCCCTTTGTCAGGCTCTGTGCTGACAGCTCAGAGCCTGGAGCCTGCTTTAGATTCTGTGTCTCCATCTCTCTCTTCCCTTCCTCCATTCATGCTCTGTTTCTCTCTCTCTCTCACTCTCACTCTCTCTAAACAAACAAACAAGGATTAAAAATTTAAAAAAAAAAGAAACAAGATTGCAAAAGTCACAGCAGTATGAAAAAACATCAACCTGTCCATCACATCACCTGATAAAAGTGAGTCAACAAAGCTGAGCTGATGAGTGGTTGTAAGGGGTCTTTGTCAATGGGGCTGAGAGGTGAGGTGGGGGCACAATGGGGGAAAGACAGAAGCAGACAAATATGGCAAAAACTGAGTTCAAGAAGGGGTTAATATAAATATAAACACCAAGACCTTTATTAATAAATACCCAAAAGGTGTGAACACTGAATTCACACAAGGGAAAATACAAATAAGAAGCAAATATATGGAAACACATTAAATCTTATAACTTGCAATAAGAAATAAAACTTCAAATGAAAACACTAAGAAAACGGTTAAATTAATGAAAAATTTACAAAAGAAGAAACCTAATCCATGCAAATTTCAGAAAAAATAATATTTACACATGGCTTATGGCATTGAAAATTTGTATAAGCTTTTTAGAGGATGATTTAGGACTTAGTAACACACATAGACACACACACGCACACACACACACACACACTGATCATAACCTTTGGCCCATTAATTCTATTATTTGAAATTTCTCCAAAAGAAATAACTGAAAAAAGTCATTTTTGCAATAATATTAGTGGCTGTTACATTAACAAAAAACTGGAACTAGTCCAGCCACTCTTCTGTTATTGGACAGTTAATTACAACACATAATCAATGGAACATTATGTGACCATTAGAAACAAAATAGGAAAACTACGGAATAACATGAAACTGTTTATGAAATATGAAATAAAAATGCATAACACAGAGAAGTGTGCACACTTATTACGGCCATGTAAGAATATTCCATGTGTGACTAGATTGGAACATGAATGTTGAGAAAGGAAAAACAATCCCTATTAGGATCCTGGTTAAGTGTGATTTCTTTTCTTAGTTCTTTTAAAATGTTGTTTTAACATTTGTAATAGTATTTTAATAAATTCTCTTTTCTTAAAGACTTGGGGAATGTTAAAAGTTTTTTACATAGGGAATACATATAATGAAAGCAAGGTTGATTGAAGGATTAAGAGTTTAATGTCATATAGTCCAAGCAAGAGGCTGGTGACATGCCCTAGACTGGAAGGGGCAAGGAGGTGGATCAGAGTACAGAGTGAGAACAGAAAATAAAGGATGATAATGGAGTTTTATTTTGTCTTGTTTTGTTTTAAGCAATAACAGGGTTGTGTGGTTCTGGCAGAAAAATGAGGAAACTCATCTTTTCTACACTTGATGACTAATAACTAGCCTAGATGCTATAAGTTTATTCATTTATTCAACAAACATTTCTTGAGCACATACTGTGTGCCAAGCTCATAGTACTAGGCACTAAAACTTAAAGACAGATTCATGATATCATGGAGCTTACAATCCATTCCAGGGGAGGAAGAAAGGCAAAAAGTAGATTCCTGATAGATTAGAGAGAGAGAATAAATTGTGGTATTAACTGCTACTCAAAAGATTAGGATAGAATGATTTGTCTGAGAGTGACCTGATGGTTACTTTAGATTGGATGGTCAGAGAGGAAGACATTTGAGATGTATCATTTGACACAGATCTGAATGGCAAGAAGGGGCTAGCTATGCAATATCTGGTGGGGAGTGGGGTGGAAGTAAAGGGATATTCCTTGGCACAGAGAAAGCCGAGTACACAGGTCTAGACTTAAGTTTAGTGCTTTTGAGGAGTCAAAAACAAAAACAAAAACAAAAAACCAGAGTGCCTACAGCACAGTGGTCTAGGAGGAAAGGGGCACAGGTTGATATAAGATGTAAATCATGCAGGATTAAGAAATTTGAATTTTAACCTTAGTGGGATGGGGGAAAAAAAGAGAGCCATAATTTGATGTACACTCTTTAAAAAGTTGACTACCGCCAAATGAAGAAAAGATTGCAAAGGATAAGAATGGAAGCAGAAATTCCAGTGAGGAAGCTTAGCAATGATTCAGGGGAGGGAAAATCGTGGCCTGAACAAGGCTGATGATAATGGAAACAGAGATAGTTAACCAGTCAGGATCCATACTGGAGATAGAGTCTATAGAACTTCAGATGGATCGGATAGCAGGGCCACTGGAGGGAGATGAGTCCTTGAGAGTGGGAGAAGTAGAGAAAATAGACTCAAGGATGAATCTAATTGGATGGAACACTGCCATAAAGGAAACCCTGCCACAATTGAAGCTGTGAGCAAGCATTGGTAGCAGCACATGAAGGACAGACCAGATTAAGGAGAGTTATTGTTCAGTGTATCTACCCAAGTTAATAATTCCTGAATGCTTTCTCACTAAAAAAAGGAAGAGCTCAATTTTCCACCAGAAAGACTGTTGGGTCATGAATTAATTACAGAGACCTTGAATTGTAACCAGACTACAGCTCCTGGGGAAGAATATGGTCTAGTTTACATAATGCTTAAAGCAACAAGGTCTAGGAATCCATCAGCTTTTTACGCATGACCTCATTGATCCCCACAAAAATCAATCAAGCTTCAGATATCCATATTGACAAGCCATAGAAAATAAGTCTTCCTGTGTTTGTTTTTTCTTTATTCCTATGGGAAATGCTCAGACCAAAGGGTAAATGCTTAAAGACCACCATCATACTATTTTTCCCTTATTTCAATTTTTAAAGGACATTGAGATTTCACAGTGGCCTGAAATTCTCAGTAAATTTTATTGTTTAGAGCTACTCCATGCTGCATTTGGGAACCTTAGTTCCCTGCAAAATAAACTTGTGATTGTTTATGGAGAACAGCACTTGGATAAAATATCTAGACCAAAAGAATCTATCCCTCCTACCAAATAAAAGGCACTTTACATAACATTTGGAAAGTTATACTTGCCAATTTCTTGACTCCTACCCTAAAACTTGCTTTTAAAAAATGTTCTAAAACATGAAGGGTAAAAAGACACTTTCAAGCAGAATTGTTTTATAAATTAATTTTGTATTTGGACATACCAATGTGATGATCAAGACAACCCACAGAATTATTTTTAAGACATTTTTTCAACTTTGAGATTGTAACCAGGCAAATGGATAGATCAAGAGACTGAAAAAAGAGCTTTTTACCACATAAGTCATTGGTTCAAACCCAACCCAACTCACCCAGAAAGCAATTACAATCTGCAGATCTTTATGAAATATACTGGTGGGCTAAATTCAATTTCTAACAGGAAAAATAAACAACTACAATTGTTGGGAGCCTTAGACAGGGGCCAGGGATTAATTTAGTTGTTTCCTGTCAGGATTGGTACATAACAGAAATTGCAGGACTGAGATTTTTCATCAACAATACACAAGAGTACAAAACAAAAATCAAGGAAATTCACATGCATTTATTTACGTGTATATATGTATATCCATGTGTGTTTGTATATATACATATATACGTTAAGTATATAATATATAATGTATGCATGGATATATACATGCATATTTTGAAATATCAAAGATCTTAATATTTGTAAGCAACCTTAAAAATTCATGACAGGGTTCTATAGACCCTTACCATTCACAAGGAATATATCCCTGGACATTCAAGAATCCCATATTTACCAATGCACCTCTTGCATAGAATTTCTCCCCTAAAAGCACTATGATACAAATGAAAAAACTGGAGTGACTCCATTAGCCCTTCAAAGAAATATCTGTATGCACTCCTGGATTTTTCCACATCCCATTTCCATTTATGTTTCCTATGCATATCCTTGCACCACAAGTTAACTGTCTTTTCCACTTTTCACTGAAGTTTAATCCTTCCCTTGTTGACCAGTTCGTATGCTGGCTGGAGTACTGGCTGGAGTCATTTCATGAAATGTTTTTGTCTTGCTGGCCTAGCAAAATTAATAAATTTCATGGACCTTCAGGGCCATAGTACTTAGCCAAGCCCAGAAAGTTAAATCTGTAAGGGTTCCCTGTAATGTACCATCCTGCTGAGTTGGTAACTTAACACATGCACATTTTGTTGGAAGGAGTAGTTTAGCCAGTGAGTGAGACCAGCTGACTGCCCATGTTTTCCCCTCTGATGCAGCTTTTTATTTTCTCATCTTTAGTAGCATAAAGTTAAATTTGTCTATATTTTATGGGACGATAATATTTGTAGTTGAAGAGTATTTGAAAACTTACAGGTTATGGAAGTCTAAGGAATCTATCCCAAACAGGTCAATTATCTGCAGGTGCAGTACATCATACTCTCCTAACAACTGGCTGGAAGTTGGACAAAAAGGAGATGGCTGGGCGAATGCCTAGATTTCCAAACTGAGCTATTGGAATAATTAAGATGCAATTACCAATAAGACGTAAACTTGTAGGTGGAAATTGAAATTTCAGTTTTAGACATCTTGACCTTTTTTTTAACGATATGAAGTTTCAAAACTTTTTTTTTATTTTTTATATTAAATAGAATTTATTGTCAAGTTTGTTTCCATACAACACCCAGTGCTCATCCCAACAGGTACCCTCCTCAATGCCCATCACCCACTTTCCCCTCTCCCCCACCCCCCCATCAACCCTCAGTTTGTTCTCAGTATTTAAGAGTCTCTTATGGTTTGCCTCCTTCCCTCTCTGTAACTTCTCCCACTTCCCCTCCCCCATGGTCTTCTATTAAGTTTCTCAGCATCCACATTAGAGTGAAAACATCTGTCTTTCTCTGCCTGACTTATTTCACTTAGCATAGTACCCTCTAGTTCCATCCACACTGCTACAAATGGCCAGATTTCATTCTTTCTCATTGCCAAGTACTATTCCGTTATATATATAAACCACATCTTCTTTATCCATTCGTCAGTTGATGGACATTTAGGCTCTTTCCATAATTTGGCTATTGTTGAAAGTGCTGCTATAAACACCGGGGTATAAGTGCCCCTATGCATCAGCACTCTTGTATCCCTTGGGTAAATTCCTAGCAGTGCTATTGCTGGGTCATAGGATAGATCTATTTTTAATTTTTTGAGGAACCTCCACACTGTTTTCCAGAGCAGCTGCCCCAGTTTGCATTCCCACCAACAGTCCATTTCTCCACATCCTCTCCAGCATCTATAGTCTCCTGATTTGTTCATTTTAGCCACTCTGACCGGTGTGAGATCGTATCTCAGTGTGGGTTTGATTTGTATTTCCCTGATGAGGAGCGACGCTGAGCATCTTTTCATGTGCCTGCTGGCCATCTGGATGTCTTCTTTAGATAAGTGTCTATTCATGTTTTCTGCCCATTTCTTCCCTGGATTATTTGTTTTTTGGGTGTGGAGTTTGGTGACTACTTTGTAGATTTTGTGTACTAGCCCTTTATCTGATACAGACATCTTGATTTTAAAGTCTGTTGTGACACCTAGATAAAAGACATGCACTAGGAAGATGAATCTTCAGAAGAAGACTAAAAGATGACTATAACTATAAAAAAGACTAAAAAAATGACTGTAACTATAAATCTGGACGTCTTCAGGACAGTGACAAAGGTTGAAATTGGGGTGAAGAGTGTTGAAAATGGCTTTCCCTAAGACAGTGCATGCGAACTCAGCTCTTCATGAATGTCATGTGCATTGACGGTCAGAATTCACAGGCTTAGTCACACACAGTTCAAGATGTCAATTTTGCATTCACTGTTTGTCTTTGTGTTACGCATTTTTTTTTGAGGATACGTGAACTGCATTTTCATACACTAAAGTGACCATTCAATTCAGTAATCTTTTTTAAAAGGCAAAAAAGAGGAAAACACCTTTAGGTGACCATCTAGCCATCTGAAAGCTAAGGCTGAAAGAGAACCCTCTACGAAGGTGCCACAGTGTCTCTCATCAGTTATGTGTCCACACCTCCATTTAGCTGCCATAGCTGCCATTAAATGGACCTTCATTTTGTTCCAGAGTTGAGGAGAATTTGATTTAACTGCCAAAATACACAAACCAGTTTCTGAAAGCAAAATGTTAATTCATCAAGTCGCGTCCTGTTTCCTTTTCTTTACGGGAAGGTTTTTCATTACAAATTCAATTTCTTTAATAGACATAGGGCTATTTAGATTTTCTATTCTGTTTTCTTTTTATTAAGGGTGGTAGTACAATGATACCAACTTGAGGAAAAGCTTATATTTTTACAATATTTAACAATAAAGGAGAAAAAGGCTCTCCTTACAAGAAATCTTTTGTTTAAATCTTCCCTTTCTGTTGAAAATTAAGCCACCATGAATGTGAAGCCAAAAAATGTTGGTCTTTCCTTCTAATACAACACAGATGGACAATGTGCCACTCTGAGGCCATGCAGGGGAGCAGCATTTCAGCACTGGAAAGGTCACATTAGAATTATGTTGGTTTCAGTAAAATGAAACCAAATGAAAACTTTGTGTCCACCTCCAAAACTCAGTTTTTTAAGTTCTTCCATAAAGGCACAGGGAAGTATAGAGTTGCTATAGTGTTACTTACCACAGGCTCCTTATTCATAATCTGGAAGGATGCAACTGGTTAACTGCCCAGAAAATTTCATCACTAAGCACCTTTAGTTCTTTCATTAGACACTGTGTCTCACCCTCAAGAAAGTGCTGAGTGTTGATGAAGCAAACTAATGAATTAAACTACTATTATGCTTTTCCTTCTTGCTGAACCTCCCAAAAAGATGTAAAGAAGCTTAGTTTCAAAGTTTTAGTAATTAATATGAGCTCTTTGGTCTGTATCTAATTTAACAAAAGACACCTCAGATGTGAATGATCCTTCACACTTGTGTAAGGATTAGGAGAAACAACTTTTGTGGTAAGAAATTATTATGGATCTAACCTCATGATATGGCTGTCAAACAAAAGATTTTAAGAGAATTAATTTTGCTCTCAAAGTTTTTGATGTCATTTGTGGTATTTACTCCAGAATTTATCCTTTGAGGAAATTATTTATAAATTCAGCACCTTCCACTTTTATAGGTAAGCAAATAGTAAAACTCCCTCTTATTTATCCTAAAATTACCTCTCCCTTTTATTCAATTATTCCAGAATTTGTATAAACCCACTCATATTCAGCTTACCTAGACTCTGATTCTGTATTGTAATCAACTGGTATAAATTTTTTTTAATGTTTATTTATTTTTGAGAGAGAGAGAGCGACTGAGCGTGAGCAGGGAAGGGGCAGAGAGAGGGGGAGACACAGAATCTGATGCAGGCTCCAGCCTCTGAGCTGTCAGCACAGAGCCCGATGCGGGGCTCAAACTCATGAACCGTGAGATCATGACCTGAGCCGAAGTCAGATACTTAATCGACTGAGCCACCCAGACACCCTTGTAATCAACTGTTATAATAAAAAAAGAAGACTTAAGTCAAGACCTAGCTCTTCCACTTAGTGACTATGGATTCTTGTTCAGCCACTTCCTAACTCTAAGCCTCAGTTTTCTTATCTGTCAGATAGAACTAACAGATAGACCTATGCCTCACAGACATAATGTGTGGCGGTGGGAAGGGGTTGAGTACCAATATCAAAGGACTTGGTAAACTGTGAAGCCCTTCACAAATACAAAATATTATGATTCTGTCTCCATCAGTCTATCCCCATATCTTGTTATTTGAGAGGTTTCCCTCTGCACTTCCCATGGCTCTAGTAGTCCTTTCCTGGATTTATCTATCAGAACCAGGCACTCTGAGAAATTCACAACTTGTTTACAGTTCCCATTTGATGTTATTAATAACAGTAATGGCTAATATTTATATAGTGTTTACTATGTGTCAGACAACATTCTAAGCACATTACAGAAATTAGCTCATTTAAACGTCATAATAATTTTACAAGCGTTTCACAGATAAGGAAACGGAGGGACATGGAGGTTAGTAACTTACTCAAAGTTACACAGAGAGGGATGGAGCCAGGATGAGGACACAGGCAGCCTGGCTTCAGCACTATTCAACATGTTTTAACATAGGCTCATGTTGGGCAAATGTAAAGGAATGAATCACATTCTGTTTTCCAAGTTTCATTTCTTGGATCATAATGTTCTATGCTTTAAGCCAGTAATTCACATCTCGGAAGCCACAACTAAAGACATAATCCAAAACATAAAAACTTCTTTATAGCCTAAGATGTTCATTATAATATTAATAATAATGGTGGATACTTTATAAAAACTAAATGTTTAATAAAAAGGGGTAATTAAAAAAAAGTGCCACTCACAAAATCTCAATGGCCAGTTATATTCATTTAAAATTATGTTTAGGGACGCCTGGGTGGCTCAGTCAGTTAAGTGTCTGACTCTCGGTTTCAACTTGGATCAAGATCTTGGGGTTTCATGGATTTGAGCCCCACATCAGGCTGTGCACTGCCAGCACGGAGTCTGCTTGGGATTCTCTCTCTCCTTCTCTCTCTGCCTCTGCCCCACTTGCACTGTCTCTCTCTCTCTCTCTCAAAATAAACTTTAGGAGTGCCTGGGTGGCTCAGTCGGTTAAGTGGCCGACTTCGGCCCAGGTCATGATCTCGCGGTCCGTGAGTTCAAGCCCCGTGTCGGGCTCTGTGCTGACAGCTCAGAGCCTGGAGCCTGTTTCAGATTCTGTGTCTCCCTCTCTCTGGCCCTCCCCCATTCATGCTTTGTCTCTCTCTGTCTCAAAAATAAATAAACGCTAAAAAAAATAATAATAAAAATAAAAATAAACTTTAAAAAAAATTTAATAATAAAAAAATAAAATTATGCTTAATGCATAAAAACATAAACAATTCTGTTGTCATGTTAAGTGAAAACAGCAATATACAAAGTTTATTATAATTATATAAAATACACATGTATACAAAACCATAAAAAAGAATGAGAAATGTGAAATATTTGCTGTCTCTAAGTGATTTTTAAAAATTTCTCTACATTTCCTGTCTCCTATTAATATATATATATATATATATATATATATATATATATATATATATATATACTTTCATAATGGAAATGTGATAAACTTTATTTTTTAATTTTCTGGTGATTTTTTTCCCTAAAATTATTTGTGTTTTCTGTCCCACTTGGGAACTTAATCTGCTATTCTCTACCTACCCTATCAGTGATTAGGAAGGGCAGACTAAGGTATACTTAGTCCTCTAGTCCAAGCTGACACATGGAATCAGGTAAAATGCCTGAAAATTCTTTATTCTAAGTAAAGCATGTAAGCATATGAGACAGAACAATGACACAAGTATTAGGAATCTATGAAGAAGAGGAAGGAAGGAAGCAAGGAAAGGAGGGAGGAAAAAAGAAAAATAAAAGAGAAAAGAGGGGCACTTGGGTGGCTCAGTCAGTTGAGCATCTGACTCTATTTCTGCTCAGGTCAGGATCCCAGGGTCATGGGATCAAGTCCCATGTCAGGCTCCATGCTGAGCGTGGAGGCTGCTTGGAATTCTCTCTCTCTGCCCCCACCCGACTCTCTCTCTCTCTCTGGCTCTCTCTAAAATAAAATTTAAAAAAAGAAAAGAAAAAACAACATAGGAGAATTCTTAGCCGAACTATGTAACAAACGTCTCTCCAAGCTAGGGTCCCATAAGCAGCAAAATGTTACCACTAACAGCAAGGTTCAGAGGACAGGGTCCAAGGATAGACAAGCAAATGACTTGAAAAGACTTGGGTGGGAAATTCCAATAAGTGAAAGCAAAAGGTGCTGGGCGGGGGTGGTGGGGGAGGGGGTGGTGGAGAGGAGTATAAACTTCATTATTGTGGGTCTGAAGATCTGTTTGAGTTCAAAGTACAGTCAGAAAAATGGAAGCCACTATGGATGTCAAGCCAAAGAAATTTACTGCAGGAATTAAACTGTGAGTTTATTACATGCTTTGTTTTGTTTATTAAACAATAAATGGAAGGGAGTAGTTTAGATTGGCCTCAATATTTCTAATGTCTACTATGGTGATAAATGTTTTAAGAATGCTATCATGATGCAATTATAGATATATAAATAAATGGCTTAGTTTTAAAATCAGTTTTTGGTATGAGATAATGAGAATTTGAGGCAAATAATTACTGAGCCAATTTTACAGGTGAAAAAAGCTGTAACACACACACACACACACACACACACACACACACACACATACACACACACACAATTATAACAAAAATAGCTTAAAGTCCAATTCTGCATCCCCAGAGGATCTGCTTCAAGACACTTGGAGAGGCATTTCCCCTAGGCCCTTCAGAACAACCTTAGTAGAGAGTCACTATACCTGGAGACAAGGAGAGATTTTACAATGTTTTCATATACTGGTCAGGCTGGAAGTGCCCTCTGGAGATCAAGTTGCTCAGTACTTCCCAGCTGTTTTCTTTGTGGGACTCACTGGAGAACTCTCCTGAATATATTTATGGAAGAAACACTCCATCCCCCAGCCCTCACCCAATACAGACCTATAGCAGCCAGCCACTGTCCTTCTGAGTCTTCAGCAGGTCTCAAACTCATGAGGAAACACGAGCTAATATAATAAAACATACTAATAGCCATGGAATCTGCTCAAATTTAACTCCAGTGCCTCAAGTTTTCTCAACCTATAGATTGGGATAATTGAGAAAAACCCAATACTCTGTATTTCCCTAGTATTTCAGTGTTCTTTTACACATCTGTATCCCTCCCCTCACACATGCACACCTAAAAACTCCAAGCCATGAGCTCTTAGAGGGTCATGTCAGTGTCCCAAACACCATGCACAGTCCCTGGTACATGACCATCTCCCAGTAGGTATTTGTTGAATAAATAAATGAGAGGAAATAAAACATGTCAGGTATGGGAGAACACTTTGAGAAATGTAATTCCTTAAATGGGACTTTACAGTATCTAAAGTAGATGAAGAGATAGATAAATAGATATGTAATGTCTATATATCTATAAAGTAATATGTATATATTGATTCTCAAAACATAAGCTGGGTATATATTATTATTCTCATTTTATCAAATGGAAAATAAAGTTCAAAGGAATTGAGTAATTTGCCTAAGCCCCCACTGAGTAACCTATGCTTCACAAACGTAAGGTGTTTTCATTTTTCACATGTGAACATTTTCCTTTCTGGACATTCTCATTGTTTTCCAAAGCAAAGTGAGGAAATGGGAAGATCCCCTACCTCACATTTTCAAAAATGCACTTTACCCAGTGTTATCTACTACATTAACTCCTTTGCAGCCCAGGTTTTCCTTCTGAAGAACTAGAATTTCTAGAATCTGTCTGGAAGAGAGGGAGGCACAGACTATCACCCTTCCTTGGTAAAATGGTCCATTATACTTCTGGGTGGTTTTGACTCCAGGAAGAAAGGCTCCGTTGCCTCTCACTAACCGCCTAAGTAATTCTTAATACACTAAAGTCAATACGCCCAAAGGAATAGAGTGTTTTAAGAAGTAACAGTTAAAAGTGCCAAAATACATGGTTGGCACTTAAGGACCACTAATCAGTCACAATCAGTGAGTGGAGGATTTTATCTGCCAGCCTAACTCTAACTGTGCTATAGGAAATAATCTTTGTCTTTTACCTACAAAATAGAGCTCTGGAAATACTGGCAGGGCTGCCTTCTGAACTCATTTATTAGGCTGGGGCATTGTAAAAATGGTAAGAGGACAAAAAGGGAGAGTAGGGGGAAGGACAGGATGGGGAGGAATACAAGTCAACAATGTGTGGCTTCATAGGTGAATGGAGTTTATTGCCTATAAGCTTAGAGGTGGGACACTGAAAGGACAATTGCTCTATGATCCTGGAAAGGAAGGCAGAGACCACTGCCAATCATCTGCAGGAGGGAATGAGGTCATTCAAACACAAGATGCAGTGATCTGGAGCAAAGAACAGGGAAAATCCATGACTGAACTGGTGGAAATTCTGAGCAAAAGGAAGCCTTTGTGAAAAGTCCATTGTGACCCGAATGAGAAAAAAGAGAGTTACCCAACATATCTGCCTACAAATAATTCTAGTAGCTATCCTGTATTGAACACTCCTATGTGAAAATCATTTTAATAACAATCCCATCTTACGATGAGTCAGTTTTCTAAGTACTCTGCTTCTATTATCTCATTTATTAGTAACAAGTCTGTGCAGTAGGAACTATTGTCAGCACTTTACAGATGCAAAGGGGAGGCAGGAAAGGAATAGGTGATTTGGCCGAGGTTCCCCAGCTTGCAGGTAATAGGGTCAGGACAGAGTCCCTGTCCCCAACCCTTTACTATCCAGTCTCTCTCTTGCTCTCATTATCTTATTTAACCCTCACAATGACATGGCTAAGAGGGTATCATAACCTTTATTTTACAGATGAGCAAACTGAGGCTGAGAGGCACTCAAGTGGGCTCCTCAGACCACGATTCAGATGAGGCCTATGGTAATCCACAGCCCACAAACTTGCTTTCCTCCACATCACCTGCCGGGGAAGAAGTGTCCTTTCCAGAACTAGCGATCTCATAAAGGAAATGGGATCATTCTTAGGTTTTTATGTCTCGGGCTTTTCAGAGCCAGGTTTGATGTGATCCTTTGGCTGAAAAAAGGTGTCTACGTTCCCAAATCCCTGCTCAAAAATTATACTTTTTCCATGTGGAATGTCTATCAGGATTCCCAGGACTAATCAGGAATCAAAGACAAATTGACAAACTCCCCCCTCTTAAAAGGGCTAAGAAAGGGAAGTTAAGGGCTTCCAAGCAGCTGGGGAGAAAAATCTGTTGAAGAAAAGATTCTGTTTTCCATAAAGGCAAACATGGTTGGATTTATTTCAACAGAACAACATTCCCAGAAGTCCCCTTTTTAATATGTTGCAAAACTACTGTTCCCCAAGCTCACTCTTGGATATTTCCTACCTCATCTTTCCTTATATCTCAACTCAGAAGAATTTAGTTGGAGAATGACAAGAGTAAAATCCAGAAATGAATAAAGGCCCACTTGGGAAAAAATGTCTTTAACAATACAGGCTTATTTGCCTTGGGACTTTACTTTCTCATTCAGGAAGCTCTGACCCCCAATGGTCAGAGCTAGCCCAGACAAAACTATAAATTAGAAAAACTCTTTCTGCCCTTATATTGTACCCTTCCCTTCCCTACCTCCCATTTCCAATACCCACAGCCTCCTTCTATTATCCTCAGATACTAGGTATCCTCATGCTGCTTGCAACTCCTACAGGCTCTTCATAGACTGGAAACCCAGATACCCCTATAAGCGTGCGCATGTGCACACACACACATCAACAAAGCAGCACCAGACAGATGAGTGAGGAATGTACTTTTAATTATATGAGATCATATGATATACACTGCCTAGCTGATGGACTCCTGATCACTGAGTTACCCATTTGCACCCTGCAAAGATCAGCCCTGCAAAGACCACATCTCACAGGAAGCCAATAACTAGCTCAGCCTCTAGCCATCTACAGTGGTGAGTTCAGCTTACCTATCAAAGAAGCCGCAAATCTATAGCCAAAATATATAAGGAATCTGACAGTGACTGTGACCCAGTCCCCCATCATCCCATCCTCCCAGCGACCTTTTCTTCCTCCAAGTTTACTCCCTCCTGTACCCTCCTATCTTCAAGCATGTTCCTTTTGTCCAGGAACATGATCCTCTGGACTTTGGAGATAAATGAGCAGCAAACTCTCCCCGTGGCCTGTGATCATACCCCAAATACTATCAATAGTAGCCGTTGCTCTCCTGTCTCAGAAGAGGGCCCTGCATTATACTCCTCTTCTACTGCCTATCTTTCTTCTCAGAGTGGCCCATGAGATCCTTTGTGTGTGTGAGCCAGCCAATGGACAGTGAGGGAAGTCCTGGAGTGATTAATGTTTCCCGACACTCTGCGTGGACTCATTCACATACAGTAAATCTCCCTGACCGAAGTGCTAAGTTGTCATCTTGGAAAGCTTAGAATATAGCAGACACAGAAAGCCAAGGGTAAGTTCATGAGAAGCCAATGCTTATTTGACATGGAAACTCCTCAAGCATTGTTCCAGAGCACCAAATTCACTGGGTTTAAAACCAAAACTGTTCCAATTAACTGTGTCTTGTACAAAACTACTGACTACAAGGAAGATATTTTTTACCTATTTAATTCAAGGGGCTCTGCCTTCATGGAAGGGGGTGTGTGTGATTATTTTAATGATTTTGGCTTTTATATATATATATATATATATATATATATATATATATATATATATTCGAGAAAATTGCCATTCTTCAATTCCTAATATGTGTTTAATCTATACCAAACCATGGTCTCAAGGAACATCAGTAAATCCTGAGGACTCCCTTGGTGCAAGTCTCTATACTTGCAGGAAGATGGGAAGGTGTTTATTTAATGTAAATAGTCAAGGAAAGAATTCAGACAAGTGTTGATAATTCTGATCCAAAACTAAAACTTCCAGACAATTGAAGGAAGAGTGAGGAACTGCTTAATGTTAAAAAAAATATTCAGATAAAAACGCCAGTTCTATATCTACAAAGCCAAAACTAAAGTGTTAGTTATTCAATTGTTTTGGCTCATGCAGATAATAAATCCAGGCTCCAGGAAACCATACAAGTAGAATGGACCAAAATAAGTAGAAGTGAATGGAAAAGCTGAAAAAATCAGCCTCACCCTACCCACACCCTACCTCCCAAGTACATGCAGTCATCAGTCTATTCTTTCCCCTAGAAAACCTCTCTCCTTTACCCCAACAGTAATATCTTAGTGCGATTACCTAAATAATTATTTCTATAAGTCATTTTTACATTGGTTTTATCTACCCACGCTAAATGAAGAGGAAAAATAATTAAACTTCAAAGCCATCTGTCTAGGGAACTACATGAAGGTGACATTCTGTGCCTGCCTGTATTTGTTATGAAGACCTTGTTTTTGTACTGCAGCCCATCTGGGTAAGGAAACCCCTATCAGACAAGGGTGGGGGGGGGGGTGTCTGCCATCATGGCTGGAGAAAATCTCTATTGGAAAGCATGCAACAGAGAGAATCAAGAATGTCAACATGCCAACTCCATAACCCCCAAGGACTTTTGGTGTGAGCTCCTTTTCTATCTACACTCACTCCTAGATGACCTCATCTAGTTTCATGACTTTTAATAACAAACTATTTCCAAATTTGTGTCTCTAGCAAGGGCCACCCCTAGGGCATTTGGGACCTGGGCAAATGTTTTTTGCCAATCTCTGTCTCTATAAACAATTTGAGTCACCCAAAGTCATGCTGTCAGCACCACTCTGGGGGCCCAGTTACACACAATCTGGAAAAGGAAAGAGGCAATAGAGTGATCCTCTTGGGATGATCCCATCCTTGGTGCACTGACATTTCTAGCTGTTCCAAGCACCAGAGAGGCGCTCAGAAAAGCTGGAGAAAGTCCATGCAAAGTCTAGGGCCACTGAGGCACAGGGCTTGACTAGCCCCAATCTTGTTCCAAATTTCCAGCTTGTCATAAGTCACTCACTTTCCAGCGTACATCCATCCACCAGTTCAACTACTGGCACATTTATATGTTTTCATTATTCAATGATATATATTCATACATATTTGCATATTGTATGTCTGTCTATCTCTATCCTCTCTCCAATCAGTTACCACTACAAAACTCTACAACAAAGCCCTCATGATAGCAAGACCATCATTATCATGATGGGGACAAGGAGAGTGGTGGTGGTGGGGTGGCCACCAAGTACCATTTGATCAATAATCCCTTCCAAAAATAAAAATTTCACAAATCTAGTTTTACCCAAAATCATTGCTTGGAGGAGGGACATTAGCCATGAGCTCTAGGTGGTAGGAGGAAAATTTCCTTTCCTCTGTGCCCTGTATGAGGACACAGCTAATGTTCTCCTGAAACAAATGAGCAAATCAACCTTCTCTTTCAAGATGGTCATACAGAAGTATCAAAAAGAACATAAACCTGAAGAAAAGCTGTTTTCTTTCTCTACCCCCTCCTGCTCTCCCAACTCTATACCATTTACCAGGAAAATTACTGATAGGAAGGACTCACAGATAAAAGTTATACCTAAGACATCTGGGGGCCACATCTATTGGAACCCAGCAGGTTAAAGAGGGTTGCCACAGTGCTAAATGAAGCATCTGGGGTTGCACTTCCCCAGAAATTAGCATGGAGCTCTTCCAGGAATATTTGATGACTTGGAAGCCCCCCAAAAGAGAAAAACAGTTGTCACAAGTTATAATCAATGGAACTACATAGCATATATTCAGTTAATACCTCAACTAGAAAAAAAAGGACCCCTAATATTTTACTCTCTTGAACAAATATTGTGACCCTTCTGCAGTCTTCAATTCTGCATTCACCTCTTCTGTTTGATGGAGAACAAATAGGGTCCTTTTATTTTACTCAATAAATACTATGACATTTTGCAAATCTATGTTATCACTTTCCCCCTTCTTTTTTTTTTATTTGAGATGGGGGACACTAGAAGGGGAGAGGAGCAGAGGGAGAGAGAGAGGGAGAGGGAGGGAGGGAGGCAGAGGGAGACAGAATCTTAAGCAGGCTCCATGTTCAGTGCAGAGCCTAATGCAGGGCTCAATCCCATGACTCTGAAATAATGACCTGAGCCAAAATCAAAGGTGAGATCCTTAACTGACTGAGCCACCCAGGTACCCTCACTTTTCCCTTTTTTTAAAAAATTTTTTTAATGTTTATTTATTTTTGAGAGAGTAAGAGACAGAGTGCAAGTGGGGGAGGGGAAGAGAGAGAGGAAGACACAGAATCTGAAGCAGGTTCCAGGCTCCAAGCTGCCAGCACAGAGCCCGACATGGGGCTTCAACTCACAAACTGTGAGATCATGAAGCCAGGCGCTTAACTGACTGAGCCATCCAGATGCCCCCACTTTCCCCTTTCTAATGGCCTTTAAAATCGCAAATTTGTGACTCTAGGCCTAGCTTACACACCCCTGTTGAATGCCCTAAGTTTGCCATACCTAAATCCCTAAGTTATAAGGTCCCTTCTCATCTGCTGACTACAGAATAATACTGGGGTGGGAGTAAGCATTCTTAGGTTGTCCATGTGTATAAAAACAGTCTGTGACTTGCTATGTGAAAAACAGAGGGGTGATCATTCAACTCAACTTTCTCCTGAGTGCAGATGTTCAGAAAACAACCAAAGCCATGCTAAAAATTGAGTCTAGGGACTTCCTTTTCTGAAAAAAAAAAAAAAAAAAAATCCAATTGTGTTCCCTTACTAATGACAGCTAATATGCACCAAAAATGTTGTTGACTCACCTTGTACTCCTACCACAGACATATCACAAAAAGAGTTTTCCCTGAATATACTCTCAACAGACTTGCATGACCAGTGACCAGACTTGCAGACTTGCATGACCACTGGACACATTTCTGTTGCTTAATGCTGCACATCCTACATTCCTGTTCATTGATTTTCATATTAACTGTAGAGAGCAATTTGGCAACAGGCCCAGGTTATATCTGTCTAACAGAGTTCTCGGCTCCCTTATAAAATTCTGACATTCAATAAATAAGAGTAATATCACTGCTCATGAAACACCAACTAATATTCTAAAAAGTGTCCACCTTTCACACCCTCAAAGTCTTTCTTGTTTAAAGAAAACATATTCAGCAAATTATCACACTATGTGCAGACCGTGACTTCATTTATTTTCAAACCAAAGTAAGATAATTGACCTATCCTTGGAGGAATAGGGGACAATCTTGTTCATACTTGTATTATAGACCTTATCACACTATAATCATCTACTTATGGAAAATGAAAATTATACAGAACTTCTTTCACATAGAATTATATAAAAGAAAATCTGATCTAAAGCATATAAAAATATTTAAAAGTATAAAACATAAAACAAAAGACTGTAAAGCCCTTTTCTTTCTCCAATAGCCCATGAATCTTTCTTCTTTTTCCCTGTGGTTTCTTGCAAGACCTTTGGGTAACCTTTGGCTGATCAGATTTATGAAACAGAGACCAAGGTGGCTGTCTAGCCCCTATTCCCACCCCAAGATCCTGAACCAGAAGATACCTGCATCACCGTTGTTCACATCCCATTAGCCACACCTAGCTGCAGAGGGGAGAAATGGAGTCTCCAGTTCTATGGCCACAGGCCAAGGTAAACTCAGGGGTTCTCATTCCAAAAGAAGAAGATGAAGATTAAAAAAGATGAAAATAAAGAAGAACAAGAAGAGCAAGAATAAGGGGAGAAAGAGTAGGGAGGAGGGGAGGAAGAAAAAATATATGCTGGAGGATATCTAGTGAGTAACTTAAATAGTGAGAAAAACTAAGGGAGCAAATACAGAAGTTTACAAACACTTAATTCCAGAAATATTTTGAACAAAGTTTCCCATCACCTATTACAGGAAAAAGTGACTGTAGAATTCATGGAGAAATGGAGGAAGAAAATAGAATCAGAACTTGACTATGTTGAATATACTCCTATTTTATAGGAACTGATAACTTATCTCTCAAATGTAAAACATGAGCTTTAGACATAACAGTCTCTGAACTTTTTAACCTCTGGGCTATAATTTAGTAGATATGCATCTACCCTGCTTGTGAAACTTTTCTGTTGGCAGAGAGAAGAAGAGCTCAGCATATACAAAGTAGTTTCCTGAGGTTTAACTTAGTAAAAGTAAAGATCGTAACAAGACTACATATGCTGCCAAAACCTAGGGAATTCACTAATTTCCCCAATGGCTTCTGTACTTGCTCAGTTTCTGACCAGCATGATCCTAAAAGAAACAACTTACTACCTAAAAATAAACTTTGAGTTTCACAGAAAAATACATTTTGCAATAACTACCCTAAACTTTGATTTCTAAAGTACATACGCATTTTTTTTCTCTTACTGTTGAATATCACAACCATGTCAGAAAGCATTTCCTTTGTACCCTATGTGCTGTTTACTGACCTGGCTCCAAATTGGGCACAGTCACTATCCTCTAGGAATTAGAGGCAGATCATTACTAGGGACTATACTTGACTTACCTTTAGGAATCACAGAAAAGACTAAGAACAGGAGAAAGGCTGCTATGGCAGAAATCAACTTTAAGATCTACTAGGAGACTCTGATCTCCTGGTTGAAATCCCTGTATTACAAAAGGCCCCGAATAGCCAAAGTAATTTTGAAGAAGAAGACCAAAGCAGGAGGCATCACAATCCCAGACTTTAGCCTCTACTACAAAGCTGTCATCATCAAGACAGCATGGTATTGGCACAAAAACAGACACATAGACCAATGGAATAGAATAGAAACCCCAGAACTAGACCCACAAATGTATGGCCAACTCATCTTTGACAAAGCAGGAAAGAACATCCAATGGAAAAAAGACAGTCTCTTTAACAAATGATGCTGGGAGAACTGGACAGCAACATGAAGAAGGTTGAAACTAGACCACTTTCTCACACCATTCACAAAAATAAACTCAAAATGGATAAAGGACCTGAATGTGAGACAGGAAACCATCAAAACCTTAGAGGAGAAAGCAGGAAAACACCTCTCTGACCTCAGCCGTAGCAATCTCTTACTCGACACATCCCCAAAGGCAAGGGAATTAAAAGCAAAAGTGAATTACTGGGACCTTATGAAGATAAAAAGCTTCTGCACAGCAAAGGAAACAACCAACAAAACTAAAAGGCAACCAACGGAATGGGAAAAGATATTTGCAAATGACATATCAAACAAAGGGCTAGTATCCAAAATCTATAAAGAGCTCACCAAACTCCACACCCGAAAAACAAATAACCCAGTGAAGAAATGGGCAGAAAACATGAAAAGACACTTCTCTAAAGAAGACATCCAGATGGCCAACAGGCACATGAAAAGATGTTCAACGTCGCTCCTTATCAGGGAAATACAAATCAAAACCACACTCAGATATCACCTCACGCCAGTCAGAGTGGCCAAAATGAACAAATCAGGAGACTATAGATGCTGGAGAGGATGTGGAGAAACGGGAACCCTCTTGCACTGTTGGTGGGAATGCAAATTGGTGCAGCCGCTCTGGAAAGCAGTGTGGAGGTTCCTCAGAAAATTAAAAATAGACCTACCCTATGACCCAGCAATAGCACTGCTAGGAATTTATCCAAGGAATACAGGAGTACTGATGCATAGGGGCACTTGTACCCCAGTGTTTATAGCAGCACTCTCAACAATAGCCAAATTATGGAAAGAGCCTAAATGTCCATCAACTGATGAATGGATAAAGAAATTGTGGTTTATATACACAATGGAATACTACGTGGCAATGAGAAAGAATGAAATATGGCCTTTTGTAGCAACGTGGATGGAACTGGAGAGTGTGATGTTAAGTGAAATAAGCCATACAGAGAAAGACAGATACCATATGGTTTCACTCTTATGTGGATCCTAAGAAACTTAACAGAAACCCATGGGGGAAGGGAAGGAAAAAAAAAAGACGTTAGAGTGGGAGAGAGCCAAAACATAAGAGACTGTTAAAAACTGAGAACAAACTGAGGGTTGATGGGGGGTGGGAGGGAGGGGTGGGTGGGTGATGGGTATTGAGGAGGGCACCTTTTGGGATGAGCACTGGGTGTTGTATGGAAACCATTTGACAATAAATTTCATACATTAAAAAAAAAAAAAAAGAAATCCCTGTATTAACTTTTTGAGGTGGAAAAAAATACATAAATAATAAGTTAAAAAAAATAAATGGCCTGGACAAGATGAGAAAGAAAGTCAGCCACTTACTGGAGAATACGACTTATTGAAAACAACAAGAAAGAGAGAGAAAAGCAGAAAGAAAAAGACACGCAGATAGGCATCTTTGTGGGAAGCTTAGATACAAGAAAAGATAGGTAAACCTCCAGAGCATGGGCATAATTTTGCTCTGTTGGCCAATAAAAAGTCTTTTTTTAGAAAAAAAAATTTTTAACGTTTATTTATTTTTAAGAGAGAGAGAGGGAGAGAGAGAAAGAGAGAGACAGGGCTGACACAGTTTTTTGTTTTTTTTTTTAATTTTTTTTTTCAACGTTTATTTATTTGTGGGACAGAGAGAGACAGAGCATGAACGGGGGAGGGGCAGAGAGAGAGGGAGACACAGAATCGGAAACAGGCTCCAGGCTCTGAGCCATCAGCCCAGAGCCCGACGCGGGGCTCGAACTCACGGACCGCGAGATCGTGACCTGGCTGAAGTCGGACGCTTAACCGACTGCGCCACCCAGGCGCCCCCGGGCTGACACAGTTTTAAGAGACAGAGAGGGAGACACAGAATCCAAAGCAGGCTCCAGGCTCTGAGCCGTCAGCACTGAGCCAGGCACAGGGCTCGAACCCACGGACTGTGAGATCATGACCTGAGCCGAAGTTGGATGCTTAAATGGCTGACCCACCCAGGCGTCCCCCAATAAAAAGTGTTGGTAGTAGCTTTACAAAATAATTTATAATTTTGTTTCTAGCAATATCATGAACTAAATACCCACAGAAACTTCCTGCTTTAGAACACACACACACATTCCCCTTTTAAATGTGTATCTGTTTTCACAGACATGTAACAGAAATCTCTAGGGGCCAAAAGTGAAGGAGAAAGTAAAAAATCAGAGTGGTAATCCTTGGAATGATTTGCTGGCCTCAGGAACCCAAAGGGCTTATGTTCTGACAGCTATGCAGGAACAGGAGGGAGACAGAATTAAGACCTTCACATAAAGTTAGAATCTTTAAAGATCTACACCTGCATTGCAAGAGAAAAAAAAAAAAAAAAAACCCTTCTACTAGCTAGGGAAATGACAAGCAAGCTTGTCTATTTGGGCCTAGGATCTGGGTGGTTGAAACAGTCTTCCCTGAAATGCATAACCATAGGCATGCCACACATGGATTTGGGGTTCAAATTTATACTTTCTGTTGGGTTCAGAATCCCCTAAGTCAGAAACAACCTAGACCCAAGGTTAATGATACCCCTGAGGTAACTGGCTAGAAACAGACACAGAACCACTCCTGAGGGACATACTTCCAACACAGAGAAGACAAAAGTCTTTAAGTGAAGCCCCGCTTAAGATTTACTACAATCCAAAATTACGACACACTCAAGAAACTATTCAGAATGAACTAGAGAAGCAGATACAAGAAATATCACTACTAAACATGAAAAACTCCAGATCACAGAACTATTAGAAAGAAACTACAGAATCAGTGTGTTTTTAAATATTTTTTTAATGTTTTTTTATTTTTTTTTTTGAAAGAGAGAGAGAGAGCACATCAGCACGCACAAGCAGGGGATGGTCAGAGAGAGAGAAGGGGACAAAGGATCCAAAGAGGGCTCTGTGCTAACCGCAGAGAGCCCAATGTGGGGTTGAACTCACAAACTGTGAGATCGTGACCTGAGCTGAAATCAGACAATCAACCAACTGAGCCACCCAGGTGACCCCAGAATCAGTATGCCTTTGAAAGGATATATAAAAATAGAGATATAAAAGAAAAATTAAAATGAAGAAAAACATATAAAACAATATCTAAAAGGAATGGGTAGGTTTGAAAAAAAAAATTAAAATGTACAGAATTTAAAAGTAAAGGCATTGAAATTAAAAGCCCAATTGTTGGTTCAAACTGTATCCAGAAAAAGAATTTGTGAACTAAAATAAGATGTGAGGACTTAATCCCAATTGCAGCAGAGAAGGATAGAGAGATAAAAAACATGAAAGAGAGGCTAAGAATCATGAAGGGAAGAGAGAGAAGTTTCAACATAACCAATAATCACATCAGAAGAGAATCAGCGGAAAGACAGCAATTGAAATAACATCTGAAAGTTTTCAGAATTTTTGAGAATTGATAAAAAAAATATAATCCTTGGATATAGCAAGTATAACGAGTTTAAAACACTGATAAATGAAATGTCCCTATGTAGATTTATTATAATGAAACTGTAGAACACCAAAACACATATTTTTTTTAAATTTTTTTAAGTTTATTTATTTTGAGAGAGAGAGCAAGAGGGAGAGGGGCAGAGACAGAGGGAGAGAAAGAATCCCAAGCAGGCTCCAAACGGTCAGCACAGAGCCCTACATGGGGCCTGAACTCATGAACCATGAGATCACGACATGAGCCGAAACCAAGAGTCGGACGCTTAACTGGCGCCCCACAAATGTAGTGATTTTAAGTAACAATCTGAGACTAGAATCACCTGAAGTCTCAACTGGACTACACATCCAAGATGATGTTTTCAATCACATGTATGACAACTTAATTCAAATGGCTGGAACAGGTGAGACTGGGAGAACATCTCTTTCTCTCTACATGGCTAGCTTCAGCTTCCTGTAGCATGGATGTTTTAGGACAGTTAGACTTTTTCACTGGTGGCCTTCTTTCCCAGAACACATAGTCCAAGAAACCGAAATGGCACGTGAGGGGCTTCTTACAACCTTAACCTTGGAAATCATACAGTATCACTTTTTCCACATTGTCTTAGTGAGAAATGAGTCTCAGGCCACCTAGCTTCAAAGGCAGGAAACCACACAGAAGCCTGTATACACTCAGAAGACATGGTATTTTTTGGGTGAGATTAAGGTATTTTTTGGATGTGATTAATATTTAAATCAGTACACTGTGAGTAAAGCAAACTGCCCTCCATAATGTGAATGGGACTTATCCAATCAGTTAAAGGCCTTACAGGAAGAAAGTGACCCCCCCCTCTACAGAACAGGGAATTCTGCCAATAGTCCACCTGCAGATTCCATATGTACATGCATGTATATATTCATTTATATACGTACGTACGTACATACACACACACACACACACACACACACACACACACACACGGCTCTATATCTCTGGAGAACCCTAACTAATACTATAGCAACTAATATGAAAACTATAGTACACTACTAAAAAATAATAACTTACAATAAGGAAGGGCCAGACTGGGGGTAAATTGTTATACAGTGGCGTAACATTCATCAGAAATGTAGATACACTGAACAACTTTTGATTTTATTGCATGAATGCAAGTTAGATTTTTTTCAACCATTAAAAAGAATAGGACTATAATGTGTAACTTCTAAGCTAAGAGAAATAATAAGTTGATCAGCATAAAGGATGACCGGAAGAAAAAACACAGAAAATACAGGAAAAAGCAAAAACAAAAATGACAAAAATAAATACATAAATATATCTGTAATAAGTGGACTAAACTTGCCAATTAAAAAGGATTTCTAGGCTAGATTTAAAAATGAGAAAGAGTGAAATTGTTCCTTATACTCTTTAGAACAGACACATGTAAAACATTAGAAGAAAGAAATGTTGAAATTAAAGGCTAAAGAAAAATGTACTGGGCAAATACAAATCAAAAGAAAACTGATATAGCTACAGTAATATTGAACTAATCGGAGTTTGAGGTAAAAAAAAAAAAAATTACTGTTCACGGTAAAGTGGTTCTTACATTATGACAAAAGAAACATACACCAAACAGATATAACAATTCTAAGCATACATGCACAGTGACATAGTCTCAGACTATAGAAAGCAGTGAGACTCATACAGATGTTATAGCCACACAGCTAATAATAGAGTTTGAAACATTCTAACATTGAGATTCTTGAGGGAAAGTGGTTAGTCTAACCACAAGAAGACTGAATACAAATGTGTAGAACCAAACAGTTTAACATGGGAATCATGTAGATCCATCTGTATCGACCCAAGAACCACACGAAGACAAGCTTCCACTGGCTCTGTGAAAAAGCAAACCTTCCTTTTTATTAGCGTTCTGAGGCAGGAGTAAGAAACTTGGAACACAAAGGTCTCCCATCTCCCCAGTGTCACACTTCCTCCCTGGCAATAAATCAGACACAAATGTGGGTATTACATTCCTTCAGCAGCTCAAGATAGTCCCATGAGGCACCTGATTCATTTATGGGATGTAGTCTCCACTCAGGGGGACTCTGCTTCAGTACTTCTTTCTTTTTTTTTTTTTTGTTTTAACTTTTATCTATCTATCTATCTATTTACTTTAGAAAGAGAAAGAGTGTGCATGATGGGGGAGGGGCGCAGAGAGAGAGAGACAGAGACAAAGAGACAGAGAGAGAATCTTTTTTTTTTCAATATATGAAATTTATTGTCAAATTGGTTTCCATACAACACCCAGTGCTCATCCCAAAAGGTGCCCTCTTCGATGCCCATCACCTACCCTTCCCTCCCTCCCACCCCCCCATCAACCCTCAGTTTGTTCTCAGTTTTTTTTTTTTTTTTTTTTTAATTTTTTTTTTTTTTCAACGTTTATTTATTTTTGCGACAGAGAGAGACAGAGCATGAACGGGGGAGGGGCAGAGAGAGAGAGGGAGACACAGAATCGGAAACAGGCTCCAGGCTCCGAGCCATCAGCCCAGAGCCTGACGCGGGGCTCGAACTCACGGACCGCGAGATCGTGACCTGGCTGAAGTCGGACGCTTAACCGACTGCGCCACCCAGGCGCCCCTGTTCTCAGTTTTTAAGAGTCTCTTATGCTTTGGCTCTCTCCACTCTAACCTCTGAGACAGAGAGAGAATCTTAAGTAGGCTCCACGCTCAGTGCAGAGTTTGACATGGCACTCAATCTCATGACCCTGGGATCATGACCTGAGCCAAAATCAAGAGTCAGATGCTTAACTGACTGAGCCACTCAGGTATCCCTTAAGTTTTTGTTTTAATTCCAGTTAGTTAATATATAGTATGCAATATATGTGGTATGAATTTTGTGGATTCCACAATTCCATACATTACCTGGTGCTCATCGCGAAAAGTGCCCTCCTTAATCCCCATCACCTATTTTACCCATCAGCCCACCCACCTCCCCACTGGTAACCACATTTTGTTCTCTATAGTTAAGAGTCTGTTTCTTAGTTTGTCTTCCTCTCTTTTTTCCCCTTTGCGATGAAAGAAAATCATCGCAGCAACTGAAAGACATTCCATGCTCATGGATTGGAAGAACAATTATTGTTAAAATGTCTTTTCTACCCAATGTACTACTACACATTCAGTGCAATCCCTATCAAAATTTCAACATAATTTTCCAAAGAACCAGAATAAACAATCCTAAACTTTGTATGGAACCACAAAAGACCTCACATAGCCAAAGCAATTTTGAAAATGAAAAGCAAAGTTGGAGGCATCACAATTCCAAACTTCAAGTTATGTTACAAAGCTGTAGTGATCAAAACAGTATGGTATAGGCCCAAAAGTAGACACATAGATCAATGGAACAGAATAGAAAATCCAGAAATAAACCCACAATTACATGGTCAATTACTCTTCGACAAAGTAGGAAAGAATATCCAATGGGCAAAAGACAGTCTCTTCAACAAATGATGTTGGGAAAAACTGGAAAGCTACATGCAAAAGAATGAAACTGTACCACTTCCTTACACCATACACAAAAATAAATTCAAAATGGATTAAAAACCTAAATGTGAGACTTGAAACCATAAAAATCCTGGGAGAGAACAGAGTCAGTAACTTCTCTAACATCAGCCATAGCAAATTGTTTCTAGATAGGTCCCCCCGAGGCAAGGAAAACAAAAGCAAGAATAAACAATTAGGACTACATCAAAAGCAAAAGCTTCTGCACAGTGAAGGAAACAACCAACAAAACTAAAAACCAACCTACAGAATGGGAGAAGATATTTGCAAATGAAATATCCAATAAAGGGTTAGTATCCAAAAGATAGAACTAAACAACGCTTCAGTACTTCTTAAGATAAAATATAATCAAATGATTTGAAAAAGGCCACGATCCATTCCAAACGAAGCTTCTTAGTTCCTTCCTTCAGTTAAGATTATACAGTCTGGCTTTTGAGGTAGAATATCATGGTGGCTAAAAGCCCAAGCCTGGCCATCAAGTGGTCATGGGTTCAAATTCTAACTGCAACAAATGAGCTATATAACTATAACTTTGTACTGAAATTTTCCATGCCTCAGTTTCTACATTTTTCAAAAGTGAAGTAATACTTATAAAATACTTAGGACAGTATTTGTCACAGAACAATCATACAGAGCTATTTTTGCAAAGATTGATTGTAATGATGATGACAATGCTAATGATGATAATTTGACAAGTAGTCTCAGTCTCACTAACATACTCCTTTCCAATTATTCGGAGCCAGATGGAATTCTGTAGTCCTACACAAGCTGGGAATATACTTTCTAACAACACCATCCTCCTTTACATACAACTAGTGTGAGTGTTTTATACCAAATCCACTTGTTCTCCCGTTCTCATGTTTTCTCCGTTCAGCACTTGGCACTGCCTTCTGCCCCTGACTGAAGAGAAGGAAGGTCATATTATGATAGCAGAAGTTGCCACTGTGCCCCTTTGCCAGCTAACAGCTTCTGCCCTACAGAAACCAAGCAGTCCTGAGTACTATGCTGTCCCTTTGCCAATAGCAGTGCCTGAAACTTCTCTGCTTTTATCCCTATATTTAGGTCATTCTATAAGAAGAAAAAAATGATCTTCCATTTATCTCTCTTTTGCAGGAAGATCTAGGAAGAACAAGCTGTCCTTGGGAAATGCTCCTGGTTCTGGTCAGCTTTTCCTGTGTCTATCTCTTGTCAGCAGAGAAAAGTTGGCTCTTTGAGTCACAACTGCATGGACACCAACTCTTATTCTGATTCACAGCCTTCTGTGAAGGAAACACAGTCAATACAAGAAGATAGGGACATGCCATAAAGTCTGCAGATACTTCTCAGTATCTAAATCCCTTGCCACTCCCTTTCTGTGCTCCAAGAATAGCCCTCTAGTAGGGATGGAGGAAATCAGTTTTCCTCTACAGTACCCCAGGGCCTGTGATTACAGCTCCCTGTGACATATGCAGTCTGTTGACAGAGGCAATAAGTCAAGCTTCCCCATGCCTTGAGTACCCTCTAACTTAAATTCCCTCTGAAGAGTCTTTAGTGCAGGGAGGCCAAGGGGAAGAACAAAGACCAAGTCTCCTGCCAAAAGAGAAGATCAAATAAATTTCTTCAACAGAATCATTTCTAAATGTATCAAGAAAGAACATTCATTCCGTAGGAGGAAGAAGAATCTATCTTGGTGTGACTACCTCAAGTTCCTTTGTGGATTTGCAATAAACCTGAAATTTTTTAGCTCCTGCTTCCTGCCTTTCTTCCCATTACTTTTTGTTGTTTGTTTGTTTTCTTCATTTATTATTCAAGGTATTTACTTAGTTGACTAGAAAGCAAATCATACCAGAGACATAACCAACTACAGGCAATTGATCAGCTTCCTGTAAACACTACTCATTCTGGCTGCACAATTCATAGCACAGTCTGTAAGCACAAAAGCCAATTCAGTCTCAATCATTCTGATATTTTTTATCCCAGTCTTCACTATGATATGAGAACAAGAGAACCTACTTTCATTTTTCTCCTATTTGAAATCATATAAATGTATTCTATTCCCATCTATCTTTGGGAAATGTCCATTTCTGCTTCTGCATTTCTGACTTTCTTTTACTTGGGCATGGCCCATGAATCAATTAATATGATGACTGGCTTATGAACAGTTGTCTTGAGGCCCTGCAATGGGAATATCTCCCCTGAAACTGCTGCAGCTTCTCAGATTTTAACATGTAGACAAATAATGGTTTGGTTTTTTAACTGGCTGGAGCTGCGCCCTCTGGGAATTCTATGGGGCTAAACAGATGGAAAGATGGAACAGGCAGTTTTCTTGCAGCACTTTGCCTCTCATATCTGAAAGCAAGGTTATCCATTTGCAGCCCTAACAAGCTAGAACTGCTATTCGGCATACTTCAAATCCCAAAACAGCCAAGACAGGTGAAAGGGAAAATCAGCAAGAGCAGCAATCTTGAGCTTTCTGCCCAGCTCACTGACGATATCAATAGTGAAGCCTCGGGTGATTCTGGGAAGAAGAGGCATGGAACAGAGGAACAAGAAGATCCTGCTCAGTGCTTCACTGCTCATGCAGGCCTCAGTGTCTTCTCAGGGCACACACAGAACTCCCAAGTTAAGTGTTCCACAGGGGTGATGGAAAAACATGGAAGCCCACACGTATGCAACTTTCTGAGGTTTCTCCAGACATTTTGAATCTGATTCTCTATTTTGCGTCCATCCAGATATCAGGCAAGGTCCAAAGGGCTTTGGCCAATTACTCTGGCAGAAGAGCTTCAACTCAAGCAGTTGATGCCAAATATTGCATCGTTTCTAACTGTCAGCTGGGCAACCCTCTCAGAACCCAACTCCAAACCTCTGGTTGTACAAGTTGCTGAAATGGGGCAGTTTTGGAATGTGCTGGCCTACCCAGCTCTGATACAGACAGCCGAAGAGCAGACGGGACTTGCAGGGGTGTCCCACCTGCTTTCTCCTCTGCCCAATGTGGATGAAAAATGCTAGAGGTGAGTCTTGAGAGTCTAATGTCCAATAAATATGAGATTTATCAGGACGATAATAACCACACTTTTTAATTAACAAAAACTAAGCCAGTTAATCAGCTTGAGAATAGCAAGGCACCAGATGAATCACTATTTTAATTAACATTTGTATAGCACCGTATAGTGGAAAACCTCATACAGTATCTCACCTAAACTGTTCAACACTTCTGAGGCTTTAACGATCATTATGCACTCCTGAGGCATCAGATCCCCAGCTAGACTAAAGGCCCAAGATCGAACAGTTAGTACGTGGCAAAGCATAGACTACAACCCCAGTTTTTGAGCTTGTCAGTCATTATTTCTCCACTTGATCTCAGCTCCCTCACCCAGGAAGTTGCTAAATTTACTTCCAATGCTCCTCACACATTTTACGCCCTTTCATTCTCACACAACTCTGTAAGACATGCACTATTATTATGCTTACTTTTTATAGATGGGAAATTTATGCACAGAAGGATTAAGGGATTTTCCTGAAATCCTCCAACTAATTAATGGCCATGATCCAAGTCTCCTGAGGTGCCAATCCAATGTTCTTTGGGCATTCTGACAACAGCCATCAAATTATTACCCCTCCCCCCTGATAGAATGGGCAATAAAATCGAGCCCTGGCTGGAGCCAGTTAATCCAGAGAGACCACGATACCATCTTTGGCATCAACACATTTGACTTGGAGCAATGGTATTAATACAGTGCTGGATGCATTTTTCAATTCCCAATGGTTCTTGTGCTTCAGATTAAGCTTATTGGCCTTTAAGTTCCACTGCTGGAAACTGCCACCCTGCCAGGCCTGGCCCATGGTTCATATTTCACACCACCTTGTCTCCTCTTCTGTAGATTCAAGAGCTCATAGTATTTCAAAGCTATGGTGATCGGAAGAAGGGGCTTTGAGATTCTACTTCTTGAACCTGGGAGCTGGGCAGAGTGACACATTAATTAGGAAGTACAGATTTCCAGGATCTGTTTCATGTATCATACACATCTAAAATAGTGACCATAACTTTAAAGAATGATAAAGGTTCATTATTTCTAACTAGAAAACTCCTTCTCCAGTGACATATTTAGCATTAGCCCCTCCATGATCAGGAAAAGGAAAATCTTCTTGGCATCAGGCAAGATCCAACCCCTAAGGTCCAAACAAAATGGCAACCAGTTGCTCCAAATCCCAGACAACCCCAGCTCTGGGTGGATGGAAGGTGCATATGCAGGCTGAAAAAGGAGCCTGTTCACTGGGGACTGGCTGAGAAGAAATCAGCCATGTAGCATCTCACTTCTTTCTCTAGCCTGAGTTATTTCCTTTTCAACAGAACACCTGTGTCACTTCAAGCCAGATGGCAAGTTCTCCAAGTTAGCATCCTATAGTAGAGTGGTCTAAACACTAGGGACCTTGGCCTTGGGAAGGAAATGCATTTCTTTCTTCACTGGGCTTTTATTATATATTTTTTTCCTGCTGGATGATATCCCAGATATTAACTATAACTAAAGAAATCTGGGTAGGTGACAGGATAATATGAGAAAGATTTGAGGCAGGGGATAGTTGAGAGTAGACAGTGAAAGCTAGCTTCTACTTTATGACCCTCATGGGCCCCAGGAACTTTCAACTTTGGAAACCACACCCAACCTACATAACAACAAATGTTTTAGAATTCAGCCATGTTTCACATTAATGTTTCACATTGTATGTAACTATGAAAGAGGACTTATTCAAGATTTATTCAAGAATGTATTATTCAATTCAAGATTTATTAATTTTAATTTTGAAGGTATTTATTTATATGTTATATTTTATAAACAATAAAATTTTTTCAGGACTTAATTTCCTTGTAAGCCTGTGAAAATCTCCAGGTCCTTGATACCGTGCCCAAGGTGCCCAATGGGTTCACAGCCCTGGCTGGAAGAAGGTGGCATGAGATAGGCCATGAGGCAGAAGTGGGTGATGGGCTGGAGGGGCAGGGAGCAGCTACAGTGGAGACGTGGCTGGTGGCAGCCATGAAGTCTGACAGTAGCCAAATTATGACACCCATGGAGAAAGAGTTCTGGAGTGGGTCTAAGAATCAGTGGAATCCTCAGTGATCATAGCTCCACAGAGCTAGAAGACAGAGACTTCAGTGGAAGGCAAATAAGATATTAACGTGTTTTCTCCTCTGTGCATTCCCTCCCTTTTGAAATCTGTTATTTTTCCTCCTGTCTATGCAGGTAGAGCCAAAAGAAGGGTTAGGCCAGGCCACCTTCCACAAAAGAGAGCCCCTCATCCTTTGGAAGACCTAAGAAATCCAGGAGGAAACTCCAAATCGAGAGATAGATGCAACCTAATAATTGGTTACCAGCCCATGACTAGGAAATGAGATTGCACTGCCTTTTTATTCCCAAATCACTATGCTATAAGTTCCCATGATTCCAGTTCCTGGAACCTAGGCCTAGATCTACTTAACAGTGTCCAAGAATGCTCACTAATTTCTGACCTAGCAAAAGTCCTCAGCTTCCTGCACTGGAGACTCCCGGTCAGCTTGCAAAGTTGCTGCCTTTCCTAATCACCCTCAGAGGCTCCTCTACTGGATTCAGCTGTTCTTTGCCGGTGTCCTTAGCCAGAAGTCCCATTCTGGCCTTGTGGAGGAAACAGTGCTCTCCCTTTTGTTAGTCCTTTTGAAAAATGGATCAGGAATCCTCAGTCCCAGAAATTAGCTTGTAACTTTTAATAATACTTTACTGAAGGTTAGGAGATAACAGAAGAATAACAGAGGATGATTCACAATTCTTGCTCAAACTAGCTTCTCCAGGAGTATGGACCTCAGACGCTCTTACTAAGCCAGTTCCCTATCTGGCTCCTGCCCTGTCTCCACACACATCAGTCTCCATGCCTCAGAGTTAGGGCCCAACCTGTCACTGGCCTTACAAAGAAAACAGCATCCTTTCCCACTCAATCTAAGGCTGTCTCATTTTTATTCCAGAAGTAACGTTTCCTAGAGCGTTTGGCTTTGGGAGTAGACATTCCCTTGGGGTTGTATATCAATCCAAGTGTTTGGTCTGACACCAAAAACTAGGCCAGAAACTCAACAAGAATCTTTAAGTTGGAGAACATATTTTTTAAAGTGTGGCTTAATCAAACTAAGATAAGACCATGTGGGACAATCTAGTGCAGTACATCTCATACCACTTAGTGAATCTCTTGATCTTACCTTCAATAGGAGGTAAGAAAATCAAGTTTCTATGTAACCTTTGTAATAATCAGTTTCCTACTTCCAATTTCTTTTAAGCAAGTGGCTGAATAATGTATATATACAATGTAATACAAACTCACACACACACAATACAAATTATAATTTCAAATATAGGGTAGTCTTAATCCAAATATAGGAGGAAAAATATCTAATTTTACAGAAGTGAAATTCTTCCAAATGATAAACATAGCATATAAGGGCTGAAGTATCTGTTTTCGGTTATATGAAGGCATTTGGGTTTTGCACCAAAAATTAGGAAAAAAGGTATTTGCCTGAATAAAAGGGCTAACTCAAGTTGCTTTGCCCAAACCAAAAGGTCAGGCTGCTTTGAAAATAAATTATAGTCTGTACTTGAAAAGACATACATGTTCGTAAATTTTTAGATGATATTTTTCTATCTTGCGAAGGTAAAAATTTTGACGTCAATTTTTCATTAAAATTTTTACTATAAAAAGAGAAAGACAAATCAAGAAACAGACTCTTACCTATCGAGAACAAACTGATGGTTATCAGAGGGGAGGTGAGTGGGCCAATGGGTAAAATAGGTGATGGAGATTAAGGAGGGCACTTACCTCATGATGAGCACCAGGTAATGTATGGAATTGCTGAATCACTGTACTGTACTCCTGAAACTATATAACACTGTATGCTAACAATACTGGAATTAAAATTAAAAACTTAACAAAAAAAAAAAAAACCCTTCATTATCATATAGTAGAGCACTTAATCCACCTCTATTTTAGGCCTTATGGGGAAATTTTCTATGTGAACTCACTTTCTACACTTCCTCTTCCTGAAAAAGGTAAGGTCCACAGGGCTAAGATAAGTAGTGAACCTAGATGAGATGGGCCAAGGAGAGACCTTAGTCAAGAGAGGCAAAAAGAGGGACACCTGGGTGGCTCAGTAGGTTGAGTGTCTGACTTCAGCTCAGGTCATGATCTCACTGTTCCTGAGTTCCTGAGTTCAGGCCCCACATCGGGCTCTGTGCTGACAGCTCAGAGCCTGGAGCCTGCTTCGGAATCTGTGTCTCCCTCTCTCTCTGCCCCTCCCCCACTCATGCTCTGTCTCTCTCTGCCTCTCAAAAATAAAACTAATAAAAAAATTTTTTTTAAACAGAGGCAAAAAGAATCCTCTCAACCCACATGTGGTCCTGCCTAGAACCCCAGTGTAACAGGTCCTAGAATTTTCTGGGAACAAAGCTCTCTTGGAACAAAACTCACTGTATAGAAATTGCACCTGGAAAGCATTTTGTGTACATGCCTCCTAGGAAAAAGAAACAATGACTGGTGATGGAATGGTGATTTAGAATCTTGGTCAAATATCTTCCTTCAGAGACTCAGTTAACAGGTGGGTAGCATTAAAGCAGGCAATGGTGGTAAGCACACATTCAACAACCAGCTCTTTATTGAGGTGGTCGGGACTGCTTCCCACTTTGTCAGTCTTGTGGCCAATCACAACAACTGAGAAGTCACATCATTCCTTTCAATCCAATAGCATGGATAACACTCCTACCACTGCCACCTTAGTTAAGCTACGCAGTAGTTGGTCAGCTATAGGAAGTTGTTTCCCTATATCAGTTGGCCCAGACAAAGCTGTTAACACCAGTATAGCACTTCTACTAATTAGTGCAGTCTATTTCTGTTATCTTATACATCTGGTTAATGTTCAGGCAGTAAAACCACAGAATCAGAGTCAGAAGGTTTCTCTCATCAAATGTACCTTCAAGGAAATGATTCTTTGTGTATGTACAGTAACATCCTGAAAGGCATGCTACAGATAAGTTGTAAATAAGGTCTTATAAGATGCTTTTCCCTGCAAGAACAGTAAGTAGCTGATGGCTAATGGGAGACACTCTTTAAGCAGTCCCCTTCAGGTCTCACCTTGCTATCAGAATACAAGGTTGATATTGTGAGTGGTAGACTAGCGTGCAAAAAAACCCACTGTGAGGCAGCAAACGACCTAAGTGAATCTTTCTTTCAGTTCTTGAATGTGGAGGCTGTTAGCTTAGGATTAGCTTTCTTTATATGCTTTGGAATTTTGGTTTGTAGACTCACCTTCAGTGAAAGGTAAAAACTCTCTCTTGGAGCTCCTGGGTGGCTTCGGTTAAGCCGAAGTCTAACTTGGGCTCAGGTCATGATCTCGCGGTTCAGGGGTTCGACTCCTGCATTGGGCTCCATGCTAACAGCTCAGAGCCTGGAGCCTGCTTCAGACTCTGTGTGTGTCTCTCTCTACTCCTTCCCCACTCACGCTGTCTCTGTCTCTCAAAAATAAATAAAATGTTTTAAAAAATAAAAACTCTCTCTCTGTCTCTCTCTCTCTCCCCCGTCTCTTCCTCCTCTAGAGCAGTTTTGCATTGGCCTCCACCCAGCTCCTCAGACCTCCTAGTCTACAACTAGGAAACTTGAGGACTTAAGGCTTTGAATGAAGTTCTTGTCCCTCAAAGACATTAGAGATCTCATAGATTTAATCAGAATATTTTGGCTTAATTGCTAATCACAAGATGGTGTCCACATCCTTACATCGCCCACTCACTGCACATGCAGTAATTAGCACAAATCAATACCTGGGAACAGCTTCCATTAGCAGTCTCCATTCACGAGTGGGTGAATGACTTTCACCCTGGTTTCAAGCACTGAGGTGGCTCTGGTCCTGCCTGGGCAAGTTGTAAGAGGCACTTTTATTCTGTTACCACTTTAAATATATTCATGGCTTCCCTGCTACCCAACTTGACGTTCAGCAGACACATGGCTTTAGTCCCTCAGACTATTTTGCAAATCTCATCCACTGGGATGTTAAAGAGATGGCTAATTTTAAGACATGGCTAAATATTTTCAGTTTATCCCTGTTCTATTTTTATTTATCATTTTATGTGTTTGGATATATATATGTGAATGGGGGATGTATTAGTCAGCTAGTGCTGCTATAACAAAGTACCACAGAATGAATGGCTTCAACAACAAAAATTTATTTTCTCACAATATTAGGGGCTAGAAATTCAAGATCAAGGTGTTAGCAGGACACTCTTTCTCTTTTTTAAAAAATTATTTATTTATTTATTTATTTATTTATTTATTTATTTATTTATTTATTAAAAGGTAGAAATGAAAGGGTGAGAAGATGCTGAGAAGGCTATGTGGGGGTTACAATTTTTTTTTTTAATTTTTTTGTAATGTTTGTTTATTGTTGAGAGAGAAAGAGCATGACTGGGGAGGGGCAGAGAGTGAGGGAAACACAGAATCTGAAGCAGGCTCCAGGCTCCAAGCTGTCAGCAGAGCCCAATACGGGGCTCAAACCCACAAACTGTGAGATTCTGACCTGAAACAAAGTCGGATGTTTAACCGACTCAGCCACTCAAGCACCCCTAACAGAGTGTTCTTCTGAGGCTTTTCTCTTTGGCTTGTACATGCTATCTTTTCCCTGTGTCTTCATGTGGTCTTCCCTCTGTACTTGTCTGTGTTCATATTTCTTCTTCTTAAGAGAACACAAATCATATGGAATTAGAGCTTACCCCAGTGACTTTATTTTAACATAATGACCTCTTTGAAGACCCTGTCTCTAAATTCAGTTACATTCTGAGGTACTGGGAGTTAGGAATTCAACACACAACACTAAGTGGGGATGCAATTCAGCCCTTAAGAGGGGGTGAGGGACAGGATTAAATTGTGAGCTCAGAATGCCTTCTCTACAAGCCTTCCTGGCAAAAGGTTTTACACCACCCCCTAACTATGAAGGGCAGAGGCCTCTCAGCAAAGTAGTTCCATCTAGCTCACAACCCAGATGTCCTCCAGGAGTAGCCATGCATGCCCTTGGAGATACATAGTCACCTTAGTGATGTTGACATAGGACCTTGTAAGAAAATGTTGCCAACAGTCTGCTTAGACAGCCTCTGTCACAGCAAGAGTCATCCTTCCTTTGACATGAAGGGCCCACAGAGGACTGACTGATGACAAATACTGCATTCATCTAATACTCAGAACAGGGCACCTGGACTAGGTTATGAATTCTAAGTTCGCTTGTCATTTCAGATTGTTACTGTGACTGTATTTGAAGATAAGATCTTTAAAGAGATACGTAAATTAAACTGAGGCCCATGGGTTGTTGGTGAGCTAATCTGACTAGAGCCTTTAGAGAAGAAAAGGAGATTAGGACACAGATATGCATGCTTTTGGACATTGGGAACACGATGTGAAGATACCAGGAAAAGATGGCCATCTACAAGCCAAAAAGAGAGGCTTCTAAGGAGAACAACCCTTCTGAAAGCTGGATCTTGAACTTCTAGCTTCCAGGACTGTGATAAAATAAATTTCTGTTTAACCCATCCAGGCTGTGGTACCTTGTTGTGGCAGCCCTAGAAAATGAAGACAAACACTAAGGAGGGATCCACTACTTATAACATGCCTACTATTCGCCCCAGAGGGAGACATTGCCTCTTCTCTTCAAGTTGCTTTCTGCAAATATAACCTTGAGAAATAGCCCAGGTAGAAAGCACTCAGGGGCTTGAAGTAGGTTCAGAATGGAGGGGCTCATATAGGACTCCCAACAAGGTGGTGAGCATGCACCTTCCAACATCTCATCTGAAAAATCTCAAAGACTACATTGTTGAGCTGGAAAATTGAATTATATAAATATCCTCATTAGCCTATGGAACCCAACTATAAAATTTAGATCTCTCAATCCTAAAAGACTGCCATAGGTGAGCAGTCGTATGTCTTCAAAAATGTTACATCAAAAGTTGTGGTCCTTGGGGAAATAGGAGTTGAGAAATACTGGTGGCAGTGCCATAGTGAGGTATGTGCATGTGTCTGGCAGACTGTCAGAAAAATAACAAGGCTAGGTTTACAGCCTTCTATCTTGTTTCAATACATAATGATAGCTCTTTGGGAAAAAAGTACTGGAAGTAGGCAGAGTAAATGGTGCAGTGGATTTGTAATATATCTCCTTGGCTAGGCTAAACTACACTCCCCAGAACTGCCTTTCCTGTAAGCAGGACAAGCTTGATGAACATGCAAACAGTGCAAATACACAGAGACATGTGTTCAGAAGGAGAATTGATGCTGGGGTTTAAGGCTTCATGTTGAAATTCTTACTAGTTTTATCTTTGAATTTGTGTTTTATAAGTGAAGTCCACTGGGATAGTGAAACATGTTCTAGAGCCTTGGAGCCTTGGTTCACACGTGTTATCACCTCTTACTGCCTCCCTGCCTCCCTGGGAATACCTTCCCATATAGACTACTGCTACCCCTGGTGGGGTCCAGGGCATGGGACAAGGAGGCTTGGAAGTAGGCATACACTCTCTGAATGCCAAGTCATGGGACAGGGCCCAGGGTGCCTGTGAAGTCTGTATACACCCAGTGAGCATCCCATAAGTTAGGGAATGCAGCATTAAATTGCAAATAATGAACACCATGACATAACCAAAAAAAGACTTTGAAAGAAAGGAAAAATCAGTTTTCTTGCTCTTTTGAACAGGGGGCTGCAAATTTTCAGTTTGTACTGCCCCACAAATGTTATAGCTCACCCTGCCTGTATATTTCATGTACATGATAAAAAGGATGTACCATGAGAGACATATCGTCCCCCACCCCCATGAGAGACATAGCGGCACAAGATTCAGAGCATGGAACAGAAGCAGCAGCCACAATGATTTTCACTTTTGAAAGATAGAAGCAGATGCTTTTGTAGCTCTTGTACATTATCTTCGACCAGCTGGCATCAACGCATTAGCATGTGGCAGCAGGTGGGCTTCCAACTGCTCCACCTCCCCCTAAATTATCGTTCATCATATCCATTTTCTGGACTCCATGATGAGAGACACCACTTTCCCTACATGACATACACATCATAGCTGGAGACATGAAGAACTGACATGAGCCCCAGTATACGCTTAAAGCTTCCTGTTTGTCCTTGCTTTTCTCCACTCTATATCCATCTTCCCTCCTAGACTGCCCACCTTGGAGACTTTGGGCTCCAGCATCCAACACAAAGACTACTGCTTAACCAGCTACTATAACTGTGAAAAGTTAAGTGCCTGTAATGACAATTCTCACATATTATATCTCCTAGTGGTCCTGCTTGTCTAACTGAACTGTGACTAGTAAGTACAGCAAAGTAAAAAAAAAAATTCATGTTTATTTATTTTTGACAGAGAGAGGGGGAGAGAGACAGAGTGCTAGTGGGAGAGGGGCAGAGAGAGAGGGAGACATAGAATCTGAGGCAGGCTCCAGGCTCTGAGCTGTCAGCACAGAGCCCAACATGGGGCTCAAACCCACGAACTGTGAGATCATGCCTGAGCTGAAGTCAGTCACTTAACCAACTGAGCCACCCAGATGCCCCTAGTATGGCAAATTTTTTAAACCTTAGAATAGGTTGGGGAAATAGGACTACATATGTAAAAATGAAAACAGAAAATAACACGATGTCATGAAATTATATCTTACATTTGCACAATCCTTTGCAATTGACCTACATTGTCTTATTTGGTCATAACCATAAGCCCTATGAGGTAGGTTAGGACAGCTATTACAATTTCCATTTTACAGATGGAAGTGAGACATCAGGGATTAAATGTCTTGGCCAGTGTCACATAATTAGGAAGTGGCAGAGTAGCAAATGGTCCTTTTTTTTTTTTAATATTTATTTATTTTGGAGAGAGTGCAAGTGGGAGAGGGGATAGTGAGAGCAGGGCAGAGGATCTGAAGCAGGCTCTGTGCTGACAGGCTGACAACAGCAAGCCTGATGCGGGGTCTGAACTCAGGAACCATAAGATTATGAACTGAGCCGAAGTCAGATACTCAAGTGACTGAGCCACCCAGGTGCCCCGGGAACTGGTCTTCTAATGCCTTTCCCAGTGCATTTCCACTGACCTAGAGGACCTCTTTTAAATATGAAGTAGTAAGATTGACTATGAAGCTCACATCTTTGGTGGAATGAGATCCAATTCAAACAGGAGATAAGGTCTCTAGTTCTCAGTTATGTAATTATATTTTTGCTCCCTGCACATTAGATAAGCAGACTGTGCACCATTCAGTTCACATCTTTACAAACTGTCACTCAACACTCAACAGTCTAGCTTCCAATCTCAGAAAATGGAAAAGACATTCCAAATAACTGCAAGTGTTTCTAAAACTCACTGGTACCTTTTAATGCTCACAGACAGAAGTTTTGTAGATAACAGAGATGTAAGCAGTTCTCATCATTGTAATTCATGTATCTGATACATCACAGTGAGGTTTGGCAATTGTTTTATGGTTGTGAAAAAAAATGAGCTTTATTTCAAACAAATCATCAAAATTCCACAATAGACTACAAAACTAAGTGAGACTTTGTTTTTCTATTTTTACTAACCACCAAAATGAGAACTAAGTCATTCTATTAAAGGCTTTGAGCTACATCCATACAATGAATACACCAGCACTGTGCAAAATCCAGAGAAAATGCAAATTTGTACTATTTGTCAACAACTGCAAAACCCAGCCCTAATAAGGCTTTTGTTATTATAGTCTTCCCCTGTGAGAGAAAGCAACAGTTGAAATTATAAGGGAAAGAACCAAATTGCCTCTAATGAATTCTGTTCCCCTAGAAGGATCTTATAATTACCCATAGATCATGACTCTGTTCTCCATAACCACCAGCAAGCACCTCCTATAGAGAACCAGCCCCAGTGCACCCCACCACCCATGCTACACCTGTCCATATCAAATGTTCCCAAGATGCACGGGCATAGGAGCCACCCGGGCCAGAGCTCTGACACTGCCTAGACTCATCCTCTGAATTACTCCAGTTCATGTTCACCTCCTGGTCTCATGAGAAGGTGAAAAGATGGCTTTATTCTTTGGATATCAAGCAGAGGAAGCACAGGTAGGCTTCAAGTGGCCCTCATTTATTCATTAGTTAACTCTTCATATTTATCAAGAGTTTACTTCATGCTAGACATCGTACTTGGCCTGAGGACACAGTGGCGAGAAAGACAGATGCAAACCCCCTCGAGCAGTTTGCAGTGCAGCATAGGATGCAGACGTTAGTCAACATTCATTCAAATAAATGGACCACTGCCAACTGAGGTAAGCACTGGGAAGTATAGGTTTATACTGCCAGGAGATAGGTTAATACATAAGCCTAACCACATTCAAGGGCTGAGACAGGCCTCCCTTGTGAGAGACATTTGTGTTGATGCTGAAGGAGAAATAGATGAAGGGGTGAAGAAGATGTGCTAAGCATTTCTAGAAGAGGGAACACATGCCTGATGTGGGGTATCAGTGGAAGCCCTGATCTTGGCCAGTTAAAGAATAAGCAATAGATTCTGGACTGAGGAGATTATAGGCCTGGGCAAGAAATAGGGGTGAAGGATAAAATATGAGGCTTGAGGAGGGCAACGTTCATCTATCTTAGTGCTGTAACTCAGGCTAGCCCTGCACGCATAACTAAGTAATGTGTGTGTTGAAAGGAGGGCTGAGGCAGGGAATGGAGAAACTCTGTCCCCATTTCGGCAACAACAAGAGCCCAGAATGATACTTGATGCAGCATAAGTCTAGCCTGCTGTTCCTTTTTTAATACTCCCTTCCAGTTCTCAGGGCTCTTTCTCTTTCCCCACAGCCTGCTGTAGTCTCTAGCATCTTCCTGCTGCTCAGGCCTGCCCTTCCTACCTCAAGTACCTGAGTTCACACACCACATACCTCCTGCTTAGTATCAGGAGGAGAAATGTGATTACCAATAAGCTTAGAGGTATCAGTGGGTAAGAGGTATTTTTCCCTTACAGCTTACTAACTCTAATGGATTTCCTGAAGGAGGACTCATTTTCTGAGTAGAGGAAGCTTCCATGTATGTTTGAAGAACCGGGACCAGCAAGCTTTTATTGCCCTTTGGAAAATGACCTCCTTCAATTTCACATTAATAAACTGGAGACTTCAGGAAACAAGGGGCAAGAAAGAAAAAAAAAAAGGGACCAAGTGTCAGTCCCCAGGAGTGGTCCCTGCCTCTCCCTGCAGTGATGGAGTCCAGATGGAGAGCAGTGGAAAGGCCTGTATCTTTTTGAAGGATCAGAAGCTCTCTCTTGAAAGCAAGCCATTCAGAATGCTAACAAGGAATGAAAAATATACCACCACTTCTGAGAGTAGGTACTCATATCTTGAAAGATTTCCTTTTGCCCTGGTATTGACACTAATATATAAGAAAAAAGTATGCATGTGTGAGTGTGTGTGTGGGGGTGGGGGGGGTTGTGTACATTTTTTGTGAGTTGCTAAATGTTTAGAAAATCAATAATTTTCTCAAAAAATTTTATCAAATAAAACTCATGTGTAAAGATTATTGTAAGTAATGGGGCACCTGGGTGGCTCAGTCGGTTGAACATCCGACTTCGGCTCAGGTCATGATCTCAGAGTCCGTGAGTTTGAGCCCCATGTCAGGTTCTGTGCTGACAGCTCAGAGCCTGGAACCTGCTTCAGATTCTGTGTCTCCCTCTCTCTGCTAAATATCTAAAGGAAGACATTTTTCCTTTCATTCTAAAAGTTCAACAATATATATATTTGATACATTTTATATGACGGCCTATTTTGGAGAAAATCAGGTAGGAGTACCTGGGTGGCTCACTTGGTTAAGCATCTGACCTCAGCTTAGTCCTAATCTCACAGTTCATGGGTTTGAGCCCCATAGTGACCCGTCTGCTGTCAGCACAGAGCCTCCCTTGGATCCTCTGTCCCCCTCTCTTTCTGCCCCTCCCTCCCTCACTCACTCTCAAAAATAAATAAACATTAAAAATCAAAAAATCAGGTAGAATTCAGGAGATATATATTAGTTCAAATTTATGTCATATTTTAAAGCTATCAAATAAACTACAATTATTTTATTCAAAAAATACTAAATAAGATAAAAAAGAGAAGTGACTGTTATAACTGTTCTGAGCCTTTGAGTAATATATGCGCTACCATTTAGCCCAGTCTCTGCCACAACCTAATAAACTTAATATTTACAGTGCTGGAGTGATGATCCATTAAAGGCTTGATTTTGTTGGCTAGGGCTGCCACAACAAAGAACCACAGATGTAATGGTTTAAACAACAGAAATGTATTTCCTCACAGTCCTGGTAGCTAGAAGTTTGAGATCAAGGTGTTAGCAGAGTTGGTCTCATCTTGGGCCTCTCTCTTTGGCTTATATGTGACATCTTCTCCTTGTGTCTTCACATAGTTCTCTCTTTCTCTCTCTGCACCTATCTGTGTTCAAAACTCCTCTTCTAGTAAGAACTCCAGTTATGAGGGCCCACCTTAATGATCTCATTTTAACTTAATTACTTCTCGAAAAACCCTATTTCCAAGGACAGTCACATTCTGAGGTGCAAGTGGTTAGGGTTCAACAAATGAATTCTGAGGTGATATAGCTCAGTCCAGACAAGAAGTAATGATGCATGAATTAAGAAGAAGCCACTCAAATACATACAGGAATAGGGCTAAGAAGCTGTGAGACCAACCTGGGCAGAAACCCACCATTATGTGCCCTGTCCCTGAAGAGACTAAACCCAAAGGATGGAAGAGAAAGCTCAGAATAGCTGTCCAACTTTACTACCTTCTGAATGGGAAAAAAAATACTTGATGGTTACAGGTAGTTTATACTTGAGAGGATAAAACCGGCTGAAACTCCTGTTTCCCTCCCCTAATTGTGGCCTTAAGTTATTTGATCCTCTTGAATTAGCTGAGAATTCAGACAGGAAGGTCCATCCAGCCGTGCTGATGGTGGATATTAACAAGCCCAGTTCTACTTCTCAGGCTTTCAAAGGATATTGTTTGGCTATATAGGTAGGAGCCAATTCTAGTGATATCTCTGGCATTGTTAACACATTTCTCTTCAGAAACAAATACAGCATGGCTTGTCTAACTAAAGTAAAATAGGCATTAATCCTAAAAGTCAGAAATCTGTGGGGTTTTTTATTTGCTTTTTAAATTAACTATCCATTTTAACTTTCAGTGCTCTTTAAAATATTTGCCAACTTACTTTGCATGAAATGTGTTTTACTTTTAAAATTAAAAAGAAAACTTTTAAACAATTACATCATTCTAAAAGTTCCTTTCTGGGGAAAAAAATAGTCTTCAGTTTTTGTTGTTTTAATTTGCTCAGTAATTTTTACTTCCCCTAATTAAATAAGTATGATCCTAAACTGGGTAAAATAAATTTTTGGTGAGTGAATCACATGTTCCAATTATAACTTCAGAGGAGTGTCTATAAGGGGAATAATTTGGGGGCCACAAGCAATGTAAACTTCATTCTGTAAATGTCCCTCCTCTTGTCAATTGCAAACATAGCCATTTTTGAAAGAGGAAGACATTATAACAAATACTATAATTAGCACGAGGCAGATACCAGAACTCCTCTCCTGAAGAAATTTTACTTTTAATGAACTGACTTTGTAGTTTTCCACACAGTGGGGAAAAAAATATCTGCTATACATGCTATACATCTGAGAAAGAAGATCCTTGTGTCTCAACACAGATAGTTCCCAATTGATGATGGTTTGACGTAAAGATTTTTCTGACCTTACCATGATGCAAAAGCAATATCCATTCAGTAGAAACCATACTCCTAATTTTGAATTTTGATCTTTTCCCAGGCTAGCAATATGTGATACGATACTCTTTCATGATGCTGGACAACAGCAACAAGCCACAACTCTGGTCAGCCATTCCATGACGAGGGTAAACAACTCATCTGCTTACAACCATTCCATACCCACACAACCATTCTGTTTTTTACTTTCAGTACAATATTCAATAAATTACATAAGATAGCCAATACTCTATTATAAAATAGGCTTGTGTTAGATGATTTTGCCCAACTGTAGGCTAAGTAAGTGTTCTGAGCACATTTAAAGCAGGCTGGGCTAAACTATGATGTTCAGTAGGTCAGGTGTATTAAATGCATTTTCAATGGTTTATTGGTATGTAACCTCCTTGTAAGTTGAGCAAGATTCACATATGAAGAACTTCTACAATCAATAATAGACAACCCAATTTAAAAAAATTAACAAAGCTTTCAACGGTCAGTTTACAAAAGAAAATATACTAAGGCCAATAAGCCCATACTAATATACCTAACACCAGTAATTATCAAATAAGTACAAATTAAAACCACAGCTATCTACCAATTCACACCCACTGGAATAGCTAAAACCAACAGCTGATGGCAAGGATGCGGAACAACTAGAACTCTCAGATATTCATGATGTGAAATATATACAACAATTTTAAAAAACTATTTGGCAGTTTCTTTTTAAACTAAACATAGCTCATGACTTAGCAATTCCAATCTTAGGTATTTACTTGAGAGACATGAAAAATTTTGTCCACAAAAGACTTGTGCAATAATGTTTAGAGCAGCTCTATTCAATAACTCCAAACTGGAAGCATCCCCAAAGTCCAACAATAAAGGAATGGAATAATAAACTGTGGTGCATTCTGATAATATAATACTACACAGAATAATAAAGAATTAATTACTAATAAACATAACAGCAAAGATACATCTCAAAAACAGTGCACTGTACAAAAAAAAAGCCAGACAAAGAACAGTGCATCCTGTTTGATTCCATTTTTATGACACTCAAGAACCAGCAAAACTAAATAAACTATGGAGAGAGAACTGAGAAAAATGGTGCCTATGGGATGAGGTTTGACAGGAAGGTGGTAAGGGTGGTAAGTATGTAGTGCATAATTCTTGTCAAAATTCATCGAATCAGGCATTTAAGATCTTTGATTTTTATTGTATACAAATTTTATTTCTATTTAAATGTTACAAAGAGCTTTTTAAGGGCCCCTGGGTTGCTCAATAGGTTAGGCATCTGACTGGCCATTTTGGCTCAGGTCAGGATCTCAAGGTTCTTGGACTCAAGCCCAACATCAGGCTCTATGCTGATAGCACAAAGCCTGCTTGGGATTCTGCAAAATCAAACACCATGTTAATAACATGCCTAGATTGGGACTTTGCACATAGTAGGCCATTGATAAGGTACAATTGCCACTGGCCAATCAGCTCCTGAAAGGAAGGAACCATGACTGTGTGACACATATTAGGTATTCAATAAATATTTAATAAATGAGTGAGTAGCCTGAGAAATTTCTATTTTAATTCCTATAAGAAAATGCCAAGAGATAAAACCAAGAAGCAGCAGGACAGATCAAACAGCAGTATTTTTGCCAATATACTGTCTTATCTCAGCATACATCCCAGTACTTTATCTGAAATCCTTGGGATGAGATGTGTTTCAGAATTCAGAAATTTTCTGATTTTGTAAATGTAATGGTGCCTACACCATATGTATGTAACCTATCCTATAGATTGGGCAGCACTCCACATCAAACATATTAATACTTCCACAGGAAAACTTACAAATATTCACATTAAATGGCATAAATGAAGATAAAACTAGTCTCATATCAGTTTAGGTTCAGTGTTTGTTTGTTTTTAATGTTTATTTTCGAGAGACAGAGAGACAGAGAGAGAGAATCAGAGTATGAGTAGGGGAGGGACAGAGAAAGACAGAGACGCAGAATCCAAAGCAGGCTCTAGGCTCTGAGCTGTCAGCTCAGAGCCCATCGCGAGGCTAGAACTCACGAATCATGAGATCATGACCTGAGTCGAAGTCGGATGCTTAACTGACTGAGCCACCCAGGCGCACCAGCTTAGGTTCAGTTCTGACATCAAATAAATTTGTTTAAAAATAAAAAATTTTAAAAAGCTGTTAGGATTGTATAATTGTTGGGAACCCTCTAACAGCTAACATTCAGGTAGCACCAACAAAGTACCATGCACTCTAGCCTAAGCACTTTGTGTTATCAACCCATTTACTCTTCACAACAACGTTACAAAGTAAGTGTTAGTATTATTTCCATTTTAATGGCAAGGAAACTGAGGCACAGATGGGGTAGGTAATTTGCCCAAGGTCATATACTTCCTCCTGGAATCTTTACTCTTCATCACTCTCCTAGAATACCCTCAACCTCTCCCTTTGTCAGTATTTGCAATATGGGCCTTGAGGAAGTATCCATCCTCACTCCACCGTCATACCCCCAAATCAAAAAATACTAAAGAAAATCGGTACTCAGCTTTCCATCTTTTCCATCTTTTCCAACCTCCACTTGGAAAACTGAAGGTTATTTAAAGTAGTGACTTTAAAAGATCTGTTCTCCTTAAAAGACTCAAAAAAGATATTCTCATTTGCCTGAGATAATCAAACTAAAGCAGAAGCAAGAAATCCAGCTTTAAAAAAAAATTATTTCAAGCAGATTACAAATAAAAGGACACATTCACAAAAGGTGAACTTTTTCAGCAATGTAAGCTGTAGAAGAAAAGCCAAAAAGCCTACAAAGCAGAATAACACTCTTTCAGCAGCCACCAGGTCATTAAAAAACACAAATTTATGGGTAGCCCAGCCACCTTATCAAGGGAAAACAATATAAAAACCTCACAGCTCTGAGGGGTAAAAAGTAGAGTCTACTTGCAGAAGAGAGGAAAGTTCCTGCATCAATCATGCAGCCCGCCCAGTGTTAACAACTTCTAAACAGTGAAGGTGAAAGAACATTTGTTTGCCAAAAGGTCACTTTCCCAATTCAAGGGGGGAAGGTTTAGGAGCACATGTTGGAAACTTTGCCTCAGCATGCCTGTTATTTTACCCTGGGGCACAGTTTGCCTACGAAACAAGGTTGGTGGTAGAGAGCAATTAGTCTGGCGGCTAATCAGTGTCATTTGGCTCTAACTTTTCAGTAAACCATCCCAACCTAAAGGAACTATGCTTCAACACTGGTTTTGTTTCTATGGAAAATCTCAACCACTGAGGATGCAGCCCCCGGAGTATACACATCCCCTCAGTCAGTCAATCTTTAGAGTCTTTAAGGAACTTAGACTATAATATGTGCTTGGGAACACTTGTTAAACCCAGTCTCCTCCCTACAAATGGTTTAAAATCTTATTTAGGGGAAATTAAAAAGGTACAGAAAATATACATGGATGCAAGAGTTGGCAAAATATTTTGAGTTATATTTGTTTCATATTCCAACCTCACTGAACTCTCAGAAAATAGCCAAACATACTTAGGTCAAGTAGGTTCAATTTCCAAACAGTGATGTTTGTCAAAAACAATTTCTTTACTCCTCACACTATCTCAACACATAATAAAGAGCAATTCCTACATACAGGGCAGGGCAAAAAGAAATGCAGGTCTTACTCAACAAGTGGTTGTTGAATTAAATTGAAATCCTGCTACACTCAACGTAGAGGGTTTTGTTCATGCATCTTAACTGGGAATGATTCACTAACCACCAGTGGCATGTGCTTTTATGATTTAGAAAAACATTCTCCTCAATACAACCTACATTCATTCCAGTGGGAAAGCTTCTGAGTTCACAGCCATGACTTCTAAGTTAACCTTTCACGTCCACAAAATGCGAAATTGCTACTGCTAAAGGTAACTTGTTTTTCAGTATTGGCCTGGCCTGATTTTTTAGTATTGTTTTCAGAATGCCACCCCAAGATTTTCTGTTGACTAGGGCATGTTTTGAAGTGGAGAGTGGAAAGACAGTGAGAGATGATGAGAAGAAAACCAGTTAAGGGATTAAGGTGACTTGGGCAGAGCAGAAAGAACCCGCCAGCCCCCTGTCCCCAGTCCCACCTCATGCAGGGTGGGGGACAACTTTCACCCTAAGAAGTTCAGCTCCTTAACAGCTCAGGCTGACTGAAGCAAAGAAAGTTCCTTACCTTTTCTGAGGTGACCCAGCCTTTCTTAAAGCGAGCCAGGTATGAATATATTGATGTGAGATATCAGGCCATGAATTTCATGTTCTCACAATGTGGTAGAGTACTTCTTCAGTAATTAATGAATTAATTAAGAAGAAAATTTAGGGGCGCCTGGGTGGCGCAGTCGGTTAAGCGTCCGACTTCAGCCAGGTCACGATCTCGCGGTCCGTGAGTTCGAGCCCCGCGTCGGGCTCTGGGCTGATGGCTCAGAGCCTGGAGCCTGTTTCCGATTCTGTGTCTCCCTCTCTCTCTGCCCCTCCCCCGTTCATGCTCTGTCTCTCTCTGTCCCAAAAAAATGAATAAACGTTAAAAAAAAAAAAAATTTTTAAAAAAAAGAAGAAAATTTTAAGCCAGATATGAGCTGAAGTCAGCCAAACTTTTAAGGGGTGAGTAAAAAGGACCCCAAATCTATCCTATGACCAGCAAAAATAAACAAATAAACAAACAAACAAACAAACAAATTCCTCTCATCCCCCTGCTTACCCTTTATGGAGTCTTTTCCCCTTAGGTTCCTCCTCTTTCCCAAATTAATTACTATCATAACAAATACTTACAAAGAGCCTAGTAGATGCCTCTTGGGCAGTGGGGGATGTTATGTGAACAAAACAGGTGCAGTGTTCCCACTTTACAGTCTGGTGAGGACAACAGGCTTCAAACAGGGACATTCACAGCCCGTGGGGCTCACAGAACAAAAATGAAGTGACAGAGGCTTATATTCAGCCCCTGTAGGAAGAAAGAAAGCTACAGTAGATGATTTTTCCATGGAAAGGAATGATGCCATGCAGCTGAGAGTGCTAAAGTGGTTTCCAACAACGAAGACCAATGGACCACATCAAAGGCAGTTTGCCAAAAGCACTGCTATGGCCATGATAGCAACCAACGAAATTGTCACCAATATGGACAGTACTTCAAATATGAATAACTGTATTTGAGAAGAGCTGCTAAATTATGGCCCTGATTGCAAACCTTTTACAAACAGACCACTTACTCATGATAGATTGATACTGCTTTATACAGTATTCTAGCAAGTATGGTTATCTAGCACTGTTTTCTAACTTTTTTCACCACATGGACATAGTGATAATGACCATATTTATATACTGCTCACTTAGGTCAGCTGACAAAACTGCCAATAAAAGCAATGCCTGAAGGCTCTGACTACCCAGCCCCTCCTATGTGCCCTGAGGAGCAGCTCCAACCTATAATTTACATGCTTCCCACCACACCCTGGTTGCCTGCTTCCTTCTGTTTCCCTCACTGTAACCAGAAAGTCTTGCAAAGGTGGCCATTTTCCCCATTCAACAACAACAACAAGTTGTTCCTTTGTGTTAAATTTGCATATACCCTAGTCCCATTGGCATCTAGATGGTAGAGACCAAGGATGCTGTTAAAATAAACATCTTGCAAGGCATAGGACAGTCCTTGCTTCTTGTTATGACCTCTGGCTTATATCCCTTCCGCTCACTAAAGGAATTTTTGGCAGGTTATTACTATGCCCTTGTTTTATTTTATTTTATTTTTTTAATTTTTTTTTCAACGTTTATTTATTTTTGGGACAGAGAGAGACAGAGCATGAACGGGGGAGGGGCAGAGAGAGAGGAAGACACAGAATCGGAAACAGGCTCCAGGCTCTGAGCCATCAGCCCAGAGCCCGACGCGGGGCTCGAACTCACGGACCGCGAGATCGTGACCTGGCTGAAGTCGGACGCTTAACCGACTGCGCCACCCAGGCGCCCCACTATGCCCTTGTTTTAATTGTAATTAATCCAAATCATGCTCAGTTTAATATGAGATCACCAACCAGTTGAGGAGGAGGCTACTACAGAGAAATTTACCTGGATATTCAGTGTATGAGTTCAGAATGACCAAGCATTAGGTGACTGACCTGGCTTAGGTGACAAAAAGCCTAGTAGCTTCTACAAAACCTGGTGGGGGGGGGGGGGGGAGGGCAGTGTGCAGAAGGAATACGGGAGTAGGAAAGAAAGAAGAGAAGGAAGATGAGGGCAGAGACTAAGTATAGATACAACTAGTAGGAAACAAAACTATTTTTAAACTAGGCCAGGGATGACTGACTTCGTTATGGGAGACTATTCTAACTATTCTAACATTATGCCTGTCTCCCCAGTAATTCACTAGCATTCTATCAATGCTTTCAGAATGCTTCCCTCCCTCCTTCCCATCTTGAGGCCTTGCACATACCATTCCTTTTTCACCTTCACCAGTGGCTCTAACTCAGGTGATTTTGCCCCCCAGGGAACATTTAGCAATGTCTGAAGACAATGATGGTTGTCACAGCTAGAGAAGGTACCATTGGCACTTAGCTGGTAGAAATCTCAGATGGTACTAAATATCCTCTAATGCACAGGACAGCTCCAAACCAAAGAATTACCCGGTTCAAATGTCAGTAGTGCAGAGGCTGAGAAATCCTGCTCTACCTTCATGCTCTCTTCACCTACCACTTGGCAGTTTACTCAGAAAAGACTTCTGATTCCTCTAAGACACAGCACTTATCCCAGCCTGGATGCCTTCTACACAGTACTGCATGTCTCACAAATGTAATAAAAACCCAGTTTGTTCTATCTGTGTTCACTGCAAGGTTGAGAGTTCCATAAGAACCAGACTCATGCCTGTCTTTTTGGTCACCATACATTCAGTGATTGACACATGTCCTAACATTTGTTGGATGAAACAAAAGTGTCTAGGGATGCCACCTGGAGAGCAGTCTTCAGAACAGTTAAAAAGCCACAATGTACCAGTCTCAACACTTACACTCATATCTCATTTTTCATTGACAATGGCCCTTTGTAACATGATTATCCATCTTCTTAACTGAAGTGGCCTACAAATGCCTTTGGCTGCTTTAAAGTCAAATACTTTCTCAAAAAACAAAAAAGTTTCTGCATTACAGGCATTCAAGAGAATGGGATTCAGCCCTGTAGACAATATGCTGAGTAACAGAAAGCACATCTTTACAAGATCAACACTTTGAAAGGGACAACACTAGTGTAGACGTGCAAGCTTGAACATGCTTGTTTAGATGTCAGTTTCATTACTTAATAACCATAACATCATTCTTTGTATCACTCTAGGGGAAATGCACAAAAATAGGATGCCTGACTATTCTGTGAATGAAAAGAACAAGAAACAAAAGTGTTGCAGGATTTTTTACCACAATACCCAAGATTCGTTGTCTCACCACTTCAAAGAATGAAGAGATGGACACTAAATAAGCAGCAGGCAAAAGTTTGTTAAGAGTATAAGATTAGAAAGAATAGTAGGGAATCTCTCTTTACAGAGGGGGGACACTTGAAAGTAAATGCCAGAGGACTACAGACAAGGGGTCTTTGTTTTATAAGGTTCTGATCACCCCCCCTCTTCCCTTCCTCCTTGTTCCTTCTCAGGTTCTACCCTTAATGGCTGGACAACTTTAGGTGCTGGACTGTCCATTCCTGATTGGCTCGTTTCCATTGTATGAGGGGTGGCCTATGGCCAAACTGTTCCTTGTGGGTCATAGGTTTTATGGTCTACTACTTATTTTTAGTTAGGCCTTTTGTCCAATTCCTCGGGGATACCTGAGGGGGAGTAGGTGTCTGTTACATTTTTAAGAGGAACTTTACACCTGGGGGGTGGGGGGGGGGTTGGTGTGGTCAGACACTCCCAGCATCGTTCCAAAATATGTCTTCTCTATTTTATTCTATCCTTTCCTATCAAAAAGGGTATGAAATACAGGCGATATTTTAGAGATTTCTAAAGTCTACTGAAAAATACATCCTTTGGAAATCAGGTAGAGCTGGGTTCAAATACTGGCTCTGTCTCTTACTAAGTGTGTGACCTTAGGCAGTTTTCCTAAATTCTCTGACAGTTTACTAATCTAAAATGCAAATGAAAATCACTGTAAGGATTAGTTGAACAATACTCTTAAAGTACTAGCATAACACTTAACTCTATACTCTGAAGAAGCTGTATATGATAAAGGTCTACTTCCCATAAAAGAATTAAAACACCATTGTAACTCCAAAATGATGTAAACAGAGAAGGCAGGCTGAGAATACTCTGCCATTAATTTGGCAATTATTGTTAAAATGTCAATACTACCCAAAGCAATATACATATTCAATGCAATCCCTATCAAAATAGCACCAGCATTCTTCACTAGAGCTAGAACAAATAATCCTAAAATTTGTATGGAACCAGAAAAGACCCCGAATAGCCAAAGCAATCCTGAAAAAGAAAACCAAAGCAGGAGGCATCACAATCCCAGACTTCAAGCTATACTACAAAGTTGTAACCATCAAGACAGTATGGTACTGGCACCAGAACAGACACTCAGATCCATGGAACAGAATACAGAACCCATAAATGGACCCACAAATGTATGGCCAATTAAGCTTTGACAAAGCAGGAAAGAATATCCAGTGGAATAACGACAGTCTCTTTAGCAAGTGGTGCTGGGAAAACTGGACAGCGACATGCAGAAGAATGAACCTGGATTACTTTCTTACACCATTCACAATAAGAAACTCAAAATGGATGAAAGACCTCAACGTAACATAGGAAACCATCAAAATCCTCGAGGAGAAAGCAGGCAAAACCCTCTTTGATCTTGGTCGCAGATACTTCTTATTCAACATGTCTCCAGAGGCAAGGGAAACAAAAGCAAAAATGAACTACTGGGACCTCATCAAAATAAAAAGCCTCTGCACAGCGAAGGAAACAATCAGCAAAACTAAAAGGCAACCGATAGAATGGGAGAAGATATTTGCAAATGACATGTCAGATAAAGGGTTAGTATCCAAAATCTACAAAGAACTTATCAAACTCCACACCCAAAAAACAAATAATCCAGTGAAGAAATGGGCAAAAGATATGAATAGACACTTCTCCAAAGAAGACATCCAGATGGCCAACCAACACATGAAAAAAGGCTCAACATCACTCATCATCAGGGAAATACAAATCAAAACTACCATGAGATACCACCTTACACCTCTCAGAATGACTAACATTAACAACTCAGGCCACAGCAGATGTTGGCGAGGATGTGGAGAAAGAGGATCTCTTTTGCATTGTTGGTGGCAATGAAAGCTGGTGCAGCCACTCTGGAAAACAGTATGGAGGCTCCTCAAAAAACTAAAAAGAGAACTACCCTACAACCCAGCAATTGCACCACTAGTCATTTATCCACGGGATACAGGTGTGCTGTTTCAAAGGGACGCATGCACATCCATGTTTATAGCAGCACTATCAACCATAGCCAAAGTATGGAAAGAGCCCAAATGTCCATCGACTGATGAATGGATAAAGGAGATGTGATATAGATATATACAATGGAGTATTACTTGACAATCAAAAAGAATGAAATCTTGCCATTTGCAACTACGTAGATGGAACTGGAGGGTATTATACTAAGTGAAATTAGTAAGTCAGAGAAAGACAAAAAACACATGACTTCACTCATAGGAGGACTTTAAGAGACAAAACAGGGGCGCCTGGGTGGCGCAGTCGGTTAGGCGTCCGACTTCAGCCAGGTCACGATCTCGCGGTCCATGAGTTCGAGCCCCGCATCGGGCTCTGGGCTGATGGCTCAGAGCCTGGAGCCTGTTTCCGATTCTGTGTCTCCCTCTCTCTCTGCCCCTCCCCCGTTCATGCTCTGTCTCTCTCTGTCCCAAAAAAAAATAAACGTTGAAAAAAAAAAAATTAAAAAAAAAAAAAAAGAGACAAAACAGATGAACAGAAGGGAAATAAAAATAATATAAAAACAGGGAGAGAGACAAAAGAAAAGAGACTTATAAATATGGAGAACAAACTGAGGGTTACGGGAGGGGTTGTGGAAGGGGGGATGGGCTAAATGGGTAAGGGGCACTAAGGAATCTACTCCTGAAATCATTGTTGCTCTATATGCTAATTTGGATGTAAATTTTAAAAAATTAAAAATAAAATTAAAAAAAAAAACACCAGAAAATCAAAAAAATAAAGAACACATTCCCCACATCACAAAGTTCCACAAGTCCCTTTTATTTACCATTATGTTTTAAAGCAAGTATTGAGGTTGATAGCATTAAGACTGATCAATTTAGCCACTGGTATTAAAACCAAGTAAGCTAAAGGCAAATGCTGTTACCTGGAGTTGTGATCTCTTAAATTAATCTTTCAATAAATGTACCCAAGATGAATGATAAAAAAATCAAGAGGTGATGCTTAACAACAAAATCACAGATTCAAAAAGATAAACTTTCTCCAGAAAAGTAATAGAACAGTTCACTTATATAATACATCTTAATTTTATCCGTATCAGTTTGATCAGTGCCTACACAGTGATATTCTCTTTGGAGACAGAGATTTTTTTGAGGTGGGGGAGTGGTCTAATGACAAACTGTTCCCTGAGTAACTTCTTTGAACCGGTACCAACCAGAGAGACCAAAGAAGAAAATGACCTGAACATTCTCGCAGCATCTACAAGTCACAGAAACTCGTATATAAGTTTCTATATAAGTAGTTCTATATAAGTAGTTATCACAGACTCCAGTTCCACACAAGAAGAGAAACCTTACTCTAAAAAACCAACTCATCATGAGGATGACTATATAAGTTTCAGACAGATGTTTTAAAAAGACAGAGAGAAAGAAAGAAGCCAGATGGGAGTATTAAAGGCAGGAACCAAATTAAGCCCAAGATTACCCAGGAAGATAAAAAGATGACTAGGAGAATAACAGCTAGTGCTGACCAGAGTCGGAGCACAGCCGGCCAGCCCATGCAGACAGACGTGGCTCAGACTTGGCTGGGACCCAAAGCAAGCACAATGCACCCATATCGAGAGCAGTCAGGGAATGAACTGTGTCCTAAGCAACTGAATCATCGCATGTTACAATAACGTCTACATTCTGAGGAAGAATCCTTCAAGAATAAGAAGAAATCTCATACTGTTGGGTAGATGAACCCCATATACGCTTGCCCAGAGGCAAGAGACAAGACAACAATGAATACAGCTTTGACACACACACCCCAGACTGTTTTCAATAAAATTTCAAAGGAAGTAAAATACGTAAAGAAAACACAATTTTAAATTTTCACACCCCCCCCAAAATAACTAGATCAAAGGGTTTCTATTGTATAGTTTTAAAAATGTTAGTCCCACTTAAACATTTTCTGGCCTGAATGAACCTATTCCATAATAATCAATGTCCTAGAGGTCAAGCCTCTGATGTCTCAGGGTATATCAGCTACCAAAAATCCCTCAGCTGTGAATTTGAATGGTGTTTGTTTCCAGGTTGTTTTCTCATGGGACTGAGACTTAAAAATAAGTGCTAATTTACCTAATTGGTTTGCTTGCTGTATGCAACGCATAGAAACACCACAAAATGCCACAGATCTTGCTAAACACTCACAAATCTGACTATGACCAGTATCTAATGTATTCCTCAGCAATGAACTAGGGAGGACCCAGCTAGAAAGGATCCCTCAGGTCCCTGCCAGCTGCTCTCACCATGAATATCCATCTTCACTCCTCCCAGCTTACCCATCATCCTGCAAGACGTCCTTCCTTTGATTCTATTTTTTTTTAATTTTTTAACATTCATTTATTTTTGAGAGATGGAGGGATACAGAGCACGAGTGAGGGAGGAGCAGAGAGAGAGAGAGAGAGACAGACAGACAGACAGACAGAATCCAAAGTAGGCTCCAGACTCAGCTGTCAGCACAGAGCCTGATGCTGGACTCAAACTCCCAGACTGTGAGATCATGACCTGAGCCGAAGTCAGAAGTTTAACCAACTGAGCCACCCAGGCACCCCTCTCCTTCCTCAGATTCTAACTCAAGTTAAACTTGAAAAAGTGGTGAACACCCTTCTGAATGTCAGTGAAAATATTAAAGCCCCAAGGAGGAAGAGAAGAAAGGACAAGAGATGGTAGTGGGAAGCTACCGCCACTGGCTCTGAGTGGATTGCTGTAATTAAGAGCAGCTAGATGGTGTGTTAACAAAAAAAAATGGTCCTAGAAACAATTATAAGATCACCTAACCCAGTGATTCTTGAATCACCTGGAGATCTCATCTCTAGGTGTATTCAGACTCAGGAGGTCTGAGGTGGTCCCGAGAGTCTTCATTTCTAGTAAGCTCTCAGGTGGTGTCTATGTTGCTGGTCCATGGGCTACACTGGAGTATAGCAAGTTCTTAAAGTCCTTGTTTAAAAATTCAGATCTCTAGGCTCCACTCTGAACAATGGAGGCTATGGAAATCAGTACTTTTTGAATACCTCTGATGATACTTGTACTCTAAATTTTGAGAAGTGGTTCACTCTCACCCCCTGCCTGCTCGCTGCCACCGCTGGGAAAATAACACCTGAGTCTACACCAGTTAACTCTGGTGACAGCCGCCTGCCAAAGCCAGAGTAGCAACGGTGGGATGGAGGAGGTATATTCCACATCCAGGAAGTTTGGATGGCGGCTCAGGAATACCATCAGCAAGCTAAGTTAATCTGCTTTACCCCTCTTGACTACCAATCTTTATCCAGCTGCTAGTAAGTGACTTTTACCTGGTGGTGGTAGTGAAGATGGGAGTTTATTTTATTTGGTACCTTAAGGAAGGAAGTAAATTTAGTGGGGGTGGTAAGGTGCCACATACTAATTAGGTTGGAGTTTCTTTATACTTTTCTATAATTTTCTAATTTTCTACGAGAACATCTATTACTTTTATAATCAGGAAAAGAAAAGAGAATTAAAGTCTTTAAACGGGGACCTACAACATTCTTAAGAAACTACCACAGAATTTAATACTTCCCAAATCAGGAAACTACCTGAAAATGTCCTTCCCTTGAAGTTTAGTTTTTATATACATTCTAACTCGATTTTCTGATTCTTGAAATTTACCTCTGGATTTTATTTACTAGAAATTTTTGTGCACTATTTTTTTCTTCACTCCTTGCCTACTAACCAGGCAGATTTCAGTCTTATAAATAAATGTACCAATTTTTTTTTCATAAGAAATTTTTCAGACTTAGCTACCAGGGGATATTCCTGGTATTTTCTCTCTTTTGATTTTTAGGTGTTTAGTTTTACTAAACTATACTTATTTTAACTAAACTGTCCCACATCATCTCTTCCCCAGAGGTAAGCACTTCTGACCAGTCTGATTCCCTCTGTTGTTTACCTCATTTTTTAACTCATCAAAGATAAGCTTATGAAAAATGAGCATTGAGCTCACTTCTTTCATCCGTTCCCTCATCCTCCTTACATGTTGTTGCTGTTGTTATTACCATTTATTAATTACTCTACTGGTCACATTTGAAATGTTAAAGAGTTTTAAATCTGTTTCTTATTCTGCCAACTTCTGACATGGTCTAGTAACTTCTCACTGTAGCAAGTGGTGAAGATATTAGCCCCCTACTATTTACTTCACTTTTCCCTCCTCCTGCTCTCTTCTAAATCCTGTTATCTAAACCTTTAATTTTGTCATTTATATTCCATATGACCATCCTTGTCTTTAATGTTTTGGGTATAGATGCTAAAAATTAAAATCCGTATTTATTTCATTGTAACTATCTAAATATTATTTACTGCAAAGCCAAGAAACATGCTAGCTTGTCTTTAGTTCTCAACAAGTCCTCTGTCACTTATGTTGGGTGACTCCAAAGACAGCATCACTGTCAAATGGACTCCCTTATCATGTGGCCTTGACTGCCCTAAATCCTGTCACATTTCTGTTTGCTTCATATTTGGAACATGACTCTCTTGTACTTTTTTTGCATTTGATTTGGTTTGGAGGACAGAGAGGAGGAGATTTTTAATTGTCTTATTTTCACCTTGTAAATAGAAGATATATATGTCTCTACCATATCGTGAAATTTACTCTCAACCGTATAACAAAATCTGCTTTTCCCAAGAGACACTTCTCCTATAGACCTGATGACTTGGAGGCCTCTCACCCTTCACTCTCCTTTACTAAACGTGTGGCTGAGAACATCTCCTCTTTCTTGGTTCTCTCCCTCATTTTGCTTTCACTGAGAAAAATGCCTTCAAAAAAGATATACCTGGTAGCCAAATTTTCTGAATCCTTACATGTCTAAAATTGTCTTTATTCTACCTTAATACTTGATTCATAGATTGGCTATGAAACTTTGGTGTCATAGCCAATAATTTTTCCTCAGAATTTTGAAAGCATAACTCTATTATATTCAAACACCCCGTGTGACTGAGCAGATGTCTGATACCAGTGTGATTTGCCATTCTTTTTCAGGGAGCTTTTTTTTCTTTTTTAAAACTTCTTAGGATCTTGTCTGAATCCCAAATGTTCCGAAATTTCATAAGAATGTACCTATGTGGATATTTTTAGTCATCTTTGGAAGCACTTGATGAATTCTCTTAATCTGATATTCAGCTTTGGGAATTTTTCTTTGACTCCTCTTAATTTCTTCCTCTGTCTTTCCTCTGCCTTCCATTTCTGGTATTCCTACTAACCTGATTTTGGATCTTTCAGATTCATCATATCTTTTCTTTCGTATTTTGGTGGCTCTGTCTGATTTTATCTGATGTTCTTGGAGTTTTACTTTTCACCAATCATTTGTAATTTGTAAGACTCATTTCTCATTTTGCTTATTCTTTTTTTCATGGAATCCTGCTTGTTTTATGGATGTAATATCTATATTACATCCATAATATAAAATATAATATAATATAATATAATGTAATATCTAATTAGATATATGTAATATACATACATAATATGTAATATCTAATATTAAAGTTTTTAAGTTCTAATTTTTAAGTTTTAATTTTTAAGTTGTTTTCTATTGTCATAAGATCAAGGCCCTCATTGGGCTCTGCGCTGAGCAGGGAGCCTGCGTAGGATTCTCTTTCTCCCTCTCTCTTTGCCCCTCCCTCAAAATAAATAAATAAACATTAAAAAAAAGGTGTACACTTCCATTTATAAAATAAATAAGACACAGGAATGCAAAGTACAGCATAGGGAATGTAGTTAATATTGTAACAATCATGTATGGTGACAGATACTAACTAGATTATGATGATCACTTTGTAATTTACATAAATGTTGAATCACTATGTTGCACACCTGAAACTCATATAATATTGTATGTAAATAGACTTCAATTTTTTTTAAAAAAAGCCTTTTTCTGTTCCCTAAATGACCTTTATTTCCTCCAGGGCCAATACATATTGTTATATGTTTTATATATATTTAACATGTATTTTTATAAATATTTGCTATCTTGATTTTTTTTTTCAAAACCACTCCTTTTCCTCTACTGCCTGTTATCTTGGATGTCCATTCATATTTAAGAATGAAGACCTGGGTATATTATTCTAGATAAGTGACTGAGGTTGCCTCTGCACCATTTCCACATATGGCTCTTCCCCTGAGTGGGAAGAATGATCACAAACTATGTGTTCAAGGGCTGTGAGGTTTTTGAATGTTGAGTAGACAGGAAGGGAACCAGAGTGAGGACAGTGTTAGAAGCCTTAGTTATCTCCAGACAGTTTCAGTTCTGCAGAGCACTACTTGCTAAACTCTCACATCATCAAATATATGAGGAAAAAATTTTATTGGGGTATTTGGACTGCTCTCAGCTGGAGAGCACCAGCCTGTCTAGCTGCTCTGTAACCCCTTAGGCCTCCTAGCTGCTTTACATGTGGAGGTAGGGGAGGTTGGACCTTTGGCATTGCATTGCCCAACGTTCGAACCATCACTTCAGTTTTCTGCAGTCCATTAAGGCCAGCCTGAGCCCAGACTTCTTCCTTTTCATGTCCCACATGGCTACCAGTCAGCTATTTCCTCCATTCCATCTCCTTCTTCCCACTTCTCTGTGTTCTATCTTCCAGAAATTTGTTAAACTCTTATCTTTTTATGACCTCTGCATCCCTTTCTCCTGGTTGTTATGAATTTCTAGCCCAAATGCTTTGCTGTGATCTCAGAGGAATTAGAGATAGGGGGCAGGTAAGTAAACATGTGTGGTTTGCTCTCTTGAAATCTCAGACCCAAATATACTAGACTTCAAGCAACCAGAATAACTCTTCCTATTTTGCTTTCTCCATGTTTTGCTTTGTTTTAAGAAAGATCTTATCCTTTAGTTAACAACGACTTATATCGTGAAATTATCCTTACTTCCTCCTGAACTTTGGTCCCCATATCTGGTCAGTTCTTGAATTGACTATCCTTACACTTGGTGAAAAGTCTAAAACCTATCTCCTATTAAACATTCCCATTGCCCATGCAAGAATTGTAGACTGATAAGAGGCTAATTAAGAACTTAGTAGGAACTATGCAAGGTAAGGATGTGGTAACTAATCTTATTGTAACAATCATTTTGCAATATATACATATATCAAATCATCTTAAACTTACACAATGCTATCTTCAATTATATCTCAATAAAGCTGAGGGGAGAAAAGAACTTACTAGTTCTGACCCTCATAGACCACCCCCTTACACTACCATGACAGCTCCTAAGTGTTCTTCTCTTCTGTAACTTCCTCTTTCTAATTCACCCACCCAACCTTCTCCTGCCCTAGTAATTCCCCAAGGTACAGTTCTTTTTTTCTTTCCCTCATTTAAAAGTTTATTCATTTATTTTTGAAAGAGATAGACAGAGACAGAGACAGACAGAGAGAGAGAATCCCAAGCAGGCTCTGCACAGTCAGCACAGAGCCCAAGGTAGGGCTCGATCCCAGGAACCGTGAGATCATGACCTGAGCAGAAATCAAGAGTCAGATGCTTAAGTAACTGAGCCACCCAGGCATGCCCCCCCCACCCCCAAGTTCAGTTCTTATCATTCACCATATGTATCAACTACCAGGACATGAACCCCTGGAGGTACTTCTGAAAACTTAACTGGGGGGTGAGGTCTTTTTTAAGCTCCACCCTCTCCCCAACCATTCCTGGTGGAGAAATAAGAGGCTATCAGTGAAGTTGCTGCATATGTAAATGGTATGGAAGCATGAAAAAAAAAAAAAAAAAAAAAACACAACAAACCAAGCAACATAGGGAATCCCTGGAAAGAATAAAGAGCAAGCTTCTTAACTTTGCATTAAAGCCCTTCCGTGTCCAGGCCTCATTCCACATTTCTGCCCTTACCTCTCACTCCTCCTCCTTATGCTCTTTGGATTCTAGCCAAGTTAAACTACTTTTTAGGCTTTAATTTGTTCTGCAATTTCCTACTCCTATGCCCTTGGTTTTCCTATTTAAAAAGCATTTCCCCCTCATGGAGGGAAGGTGTTGTCAAAATTTCCTCCATCTTTCAAGGACCAATTGAAATATTGGTCTCTCTCCTGAAATATTCCTTAATCCTCCCAGCTGGAAATAATTTCTCTTCCCCTGTTTTATCTTTATACTCGGTATACACTTCTCTTACTTGTAACTTCGGTCATATTCTGACTTAGTCAATAGCCATTTGTGTACATGTATTTTCTCCTCTATAATAGACTATAAACTGCTTGAGGGCAGAATTCATAATTGTTCATTTCTTACTTTCTTAAAAACACTTAGCACAGCACCTCTTACAAATAGCTGATGCTCAATAAATGTACTTTGTAATAAATCTTCTGATGAGAAATGGCCATTGTTACCCTTGATAAATTTTCACTGCTCAAGTTCATTACTCTAATATTCAAAGTTCTCCACAGTGTATCTCCAACTTAGCTTCCTGCTCTCCTCCTACAGGAATCTTGATTCAAGCCAAAAGATTCTTTTATTTCATTTTGTTTTTTAATGTTTATTTATTTTTGAGAGAGAGACAGAGTATGAGTGGGGGAGGAGCATAAAGAGAGGGAGACACAGAATCCGAAGCAGGCTCCAGCCTCCGAGCTGTCAGCACAGCGCCCAACGCAGGGCTCCAACTCACGAACTGCGAGATCATGACCTGAGTCAAAGTCGGATGCTTACCGACTGAGCCTCCCAGGCACCCCTCAAGCCAAAAGATTCTATTCACAGACTGCCAAGCTGGTAAGCATGCTGTGACCCTCCCCTCTACCACACTGATCTTTATGAATCAGTTCAAGTGTTTACCTATAAACCCAATTGACACCATTCAACCTACAATGCTCTTTCCATCTGCTGATTTTGGCAATGTTCCCATCAACTGTAATTTTTTTCTTGTTACTTAAATTTAATAATTATTAAATACCTCCCCTTTTTATTTGCACATGACAAAGCTTAAGAAATATTTGATTTATTGAAAATTTATCATTCATTCAAAATAATCAGTAATACTAGCATTCTAATATATCCAACAATGTTAATTACATAACTTTAAAGTATGATTTAGTATTTTCAGCTATATTAGCATAAGCTATATTAATGAAGAACAATATACTAATATATATGCTGATTATTTTAATGTATTTAAATAAGTCTTTTAAATAGGTTACATTATATGTCATCATTTTGATACTATGTATGTGTTTTGCATATATGCCATAATTAATTCTAGATCCATGTAAGTTATTATCAGCCTCCAATCACTAGTCTATCAAATAATTAAAGCTTGTTTGTAAAATAAATCATAGAGAAATCTCTTCTCAATATATTTCTATAATTTTTTCTGGAAATAATTTTATAGCTGATTTGAATTCACTCTAACAGAAAGATTTCATACGTAGGAACAAAACTCACAACAAAAACAACATATGTTGCTATATACTTTTCAGTATACTCAAGATTCTTGTCACCTCATCAAAAACAAGCTACTTATTCTTGCTTGTTTATTTTCCAGAATTTTACTTCTATTTTACAAATGTATTTCTACCCTATCTTAATTATCTTTCTTTTATATCATCCTATCATATTGTGTAAGTCAGAAATCCTCTTTAAAATTACTTGAACTATCTTATAATAAAATATAAATATACAAATGGATTATTAATACAAAGACAAAAAAAGTCACACAGTAGGGAGACAGCTTTGTACAAAATAAATGTACTAGAGAACCTACAGTAAGGATGTTACTATTAGACCCCAGAGGAAGCTCTCAATGGCCAGAAAGGAAAATTGTGGGTCATGTAGTTTTCATCACATGATACAAGTTTTTCACAGAAATATTAGTTTTTCACGGAGTGAGTCCTAAGAGAAAGATGGCATCATGTAAGAAAAAAAGTCCCAAAAAGAATTTGGTTTTGAAGGTTAACAACAAGGTCATTTCAAACAAGTCAAGTGTAAATGAATGGCGGGCAGAAGTGCACAGTATGGGAAATCTCTGGACTTTATGAGATTTACGATATCTTACTTTCACTTCTTTTTTACTCTGGAGTGTATATAACTCTTTGACTTATCTCCACAGGGAGAATGTGAGAGACCATTCCCTGAAGACAAGATGCTTGATGTCTCTGAATTTGGGATTCCTATTAGAAAAAACTAAGAGCTAGGGATGTGTGGATGGCTCAGTCGGTTGAGCGTGGGACTCCTGATTTCCACCCAGGCCATGCATGATCTCATGGTCATGAGCTTGAGATGAGCCCCACATCACTCCATGCTCAGCTTGGAGCCTGCTTAGGACTCACTCACTCTCTCTTTCTCTCTCTCTCTCTCTCTCTTCTCCCTCTGTCCCCTCTCCCCAACTTGCATGCTCTCTCTAAAATAAAAAAAAAAAATTATGAGCTAAAATTAAAATGCACTATTTTTTTTTACAAACACATGTTGTCTAATTATGCTACAGAAATAGAGGTTTTCTTAACAGGTAACAGCCCCTTCACAGTCTATATTCACTATTACATCAAGCACCAAGAAACAAGACAGAGAATGCTCAGAGCCCATGTATATGAAGCTGACCACCAACCCAGCAACACTGAGAGGTGAACAGCTACCCATAGCCCCTCTGGTCAGTAGGAGGGCTCTGCTTCCCAACCACAATCCACCCCCTCTCCTTTCCCCCTATGCTTTCCACGCCCAGGCAGGAGAGCTTCAGCCAACTATAAACCCAAAATCTAATCCATAGGTCAGATAGTTTGGCCACATTTTTCCTTTGGGAATAAAAAAATAAATAAAGGAGGCAAAAGAAAAAATGACAGCTGTGTTACTGTCCCAGACAATGTTCTCAGGCAAAGAAACTGACTCACAGCTGAACAACTTCCTGAAAGAAATGTTTCCATAAGATAGCAGTAATGCCACAGAATCAAAAAATGAACAAGCAAAAAGTAATAAGAAAAAGTTGTGCCTTGGGGTTCCATAACTCTATTTTTTCTGCCTACCATCTCTATGAACCTGATGACTCATCATTTTACTGTCAGATCTAGTGTTTTAAGCACTTTGTTGAAGGAGCACATGAAGGGCAGAGCCTTGCCTGAAATGATGATTTCCCAAATAGCTTCACCAGAACATAACCAATATTTTCAATGCAAACAGATGAGCTTGTCCACACTGCCCTGGGATGAGAAGGATGATCTACAGAAGGCTACTATGTTGGGTCCTCAGATCTGGTGCAGGCAGCATCTCGTAAATATGTTTATGCTGAAGTCATAATGCAGGCTGAGAAAAAGCAAGAAAAACAGCCAAAATGATCCCAAAACATGACTGATAAAAGGAGGAGATAATAAGAAAACACCCAATAGGCATGCAAGTACATTAGATGGCATCAGTTAGGTTGAAAGGCTCCAGCTGGAAAATGTCAGAGGTTAAGAGCTCTCGATTTGGTAACACCGGGTGTGTGGGAGCAAAGTGATCTTCTAAGAGAAGGGGGTCGGTACTCAGCTTGGTAGACCACAGGAGCTTTGAAGAAACTCTCAGGGAGACCGAGAAGGAGTTCAGGGAAGGAGGCTGGCTTGGGGGTGACCACACACTCAGAGCCAGGAGGAGGTAATAAGACCTGGCACAGAAGTCTTGTATGAAGCCAAAGTGAGTCAAAGTCTGGAATATCACGTGGATGAGGTAAAGAGAAAGATACCATTGAATGAGAAAAGAATTTGAAAGATAAATGTGGTCAGAGAGGCAGATAACTTTTATAAGAGCATTCCAGAATGAGCAGATGAGAAAAGCAGTTTGAATAAGTAGGGAAATAATCTATTTATTTTCACGGGCAATTGTAGGCTTAAAAGGAAATGTTGGGAGATTTTTAGCCTTAAATAGACAAACAGTATACTAGTTTCTAGTCAACCACCAAATATAACCTGGTATCTGGAATACAATTCGGCATGCAATTCCCAGAATAAATTATGTTGACCTAGCTATATTTTTGCAGCCTTAGGAAACGCTATATGTATTTGTCCCTCCAGAAGTACACCAAATTTTTTTACTAACTTTCAGCCTCCTGCTTCTCCCTTGCTGTCGGTGTTAGATGGGCAGTCCCCAAAATGAATCCCAAAGCTCCAGCATAGGGGCTCATCACTCTGCTCCCCACTGCAAGTGTGCCTTCCCACAGATAGGATTCTTTCCAGTCTGACACTCTTCCTGGGAAGCCAAAGTTGCATGACCAGTTTTCTTGGCACCTAATGGCAACTAAACCATCCCAAAAGACAAATACAAATGGGTAGGACTCACATGTGCAGGATTTACACACTTGATACCGTATCAAACATAGAAAATATCTCCCAGTTTCATAATTTTTGTTGAGTTTCATGCTATCACATACCTCAATTCTATGTGCAGGAAACATATTAATAAAAAAATGTCCTACTTCAAAAACCAACAAATTACTTTGATGCTATTTCAAATTCTATTTTTTCAGTTCTCCCACATTTTTGCCTTGATCCTCGGATAAGAAACCAATATATCAGGGTGAATACCTTGTTGTGTTTATCATTGTTATCTTTATGAGAAGACATTAACCTTTGCCCTTTGAGATAGCAGAATCAGTCATCCTCAGATCAAACAAACTGAACTAAGAAACATCTGAGACACTGAAGATTCATCTCTCTGATGTTGGTTTTCGGTGGCCCTATCCAGCTTTGCAAAACTAACCCCCCCCCATCCCCCAAGGCATTCAGAAATTATTTTATTTGCTCTCATTCACCAGCAAAGGAAAAGTAGCAAACTCCAGAGCCAATGACTGTTCATCCCAGCCTGTGATAACCCTGACCCTAGTAAAGCCAACATCTGTCTTGTGTTTGGGGTGGATGACGGCCAACTGGGGATCAGAAAACAACAATTTCCCTGGTCAGATGTAAACCTTGCCCAGCATGTTGACTTTATAAACCACCCTGTAAGCTCAGTAAATTTAATTGGTAGATAGGGTTGTCTTTCCTTGGCTCACTTCCCACTGATTAATATTACTGCTATGAGTACACGTATGATCAGACATACACTAACAAGACTCTGTCTAGACAGGCAGAGAAGGTTTTTCCTCTTCCCCACCTCCTAGAATTAGGCATTAAAATATGCTACTTGTGAATGGGACAAATGTTTACATAAATCATACTGGCAAAATAAATACTGTTCTCAATTACTTCTAGTGGAGATACTATAGACAGAATCAGTTAGGTATAGGAACTACCATGTCAGAGTGTTCCCTGTGTACCTCAAAGTTGTATGAGCCAACAAGAGGGAAAGCAGCAGTGTGTTAAGAAATCTGAGTATCAAGACTATAAATCAGTGCTTGTGACAGGTTGATTCCGTCTAGCTTTGCTTCAACCAACATTCAACCTCAATTTATGGTTGTGAGGAGGTCTCAAGCATGGCTAATCGTGTTGAAAATGACACTGGCCATTCTTACAATGTGATATGAAAAATTATAAAGAATTACTTTGAAAATTACTTGGAAAATCTCAAGTGAGGTATATCATGCAGGAAAATATGTTATTCCAAATCTAAGATTCTTGTTTCCTTAAGAGAATTTTTTCAAAGCACCACCTCAAATAAACAAAAACAAAACAGACAAACCGTTAAATAACTCCTAACATATAAATAAAACTGCAAACTAACTTTCCCCTAGCCACAAAGCCCACTCACAACCTTACCCCATGCTTGTTTAATATTTTCTTATACAGAGCACATTATGAAACTAAATCTGCTAGAGAAGACCAAACCCATAAGGTTTCCTGTAAGTAACCCCAACATTATCCTTGATTATTATATTATGAATCTATCATCACAACTTATCAAACCAAGTCAATAGCACATTTTTAAAACTCTCCTTGCAAGAACAGAGGATACAGAAGCCTTATAAAATGTAATCCCTACCTTCAAGGAGTTTCTAATCAAATTATCTATTCCAATTTAATTCTTAAAATTACTATTGTAGAAAACTGAAATGTAACAGATCACTTTGCATTGAAAAGGAAGATTTTCATTAGTTGGATGGACAGTAACAAAATACATTCTTATTTTGAAGGGAGGAACTTCTGCCTGGCTCTAACATAAGGTTCTACTGGAGCTGCCAATCATAATATCCATTCCTTCCAGACCCAAACTGGGCCAATGGTAGTCCTGTCCTTGGATGTTGTTTACATGAAACTAAAGGGATCAGCCATGCTCCTGCCCTTACCATACTTGGATTATATTTGCCAGTAAATTCTCTTCTTGGTAAGCTAGTTGGAGTTGGCCTTCTGTCATTTGGAATAAAAACAAATCTTAGTTATGTTATCAATTGTTCTCTATCTCCATAGCACCTAACAACAGAAGTGGTTTTGGACTTCAGCAAGAGTTACACTGATGAATATGACCAATATTTTATGTATAAATTTTGACTCTAAAGAAGCTCAAACACTAAACTTGCTATAAAGTATGAATGTGGAAACCATCCTAATCTTAAATTATCTGGAACAACTGTCTTATATAACCTAACACCCAGACACAGAATGTTACCTGTGTCACCTACAGGAGATGAGTGATTTTCAACCCACTTGTTCTACAAATTTTGGAACTGCTGTAATGATACAAGGGCTACCTATCCCCTTCAGCAATGAAAATTCCTCTTCCTACTTTCTCATCCCAAATGCCTTTCACTTATTGTCATCCTGCTACTTCTACACCTTCACACATAAAACACATTCTAGTGTCAACCACAAATATACATGATAATCATACCACGTTTAGCTTTTTCTTTTTTTTTTAATTTTTTTTTTTTTTACATGTATGTATTTATTTTTGAGAGACAGAGAGAGACAGCATGAGCAGGGGAGGGGCAGAGAGAGAGGGAGACACAGAATTCGAAGCAGGCTCCAGGCTCTGAGCTGTCAGCACAGAGCCCGACACAGGGCTGGAACCCACGAACCGTGAGATCATGACCTGAGCCGAAGTCGGACGCTTAACAGACTGAGCCACCCAGGCACCCCCACGTTTAACTTTTTCAAAGCAACCAAGTCAAACCCCTCTTCCCTCCTGGCCCAGCTGGGCATCCACATAGCTGGACCTCCAACCATTCCTTCATAGGTTCCTCCCAATTCAGAATACCTGGTGTCACAATAAGGACCACATTTTGAGAACCATTAGACACTAAAACTTCTAATATTCCTCGAAACAGTATTATCTCTACAAAATAGGACAGGTTTTTGTATGTGTGTGTTTTTTTCCGTGACGTTTTGGGCATTTATAGGGTCAGATTTTGGAAGTTCTCTCCCTTTCCTATCCTAAAGTTACAGAAAACAAAAAATGGGCATTACATGAACATCAACCAAGAATACTGTTTTTTCAGCTGCTTTTCCTTAACCTTGAGATTCCTGGATTGAAATGGGGAGAGGGAGAATAATTAGATATGATGCTGAGAAATTGATTCCTAATAGTTTGTGAGGTCGAGGGTATTCGTCACTTCACCCACTAGTCAAGTATTTCTTCATGGTTTGCTCCACAAAGAAAAGGGTTCTTGGGAGGGAAATCTGTTTGAAATTATTCAGTTCAAGACTGACACGTGAAATTAGAAAGAAAGAGGTCAAATAACCTTATGGCAAAAGTATCAGTGGATTTCCAGAATAAAGTGTGCTCTAGGATCATGCAGAGGTTTTAAGATGGCCACAGATGCTAAAGAGACAAAAAGAATTTAAAAAAATAGAGGGATATTCCTTACAGTAGAAGATATCCAAGTCCCACCCGCACCATTTTCTCTCTCTCTCTCTCTCTCTCTCTCTTTTTTTTGCCTTGACCTTCAGCTGCTAACACGGCATCAAAATTAGTGCACACACAGAAGAGTTTGGAATCTCCCTTAGTATTTACATAATTTGCCACCCAGGCTATGACCCACCCTCCTGCTATGGAATGATAAATTCATCTGTCTCCACTGAGGACTGAGAAGTTTTATTTCACTGGGGAATAAGCATAATTTCTGCTCTACACGTGATATGATTACCGTGTCTAGTTTATTAGTCTGCCTATCTCTTGAGGCTACTTCATGGTAAAAATGTATTTAATAAAACTTTGGAATGACCAAGATTATGTAGCTTTCTCCAAAAGTCTTATTTCCTTAGTAACTGTTAATATCACTAAAATTCAAGTAGGCACAAGGCCAATAGGAAACAAGAAGTAACCATTCTACAACACAGGGCCCCCTCTAAATGAGGAATGCACTCAATAGCAGCTAGATGCAGAAATGCATTTCCTCCCAGTAGCTCTCCATTCCAACGATAGGTTATTTTGTCCTTCGTTGAAAAGAAAAATTGAAAACATTTGCTGTTTTGATCATTTTGTTTAAAAATAAACAAATTAGAATCCCTTAGTTTTAAGAACCAAAATCTGTAAGGAAGCTAAACCACATTATTTCTAAGGTCTCTTCCAGGTATCAAATTCAAAGTAACATGCAGTCAAATGATAAATCTCTATTCGGTATTGATGGGTGCAATGGGAATTCAGGAAAGGGAAGAAAAGTATGGCAAAGTGTTGCCAAATGTGGTAGATGTTGGGGCTGCCCACATATATTTTGTTTTTCCTTCTGGCAGAAGAGAGGCTTGCATATTCCCTCTTCCTGAAGTTAGGTGTAGCCAGGTGCCAGTTTAAGCAAAATGTCTTAGGCAAATGTGACTTATGTTACTTCTGGGCTACAGCACGTCATTGCCAGTGTTTGCTGTCCTTGTGCCCTCTTCCTCCGACACCATGACCAGCCATATTCCAGAGAGATGAACAGCTGCCAACCTAGATCCTGGAGTGAAGAAGCCAGAGAGCGGGTCCCCTGCATACTGTGGGATGACACACAGTGCCAAAAGAAATAAACCTTTGTTCTTTTCAGCCACTGAGACTTGGGAGCTGTAGAACTCCAGCTCTCCTAACTGAGAAATCAGGGATAGTTTGGTAGGAGAGGTAAGAATTGATTAATTGGTTATGGACTAGAAACAAGAGAGAACAAAGGGGTTGAGGTTTCTAGAAAGGAGATTTAGTCCAGAGATTCTCAACAAATCAAATAAATATGAATATCCAGGGGGTAGGGCTCAGGTATCACAGATTTTATTATTTTAGAATGTTTATTATTTTACTTCTATTTTTTTAATGTTTATTTTTTGAGAGAGAGAGAGAGAGACAGTATGAGTGGGGGAGGGGTGGAGAGGGGAGACACAGAATCTGAAGCAGGTTCCAGGCTCTGACCTGTCAGCACAGAGTCCAACACGGGGCTCAAACTCATGAACGGTGAGATCATGATCTGAGCCGAAGTCGGACGCACAACCAACTGAGCCACCCAGGCACCCCTTTATTATTTTATGTTTAAATTGAAGTACAGTTGATGTATAACATTACATTAGTTTCAGGTGTACACCTTAATGATTCAATATCTATATATATTGGGAAATGATTGCTGCAAGTCTGGTTAACATCTGTCACCATACAAAGTTATAGAGTTTTTTCTTGTAATAAGAACTTTTAAGATTTACTCTCTTAGCAATATTCAAATATGCAATACTATAATATTAACTTTAGTCACCATGCTGTACATGATATCCCCATGACTTATTTATTTTATAAGTGGAAGTTTGTATCTTTTGACTCCCTTTACCCACTTCATCCCTCTCCCCCTCACTTCTGGCAACCACAAATCTGTTCTCTGTTATCTATAAGCATGTTTTGTTATGGCTGTGGGAGTTGTCTCCTGTTTTTCGTATTCCACATATAAGTATGATCATATATTTGTCTTTCTCTGACTTATTTCACTTAGCATAATGCCTTCAAGGTCCATCTGTGCTGTCAAAAATGATAAGTTTTATCCTTTTTATGGATGAATAATATTCCACTATATATATATATATATATATATATATATATATATATATACCACATCTTCTTTATTCATGCATCCATTGATGGACATTTAGGCTTTTTCCATATCTTGGCTGTTGTACATAATGTTGCTATGAACATGTGGGTGCATATATCTTTTCAAGTTAGTGCTTTTGTTCTCTTCACATATATACCCAAAACTGAAATTGCTGGATTATATCATAGTTCTATTTTTAATTTTTTGAGGATCCTCCATACTGTTTTCTATAGTGGCTGCACCAATTTACATTCTCACCAATAGTGCACAAGGGTTCCCTTTTCTCTACATCTTCACCAATACTTGTTATTTATTGTCTTTTTGATAACAACCATTCTAAAAGGTGTGAAATGATATCTCATTGTGGTTTTGAGTTGCATTTCCCCAATGATTAGTAATGATGAGAATGTTTTCAGGTACCTATTGGCTATCTGTATGTCTTTTTTGGAAAAATGTCTACTCAGCTCTTCCATTTTTAATCAGATTTCTTTTGCTACTGAGTTGTATGAATTCCTCATATAGTTTGGATATTAACCCCTTATCATACATATGATTTGCAAATATTTTCTCCCAGGTGATACTAAAGTGCATCCAGAGTTGAAAACTGCTGGTCTAAATGGTAGGGATAAGAATAGAAGAAGAAGGAAAGGACATAAATTTGCAATTTCTATATGCTTAATAAGTCCCAGATTGGGTTTCCCAATAACTTCAACAAAGAAAGAAAATGGACTTGTTAAAATTTTGTACAACCAAAAGAAAAAAAAAAATTGCATGATGTTCAATAGGTCATTTCTCTTTTATCACTTATACATTATATAAATCAAGTGTAAGCTTTTCAAAAACAATCTTTTTTTTTTTTCAAAGAAAAAGGAAGATTTAAAACCCCACCAAAAGCTCCCCTCTAAGTGATTCAAATGTCAGTCTGTCAGGTTCACATATCCATGGCACCAATAACACTATTACTAATAACATTAGCAGCTAACATTTGAGCATGTACTATGAGCAAGGCATTGTACTAATTTGTGATTATAACCTCACTTAATACAAACAATAACCTTGTCAGAGAGTTACTACTATTACCAACATTTTGCAGAAGGGGAAACTGACAAGATGAAGTAATTTACCAAGAATACACAATATCAGAAGAGTAGACTGTAACAGACAGACAAGATCACAAGACTGACAAACAGGTTAATGACACTACTACTAATTCACTTCAAACCCTTCACAGGTCTGCCACCAAATTTTAATGAATATATATGTAATCCATAAAAATCCAGAAATCCTATGTGGTCCAAGCTTAGAGTAACATTATATTCAAAGAAATAAAACCCAAATACCAAAAGTAATTTTAAAAGTAACTCAAATAATTTATTTGCATTTCCATTCATAATATGCAATGATACATTTTATTTTATTTTAAAGGTTATTCATTTATTTTTGAGAGAGATAGAGAGCATGAGCAGGGCAGGGGTAGAGAGAAAGAGGAAGAGAGAGAATCCCAAGCAGGCTCCACACTGCGAGTATACAGCTGTAGGCAGGGCTCAATCCCCCAAACCGTGAGATCATGACCTGAGCCAAAATCAAGAGTTGGACTCTCAACTGACTGAGCCATCCAGGCACAGGGCACCAACAAATTTTACATTTTATTTCTCCTCTTTTCCAATTCTCTAGGGCCTAGAACTACTCCCAGAGTAGGCATCACTAAATTTTTGAAAACTCCCTACTGAAACACAGCCATGAATGCTAGGTTGCATTCTTGATCCACTTTCTCCTTTCTGACTCTCACTCTGTGGGAAGAGTATACTTCCCCATCCCACTCACATTGGGCCTTGGCCCTATGATTTGCTTTGCCTAATGGAATGAGAGCAGATACAATGTATCCTACATGCCACAACCAAGCAGCAGCTTTGAATGTACTTGCATGGAGGGTGACTGTGCAGCTCAGTCCGTTAGGCTTCTCCCTTCAGCTCAGGTCATGCTCTCGGGTTCTTGAGTTTGAGCCCCATGCCAGGCTCTGTGCTGACAGCTGAGAGCCTGGAGCCTGTTTCGGATTCTGTGTCTCCTCTCTCTGTCCCTCCCCTGCTGGCGTTCTGTCTCTCTCTCAAAAATAAACATTAAAAAAAAAAAAAATTTAATGTACTTGTATGGTTTGACTTGGTCTCTTGTGCTTACTTCTGTTTTCCTTCTGCCATGAGAAGAGAAAGCCCCAAGTAGCCTCAAAATGAGAGACACATGGAACAGACAGGAATTTGACCCGAAAGCTAGAACACAGCCACCAGAGCTGACCACAAACCTGTGTGTGAGAAATTAATGTTTGATTTTGTAGAACCCTGAGGTTTGGTATTGTTTGTTATACAACATATTACAGCAAAAGCTAATACATAATGTGGCTTTTCTACTTTCCTTGCTTCTTCTCCATGCCCAGTAAGCAAGCACCCTGTGTTTTGTTTTTTGTTTTGTTTTGTTTTGGTTTGTTTTTTCAGGAGGAAATAGGAGAGAGAAATTGGAATGGGCAATACAAGGTTAGTTTGGGATAAGGAAAAAGTATTACCTAGGTAAAGGCTGGAAAATGGCATCACACAACATCTAAAAGGGCACTCTCTAAGACAGAGATACAACAAACATGGTCATCAGTGAGACCTGCAGTCAACAAAAACTTGGCACAGCCAATATCATCTAATGTCTAGACGGAGTACTATAATCATCTCAAGTAAAAATATAAGCCACCTTAGCTTACTTTCTTTTCAGGAAGAAGGGGCATTGAGGGCCTGGTATGAGGAAATACATGGCAGGAACATAAACAAGAGGTGTCTCTGACTACTGTCCATACCTACCTGATTGTAGTCTGTGTTAGCCTGAGAACCCTGTGTGGCCCATGGTCATGGCCTTAAAATGAAACGTTGATATTATCTCTCATATGAAACTCATATGCAACTAAATACATAATTAAGAAATTGTTGTCTATTAACTAGGCCAATGCATTTGTCACATCAATTGCCTTTGTGCTTCCATTCTGCTGTGTGGCCAAGGACTAGTATAGGTTTTGTCCCATAAGTAGTCTAGTTCTCAACACGTGAGATCCTTTCGTAACTAGTATGGGATGTTGGTGATTATTATTTAACTGAATTACCAATTAGAATGTTCTTAGAAATGACTGGAAGCTGGGAGCATCTCTGCCTCCACACAGACGGAGGATCATAAACCTTGACGAGCAAAGTAGCCACCTAAAGGTCCACAGCATCCTCACTGATCAGGAGTCACGGTGAGTTCTGAGAACAGACTGTCCCTTTGATCAGATCCAATGTTGATAAGCCGGAATTTCTTCCAAAAGGTCAGAATCAATATGGGCCCGGGGTAAAGAACTTTCACTGTTGTTGCTTACACTGACCTGTCTTAGGAAAGTATAAAATCCTTTTGAGGCTTTTCTTTGCTAGTGTTCACCATGTTAATGCCACCACAGAACTCAAAGCAGTAAAAAATTAAACCCTGTGCCATTGTTCAAGCACCATGTCCCCCTGCTGCTGTCTCAAGGAGGCCTGTGTAAATGCTTTTGCTTTATTTTTTCTTAGTCCTTTCCTATTCAAAATACCATGCCTTTCTAACAAATTAATATAGCAAGTCATTTTCACCAATTGAAAATTACCAATATAGGACAACTCTTTGCAAGCAGCTGATGAGGGAATTGTAAGGAATGAGGGATGAATTCTAACATTTATACCCTGTCTGATTGATTAAGATTTATAACTGTAAACCTGCAAGTCGGTGGCTTATGTATGCAAATGTGGGGCCAATTAGTGATTCACCTGCAAGTGCTAATTAAAGGGCCTAGGGTGATGGATTGCCACAAAGCCTGCAGACTGGGCCTGGCTGTCCAGCAACATCTATTCCCACACAAAGGACAGCCCAAGGAGAGAATATCTGAAGATTAGCTCCCTAAAGAGCCATCAGAATTTTATATCTACTAATTTGGAAGGAAAAAAAATAAGTTGTGTGGGAAAATGTAATTATAATGCAGCTAGAAAATAAAAACAGGCAAAGCAAACCAAGCATTGTTGCATCATTAAAGGAGAAAATAACCCTTCTGGGTAATTTTCCCATGGAATTCAGAACAGAAAAAAAAAATTGGAAAAAGGTTTGGAAGAAACCACATGTGATTCTTTCCCCTCCAATTACAACAAATTTCCACAGTTTTCAACTCAGCAAAATGCCTGAACCAAAGCTTGGCAAATAGCAGAGAATAAAGTTGTTAATAAAATAAAAAATTTGAGACCAAGTCTTCTAGACAGCTCTGTTGAATAGGTTCTCATATTACTTAAGTTAGGAGATATTTATTCAATTTCTGACTTCCAGTTTCAGCTGAAATGATCTAATTAAAATTCAGATTCAAATAAACCAACAAATAAAAATGCCCTGCTTCTCAGAGTCCACAGGGTGCCTGGACCTCCAGTTCCCTCTGATATCAAGTGCTAGGCTATCCCTTCCTTTTGTCACCCCTTTGGCTCCATCACAGACACACATTACCAAATCACTGCTGTGGCCACAGTGCTTTATGATCCACTGTCCCTCAAACCCACATCTCTTCATGATTCTCATGCCTCAGCCCAAAGCACAACCACAGGATCAGCTACTTGGACCAAGGACCAGGCCTGTGGCCACACAGACCTCACCTTCAAAGGGGTGCTAAATGCAGGGTCTTATTTGGTCAGAAGCATTTATTCCAGGCAGCCCTAGAGGGTTTGGGATGTACCAGGGTTCCTGCTGAATGGCTTTCTGCATATGGCATCCCAGAGGTATCAAGAGCCTAATGAGGTGTCATATAAAAAATACTCCTTAATGAGGTGACCTCAGAGGAGAAACAGCAGGTGGGCAATGTCAGTGCGCTCCTGGCAGAAAAATCTAGTAGATGCTCATTAGGTTTACCTCATCAGTAAATATCACTACCTTGGAGAAAGAAGAATAACACTTAGCCAAGGTATGTTGAAATTCTCGACTGTTAGCCTCACAGCTACATCACCCGGTCTCCTATTTGCTCAGCCTTATTTACAGTCCCTTATGTCCAACTTGTATACTATCGAGTCTTATTCTCATTAAGTACTTTCTATAGAAAAAGCATATCTTTACAGCAAAAATATATCTTCCCAGATTAAATGTATTTAAATATTTGCTGAGTGCCTACTCTGTGTCAGGTGTTTCTTGCTGCATTATCTCCATGAATCTTTCCAACAACAAGATAGGATTGTGCCTTGCTTTAAGTCATTAAATTTTCAAGTAGGAGAGCAGGCATTCAAGCTCCAAATCCAGTTCTTCCCATTCCACTGCAGTTGCCACCCACTATTTGGAGACCCATTTTCTCCCCTTGCTTTGTCTTCTATTACTTTTCATTTGAATGTGCTTCCGATGCGTTCTGAGATCATCGTTTTGTGGCTTGCTTCATGCCTCTGTTTTTGCTCTTTTTCTCAGTTTTCTACACTTCTTTCTTTATACTCTTGATTCTTTACCCACCCCCTTCCAATCACTTTCCCTTTGACACTAGGAACCCCAAATCCTCACATCAAGTGAAGATACACAGACTTCCCGTACTGTCTATCATCCTCACCTATATTTAAAGAAACTGGGCAGCGGAGAAGTTACGCAACAAATCCAAAGACCTGTTAATAGTCGAAAGTTGGACTCAGTCAAGAAACTAATGTGAATTCTTACCTTGATATTATTTCTATCTCCGAATTTTTCTCACATGCTCCTTAATCATAATCACTCAGCTCAAGTCCACTGTTCATCACTGAAGTTTTCCTGCATATCTCTAACCCCACCTGTGCTGTATTGTCCAACACTTTTCAACACAGATGCTCCAGACTTGAATCCTTGAGGCCAGAACCCTCAGTTTATTGTCTTAGTTATCTCCAGTACTTGGCACTGAGCTGGAGTTCCATATATGATAATTAAACAAATGAATGGATACTGTTTGTTCTAGATGTCTTCACAGGTCCCAGCATACGCTTCCCTATTCCTACCTCCCTTACTGGAATACTTGCCCCCAAACCCACCATTCTCATGGTTTATTTTACCTGACTTTAAATAACAAGCTCAAAACTGTTCTCTTTCACAGAGCATTCAGTTAACACTTCATTTTACCTGGATTTTTCTCATCCCTGGGCCCCTACATGAATGACATCTACATAACCCAATTTAGAATTCAATTACATGCCATTTTGCTTCATTCATGCTAGTTTTGTCATTAGATCTTTTGGAACAAGTGCCAATCGTTATGTTTCGCTAACTAGAGTTCTGTAGCTTTCAAAGTACTTTTCTCACCTGATAATATCCCTTTAATCCTCTCAGCAACCCCAGGAGATGGGTGAGTCTGCACCTACCTAGTTTTGTGTACCTGAGAACCAGTGCTCTTCTTTCATCTGCCCTTTGGTGGTCGGTACTAATACTCATGTCAAGGATGAAGAACTGACATATACATTCAGTAGCAGTTTACATTTTCTCTTTAAGCATATGTTTTTGAAGGGTAGCAGAATATGCCACCCCGAAATATGCATCTTTGGCATAAGGATTATTGTGAGTTACAGACAGAAGCTCTAAAACAGAATAAAATTTACCACTTTATAAGGGAAGTTTACCTTAGAAAGAGGACATGTACCAGAAAGAGAGCTATTACCAGAAATCACTTTTTCACCTGAGAGATTTATCTGCATGGCAAGGCAACATTTGTTTTTGTTTTTTGTTTATTTATACTGAGATATAATTGATTTATAATATGACACTAGTTGCACATGTACCACATAATGATTCAATATTTGTCTATATTGTGAAATGGTCACAGCGATTTATGTAGTTAACACCCATCACCTTACATAGTTACAATTTTTTTTTCTTCTGATAAGAACTTTTAAAATCTATTCAGGGAAACCTTTGTTTACCAAACATTTCTTCTTCTCACCACGATTTTCCTTGCCTTGCCAGGAATTGCCTTCCCCACTCTGAAGCTCAGACTCCTATCCCTTTCCTTGGCTCAAGATGGTATATGAGCCTCAATCTTCTGGCCGTCTTTCAAATATTATATCTTTTGGGGTTCCTTTATGTATGTAATTAACTTTTTTTCCTCCTGCTAATCTATTTTTACAAGGGGCAGAGTAGTCTCAAGCAAGAACAATGAAGAGTAGAGATAAAATTATTTTTCCTCCCCTTCACTTGTGGCATTTGTTGTCCTACCACTTTCCTAATCATTATTTTTCTATCCTTCATTTAATCTGAATCCTCTATTTCCCCTTTATCTTTGTCACAACAAATTAAATCCATAAGGGGTCTAGATTTCCCAAATTTGGCCTTTAGGTCATCAATTCATTACACAGCTGGAATCTTAGGGTAACTAAGATGACTAACATGTATCCACCGTCAAGTAGACTTTTAGCATTCGGTCAATTAGGCTGCCTAAGATTATCCTAGCACCACTTGGAGAAATTAAAGGTACTGGTGCTTGTTCCACCATAAACTAAGAGGAATCAGATTGACTGGAACTCATTCCAACGTGAGTATGTTTTGAAAGAGCCTGGGCGACAGAAGTTCAAAAGGAGCTCTTAAGAAATTCTTGTAAAAGCATTTCTGAAGCTGTTGCCTGGTGGCCTCTATTCAGATCAATAACCAATAACCAAAAATCAAGACCAATAATGGTCTTGAATTTAAGGAGCCCTCTACTTTGACTGAACACACACCAATATCCTCATTCTGTCAGTGGATTTTATTGTTTGGGAAAACAGCTTTACATTTCAAACTTCTTTTCCTCCTTATTCACTAAGCATATGCTCTAACAAAAATTTTTAGTCTAACTGCACTTTTTATAAAATGCACTTCTGTACATATTGTAACATGCAATCACCACGAACACTGCTTGGTTTGAAGACAAATCGGGGTAGCCTAATAGAATAAAACTGATGCAAGAATTTAGGTTTTTAAAAATGAAATCCTGCAACTATCCTGTATGATACCATAATTGTAAATACATGTCATTACACATTTGTCAAAACCCACGGGATATACAATGCCAAAAATGAACCCTAATGTAAATTATAGACTTCGGGTGATAATGATGTATCAGTGTAGGTTCATTGATTGTAACAAATGTACCACTCTGATGCAGGATGTTGACAGTTGGGGAGTCTGTTCATATAGGGGGGTAAGGGCTATATGAGAAATTTTTGTACCTTCCAATCAATATTTCTGTGCATCTAAAACTGCTCTAAAAAGTAAACTCCATTTAAAAATTAAATCAAACTTCTCTTAATATATATACACATAGGAACATGTTCTAGAAAACTTGCGTTTTTTAATAACATGTCAGAAATACTCACGCACAGTGATTGCAGATTGTTTTTACATTGACATCATAACATTTCAATGAAAACAATGAAAATTCTGCTCCAATACAAAAAAAAAAAAAAAAAAAGCCAAGAAATCCACTGAAAGAATTAAGTCTGACTCCCAATAACAGTGGGGAAACCTAAACAAATTCAGCCAGCATATGGTCAATTTTAAATTTAACAAATACATCTTCAAGATTTACTGGCTTGAAGAGATGAGTTGTAGGAATTGATACTTGCGCAGCCTTTTTCAATCTTCAGCTATAACCATCCTTTAGCAAAGAACACTTTCTTTTATTTTCTGCCTTTGATCCACATGGACCCAGGCTTACTACCTGTCAACAACCTCTTCCATGCAACCAGCAAGTGAAAACCCTCTGTTGATAAACAGCTCACAACCCTTGTCTACAGCCTCAGAGCAGCTTCTTTCTCAGGCTCTCCACAGGCATAAAGGACCAGGCTTTATCATGGGCAGTTCCAATAAAGTAGCTGCAACCAATTTATTATAAAATAGCTAGACAATAACCCAGACAGAGTTGTTTCTCTTCTGTTATTATATCTACTCCTCCCTCAGCACTGACTTTCTGAAGTTCCCAATGGTCTAATTTTTCAAGTTATTTGTCTACTTCCAACTAACCCTGGTAGAAGTTTCTAGTGATAAATATATAATGACTGAACTGAGTCTTTCCTGGCTTATTCATTCATCCTGAATTATTAATTTTCCAAACATGGTCTTCCTGGGGCTGCATTACTAATTCTTTCAGCTCCAGGTGGTCAAGACCTCACATCTGTATTATCTTTGGAATTACAACAGTAAGAAGGAACACACAATGGCTAGAAAGTAGAGAGAAGGAAACCTGCCATTCTCAGAAAAAGGTCAGAGGCCATCACTTATCCCAAATACCTAAAGACAGTAAAAGGGAAAAAAAAAAAGGAGAAAGAAAAAAAGTACATAGGCCGTTAATCCATCACTGTAAACACAGTAAAACTATCATAAGAAGGCCTAAGCTTATTTAAGGAAGTTTCTTTGCCCATCAAATAAGAGTCAAGACTGATTTTATTGGAGTAGTGACAAGCCTTTCTCTTAGTCTGGAAGATAATTTAGAATCTGTACCCACAATTATCCTGATTTTTTGTTCCTGTACCTCTGAACAGAAAGAAAAAGCCCAGGGGATAAGAAGTATTTAGGCAGCAAAGAATATTAAGCTCCTTTGATAGGAAACCTGTAACACTTCTCATCTTCTTGTTCCATCACCAGCTCTTCATTTTAGGAGTTGGAGATAAAAAGATCTTGGGATTAATCAGAATACAGATCCCATGTAATGCATTTCATGTGTCTTCAAATGACTCCTACTATTTCCTAACATGTTAGGGAAAGTGGTCACAGCTGCTGTGCCTTTCGTATGTCAGAAACCTTTTCCCCAGTCCCTGGTGAATTTGTTTGTTTGTTTGTTTCCTAGGCCACATTCAACATTTACCCAATTAACTAAGTCTTTAAAACTTCCCCTACCTCTAGGGGGAAGGGAATGGGGGTGCAAATGAAACAAGGTTGGCCATAATTTAATAATTGTTGACTCTGAGTGATGAGTACAAGAGTTTATTATACTATTCTCTCAACTTATATATATGTATATATACATATACATATACATATATATTTGAAATTTTACCTAATAAGTTTTCCATAATAAAAGTTTAACCCTCCATCATCTTAGTGAAGTGCTATATTTTAAATAAGTTCTAAAAAGTATCTCCCAGAAAACATTATAGAATCATAGTTTTTCTAAGCAATACAGCAGAGTCCTTCCTTGTCCCTTACTGCAGGTAGTTCCATTTACATGCTCTTTCCTCACCTCTGCTCTGACCTTCTTTTGCACTTAAAAAACATAACCAGCTGTTTTGACCGTTGGGTTGTGAATTATTAGTTCTCTGCCTCCCAATATTGTGCATTTTAAAAGAGGCTAGGAAAAGCAAACCCTACTTGCCAAGTGACAAGTTAGTTTGGGAGATCATCTGTGGGTAGGTCTTCTATAGCCCCAAAGTAGTAGATGCCATTGGTGCCCTGCCCAGATCTCCTTCACCAGCCAGGGCATCACCTCTTAGCTGCCACGAGTGTTACCCCAGAGGGATGCTGGTCAGTGTTTAACAACTGGCTCTTGGTGTGGGTATAAGAGCCCCCAATTTGTGGCTTTTGTTGATTTTCCAGGTGCAAATGCTCTCATCAAAGCTATCAGGGTGAAGTCACTTAGTGAGGAGTCGGGACACAATACACACAGTCAGCTCTTGTGAACTGTAGGAGCTGTGACTCCAGCACATCACTTGATGCACACAATTCACAACTGTTTTTTCTCTGGAGAACTGCCCCCCTCTTTCCTTCCCACTCCCACTAAAGAGAGTCACCTCCCAGACTTTGTGCAGGAAGAGCCTACAGACGATGACTAACTGATATAGAGGTACAAACTCCCAGCCACCTTACCCCAAGGAGGAGGGTCAACTACATAATGTAATTTATTCACCTTATTTCTTGAGACCACATCATTGCCTTTCCTACCCAGTTCCCCTCACTTATTAGCAACATTTTTGTTTTCCTTAAAGAGCACGCCCTCAGTAAATTGCATGCAGCTGAATGCTTGTCTCCAATTCTGCTTCTAGGGAATTTAACCTAAGACACATTCAAAACATACCTCAAGAGTTAAATTTCCCCAAACTTTCCTTCCAAAGGAGTCTTCCATTAGGGGTCTAGTGCAATGAAGAAATACTGTGAATCCCAGAAAATCTAGAAGTATAACTTAGAGCATCCAACTATAAACCCCACATTTTTGAAATATTATTTCACAATAAAAAAATGCATGCAAAAATTTAAATTATGTACCATAATATCTGTGTTTAACATAAAAAATGTCTTTGTTTCCCCCTAAATTCTTAAGTAGAATCAATGCTCCAAAACAGTGGGCTATACTGGTCCCATGGCTGTTCCATCTCTAGGAGTAGGCATGCCCCAGTCTGGAAATCCTATACAAAGAAGTAGGGGAGGTCTACGCTCTTACCACAGGCGCTCAGCTTCCCACTCTACAATGTGTAGTGTGCTTTGCACACTGTCTCTTCAGCACTACAAGCTCTTAACAGACCTACCCCAAACACAGTATTGGTAAAATCCCCATTTCTCCTTTAGTTTAATAAAAAAAGGAAAGGAGAGATGGAGATAGGTCAAAGGAAGGAATTCAATCACTTACTGGTAAAACTTAATCTGTCTAGTCTTCTGTTTTACAGATGACAAAAACTAAGATTGAGGACATGAAGTTTAGTTTGCTGAAACTCCAGAAATCAGTTAAAGCTGGAGCCAAATTCCACATGTCTCTGGGTTTCCAGGCCAGGGGTCTTTCTGCCTGCCCAGCTTCTGAGAACAACATTGGTATCAGTACAGGAACAGAAAGATCTGAAGACATGGCCACTCAGTTAAATGTCTCTGCTGATTCCCCAAGGTTGGGTAGTGGTTTATTTAGCAAGGCAGTCTTCAGACTCCGAGTGTTTCCAAGTGAGTTAGAAACTGCCTCTTCATCCAAAAGGAGACCTAAATGAGAAGTGTCTGGTTCTTCCCAGCTGTAGTCCCTTGATAATAAATGGTCAGAGTATGCCCTCTAGTGACTTTCTGCTGCCTGTTCAGGCAATTTAGAGACAGGAGGTGGTTGTGGGAGAGGAGGAAGAGAAGCTGGACTCCTGGAAACGGTTTTCTCTCGCAACAAATGTGGTGTGGGTGTTCTGTCAGCAAACTGTGGCGGAAGTCGGGTGAAAACGAAATACAGGGCTACGCCTCTGTTGCATTTGCCTTTTGTTCTGTAACAGTGACTATAATTCTCTTTAATTGCACAATCATTTCAATACTTACTCAACTCCTATTATATTAATACAAGGCATAGAAACAAATTGGTAGCCATAAAAATCTCTAACACAATTTTAATTTAGGCATATCCTTTCCTGGTTTACTGTATAATATGATCGCCATTTCCCAAGCAAATGGGCAAAAGCCCACCGATAGGTCCTCAGAAAGGAAGCCCATCTTCTCAAGGCCACTGCCACTTTTTGGTGACACATATTTGAGAAAAAGAAAACCAACACTTGGGCTCCAGGATATATCCCTTAAAGAAACTGAAAGGAGCACTGAGTAGGAGAAATGGGAAGAAGAGAGACTCAAATGCAATTAAAGGTTTTCTAGGACTAGGGTCCAGATACGTTTGTCCCTGTTAAGCTGCATACAGATCAGAACTATAAAATGCTGGGTTTGGAAAGCAGAGCATCTCTTTCAACAGTCCCTCACACCAGGACTAGTAAGAGCAGTAACTGTCACTTGTTGAGTATTTGCTAGGTACTCAGTAACCTAGAGTGTACAGAACTTTACATGGATTATTTAACAAGTAAACATAGGAGAAAGGAACTACTATTATACAGATGAGAAATCTGAGACATGGAGATATTAAAGAAATTGCCCAAGTTTCACACAGCCACTAGCAAAACCAGAACCACATATCAACCAGTTTGTCAACCCCCAAGCCCATATTTTTAGCCATCCTGACATACGGCCTGTACAACCTTCCTAGGCAGCCATCCTGTCCCTTCTTCTTGAATTTCTCCAATCATGAGCAAATCGTTCTATTCTCTAACAGCTCTCATTGCTTAAAGAAGTCCTGTTGTCCCACGTCTTGCACCGTTTGGTCCTATTCCACTTTTCTACTGGAACTATGCAGAAGGCCAATTCCTGTTCTGCTTGATATTCCTTTAAATACTTGAAACCAGGTGTCAGGTCACTAGCCCCATCTCCCAGCCCTCTTTTCTCCAAACAGCCCCAGATCCTCCAACTCCTTCTAGTTTCCCAGACTTTTCACTATCGGGGTTTGCTCTAGCTTGTCATCATCTCTCCCGACAAAATGAAAACACACTGTCTAGTGCTGAACCACACTCTCAGTGGTCTTACTATAGCAGAGCAGAGTGAGACTATTATTTACTTGCTTTCAAACCACATTTCTAATTAAAGGCGGCCGAAGATCACTTTAATTCACACAGCAGCTATGTCACATTGACAATCAGAGCTCAGAGTCAACAAGAATCTTCACACAAAGTGAGATCTCCCCCAGACTATAAATGCATGCTGTGTGTTTCACTGAAATGAGGATTTTAAACTTCATATTCTTATTTGTTCCCATTTCCAAATTTTCCTCTCTATTGAGATCATCCAAACCTCACATCAAGATGTGGAAAAGGCAGGGTAAAAAAATGGAGCCTGAAGACTCCTTCCTGAGTGCCCTTTCCATATCACCATCAACTAGCCATGAATCCTACCAGCTTAACTATCACTCAGCTCACATATCTTCATCTTTCCCACAAGGACGTCACAGAGACTCTGTCAAATGTCTTCCTGAAATCCAGACACATTTTGTCTGTGGCATTTCCCCTCCCCACCAGTCTCTCCTCTCTATCAAAAAAGGAAATGAGGTTAGTTGGGCATATCTTGTTTTTAAGCAAATCCACATTTAGTGAATCCATATTTATATGTACCAATAGGCTCAAGTGGGATATTTATTTCAGAAAATACGAAGTTCCTCCAAGAAACTGAATTTTAAACAGATTATAAAGAATCAGTATTTTAACTACATTTTTCGTTTCATTTTTAAAAAAGCACTTGATAAAAATGTATTTTCAGGACCATCAATATCATCATGGAACTTGGCACTGGTGAGAGTGAAAACACCACTTAAATACTACATTTCCAAACCACACTCACACTTTGACTACAACTGCCTTAACAGGGTTAGAGCATTTTCTGCATCATACCTCCACCAGAGAGAGAAATCTCACCAAAGCAATTCGCTACTTGAGTTGAAATCTGCATTTAGCACACTTACTACTAAAAGTACATTTAGTACTTTTAGAACTGTCATTCTGGACACAGTGAAAGTTGACCTGGCACTGAAAAATTTCTGTGTCATAGACAAAGATTCCATTGTGTAAGCATGCCATACATACCTTAAACCAAAAAACTGGATGAAGACGGTTTAAAAAGTATATTACTTATTAAAATAATATAGCACTTGGAATATATTAGGCATGTTCTGAGAGCTTGACAAATGTTAACTCATTTAATCCCCATAACACCAACAACCCTTTATGATGGTTACTTTTATTTTCTTCATTTCAACAGAAGGGAAAACAAAGGCACAGAGAGGTTAAGTGACTTGACCAATGACACACAGCTAGGAAGTGGCCAGGAGCACCCACAGGCTGCCAAACTCAAACAAACAAAAAATCACAGACATTTCATTGCCTCTCTGAGCATTGCCAAAAATGTCCTAATCACTTTTATATTTCTCTTTACATCAAGTGGCAAGGTTATACTCATCTTCATTAAATAATAGGATTAAAAGGTAGAGAATAAAAAAATTAAGCAACTCATGGCTAGTTTTAGTTTTAAATTCTTGTATCATTTAGTTTCAATTCATTGACTTTATTTCAACTCGTGATCCCAATGTCTGCTACACTGCCTGGTCCTTGGTAGGTACTAAATAAACCTTTACTGAATTCAATTGATTTCTTTTTGAGACATTTTCAAGCTGCCATATGTAAAGGTAGTAATAACAGCCCAACATCAATCTCAAAATACTTCCCAAGTCCTATTAGCTTGCCCTCTTGCTTACAAAATATTTAGACTTGTATTTCTGTAAGCAGGAGTTAGGATATTTGGCCTCACAAATTAGATTACACATTAAAAAATTAAAAGGGGTGCCAGACATAAACCCCAATAGAATACCTCAATGTGGTTACATTTTACACAAATTTGAAATGGTGTAATACTAAAAAAAATTAATAAAATCTCTTCATGGTCAAAATCTGAAGTAAGGCAAATCCCCCAAATTTAAGTTCTTTTCACGATAACATCATTTCAAAGCCAGCAGGCCAAATGAATTGTAAAACTGAATTGAGGCCATTGCCTAAATATTGCAGGTTTTGAATTAGGTGAAGTTTTCAGGGCCACATCCTTTTCATTAAAGGCCACGGGCCTCTACCCATTACCAAGGGGCAACACAAATGAGGCACTACTTTACAGCTTGATGGTTGCAGTCTTGGAGGCGAAACAGACTCAGAAGCCTCAAGCCACAAAGCTGCCCTCCACTTCTCAAAAATCTATGGGGCTACAGAGAAGAATGCTGGAACCCATAATGTACAAGGAAAATTAAGCTGAAGAGCCTCATTACTGATTTGCACCTATGTGTCCAAATGTCAGTGGTGACAGCCCTGAGATGACAGGTCTCCGGGAACTCAGAGGACCAGTTATCCACCAAAATATCCAACATCCATAAAATCATAAGCTCTCATACTTCACATGGATGAGAAACCATGACTCTTTCAGAAGACACACTGTCTGAGAGCAAGAACTGCCAACAGATAAACCAAGTACTAAATGACCAAGTGCACCAAGCCTGTTGCGCTCCACAGCAACGTCTGGAGATGCCCCCAACCAGCCCCACACCGCCAGGCAAACACACTCAGAGCCAGCTAGGGAATGGGGAGAACAACAGTCTATCATGTCCCCTCCTTCATCATATGCTCACTGGAATTGTTCCTGGTCCCTATTTCATGGAGTCATGAGAAAGCAAGAACAGGAAAAGAAGCCTAAGAAAGGAACTGGGGTAAAGATTAGGGGTGGCAATGACACTAATAGGGCTGGAAGTCTTTTACATGTATGTACAAATCTGAAATAACACATTGCTCCTTTTCTTTGGTTTTATCCTTCCAGTAGCCTTCCTAATTAGGAAAAAACTAAATCCAGTCACTTTTGGTGCCTGTATCAACCTTGTAAGACACACTACATTTTCCCTGTAATGCATAACTGTCAGCCTTCCTCACTCATCTGAAGTGATTTTTCCAATTAACCATGACAGGCATTTCACTCAGGCCCCCTATTCTAACTCAGAGGCCTGGTCCTGAAGAATGAGACTTCAGGCGGCTGCTGACACTTCTTTTGTCATACAAGCTGCTCTAGACAAACAATATTGACTACAAATTTGTCAGGACTTTCTATGACCATCAATCATTCCTGCCCTTTTGCCTTCTTGTGCGCCCCTGAATTTCCTCTCACTCCTACCCTTAAAACAAAACAAAATAAAGCAAAAAAACTAAAATCCCTCAAAGTTTGAGTCAGTACACATCCCGGCATATCTGGAATTTGAAGATTCATTTGCTACAAGTAAATGTACCCCTTACTAGGAAAATCCAAAGTTTAAAATGTTATACTGACTCAGAGATGAACACTCTAAGGTCCACATCAGAATGCTTGGGGTGTTTTTCATTCTCAAACAAGATCTCAGAAAGTACAAGAGAAACAAAGGTTTAATTCACAGATCCCCAAACTGAACATCTTCAATGATCAGAATTATAGATTATAGGAAAATAAGGATCTATGGGAAACCAGAGTGTGCGTCCCCACTCAGTTTTTCTCCAAAAAATTCTGAAACACTGTACTGACCAAAGTTACAATGCATTAACCAAACAAAGTGCCCCTGAGGGACCAAATCACGGCAGTGACCGTCAGTTTGCAACCCCTGGCTTGGTGCACGTACACACACACATACACACACACACATCACACACATCTAGTACTAAAACTCCTCTTTTCTCCCCTATGGACACGTGTAGATATTTTTTTCAGACAAAGTTAGATTAAAGGAGAAAGAACAGAAAAAATAATAGACTCTCAGTTTATATTTTGCTCATGCAGGCACGATTCAGAAACCTCAGTTTCTGCTAAAAACAAAAACAAAACAAAAAACAACAACAAAAAAACCCCCAAGCTCCTACACCTATATTCCTTAATATTAATCAGGATTCCCACAGCAGCAAAAACTTTAAACTCTGCCCCCATCTCTACTCTATGAGCACTGAAGCAATGCCAGCGGCCAGAACCACAGCTCTCCCTACTTAATCCTTAAGCAGCCAGGGGTATAGTTACTCCCTCTTAGCAAAGGCAATGACCACTTCCCAGAGCTCCTCTGCAGGGCTCAGATTAGGACAAGGGCCTCCCCACGGCGGGCTCTTCGGAGGTCTGATTTGTGTCTACTGACAAAATGGCTAATACTAGCACTAGAACTTCCAAAGTTACAACTTCCCTCTTTTGATTCTTGAATGAGAAGGAATTTGGTTGTTTTTTTTGTTTGTTTGTTTGTTTGTAATTAAAGTTTAACACTTTCTTCTTTCTCCAAGGTTTTCTCAGTTCACATGCTGGTTGTCTAGTGGCTCAGGTGACAGGTTAACAGGGATGGAACACAGATACCCTTTTACTTACTGCCCCCCTCCTGCACCTCTGCCACTTGTAGACACAAACCACCTTTTTTTAAAAATTTTTTAATGTTTATTTATTTTTGAGAGAGAGAGAGACAGAGAGTACAAGTGGGGAGGGGCAGAGAGAGAGGGAGACACAGATCCGAAGCAGGCTCCAGGCTCTGAGCTGTCAGCACAGAGCCCGACATGGGGCTTGAACACATGAACCAGGAGATCATGACCTGAGCCAAGGTCAGACACTCAACCAACTGAGCCATCCAGGCACCCCACAAACTGCTTTGATATGGTGAAATATCAGCTGCTTCCTCAGCACGTTTGGGGGTATAAACGCAATGTCTGTTTCACAATAAAAGTTAAAATCAAAATATTTAAAGATAAAGCAGAAATTTCAAAGCACATCTAGTTAACATAGAAGCTAATTTCATATTCCCCCCCCCCTCATTTATGAAAACAACTGGTCTCAAACTGATGTAGATTCAAAGCAGGGGGTAGGTGTGGGGGTAATGGGTCTCAGGATTTGGCCCTTTGGGAGCTGGTGCCTGAACCACAAAGAAAAAGGATCTGGCCTGAAGCCAGTGGTAGAATTGTCATAAAAGACAATACAACCAATTTGTATAATGGGGGAGAAGTTAGGCAACCTACTAAAAACCACAGACCTAATCTACATTTTTAAAATTTATGACCATGCCTAGAAAAGGCATGCTGTGCTGTGTTCTTTTAAGTCTCAGAGGTCAATCTCTGCCCCTTGTCTACTTGAGATATAAGTGATGGTGCCCAAACTGACACAACTATCAGAATAACACAGAAAGAAAAACTTTTTTAAAAAATGAAGATTCCCAGGTCTCACCCTTGGCCTACTAAGTCAGAAATCTGTAGCATGAGAAAATTTTACCAAGTTATCCCTATGAATCCAATGAACAACCAGACTTATGAATCACCAGGCAAACATATGGCACAGAAGTCAATTATCTTACTCCTCTATCCAAGGCAGACATTAATAATCAATACCAGTGCTCCTTCCCACTGAGCCTAGCCAAAGACACAGAATCGTTCTCCATGTGGAGCTCCAGGTAGCTACCACCAGTCAGTGAAAGTTGGCTCACAAACTGAAATCTGTCTGCCATCCCCCAGTGAGAGTCAAGCAGCCCACCCACATTTTGTGCTTTTAGCCCAGCATCTAGAACATCTCATCGGAAAATTCTTTTAGGTTTACAAAATCTTTTGCAAATACCTGATTTCCTTTGAACTTCCCAAAAACCATATGAGGTGACATGGGCATGTACTATTACAGATTTGAGAGGTGAGGAAACTGGATGTCACAAAGCTTTCTCTTACCCAGGATCAGAGCTGATGAAAAATAAAGACCAAAAAAAAAAAAAAAAAATCAATCCTGATCTCTTGCCTCCCAAGCCAGCATTCTTCCTTCTAGATCAAGCTGGGCATGGGGTGTTAAGGGCAATATTACTACCTGAGCCTAGCAAGAAAGAGACAATAGGGTGAATGGTGAAGAAAAGGATACATAAGGCCCAAGAGATTTAATCAATTGGCCAAGGTCACAAAGCTGGAGAGGCAGAACTCTAACCAGGTCTTACTCTAAATTCTGTGCTTTTTCTGCTTACAGTGTAGGGATCTCACACCAGCACACACTAGAGAAGGCCTCTCCTCTTCTCTCCCCTCCCCTCCCCCAAACTCCCTCATTCCTGTTCCTCCTGCCATCCTCTCAGTCTATTTCCCTCTTTTCCACTCTGACATGCTCTCAGCCATAAATACCTCTCCACAGCCTGCCCCTCCTGCCCCCGAAACTCCCTTCCAAATGCAGAAAGGAAACCGCCCAGCTTACTCAGAGCAGCCTCAGCCAACTGACTTAAGATAAGACAAGCACCTTGGCAGTGAGATGCAAATATAAAATTGCAAACAGCTTTTGAAGTTGCAGCTCCATAATCTTCTAAGCCAAAGAAGAGGGCTTTGTGTCCTCTCCCTCTCATCTAAATCAACACACCAAAGGACTGAAAGGAGTCCAGCCAGCCTTCGGATGTGATCTCACAAGCCTGCCTGCCACACACATGCATTTCCAGCCTGTCGCCTGAGCAAAGCTCACATGTGGCTTGTCACCACTTGATACAGGGGACATGTTTCTGTGGAAATCAAAGGGAAGGGATGTGATTTGCTGCTCTTTCATGTGTTCAAAATGCCCTACTGATATGGCTAGGACCTTATCTCTTTAAGAAACTAAGCACTGTCAAGTTTAGGAGAAGGTTGCTGAGGGTTTCAGAACACAGGTGCTGCTCAGAATCCCACCTACCACTTACTAGTGTGTAACCTTGGTCAAATTACTTAATACAATAGTGACCGCCCCCCTTTACCTGCAGGGGATGGTCCGAGACCTCCGGGGGATGCCTGAAGCGGCAGATAGTACTGAACCCTGTATATACTGTGTTTTTTTTCCTATACATATCTATGACAAAGTTTATTTTATAAACTAGGCACAGTAAGAGATTAACAAAAATAAATAATAAAATAGAAAAATTGGGGCACCTGGGTGGCTCAGTCGGTTAAGCATCCAGTTCTTCATTTCGGCTCAGGTCATGATCTCAGGGTTCCTCAGTTGGAGCCCTGTGTCGGGCTTCACTGACAGCACGCAGCCTGCTTGAGATTCTCTCTCCAGGTCTCTCTGCCCCTCCCCCACGTGTGCTCTCTCGTTCTCTCTCAAATAAACTTAAAACAAAATAAAATAGAACAATTGTAACAATTCATGTAATAAGAGTGACGTGAACGAGGTATCTCTCTTTCTCAAAGTATCTTATACTGTCTTTCTCCTTGTGAGGATGTGAGATGATAAAAAGCCTACGCGGTGAGACGAGACGGGGTAAATGACTTAGGCAACATAAGGTAGAGTTAGGATACTATTGACCTTCCAAAGATTCGTCACGAGAATCACCCGCTTCCAGACTACGGTTGATACAAGGCCGGCACCGAAACTGCGGAAAGCGAAACTGCCGATGAGGGGACTGCTGTATCTCTCAACTCTACTTTTCCACCTGTAAAATAGAAATCTACCAATAGTACTTTCATTATAAGGTTGTCGTAAGTATTAAAGTACTTAATCCACGTAAAGAATTTAGTACAGTGGCTGGTACAGAGTAAGGAATAAGTATTAACTATCACTTTTCAATCTTAAAGAAAAGGGGAAGATTCAGGACATGTCACATAACCTTTGGACTTTATTTTTTCAAGTTTGTTTCTTTACTTATTTTGAGAGAGAGAGGAGAGAGAAAATGAGAGAGTGCAAGCAGGGGGAGGGGCAGAGAGAGAGGGAGAAAGAGAATTCAATTCTTAGCAGGCTGCGTACTGTCAAGGCAGAACCCATGGTGGAGCTCGGTCATGACCTGAGCCGAATTCAAGAGTCTGACGCTTAATCAACTGAGCTATCCAGGTGCCCCATGGACTTTAGATGGTATCTCAACAGGTCCCTTTAGTATTTTAGGGTCACAAAAAATAGGTTTAGATGGTCAGCCATAAAACTCATAAAAATGTGTGTGTTAGCATTTTCACTGAAATGATTGTGCTGTGAAAATTAATAAAACTTATTTCAGAATTAAGTCAGCTTAAAATAACAGTGCTGAGATTGTGCATGATTTTTTAGCTTCTTTATACATTTCTATACTTTCCAAGTTTTCTACAAAAAGCATGTATTATTATTTTATAACCAGAAAAATTAAAACAAAAATGCATATATAGTGAAATGAAGCAAAATATGTCTTACAGTATATAAACACAGGTATCTACAGGAAACAGCAATTAAAGAATAAATAAGAATAGGACGATTGCATCAGACTTCCCCTACTGGCCCAATTTCTTCTGGAAATTTTTAGAAACCTCAATCTCCAAATCCAAATGGAAATGGGCCTCAGACATTGCTCAGATAATATCGGCAGTACTTTCAGCCCAGAGAAAGGCAAAACAAAAAATTTGTTGTAATTGGAGGCTACCACTTGAGCTAGTTCCATTTGAGGATCAATAAAGCCTCAGCCACACAACTGTTGCACAAAGATACACAGACCAGCACACAGACAGATGCACATACACACACATACTCCTTCTCACACACAGACCAAACACTGTTTCATTTTCATTGCTTTGTTCATATGGAGTACTAGATGGATATTGGCAGACCATATTTCACTTTTGTGCACTCTGGGAATTTCACCCCCCCCTTCCTCCTGCCACTTTCAATAGTTAGAAATGTCCCCAACTGAGGCACTGTTTCACTGGGTAAAATATTAATTCTCATAAGTGAAAAAGGTGCTAGTGTCCTATAAGCATGCAGAGCAAAGTTTAAAAGCTGATGTAAAATAAAACATTTTGAAATACTCATATAAGAAAGATCAAGGGGAGCCTGGATGGCTCTGTGGATTAAGCATCCAGCTCTTGATTTCGGCTCAGGTCATGATCTCACAGTTGGTTCGTGAGTTCAAGCCCCACATTAGGTTCTGCACTGTCAGTGCTTAGGATTCTCTGTCCCCCTCTCTCTCTGCCCTTCCCCTACTTGGGTTCTCTTTCTCTCAAAAATAAATAAACATTTTTTAAAAAAGAAAGATCAAGATGTGTAGTGAATTTAATCTGCTCTTTGGATCTATTAACAGAGGGAGAAGCTAGGTCATTTGGCCCAGAACAAAAGTCCAGGGAACCTCAAATGTTGGTTGTTGTTTGGTGGTAAACTCAGAACCTCTGGTAAATTTAGAATCTCAGCCAATTCCAAAATTGGAAACTTAACATATTTTTAAAAATGAATAAATGCCAAAACACTGTTAACAAAAATTAGGATATGTTTCATATACTTACATTTAGCAAGTAAATGTTTTTGACCCAAGATTAATTTTAATAACCATATGTACACCTTCTTTTAGAGCTTCAGAAGTCAAATTTTGAGGCCCATCATTAATGTGAGGCTAAAGCCCAATGATCCCCTCTTCCCAACCCTGTGACAAAGCTGAGCAAATCTGAGCAAAGAATAGGGTGAGGGCTGTCCTTTAAACGTTGATCTGCACTCAACTCCATTACTCTGGGTCCTGGATACATCAGAGGTATGGGAAACTGACAGGCAGGATAAGAGACCTTGAATCAAGGGCTGTGCAGACCTTATTGGCCCCTGAGCCCGTCTTTCTAAAACTTGGACTGACGTGACATTCAATATAAGAAAAACCTATCCTGAAAGAACTTTCTCTGCTCTTTGGTTACCAAGCTCCCAGTGGCCTCATTCTCTTCTCCCACCTCCCTCTAGATTTTCTAATTTCCATACACAACAGATTTGTTCTAAGGCCCCAGCATCTAAAGACATCAAAGAGGGGAATTAGTTCCTCCAAGATGATGATGAGTGGTGTTAGAACCAGTGTCTCTCAAGTTGCACTGGGGTAGGAAAAACTAAAATGATCACAGCAGCTTATGTAAATGTATGTCCACAGGATGCAGATATAATTACATACTCAGAGCTTTATTGGACATCAATGTGATGATTACCTGACACAAGGTACCCTGAAGCACAGAAGCAGAAAGACAAAGAAAAGGCCTCTGGAATTTCTAACTTGTGCTAATAATGAAAGCGAGATAGGGAAGATGATGCACGGGCCTCCTGTGAATGGTCTCATGACAAACTCATCCCTTCCTCTGTTCAGCACATAAAAACAATAACTCGGCAACTATTAATCTCAGATTCCCACATTCTCCATAATATGGTCTCAAAATGCCTAGTGCATAGTACATGTGGTAAATGTTAGCTGACCTACAGTTGAAAATGAGTTCAAGCTTAGATTCAGAAATCCTTTTTAATTCTTGGTTGGTGAGTTACCCACTCAGGTCTCCATATGCATTCAGTTCTTTAATAGGCTGGTCTACATGTCATCAGAACATGAGGGTTATATTTATCCACTGCTCACCTCTCCCCTCACCCATGGCGCACGCTCGCACGCGCATGCGCGCGCGCACACACACACACCCACACACCCACACACACACACACACACACACACACACACACACACACACACACACACAAACTTCCCAGTTGTAAGAACGCTGTTTCCTGTTGTTTCACTTTGTGGTTTGGAGGTTTGGAAATATATTTTTTCCAGGAAAAGAATCACAGGAAAGAAAATAGAGAATGATGGATCTATTTAATTTTAAAAGGAACAAAAGTGATTCTCCAAGGAAAAAGGGCGGTCTGGGATTAATAAAAGTCCATGCCCACCGAAAAGTAAAAAGTCAAAAGGACTACTTCATTGTAATCTACGTGTTTTTACAAAAATCAAAAAGAAGACATGAAATTTGCTCTCACATGAAGAGAGCTGAACACAATGCTATTTAGTTCAGAAATAAAACAAGTCCACACCACATCTCAGTAAACGATTTTAGCAGCAGAGACGGCCTACTGAGAAGACTGGTCCCAGAGTGGTGATAAGCATCCACCCCATCTCTCTGCTCAAAGGACAGAGTTTATTCTCTCCCCTTCTGTAGATTCACACTTCCAAATCTCAGACACTCACCTAATTGTCTGTTTTGTAAGCAAGTCTCCAAAAGGATAGGTTACTGAGAGATGGCCACATTCCTTGAAAAATTGCAGAACATAGGCACTTTATAACATTCCCTTCAGTAAGGATTGTCTGTGTTCCAGCAATACTGACCCAGGATTTGCAGGATATCTATTGTGAAAGCCTGGGCAGCCCCACTGGTCACTGGTCCCCCTCAAAATAGATGAGAGGTCACTGCTGCTCAATGAGTTACACCAGCAGGACTTGGCTAGATTGCTTCTCATACGCTCTCCCCTATCACGCTGTGATCACTGCCTTTTAAAACAGCTTGGAGCAATTTAAAAATGTATCAAAGGCATCAAGTTTATCATTAGACTAGTGTTCTCTGATAAAAAAAAATAATAGTAACAACAACAATAACAGATGGTTGCTTTCAAACAAGCTGAGAAAAAGAACTTTACTTTTTTAAAAGTTCTTTTTTCTTGGTCCCAAAGCACTTTGTACTTCTCTATTCATCATGCATTTTCTAACTGCCTTTCCGCATCTGTCTCTCCTACTGGTTGATAGACTTCATAAGAGCCCTGTCCCATGCTTATTCATCTTTATATCCATAGAGCTTTCAGGGTAGGTAGAAAGTAAAAGACTCTCAATAAATGTTTAATAGTTGGAAAAATGTATGAGAAATTAGTGTGCACCAGAGGACATACATCAGGAAACATCCAAAATTTTGAGATAAAAATGAGACAGCATCAAAATAAAATTTCCCACAGCATATAATCCAAAGATGATGACAAAGGACTCCATTATTCCCTAGATTTTGGCACTGATTCATTCCAAATAATTACAGGAGTATTTAAAAGCATGTTAAAATGCATACCTGTCATCACCAACACTATCAAAAATGCCGGTCATGTCCAAAATAGCTACAGTCTGTGTGACCAGGAAGAGTCATACTAAGGACTCTGGAGGTGATATTGTCAATG